>NC_090021.1:323412842-324681342 GCF_037176765.1 Anolis sagrei
GTGGAAAGATGGATAGATAGATGGATAATAATAGTAATAGTAATAATAATGAATTTATTACCTGCCTCTCCACGAAGCTGGAAGGATGGACAGACAGATAGTTAAGTGTACAATACATAAACAGCAAGTCTGATGAAGGAGATTTCTTGTTGAAGTTAAGTAGGTTGAGATCAAGAGATTTGGAGGAAAAACTGTGAATCCTAAGACTGCTGCCTTAAGTTGACTTAAAATGGTTAATTAAAAAAGTGTAACAATGTTTAATTTCCAAAAAGTAGATTTTAGAAAAGGTAATTTGAGGATTTCGGTTAACAGAATGTTCCAGAGCCAGTATGGTCATTGGAGTGGTGTTACTTTATATTCTTCCGTCTACTTACTATTTTCTTCATTACCTTTCTTCTCTCCTGCTTTGTCTTGTCAATGATTGTCCTCATTCCGTGCTGACTTTCCTCTTCTTAAACCTCCTGTTTCTTCTTCTGTGTCATTCCTCTCCTATTTTTCTCTTGCCTTCCTGTTTATCCAATATTAATTGCATACCACCATCTGCATTTCTTTGCTATTTCAAACAGTATTTAGCAACGCATCCTTTCTGAACCAGCTCTCTGGCTTTTGCTTTCATTTCTTGCCCCTTTTCCTTATAATCTTGTCTTCTTTCATCATGGATTAAAGGGCCACATGTAGCTGCATGTGGCTACCAGACAATTTCCATGGCCTACTGCTGCTCTTGCTATGGAAGCTGCCAAAATTTACACCAACAAACTAAGCCAAAACCAAAATATACAGTCTTTCACTATCTTATTATTTTATTATTTTACTAGCTTGGGTACTCGGTGTTGTCCGGGTTAATTGAAAAAGTCAGCTTTTTAATTGTACAAAATGCGTAAGGTTGTGGGTGAACTACAACTCACATATGCCAGGTTAAGCCCGAAAAACTCCATCACTATTGAAAGTTTGCTATGTTGGGCAAGTTTGCTCTATATGCCTCATTGGTGGGGTTCAGTGTGCTCTCTGGCTGCAGGGTAAACTACAACTCCCACTATGGAGAGTCAGTCACTTCAAACACCTCCAATAGGTTGAGTTAGTCATGGGGGTTCTGTGTGCCAAATTTGGTCCAGGTCCATCATTGGTGGAGGTCACAGTTTCTCTGGTTGTGGGTGAACTACGATTCCCAGAAAGGAATATCAGTTGCCACCAAACCCCTCCAGTAATCAAATTTCAGCATATCAGGTAAGTGTGCCAAGTTTGGTCCAGATCCATTGGTGTTTGGGTTCACGGTGCTCTCTTGATGTAGGTGAACTACAACTTGCCCAATTGTGAGAGGCTTCTCTCATGTTCCTGCATGGGGAACTGGAGCTGACAAAGGGAGTTCATCCACACTCTCCCCGGATTCGAACCTGGGAGCTTTCGGTCTTCAGTCCTTCCGGCACAAGAGTTTGATCCACTGCGCCACCGGGAGCTCCTACCTGTTAACTGACTGGCTGTCGCAGTTTGTACTATTTACAGCTTCCAACCACTTTTTAAGACAGCCCTGTGTAGAGCAAACTGGACACTCAAATTGGTGGTCTTCATCATTTTCTTTAAAAAAAATTCAAAGTTGAAGCATGTTCTTTCTGTTACTTGCAGTCCTGATGCTATTTATACATATAAAGATAAGCGGCCTTCAAATAAAGCCACACCTGATTGGACCTTTAACAATGATACACAATTCAGCAACTGCAGATATAGAACTTCTAGACTGACAGAACTGAGATCTGGGTGCCTCTGCTAATTTGCTTTGAAATGATTCTTGTTCGTGTTATGATTCTTTCTCTCCTACTGTTCCTTTGAACTGGGCAGATGGTGCCTGTCTCCACAGCCAGCCGCTTCCTTTTTGACAGATGGCACATGCTGCCTTGTGGTGGGCAGAATATGTTTGGGCAGACCATCTCACATAAGAAGCTCAGCCTTGGCAGGAGAAGAAGAACGGATTTTACTTTATGATGTTGCCGCTGGTATATTAAAAGCTTGCTAATGCTTCAGTCTAACATCAACAAAAGAGAAGTGAGTTTCCAAGAGCCTGTGGGTGGCATGTTTGCTTGAACCATACACACTCTCCCACACAAATCAAAGATTACTCAGATTGTTGAAATGGGTAGGGGACTCCACAGAGCTGGTGCGATCTGGTGCAGAGGTGGGGGATGTGTTCACCTCCTGGTTTTGTTGGATTGGAGTTCCAGATGTTGTTAGGCTGATGCACAAAATGGTGTGACAAATAGCTATCAGGAAAAAAGATGTCACTTTTTTGGCCACCCGTCTGTAAATGGCCACCTAGGAACAAACTGCTAGATATTTTCATTAGTAGCATTTAGGTTCCTGGGGGAAAACATTCTTGTCCAGCAGACATTGAACAAGATACCAGCCTATATGGTCAAACCCAGCTCCAGGGGCTAGATGCAGCCCCTTGAGCTCTTTTCTCAGGCCCTCCCCTCTCTCACCATCCTATCCTTCCTTCCTTATCTCTTTCCTTCCTCCTTCCCTCCCTCCCTTTCTTCCCTGCCCCTTTCTCCTTCTACCCTTTCCTTCCACCCTTTCATCCTTCCTTCCCTCTTTCCTCCTTCTTTCTCTCTCTCACTTTCTTCTTCTTCCTTCCTTCCTTCTCTTTTGTCTTTCCTTCCTTCTCTCTTTCCTCCCTCCCTCCATTCCCTTCCATCCTTCTCTTCCTCCCTTCCTTCTTTCCTTCCCTTTTGTCTTTCCTTCCTTCTCTCTTTCTTCCCTCTCTCCATTCCCTTCCACCCTTCCTTCTTTCCTTCCTTCCTTCTCTTTTTCCTTCCTCATTTCCTCCTAGGGATGTTTAGCTGGGAGAAGAGAATGTTGAGAGGGAACATGAGAACCATGTTTCTACATTGAGGAGGAGCGGAAAACAGGTTTTCTGCTGCTCTATAGACCAGGACACAAGGGAGCAATGGGTTCAAAGGTCAGGGAAAGATATTCGACTAAACTGATTAGGAAGAACTTCCTTAGAGTAAGAGCTGTTGGAGAGTGATGTAGGCTGTCTGGAAGTGTGATGGAGTCTCCTTCTCTGGAGGCTTCTCCGCAGAGGCTGTCTATCAGAATTATTTCGATTGTGCCTTCTTGCATGGCAGGGTGTTGGACTAGATGGCCTTTCTAGGATTCTAGATCAGAAGTAGGCAATACGAAGTCTAATAGATACACTTTTTCTCTCCCATTCACCATGTCATCCTGACCAAGGCCACCCTGGGCGGGCAGGCCAACCCTTTTGGAATCCAAACATTTCCCATCTTTCATTCACTTTCTGCCTCCAGAAGAGAAGCGGAAGGGAGGAAAGGGCATAGAGAAGACTTGGGGAGAGCCCCCTCCCTCCCAGTCTGTTCTGCCCACCATGCAGCCCCCAAGTTAGAAAGTTTGTACACGTCTAGAGATTTTACTCAAAAATTAATTAAAAATAGGTTGACTTATCAATGGTTCAATGTGAGCATTGCATCTTAATTCTTATCCCAAAAAAAGGTTCATCCCCTTCTCTGAGTACAGTGATGAAAGGCAAGAGCTTAGTCCATCCCAAGATAACCTGAAAGAAGGGCTGACCCCCTCTACTCTTTTTACTGTGATGCCATTTTGGGACTTTTTGAATGCCTGGTTGGGAAGTAGAGTTAGCCCCCTGAGGAGGCATTGGTGCCTCCCTCTCCATAGGATTAGCCTCAACTTGCACATGGGTCATATCAAAATCCATAATTTTGGACCCTAAACCTGTACTTGACTTATATATGAGGTTGACTTATATATAATTACTAGGCTTGGGCGGTTTCATTCATTAATTTCTTAATTCGTTATTAATTCGTATTTAAATTAGCTTACGATCCAATATTGAGCCATGCAGGACTACTGTGAGGAGTAATTAAAAATCAAAACAATTTTTCCAATTTATTTCATATTGTTTCGTAATTGGTTCAAAATTGTTTCGAAATTGTTTCGTAATTGTTTCGTAATTATTTCCGTATGTCTGGTGCAAGTTTTATAGTTGTTGTTTGTTTTTTCAGTGATAAAAAATAAATTATCACACCAACAGTCAACAACAGAGGGAGAGGGAAGCTCCAGAAGTTCCCCCTGTCCCATTTGGAGGTTTTTTTAGCATATTGCGCAATTGCGTCCGCCATTAACGAATCGATTCGTAATTATACGAAATTTCGTAAATTTTGAAATTTTTAAAAGGAAAATTTCGGAATTCTTTTAAAAAACGAAACGTGATGGACCCCTAAAAACGAAACGAGTTTAGAAACAAATTTTTCTGTTGTTACCCAGGCTTAATAATTACATATGGTATATTGTACTGCATACTGTACATCTTATATAGTGACAGCGCTTTCACCAAACACCCCTAAATATAAATGCTGATAAATACTGATGTTGTACAAGCCATTGCACATCTGTCAAAGCTCTTGCCTATTCCCCGTTGAGCAATAGGGAAAGCACAACCGTTGTTTTCATAGTTCCAGTGAATCAAGTGGCACACAGAAGGCCAAAAACAGATAGTTACAGATCATCCAAGAATGTGTATGTGAAATGGTTACACTTGGGGAACTCCATTGACGCAATCATGAACTTAATTCATCTGTTGTGCAATGGGCAAATAAATACAACCGTATGCATACAGGAACATGTGCATGTGTATGACACCAATACGTTTCCAGCCACTCAGCCGTTGCTTTTATTACCAGTAGTACAGTTCAGGCTTTCATGATAGTTCTTAACATGAGGCTCATCCAGTTCTCTGACCTGTGAAAACAGAGAGAAATCATTAACCATATGTTCAGGGAAGCTTAGAACTGATATTTTAACTGTTCATTTTTCCATTATGCCACAGTGTTAACTATTTGGCAGCTACAGAGACTGATCTACCTGGTCTGATTTAGGGGTTCATTGTTTCTTCCTTTATCCCCTAAGTTTTGTGCCATTGTTATTATTTCCCAGCTTTTCTCCAGTTTTGAGGCACAAGGTTGCCTACAAAGGTTAAAACATAGATAAAAGTTCGCAATATACAAAGGTTAAAGATCAACTAAACTGTTAAAAAATTAAAACCAGTTCTTGTGGGTTTTTTCGGGCTATATGGCCATGTTCTAGAGGCATTTCTCCTGACGTTTCGCCTGCATCTATGGCAGGCATCCTCAGAGGGTGAGGTCTGGAGCTGGGAAAAAAGGGGGTTTATATATCTGTGGAAAGACCAGGGTGAGACAAAAGGCTACTGTAGGATGGGCTAGGTGTGAATCTTTTCAATTGACCACCTTGATTAGCATACAATGGGCTGACTGTATGCTAATCAAGGTGGTCAATTGAAAAGATTCACACCTAGCCCATCCTACAGTAGCCTTTTGTCTCACCCTGGTCTTTCCACAGATATATAAACCCCCTTTTTTCCCAGCTCCAGACCTCACCCTCTGAGGATGCCTGCCATAGATGCAGGCGAAACGTCAGGAGAAATGCCTCTAGAACATGGCCATATAGCCCGAAAAAACCCACAAGAACTGAGTGATTCCGGCCATGAAAGCCTTCGACAGTACATTGAAATTAAAACCAATTTAAAACATAAACCATTTCAACAACAAGTCAAAGAAGAGGATGTTATACAAGAACTGCTTCTCCCCGCCCCTCCCAAAAATCCCAAATTAATGGCTTGCTGGAATAAACATTTTTTCAGCACCCTTGGGAAGACAGTAAGAGGGTGTCAGTCTGACTTTTGAAAGAAAGGAGCTCCAGAGTTTCCAAGCCCAATATTCTCACTAGATGTGTGGCATTCTGATAGTTGTACTCCAAAAAATAACTTACCAAAGCTTTGTAAAATTGTTAGGTTAGATTAGGATTCCATGGTCCATTTGCAACTTTTCCAAGGTCTGAACTGTTCATCTAGAACAGAGTTTCTCAACCTGGGAGGGGGTCGTGAGGGGGTGTCAGAAGGGTCACCAAAGACCATGAGAAAACACAGTATTTTCTGTTGGTCATGGGAGTTCTGTATGGGAACTATGACCCAATTCTACTGTTGGTGGGTTTCAAAATGCTCTTTTATTGTAGGTGAATTATAAATCCCAGGAACTACAACTCCCAAATGTAAAGGTCTATTTTCCCAAACTCCACTAGTGTTCAAATTTCAGCATATTGAGTATTTGTAACAAGTTTGGTCCAGATCCATCACTGTTTGAGTCCACAGTGCTCTCTGGATATAGATGAACTACAACTCCAAAACTCAAGGTCAATGCCCACCAAACCCTTCCAGTATTTTCTGTTGGTCAGGAGAGTTCTGTGTGCCAAGTTTGGTTCAATTCCATTGTTGTTGGAGTTCAGAATGCTCTTTTATTGCAGATTAATGATAAATCCCACCAACTACAACTCCCAAATGACAAAATCAATCCCTACCCCCAATCCCACCAGTATTCAAATTTGGACATATCGGGTATTTGTGCCAAATTTCATCCAGTGGATGAAAATACATATTGCATATAAGATTTTTACATTACACTTCATAACAGTAGCAAAATTACAGTTATGAAGTAGCAACAAAAATAATTTTATGGCTGGGGTTCCCGACAACATGAGGAACTATATTAAGGGGTCATGGCACCAGGAACGTTGAGAAACACTACTCTTAAATCTTTTTTACTTGTGACCCCTTTTTGCCTGAGAAATTTTTATGTGACCCTATTATATAAAATACGTATCTGCGATTAATACCTGAAGGCAAATCAGGGCTAATGAGTATAGCACATTGCACTGCTCAAACAAGAAATCTGGATAACAGATGCAATAAAAAATAATAACCACATTTGGACAGCTTGCACCATCTTTTACTGTCTTTGACTCATTTGACATTCACTTAATTTAAACACTAGCAATCCACTGAAAATACCTCTTGAGTTGTTGCACCTTTTGAGCCACTGACCATCGAATAGATCCCCTTTGCCCACCCTCTCTCACTCTGTGGCAGGATTGATTTAATTATTCTATAACTATTCCTACAAACTGGTACCTCTGCCTTGGAATAATTCTGGCAAAAGCTGTTGCACAACATTTTCTGGCAGTTTTACTCCATTGTCAAAGAGGCCTGGTACAATCCGGCAGAATATTTAACCTAAAACTTCCCTTTCTGCTCAAGCCAATTACTGCTTGTTCCGCCCTCATTGACTAATGAGAATAATTGATCCTTGTCCTCTTTATAACATTCCTTTATGCTTCCGGTGATCGCTGTCCCTCATGTTCTTCTTCCAAACTTGGCAGGAGATGCCAAGTTATCTTAACCTTTCCTCCTGGATCCCAGTCCTTGCCAAGAGAATTTCATGCTCTCCTCCGTTGTCCTCGTCTAAATTCCCCCAACATTTGTCCATTCATTGTTTGGGCTGTTTCTGTTTTGTTATGTTTTGGTTCCTTTCTGCATAAAAAAAGAAGCTTGGAGCTCAGAACGAATGACGGCAAGCTACTCCTGTTAAGCTTTAACCAATGGCAAGCAGAGCGTAATAATTTCTTCAGCAAACCTGACTGACCTCTTCTAATGACAAAAGCAAGATGTACTCTGCAATTAAAGTCCAAACACAGCCAAAATATGCTTTTAAAAAAAAATCATTTCCTCCCTAGTTAACATAATATTTTTATGTATCTCCAATCAGAAAATGCTACAGGAAGGTGAAATTGAAAGGATGCCATCATTGGAGACCTCTTTCTTTTCTTTCATTCTTCCTTTCCAACCTGGCTCACCTGCAGGACTTTAAGGATCTTGGGTTTTGCTCCTACGGCAGGACAAGTTGTCCTTCAGCGCTTGGTATTCCCCTCCGCCCTTTTTTTTCTCTTTGTTTTACCCAGACTTCCTTCCGACTCATTTCCTTCGGCCTTTTCCACATCAGCGAAATTTTCTAAATACTTTCCACCATTGCTAACATTTGTTTGGCACTCAGAGTGCTGAAAGATTTACAGCCTGAGCCTGAGCTTAAACATGTTTATTCGGAGATATTAACCACACACACAAAAAACCCTATTCAACAAGGTTCATTTTTTAGTTCTTTGGGGACTTTCTAAACTAGCCATATGTCCTCTTTTATAAGGGGCAGACCCTGCCCCCAGAAATAGTCTTCTATTTTAAAGTACAGTAGAGTCTCACTTATCCAACATAAACAGGCCGGCAGAACGTTGGAAACGTGAAAATATTGGATAATAAGGAGGGATTAAAGAAAAGAATATTAAATGTTAATTTATGTTATGATTTTCCAAATTAAGCACCCAAACATCAAGTTTTACAGCAAATCAACAGAAAAAGCACTTCAATACATAGTAACATTATGTAGTAATTACTGTATTTACTAATTAAGCACCAAAACATGGCAATGTATCAAAACAGCTGTGGATCTGGGCAGGAAGCAGGCTGTGTTGGATAATACAGACCATTGGATGAGCAAAGGTTGGATAAGTGAGACTACTAAAGATAAGATCCAAATATGTTGTTTTCAATCCAAATATTGTTAAAGAACCAAAAGGAGGGAAACAAGAGTGTGATGTTGCCAATCCAGAATCAATGTGCAGTTTGCAGAGGGCACTTCCAGACAGTGCCAAAATGTGGGTTTTAAATGGAAGACAAAAAATCCCAGGACCTGACTGCAGGTTCCCACACAAACCTGATAGTCCTGGAATTGGGTCTCCTGCTGTCCTCACAGGCTTCCTCTGTGTCTGAACAAGGTGGACAAATACTCAATATGCCCAAATGTGAACACTAGTGGAGTTTGGGGGAAATAGACCTTGATATTTTGAAGTTGAAGTTGTTGGGATTTATAGTTTATCTACAATCAAAGAGCATTTTGAACCCCACCAATGATAGTATTGGGCCAAACTTCCCACACAAAACCCCCATGGCCAACAGAAAATACTATGTTTTCTGATAGTCTTTGCTGACCCCTCTGACATCCCCCCTTGCAACCCTCCCAACCCAAGGGTCCTGACCCCCAGGTTGAGAAATGCTGGGTTAGTGATTCTAGCCATTTTTTGCAACTTCTGCAGGTTGCTTGACACCTGCCTATCCTCAGACCACCACACATCTTCCAGTTCAATGCTATTTATTTATTTTAAACAGAAATCAGCAAAAACTCAGCTTTAAGTTTCTGGCTTCTGCAATTCTACACAAGTTGCTCAATTTGGCTACAATGCTGCAGAATTGTCAAGAGAAGGCAAGGTGTCAAAGCTGCTCCATCCTTGGGGCCCTATTTATTTGAGATCCAGCCAGAATAAGTTCCTCTTGGACTATAACTCCCAGAATTCTCGAAATAGCTGGCTCGGAATTCTGGCAACAGAAATCAAAAAAGGTACCTTTCCAAGTTCTGGTGCTAGGCTTGCTCTTTTTTTATATACTGATTCAATGCTTTGTTTTCCCCTTCTCTTGGCACACACCAGTCCAGATAGAACACCGAAAGCCAAATGAAGTGGGATTTGGGATATTAGAGATTAGGGATATCCTGTAGTTTAAATGAAAGAAATAAAATTAATTGCCACTACAAGTTGAGGCAGCAACTGAGACTAGAGTGACGAGGGGAAGATAACATATTCATGGTTAGCCATTTTGGCCATACAGCACAATACAACAAAATCAAAAATCCATGTCTTATCTTTACTGGCCAAGCAAACTGCAGAAAATAAATCATGCAAGCTTCACTGGCTTTTTCATGAGTCAGAAAATATTTAAATTCATACAGGAAAAGAAAAGTGATGATGTTATAGTCAATGACCTACATTTTTGTCTCAGATGTCATCTCTCTTGTTGGTAAAGATAGTCCAGAGGGATATCAATGCAGGGAGAGGTCACTCCTTATCTTGGCCATAAAGGGACCAGGGAGAAAATGCAAAAAAAAGATAAATAATAAATTTCAACTCCATTAACAACAGAAAAATATCTACCTTTGAGATTGAGGTAATCCCTTATGTTGATCTAATTGCCCATTTTTAGACAGAGACTATTGAATTTCCCAAGAAGACTCTGTACTTTTACATCTGGAAAACTTTTAAGTGCTGTGATGTATAGAAAAGTGAAGTGGCTTGGCCTTTGAAGATGAAAATTGGATTCCTCACTTAGCTATGGAAAGGTACTAGGTGGCCATTGGTAAGTCACCTTCTCTCAGTCCCAGAAAACATTATGATAGGGTTGCCCTAGGATCACCAAACCTCAGAAACAACTTGGAGACATGCATCAACAACAGGGGAAATTCACCAATCATAAGACTGCATTACACGATGGGCTGCAAGCATCCTAAGATACTTGCAGCACAACTGGTCAATGCAGCTCCACATTGCCCATCACACAACACAAGCTGATTTCCAGCAGGGCTCCATCAATGAGCTGGGGTGCAAGCATCCTAGGACGCTTGATCCAGAACATGGGAAGCCTCCCATGTTCCATAAGGAATCCAGGGGTCCAGTGTGTAGGGAAGCCACACAGCTCACATGTGATGGGGAAGCGCCACTGCCAACTAGATGTCTTCCAATCCAGAAATCAAATTCAGGGGTAATTATCTTGTCCTATGACATCTTCCAGTTAAAACTGAAATGTTACTATTTCCTCTTCAGCGGAAAACTTAACATGTACCTCTGTGATAATTATTATTTTCCCTTCCATGAAGAAATACCAATTTTACAGCAAGAATGACAGGAAAAAGATTTTTCACTTTCACAGGGGACCTCTGCCCCTAACACCAGTGAATGTGGAGGGCTAGCTGTAATTGCTCTATATCTGATTTTGTATAATACTGTTGTAGTTCAGCAGTTTCAGTAGTCACAACAGCTAACTCACTGATGTGTTAGACTCCGAAGGGATTGTGGGCTTTCCTGGGATTCAAAGTGATAAAGAACAAGAAAAAACAATTGCCTCAGATAGTGATACAGGCCAAGAGAATGCAATTGCCTCTGACCTTCAAGGCCAGTCACAGGAGACAGAAACAACATCCCTAGATAAGGGCTCGAGTGAAGACGAATTGGCAGAAAACTCATGGGACAACACCTGGCAATATGGAACTAAGCAAAGAATTAAATTTGCAAATTAGGACAGATAGTCACCTCTGTAGATCAACAAGGCTTCATGGGAAACAGATAAAATCCATGGAAGATGTCATGACTTCATGTCTGTTTATAATTAGCCTATGTGAACCCATATTCAGTTCAGGCAACATGACGTTTGAGTGAGAAGCTAGGCCTGAATTCCCTGGTTCTTGTTTCAAGTCAAGCCTTGGTTTTGGATTTACATGATTTGGAAGTTTTCATGCTCTTATTTCTGTATTCCTGTTCCAGTTTCCAGTATTTAATAGAGAGACAAACACACTATGCCAATCATCATACTATATTATAACTTCTTATATCCTTATGGCACCTGTCCCTAAACTGCAAATCTATAGAACAATTAAAATGAAATTATAGTGCTAAAAATGTGTAGTATGAAATGGCCATAAATCGCAACTAACCCTAGTAATCTTATGAGGATTACTCCAAGTGTAGTCAGCAAGTAAAGTCCAAGTAAATAGTTGAATACCCCATTTTTTAATCTCATCCAATTACTATAACTTTTCACATGGAGATTCATTTCTTGTAACAAGATACTGCTAATTTGCAAAGTGTAATAGAGAAAACTAGACCTCCCATTTGCTTGATCTTATACAATTTCTGTTATAGAATAGAAAAGCAGAACAATAAAACAGAAAAGCAAAATATTAGAGAATGCTGCCTGGATGGCTACAATAGGAATTGTGCTTCAAATGTAGTCCAACTTAACACAAAGGCTACGTTATTGTTTTGACAGAAATCAAGACTGTGGGCCAGAGGTTGCAAAAGAAAACATGTTTTTCAAATCCCAATTTTAATTAGTTTTGGGGTTTGGACAGTGAGCAAAGGGCAACCAAGATTCAGGGTGGAGGGAGGTGGGTTTAGAATCACCTTTACCACATGTTGGTTTTTTTTAAGTTTGTCCATGACTGTCATTGCCTTGAAAAACAGAACTATGTTTAATTTGTTTCTAAATAGTGGTTTATATTAAAAAATCAAACAAATATCAAGGTTGGGATTAGAATTTTCATAATCGAAATGGAAAGCCTGTGCAGTATAATAGTTTGAGTGTGGGGATATAACTCTGGAGGCCAAGGTTTAATCCCCCTTCAGTCATGGAAATCTAATGAGTGACCTTGCCAAGTCTCAACCTCAGAGAAAGACAAATGCAAGCCCCCCCCCTGAACAAATTTTAGTAAGCAGATGCAGAGGATCTTGTTTTTACAGATATATTTACTTTTTATATTACATTTTAAATATTGAATGGTTTTTATAATTGTTTTAACTGTATTTTGATATTTATTATGTCATCAAATCTCTGCCGACAGTGAACTGCCTCTGGCTGAGAAAGGCAATATACAAATGTGGTAAATAAATAAATAAATAAATAAATATTCAATGCCTTAAACACATACAATTCCAATAACATAAAAATTAAAATTAAATTAAAATTAGTACAGCTTAAGCATTTTAAAAACATTTCATTCCATATTAAAATCATTTTAATGTATTGTCGAAGGCTTTCATGGCCGGGATCACTGGGTTGTTGTAGGTTTTTCCGGGCTATATGGCCATGTTCTGGAGGCAATTTTAGTTTTTATAGTTGGACCTCCATATTCGCAGGCTGTGTATCAGTGGAGCCAACCAACCAGCTCAAAAATATAATATTCCAAAAAGCAAAATGCCATGCCGAGCATTAAATTGTAGAAACCATCCTCTAATCTCCCAGCTTTTCACAGTTCCTCGGCCCTGAGTTATTTGCCATATTATAAGCTGCTTTTACTATGCAATTGTATATAGAGATACTTGAGCAATAACAAATTTTGGTATCCAAGCCCTAGTAGATCCGAAGGGTCCATCCACTGTATGCTACTTTTCCACCCAATCAAAAAGACAATTTGCAGATATTCTGTCTGTCCTCCTTTTAATATGACAAGTATGTGTGTAAATAAAAAAAAGATAGACACGTTAGTGAGAAACAGGAGGCTTACAAGCAAAAGCTGATGTCATCTCAGTAACATCATCCTGTAAACCTCTATGAATGAGGCAAGGCGAATGCAAGATTGAAAGCCTCATCTGGAAGTACCCGCTGTTGCTAAGTACTTCTTAAGCCGTAGTAGTAAATTTTGCTTTCTTATAGAAATACTTGTCCATGATTCTTGGCGTTGCACTTAGGAGAGGATCAGTGTGTACAGGCGACTCCCAAGCATATTGCACGCCAAATCCCAGAAGAGAAAATGTTTCCACGCAAGCAACTGCTGTTGATCCACATAGTGCTTCTGGAAGACATTGTTAGCGGAGTTATTCTAGCACAAAGGCTCATTGTTAAGGCCAATCTTTGGGGAATCCTGCAAACGCTTGACTGTCTCTTAAATCTCCCCTGCTCCTTAAAAAATACTTTTATATGAACAATGTACATCCAACAAAAGATTTCATTTCCTCTTTTTTACATAGACTGCAACATCTTTAAAACAAATCCTCCACCCCCTTTACCAACCTCATTAGCCCCAGTTTTATTGCATTTTTATTCTAAGGAGTTCATGGCAGAACACGTATTCTCTAATATGACCCTGCTCAAATCTTGAAGTCTCTCGAGAGGCCCTTCTCTTTGGTCCATTGCCCTCGCAAAGCACACTTGGTGGGAATGTGGGACAGGGCCTCCTTTATGGTTGCTCCCAGGCAACTCTGTGTCAAGAGTTTCGACTGGCACCCTCCTTGCTATCTTATTTATTCCAGCAGACCTTTGGGAACTTTGTAAATGGATGAAACAGAACTTATTTAACATGCTAAGTATTTTATTGCTGGTTTTCCTTACTGTATTATTTTTTATCTGTTGTTTTCTTTGATTAATTTTCTTCAATTTTATTTACTTTAAGTAAAATTTTAATTTGTTTAAATTTTTTTTCAAAGTTGAATTTTTTGGCTCTGTGAGTTTTTAACTATGCTTGTTTTAACTGTTGTAAGCAGCCTTAAGTCTTAAACAGGAGAAAAGGCAGGATGATGATGATTTACTGTTACTACTACTGCTACTACTGCTACTACAACTTACAACTATTACTACTACTACTACTACTCCTAATAATAATAATAATAATAATAATAATAATAATACACTTTATTTATATTCTACCCCTCTCCCCTTGGAGACTCAGAGTGGATCACAGCATTTACATACATAGGGAAAACATTCAATGCTTTTACAATCATATACAATGAGAAACACAAACACAAACAAAGGCAGAGGCTTCTCCTTTCATTTCCAGCTTCTGTAGGCACTCATCTCTGGCTCTGGGGAGGCGATTTTCTCCATTTTCAAGCAAAGGAGCCTGCATTGTCACCTCCTGGTTGTGTGGTTGACAAGATTGCTTGAAGCATCTCTTTGCCTTTTCCCACCGATTTATCCACTCACATTAGCATGTTTCCAAACTGTAAGGTTGGCAGGAACTGGAGCTGAAAGATGGAAGCCCACTCCGTCTCGTGGATTTGAAAAGTCAAGCTTCAGGTCACTAGTTCAGCCACCTTCAGGACATGAGTTCAGCAGCACAAGAGTTTAACTCATTGCACCACAGCGGCTCTTTGCACTACCGCAGCTCCTTGTGCCACCATGGCTGCTACTACTACTGCTGCTGCTGCTGCTACTACTGCTACTACTACTACTACACGTTACACATTACCCTGTGAGACAGACTGGTATTATCCTTGCACTCTCAGGGAACTGTAGAAAATTCAATGTAGGGGAAGTTGGTGGACTTGCTGATGGCAGGATGATAAACACACTCTTGATGTTATCACCACTGAGTCAGTAACCTCTAAGAGTTGAACCTGTGAACAGGGCATGCCTTTGCCTCCCTCTGAGGCTGAGAGAGTGCAACTTGCTCAAGGTCACTGACTGTGGGCATGAACCCTGGTCTTCAGAGTTATAGTCCAGATCTCAACTACTACATAATTCTAGCTTCCTAAAGAATAATTTAGATTTTCATGACAAAAACAAATTAATCTATTTAGATTAAGGAATTATTATTATTATTATTATTATTATTATTATTATTATTATTACCTTTATTGATACCCTGCCTTTCTCCCCTTGGGGACTCAAGGTGGGTAACAATTCCACACTTTAGTCCAGGTTGGAAAAGTTCAAGACAAAAGTTAAAAAGAAATTAAATATTACAGTGTAGTAAAAACAGATTAAAATATAATAAATACACTTAAAATAGCCATTAAAACTCGATGTGATTTAGGGAGCTCTTTCTAGCACAAGTTAAAGGAAACTTATAGCTCTGACCTCAAACTGCATCCCTGATCCACTTGGGAAAAGACAACAATTCATTAAACTGCACAGCTTTATTTCAGCAATCATGATATTTCAAAATCAATTCTAAAAGTGGATTTTGTTGTTGTATTGTCTTATCTGCATTTTGACCAGCAAAATAGCCACTCCTGTGAATTTAAAGTAAGCTGAGTCTCATTGTCAGACCTGCTTCACAGGGTTTGTGTTTCCTTCTGGGAAGGAAAGTGGTGGTTTCAGACTCCTCAGATGGTTGTTTATCAGGCTCTAGAATGTGACCACAAATCCTAACTTGCCATTTATCATTATAATTAAATACCGAGAAGGAGCTTCTGGGGCTTAACAGCTGTTCTTCAAAGAAGATAACTTTACAAGTCAAGGCAAAAACATGGCAAACTCAAGACTCCCATTTCCTGGAGCTTCTCAGTATGGAGATTTTGGTGAGTAAACGTCCAAAAAAGAAAACTGAATTAGACATGTAGGCGTGGTTTGTGAAATGCCACCATCAAACATTTTGATGCTGATGGACCACCGACAATGCAAAGAAGTTGAAAGGATCTTTCTACAGATTAATAGGAAGGAAGAAGGAATGTAAATCTCACTTCTTGGCAGAGCAGGGATCAACAATAGAAACAGTGAGACAACAACTTCAGACAGAAGATCCTGGTGAGGACATGGGAGAGAGCCTTCTTGGTGCCTGCTCCTAAACTATACTATACCAATAGAGGCCCAACTGGCTCACCATCTTATTGCAAGCATCAATATTTTTATTTAAACAGGTTTCCAGTACCCCAAACCTCATCCTCAAGCCCAGGTATACATCAACGCCACAAACTTGAAATTCCAGGATTAACTATAACCCTGTCCACCACAGATTGAATGCAGATATCCTCATCAGCCCTGTTACTGTCATGTCTGGGTTACAGAATCAAACATTATAGAATCTTGCTACTTCATCAAACTAGAGAATGAATCCACTTTAAATCCGATTTCTGCCTCCTACAGAATTCTGGGGTTTGTAGTTTAGCGAGGTTCCTTCCCTAAATTACAAACTCCAAAATTCTTCAGGAGGTAGCAACTGGATTTAAAGTGGATTCATTCCCTAGTGTGATGAGGTCCATAGAGTTGGAAGAAACCACAAAGGCCATCCAGTCCAGCCCCCTGCCATGCAGGAACACACAATCAAAGCACTCCTGACAGGTGACCATCCAGCCTTTGTTTAAAAACATCCAGAGAAGGAGACTCCACCAAACTCCAAGGCAGCATATTCCACTGTCAAACAGTTCTTACAATCAGGAAATTCTTCCTAACATTTAAGTGGAATCTCTTTTCCTATAGTTTAAATCCGTTGCTCTACATCTTAGTATTTAGAACAGCAGAAATGAAGCTTGTCTCCTCCTCAATATGACACCATTTCAAATATTTAAACATGGCTATTATGATATCTCTTAACCTTCTCTTCCCAGGCATGTAGCCGGGGAAGCTTGGGGGACTTCAGCCCCCCCCCCCCCCGAAATTCTCATGGTGGACCGCGAGAAGGCCTTACTGGTACATTATTTAAACTGTTATGTTTATTCATATCATGATGCTCAATATATCCCATATGCATGGGGGTATTGGGGTAACGATACAAAAGGTTTGCTAGGGTAGACCCTCTTTCACTCAGACTCAGCCCCCCCAAACCAAACTCAGCCCCCCCCCCCAAAAAAAAAATCCTGGCTACGGGCCTGTCTCTTCCCCAAGGTATTCTTCTTCTCTGTTTTTCAATTTGTTAGCCATCATATCATTGAAACCCTAGAACCCAAAAAGGACCGCAATACCCATGGTCGAAGGAAATGTTGTAAAGGGTCCCAGCAGTTGAGTCTGTGGGTGATCTTTCCCCCAGAAACCCAGTCCTGCACACCTCCACACATGGCCTTTGCCCTGAATCCATAAGTTGCACAAGCATGTCCACACGCACCAAGGGGATCACAAGGCAAATCCCATCATCTCTGGATGTAATATCCTAACAATACCTCTGTGCACCCAATAATAAACTAAACCCTGCATCTATGGAAAGCATCCTCAGAGGTAGTGAGGTGAACATGGCCATATATCCCAGAAAAACCTACAACAACCCATATTCATTGTCTCACCTAGGCTAGCAGGGCTATAGCCATTAGTACTCATCAACCAAAACCTTAACCACATCCCAGAACACCAAACCAGCAAAACTGTGGAAGCTGAAATCACATAACAATCATACAGCAGTTGCTGGATTCATACAGAAATAGCTTCCTTGGAGTTAGATGGGATGGAGAGATTGGGTGTTGGATTAGCATACAGGTGCCTCCAAACCCACAGATGAGCAAAAGCTTCCCTTTTTTGTGTGTGAAAACAATTTGTCCCCCATTGGGAGATTCCATCTAAATATCCACAAATGGGGAAAACAATCAGGGGTTCTTTATCTTGAAAACTCCAGACCAGCAGCAACTGTTTTAGGGACACAGGAAGAGAGGAGGAATTTAAAATAAGCAAGCTAAAATAACCTAACCACAAAGTACAAGCTGGACTCAAGTGTTCCCGAATGCCTTTTGATGGCTGATCAGGGCTTCACAAATAAAGTAGAATTCCAAACATATCTTGTAAGGATCCTTGTCTCTCAAATGATGCATAAATTCTACTGCCAAGAAGGAACTCTAAACTAATTTTAAACACAGAGCCAGAATTAAATAATTTCATAATAATTCTTGTATCATTGCCCTCTCTGGGTGGGACTGTGTACTACTTTACTTACATTGAATCGGGGTGTAGAAATGTTCCTTTTGGGGGACCATCTCGCCTAGGAGTGCCCCTACCCATCCAGTCATCATAATCCTGGCAGGTTCCTGAAAAATATAGTCCCATTTTTTTCCATTTATTTATCTAGCTTCATTTATTTGCTTTCTGCAAAAAATATAATTTAAGAAACACTTGCCAATAAAAAATAATAATAAATTATACAAGTTACGAACAAGATAAATCCTGTAGGTTTGTTCTTAAGTTGAAGTTGTATGTAAGTTGGGACAGAAACTTTTTAAAGTATAACTCCAGCCGAATATATATATCATCATCGTCATAGGCTATCACTCGCAGCCAAGTGTGATTGCCTTCCAAGTGTAGAGTCTTGGCGGTGGGTCCACAGGTGACTATAGAGACCTATTCTGGATCTGCATGTTTTTTCGCAGTGCAGACATTAATTTCCAGATGGAAGACGGTCCCAACAGGAGTTGGCTTGATGTTTCTTCCTCTTGGCACATTTATCCCTTTTCCCCTCCATTTGTGCCTCTTCAGCACTGTTGGTCACAGCTGACCTCCAGTTAGAACGCTTTAGAAAAACTGTTTCCTTGGCTTTAGTCTTATTTTCAAATAGGACTTTGAGCTGTTTTAAAGTGGTTTTAGCTATTTGTTTTTCAAATGTTTTATTGGCTATGCATCACTTAAAGGTCCTGGTGGGTCATGAGGCAACAAATATATGCCAGGAAGGAGGGAGGGAGGGACAAATCAAGTGTTTGGCAAACTACAATTCAAATGATCCTTGAAACCAATGTTAAGTCAGCATCTCTCAACCTAAAGGGGAGGGGAGACAATTCAGAGGACGCCTGAACTATATATGAGCTATACATTATGGAAAGGACATTTTTTAATGGAAGGTATTTCTAAATAAGGTGCAGGATATAAATCGTGCTTGCGGCAACTAAAAAGTGTGGGGAGGGGGGATACGAGAAAGTTCTCCCGCTGACTTTCTGTAATTCACTGTATAAAAGTTTGAATCTGTCCCAAAGTATTTCTCGATACCCTTCTTACGTTTGTGTTCAATGTACTTTTCCCAATGTTAGAACATTTCCCGCTACCTCCCCCCTTGCATTTCCTTTTCATTAATAACTCCTCCACACCGAGGAGTGGATTCTCGGGTGGATTCTTCCTACTAGCCTTCACACTGTATGATTGGATGGACCAAGCATGACTGTGGAAATTAGTCATAGACCATGCATTCTGTGGTAACAGCCACAGTTGTAAATGAAGGACTCGACGTGTAGGCTGCTGCGGAAAATCATAAATCTGCAATTCCAGGAAGATTTCAAAACTTTTCTTTTCTAAGAAGGAATGTTAATTGGCCGACACTTAATAGGCTGTCTCGTGCCCCCTTTTCTTTCTTCTTCGTCACCTTTTGCATCCCCAGACAGTTGGAAATAAACATTTAATAGCGATGCGTCATGGGATGAACATATATTCATGATGTAGCTGGCTGTTTCTTCCATCTAGCTGGGTCTCAGGGGAGTTACAAATAAGGAAAGCTTAACGCAGCTGCTAGGCTTCTTCTTCTGGACTCTCCAGCCAAGATCCCATGCGGAGTGTACATTTACCTTATGAAGATTTATGTAGCAATATTGTGGGGGGTTTTCATGTCAGGAGCGACTTGAGAAACTGCAAGTCACTTCTGGTGTGAGACAATTAGCAGTCTGCAAGGACA
Organism: Anolis sagrei; assembly: GCF_037176765.1. Classification (NCBI taxonomy): domain Eukaryota; kingdom Metazoa; phylum Chordata; class Lepidosauria; order Squamata; family Anolidae; genus Anolis; species Anolis sagrei. The sequence continues at coordinate 323,432,666 of NC_090021.1, forward strand.
TTGCCCAGGGGACACTCGGATGTTTTGATGTTTTACCCATCCTTGTGGGAGGCTTCTCTTATGTCCCTGCATGGGGAGCTGGAGCTGACAGAGGGAGCTCATCCATGCTCTCTCTGAATTCAAACCTCCAGCCTGTCGGTCTTCAGTCCTGCCAGCACAAGGATTTAACCCATTAAGCCATCGAGGGCTCCAATGTTGTGTTACCAAATGCAGAACCAAACATGCTCCTACATCTTTATTCAAATTGTGGCATGTAAATCATGCACAACCATGTGCAATGAACAAGCTTCCATTCACAATCCACATGTTTGCACAATGGCACCACATGCAAAACTCCAGAATACTATGGTTATTCCACAATACACAGGTTCAGCTAGTTCCATCAATAGTTGGAGCTTGACTGTGTAAGTCAACAACATGAGTGATGGATATGCCACACAGCCTGTGCTGCACACCCCAAAATAACTGTTGCCACAATTAAAAGTAGGCTCAACAGCCATCCTGGAATGGTGAAACAACATGAGTTGGTTGGTCCTGATGAAGGGGGAACAAACTAAGGGTAAGGGGAAGAGGTGAAAAACAGTATAATAATAATTATAAAGAAATACAATATGTATAAGTGGATAAAAGGGGTGTGATAGAGTTATATGTAGTATAAGCTGTAATGGAAATTTAAAAATAATGACAAGAAATATAATTAAAGATGTTTTTGATTTTTTTTACTGTTAGATTGTATATAATATGACATACTCTTTTGTCTAAGATATTGTAAAAAGAGAGAAGAATGTATGCTTATACATTTTGTTGGACACATTTATAAATAAAATAAAAATAGTAAAAAAATGAAATACTGTGTCCAGTTCTGTGCACCATGATTCAAGAGATTTCTCATTGTACTCTGTAATTATTATTATTTTTATTAAATTTATTATTTTACTCTATTTATTATTGTTATTACATTTATTATTTTACTCTATTTGTTATTATTACATTTATTACTTTACTCTATTTATTATTGTTATTATTACATTTATATTATTTTACTCTTTTGTTATTATTATATTTATTATTTTACTCTATTATTGTTATTATTACATTTATATTATTTTACTCTATTATTATTACATTTATTATTTTACTCTATTATTATTGGAAGGATACATAAACACATTTACATTGAAGAAGGTTAGAATAATGGTTTAATCAGAGTTGGACAGTCATATCTTAAATTACAGTTTTATGTAAATATTCAAAATTATTTATCCAACTGATGCCTCAATTAATGTAATTTATTAATATCTATTTTTATTTTGAAATTTACCAGTAGCTGCTGCATTTCCCACCCTTGGCTTATACTAGAGTCAGTACGTTTTCCCAATTTTTGTGGTAAAATTAGGTGCCTTGGCTTATATTTAGGTCGGCTTATACTTGACTATATACTCAACTTGGAAAGAGAAGGTTAAGAGGTGACATAATAGCCATGTTTGAAAAGACATCATATTGAAGGGGGAGACAGCTTGTTTTCTGTTGTACTTTTTTCTGATGATGAAGGAGTGTGACTTGCCCAAAATCACCCAATGGTTTTAGTCTAATCCTAAACTCATTACACTACCTTGCCTCTCAGAAAAAAATGATTATCTAGGTATCTTTGGAAACCAACATTCTCTAGAAATTAAAAATTCAGTGACTCTTTCATATTTGTACATCTTTGCAATGGAGAAGGGTATTCCAGGTGTGGTCTGACCAAGGCAGAATAGAGGGGTAGCATGACTTCCCTGGATCTAGACAGTATACGCCTATTTATGCAGGACAAAATCCCATTGGCTTTTTTAGCCGCCGCATGACATTGTTGGCTCATGTTTAACTTGCTGTCCACAAGGAGTCTAAGATTTTTTTTCACATTCAGGCATGGGCAAACTTTGGCCCTCCAGGTGTTTTGGACTTCAACTCACACAATTCCTAACAGCCGGTAGGCTGTTAGGAATTGTGTGAGTTGAAGTCCAAAACACCTGGAGGGCCAAAGTTTGCCCATGCCTGGTCTAACTGTTCCAATTTGGCAGGGACAGTCCTGATTAATCCCCTTTCATCTCAGGTTTTTAGCTGCTTTCAAAAAGTCCCAGCTTCTTTCTCTCATACCCCTGTTTTTATCAGATGATATTTTATGTTCCAAATAGTGTCACTTTTTCTGGGATATTGCAATCCTTCCAATGGCAACAGAATTCAAATATTTTGTCAATATTCTTGGAATTTTATTGTGAATTTTACATATGCCATAGCACTACATTTCCGTAGTGGTGTAATTGTGTGCTCCCTTGAGGCTAGAGAGTGCGTTGACAGGGACATCTGTATTCTTCTGATCTCCCAAATCAGTCAGGATTTTGCTGAAGAACCAGATGTGACAAATCCCCATTAAATGTGCAAATCCCCATTAAATAAGTTACAAAAAGCTAAAACAAATCCCCTTCTGGGTCTCATTGCCTGGGTCGACAAGACTGTGTCAGACATCAGGATGATTAGTGAGTGGACACAGAGATTCCTAGGAATGCATTCTCTTGGGTTAAAAAAGTAGTTTTTAAAAAAGAAATAATGGTTTTCCCACTTTCAGAAGTGCACGTTTTGACTTCCCCGGGGCTTGGGATCCCATGCTAACCCCTACAAAGAAGTAAAAAATGTATTCCTGATTTTAGATGAGGGGTATGGTGATGTTTTAAATCTCTAAAACCTAGTTAAGTAGCATGACCTTTTTTCCTCCTTTAAAAAAAATAGCAACATGCATCATAGGCTGACGTAATTGGCAGCAGATAAGGTATCAACCTCCCACTGTGTCCTTGGTTTGGCAACAAGGTAAACTGAAATATTTGCTAACTGAAGAAACAATGGTCTTTAATTACTGTAAAGCATTTCCAAGTCCCAGATAATGCCGCTGTGTGTGTGTGCCTTGAAGTCCCCTATCGATTTATGGTAACCCCGTTTCATAGGGTTTTCCTATGCAAGGAATCCTTAGAGGTGGTTTTGCTAGTTCCTTCTGCAACACTTGATATTTATTTATTTAACCTATTTATTTTTATTTATTTATCGTGTCAGTATCAACCAGACAATTGTATTACATTTTTAACAATTTTTTAACAAACAGACAAAACAGAGTTTGCAAACTTGGTAGTTGATTAAATGTCCTTTGGCCAGTATCTGGCCACTTGGAGTGCCTCTGGTGTTGCCGCAAGAAGGTCCCCATTGTGCATGCGGCAGGGCTCAGGTTGCATTGCAGCAGGTGGTCAGTGGTTTGCTCTTCTCCACACTGGCATGTTGTGGATTCCACTTTGTAGCCCCATTTCTTGAGGTTTTACCCTATTTATACCCCACCTTTCTCAACCGCGTAGGGGACTCAAGAAGGTTTACATATATAGGCAATGTTTTAATGCCACATACATAATAAAATAAACATATATATTAAAACAATCATTAAAAGCATATCAAACCTTAAAATACATATTGACTGAATGTCTCCCATCCAAGTACTAACCGAGACTGACCCTGCTTAGCTTCCAAGATTAGCAAGTGTATTTAACATGTTTTGGCATGGTTCTGGTGCCTGTAGTAGATGGTGGTGATGATGATGATGATGATGATGATGATATCATTGGAATTGTTTTTTTTTTTTTGAAAGAAAAAAAAACATTCAGAGGATGACTGTATTTGTTCCAGTGACCTGGCAAGAACATAAAGGAAGCAAAATCTATACATTGTCGAAGGCTTTCATGGCCAGAATCACTGGGTTGTTGTAGGTTTTTTTGGGCTATATGGCCATGTTTCTAGAACATTGTCATATATCCCAAAAAACCTACAACAGCCCAAAATCTATACAATTTGGGATATGGGGTCCTGGATGGTCAAATTCCACTGGATATTGATCACTGAATTGTGCTGGAAGACCTACAAATATCAAGAGAAGTATTGTATTGTTGAAGGCTTTCATGGCCGGAATCACTGGGTTGTTGTAGGTTTTTCCGGGCTATATGGCCATGTTCTGGAGGCAATTTTGTTTTTAGAAATCTGTAGGTCCTATAATGTGACTCTATGATCAATTGTGCAAATAATCAAATTCTCAAAAGTTAAACCTGCAAATGTGAAGAGCTGACTGTACAGTCCAATGCAGCAAGCCCCATCCAGTTCAGTGTAAGTGTATATAAATAAATATAACCTAAAAATTATTGCCAGAATGCATTTATATTAAATGAAATTATTTCGTCCTTGGCTTGTTGTAACCTTATACTGGCACACACATCCTTTCTTGCTGGCACTTCACATAATTGTTCTTGGTAGACAGGGCTTCTAGGAAGTAAAGCAAGAACTAGCAGTTACTAGAATCATATCAGAGCCCAAATTCTCCAAAAATTATTTTTCAGAAACAAACTTTGCATAGAGTTGAGTTTCAACCTGGCAATGATAATTGATCTCTCATCTGCTGTTCACCCTAATGGACTTAAAGTTAATCAATGAAATCTAAATAACTGTACCTACAAACAAAACTTTCCAATGCTTGGAAGGTTACTTGTAAGATAAATCAACATAACATCCCAACATTCAAGAAGAGGCATCCCTTAACTGAGCAGCATTTGACTGATGTGGGATCTCACCAATTATGGACATCTTCAGCTTGTCATTGTATTTCTTCACCTTAAAAGAAAATTTCTAAGATATGTTTAGTTTCACTTATATCACATCTTTAATATTTGTTTTCTATCCTCTCCCTTCAATGAGCTCAAGATGATATACCTAGTTCCCTCTTCTCTACACTGTCTGTAACAACAATCCTGTGAGGTAGGTCATGCTGGGAAAGTGGGCCTGATCCATGATGAATTGCCTGGTTCACTGGAGAATGGTGACTTGAGCCTGGATCTCCCAAATCTTGCTTTAATACTCTAGAGAGTTTTCTAAACTATGTGCCATAACACGTTAGTGTATCGGCTACAGTGTGTAGGTGTGTCATGCAAGCAGAATGACAGTATCAGGACAGTAAATAAAGAGCAATACTCAAAAAACAGGGAAATAATCAGGGCCAGATAACATTTCTCAACAAAGGATTTCCCCAGGCAGAAAGTAGCCAGGCTTTGAAATTGCAAGGCCATTCAATGCTAATCAAGGGAGAGATCCTTCTCCGCTGTGGCCCCTCGGCTTTGGAACTCGCTACCTAGTGAGATTAGGCAAGCCCCTACCCTGGCAGCTTTTAAGAAAGACCTAAAAACTTGGCTCTTCCGATGTGCCTTTGACGAGTGAACATATATTCCATATTTTGTCTGTTCCAACTATAGTTTCTATCCTCATTATGCACTTTCCCCCCGCCCTTAATGAAGGTCTAACCCCATTGTTTGTTCCCTTAGAGCTCCTTCCTCAGAAACACATTCTCCCACTACTTATCTCATCCAGGGTTTAATCCATTTTATCCTAGTGCATTTGGCCTGCCCACTGTGTTCTATTTCTCTATCATATTATTTTGTAACTGTTTATTTTATTTTATTTCATGTATTTATTTTGATGGTATTTTCTGCTTCTTTGTATTTTATTTTGCTGTACTGTAATTTTGGGCTTGGCCTCATGTTAGCCGCCCCAAGTCCCCTTCGGAGAGATGGTGGCAGGGTACAAATAAAGCTGCTTATTATTATTATTATTATTATTATTATTATTATTATTAATCAAGGTGCCCAGTTTCCATATTCACACTTGCCTCAAACAGACAAGAGTTCCCTGGACATTCCACAGATATATACACTTCACTTGCCTAGTTTCCAACAGACCTCACAACCTCTAAGGATGTCTGCCATAGATGTGGGCGAAACATCAGGAGAGAATGCTTCTGGAACATGGCCATACAGCCTGGAAAACTCAAAGCAAACTCAAAGTGATTCTGGCCGTGAAAGTCTTTGACCATAGAATGAGAAGTTTGAATGAATAACCAATAGATCATATATTAAAAATATATAAATCAAAGATTTTGATGAGATGTTAGGTCCCCAGACATTTTGTTATTACAATTTATGTATGTGTCCGTACCTCTTATAAGGGGTTGGTTTAACCTCCATTTTGCTAGTAAAAAGGAATTAACATAAATGATACATATCTAAAAAGTGTGTTGCCAACATGAAATGTTTGGAAAGCTGTGGTCTAACCATTGAACCACCAGAGTACCGCATTAGTAAAGTAAGAGCAATTCCTAAAGGGCAGATGGCATATTTGATCAGCTAAATTCATGCAGTCCAGAATCATGGAGTGAAGCCACATTGCAGAATTATAGCAGTTTGACACCAGCAAGACTCAATGCTCCAGAATTCTGGGATTTGTAGTTTGTTGTGGCACTAGAGTTCTCTGAAAGTGAAGACTAAATATCTCACAAAAATAGCAAAATTCTACAACACTGAGCCATGGCAGTGAAAATGGTGTTGAACTGCTATAATTCTGCAGTGCACTACAGGATGAACTCTAAGAGGCCATTTACACTGCAGAATTATAGCAGCTTGACACCACTTTAATTGTCATGGCTCCATCCTATGAAATCTTGGGGGTTTTAGTTTGTTCTGGCACCAAAGCTCTCTGAAACAGAAGACTAAATATCTCACAAAATTGCAAAATTCTATAGCATTGAGCAATGAGAGTTCAAGAGGTGTCAAACTGCTATAATTCAGCAGTTTGGATACAGCCTAACATGCAGTTTGCCCATACTGTAATTCAGTCTTACTGCCATGCCAACAGAGTGTTCCTATACAGGCAATGATATTTCATTATCTGTCTGTCTGTCTTTCTGTTTTGTGAAGGAAGTAGAAGCAACCAGTCGGGACATTGGTCCATCTAATTCAGGCATGGGCAAACTTTGGCCCTCCAGGTGTTTTGGACTTCAACACCCACAATTCCTAACAGCCTACTAGCTGTTAGGAATTGTGGGAGTTGAAGTCCAAAACACCTGGAGGGCCAAAGTTTGCCCATGCCTGATCTAACTCATCTATGCCAACTCTCCAGGGTTTTGGGAAGGATTAATTCCTAGCCCTGCCAAGAGATCTCTGGCATTCTCTGGTAGTCTCCAGTTTGATCTTGCTTAGCTTTCATTAAAGATAAAGTATGTTCAGGGTAGTAAATTATTATAAAGGACAAGTTCTATTACTTTGAATATGTTGCGTCTGAGATAGGTCACCTCAACCAACACTAACTTCAGGGGAGAACCAAAACCAAATTTGTCATCTGTGAAACCTAGCACACTACTGCTGCAATGCTCACTGAAGGCAATTGGATGATCAACAAGATTAGAGCCTGATAAATAAGTTGCATAAACTCCCCACAGTCACCAAGGATAAATAAAATGTTCCGGTGTTGCTGCCAAAACCTCACTGACAATCAGTCGTCAGCTGTCTGCACTATGTAAATAAGTCTTTTCTTCAAACCATGCATGTAACAGAACTTCAACTCTGATTGACCAACGACAAGATATTAAAAGGGCCAATTCTTGATGAATCTGACACCAATTGTGGCTTGTGAGTGTGTCTGAAGAAACACTATTTTGAAGATATAAATGAGCCAAGATCTTGGTGCTATTTACCCAAACTTCACAGAAAATGAAGCATGTCACCCTGACCAGAGCTTGGTAAAGTCCATCAAGTGGTTGAAACCCCAGTGGCATTCACATATCGGTAGCATGAAAAGAAATACTGATAGATGCCCTTTGCCCTACCCCAATTTACGGTGAGACAAGCTCAGGACACCTGTTTTTGCTGGCTTTTCAGGATCAGTATTAATTCAGCTCCAAATTATATTTTAATACAATGGAATCTTTCTCAGGTTTGTTTTGTTTTTTTCAAGGAGACTACATTTGTCTCTTTCCGCTTCGAAAGCATAATGCTTCTGCAGTCCTTAAATCACCCTTCTCAAGAGCTGGGAGAAATAGGTTGTTGGTACATCACACCAAGTGTGGGACTCAGTTCTTTGTGGCCTCCCATGCACTGTCTAAAAAAAGATCTGCAACCACAAAAAGTGAGTTTCGGGACAAAGTACGAAGACAGACTAACATACCCAATCATAAAACACAGCAACATCACAATCCTGTGAACCACTGGGTTTGATGGAATTTACTCTCTAGCAAATATATTTAGAATTGCAGCCATAAAATTGAGAGAGATTGAAACAAATCATCATCCAGCCAGAAACCATATAAACAAATCAAAATGCCTGGGCAAAGAAAACAATTTCAACCTGGTACTTACATAAAGATATTGTTGCCTCCAGTCAAATTCATCTTCTAAGGGCATTTCGAAGTTGGGACATATGACCACAGCAAAGGCACATTCTTTCACATTGCACCGTCTTTCCAGAAAATCAACATTGTGAGGCTTAATATGGAGAACTAGTTAGAATTTTAGTGGACAAATTCTAGATTAGTTGAAGCTTCAGGACTGTCTGGATAGATTTTTGCATAATGTTACAGCAGTGGTTCCCAACCTGTAGTCCATGGACCATCAGCGGTCCACAAGAACTAAAAGATGGTCCACAGCCTCACCATTACTACACTGTTGCAACGAGAGTGACTGGTCTCGCGAAACCCTCTTATAGTGCCATGGCTTATTAAATATGGTTTTCTGTAGTAAGAAAATGGTAACTACTGGATGGCGTATGTTCTGTATCAGAAACTAGAGCTGATGTGGTCTATCCAATGTAATTTTCTGAATCAGCACCCCAAATAACAAACCACATCTAAAATTGACCAAAAACTAATTTGAAACCCTTTTGGTACTAGTGTTGGAGAGTGGTCCCTGGTCAAATGGTCCCTGGTCAAAGAAAAGTTGGGAACCACTGCGTTAGTGTTTTCTAGCCAGATGATATCCATTTGGTTCATCTTGAACAATGTAGGTCTATCCAGGAAAACCCACAAGTCAACAATCAAAGTTGGCAACACTGGAGGTAGTTAACCATTATTTTGTCTTCTAATGAGAGATCCAGTTTGATCTGCTGTACGAAACATTTATGTGACTTTTTGGCAGCCTGTGATATCTGTAGCACTCGCCTCCAGCACAGGCATGTATAGCAATGCAGTCTTAGACAAGTGTTGGTGTTACACACTTTCACTTCCAATTTGGGGATCACAACCAGACACAGTGACGTTATCTGCTCTTGCACTTTGCTGCACTTCTCCTGAATACTCATGCCCAGTGTGGAATGCATCTCATCACACTAAAACAGTGGATGTGGCTCTTAATGAGATATGCCGCGTTATCACAGTATGTCTACGCCCAACACCAATGGAGAGAGTATACTGTATTGCAAATAATAAATCAGCACCCCAAATAAACCACATCTAAAGCTGACCAAAAACGAATGATTTTATGATGATGACTGACCATTGTAATTATATGATTGTATTTGTTTTTAATGCCTTAGTGTAATCTGGAATACGATGTTTTTAATGATTGTTGTAATATTGATGTTGGAAACCGGCCTGAGTCCCTCGATGGAGGTGAGAAGACCGGTATACAAAACTGCTAAATAAATAAATTGCACCACCTGATATAAGCTGGGAAGTAGCAGCCAGCAATGAAAGGACTAAGGCATTGACATGTCTGCGCCACCCTCTGTTCAGATATCAGCCAGCAAGCCAATGCCTTGAATCAAGAAACAGCTTCCTAAGATCTACAGAGATACTCTTAGAAACACCTCAGCAAGCAAGAGTCCAAAAGTGGTGGATGAAAACCTGGAAACTCAATCAGTGGCTGATCCCGGATGAGAAACTCCCTCCTGCGCACACAAAAAACTGGGCAACTTGGAAGCCGCTGAACAGACTCTGGTACCACAAAATGCAGAACCAATCTTAAGAAAGGGGGGTATAAAGTGGAGTCCTCAACATATGAGTGTGGAGAAGAGCAAACCACAGACCATCTGAGCCCTGCCACATGCACAATGGAGGACCTTCTCACAGCGACACCAGACACCCCAAGTGGCCAGCTTCTGGTCAAAGGAAATCTAGCATATTGCCAAGTTTTTAACTTTTTGTAGTTTTTTATACAATATTGCTGTATTCTCAATTTGAGGCCCAGATTATCTTTATATAACAGATTATCTGGCAGTGGGTACTGATATAATCCAGTTTAAAGCAGATAATCTGGGATCAGATTCCTGGCATATAGGGCAGTGTAGAAGGGGCCTCAGCTATAGCACTGTGGGTCCCTTTCAACTGCCATGGCTCCAGGATTTATCATTAGAAGGAGTATTTCGAATTTCCAACCAGATGTTCTTGTGCCTCACCAAAGCACAAAACTTAATAACACTTTATTTATCACACTTTATTTATATTCCACCCTTCTCTCCAACAGGACTCAGAACAGATTACAGCATATGAACACTAACAGACACAGGCAAACATTCAATGCCTTGTTACAGTGAAATACAATGAGACAAATATACACAAAGACAAAGGCTTCTCCTTTAATTTCTGGCTCTGGAGGCGGTGCTCATCTCCGGCTCTGGGGGAGGTGCTCATTTCCATTTCCAAGCTGAGGAACATGCATTGTCCATAGACACCACCTGATTGTGTGGCCAGCATGATGGCATGAGGCATCTTTTTGGCTTTCTCACCAAGGCAGTACCTATTGATCTATTCACATTTGCATGTTTTCAAACTGCTAGGTTGGCAGGAGCTAGGGCTAACAGTGGGAGCTCACCCCATCAAACAGATTCAAACTGCCAACCTTCAGGTCAGCAGTTCAGCAGCACAAGGGTTTAACCCATTGCGCAACCGCAGCCCTAAAGTTCCAAAGAACATAGTCATGGTAATTGAAGTGGAAGTATAATGGTATAATGCATGGAGTTCCTGAAATTTTCCAGGTGTGTTAAGATACAACTTCCATCACCACTGGCTAGCATAGATATCTCTGGAGGCTTCATGTAGAGAGACCAAGCAAAGTAATGTGTAGTTTAAAATTGTTTCCAATTTATTTAAAAACCTTACTCCGGAGCTAAGAAAATATGACTTATCCAGTAACTTTCCATAGCCTGGTCTCCAGGGTCCTAATCCAATGCTCAAACCACCATGCCACCCTAGCTCATATGCAAAGTGCTATCCTTTATTGTTCCTGCCATGCATGTGGAAATATCTGAGTAATATTATAAAAGTTATAGCTTTTTATGATATAATACTTCCAATGCAATATTGTCTCTGTTAGAGTGTTTGCTTGCTATTTAAAGTGAGTGGTTTTGTTGGCTCCTTTACTGTGACCTGTGAGCACATTTGCAGCCCCCAAAAGCATGATATATAAACTCTTGTGACAAAGTGACAAGCAAGCAGTCCTCGCACTTATTAGGAAATTTACTATGGCTCTTAATGTTACAATATTTCAAAATCATTCTGGCAGGCACAACATTAGAGTCGCAGACATTCATCAATGCAAGACAGCAGTTGGGTGAATTAAATTCACGGGTGGGCTCAGTGAAGTCCCTAGTGGGCATATGCTCACATGACAGAAACAAGCAGTATTTATGATATACATTATGTATGTCCTGGTGAAGACGACGATGTTAGGGGACAAAAAAAGCAATGCAGAAGTCAGCTGCGGGAGGGAAATCACTTTGCAGCAAGCGATTTCTAGAAAAAAGTGTGAAAGATTTCAAAATCTTATTGGAGGTAGAGGAAGGACTACTGCAGACTCTCAGTTAGCCGGCACTTGTGGAGATTGTGCGATGCTAGATAAATGTAGTTTCTGGTTACTTGGGAGTTACTATTAAAATAGGCCTGACTAATCCCTCATACTATACCATACCACTAATTCTGTAGTAACCAATATTGAAATATAGTAATTAAATCAAATGAAGACACATAAAGACAAAATTAATTTAACACAGTTTTACTGTATTGTATTATAAAGAACTGGACCATAGGGAAGCATCTAAGGAAGATAGATGCTTTTGAACTGTGGTGCTGGAAGAAAGTTCTGAGAGTGCCTTGGACCGCCAGAAGATCCAACCAGTCCATACTTCAAGAAATAAAGCCCGACTGCTCATTGGAGGGAAGATAGAAGTATTTTGGCCACATAATAAGAAGTCAGGAAAGCTTAGAGAAGACAATTATTCTGGGGGAAATGGAAGGAAAAAGGAAGAGGGGCCAACCAAGGGAAAGATGGATGGATGGCATCCTTGAAGTGACTGGCTTGACCTTGAAGGAGCCGGGAGTGGTGATGGCCGACAGGGAGCTCTGGCGGGGACTGGTCCATGAGGTCACAAAGAGTCGGAACAACATTATAAAAACAGATTTCTGAATTCAGAATGTGTTATTGGTTTGTTTTTTTTTAAAAAAATGCTTATTGCTTGAGAATTCTGGTTGCTTGAGTCCCAGTTGACTGAAAGTGTTACTCAACCTGGGGTCGGGACCCCGGGGGGAGGGGTGTTGCGAGGGGGTTTCAGAGTGGTTGCCAAAGACAATTGGAAAGCATACATTTCCGATTGTCTTAAGAATCACTTAGACAGAGAAGGATGAAGATCTCTCCCTTTGTCTTCTCTTCCTTTTTGGATGAGAAAGATAGGAGAATCCTCCAATCAAAAGCCCTCCTCCGCTGTGATTGGACTGCCTATCAGTTGGCCACTCAACCAGGAGGATGGCTGTTTCATTGACTCCAAGTGGGGAGGGGAGAGCAGGTGTGCTTGGCACAAGGCAGTGTGGTGCGCATGTGCGGCCGAGGGAGAGCATGGGAGACAGGAGGGAGGCTCGTGCCAACAAGTCCCTTCAAGGCATGGGGGTTTTGTGTGGGAAGTTTGGCTCAATTCTATATCTGGTGGAGTTCTGAAGGCTCTTTGAACTATAAATCCCAGCAATGACAACTCCCAATGTCAAGGTCTGTTTTCCCCAAACTCCACCAGTGTTCACTTTTGGTCCAGATCCATCACTGTGCTTCATAGTGCTCTCTGGATGTAAGTGAACTACAACTCCAATACTCATGGTCAATGCCCACCAAAACCTCCCAATATTTGTAGTCATCTCACTTTGCCTAACAATAGGACAAGTCCTTATTTTTCATACTTAAAGCCTCTGATGAACAATGTTGATGTGTTGTCTTTCCTTGCTAAAGTCTATATCAAAAGATGCCTTTAAGCTTCAAAGCTATTTAGACATCTTCACCATTCCTCGCTTCAATCACTCCTAAACCACAAAGGAAGAAACAAGTGATATGAAGAAAGGAAAGGCAGAATCTATGCTTTGAAGAAAAGGAGGCATTTTTGGGGTCATTTGAACACTGTTCTCTTAAGGTTGGAGGGCAATCCTATAACTGAAACAACATATTTGAGTTTGACTTTGCAGCTGCTGTTTTAGCCATTTAGAACAGTATAGTCACAACACTGTCGGGCTAAGCCCTGTCTCCTTCGCTCCCATGATATCAGACAAGGTTATGCTCTTTTCCTCCGCCTCCTCCTTCTTTTCCGCCCTCCATGATTTATATCCTTGGAAAAGAAAATCTTGCCTTGACTGCCAGTTTTTCCACTGACATTTGGTTGATCAAGGTTATGCTGTACCATATGAGTCACCTTCAGGGAAAACACCTATCCCTACGCCATGATGTACATTTTCCTCCTCTAAAAGGTTTTTTTTTTAATAAAAATAAAACTATGTTTGTGTATAAATGGTCTTCTGATATTTCTTGAGCCTAAACAAACTTGATTGACTAATGATGGATTGTTGATTGATTGGTCTTATATCCTACTTTTATCCCAAATAGGGGACTCAAGGAAGCTCACAGGAAAACATCCTGGAATAGGCATTAGAATACATCTTTTTTAAAAAAAAATTATTGCAATGGTATCCCTCTAATCCATCGAAATACTTTATATACATCCATAAACCATTACATTTTTGCCCCCCTTTTTCCCTTCCCCCTCCCTCCAACTTTACAACAAAGCATTTTTAAGTGCAGCCAGTCCTGTTCATAAGTGTATTCGCTCCATTTGTCCATTGTCCATTTTTTTAATCCTTCCATCCAGGCATGTAGCCGGGGGGGGGGGGCTTGGGGGGCTTCAGCCCCCCCCCCCCCGAAATTCTCATGGTGGTTCGCGAAAAGGCCTTACTGGTGCATTATTTAAACTGTCTAAGCTACCTATCCGAACGTATCTCTGCCTATGAACTCACCAGGACTCTAAGATCTTCTGGGGAGGCCCTGCTCTCGATCCCACCTGCATCACAGGCACGGCTGGCGGGGACGAGGGACAGGGCCTTCTCTGTGGTGGCCCCTCGGTTGTGGAACGCCCATCCCATGGACATTAGATCAGCTCCTACGTTAATGGTGTTTCGAAGAAAACTAAAAACCTGGCTGTTTGAACAGGCATTTGGATAAACAGTGCAATGAATACGATGAATATAGGAACGGAATTATAGATGGCGAATTGGATCACGATTCTAGTTACGAGACGTTAATGTGTTGTTATTGATGTGTCATTACTTTGTATATTATGCTCTTAATGGTTTTTAAATTGTATATTGTTATGATTGTCTTTTTGCTCTTGTTGTGAACCGCGTTGAGTCGCCTACAGGCTGAGAAACTGCAGTATACAAGCAAAGTAAATAAAATAAATAAAAAATAAAATAAACTGTTATGTTTATTCATATCATGATCTGATCACCATACTCAATATATCCCATATGCATGGGGGTATTGGGGTAATGATACAAAAGGTTTGCTAGGCTAGACCCTCTTTCACTCAGACTCAGCCCCCCCCCCCCACGAAACAGCCCCCCCGAAACCCCCCCTGAAAAAAATTCAGCCCCCCCCCCCCCCCCCGAAACGAAATCCTGGCTACGGGCCTTCTTCCATCCCAATGCTATTACAGCATGGGCAGCTTTAACCATTGCCATCAAAGTTTGTTGGTCTTCTTTCTTCAGCATTTGTAGGCCCAACATTCCAATTTCCAACAGTCCCAACCCAATGTACAAATTTACCTTGAATAACCCATTTATTTGTTCTAATACCTTCTTCCAGAATCTGCACTTCCTCACATTCCCACCACATATGTGTAAGCCATCTCTTCCCCTTTTTGCAATGCTAACAGTTTGAGCTGGACCCTTTTATCATATATACTAACTGAGCTGGGGTTCTATACCTCTTTTGATAAATCTTTTTTACTAATTATCATAGAATCATAGAATCAAAGAGTTGGAAGAGGCCATCCAGTCCAACCCCCTGCCAAGAAGCAGGAATATTGCATTCAAATCACCCTTGACAGATGGCCATCCAGCCTCTGTTTAAAAGCTTCCAAAGAAGGAGCCTCTACCACACTCCGGGGCAGAGAGTTCCACTGCTGAACAGGTCTCACAGTCAGGAAGTTCTTCCTCATGTTCAGATGGAATCTCCTCTCTTGTAGTTTGAAGCCATTGTTCCATAATTCTTGAAAGTCTTCCATTTTAATGGTACTTGCCCCCTTCATTATCTTTTCCACCCTTTCCTCTGAAAGTATCCTTTCCTTTCCACCAAACGCAGCACCAGAAAACGAATCAAGGGATATGAAAGGCACTGCAGACTACTTCAGCCAGAGAAGTCAGCCATAGCAGAGCACCTGATGAACCAGCCTGGACACAGCATATTATTTGAGAACACAGAAATGCTGGACCACTCTAACAACCACCATGCCAGACTACACAGAGAAGCCACTGAAATCCATAAGCATGTGGACAATTTCAACAAAAAGGAGGAAACCATGAAAATGAACAAAATCTGGCTACCAGTATTTAAAAAACTTTAAAATAACAACAGCAAAACAACAGAGAGGAAACCATCAGAGACAGCTAATCACCACTCAACAAAAGATTCCCCCAGGCACTAACAAGCCATACCAAAAAACTGCCAGGCCATCAAATGCTAATCAAGGTGGTCAGTTGAAACATTCACATCTAGCTCCAACAGACAAGAGTTCTTTATCCCACCCTGGACATTCCACAGATGCATAACCCAATTTTCGTAGTTCCAACAGACCTCACAACCTCTGAGGATGCTTGCCCTAGATGCAGGCGAAACGTCAGGAGAGAATGCCTCTAGAACATGGCCATCTAGCCCAAAAAAACCTACAACAACCCTGTGATTCTGGCCATGAAAGCCTTCGACAATACATTATCCCTTCCTTACTCCATTTTTGTATTATCGTTCTAAGCATCATTTCTTTTGCTTCCACTATCATTTTGTATATTACTTCTGCTCCCCCCCCCCCTTTGCATTAGAATACATCTTAAGTGGCATATGATGCTGTTGACCAAGGGTGGCAAAGTAGGGCTATGTGCCCTAATCTTCTGACTCTTGGCACCCCCAGTCTCCCCTCCCAGACTAGAGCAGGGCTGTAGCCGGGGGGGGGGGGATGTGTTCAACCTCCTCCCCGCCCCATTTTCAGGTTAAATAAAAAGCTGTTTTATGCATGAATGTTAACTGGTTAACCAATTTATGAGAAGCAAACATTAAAAGGCCCTCATGAAGGAGACCAGACTTGGTGAGGGCAGTTGACAGCGGTGGAGCTGCAGGTTATTTAAGGTTGCTCTGCCACCCCACCCCGCTGTGCTTTTTGCTTCAGTTTGGGGTAGGAGGCAGGTTCCTAATGGGGAATTAGGCCTTTCCCTCCTTGCTCCCCACTCCCCTTTTCCAGATAGCAGGGTTCCCACTGCTATGCCTATATATAGGTCATTTTCAACTCTTAAACATTTGAAAACATACATAAGAAGCACAGTGGGGCAAGAAAGACTGACTGGACTTGCACTCTTGAGTGTCCACCAAAGTTTATCAGCAGAGTCTGATTCCTGTCAAAGTGTATTGACACAGTTTTCAAGTGTTTCCAACAGATGTTGTGTAACTATAAATTGTCAAATAATAGCCATCTTCAGTTATTTTAAGACTTGAAACTTTGTAACTAAAATTGAAAATTGATTTAATTAAGTCTATATAAAAATATAGAATGAACCATACTATTTAAATTATTTAAACGACTCTTCATGATTCGGTTTTTAAAAAGTTTCAACACCCCCCCCCCCCATTTTTTCTGGCTATGACCCTGACTACAGCTATCCATTTTTTAAAAGTCTGTATAATTTGGGGACAATATTTTTTTCCCGAAACAACACATAAAAGGATGGTCAAGTACAGCCATGTGCCCCACTCTTCTGATCTTTCACACCCATCAGATTCACCCTAAAAATCCAACCCTAAGATACATTTTTAAAAATCTGTATGATTTGGGGCGATGCCTTCTCCCAAAACCACACCGAAAGAGTTCAAAAGCACATTAAAATGTTTGAAAATCCCCTAGCCCCACCCCAACTCCACAAGCACCCCAAATCCCTCTACTACTCTCCCCCAATTCCTTTGTCCTTTGCAGCCCCGATCAAAATGATGACAGGAAGGGTGTCCCTTCCTAAAGCCATTTTGAGAGGAACTCAGAGGAATATGGAGATATTGTGGCTTGCTGTGTGGAGTACAACCCATGGATTTTATATTCCATGTGGGGGTCCCGCTGGCCAATACGGTTGTAGATGTTTTTGATCAGTCTGGTCGGTTTTGGAGGTTTTTTTTATTTATCCCTGGAACCTCTGGCACACCCAATATTTCCTAATTTCACTTAACTTTTTTTAAAAAATCTCTTTAAAACATGCAGGAAATCTGGGATGGGAAAAATAAGAAGGCTATATGGATAGTCCCCAAATTATGAACAAGGTAGATTCTATAGCTGAATTTGTTTGTAGGTTGGAACAGGCACATTTTTAAGTGTAACTCCAGTCAAATATATATCTTACATATTAGTTTTGGATACCTTAGGAAAGGGGTAAAATCCCTGTGGCATTTGTTTTGCTGTCTGTACCTTTGTTCAAACTATTTCCCCTCACTATCTGTCCCTGTGAGAATTGGATTTGGAAAAAAAATGGGTTGTTGTGGAAATAAGGATTGGTGATGAAGTTTCAGTGGAGACACTTTTTTCCCATAATAACTCTTTCAAGAGTGAGTTTTCCTTCCAAGGGTTAGATTCCTCTCACTTCCTGTTTCTAACCCCCATTTGTAACTATGAGTCGTTTGTACGTTGGATGTTTGTAGCCTCTATGTGGCTTATCTGCCCGTTTTAGAGCAAAATACACAGAAAAAAATACTTTTTCATAAACCCATAAATAATGATAAGACCTTGATGCTGAAGCTACCAATGTTCACAAGCAGGAATTCATTCTTTCTCATGTACACAAGTAGACTGCTGAAAAATAAAAATCAGGAGACAATACTGTCTTGAGGTTAGTAATATTTGTCTGGCATCGCAATGCCAACGTTACAGAGCCATGCCATCAAGGCCAATTGGAGAAGAGAGGAAAAATACAGGCAGTTATCCAAAATTTGACATGGCTTTGCCCTTTCTTATAATGCAGGGGTGGTGGAAAAGAAATCAAGACTGTGGGATCTGCTTTGCAAATCCCAAGATCCACCCACTGAAGCTTAGTGCAAAAGAAGAAAACAAAAACCAAGGTCTGATTTGCAGAGGAGGAAGCAACTGAGCAGAAGGTGAGACCGCAGGGGAAAATAAAACAGGGAGAAAGCCATGAACATCATCTCACTTGAGATCTAAAGCTGCTGTGATGCGTCCCAAGCTACTGCTACTTTCGGTCAGTCAAGGGGCCCTGCATTAGTATAAGTCACTAATATAATTCAAGCCATAATCGGTATCTCCCGGAACATATTCATTGTGCTCAAAAATATTTAGGATGAGGATCAGAACTGATTTCACCTGAGATCCATTTTATTTGGTTTGTATCTCATCTTTCTCCCAGATGTAGTACTCACAATATGATAAAAACAGTTACAGGTAAAAACAAACACACACAAAAGATGCTCAGTGATAAAATGCAATTTAACTAAATGCAAAGGGTTCTTGTTATCTAATGGGGTTTGTGGTCCTAGGACCTCTCCTTGCCCCTACATAGCAAAATCCATAGACATTTCAGTCTGAATAGATGCAATAGTGCAGTAAAATGGTGTCCCTTATATGGCAAAAGTGTTGTTTTTGGATTTTAAAACAATATATCTGTTTTCAAACTCTGTATGGTTGAATCCACGGATGCAGAATCTATTAATGTAGAAAGCCAGCTGTATAATATCGAAACACAAATGGATATCCATAGTTTCCTGTTTCCACGGTAAATTCAGGAACATATCCCTCACAAATATGCAGTCATACTGTACCCTTTAAATAAAACAATTCTGAAACCAAGAATTGATTATGAATACTGACCAGGACTATATTCACAATTTATTTATTATTATTATTTTTATTTACTACACTTTTATCCCATCCTTTTCAGCCCGAAGGCAAAAATTAGGCTTGTGCACGGATTCTGATTGGTTGGTTCCCTTTGGCCAATCCAGCTTCTCAGTTTGACCGGCTGCTCATAATGGCAAGGGGTCCGCCACATGTATTTTTTTTTTCGGCCCCACAGAACAATACCTGTCAAATACCAGCTGCTTTCAGTTACAATTAAAGTGCGGGAGGGAGGGAGCCGCTAGAAGGAAAAGCAGGAGGAGGGGAAAGGCACCACTTCAGGCAGAGCAAAGGGAAGGCTTTTTAAAGGAAGCCCAAGATAGGATCACTCTTCCTTCCCTGGAAAGTAAGAAGCCTGTTGTCAAAGGCTTTCATGGCTGGAATCACTGGGTTGCTGTAAATTTTTGGGGCTGTATGGCCATGTTCCAGAAGAGTTCTCTCCTGATGTTTCACCTGCATCTATGGCTTCTGGAACATGGCCATACAGTCCAAAAACCTTACAGCAACCCAGTGAGAAGCCTCCTAAAAATGCCAAAGCTGCATGCTGCTGGGAGAGACTGCACACCCACCTGCGGTGCCTGTCTCTTCTAAAGAAGAAACAGCTTTAACAATTTATTTATTTATTTATTTATTTATTTACAGCATTTATATTCCGCCCTTCTCACCCTGCAGGGGACTCAGGGCGGATTACAATGTACACATATATGGCAAACATTCAATGCCAATTAGACATAGAACGTATATAGACATGCACGGAGGTTATTTAACTCTTTCTGGCCGCCAGGGGAGCTGTCGCTTTCATCGTCCATCTGCGACACTGATGAAGTACTTCTGCATTCCCTGCATGCTTTGCTGGAGTGCTTTTTGCTAGAGTCTTTTTATGGCCTCATAAATTAGTTAATTAGCCTCCCCACACATAGGTGGTATCTAATTTTCCTACTTGACATGCAACTGTCTTTTGGGTTGCAAAGGTCAACAACAAGCTACACAAAATTGGCCGGAAGCTCACTCCGACCCGGGCTGTCTTCGAACTCATGACCTTCTGGTCAGAGTGATCTTAATGCAGCTAACACTCAGCCAGCTGCACCACAATCCCGGTGCTTAAACCCAGTCTTCTCTACAGACCGAAGGGAAAGGATTGCAGGAAGAGTGGTATTGTAAGCCTTTTCTTAAACCCCAGTCTCCTCTACAGACCAAAGGAAAAGGATTGAGGAAGTGACGTTTCTTAGTCCCAATGGGAAAGGATTGCAGAAAGAGTGGTATCTTAAGTCCTTTCTAAACCCAGGTGTTTTCTACAAACCAAAGGAGAATGGATAGCAGAAAGAGTGGTATCTTAACTCTGATGCTTTTAATCCAGGACTTAATGAAGGATGTAAGGACAAACTATGCCATTGCCTAAAATGACGGGAAGGGTAGCCCAGGGAGGGCCCTCCCCCCCCCCCCATTGCTTCCAATGGGCCAGAAGTAGTCCCTTTTTTCAGCTGCGGACCAAAAATAGCTATTTGGCTACCCACCCATTTTCAGGAGGCATGTGAAAATGGTCCCGGGGGTCTACCGAAATTCGGGCAGCAGAAATGAAAGGGGAAGCCTTTACCTTAGTTCTGTGTGTTTGTGTGTCATTGTTATTTCACTGCATTAAAGGCATTGAATGTTTGCCTATCTTTTTGTGTTGTAATCTGCTCAGAGACTCCTCGGGAAGATAGAGTGGAATATAAATAAAGTGTATTATTATTATTATTATTATTATTATTACTATTATTATTATTATTATTATTATTATTACTACAAGAGAGAAGATGGGAGCCTGGATATCTGCAAGCAAAAAAGTAGATAGATGTTTCAGATCACTCAGGACATTATCTCATGAGGCTTGAAATGTGTTGCAGGCTCCTTAGCCATAATTCAAGGCTGAGAAATAATGGGAGTTGTAGTTTTGCAAGATCTTTAGCCTTCACTGTCAAAGAGTGCTGGTGATTCACAAAATTATGGTTCCCATAATTTCATCACATTGACCCATGGCAGTTATAGCGATGTCAAGCTGCATTAATTCTACAGTGCAGATGCACTCTTAGTCCAACACTCAAACCACTACATAATGATGGTTCTCCAAATGTATATCTGTCCCTAAAGTTATTATTTTTCATTTGTGGATCTGGTTAGTGAGCCATAGCATTCTACTAAAAACACAATAATTTCTGTACCATGGTGTCTGCTCAGCGTTAGTTTGGATAATATGAAAGATAGAAAATAGGGTGAGGAGATTTAAATATGAAGTTTCCAAATAGTTTTTAAATGTCAATATGATATTAACAAGAGAAATGAAGTTGATCACCATCTATAAAAGAAAACTGGCATGACATATGGGGGACATGCTGCCCTTGAACCTCCACAGCATTCATCTAAATGGCACTTAAACCAATTAAAGAATATTGTGTTTCATGTATACTTTGAGGCAGATAGCAATTAATACAGCCCAGGGATGCTTCAAAACAAGAACGCAACACCTGCCCACGGCCTTTCTTCTTCTGCAAATCTGCTTGAGCTCTGGACTGCCAAATGAGTTGCATTTGAGAGCAGGTTTTTAATTAGACTTCACTTTCCCGAGTCGACAACTGGCAACAACCATATTGCTGAAAAGTGACAGATGCTTGGGTTGGCACTGCAGTGGCAGAGATTATTAAAACCAATATTGAAACAGATTGAATATGTTAGCAATTGTCCCCAGGACAGCAGCGCTGGTAATTTGCAGGAAAAATATACACTAGCCTATTAGGACTATCTCTGACTCACAGATTAATATTACAATATATCTAAATAATACTGGGCACAATCAGGAAAAGGCCATGCCCATATGGCTGTAGAAATATTTGGAATTTAACAACCTATTCCTGTAGACACCTAGTTAGAAGAAAGTCTCGGTGGATCCAGTGGGGCTAACTTCCCGTTATGTGTGTGTGTGTCTCTCTCTGTGTGTACATATGTGTGTGTGTGTGTGTGCATATACACAGTCACATGCATTTATATACATATTGCTTTTTGGCTAATTAGCATTCAAACTACTCCCACGGGTTTGAGAAAAACATTTGCACACTCAGAGCCTCTTTGCACTACAATATTATAGCACTATTATCCCAATTTAATTGCCATGGCAACATTCTGTGGAGTTTATAGTTTAGTGATGCTCAAGAGCTTTCTAGCTAAGAATTCCACATGCTCCCTCTCTAAACTATACATCCCAGGAGTCCATATGATATTGCCATGATAGTTAAAGTGAAATAACAGCACGCAATACCAAAAGCTATCTCATTCTGAATCAAATATTTGCCCCAAAGGCATTCTGTCTTAACAACCAGTGGCTCTCTAGAAACCCGAAATCTTTTTTTTTTTCTGGCAACGTCAGGAAACGAAACTGGGAACTTCTGCATGCAGAAAAACAAGTGCTGCCATGAATATCCAATCAGATGCCAATCCGCCTCCAACTGTCCTCTTTTGGCAGAGATAATTCCAATTAACCCTCTGCTGTCCCACTTTTTCAGCTCCTTTTAAAATGTCCCCATTTCTCCCATCTTCCTCCTCCTTTCCTCCTTTGTTCTCAGCTTGCTTTCCTTGCTGCAAACTGAGTTCAAAGTAAGTGTCAAAGTAGATTGCACTCAATTAATGCAGCAGTGGTAAGAGGGGAGATGAGGACAAAATCGTATCCTTTACAATGGGCTCAGATAAAAACAAATTGCTGCATTCACCCCTAATTTGTGGAGCCATTATTTGCAATCTTGATAATACTCTGATATTCCTTGGTCATATAGGCTCTGATTTCCATATAAGAAATGTTGTGAAGGTCTGAATCAACTGTGACTGCATCTTCCAGCTTCCCAACTATTGTGAAGTTAATGCTATCATGTAAAGAAGTTTCTGAACTACCCAAGGGGACCCGTAAGTGAGTCACTACAGGACATCAGCACTCAGATAAGGCCCGTAGCCAGGATTTTGATTCAGGGGGTGCTGAGTTTGATTCGGGGGAGGGGGGCTGAGTTTGATTCAAGAGGGGGCTGAGGGTCTACCCCAGCAAACCTTTTGTATCGTTATCCCAATACTCCCAAGCATGTGGGATATATTGAGCATGGTGATCAAATCATGAGATGAATAAACATAACAGTTTAAATAATGTACCAGTAAGGCCTTCTTGCAGACCCAGACAATTTGGGGGGAGGGGCTAAAGCCAATCAACCCCCCCCCCCCCCCCGGCTACAGGCCTGACTCAGATTAACTCTTTATACCTTCCATTGAACTGTTTTCATTTACATAAAAATCCATTCTGTTTACTGAAACTCACCCTTTATGTAAACTGGACTAAGTGATCAATCTCATCACAGGCTGTTTTGCATTTTGCCCCCACCACATTTCACCAGTCCATACCTTTCTCAGGACAGACCCTCCAAAGAAATCTAACTTCATATCTACAAATGGCAGCTGTTTATTCTTCCCACCATAGAGGAAACCCTGACCACCTCTGACACCAAGAAGAATCTCCAGCCAACAAATGCCTGGATCCAAGCCAGGCCAGCATTTCAGCCAATCAGGGGAGAGCATGGGTATTTTGAATGGCTGTTAAAGTGAATAAAATGTCCTGTACTGTACTTCATGCTTTATTACCATTTTTTTGAATGCAGACTCTGTATCAGGCATCCTTTCAGGTCAGAAAGCAATAAACCTCTGTTCGTGTCACCTACAAACTTGGTTTGCATGTTGATCTGGTCTTCAAAGTAGCAGGACGTGCCGGGCACCGGACCACAGCCTGCTCCTTTGGCTGGTAGCTGAATCTCAATCTCAAAACCACAAATCCTAAGATTCCATAGCATTCAGCCATGGCTGTTAAAGTGGTGTCAAACTGCATTAATACTACAGTGCAGATGCACTCTATGTTTTCTCTCCCTTAAAGAAAAAAAAAGAGGGTTGGCTGTCAATTTTGTTCTTCCTCTTTCCTCCCCAGACAGATTGCTGGCTTCCATTTTGTACCCCACTAACTCCTGGAAGGGAAACAGATATATTGCATACCATGTTCAGCCACATCAACACGACATCTCTCATTGTCAGTAGTAACCTCAGATCCCTTCTGGGAATCATTCTAGCCAAGTGTAATTCTTCAGTTTCTTGTTTACTACCTCCTGCTAAGTCTAAATAAACTCACAGCCCAAATTTAAAAGAGGAAATATGTAGGGATTTCAAAAGCCAGCAGTGGATGAAAGTTTTTTTCCCCCTTGTGTACACTCAATGAAATATGGTACAAAGCAGTGAGAATGACCTGGCAAAATGCTGAATCATTTAGCCAGGCATTTAATTACTTGCCGTTTCCTGGCCATTTGGATGAAGGAAAGATCACCAGAAAGCAAATCCAAAATTCTTTGCAGGGCCAAAGAGCAGGCGGGAACAGAAGAACTATTGCAGCTTATGTAAACGGTATGTCCACGTTAAAAATCCATTTTAAACTAGTTGTATTTGTCTAAACTAACACACTCCATTTCCACGTTATGGATTAAAATAAGCAAAGAGAATGTTTTTAAACAACTAAAAGAAAACTGCAAACTATTCTTCAGCTGAACATCTTCACTGTTAGATGGGTTTCAAAAAAACTTTAGCAGCTTATATTTTTATTCAGGTCAAACATACCTTATATGTTCAAGAGACTGTGTAATTCCATCAATGATTGACAAACAAAAAATATATCTCCAGAATTAAATTAGGGTGAAGGGATGCATTCTTTTTTATTTTAGACGTACCATTTTAAGCCATAGTAGCATAATATATTGCCAGAGCCAGAGAGTGGGGAGAAACCAAAGGGCAAGAGGAGGTACCTTCAAAGGAATAGTTGGGAAATGAAAATGCACAAATACTGCATCCTACAAGGAGGACGTTTTTCAAATGTTGCATAGTATTGTCTTGTATGGCTAAAAATAAGGCAGAAGTGGTACAGCTGCCAAGAATAAAAAGACACTGGGAACTTTCTCTAACACATTACATACAAAGAACAGCCCTAAAATAAAAAAGGACTGGATTCCCTCCAACATTTCACAGATGAAAATGGGGACCTGTGTTTCTGCCAAATAACATCAGTTTGTGGTCAATCTGGCCAATGGGGAAGAATGCACAAGCTAGGAGAGGTCTGCATTTGCCTGAACCTTCTGGGAAGTGTAAGGTTTTGCTCCATCTTCTCCTTTTCCCCCTGCGAAGTTAACTAGAGTACAGACTCAGTTTGCAGCAAGGGAAGTATCCTGAGAACAAAGGAGGAAAATAAAAGGAGGAAGGAAAGTGGAACATTATAAAAGCAGCTTTGGGTTGTTTCTGTCGTTCATCCCTGTGTGTTTCTTGGACACACAGCACATCGCATTGCTTATCTTGACACAGTTCATAGAGTAGTTGTTCTTTGGCAGCTGACATGCCTTCGATATTGAGTGAGATTATTGTCATCGTTGGTCCTGAAAAGGTCCGTTGGTTATTTTGCTTGCTTGCTTGCATGCATGCTGGTCGCTTCTGTGATGGGAGAATCAGCCATCTACGAAGACGTTGCCCAGGGGACGCCCGGATGTCTTGCAATCCTGCGAGGAGGCTTCTCTCATGTCCCCCATAAAAGCAGTTGAAAAAGTAGAAAGATGGGGGATTAAGAGGACTATCCCTGAAAGTCAAGACAATTAGAGGGTATGGGGAGTTAAAAAGATGTATAGAATCTACACATTTTTCCTCAGTGTGGCATTTCTCTATGTGGAATAGTGGACACTTGATATCCACTTGAGTTTTGGATACCAAAATCCAAGTCACCTTCTCGATGAAAGCAGGTAAATAAATTAAAAATAATGGTGATGATTATATACTAGTGTAGTGATATGTCATGGAATCATTAAGGTGGAAACAGGTGTCAAACAGGGACATGTTATTGCCTCAACCTTATTTTCCATCTTCATTGCTATGATCCTTTATCTTGTTGATGGGAAGCTTCCCACTGGGAAGCGGTGGAGTTTGAAGAGGCACAAATGGAGGGAGAAAAGGAGAAATGTGCCAAGAAGAAGGCACATTAAGCCAACCCTGACCGGGACCACCTTCTACCTAGAAACTGATGTTCTCACTGTGGAGGAACATGCAGGTCAAGAATACAGCTCTACAGTCACCTACATATCCACTGCCAGGACACTGTATTGGAAGGCTGTCATACTTGGACAATGAAGGATCGCCTAAGTAAGCAAGTAAAGATATGGCATCCCTTATATCAAAGATCAAAATGAAGGTTTGCGTTTAAAACAAATATCTTCAAGATACATATGGTTGAATCCATGCTTCCCCAGATTTTATTATTATTATTGTTATTTGTATTTGCCAGCCAATCGAGGCTGGAATATACAAAAGTTACTATAGTTAAGAAAGTAACATTTCTGCTTGCATTTTAGATCTATCTGATATGGATTACTGGGTCAAATGCAACATGAAAGAAAGTCATCATAACTCTTTTGCTTCCCACAAAATGTATTGTGACCCATTGTTAAGACTTTTTCTGAAATATGCTATCAATATAACCATTTCCAAATGCACAAAAATAAGGAGATTTTCTCTAAAATAAGACTGACACATGGCCCACAAGGCAAGGCTTCTCCATGAGGAATGCTTTGTACATGACTTTCTTTCAATGGAGACATGATCTCCTAAAAATATGTAATCTTTCAAGTGACCCTAGAACATCATTGCCCTGCATTTCTGTCTGTGTGTATTGGAGTTGCTGGTTTAGGCCAACAATCCTGAGTCAACATCATATGTTAGCCTTATCTCTGAGTAAACGGTGTGGAGTTAGGCATAGTTCCTGCAAACATTAGGCAAGATAGTATACACTGAAGGTTGAGTGGAACGCTAGAAACGTGCAACTGGGAATCACTCAGTTTACCCTTAGGTGTACCTACACTGTGAAATTAATGCAGACTGACAGATTGACACCACTTTAGCTGCCATGGCTCAAGCCTATGGAATTCTGGGATGTGTGGTTTGGTGAGGCCCCAGACCTTGTAAAACTAGAACTCCCAGTATTCCATTGTATTAGCTAGGTAATTAAAGTGTTGACAAACAACATTCATTCTACAATGTTGATGCACCCCTTGTCAGACTCTACTTCTGACATGTAGAGTCTACACAACTAGTATAATCCCTCATCAGCCATGAAGGCTGGGTGAAGGAAATCACATGTCCAGCCCATGTGATCAAGAGTTTAGAAAATCTCTTTCCTCACATGTGGTACTGTGATGCCCTTGGAGGTTTCTTCCAAAATGCATCCAGGAATGACTCTTTCTTTCCCCTGCCTCCATTTTTCTTATGGTTTCCAATTTTGATGGCCAAACATATGGATCAGTTTCCTATGGGGTGTAGGTGAGGCATCCTTATGTGCTCTTGCCTTGTCTCTCTTTTGTACACACATACTCAGTAAGGTATTCTGAAGGCACCTGTTTACTTTGCCTGCTGTAGATGGCTACCGAAGGATCCAGTCAAAGAGAAACCTGCTCTTTACCAATTGGAAGATTATTTGTTGCATTGTTTCCTGCCAGTACACTGTTGAAACCCAATCCCGGAAGTCAGTGTTTCGCCTGCCCTCCCTCTTTGTTCTCCCAATGCTGATGCTGCTGAAAATCCTCCAATTAGACCAGTGGTTCCCAAACTGTGGGCCATGAACCACCGGTGGTCTGCAATAACAAAAATATGGTCCACAGCCTCATCATTACTACACCGTTGCCTCGAAAACACGTGGCAACAAGACCGACTCGTATCACAAAACCTCTTATAGTGCCAAGACAACAGGGATGTTAGGAGGGTAGGAGCTGACTGCCCATGAAAGATTACTACTACATCAGCTCTAGATTATTAAATATGGTTTTTTGTGGGCAAGCAGATGACTACTGGATGGCATATGTTCTATATCATAAACTAGAGCTGATTAGTTCCAATGCAATTTTCTGAATCAGCACCCCAAATAACCAGATTAAATCTCAAGTTGACAGAAAACCGACTCATAACCCTTTTGGAACTAATGTTGGAGAGTGGTTCCTGCTCAAAGTGGTCCCTGTTCAAGTGGTTCCTGCTCAAAGTGGTCCCTGGTAAAGAAAAAAAAAAGGTTGGGAACCACTGAATTAGACAGAAAAAGAAAAGGGAGAGCTGATTGTTCTTTGAACCCTTGCGTGGCTTAAAGAAGAAAAGGTTACAAGAGGCCATGATAGCCATGCTTGTGTATTTGAAAAAATGTAGTATTGAGGGTGGGGACAATGTTTTCTGTTGCTCTAGAGACTGGAATATGGAGCAATGGATTCAAATTGCAGGAAAAGAAATTCCACCTAAACATTAGGAAAAACTCCCTGATTGTCAAGAGTGCAATAGGATGCCTTGGAGTGTGGTGGAGGTTTTTAAACAAAGGCTGGATGGCCATTTCTCGCAGGTGGTTTGATTGTGCTTTTCCTGCATGGCAAGAGGTTGGACTCTTTGGAGTCTCTCCCAACTTCATGATAGTAATGTAAGCTTAGATTTTATCTGAAAGTCAGGATTCATCCCCTTCTGAGGATTCAGCCCCTAATGCCCCCAGTGGCGCAGTGGGTTAAACCCCTGTGCCAGCAGGACTGAAGACCAACAGGTCACAGGTTCAAATCAGGAGAGAGCGTGGATGAGTTCCCTCTATCGGCTCCAGCTCCTCATGCGGGGACATGAGAGACAGGCCCGTAGCCAGGATTTCATTTCGGGGGGGGGGGCTGAATTTTTTTCAGGGGGGAGTTTCGGGGGGGCTGAGTTTCGGGGGGGGGCTAAGTCTGAGTGAAAGAGGGTCTAGCCTAGCAAACCTTTTGTATCATTACCCCAATACCCCCATGCATATGGGATATATTGAGTATGGTGATCAGATCATGATATGAATAAACATAACAGTTTAAATAATGCACTAGTAAGGCCTTTTTGCGAATCACCATGAGAATTTGGGGGGGGGGGGGGCTGAAGCCCCTCAAGCCCCCCCCCCCCCCCCGGCTACATGCCTGATGAGAGAAGCCTCCCACAAGGATGATAAAATATCAAAACATCCAGCCGTCTCCTGGGCAACGTCCTTGCGGACGGCTAATTCTTTCACACCAGAAGCGCCTTGCAGTTTCTCAAGTTGCTCCTGACACGACAAAAAAAAGCCTCTAATGCAGATCGAGCAGGCACAGAGAGACGTAACTGAAAGTGTGGACAATGACTAATTTGATCTAAGAGCCACAGGTTATACAAGAGAACAATGACAAACACATATAGTTATAACCTTCAGAGCAGCTCCAAGTACATTGTTAAACATGACATTTGAAACTAGATCAGAAATAAAACCTATAAGTTGCAATAATTACCCAGTTTGCACGGTCACAAAAAATAACTCTTGCCAGCATAAAAAGCTAAGTTTTCTATTGGTTTGCAAAACTTCTCCCCTGAATCTCTGACAATCAGATAACACACATAGTGATAGCAATTGTCTGGTTGAACTAAGGACAGGAGACCTGTTGCTCTCTAGACGTTTCTGGACTACGTATCCAAACCAATCAGTTCCAGCCAGCATGGTGAATGGGCAGGGATGATGGGAGCTGCTCCAGTATCTAGACAGCCAAAGGTCTTTCACCCATGGAAACCCTACCAAGAGTTCTATCCATACCGAATGTGGGATTTTTTTAAGCAAAGTGATCACATCAGGGAGTAGGAAGAAAGCCAATATAATGCTTTCGAAAGCTCAGAACATATGGGATTGCTTAGCTGACAAAATTCTGATTTACTAGCTTTTCTTTGGGGGTTTGTGTCCTTTGCAGGAGGCTTAATTGAAGCGGGTCCCATAAAAAAGCTATCACATCTCTCTCCAAAATACTCTCCTTTTCTCAAATTGCAAAATTCAGTTTCGGTAAAGACTCTTAATTTATTCTCTGTGGAGCACTCCAGGAAGAACTGAAATTTATGTAACATTATCGGCGTATGAGACCGTATGTAATCTACATTTTCAGCATGCCTTCATTTCAAATTTCTTTGATTTTATGAAGTGCCAAGAGTAAAAACAGATGTTGCATTATTTCACATTTTGGATAGTGTATCCCAAACCGGTATACATATATCCCCCAAAAGGGACTGTGGATTGCCTAGTCAGTTTGGGGATAGATTAAGAGGCCCCAAAAATGCTTGGCTCCGGCCTTTTGATGCCAAGGTTTTCAAAATGCTCAAAATAAATATGATTCAAATCTAATCTCCAAGAGTGTAGTCAAGCATTGTTGGGGTGAGGACTCTGTTCTGCAAACTTAAAAGGCAAGGGCCAACTTAAAATGTTATTAGCTCTTGGAGTATGTTTATATGGGAGCTTTCCCAGCAAAATCCAGAGCATATTGAGCATGTCTAAATCTCACTAAAATCAGTGGGGCTTGAATCTCTGCCGATATGTACATACCATAGTAATAACTGAACTTTCCATCAAAGTCCATCTGTTCTTATGGGCATTTGTTCTTTTCCTCACTACGATATTCTGTATGAGTTTTTCTCTCTCTCAAAATGCTCCTAGATAGCATATTAAATCTGCACAAACAACTGGTCATTGTTCAGGAAATTATCTCAAACATCTGGACAGGATGAAGCAATATTATCACCGAGGAGCAATTTATCACAGCTTCATAGAAAGTTATTACCGCTTGCTTTGCTTTAATATTTGAATGATAAGACTTGACAACTCAAGATATAAAGCCAAGGACAGATGACCCACAGAACCCCGAACTAGAATACTTAAATTCCTTATTCTGGCATGTCTCCGTTCTTTTTTTGAGAAACAGGTCTTGGATAAGGTAAAAGTAAAGTAAAGGTTTCCCTTCGACATTAAGTCTAGTCATGTCCAACTCTGGGGGTGGTGCTCATCTCCATTTCTAAGCTGACGAGCCGACATTGTCTGTAGACACCTCCAAGGTTATGTAGCCAGCATGACTGCATGAACAGCTGAAGCAGTACCTATGGATCTACTCACATTTACATGTTTTCGAACTGCTAGGTTGGCAGAAGCTGGGGCTAACAGTGGGAGCTCACCCCGATCCCCAGATTCGATAATGTACTGGATTTTTATTTCTTGCTGTGATTTATAGTCATGTATGTTTTAACCAATTTTAATTCTGTGATTGTTTAATTATCTTATAACTTTTGTATTTTGAGAATGTTTGTTGTTGTTCATTTGTTCAGTCGTTTCCTACTCTTTGTGACTTCATGGACCAGTCCATGCCAGAGCTCCCTGTCGGCCATCACCACCCCCGGCTCCTTCAAGGTCAAGCCAGTCACTTCAAGGATACCATCCATCCATCTTGCCCTTGGTCGGGCCCTCTTCCTTTTTCCTTCCATTTTCCCCAGCATCATTGTCTTCTCTAATTTTTCCTGTCTTCTCATGATGTGGCCAAAGTACTTCATCTTGGCCTCTACTATTCTTCCCTCCAATGAGCAGTCAGGCTTTATTTCTTGAAGTATGGACTCTGTGTGAGAATATTTACCTATGTTGTTTTAACACCTTGAGTCACGTACTAGGAAAAGGGCAGGGTAGGTCTGAGCATTGGACTATGATTATAAAGACCATTTTTGTTTTAGCCATGGAGACCCACTGGGAGGCCTTGGGCAAGTCACAGGGTGCATCTACATTGTAGAATTAATGCAATTCAGTTGAATTGCCATGGCTCAATACTATGCAATCATGGGAGTGGTGCTTTTGCAAGATATTTCACCTACTCTGCCAAAGAATGCTGGTGGTTTGCCAAACTACAATTCCAAGGATTCCGTATCATTAAGCCATGCCAGTGCAAGCAGTGCTGAACTGTTTTAGTTCTATAGTGTAGTGCATACATAGGTGACTGGGGACCCCTATCCTTGATCTGCATGTTCTTCCACAGTGAGGGTATCAGTTTCCAGGTGGAAGGCAGTCCCGGTCAGGGTTGGCTTGACGTGCCTTCCTCTTGGCACATTTCTCCTTTTTGCCCTCCATTCGTGCCTTTTTGAATTCCACAGCACTGCTGGTCACAGCTGACCTCCAGTTAGATGCATTCACATACTCTCAGCTCCAGAAAATGTAGTGATAGGGTCACCTTAGGGATGCCACAAGTCGGAAATGACCTGAAAGCACACAGAAAACAAAGCAATGAGGAGGAGGAGGAGGAGGAGGAGGAGGAGGAGGAGGAGGAGGAGGAGGAGGGGGAATGAAGCAATGAGGAGAGGGGAAAAGAGGACGTAGTAATCAGCCCAATAGCAGCAGGAAGCCTAAAGCAAACCAAGAATGAAGAAATACCCTCAACCCACCTTCCCCGACAACTGATGTTCAGAAGGGATGCTGCCTCCAATACCAGAGCTAACCCATTGCTGTCAAGGCAACTAGTGACTTATCTTCTATGATGTTTTCCAAATCTCATTTAAAGCCAAACCGGTAATTATTGGTATGACATAATATGGAACTCTACTTTAACTATTTGCTTTTATGAAGAAGGTATTTTCTGCTTCACTGGATGACCCTGAGGTGACATTGTTTAAAGGGATGCAGTACTGACCAGGAACTTGAACTAGAATCATTACTGTGTTGCCTACATTCTTCCAGCTGTGACAACTAGCTGGATAACACTGAAGCTTTGTCTATTTTGGCTGCTTTTGGGAGTGTTGTTTCAGTTATCTCTAGCATGACGAACCTCAGCTGCAACATATAGAAGGGTTGAAGGCAGAATAGATCACGTTAAAGGTGGATTGACTCAATGAAGGAAGTCACAGCCCTATATTTGCAAGACCTGAGCAGGGCTGTTGTTGGCTGAGGGTCTTGGAAATCTCTCGAGGACCACAAATCAAAGCTGACTTTTCACTTCACAGTATGTATGTATTGGTTGTTGTTTTCAGGCATTGAAAGTTTACTTTTTTGTTATTGGAATCTGCACTGAGTCCTTCCAGGGACACAGGGAGGAATATAAATAACGTATTATTATTATTATTATTATTATTATTATTATTATTATTATTTGAAGCACAACAAGATGAATCCACAGCAGACACTCTGCTGGCTGTTGTATTGGATCACACGTCAGACACTTCCCAAGTGTCTACGACTCTGTGATGTATTGGCGAATGATTCATGCAGATCCCAGTAAAGTGGCCTTCTGCATCTGGCAGATGGTAATTTTGTCAGCACCGATTGTGTTTAAGTGCAGGCCAAGGTCTTTAGGTACTGCACTCAATGTGCCGGTCACCACTGGGACCACCTTTACTGGCTTGTGCCAGAGTCTTTGCAGTTCGATCTTTAAATCCTCATATCGTGTCAACTTTTCCAGTTGTTTCTCCACAATCCTGTTGTCAACTTATTATTATTATGATTATTATTATTATTACTATTGCTATTACTATTATTACTATTATAGAACAAATATCCTTAAAAACAAATTGTTCCATTCCCGCAAATGGGTGAATGGTTCACAGATCACAGTTCTGTAGGAAAGTATATTTTAACATGAAGATACCAATTCCTGATACTTCCAGTGATTTGATTCACAGACCTGCCACCTAATAAATATAGGAAGCAGAAGTCTAAGTTGACTGATAGTCTTGTGTAATAGCCTTTTATTGAGGGGAATGTAGCAATGCAGATGTTTGTTGCAGCTTCAATTACTACTGCCCATTTTAATTAGTAGCTACTGCTGCGTTTTTATTGAGTATTTTATTTAAATTGAGTTGGGTTTTTCCTACTTTTTTGTAAATGTTGTCTTATGTCAATTGATATTGTTATTGTTACAAATATTGATGTATTTTATGTGTTTCATGACTGGAATCATAGCTTTCAAGGCTTTCATGGCTGGAATCATTGGGTTGCTGTAGGTCTTTTGGGCTGTATGGCCATGTTCCAGAAGCATTCTCTCCTGAAGTTTTGCCTGCATCTATGGCAGGCATCCTCAGAGGTTGTGAGGTCTGGAACATGACCATACAGCCCAAAAAACTTACAGCAACCCAGATTAATGGCACTATTATATGCTGTTCTATAAGTCGTCCTGAGTCCCTTTTGGGATATGCTGGTGGGATATAAATATTGTTGTTGTTGTTGTTGTTGTTGTTGTTGTTGTTGTTGCGAGCT
The DNA here is from genome assembly GCF_037176765.1 of Anolis sagrei. Lineage (NCBI taxonomy): Eukaryota > Metazoa > Chordata > Lepidosauria > Squamata > Anolidae > Anolis > Anolis sagrei. Next base: position 323,467,074 of record NC_090021.1, read on the forward strand.
TTAGTCAGCAAGGATATTGAGAAGTGCAGTCCAAGACAATCTGGAGGGCCCCAAGTTGCCCTCCTCTGCTCAATACATTTATATGAAATGTCCATCTAACACAGGTATGGGTAAACTTTGGCCTTCCAGGTGTTTTGGACTGCCAACTATTAGGAATTGTGTTAGTTGAAGTCCACATCTAACAAGTTGAGAGAGTTACTTGTTTCAACTAGAACTCCCCGAATTCCTTGATTGAAAGATACAAGAGTTTTATGAGTTCAAGAGTTCAAATGATTTCTCCTCCCCAAATAGTTCTTGTTGTTGTTCATTCGTTCAGTCGTCTCTGACTCTTCGTGACCTCATGGACCAGCCCACGCCAGAGCTCCCTGTCGGCCGTCACCACCCCCAGCTCCTTCAAGGTCAGTCCAGTCGCTTCAAGGATGCCATCCATCCATCTTGCCCTTGGTCAGCCCCTCTTCCTTTTACCTTCCACTTTCCCCAGCATAATTGTCTTCTCTAGGCTTTGCTGTCTCCTCATGATGTGGCCAAAGTACTTCAACTTTGTCCCTAGTATCCTTCCCTCCAATGAGCAGCCGGGCTTTATTTCCTGGAGGATGGACTACTTGGATCTTCTCGCAGTCCAAAGCACTCTCAGAACAAATAGTTGGGAGTCCACAACTTCCACCTCACTGAAGTGTTGACACTGGGGGCTTTAGTCTAAATATGAAAGGAACTGTACCAATTTCCCTAAAGAGGTTCAGCACCTTGGAGAGCGAGCCAGTGTATTGTGGAGGTTTTGGTGTTGGACTAGGATGCTGGAAGTTCCTTGCCACCATGGAAACCTAAGCCATTTTTGCCAAGTTCAGCTCTGTACAGGACAAGAGTCCTAGCTTTCTAATAAGAGACACCATTTACAATAAGGGACACACCTCGGCCCTCAGATGGTTGTGTTGTGAGTTTTCAAATCGACTCTAACTGAAGGCAATTCTATGATAGGTTTTCTGAGCAAGATGGATTCAGAGCAGAGTTGCCAATGTAGTCTTCTTCTTGGGCAGACAGAGTGTGGATTGAGTTCTAAATAGGGATTTAAAACCTGGAAAGCATCTGAAAACAAAGGTAGTTTGACACCACTTTAAGTTTAAGTTCATGGGAGTTCTAATTTAACGCAATCTGTAGCCTTTCCTACCACATCAAACTACAAATCCCACCATTCTACAGCCTTGGCAGTTAAAAATGGTGTCAAAGTGTGTTGTGTCCAATTCTGGGCACCACAATTGAAGAGAGATATTGACAAGCTGGAATGTGTCCAGAGGAGGGCGACTAAAATGATCATGGGTCTGGAGAACAAGCCCTACAAGGAGCGGCTTAAAGAGATGGGCATATTTAGTCTGGAGAAGAGAAGGCTGAGAGGAGACATGATAGCCATGTATAAATACATGAGAGGAAGTCACAAGGAGGAGGGAGCAAGCTTGTTTTCTGCTGCCCTGAGAGACTAGGATGCAATGGAACAGTGGCTTCAAACTACAAGACAGGAGATTCCACCTGAACATTAGGAAGAACTTCCTGACTGTGAGAACCAGGCCCGTAGCCAGGATTTTGTTTCGGGAGCAGCTGAGTTTGATTCGCGGGGGGTGGAGCTGAGTCTGAGTAAAAGAGGGTCTACCCTAGCAAACCTTTTGTATTGTTACCCCAATACCCCCATGCATATGGGATATATGGAGCATGGTGATCAGATTATGATATGAATAAACATAACAGTTTAAATAAAATACCAGTAAGGCCTTCTCACGGACCACCATGAGAATGGAGCCCCTGGTGGCACAGTGGGTTATACCCCTGTGCCGGCAGGACTGAAGACCGACAGATCGCAGGTTCGAATCCGGGGAGAGGTGGATGAGCTCCCTCTATCAGCTCCAGCTCCTCATGCGGGGACATGAGAGAAGCCTCCCACAAGGATGATAAAACATCAAATCATCCGGGCGTCCCCTGGGCAACGTTCTTGCAGACAGCCAATTCTCTCACACCAGAAGTGACTTGCAGTTTCTCAGGTTGCTCCTGACATGACAAAAAAAATGAGAATTTGGGGGGGGGGGGGTCTGAAGTCCCCCAACCCCCCCTCCAGCTACATGCCTAGTGAGAACTGTTCAGCAGTGGAACTCTCTGCCCTAGAGTGTGGCTGTGAAAGGAGATTCCATCTGAACATGAGGAATAACTTCCTGACTGTGAGAGCCATTCAGCAGTGGAACTCTCTGCCCCGGAGTGTGGTGGAGGCTCCTTCTTTGGAAGCTTTTAAACAGAGGCTGGATGGCCATCTGTTATGTTTTTTTCTTTTTTGTCGTGTCAGGAGCGACTTGAGAAACTGCAAGCTGCTTCTGGTGTGTGAGAATTGGCCGTCTGCAAGGATGTTGCCCAGAGGACGGCCGGATGTTTTGATGTTTTTATCATCCTTGTGGGAGGCTTCTTTCATGTCCCCGCATGAGGAGCTGGAGCTGATAGAGGGAGCTCATCTGCCTCTCCCTGGATTCGAACCTACAACCTATCGGTCTTCAGTCCTGCTGGCACAGAGGTTTAACCCACTGTGCCACTGGGGGCTCTGGTGTTGGGGGTGCTTTGAATGCTATTTTCCTGCTTCTTGGCAGGAGGATGGACTGGATGGCCCATAAGTTCTCTTCCAACTCTTTGATTGTAAGTGCCATAGTTCATGGGACTTCTAGTTTAACACAATGTGTACCCTTTCCTGCCACATCAAACAAGTCCAACCATTCTACAGCCTTGAGCCATGGCTGTTAAAAGTGGTGTCGAAGTGTGTTGATTCTATAACAGGCAAACTTGGGCCCTCCAGGTGTTTTGGACTTCAACTCCCACCATTCCTAAGAGCCTCAGCGGCTGAGGGGGGGAAAGGAAGGGGCCTGAGGCTCTTAGGAATGGTGGGAGTTGAAGTCCAAAACACCTGGAGGGCCCAAGTTGGCTCTTGCCTGTTCTACAATCTAGAAGGCTGGGAAGAGTAAGGAAATTGCGCCCAGAGCAGCAGCAGCTACTGACTGGTGCGCCTCTCTCCTCCAGCTCTCAGCCAACAGCGACCCCTCGTGGCCACTCCAACCGGAACCCAAACCCAAGCATGACAACATGCTTCACTCTCTCCGGAGAGCGATTTCGCAGGTTTCCCCCGCGGAGGTCACCGAGAAAGCATTAACCCTGCTCTTGCCGGAGGGGAAAAAAGGGCAGCAAGGGCAAGCCGGGGAAGGAGAGCGCCTCTAGTCTATATACAGTGCGGAATGAATGGCGTTTGGACCCACTCTGAGCAGTCACATGCTTTGGAATCGTGGGAGCCGTGGTGTCCTGAGGCGAGGGAAGTTTTCCTCTCGGGGTCTCCTCGCGAGGAAGCTGGGGCTTGAGAGGAGGCGGAGGGAGGAAGAGAGGTAGGTCCTGTTCCCCTCGGAGATACTCTTTCCCCGGGTGTTTGGAAGGCTGGCAGAGAGGGGGTCGCTTTGCCCTGCTAGAGAGTGTCCAATCAGGACTCCCGTTAGGTTCTCCCACCTCGTACTTGGTCAAGGCGATGGGTGGCCAGTCTCACAGCCAAAAAACCTCGTTCTGGGATTGCCTTCCGTTCGAGTTGACTGGGAAGCGCCTAACACAACCTTCTGCTAGAGCTTCCACTATATGGTAAAGAGAGTCCCTTACTTGAGAGCCAGAGAGAGACCTTGCCTCTCGTGGGCTTGGCGTGCTTCCTCTGCCGTCCCGTGGGCTCGTTCTCCCTCCAGAGAAGCCCCACGGCGCGCCCTTTGCTCGACACCTCCTCCTCCTCCTCTTCTTCCTCCTCCTCCTCCTCTTCTTCTTCTTCCTCCTCCTCCTCCAACTCCTCCAACTCCTCCTCCTCTCGTTGCGCGTGTATTTTTAGGTCACCGGAGCGGCGGGATAGGTAATCCCCGGGCTCAAGTTCCCAAAAGAGGCGTGTCTCTGGCCGGAGGTGGAGTCACACTTCTGTTGCCTTTTTTTTTTTCTCCTTTTGCGTTTAAATCCCCGACTATAAAATGGGCTTAAGGAGAAGCGGGATCTCATCGGCTCAGCCGACCGGAGCAAAGAGGAGGAGGAGGAAGAGAAGGAGATTTTTTTTTCCACGCGTGTCTCTCTCAGCTGCTGCGGGTCCTCTCCTCCAAGTGGCGGCACTCTTCTTGCTACTTCTGTCCCGCGCGGGATGTGAGCGATCCCCGCGTGGAAATTTTTGTTATTGTCACGCGTGGAATTTATTCTCCCCACGCGTGGATTCCTGATTTTTTTTCTCTCTCTCTCTTTCTCTCCACGGTCCCGCGTGGGGCGTGAGTTTTTTTCCCCGCGTGGACATTTCTTTATTGTCGCGCGTGGAAATTTCTTTTCCACGCGTGGAATTTTCTTTTCCTCCTCCACGCGTGGATTTTTCTCTTTTCTCGTTCCGGGCGGCGATGCTGCTCCCCCCGATGGGCTCGCAGCCCTTGCAAGCGCTGAGCCAGGCGGCGGCGTGCGTCCTGCTCCTGCCCCGCTTCCTCCTCACGGCCCTCATGCTGTGGCTCCTGGACTTCCTTTGCATCCGCAAGAAGCTGCTCCTCACGCCTCGAGAGGGCGAGGAGGAGGAAGAGGAGGGGGAAGAGGAGGAGGAGGGAGAGACAGGTGAGGACTCAGAGGCGGCTTCTTTAAGAGGGTCTCCTTCTGCTCCTCCCGCGCCCGGCTCGTCGTGCTCCTCGGTGGACGACCCCCCGCTCTGCGTGTCGGACTCGAACCGCATGTTCACGCTGGAGTCGCTGAAGGCGGTGTGGCACGGGCAGAAGCTGGACTTCTTCAAGGCGGCGGCGGTGGGGGCGGCGGCGCCGGACCCGGAGGTGGTGCCCCTGGAGCGGGCCGAGGCGCCGGTGCGGCTGCTGGACTTCGCGCGGGGCCCGCGCCCGCTCATCCTCAACTTCGGCAGCTGCACCTGACCGCCCTTCATGGCGCGGCTGCGGGCCTTCCGCCGCCTGGCCGCGCGCTTCCTGGACGTGGCCGACTCGCTCCTGGTCTACATCGAGGAGGCGCACCCCTCCGACGGCTGGGTCAGCTCCGACGCCGCCTACGCCATCCCCAAGCACCGCTGCCTCCAGGACCGGCTCCGCGCCGCACGGCTCATGCAGGCCGGCGCCCCCGGCTGCCCCTTGGCCGTCGACACCATGGACAACGCCTCCTCCGCCGCCTACGGGGCCTACTTCGAGCGCCTCTACATCGTCCAGGACCGCCGCGTCGTCTACCAGGGCGGGCGAGGGCCCGAGGGCTACAAGATCGCCGAGCTCCGCGCCTGGCTCGACCGCTACCGCAAGAGGCTCGCGCGGCCCAACGCCGCCCCCGCCGGGCCCAGCACCGTCGTCGTCCAGGTGTAGAAGCCCACGCCGCGCCGCCCTCCTCTTTCCAAAGGCAAGCTCAACCCCGAGAGACACCTGGGCGGGTCGAGCTCACCTGGGAGCCCTTCCACGTCCAGGTGTCAATGCAGAATGAACCTGGCAGGTAGGGCTCACCTGCGAGCCCCTCCGGAGCCCTTTCTCCCCCTTTTCCAACCTTTCTCCAGGTCCTCAATGCAGACTGGAACTGGAACTGCTCACCTGCGAGCCCATCCGGAGCCCTTCCACGTCCAGGTGTCAATGCAGAATGAACCCGGCAGGTAGGGCTCACCTGCGAGCCCCTCCGGAGCCTTTCTCCCCTTTTTCCAACCTTTCTCCAGGTCCTCAATGCAGACTGGAACTGTAAATGCTCACCTGCGAGCCCTTCCACGTCCAGGTGTCAATGCAGACTGTACCTGGCGGGAGGGACTCACCTGCGAAGCCGTGCCTCTCTTTCTCTCCACTTGCTCTCCCCCTCCAGATTGTGTTTCCCTCTCCTCCCTCCCCGCTCCGTCCAATTTCCAAAGGTCCCAGGTAGACTGTAAGGGGATGTCTTATCCAGAGGAGGGATTTCTCCCCCATTCCCCCCTTTTCCAAATCCCAAAGACTCTACCTGGCGGGAGGGATTCAGAGCAGAGTCAATAGCCCTGGGTTCCCCTCTTCTCCAGTCCTTCTGTCCAGTTCCCCAGGTGTTAAAGCAGGCTGCATCTTGGGGAGGGGGGAGGAAGCAGACACCTGCAAGGTCGGCACAGGGGAGGAGAGACTCCACCTGTGAGCTCAATCCAGACCAATTTCTCCCCCTTTTCCAAGTCCCAAAGACTATCTGAGTGCAGGAGGGATCAGAATCAATGGCCCTGGAGGTTCTGCCCAATTCCCAAATGCCCAGGTATAAAAGCAGGCTGTATCTTGAGTGACTCTCTTTCCACTTGCTCTCCCGTCCAGACTGTGTTTCCCTCTCCTTCCTCCTCACTCAGTCCACTTTCCAAAGTCCTGGGTAGACTGTATGTAAGGGGATGAAAGGGAAGACTCACCTGGGAGGTCCATCCTAAGTGATTTCTTCCCCTTTTCCAAGTCCCAAAGACTGTGCCTGGTGAGAGGGACACAGATCAGAATCAATGGCCATGGATTCCCCTCTTTCCACCTGTTCTGCCCAATCCCCAGGTGTTAAAACAGGCTGTACCTTGAGAAAGGAGAGGTGGAAGAAGACTCACCTGCAAGGTCAGCACAGGGGAGGAGAGACACCTGTAGAGTCAATACAGAGCATTCAAATCAATGGCCCTGGATTCCCCTCTTCTCCACTCCTTCTGATCAATTCCCTGGGTGTTAAAGCAAGCTATATCTTGAGGAAGCAGGGGGGGGGGGGGGAGAAGACTCACCTGCAAGATCAGGACAGGGGATGAGAGACTCACCTGAGGAATCAATCCAAAGCATTAGAATCAATGGCCCTGGATCCCCCCCCCTTCCACCCAATTCCCCAGGTGTAATAGCAGGCTGTATCTTGAGGAAGGAGGGGGGAAGAAGAGATCAGGACAGGGGAGGAGAGACTCACCTGTAGAGTCAATCCAGAACATCTGAATCAGTGACCCCGGATTCCCCTCTTTTCCACCCCTTCTGCCCAATTCCCCAGATATCAAAACAGGCTGTACCTTGAGGAAGGAGGTGGGGAAAAGACTCACGTGCAAGGTCAGCACAGGGGAGGAGAGACTCACCTGTAGAGTCAATCCTGAGCATCACAATCAATGGCTCTGGATTCCCCTCTTCTCCATCCCTTCTGCCCCATTCCCCAGGTGTCAAAGCAGGCTGTATCTTGAGGAAATGAGGGGGGGGGGGAAGACTCACCTGAAAGGTCAGCACAGGAGAGGAGAGACTCTACCTGTGATGCAATCCAGTATCTTGAGGAAGGAAGTGGGGGAAAGGACTCACCTGCAAAGTCAGAAGGGGGAGGTGAGACTCACCTTCACTTTCTCCCTTTTCCACTTGGTCCATCCAATTCCCAAAGGTACTTGGGGGTGAAATGAGGGGGGAAACTCACCTGTGAGGTCCCTTCCAGTGACTTCTTTGAATTCCTCTCCTTTCCAGCGGTAGCCCAAGTCCCAAAGTCTCAGGTGTTAAAGGCAGACTGCCCTTGGGAGGGATATGGGGGAAGACTCAGCCTGCGAGGTCAATCTGGGGCAATTTCTGTACCTCCTCACCCCTTTAATTTCCCAGCACCCAGGTGTTAAAGCAGACATGGGCAAACTTGGGCCCTCCAGGTGTTTTGGACTTCAACTCCCACCATTCCTAACAGCCTCAGGCCTCTTCTTTTTCCCCCTCAGCAGCTTAAGCGGCTGAGGGGGAAAAAGAAGAGGCCTGAGGCTATTAGGAATGGTGGGAGTTGAAGTCCAAAATACCTGGAAGGCTCAAGTTTGCCCATGCCTGGTATAAATGCCCCCTTTTGTCCCTGACTCCCCTCCACCAGCCCCATTCAATCTCCAAGTGGCCTCTGTGTGAGTTTTCATGCAAGACTGTTATTGTTATTTGACGCACTATTCTCGAATCACGTTGATTTGCTGAAGGTCTCTTATTAACATTCATTTCTACCTGTGCCGTTTGTGTATTTTTTTACAAAGAAGTCTTGTCTTTTTTTTCTTTTCTTAAAAAAAAAAGACCGAACTAAGTTGTGTGTGTGTGTGTACATGTGCGTGAATGGATGACTTCCAAAGGAAGCGTTTGCTCTTTTCGCAGACTTCAGTGGTCTTGCCCTTTGCTGGGATTTCTAGTGTTTCTGTGTGACGACCGGTTTTGAAATGGTAGATCCAATGCCAGGAAATCGAGTCTGATATTTTGAGATGCTAGACTTTGCAGTAAATCAACCACAATAGGAAAGGAAAGTGCAAAAAGAATGTCTATATTTATGTGATCGCTTGAGTTGGTTTGTAAAAAAAAAATGTTATTTTCTCCTCTTTTTTTGTAAAAATAAGTCTGGTTTTTTATGAACTTTTTATAACATTATTAATAAAGAGAAATTGAATAAAAGAAGTGTCTCATTTTGTTCGGCTGCTGTTAAAATGTCCCGGTTTCTCCTCCTGCTTTCCTCCTTGGTCTTCACCCTGCTTCAATCACTCCACATTGAGCTGTTTGCACTCTGGCCCCTTCTACACTGCCATATAATCTACATTATCTGCTTTGAACTGGATTACATGAATCTACACTGCCATACAATCCTGTTCGAAGCAGATAATCTGGATTTTATATGGCAATGTAGAAGGGGCCTCTTGAATATTGTGAAGAGTGAAGAGGGGAAGAATGAAACTTTGTTTCCCCAAGTAAGGGCAGACAAAGCAGACTGCTGCAGTATCTCCAAGCTTATCTTCCTCCTCAATAACAATCTTTGCCAATTGAAGAGAGTGGTCAGCATTTTCTCTCTGCACCCTCTTCAAAAGTTTGCTGAAGTTTATACACCTAGAAGAAAGGAATCCAAATCCATACAATTCCTATTCAACATGCAGCCTGAGTTTACTTGTCTACTCAGAAGGAAGATCATTCATTTTAGTGGAACTTAGGATGCATCTACACCAGGTGTGGGCAAACCGAGGGTCTGTGGGACAGATGCAGCTCCCTGAACTCTTCTCAGGTTCTCCTATCTCACCATCCTATCCCTTTCTTCTCTCTTTCCTTCCTTCTTCCTTCCCTCCTTTCCAGCTTTTCATGCTTCCTTCCTTCTTTCCTCCCTCCTTCACTCTTTCTCCTTCCTTCCTTCCTTCCTTCCCTTTAGTCTTCCCTCCCACCCTCGCTCCCTCTGTTCCATTCCTTTCCACTCTTCCTTCCATCATTCTCTTCCTCCCTTTTGTCCTTTCTTTCCTCCCTCCTTCCCTCTCTCTTTCTCTCTCCTTCCTTCCCTTTTGTCTTTCCTCTCTCCCTCCATTCCCTTCCACCCTTCTTTCCATCCTTCTCTTCCTCCCTTTCATCCTTCCTTCCTTCTCTCTTTCCTTCCTCCTTCCTTCCTCCTTCCATCGCCTCCTTCTTTACTTCCCTCTTCCTCCTTTCTTCCCTTCCACCCTTTCATGCTTCCTTCCTTCCTTCTTTCCTCCCTCCTTCACTCTCTCTTTCTCCTTCCTTCCTTCTCTCCTTTTTGTCTTTCCTCCCTCCGTTCCATACCTTTCCTCCCTTCCTTCCTCCCTTCCTTTCCTCCTTCCTTCCTTCTTTCCTCCCTCCTTCACTCTCTCTTTCTCCTTCCTTCCTTCCCTCCTTTTTGTCTTTCCTCCCTCCCTCCCTTCGTTCCATACCTTTCCTCCCTTCCTTCCTTCCATCCTTCTCTTCCTTTTGTTCTTCCTTCCTTCCCTCCCTTCTTCCCTCTCTCTCTCCTTCCTTCCCTTTTGTCTCCCCCCCCCCGTCCCTTCCACCCTTCCTTTCATCCTTCTCTTCCTCCCTTTTATACTTCCTTTTCTCTTTCCTTCCTTCCTCTTTCCCTCCCCTCCTTCTTTACCTCCCTCTTCCTCCTTCCTTCCCTTCCACCTTTCAGCCTTCCTTTCTTTCCTCCCTCCTTTCCTCCCTTTTTTTCTTTCCTCCCTCCCTCCATTCCTCCCACCCTTCCTTCCTGCCTTCTCTTCCTTTCTTTCATTCTTCCTTCTCTTTTTCCTTCATCCATGGGGATGTTTAGCTGGGGAAAGAGAAGGCAGAGAGGGAACATGAGAACCATGTTTCAAGATTTTAAAGGGTGTCCCATTGAGGAGGAGGGAGGGAGGGGAAAACTGATTTTCTGCTGCTCTAGAGACCAGGGCACAAGGGGTGCAATGGGTTCAAATGGCAGGGACAGAGATTCAGCTGAAAATATTAGGAAGAGCTACCTGGAGAGTGGCATAGGCTGCCTGGGAGTGTGATGGAGCCTCCTTCTTTGGAGGCTTTTCCACAGAGGCTGTCTACGGAGAGTGCTTTGATTGTGCCTTCCAGCATGGCAGGGGGTTGGACTGGATGGCTCTTGGGGGTCTCTTCCCACTCTAGGATTCTAGGATTATATATCAGGAATAGGCAATACAGGGTCTAATTGATACACTTTTCTCTCCCATCCACCATCGCATCCTGACCAAGGCTAACAGTTTGGAGATCCAAACATTTCCCATCTTTCCTTCACTTTCTGCCTCTGAAAGAGAAGAGGAAGGGGTGGAAAGGGCAGGGAGGGGACTTGGAGAGAACCCCCTCCCTCCCAGCCTGGGCCCCCATGCAACCCCCAAGTTAGAAAGTTTACCCATGCCTGATCTACACTGTAGAATGAATGCAGTCTGACACCATTTAAACTGCCATGAGTCCAGTCTTTGGAACCCTGGGAGATATAGTTTTACAAGGTCTTGAGCTTTCTCTGCCAAACGGTGCTGGTGCTTCACCAAACTACAAATCACAAGACTCCATAGTATGGGTGTTAAAGGTGCAGTGAAACTACAGTTGGTCAACAGTGTCAATGCATCCTTAGACAAAAGGAGCGAATAGAGAGTAGAAATATTTAAATATACTACTGACTTCTGAGAAGTTACTACTGTTAAACAATAGTGGAAAGAAGCAGTGGAATCATTCAGCTCTGTAGGATGTCTTTATTGAAAGTTTGGAAGTTGTAAATCTCTCCAGAAGAAATTCAAGAATCAGGGAACATGAAAGGCACTTCAGACTACTTCAACCAGAGAAGTCAGCCATAGCAGAGCACCTGATGAACCAACCTGCACACAGCATTTTATTTGAGAACACAGAAATGCTGGACCACTCTCACAACCACCATGTCAGACTACACAGAGAAGCCATTGAAATACACAAGCATGTGGACAATTTCAACAGAAAGGAGGAAACCATGAAAATGAACAAAATCTGGCTACCAATATTTAAAAAAACCTCCAAAATTACAACAGCAAAACAACAGAGAGTAAACAATCAGGCACATCTAATCACCTCTCAACAAAACATTCCCCCAGGCACTGCCAAGCCATCAAATGCTAATTAAAGTGGTCAGTTGAAACATTCACACCTAGCTCCAGCAGACAAGAGTCCTTTGTCCCACCCTGGTCATTCCACAGATATATAAACCCATTTTCCTACTTCCAACAGACCTCACTACCTCTGAGGATGCTTGCCATAGATGCAGGCGAAATGTCAGGAGAAAATGCCTCTAGAACAGGGCCATATAACCCGGAAAAACCTACAACAACCAAATTCAAGAGCTCACTGAGCAGCAAAAGCAGCATTTAGTAGTCAAAATCCCAAACAGCGATCCCAAGAACACACATACACACTATAAACCTTGAGAAGATAGAATTTAAAGGCATAGTCATGTTAGTTTGGAATACCAGTATGCAAAGCGATCTTGTAGCACTTTAGAGACAGAGAACAAAGTTAGTAGTTTAAGTTTGTGTAGACTAATGGCTCTTCCACACAGCCATATAACCCAGACTATCAAGGCAGAAAATCCCACAATATCTGCTTTTAATTGACTTATCTGAGTCCACACTGTCATTTTATTCAGCTGTGTGGAAAGGACCTAAGGGTGAGTTTAGAATTAATGCAGTTTGACACCTGAGAAGGCCCTGTCTCTCGTCCCCACCAGTTGTACTTGTGAGGCAAGTAGGACTGTAATTGGCTTGCCTGTAATTGGTTAAGTGGACGAACACAGAGAGTGCTCACTAATGCTTCCTCCTCATCTTGGAAAGAAGTGACAAGTGGAGTGCCGCAGGGTTCCGTCCTGGGCCCGGTCCTGTTCAACATCTTTATTAAGGACTTAGATGAAGGGCTAGAAGGCATGATCATTAAGTTTGCAGATGACACCAAATTGGGAGGGATAGCCAATAGTCCAGAGGACAGGAGCAGAATTCAAAAAGATCTTGACAGATTAGAGAGATGGGCCAAAACTAACAAAATGAAATTCAACAGTGACAAATGCAAGATACTCCACTTTGGCAGAAAAAAATGAAATGCAAAGATACAGAATGGGGGACGCCTGGCTCGAGAGCAGTACGTGTGAAAAAGATCTTGGAGTCCTCGTGGACAACAAGTTAAACATGAGCCAACAATGTGATGTGGCGGCAAAAAAAGCCAATGGGATTTTGGCCTGCATCAATAGGAGCATAGTGTCTAGATCTAAGGAAGTAATGCTACCCCTCTATTCTGCTTTAGTTAGACCACATCTGGAATATTGTGTCCAATTCTGGGCACCACAGTTCAAGAGAGATATTGACAAGCTGGAATGTGTCCAGAGGAGGGCGACTAAAATGATCAAGGGTCTGGAGAACAAGCCCTATGAGGAGCGGCTTGGGGAACTGGGCATGTTTAGCCTGAAGAAGAGAAGGCTGAGAGGAGATATGATAGCCATGTATAAATATGTGAGAGGAAGCCACAGGGAGGAGGGAGCAAGCTTGTTTTCTGCTTCCTTGGAGACTAGGACGCGGAACAATGGCTTCAAACTACAAGAGAGGAGATTCCATCTGAACATTAGGAAGAACTTCCTGACTGTGAGAGCCGTTCAGCAGTGGAACTCTCTGCCCCGGAGTGTGGTGGAGGCTCCCTCTTTGGAAGCTTTTAAGCAGAGGCTGGATGGCCATCTGCCAGGGGTGATTTGAATGCAATATTCCTGCTTCTTGGCAGGGGGTTGGACTGGATGGCCCATGAGGTCTCTTCCAACTCTTTGATTCTATGATTCTATGACTGAGAGCAGGGCCTCCCCAGATGATCTTAGCCTCCAAGTTGTTTCATAGGGGAAGAAATGTTCAGACAGGTAGCCTGAGCCAGTACTCTTCACTATTTTATCGAGATTGGTCATTGCTCTCCTTCCAAGAAGTAAACGTCTTCTGATTTCCTGCCTGCAGTCTGTATCTGCAGTAATCTTTCCGCCTAGAAATACATCAGGTAGTTGGGTCTATAAACAACACATGTCATTAATACACACATACAGTTTGTCAACTGGAAACATCAACCTTGTGTGTGTTTGTGTGTGTATTATGTGTGTGTGTGCGTACATGCTGCTTACATATCAAAAAAGCTCAATCTTTGAGGCAAGTGGTCTATGAACAGTGCTCTTGAAAAGTGGATCCTAAAGGGAACGTACATAATGGCTGAAGGTGGTTCTACATAGTTACATGCATACAACATGCACAACAAAGATATATAATCTATATAAATAAAAATGTAATGTTCGTTTGTGGGATTAACAGTACTCAAAAACCACTGGACGAATTGTCACCAAATTTGGACACAAGACACCTAACAACCCAATGTATGTCCTTCACTCAAAAATAGATTTTGTCATTTGGGAGTTGTAGTTGCTGGGATTTATAGTTCACCTACAATCAAAGAGCATTCTGAACCCCACCAACGATGGAATTGAACCAAACTTGGCACACAGTTCTCCCATGACCAACAGAAAATACTGGAAGGGTTTGGTGGGCAGTGTTCTTTGGTTTTGGAGTTGTAGTTCACCTACATCCAGAGAGCACTGTGGACTCAATCAATGATGGATCTGGACCAAACTCTACACAAATACTCAATATGCCCAAATGTGAACACTGGTGGAGTTTGGAGAAAATTGAATCTTGACATTTGGGTGTTGTAGTTGCTGGGATTTATAGTTAACCTACAATCACAGAGCATTCTGAACCCCACCAATGACAGAATTGGTCCAAACTTCCCACACAGAACCCCTGTGTAGGCCATAGCAACGCGTGGCAGGAGACAGCTAGTATGCACAATAAAAATGATATAATAATACTCACAACAATTTCTTGTTAATACTCTGCAAAGACGTTTTATTCTGTAGCTAGTATGGACTCAAAAAAACTCAACCTATCGCTAATATAGCAAGCCCATTGGTCAGGTGGTTGTGATGTTGGATTATCTGACTTGGTAATCTGGAATATATGGCAGTGTAAACCTTCCCACTCTACAGTAATTTTTTTAACATGCCCCCCCAAGTTATGCAGAACACCAACTCTGTCAATTTCACAGAGGTTTTCAAAGCAATGTTTTGGGACGACAATTATCAGAATATGTTCCAGTTTCAGCATTTTTGGAGTTGTCATCCCTCCCCCCAAAAAACACTCACACAGCCCCTTCCCAGCTCTGCATTTTCTATTTGACTTCTCTTCCATCCTGCCAAGGGACCACTCCCCTTTACTATAACTTTCCACATTTCCTCAAGAAAACCTGTCTCACCCCAAGTGCCTTGACCCTAGTAACTTTGGAAAAGTCAACAGCTTGAAATTGAGCAGAGAATGCTTATCTGTTGTGGTTTCCTCCTTATCTTCTTGGCTCTCTGTTCATTTGATTTGAGCAAGAAGGGATTACTCAGCCCCAAGTGACTACTTATTTATTTATTAGATATTTTTTAAACATTTCGTTACATGTTTTGTATAGGAAATGCTTGAGACATACTGCCAAGCAGGGCAACTAGAGTATGTGAACAACTAGTCAGTGACTTGAAACTAATGTTGCATGCAGTGTTCTCAGGGAAAATGGAGGAAGTGTTGGAAATGACAACCTAATAGTAATTATAATAATATATAATAATTAATATATATTAATAATGCTGTAATATAATATATTAATATATAATATTAATAATGTTGTAATATATTATGCATTATACTTACTACAACTTATTATATAGTACAATATATTATACAATACTAATAGTATAATATATTAGTAATGTATTATATATATATATATATATATATATATATATATATAATGGTATAATAATATAGCACAATATATTGCAGTATAGTGGTATAGTTCAATATAAAATGTATAATACTAATATTGTGCTATGCTAATAATTTGTTATATATACATATAATATTAATGATTATATTGATTAATCATTAACATAATGATTAATGATTATACTGGAGCCTCCGGGTTAAACCCCTGGGCTAGCAGGACTGAAGACCGAAAGGTCGCAGGTTCGAATCCGGGGAGAGGCGGTTTCTCAAGTCGCTCCTGACATGACAAAAAAAATGATTATACTATAAATATACTAATAATAATAAAATATAATAATATATTATAATAATAATGTAATATAATACTAATACTACTGATAATATATAATAATACATAATGATGTACAGTTTTATTATTGTATAGTTTAAGTTGTAAGGTTTTTTATCGTGAGCCGCTTTGAGTCTCCATCTGGAGAGACAACATGGGATATAAATCAACACACACACACACACACACACACACACACACACACACATATATATATATATATATATATATATATATATATATATATGGCGGGAGTTACAACTTCTTCCAACATACATACAAATTCAACTTAAGAACAAGCCTACAGAACCTGTCTTGTTCATAACTTGGGAACTGCCTATGTATATCCCTTTAAGTCTCGCATTGACTTATGACCTCATACATTTCAGAGGGTTTTCTTAGGCAAGAAAACCCCTGTTTGCTTTCCTCTTCCAAGATCAGATGGAATGTAGTGCCTTCAGGGTATGAAATACAGGCGACAATCCATATCCATGATTCAGTCATCCACAGCTTGAAAATATTTTAAAGAGAACATTGCAAAAAGCAAGCCATGATTATATATAAGGGACACCTCTTTACCATACATTTGTATATAATGGGACATGAGTTCCAAATCCACTAGGGTTTGGTTCCAGGTCCCCTTGTGGATACCAACATCTATAGATGCTCATGTCTCATTATAGCAGTGTAGACTCATATAATCCAGTTCAAAGCAGTTTTTTTTTTATAGCGTGTCACGAGCGACTTGAGAAACTGCAAGTCGCTTCTGGTATGAGAGAATTGGCCGTCTGCAAGGACGTTGCCCAGGGGACGCCCGGATGATTTGATGTTTTATCATCCTTGTGGGAGGCTTCTCTCATGTCCCCGCATGAGGAGCTGGAGCTGGAGCTGATAGAGGGAGCTCATCCGCCTCTCCCCGGATTCGAACCTGCGACCTGTCGGTCTTCAGTTCTGCCGGCACAGGGATTTAACCCACTGCGCCACCTGGGGGCTCCTTCAAAGAAGATTATGTGGATTGTGTTTTGATAATTTGGATTATGTGGCAGTGTAGAAAGGGGATTTAGGGTGACTAAGGCCCCTTCCACATAGCTGCATAAAATCCCATATTATCTGTTTTGAACTGGAATATATGGCAGTGTGGACTCAGATGACCCAGTTCAAAGAGGATATTGTGGGATTTTTCTCCCTTAATATTCTGGGTTGTATGGCTGCGTGGAAGGGCCCTATGGCCCCCCTATATAATACAGTTTGGTCACCATATATACACCATGCGTTTAAATAACAATCACAGGCATATTTCATCATGGATTCCAACTGTATCAAGTTTATATAGAGGAAAGATATTTCAGATTCGTCACTACAATGTCCATAAGTCTGTGAGTGAAGAACATAGTTGCTTCTGTTGTGTTATAGCTCTATCAAGCTCCACTTCATTCAGTCTTTTGGAGAGGTGTGCTCACAAAACATGTTTTTCAACAGTGCTGCAACAGAACATCAAAGCACCATGGCTCCCTTGTTATTGTTAACTGCCCTCAAATCAACTTCAGCTTATGGTGAGAGACATCCAGTTGCCCTCTCATCAATAGCAGTAACCTCTTCCATAGGACCTCTTCTCTCCCAGCCTAGGAGACACTCTCCCCCTTTGCTGTAACTTTCCATAACTCTCCAAGACAGCCTGATTGATGTCTTACGTGATGACCCCAATAGCCCTGAGGTCACTTAAGACTGAGCATAGGACGGTTATCGTTATCTTCATGACCCTCTGTTTATTTGCCCTGAGCAAGGAGGGATTACTCAAGCTTTAGTGATTTTTAATTTATTGATAATATCATTTTAAATATATATTTATTGTTTGCATGTTTGTTAATAATATTTTGGCTGTAGCTAATATAATTTATAGAATCATAGAGTTGGAAGAGACCTCAAGGGCCATCCAGTCCAGCCCCCTGCCAAGAAGCAGAAAAATCGCATTCAAAGCACCCCCAACAGATGGCTATCCAGCCTCTGTTTAAAAAGCCTCCAAAGAAGGAGACACCACCACACTCCAGGGCAGAGAGTTCCATTATTGAACAGCTCTCACAGTCAAGAAGTTCTTCCTAATGTTCAGGTGGAATCTCCGTTCCTGTCGTTTGAAGCCATTGTTCTGTGTCCTAGTCTCCAGAGCAGCAGAAAACAACCCTGCTCCCTCCTCCCTATGACTTCCCCTCACATATTTATACATGGCCATCATGTCTCCTCTCAGCCTTCTCTTCTGAAGGCTAAACATGCCCAGCTCTTTAAGCTGCTCCTCATAGGGCTTATTCTCAAGACTCTTGATCATTTTAGTCGCCCTCCTCTGGACACCTTCCAGCTTGTCAACATATCCCTTCAATTGCAATTGGACACAGTATTCTAGGTATAGTCTGACCAAGGCAGAATAGAGGAGTAGCATGACTTCCCTGGATCTAGACACTATGCTCTATTGGCTTTTTTTGCCACCGTATGACATTGTTGGCTCATGTTTAACTTGTTGTCCACAAGGACTCCAAGATCTTTTTCACTTGTACTGCTGTTGAGCCACGCATCCCTCATTCTGTATCTTTGCATTTAATTTTTTCTCCCTAAGTGGAGTATCTTGCATTTGTCACTGTTGAACTTCATTTTGTTAGTTTTGGCTCATCTTCTAATCTGTTAAGATTATTTTGAATTCTTCTCCTGTCTTCTGGAGTATTGGCTATCCCTCCCAATTTGGTGTCATCTGCAAACTTGATGAACATGCCTTCTAACCCTTCATCTAAGTCATTAATTAAAAAAAATTGAACATGACCATGCCCAGGATGGAACCCTGCTGATGGCACTCCACTTGTCACTTCTTTCCAGGATGAAGAGGAAGCATTGGTGAGCACCCTTTGGGTTCGTTCCATTAACCAATTACAGATCCACCTAGCCCATATTTTACTAGTTGCTTTGCCAGAAGGTCATGGGGGACCTTGTCAAAGGGCTCCCCCTGTGGCTGGAATCAAGCATACCCTCATAAAGCTAGAAAGCTTGAATGTTAAATTGCCTCTTTGTCTGTCTACATATGTTGTATGTCTAATGGCATTAAATGTTTACCATGTATATGTGCATTGTAATCCACCCTGAGTCCCCTGCAGGGTGAGAAAGGCAGAATATAAATACTGTAAGTAAATAAATAAATAAAATAGTTTGTTTAAAACTCCCTTAACCCCCTCTTCCGATTTCTGTAGCTTTATTATTACCTTTATATCACAGCCTACCATTGTATTGTTTTCCCCATGAGAGTGCTATTATGAATACAACTTTATTTTTAATAATAGATGGACCAATTACAAACCAAAGAGACCATCAACTATCAGCCATGCACATGAAGCTAGCTGGAGTGGTTTTCAAACAGAATAACACTTCTGGACTACAGCTCCCAGCATCCCCTAGACCTTCCAGATATGTTGGACTACAGTTCCCATCACCAATCAGTTAATGGCCTTGGGTCATTGAAGCTGTGGCCTATCACAAATAGCATTGATATTCATCAGTAATTGGTTTGTCTGCTTATTGGTTGAAGCATTTCCATGCTGCTTTGGGGGATGAAACTCGCAAAGGAGGTTTCCACAAAATTATTTACAAAAATGTTCAGCAATAAAAATAAAATAAGAAAGACAATGAAAAACAAAACAGCAGGAAGGAGGAGAAAGCCAAATAAAATCATCAGACTAGACCAAAATACATGCCAAAGCCAAGCCAAATAAACATGCCTTTTCTGGAAATGAATCTCTACATTAGCCTCTTTCACTGTCAAACTAAACAGCTACACTTAGCATATGTTAAACTAAGACCTGGAGCAGATTCATTCCCTCAAATGATGAAAGCAATATGTGTGTAATAGCAAATTATTCCTCTCAATTGTGTATTTTTTATTTTTTTTCATTCTTTTCCTTTAAGCCCTCCTCTTTAGTATCCCTCTATAATACTCTTATAATTTACTCTAATGCAAAATTTTCTTTCAATAAAAATATTTTTTAAAAAATAATTGGTTTGTCTGGGCTGTATGGCCATGTTCTAGAAGCATTCTCTCCTGACATTTCCCCTGCATCTGTGGCAAGGATCCTCAGAGGTTATGAAGATGCTCTGAGGATACTTGCCACAGATGCAGGTGAAACATTAGGAGAGAATGCTTCTAGAACGTGGCCATACAGCCCAAAAAACCTACAACAACCCAGTCCATGAAAGCCTTCGACAGTACAATTGGTTGGTCTGCTTATTGGTTGAAACATTTCCATGCTGCTTTGGGGGATTAAACTTACAAAGGAGGATTCCACAAAATTATTTATAAAAATGTGCAGCAATAAAAATAAAATATGAAAGACAATGAAAAACAAAACAGCAGGAAAGAGAAGAAAGCCAAATAAAACCATCAGACTAGACAAAAATACATGTATTTTCCAAGAGGGAATATATCTGTACTTTACAAACTATATCTGTGCCTGGCAAAATCGACCCCATTATTTTTTAGGAACGCTGACTGATTTTGACCAAATGCCAAACTTGTAGAAAAATATTTTTTCTTATGCCTTCAACTTAGGCCATCAGATTCAGTTGAAGCAGACAGTTCCTCACCCTCTCTTCTCCCCTCTCCAAAAAAGCTAAGCATTTCCCATCAGTTAAAAGGGGGGGAAAGAATTTACTCTGAGTAGTGGGAAAGTCCCCAGGGAAGAGGCCATCCTTCCCCTTTGCGTAAATCAAGGTTATCTCATTCCCATCATCTCGAAGTGAATCATAGCCTACAATCCCACTGGGTGCTGGTCATTCTTTACAGACTTGCTTCAATCAGATTAGAGTGAAGGACTGCAGCTCTGACAAAACCTCTGCCTATCAGAAGTGCTTTCAGCTGATAAGAGCCTGTTGAGAAATATCAGCCAATATTTATTTCCTCTTCTCATTTGTTTTACTTTTTTTTAAAAAGCCCTCCAACGTAACTATGATGAAGAGCAACCAAAAGGATGACGTCCCTTCCAACTCTAGGATTGGATGGTTCTGTGATTCTAAGTTTCAACAAAGATGTTTATAGGGCAATTGTGTCATTTCAGTTTTAAGGGCAAAAGGTTTTATGTCCAAGGAATGGCATCTAAGGACATATATCACACAAAAATACTATTACACAATAAAAGAGTGTGTATATGTGGGGGTTCTGTGTCTGTGTTAACCAGCAATACATACACAATCAATTCAATAATGAGAATATTAATTTATCTGTGGCTATTGCAGGGTAGGTAGATTAAAGGTTTGACTATTTATATATGACATAATTCTCCTAAGATATCTCAAGATGGATCTCTCCTTGTCTACATGCTCTCTACTTAACAACCCTACAATGTAGGTTAACCTGCAAGTGACTGTCACAGGCAGTGTTTCTCAGCCTGGGGGTCGGGACCCCTGGAGGAGTCGCCAAAGACCATCAGAAAAGAATATTTTCTGTTGGTCATGGGGCTCTGTGTGGGAAGTTTGGCCCAATTCTAACCTTGGTGGGGTTCAGAATGTTCTTTGATTGTAGGTGAACGAGAAATCCCAGCAACTACAACTCCCAAATGTCAAGTTTATTTTCCCTAAACTCCACCAGAGTTCACATTTGGACATATTGATTTTCACGCCAAGTTTGGTCCAGATTCATCATTGTTTTGAGTCCAGATTCATCATTATTTTATTATTTACTATGCTTCTATACCGCCATTCTCAGCCCGAGGGCGACTCATTGTTTTGAGTCCACAGTGCTCTCTGGATGTAGGTGAACTACAACTCCAAAACTCAAGGTCAATGCCCACCAAACCTTTCCAGTATTTTCTGTTGGTCATGGGAGTTCTGTATGCCAGGTTTGGTTCAATTCTATCATTGGTGGAGTTCAGAATGCTCTTTGATTGTAGGTGAACTATAAATCCCAGAAACTACAACTCCCAAATGATGGAATCAACCTCCCCCCGCCAATCCCACCAGTATTCGAATTTGAATGTATTGGGTCTTTGTGCCAAATTTGATCAAGTAAATGAAAATGCATCCTGCATATCAGACATTTACATTACGATTCATAACAGTAGCAAAATTACAGTTGTGAAGTAGTAATGGAAACAATTTTATGGTTGGGGGTCACCACTACATAAGGAACTGTATTAAGGGGTCGCAGCATTAGGAAGATTGAGAACCACTGGTCTCGGGGATCATCCAATCAGCACTATTTGAACCCAGATTTCCTGAGTAATAGTTCTAAATTGATCTCCCCCAATTTGATGCCCACCTTTGGACTAGAACTTCCATCAGACTCATATTGGGAACCCTTGATGTCCAAATTTCTGGAATGTAATCAAGTTATGGAAACTACCCTATACTCTACTCACTATACTACATTGAGGGATACCAAGATGCTTGTTTATAAAGCTCATCATCATCATAGGCGATCCCTCGTGGCCAAGTATGATTGTCTTCCAGAAGCAGCATCTTGGCAATAGATCCCTAAGTGACTGTTCCCCTCGATACATTGTCACCTTCTCATGGTGAGGGGGCTTGTGTGTTCCAGTAAACCTGTGAATGAAGCCACCGGAGGGATCTCCCAAGTTGGCAGGCTCAAAGGAAAGGAACCAGACCCAACATCCCCTGAAGACCTCAACGATGGTGTTTGCTTTCAACTTTACTCCACCCTGAAACATATTCTAGAAGCAACACCCGTGCTGAAAGTAAGGGAAAATGCTTGAAAGTTTCAACTATTTAATAGCATCGCTTAACATTTCCATTGAAGGACAATTAGGAAGTGCATGGCTGTTGTCAACCAGATTTACAGCACATGGATGTTGGAGAACAGGCTGTACTTGAGACACGTGCATTCAAATCCAAACAGCTATCAAAATTAGTCCAAAAGCAGGGAAGGCGGAGGAAGCTGTGCACATTAGTGCTTGCTACAAAGGGAACAATTTATTGGGGAAAACAACAACTGCTCAGAAATGGGAGAAAATTGGCCAGATTTATACTTATGTTTCTACCTCCTCCTCCCTGCCCCCCGAGTTCCCTTCATTCTTTCAAAAATTGGGATCCTTCAACTCAACTATATGCTAAATTAAAAGTGGACTTGGTAAAAAGTTGACATCACAACAGTGCTAAGTTCATAGGAATCACTCCTGGTGATGCAATAGGTGCCAGCAGGGCAGGATTGAAGACTAACAGGTCAGAGGTTCAAATCTGGGGATAGTGCGGATAAGCTCTTTCCATCAGCTCTAGCTCACCATGTGGGGACATGAGAAAAGCCTTCCACAAGGATGGCAAAACATCAAAACATCTGGGCATCCCCTGGGCAACGTCCTGGCAGATGGCCAATTCTCTCACACCAGAATTGATTTGTAGTTTCTCAAGTCGCTCCTAACATACATACACACACACAAAAAGACCTATGACTGTCAGTGCTGCTTCAATTACAACTCTTCAGCATTATTTTTCTGAAAGATACATAAATATTACAGATTTAGTAAAAAAAATAAAGGTTTTGTAAAATTACAGAAAATCTAGGAACAAATTGTGCAACCTCATTCTACGTAAATCCACGTGCCTTCATCTGAATACTAGATATGAAACGTATTTCTAGAATGCTGTTCCAATGAATGTAATCATGAAACAGATTGGGTATAGCATTCTGATCCCACTTTAACAGACACAATTGCATCTTTCTGGGATTTCCGTTTTCATGAAATACTTTTTTTTCATGTCAGGAACGACTTAAAAAACTGCAAGTCACTTCTGGTGTGAGAGAACTGGCTGTCTACAAGGACATTGCCCAGGGGGCTCCCAGATGTTTTATCATCCTGTGGAGGCTTCTGTCATGTTCCCCTATGAGAAGCTGGAGCTGACAGATGGGAGCTCAACCTGCTCCCCAGATTTGAACCACCAACCTTTCGGTCAGCCACCCTGCTGGCACAAGGGTTTAAATACTGAGAATTCTCAAATGCTGTGCTAGAGAATGCTAATTATCTCATGAAACTACAAATCTGAGAATTGCTTCTCATGGAACAAATTAAAGTGGGACCAAGGTGCTCTAATTGTACAGTGTGTAATGTATCCTAAGATCCAACAACCAGTCCATTCTGGTTGTGCAACCAGTCGTGGCCTGTGATGTGAAACATGCCGCTTCAAATTCGGTCAGGAAGGAAGAGTGATTAAAGAACTTTTACCCAGAATGATCCAAACCCCTATCGTTTCCTGAAGTCTCCTTCCTGGTCTGGAATTATTGATGAACTGCATTACCACCTCTGCTCATTATATGACCAACACTGAAACACACCAGAGCTTGAATTTTCTGTTTGAGCTGCACATGGTGGACGACACAAGCAGCTGGACCTTCCAATCTCTGATCCTGGACATTTGCACTTGGAAATCATATTTACTTATTTATTTATTTACTACATTTATATACCGCCCCTCTCAGCGCACAGGCGACTCGGAGAGGTTTACAGTCAATTTCAAAGACATAACATACAATTTAAAAACAATCAATTTAAATATAAAACCAAGTAAAACAATCAATATCAATAAAAACATATATCAGTTCGAGTCTCCTAGTTAAAAGCATTATCCAATAACATCATTGAGTCATTCCGTTTTTCTCCATGTCTGTTATATTGTGTCTGCAAACGCTTGCTCAAAGAGCCACGTCTTTACCTGCTTTCAAAATGTTAAAAGGGAAGGGGCCAATCTAATATCCCTGGGGAGGACATTCCATAGCTGAGGGGTCACCACTGAGAAGGTCCTGTCTCTTGTCCCCACCAACCGTACTTGTGACGAAGGTGGGATGGAGAAGAGGGACTCTCCAGACGATCTTAAAGTCCTGGAGGGTTCATAAGGGGAGATGCGTTCAGACAGGTTAAAGTCCTAGGAAAGTCCATAGGAAAGATAAACACTTTATAGTCACATTTTATAAATTTCAGTCATTAATGAAGCCCTCCATTTCTAATTACAGCTCATCCCCACCACAATTCCTTGGCTGAAGTGGCAGAGCACAGAGCAAGGGAAGTTCTCATGATTTCATGGGAAAGGTAACCTTGGTTCTAACAGCCAAGAAGGAAAATATTTTCAATCCTGAGGTAGCCCCAAGTCAGGCTTCTTAATCCATATTTAATTTTCTCAACAATGCTATAATTGGACTGCTTTTCAATGAAATCCCCTTGAACTCCATTGGAGCAGCAGGCGCTCAGCTCCATTGAAGAGCATGCCAGTTTTTCTGGAAGTTTTCTTTTTGTTCACTGGTCTAAATATGGGTTGATGAACTTAATTTTAACACAACTTAGCATAAGTTAATAATTTTGGCCGGTGACTAAAGTTGCTGGCGGGATGGATTTGAAGCTTTGGTGGCCAGGGTGTGTGTTCATTGGCTTCAAAAATAATAATTTGCTATTAATGTTATTCTCCCCCGCTCTCTTAACAGCTTACTTTGATTGCCTTTAGAAAAAGGTGCTTAAGCCTAGTATTAGCCATCCTCAAACAGAGAAGTGTTAAGTAAGACTTAACTGTCTTATATAGCTAGGAACATTATGCAAGCAAGTCCATGCAGGAACAATGGAAGTCTTTTATTGACTTTTTTTTCTTCCAAGAGGATACTTGGTGAAAATGAATACAGAAGAAAAAATGAATCTGCATAATTAACAAACAGACCATGTCCAGTTTTGAGACAAAAAAAAATTGTACGACTCATGAAAAGTTTAAATCCATTTCAAAGCAAGTTAAGGGAATTAAATTGGGTTGATGGAAGAGAGACCTCTGTGTGGTGCCATGACCTAATAATAACTTCAATAATAACTTTATTTTGTATCCTGCCACCATCTTCCCAAAGGGACTTGAGGTGGCTTACATGGGGACCGAGCCCAATCAGACAGAGTTAAAATATAACAAAATAAAAAATATATTTACAACATCATAAAACATAATTAAAAACAACATTATTAATCATACAATAACCAGTAGCCAAGCACAATGGACATCTCCAAGCTAAGGGGCGAGGGAAAAGCTTGTGCAATACAACTGTCAGGACAGGGCTGATGGCAAAGTCAAGAGGCAGATGATAAGTTAAAGGCTGGAGGGCTGTCAGATTAGTACAGTACAGCTCCAGTGCAGGGACAATAGTAAAGTACAAGACTCAAGGATGTAGTTATGGTTAGAAGGGCCAATTCTTTTGGTGAACCGATTAATCAAAGGCACACTGGGACAACCATGTTTTTAGGTCTTTACAGAAAGTGGACAGTGTGGGTGCTAATCTAATGTCCTTAGGGAGAGAGTTCCAGGGCTGGGGAGCCACCACTGAGAAGGCCCTCTCCCTCGTCCCCACCAACAGCGCTCAGAGGCAGCCCTAGGTAATTTTCAATGGTAAGCAAACAGTATTTTGTGTCCCCCCCTCCCCCCACCAATCAGTGATATATATTTTCTGTTCGTCGTGGGAGTTCTGTGTGCCATATTTGGTTCAATTCCATCATTGGTGGAGTTCAGAATGCTCTTTGATTGTAGGTGAACTATACATCCCAGTAACTACAACTTGCATATGTCAAGGTCTATTTTCCCCCAAGAGCGCCTCAAGAGTGCTCCTGGGCAAAATCAACTGTACTGCAAATGCTTACTTTGTGTAATGGGTTGAGCCGCCCCTGACAGCGCTTGTGACGGAGGTGGGAGCAAGAGAAGGACCTCCCCAACAGATCTTAGAACGCACACAGGTTCACAGGGAAAGATGTGATCGCAAAGATAAGTTGGACCCAACCCGTTTAGGGTTTTGTAGATAATAACCTGTACCTTGAATTGGGACTGGAAACTTATTTGCAGCCGGTAGAGCTGTTTTAATAGGTAGGTTCTCCACTCCCTGTAACTTACTTCAGTTAGCAGCCTGGCCGCCAACCTTTGTACCAATTGCAATTTCCAGGCCATCTTCAAAGGCAGCCCCACGTAGCTGAAAGAGGTACATAATTTTTACAATAGCACAGCTGGCTGGGAGTCAGCTGCATTAAGATCACAATTGACCAAAAGTTAATGAGTTCAAAACCTTACTTACTTACTTGCTTACTTACTTACTTACTTACTTAAGCGATCCTTCGTTGGATGAGTAAGATGGTCTTCCTTGATGACTATTTTTGTGGGTTTGTAGGTGGCTGTGGAGCCCTATTCTTGACCCGCATCTTCTCCCACAGTGAAGGCATTGGTTTCCAGGTGGAAGGTGGTCCCGGTCGGGGTTGGCTTGACATGCCTTCCTTCTGGCATGTTTCTCTCTTTCACCCTCCACTCGTGCCTCCTCGAATTCTGCAGCACTGCTGGTCACAGCTGACCTCCAGCTGGAGCGGTCAAGGGCCAGGGCTTCCCAGTTCAAAACCAGCCCAGGTCAGAGTGAGTGTCCGACCAATTTGTGTAGCTTGTTGTTGACCTTTGCAGCCCGAAAGACAGTTGCATCTGTCAAGTAGGAAATTTAAGTACCATCTACATGGAGAGGCTAATTTAACTAATTTATGATGCCATAAAAATATTCACAGCCACCTCAGCGGCATCTCCATAACGTTTGGAGCTTCTGGACCCAGCAGTCATACTATCACCAACATTTTAAAGACTATGCGCCTGTATAGTGAATATGAACCTACAAATTTGTTAGTAAACAAGATACGTTGTTTTCAAAAGAAGACTACTTTGTTTTCTCTCTTGTGTGCATGTCTTAAATAAGAGGTTTTAAGGGGGTGTATATATTTTGTGCAACAACAATTACAACTACAAATTCTACTTCAAACAGCTATGCTAACCAGATATATTTTTGTATTGGCCTATCTTTTTCCTTGGCTGTTTAAAGACATGGTTCCTCAGTTTAACAGCTGAGCTACCTGTGGTGCTATTACATTAATACTTTATGAATATCACTTGTCTTAAAGTTTGACTTCTAACAAGGTCACACCATTCTTGACTTGTGGTTTTCAAGTGGTCTCTATGTTCATAGAGATTCACATTTGACAAACGGAAGTGACATCATTTTTACCCTTGCAATTATTATTTTTTGTCGTGTCAGGAGTGACTTGAGAAACTGCAAGTCCCCAGTGGTGCAGTGGGTTAAACCTCTGTGCTGGCAGGACTGAAGACCAACAGATCACAGGTTCGAATCCGAGGAGAGGCGGATGAGCTCCCTCTATCGACTCCAGCTCCTCATTGGGGGACATGAGAGAAGCCTCCCACAAGGATGATAAAAACATCAAATCATCCGGGTGTCCCCTGGGCAATGTCCTTGCAGATGGCCAATTCTCTCACACCAGAAGCAACCTTTGCAATAAGGTTATGGTACACTGGAATTTCCAATAGATTATGGACTTTCCAGTACATAGAAAAACAAAACATCAGGCTGGATCTTCCTGCAAGAAGTGAGTTTGGATAGATTGCATTAAATCCTAAAATAAGGGCTTCCGCTGCTAAAGGACTCATTTGTCATGTATCAGGATAAGGTGAGTATGATTTTCTTTGTCTTTGTATATTGGCTCATAGTCCAACACTCATTATAGTATAAGCTGGTCCAAATCATTTAGAATTTTAGGAGTGTAAGAGCACTGCTCCAAAATGATACAATTGCAAGTACTGGTTTCATTCATTGGGGGGGGGGGGGGGGGAACGTGGAATTTTGCCATCATCCCATTTCTCTGGAAATAGCATACCCTCTGTCCCAGTTTAATAATAATCATCATCATCATCATCATCTTTATTTATATCCCTCTCCCCAAGGGGACTCGAGGCAGCTCACAAGAGGAAATAATATACATAATATCAGTCACACTTACCATCCAAAAAAGATTACATCGAAACAAACAAATAAAAAAGATAAATCACAATACATAGAAGAAAAATAAATTTACACTCCTGGGATCAACTCACACTGAAATAACAAGTCCAATCATGTAGAAACATGACCAATATTGCATAGAAATATAGGATAGATATGAAAAATGTATTGCTTTTGACGCCCAAGAGATGATGCTTCATTCCATTTTCTTATATGTACACTACACTTACATTTATAGCAGGGTGTTTTTCTCTGCTTAAAAATAGATAATTAAACCCAAATAAAAAGAAGAGTTATGGGCCCAGAATGAGCAACTCTTACAGCAATTTGGTACTAATAATATGAATTGAAAGGGTGGGAGTGAACATATTGAGATCTCAAAGAAAAGAATAACCCCGTTCAACCAGGCAGGAAGGCACAGTCAAAGCCCTCCCAATAGATGGCCATCCAGGTTAAAGTTAAAAAAAACTCTGTTGGCCTTCTGCTTTAAAAATGTCCCAGTTTCTCTGTCACCCTCCCACTTTCCACTCTGTCCTCGCCTTACCTCAGTGTTACAAATTGGTTTCAATGTCTCACTTTGCACTCATTGAGAGGAGGAGAAGGGAGCAGAACCTTGCAGTTCACAATAGGCTCAGGAAAAAGCTAGCTGTTGCAGCCTCATTAATAACTTTAAACATCTTGACCACACACTGGTGTTGCGTGCCCACATACGTTCTAGTTTTCATCTAGAAAATGATGGAGGGAATGGAACAGTGCTGTGCCAAGTAAGGCTATACTTCAGGGAGCTTTGCAGGATCAGTCTGAGCCCAGAAGTCATTTTAGCTGGCTCTAGCTCCCCTCCCAAGGTGTGGTGAATCAAAGTATTGGTGAAAGACTTCTCCACAGTTTCATTCATAAGGAACAGAAAATGCTAAACTGGCAAGCATCCCAGCTCTTGGGGATGCGTGCTGAGTCAAAGAATGTTCTCTCGATCTCTGTCTTCCGGTGAGATTTATGCTTCCACAATTAAAGCCATATTTCTGCGGCATTAAGGAAGAGGGGTTAGTCTAAGAATTGGTGGGATGTAAGAAGGTGGCAAACATATTTCCCCTGGTTGAAAAGAAAACTTCTTATGACTGTTTTACAGAAGCAATACAAAGGATAGGGGAGAGGGACAATGTTAACTAAGGTGTGTGTGTGTCAGAAGTGACTTGAGAAACTGCAAGTTGCTTCTGGTGTGAGAGAATTGGCCATCTGCAAGGATGTTGCCCAGGGGATGTCCTGTGGGAGACTTCTCTCATGTCTCCGCATGGGAAGCTGTAGCTGACAGACAGGATCTCACCCCATCTCATGGATTCAAACTGCCAACCTTCAGGTCAGCAAGTCAACCAGCACAAGGGTTTATCCCATTGCACCACTGCGTCTTCTAAAAGGTGGAGAAGGGACACATCAGTCCTGGCAATTTGGAAACGTAAAGTCTTAAAAATGGTCCTGAAGCATTGCTCCCATGTATAAATGGAGGGCGGGTTTGGAGCCCAAATTATGGACTTTGATATGATATGTGAATAAATTAAAAAGTTATTCCATAGAGAGGGGAAAGCATCATCATTGCATTAGGAGGCCAGCCAGCCCTTGTTACCCCTTGCTACTTTTGTCATTCAAAAAGGTCAGAAGTTGTGCCATACTGGAAAGAATAGAAGGACCCAGTGCCTCTTTAAGGTTATCCTAAGACAAACTAAGGCCCCTTCCACACTTTAAAATTCCACTTTATCTGCTTTGAATATGGCAGTGTGGACTCAGATATCTCAGTGCAAAGCAGATATTGTGGGATTTTCTGCCTTGATATTCTGGGTAATATGGCTGTGTGGAAGGACTCCAAGCTTTCAGCTTTCACCATGCTTATCAGAGAAGAAGATGGTTCTTTTTTGAAAAATGTGACGGTAACAGTGCTTACACTGATGAGTGGATAAGTTGACCCAGGGGTTTTTTTTTGGGGGGGGGGGGTGATTTTTTGACTAAAATTTCTAGACATATACATGAGAATTTACAGTATCTAATCAAGGTGAATGAAGAAAGTGCAAAAGCTGGGGTGCAGTTAAACATAAAAAAACAAGATTCTGACAACCGGACTGATTGATAACTGGCAAATAGAGGGAGAAAACGTGGAGGCTGTGACAGACTTTGTATTTCTAGGTGCAAAGATTACTGCAGACGCAGACTGCAGCCTGGAAATCAGAAGACATTTACTTCTTGGGAGGAAAGCAATGACCAATCTTGATAAAATGGTGAAGAGTAGAGATATCACACTAGCAACTAAGATCCGTATAGTAAAAGCAATGTTATTCCCAGTAGTAACCTACGGATGTGAGAGCTGGACCATAAGGAAGACTGAGAGAAGGAAGATAGATGCTTTTGAACTGTGGTGTTGGAGGAAAATTCTGAGAGTGCCTTGGACCTCGAGAAGGTCCAAGCAGTCCATACGTCAAGAAATAAAGCCCGACTGCTCACTAGAAAAAAGGATATTAGAGGTAGATGAAGACACATCATGAGAAGACAGGAAAGCTTGTAGAAGACAATGATGCTAGGAAAAATAGAAGGAAAAAGGAAGATGGGCTGACCAAGGGCAAGATTGGTGGATGGTATCCTTGAAGTGACTGGCTTGACTCTGAAGAAGCTGGGGGCGGTGGTGGCTGACAGGGAGCTCTGGCATGGGCTGGCCCATGAGGTCACGAGTTGGAAGCGACTGAATGAATAAACAACAAATACAGTATCTGTACTTGTTTGTATTCACAATCACTTCTTAATCATGAGAGTGACACTGTTGCATAATCTAACTCCCTCCCCCCCAACTTTATTTATTTACTATACTTGTATACCGCCTTTCTCAGCCTATCGGCAACTCAACAACTATATGGGGAGAAAAAGATCCCTTCCAAACCATGTATTTCAATCTCCTGTCCTTCCAACAGCATCAGACAAATTTTAAACCCCTTTCCAACCAAGCCTGAGATTGGAAGATTATGGATTGATGGATTGATGGGAAGAAAAGGGTTTTTTTAAAGGGGGTTTAAAATCTGGCTGGCTCTGTTGGAAGAACAAAAGATGAAACAGTACAATTACTGAATCCTATTTAAGCATTAGGGTCATTTTGTTTTAATGTGAATGCTCTTTTTTCCTCGTGTTTGATATCTGTTGAATCACTATCCAGGAAATCATAGCTGTGTTTATCAAGCAGTTATCTTTACTGGGTCCAAGACAGTAGAAATTGATAGGCAAGTAATCAATATGTTGGTTTGATGTGAGTTTTCCAGGCTATATGGCCATGTTCCAGAAGCATTTTCTCCTGACATTTCATCCACATCTATGGCAAGCATCCTCAGAGGTTGTGAGGTCTGTTAGAAACTATGTAAAGAAAATCTTTTCTATATATTTTTTCTTTTTTTAATTATTTCTTTTTTAATGATTTCTTTTTTTTCATTTTCTTAAAATCAATAAAAAATTATATATATAAAAAGAAACTAGGCAAGTGGAGCTTGTATATCTGTGGAATGTCCAGGGTGGGAGAAAGAACTCTTGTCTACTTGAGGAAAAATGTGAATGTTACAATTGGCCACCTTGATTAGTACTGAATGGCCTTGCAGCTTCAAAGCCTGGCTGCTTCCTGACTGGGGGCATCCTTTGTTGGGAGGTGTTAGCTGGTTCTTACTTCTCTGGAATTTCCCTGTTTTTTGAGTGTTGTCCTTTATTTATTGTCCTGATTTTGGAGTTTTAAAAATATATTCCATTTTGGAAAGTACTGGCTAAATTATACCAACTTGAAGAGTGGGAATAACATTTAGTAATGCTGGGAACTCCAAGGAAATACTAGGAAATGATCGTATGGATATCCAAAACAAAATTGGTTTGTACCAGAATAAAACCTGATATTTCCTGAGACTTTTTTTCCATCCAATGGCATCCATCGAACACTGATCTTACACAGAATGTTCTCCCCTTTTTTCCAGATGCTGCTCCTGGTGTGTTTTTTGGTGACAGAAGCTACACTAAATGATTAATGAGTGATGATTTGCACTGATGAAGTGAAAGTAAACAACCCAGGAAACCCCATCATGTGGACTTTTATTTAGTGGTCCAGAAAAATGTTCTCTTCTTAGAACAAAAATACTTCCAAGACACTGATTTCCCCTTGCCACAAAATGCACACTTAAGGATCATATTTCACTCGTTTCTCCTCATTTAAAAATATGTAACAAAATTGACATAACACTGGACACTTTGGCACATACAGAAGATGGTATTACTGCCATTGGCTTTAACTTCAACTTTGAATATGTTTTAATGGCTTTTAAGTAGGAATTTTTAAAATACTGTATTGACGAAGGCTTTCATGGCCAGAAACACTGGGTTGTTGTAGGGTTTTTTTGGGCTGTATGGCCATGTTCTAGAAGCATTCTCTCCTGGTATTTCACCTGCATCTGTGGCAGGCATCCTCCAAGGTTGTGAGGTCTGTTAGAAACTAGGCAAGTGGGGTTTACATATCTGTGAAATGTCCAGTGAGGGAGAACGAACTCTTGTCTGCTTGAGGCAAGTGTGGATGTTGCAATTGGCCACCTTGATTAGTACTGAATAGCCTTGCAGTTTCAAAGCCTGAGTTCTTTCTCCCACACTGGACTTTCCACAGATATATAAACCCCACTTGCCTAGTTTATAACAGACCTCACAACCTTGCAGGATGCCTGCCACAGATGCAGGTGAAACGTCAGGAGAGAATGCTTCTAGAACATGGCCATACAGCCTGAAAAACTTACAACAACCCTTTTTAAAATACTGGTGCTCATCTCCATTTCTAAGCCGAAGAACCTTATTTTGTGCTTTCATGATTTTCAAATTTTACTCCTTTAGTTGGAGGATGATGAGTGTGCAGTGCTATGTCTTGTATTTTTCATTGGTTTGTAAAAATATTCCTGCAAGCAATAAAAATGAATGATAACCTGACTGCCAAAGATAATGTCCCCATAAGGTACCATAAGGTAAAGACAGAGCCGTAGCCAGAAAAAAAATTTGGGGAGGGTTGAAAATTTCTGGGGGGGGGAGTTTTGAAAATTTCGGGGAGGTGGGTTGAAACCTGCCTCCTAGCTCACGCTGAAGCAAAGAGCACAGCAGGGGCAGAGCAGCCTTCAATAGCCTGCAGCTCCGCCTCTGTCAACCACCTCCACCAAGTCTGGCCTCCTTCATGAGGGCCTTCAAATCTAACTCTCCCCCCCCCCCCAACTTGGTTGCTTCGCTACATCAGCTATTTCTGCAAGTAATGACAGTGTGAATAAATTGTCGATATGTGCTTGAGATAGTGCTTGCAGTCCTGGAGGGACTCTTAATTTTTTGTGTCTCACAGACTTAGCATGGGGATTTGGTTAAAATTCATGAGTAAACCAGGGTTACATTTTTTAACCTGAAAAATTGGGGGGGGGGTTGAACCCCTAACCCCCCCCCCTCGCTATAGGTCTGGGTAAAGATAAAGGCATCCCCTGACATTAAATCTAGTCGTGTCCGACTCTGGGGGGTGGTGCTCATCTCCATTTCTAAGCTGAAGAGCCGGCTTTGTTCATAGACGCCTTCCAGTTCATGGGGCCAGTATGACTGCATGGAGCACCATTACCTTCCCATAGGAGTGGGACCTAGTGATCTACACACATTTGCATGTTTTCAAACTGTTAGGTTGGCATAAGCTGGGGCTAACAGCAGGAGCTCACCCCGGTTCCCGGAGTTAAACCACCAATGAGCAGCGAGTTCAGCAGCTCAGCAGTTTAATCTGCTGTGCCACCGGGGACATACGCCTTAAAAACACCACTGTGATCCCTGCATTTCTTCTGGCAACCTAAGAGGTCACTCATTGCTAATAGAATTACTATCTGGATTGTCCTTCCTTTCTCCAGACCTTTAGCCTGGTCAGTTTTCTTTGGCCATTTAAAAGAGCCAATGGGAAGGTAAAGAGGTCTCTGGAGAGTGGAGAGATGTGACTTCAGTGGCTGGTACAAGCCAATCTTGTCTGATTTTGGAAGCTAAACAAGGTCGGCCCTGGTTAGTATTTGGATGAGAGACTGCCAACGAATGCCAGGTGCTGCCGGCTATTTTTCAGAGAAAGGAATTGACAAAAACACTTCTGATTATTACCAGCCTAAGAAAATCCTGTGAAATTCACGGTAGTAGACAGGAAACATGAAGGCACATACAGAAGCACACATGCTTTCCAAACCTTAAATCTGTGTCTTCCTTTCCTCCTACACTTCATTATCGAATACTCAGAAAAATTAAAATATCTGGTGAGCCTTTTGTGTTGTTGTCCAGCAGTTTCAGCAAATCAGTAAGAAAATTGCATGCCAACTTTTGGTTCACAAGAACTGACTATTTTTAGCATTCAAAACAAGAATCTTTATTTTTACTGGACTCTTCATAGTCCAACCAGCTCTTTTTGGAAAATGTTAGAAAACATTTTGTTTCGAAACAACTCTATTTATCCTTCGTTCATCTGCTGGAATTTTCTTCTTCACACACTCCTGCTGGTTAATAATCTCCCTAGCTGAGAGCATCCTTCATTTTTGTGATCCCAATCCTATCCCATGTTGTGCATCCAACACAGGACATATCCAACACCATGCAAGATCTGAATTTCAAAATGGTACATATTACTATTGCTTTCTATTGCTCCAGAGACTAGCAATATAGGAATATCTTCCTCTCTACAGGAAGAGAGATAGCATGAACCTTCTCATAAAAAGAGCTGTTTGACAGAGGAATAGGCTGCCTGGGCATGTGATGGACGAGACGAGAGTCTATCTCTAGAGTACTACTTCTTAAACTGTGGGTCCTGATTCCAAACAGGGCTTCCTTAGCTCAATTTGGCAACTGTCAAAGGTTACTGGATGCCACCTAGTGGCTGTTTTAGACATTTACATGAATTTATTTATTTGTCTTGTCAGGACAACCAGTCAAATTATATTACATTTCTAACAGAAAAAAGCAAACAAACAGACAAAATACAAAATTTGTGAGTTTGGTAGTTGATTAAATGTCCTTTGACCAGTATCTGGCAACTTGGAGTGCTTCTGGTGTTGCTGCAAGAAGGTCCTCCATTGTGCATGTAGCAGGGCTCAGGTTGCATTGCAGCAGGTGGTCAGTAGTTTGCTCTTCTCCACACTCGCATGTCGAGGATTCCACTTTGTAGCCCCATTTCTGAAGGTTGGCTCTGCATCTCGTGGTGCCAGAGCGCAGTCTATTCAGTGCCTTCCAAGTCGCCCAGTCCTCTGTGTGCCCAGGGGAGAGTCTCTCATCTGGTATCAGCCATTGGTTGAGGTTCTGGGTTTGAGTCTGCCACTTTTGGACTCTCGCTTGCTCAGGTGTTCCAGCGAGTGTCTCTGTAGATCTTAGAAAACTATTTCTAGATTTAAGTCGTTGACGTGCTGGCTGATACCCAAATAGGGGATGAGCTGGAGATGTCTCTGCCTTGGTCCTTTCACTATTGGCTGGTACTTCCCAGCGGATGTCAGGTGGTGCAATAGCGGCTAAGCAGTGTAATTTCTCAAGTGGTGTAGGGCGCAGACACCCCGTGATAATGCGGCATGTGTCATTAAGAGCCACATCCACTGTTTTAGTGTGGTGAGATGTGTTCCACACCGGGCATGCATACTCAGCAGCAGAGTAGCACAGTGCAAGGGCAGATGTTTTCACTGTATCTGGTTGTGATCCCCAGGTTGTGCCAGTCAGCTTTTGTATGATATTGTTTCTAGCACCCACTTTTTGCTTGATGTTCAGGCAGTGCTTCTTGTAGGTAAGAGCACGGTCCAGAGTGACTCCCAGGTACTTGGGTGCACTGCAATGCTCCAGTGGGATTCCTTCTCAGGTGATCTTCAGAGCTCGGGATGCTTCTCTGTTCTTGAGATGAAAGGTACATGTCTGTGTTTTGGATGGGTTGGGGATCAGCTGGTTTTCCCTGTAATAGGCAGTAAGAGCACCTAGAGTTTCGGAAAGCTTCTGTTCTACCATCTCAAAGCTCCCTGCTTGAGCAGTAATGGCACGATCATGAATTTATCATGAATTTACGTGAACTGATTAGCAACAAAGTGCAATGTTTGTTTACAGTGAACTCTGCAGAAAATGCTTCAGCTCTGCTTCATAAAAAAAGAAAATCAACCTATTTAGCAACTCTTGCAAATGCTGATTTATTATTAGTAAATGTTTGATTTTATACCTATTTTATATATCTATGTAAAATTTTATTAGGCAGAATGGGATTGTAAATGAAATAAGTTTAAAAAGCACAACTCTAGATGTTTTTAAACAGAGGCTGGGTGTCTATCTGTCAGGAATGCTTTAATTGTATATCCCTGCATAGTAGGAGGTTGGACTGAATGGCCCTTGGGGTTTCTTCCAACTCTGTGATTCTATAACAAGCTGATTAGAATGTCAACAGCAATGTGGCATGAAACATATTTGACTGTTAGCAAGATATGTATTGGTGTAACTAAATGATAATTTCAGGGATGCAGATAAATTGTCCATAGTTTCAGCGGATTGAAGATGTTTTATTAACACTTGGTGTGGCTTACAAGTTGAATTTGTATTATCAGAAAGAGGTGCCATTAAATTCAATGGTACTGACACTCAGGTAACTAAAGCCATAAGGCCATGTCCCATCAATGTTTCTGTGACTTTGACTTGTGGCTCAGCTGTTTTTCTAAAGGTGAAATATATAACAGCTCATATATTTTGGAAAAAATGCATTAATTACCTTCTTGAAATGAAAAATGATGTCATATCCTTGTGGCAAACGTGAATCTCCATGAACATCTGGAGACCACCTTTTGAAAACCACTAGTCAAGGAACAGCATGATCTTGTTAGATGTCAACCCTTTGAAAATGTGATATTCACAAGCATTCATATAATGGCACATGGGTAACTCAGCTGTTAAACAAAGACATGCCACTGCACAAAAAACATATATTTGGCTAGCAGAGTTTTAAAGATGTTTCTTTGAAGTTGAAGTTGCAATTGCACTTGCCCAAAATTTACTCTCCCTTGAAACCCCTTAGTTTAAAATATGCACTCAGAGGGGGGAAAACCCAAAGTTTTCTTTAAAAAGTAACATATCTTGTTTACTCACAAACATCTTGTATTAATTCACCATACAGGCACATTTCTTATTAAAGTTTAGTTGTAGTTTCTCTGTGTTGAGAACACAGGGCATCATTCTTAATCAATACTCCATAGCCCAAAGTCTTTAAGTATACAACTTATGAAAGTCCAAACTGTATAATTGTACTCACTGCTTCTCAAAGCAAACATATAGTAAAGTGTTCCTGCATAAGTCCAAATCGCTTCCATTCAAGTCCAAAAATATATTGCACCCACCTCCACTGAGGTCTAAAGCAAACTGCTAACACTGAAGTCCAAAAAGCATACTTATAACAAAATGGAGTCTTGAGTCTGAACATGCTCAGTATAATCACATGACTGTCGCCCCCACCACCACCACCACCATCACCACCACCACACCACCAAAGAGGTCATTCAAACTGGCAAATCAATATATACATATAATACAAGTTAGCAAATATATACATTAACAAACAAATAGTGAAGGCTTGGAAGGTTGCTATTTCCAACAATAAAGGAGCTCATATCGAGAGAGAGATAGGGGCTATAGGGGGTTGGACTAGATGGTCCATGAGATCTCTTCCAACTCTATGATTCCATAACCAAAGAGAGTCTATTGTGATGCAACTAGTGATTTTAATCTATGTATTGTCTATATCTTTATCTAGAATATTTAACATCCTCTGGAGCACTAGATTCAAATAATCCTCATCCTCTTCTCCATTTCATCAATGCAAAAGTTGTTTTTGCTTAGAAGCAAAACCTTCTATGTAAAGAAGGCATGGGAAGACAACAGTTCCATATAAATCTGTTCCGTAAATCTATTTCTAAAGAAAGAGTTTGTGGGCTTTTTTTCAGAATGTGGTTAAGAAACCTAAAAGTCTTATCCAAAAATGTTTAGGTTTCAATTAGCAAAGAAGTCAGTGATCTCTTGTTCAGATAGCCAAAGGATTAGGGACCACCAAATTGCTGGTATTCTAAGAATCTAACTAGGTTCTGCTCTGGACTTTATCATCTGTGGCTGAAACTCTTCGCCACTTTAAATTCTTTTGGTTAAAGGTTTTCCCAATTTTGGGGGAAACGAATAGAAAATGATTCCAAATGGGCTTCCATGGTGTTCAGTACATTGCTTGCTGTCAAAATCACTTCTTTGTAGGTGTTCCGATTTATTCAAGTCAGATATTTTTTATCAGACTGCTTTCTCCTTTTTTCATCTAAAATTTAATTTCCTGTATTTGAGAAAAAAAAAAATAAATACCCAATGTTTGGGCATTTTAGGACCTACAGGCACAGTGCAGCCAAAATTAAGTCTCGTGGATCTTAATGTGAAAGGATTTATGATACACGATAAACTCTCCATTGGATCGTAAAAGTGTAGTTTGGATGATTGTGGCTTGCATGTCCTTGACTGGCAAGGAGAGATGTCTAATGACCTTACCAAAAAGGCCAATGGATTTACTCCGCATCAGAGCAAACCCATAGACTCCCAGCAGGGAGTGTGGAGAAGCCACCACTTCATGCCCCACATTCCCCACCTTGCCTTGCCCCTGATCCCATGAAAGGAAGCATCACTGCCTGGCTTCCCCCATTGCAAGTAAGGCAACACAGGAAACCTTCTGTGTTGCCATGGCAGTGGTGTGCACTGCTTTATCTCCCTTTTTTGGTACAAAGCAAGGCCAGAAGTTGATGTGTGTCATGTAAAGGGCTCTGTGCAGTGTACAATGGGCAAATCGGCCAGTCTGATGAGGTGGATATCTTAAGCAGAAATTTGTCCTTACTTGGGAAGGGTGGGCAACCCTATGGTTTAGCATTTTCAACTATTTTTGGATTCCTGGGTGACTGCTGTGGGTTGGAGTGCTTTTGCTCACCTTTGATTAATGCATCAACTGTACCAGTTCCTGGAGAAAGTGGATGTAGATACAGTGATGTATGCTATAGACACCTCCTCATCATGCTATTTTATAGTACTCTGTGTGGGGCTATTTAAAAAAAGAACATTCAGTATTGCACTTCTCTACATTAATGCAAAGGTATTGTTTTAGAAATCTGTGATCCACATTCTGTCTTCTCTACAGCTTCCATAACCAAGCCTTTCTTCCATATACCCTATGCAGAGTGCATTGCAATTTTTACCTTTTTTAGCATAATTACTATGATTTAAAAATTAAAATTTCATAAAAGAAATAGAAAAATAAGTCAGTTGGGAGTAGCACAGCAACTCAGTGATGCCAACCATGAAAGCCTTTAACAATATATTCAGTGATATATCTTTACAGCCCAGTATATTGTCTGGTTCCTTCATAGCTGACTTTCCAAGTACTATTCTCATTCTGATTTCTTGACTAAATGTCTGCTCTGACCAATTGAAAATCTTGGACTATTTCAATGTTTTCATTGAAGTAAAAATTATAGGGCCTTTTCAGTGGCAGTGCCCTGGCTGCAGAAATGATTTCCAGGAGAGGCTAGAATAGTTTCACCTTTCGTGAATCTGAAGCAGGATGGGAAACCACTTTTATTCTATCTGAATTTTGGCTGTAGTAAGGATACAGCCTCACAAAGTTACCAAAGCAATTTTATGTAGTTATATAGCTAATTAGCAAATTCCACACGTCCCAGAATCCAGTGCTAAACCAGAAAACCAAGTTCCAATTTCGGCCTTACTAAATACAACACAGTGGTTCATCTCTATCAGAGTTATTATTCATTCATATCCCAGATTTTTCTTCCCAGAACTGGGACTAAAACAGATGGGAAAGAGCTATACACAGTGTCCTGAGCATACTGGAGAACCAGTGGAT
Source organism: Anolis sagrei (assembly GCF_037176765.1). Lineage (NCBI taxonomy): Eukaryota > Metazoa > Chordata > Lepidosauria > Squamata > Anolidae > Anolis > Anolis sagrei. The sequence goes on from NC_090021.1 coordinate 323,507,173, forward strand.
TTGTTTCCAAGAAAATAGCAATGATATTGTTTTCAAATATTTCTAGAGTCATCATGATTCTTAGTCTCTCTTGGAAGGAGGATACTCCTTACATTTCAAGCATCCAGTCCCCAAAATTAAAGCTGTCTAAGCATTTCCTTAGATGCTTCTTTCAGCAGGCCCTAAAAAGTGTACAAAACCCCCCTCCAAATTGGATCTTTTCACTAGCCAATAATAGAAGCAAAGCAATCTTCTCTTGGAAGAAAATACTTGGAAAAATAAGTTAGATTCTTGTAGAAAGTACTCAAGAATTTGAAAGAATGTGTCTGTGGCAGGGACAGTAAAGCTTTCATCAGTGGTCGGGATATTTCTGGTTTGGATTGCCTGTGATCGTGTGTTCAATCATGTGGTATTATTCTTCTGTATGCTTGACTTTGTGTTTTATGATTTACACTGTATTTGATTTCCATGCCCAATTTGGCTTGCTATGAAATGGTGAACCGCTTTATTACAGGGAATGTGGGGGGTCTTCCTATCATTATATTGCCCCTGTTCTGATAACTAGTGTTTTGAACCTTGTTCTTATTAAAGCATGTTGGGTTCCTTACCCTACTTGGAAAAAGCCTTCTTGGACAAAGAAGGCAAAGATGTGATCTTGGATAATAAGCCACAGCTGGAGCTAGAGCAGACCTACAGTCCTACCATGGCACCAGCAGAGGCAGAGCCCTGTCCATCTTGGACATCAGCAGTATTTCAGAAGGATGTGCCAGAGGCACTCCATCCTCTCAAGTGACATGAATTAAAGTGCTGGGAGCAAATGCTCAATTCTACTTTAAATACAGAACATTGACCTAATGGATCAATTGAGCTGATTCGCTTCTGGATATAGATTAGCTGAGCCCAAGCCATTCTATTGCTGCAGAACAACAGATCCTAAACCTCCCTGCAACCCTGTCTAACACCGCAGGCTGCCTAGCTGTTTGACCTTCAGTACATATATCTGGACTAATTCTTCTGGCAATTCCCCTCGGTTTGAGTTCTGCTCAGGACTGCTTTCTCTCTTTGAATGTTAGACTGCCTAGACCACATTTCTTGTTTGTCATCTCACGTAATCCTGGGGACTGGATTAAGCACTGACTGGCTTTAAACAGGACAGTTGTTGACCATGGTTTTATGGACCATGGTGTGTGCGGGTTCATGAACTTGAACTTCTGACAAGTGATGAGTTGCATTTCACTGAAGTTGGCAGTAAAAAAAAATTTCTGCCAAGAATCTCACAAACCCAATCAGGAGGGGTTTAAATTGAGTTTTGTGAGGGAGGAGGGCAGGAGTATTCTTGAGGGCAAGAATACTGTTTGGCTGCTGTAGATAGCAGCCAAACTGTTATAGAAAAAATTGAGCATATGGTACAAGAACTCTTAAAACACTTAAATAAGAAGCTAGGGGGAATGATCCACATTACAGAGCATGGGAAATAAACAAGATGAACTTGAACTCTTATTACAGTAAAGTGAATATGATTCAATAGGAATCACTGAAACCTAGTGATATGAGTCTTGTGATTGGGCTGTTGTGATAGAGGAATACAGCCTATTTCAGAGGAGCAGACCAAACAAAAAGTAGCATTATATGTTAGGGTAGTTATCCTGTGACGAGTTCCATTGACTTAAGTGTTAGATACCACATTGGGAGCATCTGGGTAAAAATTCAGGGGGAAAGAAGCAAAAGGAACATAATTGTGGGAATCCACCACAAACCCCCAAGCCAGACCAAGGATTTGGATGATGTGCCAGATCACCACATATTCAAAAAGGAGAGATGGAATAGTAATGGAAGATTTCAACTATTCTGATATTTGTTAGAAGCCAAACTCTGCCAACACATTCTTGATTTGATTTGCGGATAATTCCATTGTCAAGAAACTTGAAGAAATAACAAAAGGGATCAAATATTTTAGTTGTGATTCTATCTAGCAACAGTGACCTGTTCAATGGGGTTATTTATTTATCGTGTCAGAAGCAAATTGAGGATACAGTTATAATGTATTTAAAAACACAAACAAAGTTAAAAGCTTGGCATTATACTAGATTTCCTTTGACCAGAAGCTGGCCACTTAGAGTGCTTCTGGTGTCACTGTGAGAAGGTCCTCCATTGGGGTGGAAGTGGCAGAATCTTTATGTTGGAGTGACCATATTATCCTGGACCATATTATCCAGTGGGAAGTGGAATTCGGGCATAGTCAAACATACATTCTAGATTTTAGGAGAGCTTATTTTAGTAAACTTAGTAAAAAATCTTGAGTGTGGCCCTGTAGACAGGAATATTAAAAGAGAAGGGAACTCACAATTAATGGGAGTTTGTTAAAAGTGAGATATTGTAGGCACAGTTTCAAACAATTCCAATAGAAAAGAAAAATTGGAGGTATCTAGACAAACCATGATAAATGTCTACAGAATTGTCAAATGGGCTAAGTTTTAAAAGGGACATATACAAGAAATGGAAAAAGAGGAAATAGAAGAAGAGAAGATGGTTTGGAACTCAATCCCCAGAGAGAAGCCCCTACACTGTCCTCCTTTCGTAAGAATTTGAAAACCTGGATGTTTCAACAAGCATTTGAGAATGGCTAGGTCACCTGATAATACTGAGTTCTGTGCACTTCATCCAATACCCCAGCCCTATGCTATGCTGTTTTTGCACTATCCCATGCCCGGCCCTTTTTATTGCCTGGTCATGTCCATTGCATTACTGATTATTAGTTTGTTGAGCATTGCTTTGAGTTTTTAACATTCCTGCTTTTTCAGGCTGTATAGCCATGTTCTAGAAGCATTCTCTCCTGACATTTCACCTGCATCTGTGGCAGGCATCCTCAGAGGTTGTGTCCTCACAACGTCTGAGGATGCTTGCCACGGATGCAGGCGAAATGTCAGCCTGAAAAACCTACAACAACCCAGTGATTCCGGCCATGAAAGCCTTTGACAATACAACAAAGTTATTATTATTATTTAGGGGTCCGCTGTGGGAGTCTTCTGGAAAGACTTAGAGTGTTACTTGTAATTTTTATGACATTTTTGTATCCTCCATTTGTATCTTTCTGCAGCTTCTCAAGTCTTTCTCCATTTTTTCTTGTCTCTGGCTAAGCATAGCAGTGACTATATGTTTACTATGCTCAACAGTTCATTAATCGATTCATTTAGTAAAATTTGGGCAAGTATCTAATTCTAACAGATTTTTTTAAAACTAACATAAAACAAACCATTCCTCTCTCTCTTTTTAAAAGACCATATTTCTCAGCCTCATTCTACAGTCTATATATTGCCAGTCATCTGTGTAATACATGTAAGGGAATATATATATTCTTTCATTCAGCCTAAGCTCAGATTATTTATACAATATTTCCCATATAACTTTGGAAGACATTCAGATTTCTCATCCTGGAACCATGCAGGCTCTGGCATGAAGGTGGGTATTTGGTAAAATTTAGAGAGCTGTGACTAATGTGGTTAATGCCTCTTTATACAAGATTAGTGAGTCACATTTTCAAATCCTATGGGGAATTTGGCTTAAGACATTCCCCTCGTTTGATATTTTTGGGGGGAAAGTTTTGGAAGGTGCTAAAATGCACACACACCATTTTGGCAGGAAAACGATCAAAGGGATGCTAGAAGGAAAAGAACATTCCATAACACTTTGGAGGATCAGAGAGAAGAAATAAACTAGGTGGTAAGAAAAAGGGGGGGATAAGGGAATTGTTACTAGCGGTCTTAATGGGATTACATGAGTCACATTGTTCAAAAGAACCATTGGCAACAACAACAAAAATTACCCAAAGAGAGACAGTCAAACCTCCACTGAAATCTTTGGGAAAGTTTTATTTGCTGAGTCACTGGATCATTTCAGATTGCAATCCAGGGTGAGTGAATGAATGAAATGAAAAGAAATGAATGAACTTATACACTGAAAGTAGGAAGCTCTATCTGACTAAACTTGTAGTTTCACTTCAACTCTGTTCATAGGTCCAGCTAAGTATAGGGAAATGGAAGAAGGGGGAGCTGGGCATGGAGACACAGAGGACCCTTCCACACAACCATATAACCCAGAATATCAAGGCAGATCTGTATAGGAAAGATAATAATATTGAGTATAGTTTTGACAGTGTGATGAGTGAATTAGAACTAGACATCCTGAGGAGTGAGGTTGAATGGGCCTTAAGAAGCATGGCTAACAAAAAGGCAGCAGGAGATGACAGGGTCCCAGATGAACTGTTAAAAATCTTGAAAGATTGGACCATGAGAAGATCCAACCAGTCCATACGTCAGGAAATAAAGCCTGACTGCTCATTGGAGGGAAGAATATTAGAGGCAAAGATGAAGTATTTTGGTCACATAATAAGAAGACAGGAAGCTTAGAAAAGACAATGATGCTGGGGGAAATGGAAGGAAAAAGGAAGAGGGACCGACCAAGGGCAAGATGGATGGATGGTATCCTTGAAGTGACTGGATTGACCTTGAAGAAGTTGGTTGTGGTGACGGCCAACAGGGAGCTCTGGTGTGGGCTGTTCCATGAGATCACAAAGAGTCAAAACCGACTGAACGCATGAACAACGACACCAAGGCAGAAAATTCCACAATATCTGCTTTGAACTGGGATATCTGAATCCACACTGACACATATTCCAGTTCAAATCAGACAATGTGGGATTTTATTCAGTTGTGTGGAAGAGGCCACAGAGGGCCCTTCCACACAGCCACATAACCCAGAATATCAAGGCAGATGATCCCACAATATCTGCTTTAAACTGGGTTATCTGAGTCCACACAGCCATATATCCCAGTTCAATGTGGATTTTATACAGCTGTGTGGAAGGGGCCAGAATCACACTGGAGGGCCTAGAAATCCTTAGAGCAGTGGTTCTCAACCTGTGGGTCCCCAGATGTTTTGGCCTACAACTCCCAGCAATCCCAACCAGTTAGCCAGCTGTTAGGATTTCTGAGAGTTGACAGCCAACTGGGGACCCACAGGCTGAGAACCACTGTCTTAGAGAGTGGTGGAGTTCAACCCCACACTGCTCATGTCTGCAGACCTCAATGAGGAACAGTTTGTTATCTTAGGAATAAGCTGAGGCAATTCCCTACCCTGCCCCTTACTCCTGAATGACAGTTGGAATGCATCTATTTGTTCAGTTCTTGTGGGTTTTTTCGGGCTATATGGCCATGTTCTAGAGGCATTTCTCCTGACGTTTCGCCTGCATCTATGGCAAGCATCCTCAGAGGGTCTGTTGCAATTAGTACAATGGGTTTATATATCTGTGGAATGGTTGGGGTGGGGCAAGGAGCTCTTCCCTGCTGCAGTTGGGTGTGAATGTTAGCTAATCACCTTCATTAGCATTTGAAGGCCTGCCTGAGTCTGGGAAAATCTGTTGCTGGGAGTTGTTAATCTGTGCCTGGTTTCTTCCTCTCTGATGTTTAGCTGTTAAAATTTTAGAGTTTTTTAAAACTGGTAGCCAGATTTTGTTCATTTTCATGGTCTCTTCCTTTCTGTTGAAATTGTCCACATGCTTGTGGATTTCAATGGCTTCTCTGTGTAGTCTGACATGGTGGTTGTTGGTGTAGTCCAGCATTTCTGTGTTCTCAGATAATATGCTGTGTCCAGGCTGGTTCATCAGGTGCTCTGCTATGGCTGACTTCTCTGGTTGAAGGAGTCTGCAGTGCCTTTCATGTTCCTTGATGCGTGTCTGGGCGCTGCGTTTGGTGGTCCCTATGTAGACTTGTCCACAGCTGCATGGTATACGGTAGACTCCTGCAGAGGTGAGAGGATCCCTCTTGTCCTTTGCTGAACGTAGCATTTGTTGGATTTTCTTGGTGGGTTTGTAGATTGTTTGTATGTTGTGTTTCCTCATCAGCTTCCCTATGCGGTCAGTGGTTCCCTTGATGTATGGCAGGAACACTTTTCCTCTGGGTGGATCTTCATCTTTACTCTCGTGGTTTGTTCTTGGTCTTGCAGCTCTTCTGATGTCTGAGGTGGAGTATCCATTGGCCTGGAGAGCCCAGTTGAGGTGGTTCAGTTCATCTTGGAGGAGGTGGGGTTCGCAGATTCTTTTTGCACGGTCTGCCAAGGCTTTGATGGTGCTTCTTTTTTGACTTGGGTGATGGTTGGAGTTTTTATGTAGATATCTATCTGTGTGTGTGGGTTTTCTGTAGACGGTGTGACCCAATTGTTGATCTGGTTTGCGGATGACTAGGACATCTAGAAAAGGCAGTCTTCCTTCATTTTCTTTTTCCATGGTGAACTGGATGTTTGGGTGGATGCTGTTAAGATGGTCCAGGAACCTGTTGAGTTCTTCATCTCCATGGCTCCAAATGGTGAAGGTGTCATCCACATATCTGAACCATATCGTGGGCTTTTTGGTTGCTGTCTCCAGGGCTTGTTCTTCAAAGTGTTCCATGTAGAAGTTAGCTATGACTGGGCTGAGAGGGCTCCCCATAGCTACTCCATCTTTCTGTTCGTAGAATTCATTGTCCCACTGAAAGTAACTGGTGGTGAGGCAATGGTGAAACAGAGCCGTGATGTCTTCTGGGAACCTCTGGTTGATGAGTGCCATGGTGTCTGCTACCGGGACCATGGTAAATAGAGATACCACATCGAAGCTGATCAGTTTGAAAAAGGCAAAACTCCCCTCCAGTAACATTACTAGGAAGGAAAGAGAAGCCATTCGAGACCTAAATTCAGATCCTGATATCCTCATTCTGCCAGCAGACAAGGGGAATGCCACAGTCATCATGCATACGGAGCAATACAAGGAGAAGATCAGAAAACTCCTGGACCCTACTATATACAAAAAACTCAAGCAAGACCCAACCGCCAAAATAACCAGGAAAACCAACACCCTGATTAAGAACTCCTCAATAAACTTTGACATACGACAGCAGCTATGTAAATCGGAAGCCCATCCACCCAGGCTTTATGGACTCCCAAAAATCCATAAGGACTCCACCCCACTCAGACCCATCGTGAGTGCCATCGGATCCCCCACATACGACCTAGCAAAATTTCTTGCTGCACAGTTACAAAGCCATATTGGGCTCACTACACACTACATCAAGGACTCAGCCCACTTCATAGAAAAAATCAGCAATCTCAAGCTAAATACAAACGACAAACTGATCAGCTTCGATGTGGTTCCCAGAAGACATCACGGCTCTGTTTCACCATTGCCTCACCACCAGTTACTTTCAGTGGGACAATGAATTCTACGAACAGAAAGATGGAGTAGCTATGGGGAGCCCTCTCAGCCCAGTCATAGCTAACTTCTACATGGAACACTTTGAAGAACAAGCCCTGGAGACAGCAACCAAAAAGCCCACGATATGGTTCAGATATGTGGATGACACCTTCACCATTTGGAGCCATGGAGATGAAGAACTCAACAGGTTCCTGGACCATCTTAACAGCATCCACCCAAACATCCAGTTCACCATGGAAAAAGAAAATGAAGGAAGACTGCCTTTTCTAGATGTCCTAGTCATCCGCAAACCAGATCAACAATTGGGTCACACCGTCTACAGAAAACCCACACACACAGATAGATATCTACATAAAAACTCCAACCATCACCCAAGTCAAAAAAGAAGCACCATCAAAGCCTTGGCAGACCGTGCAAAAAGAATCTGCGAACCCCACCTCCTCCAAGATGAACTGAACCACCTCAACTGGGCTCTCCAGGCCAATGGATACTCCACCTCAGACATCAGAAGAGCTGCAAGACCAAGAACAAACCACGAGAGTAAAGATGAAGATCCACCCAGAGGAAAAGTGTTCCTGCCATACATCAAGGGAACCACTGACCGCATAGGGAAGCTGATGAGGAAACACAACATACAAACAATCTACAAACCCACCAAGAAAATCCAACAAATGCTACGTTCAGCAAAGGACAAGAGGGATCCTCTCACCTCTGCAGGAGTCTACCGTATACCATGCAGCTGTGGACAAGTCTACATAGGGACCACCAAACGCAGCGCCCAGACACGCATCAAGGAACATGAAAGGCACTGCAGACTCCTTCAACCAGAGAAGTCAGCCATAGCAGAGCACCTGATGAACCAGCCTGGACACAGCATATTATTTGAGAACACAGAAATGCTGGACTACACCAACAACCACCATGTCAGACTACACAGAGAAGCCATTGAAATCCACAAGCATGTGGACAATTTCAACAGAAAGGAAGAGACCATGAAAATGAACAAAATCTGGCTACCAGTTTTAAAAAACTCTAAAATTTTAACAGCTAAACATCAGAGAGGAAGAAACCAGGCACAGATTAACAACTCCCAGCAACAGATTTTCCCAGACTCAGGCAGGCCTTCAAATGCTAATGAAGGTGATTAGCTAACATTCACACCCAACTGCAGCAGGGAAGAGCTCCTTGCCCCACCCCAACCATTCCACAGATATATAAACCCATTGTACTAATTGCAACAGACCCTCTGAGGATGCTTGCCATAGATGCAGGCGAAACGTCAGGAGAAATGCCTCTAGAACATGGCCATATAGCCCGAAAAAACCCACAAGAACTGAGTGATTCCGGCCATGAAAGCCTTCGACAATACATCTATTTGTTCTCTCCTCTCTCTTTCTACTCTCATTCTGATTGGTTATGTAGAATTGATACTTTGCAGGTACATGTTTTTGTCGTTGACTTCTAATTTTACATCTCAGTGTGTATATTGAGATCTCTCTCTGCTTGTGTGAGTCAGGAGAGATGTAGTGCTTGGAGATTTTCCCGTCTCTTTTAAACCCAAGAAGAGATGGAGTTTTAGAGTAGCCCAGACCCAGTTCTTTACTATTAAGAAATGTAGTTGTTATTTTTGTAAATAAGACTTTTTAATTATAAAGATTGAAGTCTGCATGTTTGCCTCCTAAGCTCTAAATTCTTTTCCAGCCGCAACACTTCATGCTCTGCTTGCTGTGAGCTGAATGCTCAACCATAAGTATCCTGTTTGTATTTTTGGATGCTCTGCTGTATTTTGGGAGTTTTCCCTAACAAAATCCTAACAGAGAAAACAGTTTCCTGGGGCTCTCTAGGTTATTCAGAATGATCCTATGGGTGATATTTTAGAGATTCCTAGAGAGGTGTTCTCTCAGGTATTTGTGTTTATTTGTTTATTCTTTATTTGTGTTTTTTCCAACACTGTGGGGACTTTGGGCTCCTAACCCCAGTGAATGTGGAAGGTTGGTTATATCAGGCATAAGCAAACTTCCTACTGGCTGTTAGGAATTGTGGGAGTTGAAGTCCAAAATACCTGGAGGGCCAAAGTTTGCCTGTGCCTGGGCTATATGTAACACACACACACATATACAAAATTGTATTTAGGCCAGTAATGGGATTCCACAGAGCAGCAAAGCAATCTGGATGGGCACCACCAGAGAAAGCTCTATTGCTGTCACATTGCTGCAACAAGGTTGAGGGTTCTTTCATACTTCTCAGCCAAGAGGTTCCACTTAGGCTCTGCCTTGGAAACATACAGACCTTTGGTTTGAAAACTAATACTGCTCCGAGTCGCCCCTGGGCTGAGAGGGGCGGTATATAAATGTAGTAAATAAATAATACAATTTCATTTATTCAGGAAATCACACTAGGAACTCATGAGGTCCTTCCAACTCAGATGACTTAGTTCTTTCCAATAGTGTCCAAAACTCCTGGCACCATCAGCTCCTTCACCTCTAAAACTGTGTCCACCCATAGTGGCTGGTGGATCTCATGTCAAATTAGGCAATGACTTTAGATTAGGCATGCACAATCTTCCAGGTGTTTTGGACTTCAGTTCCCAGAATTCTTGATCATTGGACAAGCTGGCTAGGGCTTCTGGGAGTTGGAGTCCAAAACACCTGGAGGACCACGGGTTGTGCAGATCTGCTCTAGATTCTAGTCCATATATTATGATCAGAGGCAAAGAAGACGTACTTTGGCCACATAATGAGAAGACAGGAAAGCTTGGAGAAGATAATGATGCTGGAGAAAATGGAAGGAAAAAGGAAGAGGAGCCGACAAAGGGCAAGATGGATGGATGGTATCAAGTGACTGGCTTGACTTTGAAGGAACTGGGGGTGGCCACAGCAAACAGGGAGCTCTGGCATGGGCTGGTCCATGAGGTCATGAAGAGTCGGAAGTGACTGAATGAATAAACAACAACAAAAATAACATTACGATTGCTATCCATGGTGCTAAACATACCCAACTCTGAAAATACATTCAGTACCTTGGAGAGCTCATTTCAAGTTATCCTAATGCAGGTTGTATGCATTATCCTGTTGAGATGGGAGCCATCACCCACCAAGCTATTCCTGTAGATCCTGGTCATTAAAGTGAACCCAAGAAGAGTGCTCAAAGCCTTAACACACCCAGACAGTCATGCTCCACATCAGATGACTAAGAGAACCCATACTGTTGCAGAATTTCCTGCAGAGAAAAAAGTCAGGCCCCTCTTTTTTCTTCAGTATGCATTCCATCCAAAACTTGGAAAATGTTATTTTTTTAAAAAATGAGGTTGTATTTATTATTCCAGGATCAACTGCAAAGGTTGTTTATAAGCCCTGTGGCCTCAAATTAGTTGCTGATTCCAGTTAGAGTGGGCCTATTGCATCGCATACTTAATGGTAAACCAACACTTAAATAAATTCCATGGGTTAAATAGGTCTGCTTTACTATGAACTAAGAATGGGGCTTAGGCTACACAGTTACATTTCCTCAGGTCAGGAGCACAGGATCCCCATGAAAGTAGGTTTGTTTTTTATTTTGTCTGAGAGAATGTCACCCTGGGAATCTCTAGACCAGCATTTCTCAACCTGGAGGTCAGGGCCCCTGGGAGGGGGTCACGAGGGGGGTGCCAGAGGGGTCACCAAAAGCCATCAGAAACCACAGTATTTTCTGTGTGGGAAGTTTGGCCCAATTCTATCGTCGGTGGGGTTCAGAATGCTCATTGATTGTAGGTGAACTATACATCCCAGCAACTTCAACTCCCAAATGACAAAATAAACCCCCCCCAACACCCCCCCCCCCCAGTATTCAAATTTGGGCGTATCGGGTATTTGTGTCAAATTTGGTCCAGTTAATGAAAATACATCCTGCATATCAGGTATTTACATTACGATTCATAACAGTAATTATGAAGTTGCAATGAAAATAATTTGATGGTTGGGGGTCACCACAACAAGAGAAACTGTATTAAGGGGCCGTGGCATTAGGAAGATTGAGAACCACTGCTCTAGACACTCTGCGTTCTGTGTCTGCTGGAGGACATACAAATCCCTTGGGAATCTCTAGGATCTCCAGGCAACTTTTAAGGACCTGGATATTTCTAGAGAGAGCATTTTAATCAACTCTACAAATAATGAAGTCAAACTTGCAAATGTAGAGGACTGGCTGTAGTTCAATTTTTTAAGTAATTCCCTACCTTCCTTTTTCTGAAAAGTAGCATAAACAAACAATTACCTTTACTTACTTCTTTTAAAAAAAATAATATTTGAATGTTTGTAACCTACTACTTTTTGCAGAAAGGAATAACTGCCATGTTGCAACTGCATGGGTTGTTGTAGGTTTTTCGGGCTATATGGCCATGTTTTAGAAGCATTATCTCCTGATGTTTCTCCTGTATCTATGGCAGGCATCCTCAGAGATTGTGAGGTCTGTTGGAAACTAGGAAAATTGGGTTTATATATCTGTGGAAAGTCCAGGGTGGGAAAAAGACCAAGGTGTATGAGAGGAGAGCATATTTTGTTCCACAGGCTAGGAAATACAGGGTTAGTCAAAATGAATAGGCCAAGAAGAAATGTACTAACATTCAGATTTTTAGTAATACTAACCAAAGGTAACTATCATAGAATCTTAACCAACCACTTTTGAGGACTAGAACTGTTGCTTTTAAAATAATAACTTGCCAAGTTTTGGAATTTTCTTAGAAGTACTGTATATTTTCTTTTCATTTCCAGTTACAAACCTCTCTAATAACAGGAAACTAATTTGTCTTTTAACATCTAAGTGTGCGCATTCTGCCCTCTATGGGTTTGAATCCTAAGTGCTGTTTCACTCCTTACTCCAGGAAAAAGTTTTATTGTGACCTTCCTTTAGTTTTAGACATCTAAAACTGTTGTAAATTCTGTAGGGTTTGTTTGTTTGTTTGTTTATTTTTGTTTTACAATTGCAGCTTGGAAAAGTGCTTTCCCAGCTCTTGCAGGAAAACTTGAGGTTTGAAAAGATACTGGTGTTTGGATGTTTTTGTTTCCTGATGCCAACAAGAATGTGTGTGTGTGTGTGTTTGAAAATTATTAACAATAATGATCTGGCTTAGACTTTATGAGAATTGCATATCTATTCTATTGCCATGTGTTCTGTGATCTCAGTGAACTTTTAAGACAATCCCTAACAGCATAAACCCTCTGATCCTGAGCTGAGAAAAGTCTGACAGTTCGAGGTTTTTTGAACCTCAAGTTCTTTAAATCCAAAATATTCAATTTGCAATTTTTGTGAATACTTCACAATCAAATAGAAAACAAATTCATCAGCATCTGGCAAAGTCAACAGCTACAACAATAACAGCCTGCTATGAAAGCTAAAGGTGAAGAACCTCTTAGGAAAAGAAAATGAGTTAACCCTCATTCAATACTAACTTGGCTGGAACCAAGACTTAAGCACAAGAACACAAAGCTCTGGACACGAATAGAAAAATCTATTGTTTTGCATTGCTATCTAAAACTGAGACGCTGGTACAGCCAGTACGGGGCCCTCCTGATCACCCCCACAATCCCACACAGTTGTTGTTGTTGTTATTTATTATATTTATTATACCCTGCTTTATCTCTCCCAAAGTCAAAGTGACCTGACATAAAAGCATTAGCATACAATTTAAAATCTACAAATATGCAAACATTAATACAGAATTAAATAGTAATAATAATAATAATAACAACAACAACAACAACAACTTTATTGTATTGTCGAAGGCTTTCGTGGCCAGAATCACTGGATTGTTGTAGGTTTTTTTGGGCTATATGTCCATGTTATGGAGGCAATTTTTCTCCTGACGTTTCACCTGCATCTATGGCAAGCATCCTCAGAGGTAGTGAGGTCTGCTGGAACTAGAAAAATGGGTTTATGTATACCTGTGGAATGACCAGAGTGGGACAAAGAACTCTTGTCTGTTGGAGCTAGGTGTGAATGTTTCAACCGACCACCTTGATTAGCATTTGATGGTCTGGCAGTGCCTGGGACAATCTTTTGTTGAGAGGTGATTAGATGCTTTTATTTGTTTTCTCTCTGTTGTTTTGCTGTTGTAATTTAAGAGTTTTTTAATACTGGTAGCCAGATTTTGTTCATTTTCATGGTTTCCTCCTTTCTGTTGAAATTGTCCACATGCTTGTGGATTTCAATGGCTTCTCTGTGTAGTCTGACATGGTGGTTGTTGGTGTGGTCCAGCATTTCTGTGATCTCAAATAATATGCTGTGCCCAGGTTGGTTCATCAGGTGCTCTGCTATGGATGACTTCTCTGGTTGAAGTAGTCTGCAGTGCCTTTCATGTTCCTTGATGCGTGTTTGGGCAATGCTGCGTTTGGTGGTCCTTATGTAGACTTGTCCACAGCTGCATGGTATACGGTAGACTCCTGCAGAAGTGAGAGGATCCCTCTTGAGAGGATCCTAACCTGGACACAGCATATAATACAGTGTGAAACTGCATGTAGAATCACATAATGCAGTTTAACTCCATTAAATGCAGCCCTTCTACACTGCCACAAAGTGTGGTATAGGAAATTATTCCTGTCATTTTGTAGAGGAAATGCAGTGCAAATTGGTGTCAGTATGGCTGTGTGGTGTGGACTGTCCTCTGGTGCCTCAGCAGCATAGGGTAGCCATGTACAATACAATACAAAACTTTATTACGGTCACTGACCAGCACAAAGGGCAGTCATGTGTATCCACAATGTGGCTCCAAACCTGCGTATCTAATGCCAGCTCGAGCCGTATTTTGTGGCAGTGTAGAAACAAGGCAAGTTTCAAACTATAGTATAGATGGGGACTCTGTTGTAGCACCATAGTTGCAGAATACCTCCACATCACCTGAAATCCGATTCTTATTCAAGTAGGTGATATTATAATCAGGAGCCAGGTTATAATATCACTTATAAGCAAAGCCTTTGTGGATATAACTATTTTGCTCACCTCTAAATAGGGTCTAATAATTTTACCATTGAATTACTAAATTTGTTAGCCAGTTCTTAAGACTATTTAAATTATTTCTAGCTGTTTCAAATTTACATTGTTCTAAATTGTTTTATATTTATAGGTGGTGAAATGGGTTAAACCTTTGTGCTGCTGAACTGCTGACCTGATGCTTCAGCAGAAAAAGGCAAGAGACACTCCAAGCAATCTAGCTGGCCACACAACCAGGAGGTGACAACGTAGGTTCCTCGGCTTGAGAATGGAGAAAAGCACCTCCCCAGAACCAGAGATGAGCACTGCCCCCAGAAGCCGGAAATGAAAGGAGAAGCCCCTACCTTCGTTTGTGTGTCTCATTGTCTATTATTGTAAAGGCACTGAATATTTGCCTATGTATCTAAATGTTGTAATCTGCTCTGAGTCCCCTAGGAGAGAAGGGCGGAATATAAATAAAGTGAATTATGATGATGATGATGATGATTATGATGATGATGATTATTATTATTATTATTTAAAACACAACAAGATTAGTACACAGCACACAGGATCACTATGCTAGTTGTTAGGGTCTAGGACTATGTGATGCATTATTATTATTATTATTATTATTATTATTATTATTATTATTATTTTATCTGTTTGTTGCCCTTAGATGCTGTTATCTCCTCCAACCTATTCACACACAACTTGGGAAGCTATTCGAAAATTTGTATTGTCAAAGGCTTTCATGACCAGAATCACTGGGTTGTTGTAGGTTTTTCAGGCTGTGTGGCCATGTTCTAGAAGCATTCTCTCCTGACATTTCCCCTGCATCTATGGCAGGCACCCTCAGAGGTTGTGAGGTCACAACCTTACAACCTCTGAGGATGCCTACCATAGATGCAAGCAAAACGTCAGGAGAGAATGCTTCTAGAACATGGCCATACAGCCCGAAAAACCTACAACAACCTTGTTAGAAAATTTGTGACTATTGTTGTTGCTAAACTTCCACTTCTGCAACCGTATGAATGAGAGATCTCCAGGAGCCCTAATCATAAATGGCCCTGCTAAAGTCTTCTCAAGTATTCCTTAATTGAATCCATCCACTTGTAGTGTGGTCTCTCTTTTGGAAAGCTGTGCTTTAAATAATCTTTAAACATGTAAATAAATTTGATAATAAATACTAGGCCTGTCGGTTTCGTTTCGTTAATTCGTTATTTCGTATTAAAATCGTTATTTTTTGCATATCCGAAGCGATATCAAAACATATTTTTAAACCCGGAAGGGTTTAAAAATATCGAAGCAGCAGCCCCATGTATTTTACGAGCTGAAGCTCCGCTCGTTAATGGCATGGAGGCTGCTGCTGAGCGCGCCATCCGGCTCTGGCTCCTCCTCTTCCTCCGGAGCCCATTGGATGGCGCGCGCGCGCGCTCACAAGCGGCCTCCGCGCGCCATCCGGCTCTGGCTCCTGCGCCCCCCTCCTCCTCCTCCTCCTCCTCCTCTTCCTCCCAGGAGGAGGAGGAGGAGGGGGGCGCAGGAGCCAGAGCTGGATGGCGCGCGGAGGCCGCTTGTGAGCGCGCGCGCGCCATCCAATGGGCTCCAGAGGAAGAGGAGGAGCCAGAGCCGGATGGCGCGCGGAGGCCGCTTGTGAGCCCGCGCACGCCATCCAATGGGCTCCGGCTCCTGCGCCCCCCTCCTCCTCCTCCTCCTCCTCCTCTTCCTCCCAGGAGGAAGAGGAGGAGGAGGAGGAGGAGGAGGGGGGCGCAGGAGCCGGAGCCCATTGGATGGCGCGCGCGGGCTCACAAGCGGCCTCCGCGCGCCATCCGGCTCTGGCTCCTGCGCCCCCCTCCTCCTCCTCCTCCTCCTCCTCTTCCTCCCAGCTGGGAGGAAGAGGAGGAGGAGGAGGAGGAGGGGGGCGCAGGAGCCGGAGCCCATTGGATGGCGCGCGCGGGCTCACAAGCGGCCTCCGCGCGCCATCCGGCTCTGGCTCCTCCTCTTCCTCCGGAGCCCATTGGATGGCGCGCGCGCGCTCACAAGCGGCCTCCGCGCGCCATCCGGCTTGTGTGACTTTTCAGGGCTGTATGACCATGTTCCAGAAGCATTCTCTCCTGACATTTTGCCCACATCTATGGCAGGCATCCTCAGAGGTCTGTTGGAAACTAGGCAAATGGTGAGTTATATATCATCTAATATTATCTATGGAATGTCCAGGGTGGGAGAAAGCCATTCAATGCTAATCAAGGTGACCATTACTGCAACATTCACACTTAGCCTGTTTGATCAAGAAAAATTTTTTTTCTAAAATGTTTTGTAAATAATAACGAAAATTCGTAAATAACAAAACATTTTTTTGGAAAGTTTTGTAAATATTTTAAATATCGAAACAAAAAAACACCCCAATTAAGAATCGAATTTAGAAACAAATTTTTTCTTGATCAAACAGGCCTAATAAATACAATCTCATTTGCATGAGAAGCGGCATTTACCACTAGATGGCATTGTTGGCATTTCTTTTAATACCACATAGAAGCTAGCTGGAGCTATGCATGATTGTGTGTGTGACATAGTGTGTGTGTAAATGAGAGAAAGAGAGATCAAAATAGGGCACAGGAGGAGTTATTAACTTACCATTTAACGCAGTAAAGATATTTAACTCTCAGTTCTTTTCAAGCGTAGAGTTTGCAGGCACAGGAAACGTTGAGGTTTTCTCCAACTCTAAAAATAGAAATGTCACACACTGCATAATTGCTTGTGACTAATCTGCTGTTTTATAACAGCTTCTGTTTTAGTGTAGCAAAATGCTCACCGTCTCTTAGTAGAAACTGAAGCAACGACTGCATTCTGTCGGTGCGGTTTATTGGAGATGGCAAATAGGATGGGTAATATGAATACAATCATTTTATTTCATACAGGCCAGTCATTTTGAAATACACCTAAACACTTTTAAAAGGATTGCCAGGTCAGGGCAAATTCCAAGCCATGAAGCCAAGTGACGTTTGAAAGGATGAGGAGTACAGAAGGAATGGACCAAAATAAGCCTCAAGGAGTCCTTCTAAGGGTGCATCTATACTGTAGAATTAATGCAGTTGGACACCACTTTAACTGCCATGACTCAATGCTATGAAATCCTGAGATGGGAAGTTTTATAAAGTCTTTGGATTTCTCTGCCAAAGAACCTTGAGGCCTCACCAAACTATAGTTCCCATGATTCCATAGCATTGAGCCATGGCAGTTAAGGGTCTCAAACTGCATTAATTCTTTAATGTAGATACACACTAAAACACACTACAGTGGGCCCAGTAATACAAAAGATACATACATATTTTTCAATATTGAGATTCCTTCCAATATTGGCCATGATATCAGGTAACCCTGGAGGTTTTTAAACTGAGTTTGGATGGCCATCTGTTAGGAGTGCTTGGATTGTATGTTTCTGCATGGCAAGGGGTTGGACAGGACAGCTATCACGGAGTCTTCCAACTCTTTGATACCAAATACAGATAATGATGCAACTGGACCTGAGTTGAAAGAATATTCAGAATATGTTTTTACTGGTTTTTGTATGGTTTTATATTATATTCTAAATGTTTTTAAACTGTATTTTATGTTTGCTGGGGCATCAAATTGCTGCCAACTGTAAGCCATCTTGAGTCGCCTTCGGGCTGAGAAAGGCGGGATATAAATACCGTAAATAAATAAATAAATAAATAAATAAATAAATAAATTCAGCAGCTGGCACACTCAGATGTGGAAAAAAAAGTCTGGGTGTGCATCATGTATAGTAGCAATATGGCATGTGAGATGATAATGCTTACTGAAGGTAGTAGGCAAAGGAGAATGCCACATTACATATAGTTTGATTCAATCAAGAAGGACAGATTCGAGAGTTTGCAAGACCTAGAGTGGCCATGAACTGATATCATCTTGATCTCAATTAACAACAAACAAGAAAGAAAAAGCAATGGTTATATCTTGGAGGAGCACATATTGAGGGTGTCTTATTTGGATCTCCTCTTCCATGAATGAAACAGAGGGGTAGTGCAATCAAAGCCTCATCTGGAAACACCCTGAGGTCTAAGGTGGGTTCTGGGGAAGCATCTGCACCGTAGCATTAACACAGATTAACATCATTTTAACTGCCATGGCACAAGGCTATGGGATCCTGGGATTTGTAGCTTTGTGAAGTATGAGCACTCTTTGGCAGAGAAGACTAAAAATCTTGAAAAAATGTCATGGCAGGTAAAGTGGTGTCAAACTACATTGATTCTATAGTATAGATGGACCCTGGCTTTGAACCATATACCTCCTGAATCTTTTTTGTTATCGTAAACCAGGACACCAGGACCACTTAATCTGCGAACCAGAAAAGTCTGACCTTTGCCGTGAAGGGTCCCACTGACTGTCATTCAAGGGTAACCCTTCTCCCATATACACAGTTGCACAAGCACTCCTAGGGGGGACTCGGGATTTACTCCTCCATGCAGTTGACACAATCTCCCGGTGCCCGTCCTTCCTGGCCAACAATGACCCATTCCACCCTAAAATGAATTAATCCCAAACCAGCCCAAAAGGTCACCAAGTCACCCTCCCTTAGAACCTGTCAAGGTGTTTTGGCACCCATTGTTTCTTCAGCCTGGACCCACTGCGAGATCCTGGTTGACAGAATTAAAGCCATCAAAGCACATCAATGTTGCCCATATTCCTTTCCCACGCACCTAAGGAAGGCGGACAAAGGAAATATCCACAAGCTTCAAACTGAGCATTGACAGTTTATTAAATTTCCCACCTGATCTGGGAATTAATCACCTGCAGCAGAGGGCGGCATGTCTCCACCAATCAGCATGCAGATTGTCATTTGCACCAATTACCATAGGGAGTGGCAAAAGTCCACTCTTTGAATTTCTGTCAAGTCTCTATAAACATCTTTCTACATACTGCTTTATGTCTGATTTGAGAGTTCTTTCTCTCCGACATCCATTTTTAGTCAAAGTGAATATTAGACTATTAATTAACCAGAATTCAAGCAACCAGAGCTCTCAAGCAACTGGCAAGCACCTATCATGCCTTCATCCTGACATGTCTCATTTTGGATTGGAACTTAGGCATGCCAGGAACTTGAATTCGCAATTCAGCGAAGCTGAAAAGACAACACTTTCACCAGTTACTACAGCATTTCAAATGTCCAGGAAACCTTGGGGGGGGATTCCTTTTCCCCTGCAGATACTAAAATAAATAGCTTAAAGACTAATGTTTGTGTTCTTCTCAGGATGTCTCATGCTCCAAACAGCATGTCAGAATCTACATGTTAATTATATTTACACCACAGAAGTACACACTGTGTTTTTGTTTGGGGGGAGGGGAGAGATTTATGTAAACACAATCTGATTCTTGGTAAACAGTAGCATTTTTAAAAATCAGGAGATATGATTTAAGAGCACATGCTCTGGGGCAGAGGAAAGAACGATAAGTATTTATGTTCACACTGCTGACTCCTTCTTTTTTAGGTTTATTTATCCTTAGGTTCTTAAGCTATTTTAGTCACATTATCAGAAGTCTTATGGCAGCCTTATCAAAAATGGCATCCTTCAGATGTGTATAAACCTCATCTTCCTCAGTCAGGAAGTCTGAGGATAATGGAAATTGTAGTGCAACCATTTGCAGGGCAATACACTGGGGAAAACTGCATTATATAACATAATCCAGAATCTACCTTAGACCAGTCATTCTCAACCTGTGGATCCTCAGATGTTTTGGTCTTGCATTCCCAGAAATCCTAACAGCTGGTAAACTGGCTGGGATTTCTGGGGAGTTGAAGGCCAAAACACCTGGGGACCCATAGGTTGAAAACCACACTGACTTAGACTATTAGTTAACCAGAATTCAAGCCACCAGAGCTCTCAAGTAACTGGCAAAAGAAATCAAAGAGCGAATACCTTAAATAAAAATTAAACTAAAATCAATTTCTAGCAGAAATGTGACATCAAGTTAAGTTTGTCTTCATTTGTTTTTAATTACTCTATTTTAATATTAATATTAAGCCAATACAGAGTTTACGTTATGATGAAGTATGAGGTATAGTATTAGTTAGACCTATTTTTAATAGTAACTTTCAAGCAACCAAAAACTACATTTACCCAACATCTACCAATCCCCATGGGTCTACTGTAGTATGTTAATTTTTAAGAGAAATATATGGCTAAGTGAAATAATAATAATAATAATAATAATAATAATTTATTTATAACCCGCCCTATCTCCCTGAGTGAAAGTAACAAAATGGAAAACATTCAATGCTGAAAACAAACAAATAACCAATCAAACCAGTAGATAAAACAATCTTAATATAAAATTATAAAACAACCAGAAAAAAATTAAACATAATAGAAATGGCATAGCACATCAATACTTTCCTTTGGAATTTAGGTAGAGCTTGTTAACTGCTACTTCATGATTATTAACTTTGTTTGTCATGAGGTTTGGCTGCCCATTATTGCTATTTTAAAAGCCTGTCAATAGTAGCTCGTGCACATGCTGTGCATAATGAGTTCAGTTCCCTTTATTCTACTGCCAATCCTTTGAAATACAGAATTTATCTTAATAAGAAATCAGTGAGTGAAATAAACCCACAACACTTCACTAAGCACTTTAGTAAACATTGTGTTTGGGTGCAGATTAATACTGGAAGTAAATCGGCTGGGTCTGTGAGTGTTATTGCAACAAGAAAGAGTTAAATTAACAGGGAAATTGTAACCTGGATTTTGGGGTGGGAACAGGGATCCTCCTGACTCAGCAGAGACCAATGATATGATGGTATAGGGAATTTTTCAGCATAGCACCATTGCTACGCCTACAGCATCTACCACTGGTAGGACAACAGTTGTAGCAAGAACATCAGGTAGAACTGAGACATTGTTGGGAAAGAATACAACATTCTCAGAACTCAAAAGTGGCATTGGATGAATATTTATTTATTTATTTATTTACTTTACTTGTATACCGCAGTTTCTCAGCCTAACAGGCGACTCAACGCAGTTTACAACAAGGATAAGATCAATCAACGATATACAATTTAAAACCATTAGAGCACAATATACAATATTGACACAACGATAACAACACAATGCATCTCATAACTAGAGTCGTGATCCAAATTCGTCGTCCATATTTCCATTTCTGTAATCCTGAATATGTTTAATTATTTTGCTGTAATGTATCACCGGGCTTGGCATCATGTTCAGCTATTTCACATTCCTTGAACTGATTTTACTGATCACACTAGGATCCTTGGATATAGGGCAAGATTTGTTGTTCATTCATTCAGTCGTTTCCAACTCTTTGTGACCTCATGGACCAGACCACGCCAGAGCTCCCTGTCGGCCGTCACCATCCCCAGCTCCTTCAAGATCAAGCCAATCACTTCAAGGATGACATCCATCCATCTTGCCCTTGGTTGGCCCCTCTTCCTTTTTCCTTCCATTTTCCCCAGAATAATTGTCTTCTCTAAGCTTTCCTGTCTTCTCATGATGTGGCCAAAGTACTTCATTTTGACCTCTCCTATCCTTCCCTCCAATGAGCAGTTGGGCTTTATTTCCTGAAGTATGGACTAGTTGGATCTTTTGGCGGTCCAAGGCACTCTCAGAACTTTCCTCCAGCACCGCATTTCAAAAACATCCATCTTCCTTCGCTCAGCCTTCTCTATGGTCCAGCTCTCACATCTAGCTTAAGCAATTACAAATCCAACTAACAGTAGTATTGTCTAGCCCACATTTGACTAGTTTGTTTGCAAGATCATGAGGGACCTTGTCAAAGGCCTCACCTGGCAAGCCTGATCCACAGACCGGGAACTTCAATCAAAGATAAGGTCGTGTCTTACTAAGAGGACACCCACTTAGCATGAAGTAAGTCCCTGTTTCCATCTCCAGCATTTCCAGGTTGGACAATGAGAGAATTCTGCCTAAAATTCAAGAGAGCTTATGGGATCTCTTGGAAACCTTACAGCAGTTTGATGAGGGAATAGAACCCTTTATGCAAATAGCCAGAGGACATTGAGGAGAAAACCACAGAGTGGAAGAGATACTGGTGCATAATCATTTGACACTATAGTGTGCCATTTAGTCCCATCACTACCCAGAATACCCTCACCAGATCTGTGGTTTAATGGGCATTTATTTATTTATTTCATTTCTACCCCGCCCTTCTCCCCACAAGGGGACTCAGGGCAGCCTCAGATAAGCATCAAATGATACTATCAACATATACACCATAAGAATTTCTATTAAAACCGTAAAACTCAAGTTTTAATGGAACTAGTTGTAGTTTTAAATCAGATGCAGTTAATTGGTTTAATCGCTATGTTTTTCAAAAAGCCATTTTATGTTTTCTCATTTCTGAAAATGGGTCTAAAACACAGCTCTATTTGTTACTTATTTTTACAAAATCTGAATGATACAACCATCTGTGGTGCAAAATTCATGTCCTTCCTGTCTACTGTGTCATCACCTCAGTGTTCACAGCAAAGCATGAATCAACCCACTGAACAGAAGAAATACTTCCTCTCCACCAGAGCTTCTTAAACTTTTCCCACTCGCAATCCCTTTTCACCTTTGTATACAACCCCACCATATAGGTATATAAATAGGTATACAAAACAAACCTTTAAACATTATTGAATGGTTAAATTCGGGGATGTGAAGGACCAACTATACCACAGCAATAAAAAGTAGTCCGTGTCTTAAGTCCTCATTACATTAGTGCGTGTCTAGGTCCCAATTATATAAATCATTTCTAAATTATGGTGAATCCATCATGGGATGTTCTTGGCATGGTTTGTTCAGAGGGAATTTTCCTTTGCCTTCCTTTGAAGTGAGAGAGCATGACTTGCCCAAGGTCACCCAGTGGATTTCCACAGCTGAGTGGAAATTCAAAACCCTGGCCACCAAACATATTCCACATTTAGCCCACTATATACCATGCTGGCTCTACACATACTTTCCACTATAAAATTAATGTATTAATTAATATATCCAACAATTACATGATGCACACATTTCTGTTTTTATGAAGAGCCCATACCCCAAAATAAAAGATTTTTTGGAATCTTGTTCAATCTATTATTATTAATTTTTTTTGGGGGGGGGGGCTTCCCAGCCCTCAAATGCGAGAAATATCTTCTAAGAAAGGAGGAACACTTTATTATTTTTGTTGCAACAGAAAAAGAATATTATTTTATGTCTGGATTTCTGCTATAGGCATTTCTTCCTCTATGTCCTTCACAAATGTGTTTTCAATCTACATTTGTGAAGGACAAAGGAGCTCCTTAAATAAACAGTGTTTCATCTTTGAGTCTTTATTCAAAAATGCTCTTTGAAATTTTCACCAAAACTCACAACACATCTACTTCTTTAGAAATGCAGCAGCTCAATGTTGGCCAGAGAATATTCTTTGCATGCAAGAAAGGTCTACATGTAGTATTAGGATAAAATTAGTATAATTAGTATAAAATGAAATGAAATGGATGGAACAATGGTCTGGCTTCATATATAGGGGAGCTTAAAGTTTCTTGACTGTCTCAAGACAGTCTTCCCAAAACAGATTTGCAAATACATAATGCGACATCAGACATAAACAGGCCTGTAGCCGGGGGGGGGGGGGGGGTAGGGGTTCAACATCCCCCCCCCCAATTTTTTCAGGTTAAAAAACCCCTGGTTTACTCATTAATTTTGACTAGTTAACCAAATCCCCATGCTAAGTCTATGAGACGCAAAAAAATTAAGAGTCCCTCCAGAACTGCAAACACTATCTCAAGCAAATATTGACAATTTATTCACACTGTCATTACTTGCAGCAATAGCCGATGTAGTGAAGCAACCAAGTTGGAGTAGGGGGTGTTGAATGCTCTCATTAAGAAGGCCAGACTTGGTGGAGGTGGTTGACAGGGGCGGAGCTGCAGGCTATTGAAGGCTGCTCTGCCCCCTCCTGTGCTCTTTGCTTCAGCATGACCCTAACCCCCCCCCCCCCCCGAAATTTTCAACCCTCCCCGAATTTTTTTTCTGGCTACAGCCCTGGACATAATCATTAGCTCACACCAAACCTAAACGACACCAAATAAATCAGCTCTGGTAAGATACAGTTTTAATATACAGTGAGTTTAAAGGTGGGAAACCTCCACAAAAGTGAGAAAAGAGAACCTCTCTAGGAAGCTATAGGTTTTCCAGTATGACTTTATGTCAACATGGCTGTACTCATCTGTAGCAGATACCATTCAAAAGCGAAAAAGAACAAATGAGTTTTTAAAACTCTGTTAATGGCAACCACAGATGGGACCAACCTACAGAGATAGAGGGAAGGGAGAGGGAAAGGGAAAGGAGGAATTCCATAGCATTAGGAGCTGCCACCACTGGTGTGTATCATTGGATTCCCCTTCTCGTCTTTCAGGAATACCCTTCCTCTCCCAACCCTTGTGTAATCTGAGTCCTCACATGGCCCTGGTTGTTTTGCCTTCTAGCTACATTAACCTTTGACCACTCAGTGCACCAGCCAGCTCCCTGTATGCTTAGGATCAGTGTCAAATCTCACAACATCAATAGAAGTAGATTGTGAATAAAGCTGTCAGGTAGTTAATATTACATGGGCTGCTGTCATAAAGTCGTTTTCATAAGCTATTTACTGAGAGACAGAAACCACTGTATCCATTATCCAGAGTTCCCTCGAGAACCCGCTTGCTGATCCAAGGATAAACTGCCATCAATAATTTAATCGCAGTTCGCAGTCTCATTTCAGTTCTGACACAAATCTCTTTTGGTGTTATGCAGCTGCTCCCCTTTTCGTAATACGGAGCGGCTCTTCCATGCTGCCTTCTTCCCATTTGAAGCAAATGCCTCTGTATTGTAATCAGAACCAAAACAAAGTTAATTATGAGAAGCAAATGCATGTGTAATCAGAACCCTAAAAGTTAATTATAAAAAGTAATTGGTTTTTTTCTGTGTGCAGGTTGAGTCTCCCTCATCTGAAATGCTTGAGACCAGAAATGTGTTGGATCTGGATTTTTTTTTTCGGATTTAGAATACAGGCAGACCCCAAGTTACAAACATATGACTTACAAATTACTTATAGTTAAGAACGAGGGTGAGACAACAGGGAGTGAGAGAAATCTACCCCTCGGAAGGGAAATCCACTCCTGAAAGAGTTATCATGGGGAAAAGACATCTCCACTGAATCTTTATCGCTAATCATTGTTTCCACAATAAGCCAAATTTTGCAAAACCCAATTATCTTGCCTTCCTGTAAGGAGGCATTAACCACCACCTTCACCAACTCTGCCAAACCACCCCTGGCCTCCTTTATCGGCAAGGATTGGCAAGTCTCCAGTATTCAAGTGGTTGCCCTCACCTCTCCAACTTAAGACCAAACTACAGAATCTATCTTGTTTTTAACTTGGGGACTGCCTGTACCTGTATTTGCATGTAGGGACATAATGAGGCATCTCGAAGATAGGACCCCAGTCCTAACACCAAATTCTTTTATGTTTCACATATGTCTTATACACATAGCCAGACAGCAAATTAACACAATATTTTTAATAAATTCATGCATGAAACTATATCTATGTACATTGAACATCAAAAAGCAAAGGTATCACTATGGCCCTATCTACATTGCCAAATAATCTAGTTTCTGAATCCAGATAATCTGCTTTGAACTGGATTATATGGTAGCGTAGACTCAAATACTCCAGTTCAATCCATAGAAACTAGATTATTGATCCAGCCCATCTCAGGTACCAATGTGGTTCATTTCAGATTTTGGAGTATTTCATTTTTCAGAGGCATGTTCAACCTATACCTAATCGTTCTATTCTAACTAATTTCAAGTTGCTAAAGCCCCACCTTCACTGCCATATCATTTAGTTTCATAATGTAGTTTAACTGCATCAAACTGCATTATATGAGTCTACATTGCCATATAATGTAGTTCAATTTTTTAATTGTGTCAGAAGCGAATTGGAGTCGCTTCTGGTGTGAGAGAATTGGCTGTCTGCAAGGACATTGCCCAGGGGACACCCGGATGTGTTCCCATTTTGTGGGAGGCTTCTCTCATGTCCCTAAATGGGAAGCTGGGGCTGACAGATGGGACATCTTGCAGATTCAAACCACCAACCTTCAGGTCTTCAAGTCAGCAGTTCAGCCGGCACAAGGGTTTAACCCAATGCACCACCACAGCTCCATGTACTTCAATGCAGTTAAACTGCCTTATGAAACTGCATCCTATGGCAGTGTAGATAGAGCCTATTAATTCTGAGCAATGAAGATATCTTATTGCATTGCATCCATAATATAAAAATGCCTTCTTTACAGGAAAAAAGGATTCATTCCAAGCCTTATTACACATTGTTTTCAGTCTTTTTGATTGATACATTACATAGCAGAAAGAAAAAGAAATGAAAAATGAGCAAAATGGAAAGAAAGAAAGGATAAAAGTGACTTCTTCTCTTCTGCAGTTATAAACATATAATCAATATTTACCACGTTTGTCTAAATACTCCTCTTTCTTTGTATAACATATACTTGGCAATAACCAAAACCAAAGCTTATGCTGTCATGTACCACGTTAAATCAAGAAAAGGTTAGTAATCTTCATCAAACATTAATCTCCCTTTATTAAATACTGTTAACCTCCCCTAAATATCCCATCTCATGACATTGTTCTATCTTAACAACCAAGCTATCGTAATGTAAAATGATCAAATATTAAATCTTTTCGTCTTTACACTAAAAGTCTTCCCAGCTCTTTTTCCTCCCTTTTCCAGCGGTGTCTTCCATCACCCATAAAAAGACATTTGCATTCTGCTTCATCATCCATCTTTAAGATATATCTCAGCCTCATTAAAATACCCCTCTCACGGTAATATCTTTTCTAATTATCTAACCCTCAGCCACACATGTAAATGAAGCTTAATATCATTTAAATAATTTCTTGCATTTCATATTCCCTAAAAGCATTATCTAAACTTTCTTTAAGCTTGATGAGAATCACATATGAAGCAGCACAATGGCAACATAAATCCAATAAAACCAATCCCTATTTCTTTACCCTTTCATACTTTAAATTTAATCTTGGTATTTTTGCCAAACCTTTGCAATTGCACACACTGAACATAGCTCATCTGAATCAATAAAACTATCATCGAAAAACCTTCATACTGATTTTGTTAACTTTGTTTTTGTCTTTTTCTCCTTCTAGATATCTAGATGTGTGGGTTTGTGGGGGGGGGGGGGGGAGCAACTTGAGAAACTGCAAGTTGCTTCTGGTATGAGAGAACTAGCAGTCTGCAAGGTCATTGCCCAGGGGATGCCCAGATGTTTTAATGTTTTACCATCCTTGTGGGAGGCTTCCCTCATGTCCCCACATGGGGAGCCGGAGCTGACAGAGGAAGCTCATCTGCGCTCTCCCCAAATTCAAACCTCTGACCTGTTGGTCTTCAGTCCTGCTGGCACAAGGGGGATGTGTGGGTGAGTTCTACATACTCCCCATCTCCAGGATGAGATTTACCAGACAGACTTTGCCATCACATGAGTGATTGACACCACAGCAGTTATCATGGAGCTTTGTGAAGGGATATCAGCCCGTCAGTGACTCACCCAAAAGCCCCTCTTTTGAATAAGAGCTACACTATGGACTTCATCACATGCAAACCCCCCTTTTCTAAACACTTCTAAAACAGTCCACAAAGTGCCATGGAGCCCATCATACAATGCAAACAGACCTACGCCTGACATCCATGGTGCTTCGTCAGCGAACTGTTTCAGAAATGCTTAGAAATGGGGTAAAAGAAGATGGGGAAAAATCGTGATCTGTCAGAATAATTTCAGTGACGTGTGGGAATAGGCATTCCTATGGGCAGCATCCTACTGAGCACTAATGCCCTAATCCTCCTGCATGATCCTTGCATGGTAATTTTTTTTTTTTAAAAAATTATTCAGCAGGAATAGCTCAATTTTTAGAGATCTCTTCTTTGCGTTTGTTCATTTTCTCCTCCACTTTTTCCTTGGCTTTGGAAAATTGCGCTTTTGCCACCTTTTAAACATTTAATTCCCCTTTTTCTTTGACAAAGTAGTAGTTTTCTAGAAAGTCCTGGGACAATTAATACTAACATCATAATTCTGCCTTAATCAGAATCAGCAATGACTGAAGTCCAACTATAGGGCTTAATGACCCCTGAAACTGTTGCTACAACCCTTTCAGACCTTAGGGTTTCCTCTTTTTCTTGGCATTCCAACGGTTAAATCAATTCTCCAGGAAGCTTCAATTCACTTTCTACATAGCTTAAATGGCTTACCTTCCCTGTTTTTACCATTCAGTCAAGTGAATTTGCAGGGACTCAGTCTGGATCTCTTACCAGATTACTTACTTTAGAACAGGGATTGACAAAGTGAACCTTTCCAGAAATTTTGGATGACAACTTACATCATTTTTTCCCCACTAATTGTGGGGCAATGTTTATGCAAGTTGCACTCAAATAACCTAGAGTTTGCATGTTGCCGATCTCTGATATAGAATAAAAAACAAAAAGAAGGCTACATGTGTTCTGCATGTAATGGGTAATTTGACCTTAAGAAATAGGATGTCGTTATTATGCCAATGAAGACAGGACAACTATGCAGATAGGCACAGGCTTGGTTTCTGGAGGCTGGGATCACCATCGCCATTTTCATAACCATCCTTAAAAATTTGTCCTTCTCCTCTCCTTTATAATCTCTCAGCTACAGGCATAATAGCAATCTGCATCTATAGAAAGTAAGAAAATCATTGCATTTGGTATTGAGAACAATGCTTCTTGCTTATTGCTATTAATTGTGGGGAAACTAGACATTAAGAGGGATACATTTCCACAGAGGACAGCCAGTGTGGTATAGTAATTTGAGAGTTGGACTAAGACTCTGGAGACTAGGCCCCATGTAAGTGCTGCTGGGAAAACGAGTTCTCAACAGGGACTTCTTTGAAGGAGGAGCCTAGGGAACTTTTCCACTGCTAGGGAGGGAGAAAAGATACTGCAGGATTTCTCAAGGAGCCCTTGTCTCAGGTATAATGCAGACTTAAATCCATCCTCTACAGCAGCCAATAAATCTGGGTCTCTTCATCCATTTTGCCCAGCTTTTCGGTTCCTTCCTCCCTGTTCTGTTTTCGGGAGATTACATGAAATGGACTACTGAATATTACAAATCACTTTCGGTCAAATTGATCTGACCCCAAACCTACTGGAGACCAAGGTTCGATTCTCTGCCTGTCCACATCGGGTGACCATGAGCACGTCACACTTTTTCAGCTCCAGAAAACCCTGTGATAGGTTTGTCTTAGGAGTGCTACAAGTCTAGAATGACTTGAAGTCACAAAACAACAATATTCCCTAAGAAAAATCAATTCCTCCGGCAACAAATGGGTTTCTGCAAATTAAGTCCATGTGCTGATGACCAAACACTACACAAATCACACTAAAAGAACAATATATAAACAAGGAAATTATGTGTAGTTGCAAATATGGGGGAGAACGTCTCCAAAAATGTATCATCTTGATTGAACCTGGGTAGTTATCTTTGGATAAGAAGAATCTGATGAACAGATCGAGGGAATCTGTTCCACCCATCAAGTTCCTGTTCCACCCGCCAAGTTCTGGAAAATCAAATCCCTCCATCCGTGTCCCACCGTGTTGATAAACATCTTGCTCGTAGCCAAATAAATACATAAATAGGTTCTTGTTTATCCCTAAAGTTTCTGGGTTAAGGCATAAGGAGGTCAAGTGATCTGCTTCCCTGAAGTTATGTGACTTTGTATTAAGACAAGTTGTATTATCGTCTTTGTGGTGTACACGCAGCATAAATACAGCCTGTGGGCAAAACACATCACATGGAGGATTCCTGCTGGTGTGAAGCACAAACAAAAAGTCACAACCTTTCATATATTTTCCCTGCATTTTCTCTCGCTTTAAATTCATATATCTTCATTTCCATGACTGTCAATGGAAGACTGTTTCTCTATTTAATTTCTTTGTAACAGTTCTGTGTTTAATTATTGGGGAGATATTAGACTTAAATGGGTCTCCTGGTGATGCAGCAGGTTAAACTGCTGAGCTACTGAACTTGCTGACTGAAAGATTGGCGGTTCAAACCTGGGGAGTGGGGTGAGCTCCCACTGTTAGGCCCAGGTTCTGCCATCCTAGCAATTTGAAAACATAAAAATGTAAATAGATCAATAGGTACTGCTTCTGCAGGAAGGTAACGGCGCTACATGCAGTCATGCTGGCCACATGACCTAGGAGGTGTATATGGACAACGCCAGCTCTTCGGCCCAGAAATGGAGATGAGCACCACTCCCCAGAGTTGAACATGACTAGACTTAATGACAGGGGAAACCTTTACATTTGGACACAAATATTTTGTTTTCCCCCTTAGGTTCTGACATTATTATGGTTTTCAAGATTGCATTGTTGCTTTTGACACTTCGAATAACTTTGATTTGTTATTAGAACATCTCTAGTATACTTAAAATGTATTTAGGTTTAGGCAAAAGCATACTGCTGCAGCTTCTCCTAGCGTGCACATACTTAGGGTGCTGTAGAATTAATGCAGTTTGATATGGCTTTAACTGCCATGGATGGGTGCTATGGAATCATGAGAGTTGTAGTTTTGCAAGTTCTTTAGCCTTCTCTGCTGGTGCCATCATCAAATGACAACTCCCAGGATTCAATAGCATTAAGTCATAGCAGTTACGTTTGTGTCAAACTGCATTAATTGTGAAGTGTAGATGCATTCTTCTCCATCAATAATTTTTTGCCATTTTCACCATCCTCATATGTTGGGTGGCCACAGGCTGCCCAGTTTTCATCATGAAAATTTTGGAAAGTGCTGTATTGCAGAATTTCTTTCAATTGAGTTGTATTATATTTATATGTTTACCACTACTATCAAATTTTTAATTTTTTTGTTTGAATGTTTTAAATATAACTAATTCTTTTCATACCAACTGCTTTAACTTCACTTATTGTAAACTCAAGTGATAAACCACCTTGGTGTCCCACCTTGGAAAAGGGCTGGATATCAATAATATAATAAATAAAAATTTATTGTATGTGTCTCCTGACTGACACAATCATGCAGATAAGCAGCTTCTCAGCCTTTTCTATAAATGGGGTGATTTGGGTTCACAGGAACATTGTTTGAGTCCCTTTTGATTCAATTTGGGGGGGGAAATGGGATATAAATAAACGGTTATTTATCATAGCATGGGATGCAGAGACTAGACAAAGTCCTTTTGTGATCAGTTGCCAGGCATAAACCCAGAAAGCACTTTTCTTTGAATCCCTTCAGGCAGTTTTAAAGCAGAATTCCCTTGAAGATATTACTAGGCCAAAACACGGGCTAATTCGAAGAATAAAACCATCTTAGTCGCCATCTACACTGCCATATAATGCAGTCAGTTGTCACCTTTCTTAAAATTTATTTTATCATGCAAAAGTCATGTAATGGAAGGGGAGAACTCATGCAGAATACTTTGTGTAGTTGAGAACACACACACATACATATATGCCATCCAAAGGGGGTCCATTCAAAGATGCTGGCTTTATGCCACACATCCAGATGTTGAAAGACATGAAAGCCTTCAATTCATTGAATAATAGGTGAACATTTATCTTTCCACTGTGGACATATCAGAGTTTTAATCCATTTCCACTGATCAGTAGTTAACTTCTAAGAAACAAGCATCTAGTTTAAAAGTTTTGGAAAGGCATGACCTTTTGGAGACCATAACCTTGAAAACCAGGAATCTCCATAGCCTTTTGGACACGTGACCCTTTCGGAGATTAACCAACATTACCACTATTTGGAATAATCATAACCTTTTGTAAAATATGATCTTCCTGGGAAGAGTACTCTTTTCCTTAGTGGTAAATATCCACTAGTATTCATGCAAGGCAAACTAGGCGTCTCAGTTATTAGACTGATATACCTGGGTATCTCTCTGAACTGTTAGGACCAAAAATGTGCCAATGCACAATACATATAGCAGATCTTCAGAAGTGTTATTTCAGTTGCTCAAAACACATTTACTCTCCGATAAAATATATTGGTTTTTAAATCATGCTCTCAAGAGACCAAAAATAAGTAGTCTTCATTCAAAGTAACACAGTTGATTTACTTACTAACTTAATGTATTCCGTATACAGGTACATTTCTTATTGGTTGATAATTTAAACAGTAAGTTCTCTAAAGCATTCTGTTTAGTCTCTTCTTTGTTTCACTTACACTCTCTTCAATCTAATACATTACTATACATTGACATAATAAAGACTGACTACTCACTGCAGTATACTGACATTGACTTCTTATAAACTGTACTGCTTTTGATACAAAAATCTGTATTGTACTGACTTCTGATGCAAACTGGCTTCTAAATTGGGAGTCCCACTTTTTTTTCTTTTCTCATCTTTCTTTCACTTTTAATGCTATCTCTCTACTTCTCTCTCTTCTATCTCCCTCTCCATCTGGGTGGTGGTAGTTTCCTAATTTTCATTGTCTACTCACTACGTATTCTATTCTATTTTAATTAATCAAATTTTGAAATATCCTGTTTGTGTACCCCCATCCCATCCCTTAACAAAACAGTAATAAAAAATGAAATAAAATGGAGTCTCAGTCTGAAAGTCCCAGATCTGGTCACATGGTCTGCAGCTCCTCCAACAACCTCAAACAACATAGAGTTAAGGGGAAACTACATATCAATATATACATACAATATAGTAAGCAATCACAATTGTATACATAACAAATAACTTGTTGTGACTCAGCTGGAATCACAGAGTGATTATATCAATTATTCTGATGGGGATGATCAGATGGGAAGCAAGGATGTTCCTGTGTTAGACAAGAAAGACAAGGATCAGGGGGCAGAAGTTCAGTTGTTTCCCACAGCAAGGGTTGATGCTGGGGAAAGTGAAACTACTGAGACTGAGAGCCAGGTGCCTGATGAAGGAAGGGAGGATGTAGAAAGGGAGGATAGTTCTCAGCCAGCGAACGAGGGATTTGACCTTGTTGGGGCTGGTGATTTAGATAGGACTGATCGCTTGGAATTGAAAGTGCGAAGGAGTGTCAGGATCGCTGGGAGGCGAGAGAGAGAGAGGCCCGAGGCCATAGGAATGCCTTCATGCTGGCCCAAGAGTATTAAACAGACTGTTTGACTATGCTTCAGTGTCAGAGCAACTTCACACTTTAACGAAGAGACTTTTGGATTTATCTTGTAGCCTTTCATGTTCATGTTTTAGGACTTTGTCATGCACTTAAGGGACTTTGCCTTGCCTGTGTCTTCATGGATCTTGTTTGCCTATGTTACCTTGGATTGATCTTTTGAAAAACACTTTTGCTTTTTGAACTTTTTATCTTCTATTTAAAAAAACGACAAAGACAACTGCTGGTGTGTTCTTTGGGGTCTTAAGCAAGGTGGTTCTATTCTGAGGTGCAACATAACTAGTATAGGAGGCTTGTAGAAAGTTGCTATTTCCAACAAAAAGTACATAACACCAGCAAAATTAAAAGGTTGGTCCAGTGGAAAATTAATGAGCAATTGTCTCTTCTGCAAAAGAAGGCACAATTGCATATAGATATATCTTTTAAAGTGATGAAGTCATTTACAGTGCTAGGTGTCAAGTACATCTCGCATTTTCTGCTAAATAGGGCCCCGTTTACACTGTCATTTAATGCAGTTTGAAACTGCATGTATAGTCAATGTTGGGGTTCAGCCTGATCCTGATCTGTGTGAACCGGATTCTCTGATAGTTTTTCCAACTAAGCAAGCTCTCCCTGACCCTGACAGTGTGGAATCTGTTGTTGATACAGAGGTCAATGGTGATGAAAATGAAACTCAACAGCTGGAGGAAAATGTTTTGGAAACTAGCCGTGATATCTCTCCACCTGGGGTTTTTAATGAGGACCGAAGAGAACAGATAGTTAGAGAGAGAAATGTTTCCCAGTTTCTACGAAGGTCACTTCGTTTACAGGAGAGATAGGCCCAGGCTTCAAAGTCAAGGGGCATTTCAAAGAATAGCTTCTTTGGTTTAAGAGGCCTCCTGCCGGGTGCCTCTTTAGATCAAGCAACGTTTGGGACTGTGGCTGCACCTTGGCAGAATTCCTGTGTTTCATGGCCGGTAATCCCAGAGGCTTGTATTTATTAAGTTCATGGTTAGTAAAAGACTAACAGGTTCCTGGTTCTTGTATTGCGGCTTTTGAAATTTTGCTCAAGTTCAGAGATTCTACTGACTGCTGTGTTTTTCTGTGGCTTTTTGACTTTGCATTTACCTTTCTTTTGTAACCAATTGTTCATCAATAAACAAGGATTGCTTTTCCTACAGTCCAGTGTGGTGGATTTAATCTTATGGTCTCGTTTCTTGAACTGGGATGCAACAGTCAATGTGTAGACGCATATAATGAACGGCATTTTATGAGCCTACACTGCCATATAATACAGTTATTGTTTCTGCATTTTTTGTATTTTGTGTGTTTGCATCTTTGAGTGCTTTGTTAGCTGCCCCATCCCTTCAGTACATGGTGATGAGGTATAAATGATGTATTATTATTATTATGGAACTGCATTATATGGCAGTGTAGGTGGGGCCCACGTTACAACTTAAGACCCATAGATATAGTAGCCTTCCTTTTTCCAGGTTCTTTTTGCCTTGACTGCCAACCTGGACAGCATTTTTAATTATTTTGACAATAAAAGTCTCTGTAGATTTTTAAATAAACAAAATAGTTAAAATAGATTATTGTAATCTCCATTTGATTCTGTGCAAGGCAAAATGTGAAATAATAAATAAATAAATATTGAAATCTGCATTGGAGATTTGGGGTTTAAAAAACACACTTTTGCTTCAATAGATTTTTAGTTTTATTTATTTTTTAACTTTGGTGTAAGCTAAATACCTTAAAGGCACCAGATCTTGTCTGACCTTGGAAGCTAATCATAGGCCCCAAATACACTACCATATATGGTCAGTGTAGACTCATACATACATACATACAAGGTAAACTACATTGAACTGCATTATATGGTCTGCATTAACCATACAATTCAGTTCCAAACTGTATTAAATGGCAGTGTAAATCCAGCCTGAAATGAAAGAATGGATACCGAACATACAGCTAAGATATTTTCAGTCTTTTCTGAAATATTCTTTTTGTCTGTTTCAGAGTGTAGGGCCATGCAAAGGAATAAATTCACTATTCACTAAAACAAAATTATAGGTCATATTTTTGCCTCAAAGTAGGCCTTCAAGCGAGGTAATGACTAAAAATAAATAATTTAAAAATTAATCAAATCCTAACTGTTGTTATGTGCCTTCAAGTCGTTTCTTACCCCGAAGGTTAATCTATCATGGGTTTTTTCTTGGCAAGATTTTTTCAGAGGGAATTTGCCCTTGCCTTCCCTTGAGATTAAGGCCCCTTCTACGCAGCCACTGAATTCAGTTTCAGAGTGCAGATTAATTGCATTGAACTGGTTTATATGGCAGTGTAGACCAGGCATGGACAAACTTGGGCCCTCCAGGTTTTTTGGACTTCAACTTCCATAATTTCTAACAGCCGGTGGGTTGTTAGGAATTGTGGAGTTGAAGTCCAAAACACCTGGAGGGCCAACGTTTGTGAACCGAGGTACAGTTGAAATGTATTTAAAAACACAAAGTTTTAAAAACTTGGCATTATACTAAATGTCTTTGACCAGTAGCTGGCCACCTGGAGTACCTCTGGTGTTGCTGTAAGAAGGTCCTCCGCTGTGCATGTAGCAGGGCTCAGACTTCGTTTTAATAGGTGGTCTGTGGTTTGCTCTTCTCCACACTTGCATGTCATGGACTCCACTTTGTGGCCCCATTTCTTAAAGTTGGCTCTGCATCTCGTGGTGCCAGAGCGCAGTCTGTTCAACGTCTTCCAAGTCACTCAGTCTTCTGTGTGCCCAGGAGAGAGTCTCTCATTCGGTATCAGCCATGGCTTGAGGTTCTGGATTTTAGCCTGCCACGTTTGGACTCTTGCTTGCTGAAATGTTCCTGTGAGTATCTCTGTAGATCTTAGAAAACTATTTCTTGATTTAAGGCATTGGCGTGCTGGCGGATATCCAAAAAGGGGATGGGCTGGAGATGAACTGCTATGACTATTGATATGAAATCATGGGAGTTGTAGTTTTGCAAGGCCTTTTAGCCTTCTCTGCCAAAGACTACTGGGGCCATCCTAAACTACAAACCCCAACATTCCATAGCATTTAGCCATGGCTGTCAAAAGTGAGGAGGAGCTGAGGAGCCTTCAACCAAGGTGAAAGAAGAAAGCGCAAAAGCTGGGCTGCAGTTAAACATAAAAAAACCCCAAGATCATGGCAACCAGACTGATTGATAACAAATAGAGGGAGAGAACATGGAGGCCGTGACAGACTTTGTATTTCTAGGTGCAAGATTCCTGCAGACGCAGACTGCAGCCAGGAAATCAGAAGCTGTTTCCTTCTTGGGAGGAGAGCAATGTCCAATCTTGATAAAATAGTGAAGAGTAGAGACATCGCACTGGCAATGAAGATCTGCAGAGTTAGAGCAATGGTATTCCCCATAGTCACCTACGGATGTGAGAGCTGGACCATAGGGAAGGCTGAGCGAAGGAAGATAGACTCTTTTGAATGGTGGCATTGGAGGAAAGTTCTGAGAGTGCCTTGGACTGCAAGAAAATCCATCCAGTCCATACTCTAGGAAATAATGCCCGGCTGCTCACTGGAGGGAAGGATATTAGAGACAAAGATGAAGTACCTTGGCCACATCATGAGAAGACAGGAAAGCTTAGAGAAGACAATGATCCTGGGGAAAATAGAAGAAAAAAGGAAGGGGGGGGGGCGATCAAGGTCAAGATGGATGGATGGCATCCTTTAAGTGACTGGATTGACCCTGAAGGAGCTGGGGGTGGTGATGACCAACAGGGAGCTCTGGTGCGGGCTGGTCCATGAGGTCACGAAGAGTTGGAAGTGACTGAACAAATAAAAAACAACAGGACTCAGATAACCCCGTTCAAAGCAGATATTGTGGGATTATTTTGTCTTGATATTGAAGCCCCTTCCAAGTAAAATCTCAGATTATCTGCTTTGAACTGGAATATATATAGCAATCCTTGAGGGAGCTGGGGGTGGTGACGGCCGACAGGGAGCTCTGGCGTGGGCTGGTCCATGAGGTCACGAAGAGTCGGAGACGACTGAACGAATGAACAACAACAACATATATAGCAATGTGGACTCAGATAACCCAGTTCAAAGCAGATATTGTGGGATTTTTTGCCTTGATATTCTGAGACCCCTTCCAAGTAAAATCTCAGTTTCATAGAATCATAGAATCAAAGAGTTGGAAGAGACCTCACGGGCCATCCAGTCCAACCCCCTGCCAAGAAGCAGGAATATTGCATTCAAACCACCCCTGACAGATGGCCATCCAGCCTCTGTTTAAAAGCTTCCAAAGAAGGAGCCTCCACCACACTCTGGGGCAGAGAGTTCCACTGCTGAATGGCTCTCACAGTCAGGAAGTTCTTCCTCATGTTCAGATGGAATCTCCTCTCTTGTAGTTTGAAGCCATTGTTCCGCGTCCTAGTCTCCAGGGAAGCAGAAAACAAGCTTGCTCCCTCCTCCCTGTGGCTTCCTCTCACATATTTATACATGGCTATCATATCTCCTCTCAGCCTTCTCTTCTTCAGGCTAAACATACCCAGCTCCTTAAACCACTCCTCATAGGGCTTGTTCTCCAGACCAGATCATTTTAGTCGTCCTCCTCTGGACACATTCCAGCTTGTCAATATCTCTCTTGAATTGTGGTGCTTTGAACTGGAATATATGGCAGTGTGGACTCAGATTTGTTGTTTATTCGTTCAGTCGTCTCCGACTCTTTGTGACCTCATGGACCAGCCCACGCCAGAGCTCCCTGTCGGCCGTCACCACCCCCAGCTCCTTCAGTTTCAGTCCAGTCACTTCAAAGATGCCATCCATCCATCTTGCCCTTGGTCGGCCCCTCTTCCTTTTGCCTTCCACTTTCCCCAGCATCATTGTCTTCTCCAGGCTTTGCTGTCTCCTCATGATGTGGCCAAAGTACTTCAACTTTGTCTCTAATCTCCTTCCCTCCAGTGAGCAGTCGGGCTTTATTTCCTGGAGGATGGACTGGTTGGATCTTCTCGCAGTCCAAGGCACTCTCAGCACTTTCCTCCAACACCACAGCTCAAAAGCATCAATCTTCCTTCGCTCAGCCTTCCCTAAGGTCCAGCTCTCACATCCGTAGGTGACTACAGGGAATACCATGGCTTTGACTAGGCGGATCTTTGTTGCCAGTCTGATGTCTCTACTCTTTACTATTTTATCGAGACTGGACATTGCTCTCCTCCCAAGAAGTAAGCGTCTTCTGATTTCCTGGCCACAGTCTGCATTTACAGTAATCTTTGCTCCTAGAAATACAAAGTCTGTCACGGCCTCCACATTTTCTCCCTCTATTTTCCAGTTGTCAGTCATTCTAGTTGCCATAATCTTGGGGTTTTTTTACATTTAGCTGCAACCCAGCTTTTGCGCTTTCTTCGTTCACCTTGATTAGAAGGCTCCTCAGCTCCTCCTCGCTTTCGGCCATCAGTGGTGTCATCTGCATATCTGAGGTTGTGATTGCCATTTTTACCCCAGCCTTTCATTCGTCAAACCCCACACATCGCATGATGTGTTCTGCATACAAGTTGAATAGGTTGGGTGAGAGGATACAACCCTGCCGTACGCCTTTCCCAATCTTGAACCAGTCCGTTGTTCCATGGTCAGTTCAACAATGGCTTCAAACTACAAGAAAGGAGATTCCATCTGAACATGAGGAACTTCCTAACTGTGAGAGCTGTTCAGCAGTGGAACTCTCTGCCCCGGAGTGTGGTGGAGGCTCCTTCTTTGGAGGTTTTTAAACAGAGGCTAGATGGCCATCTGCCAGGGGTGCTTTGAATGCAATATCCCTGCTTCTTGACAGGGGGTTGGACTGGATGGCCCATGAGGTCTCTTCCAACTCTATGATTCTATGTGGCTACTTGGTCCTTATACAGATTCCTCAGGAGAGAGAAGAGGTGCATTGGTATGCCCATATCACCAAGAACTTGTCACAATTTATTATGATCCACACAGTCCAAGGCTTTAGTCAATAAAACAGAAATAGATGCTTTTTCTGAAACTCCACGTTTCTGCCTTGATATTGCGGGTTATATGGCTGCGTGGAAGGGCCCTGAGCCTTGGCAGGTAACGTGGCGTCAAGCTTGCACGCCTTCCCCTACCACCATACCACAAGGGAGGCTCTCAACAAGCACCCTGGTGTTTTGAACTCCAACTCCCAGAATCCCTCACCGTGGGCCAAGCCGGCGGAGGCGTCTGGGAGTTGAAGTCTATTGGGGTTGGGCGAAGGCGGGGTGGAGCAGGAGGACCTGAGGGAGAAGAACGTTGGCCTCCACGTGACCCGCGGCAACCAATCGGGCGGCGCCTTCTTTCTTTCGAAGCGGAGAGAGGGCTGCGGACGGAGGCGGAGGCCGCTTCCTCCTCCTCCTCAGTCGCTCCTGGGAGCCGGAGAAGGAAGGAGGGAAGGCAGGAGGGAAGGGAGGGAGGCCGGCTGGCTGGCCGGCCGGTGGAGGAGGAGGAAGAGGAGGAGGAGGACTCAGAAGGAGTGAGGCAACGGGGCCGCCACACACACCACCAACTCTGAGGGAGGCCTGGCGGGCCCCCAGCAGACACCCAAGCAGTCGGCCATGCCGAATAAAACCAAGAAGGAGAAGAGCCAGGTCAGGCCTGAGGCGGGGAGGAGGGCTTGGAGGAGGAGGAGGAGGAAGGGGCGGGAGGGAGGCCTCTTCAGCAGGCATGGGCCAACTTGGGCCCTCCAGGTGTTTTGGACTTCAACTCCCACAATTCCTAACAGCCTCAGGCCCCTTCCTTTTCCCCCTCAGCCGCTTAAGCGGCTGAGGGGGAAAAGGAAGGGGCCTGAGGCTGTTAGGAATTGTGGGAGTTGAAGTCCAAAACACCTGGAGGGCCCAAGTTGACCCATGCCTGCTCTTGAGACTGCTTCTGTGGCAAAAAGAAAGTGTTTGGTTTCAGAATTGAACTTGTGAAGGGGAAAATCCCCAAATTTGCTCTTTTTTTCCCTCTCCCACTGAAGGTGGTTTTGGGAGCACCTTGGAGACTTCACTGACAGAACAGAGACGAGATTTTTTCCTTCAATTACTGAAACCACTCTATTTTTACCCATACTTTAGTAACTTATTGACGTCACTTCATGGAGAGAAAGGGCAGGCAAAGGTATCAAGGGAAATATTTGACAATTCCATTGAAGTTAAGTTGTCCACAACTTCATTGAAGTTAAATTACTCCACCTAACTATGTTAAAGTTGAGATGTCCCTTCAGTTAATCAAGTGACCAATATTTATTTATTTAACCAATTTTTTAAAAATTTCTTTAGGTGCTTGAGTAACTTAAACATTTTAGAATTAAACTTTAGAGAAAGGGCGGGCAAAGGTATCAAGGGAAATATTTGACAATTCCATTGAAGTTAAGTTGTCCACAACTTCATTGAAGTTAAGTTACTCCACCTAACTATGTTAAAGTTGAGATTTCCCTTCAGTTAGCCAAGTGATTAATATTTATTTATTTAGGTACTTGAGTAAACATTTTAGAATTAAACTTTAGGGGTCTGAAGAGAAAGGGCGGGCAAAGGTATCAAGGGAAATATTTGATAATTCCATTGAAGTTACGTTATCCCACAACTCCATTGAAATTAAGTTACCCTACCTAACTTTAGGGGTCTGAAGAGAAAGGGCGGGCAAAGGTATCAAGGGAAATATTTGATAATTCCATTGAAGTTACGTTATCCCACAACTCCATTGAAATTAAGTTACCCTACCTAACTTTAGGGGTCTGAAGAGAAAGGGCGGGCAAAGGTATCAAGGGAAATATTTGATAATTCCATTGACGTTAATTTGTCCCACAACTTCATTGAAGTTAAGTTACCCCACCTAACTATGTTAAAGTTGAGATTTACCTTCAGTTACTCAAGTGACCAATTTTTATTTATTTATTTAGGTATTTGAATAACTTAAACATTTTAGAATTAAACTTTAGAGAAAGACCAGGCAAAGGTATCAAGGGAAATACTTGATAATTCCATTGAAGTAAATTACCCCACCAAACTATGTTAAAGTTGAGATTTCCCTTCAGTTAGTCAAGTGATTAATATTTATTTATTTATTTAGGTATTTGAGTAACTTAAACATTTTAGAGTTAAACTTTAGGGATCTGAAGAGAAAGGGCAGGCAGCGGTATCAAGGGAAATATTTGATAATTCCATTGAAGTTAAGTTACCCCACCTAACTATGTTAAAGTTGAGATTTCCCTTCAGTTAGTCAAGTGACCAATTTATATTTATTTATTTATTTATTTGAATAACTTAAATATTTTAGAGTTAAATATTTTAGAGGTCTGAAGAGAAAGGGCGGGCAAAGGTATCAAGGGAAATACTTCATCACTCCATTGAAGTTAAGTTATCCCACAACTCCATTGAAGTTAAGTTACCCAACCTAACTATGTTAAAGTTGAGATTTCCCTTCAGTTAGTCAAGTGATTAATATTTATTTATTTATTTAGGTACTTGAGTAACTTAAACATTTTAGAATTAAACTTTAGAGGTCTGAAGAGAAAGGGCGGGCAAAGGTATCAAGGGAAATATTTGATAATTCCATTGAAGTTAAGTTGTCCTACAACTTCATTGAAGTTAAATTACCCCACCTAAGAATATTAAAGTTGAGATTTCCCTTCAGTTAGTCAATTGACCAATATTTATTTATTTATTTAGGTACTTGAGTAACTTAAACATTTTAGAATTAAACTTTAGAGGTCTGAAGAGAAAGGGCGGGCAAAGGTATCAAGGGAAATACTTGATAATTCCATTGAAGTTAAGTTATTCCACCTAACTATGTTAAAGTTGAGATTTCCCTTCAGTTAATCGAGTGACCAATTTTTATTTATTTATTTATTTATTTATTTAGGTACTTGAGTAACTTAAACATTTTAGAATTAAACTTTAGAGAAAGGGCAGGCAAAGGTATCAAGGGAAATACTTGATAATTCCATTGAAGTTACCCTACCTAACTATGTTAAAGTTGAGATTTCCCTTCAGTTACTCAAGTAACTTAAAAATTTTAGAATTGCACTTTAGGGGTCTAAAGAGAAAAGGGCAGGTGAAAGTATCAAGGGAAATACTTAATAACTCCATTGAAGTTATGTTGTCCCGCAACTCCATTGAAGTTAAGTTACCCCACCTAACTATGTTAAAGTTGAGATTTCCCTTCAGTTATCCAAGTGACTGGTTTTCTGGATACTTGAGTAACTTAAAAATTTTAGAATTACACTTTAGGGGTCTGAAGAGAAAGGGTGGGCAAAGGTATCAAGGGAAATACTTGATAATTTTTATTTTATTAACTTCAGTTATAATTCCATTGAAGTTAAGTTATCCCACAACCCCATTGAAGTTAAGTTACACCACCTAACTTTGTTAAAGTTGAGATTTCCCTTCAATTACTCAAGTAACTTAAACATTTTTGAATTACACTTTAGGGGTCTGAAGAGAAAGGGTGGGCAAAGGTATCAAGGGAAATACTTGATCATTCCATTGAAGTTAAGTTATCCCACAACTCCATTGAAGTTAAGTTACCCTACCTAACCTAACTATGTTAAAGTTGAGATTTCCTTTCAGTTACTCAAGTGACCATTTTTTGGTATTTGAGTAACGTAAGCATTTTAGAATTACACTTTAGGGGTCTGAAGAGAAAGAGCAGGCAAAATTATCAGAGGAAATACTTGCTAACTTTATTGAATCTAAGTTACCCCCACCTAACTTTTTTAAAGTTGAAATTTCCCTTCAGTTACTTAAGTGACCACTTTTTTGGTACTTTAGCAACTTGAAATGTCAGTTGAGCATTTTAGAAGCATAGTTGAGAGGTGTGAAGCAAAAGGGTAGGCAAAGTTAGCACTTTGAAGACTCCCAAGAATTAAGATGCAATTCTCTTCAGTTTCTGAAATGCTCAATATTT
This sequence comes from Anolis sagrei, assembly GCF_037176765.1. Classification (NCBI taxonomy): domain Eukaryota; kingdom Metazoa; phylum Chordata; class Lepidosauria; order Squamata; family Anolidae; genus Anolis; species Anolis sagrei. Next base: position 323,550,473 of record NC_090021.1, read on the forward strand.
ATTTATTTGGCATTTCAGTCACTTAAAACTTCAGTCCAACATTACAGAAGCACAGTTTTGGGGCCTGAAGAAAAAGGGAAACAAAGTTAGTACCTTAGATACTGAAATAAAGATGAAAATTTCCTGACATGCCTCTTTTTGCGGGAAACTTCAGTAACTTAAAACTTCAGTTGAGCACCGTTTAAGGATCTGAAGAGAAAGGACAAGCCAAGTGAGCAAAGGCATCAAATGTTAAGAGTTCTTGGCGCAGACAATATTTACCATACAATTCAAAGGCATGGGGTGCATCTACGATGTCGAATAAATGTGGTTTGACACCACTGACTGCCCTGGCTCAATGCTATAGAATTGTGGGAGTTGTAGTTTCACAAGGTATTTAACCTTCTCTACTAGAGAACACCTTAAAGATTGACTGAGATAACAGTTTTCGTTCAGTTTCTGAAGTGCCTTCTCTCCTTCTGATTGGGACTTCAGTAACTTAAACCTTCAGTTGAACAGTTGAGAAGCACGGTCTTTCTCTTCCAGAGAGGTCTGGTGGCTCAGCAAGCACTGACCCATGGCAGGGAAAGTGGTACTAAGCTGCATTAATTTTACAGTTTATCTGCATCTCATGGTGCCAGAGCGCAGTTTGTTCAGCGCCTTCCAAGTCGCCGAGTCTTCTGTGTGCCCGGGGGGGCGGGAGGTGTCTCTCATTTGGTATCAGCCATGGATTGAGATTCTGGGTTGGAGCCTGCCACTTTTGGACTCTTGCTTGCTGGGGTGTTCCAGCGAGTGTCTCTGTAGATCTTAGAAAACTATTTTGTGATTTAATCGTTGACGTGCAGGCTGATATCCAAACGGGATGAGCTGGAGATGTCACTGCCTTGGTCCTTCCACTATTGGCTGCTACTTCCCGGCGGATGTCAGGTAGTGCAATACCGGCTAGACAGTGTAGTTCAGGGGTCCTCAAACTAAGGCCCGAGGGACGAATATGGCCCTCCAAGGTCATTTACCCGGCCCTCGCTCAGGATCAACCTAAGTCTGAAATGACTTGAAAGCGCACAACAACAACAACAATCCTATCTCATCAGCCAAAAGCAGGTGCACACTTCCCATTGAAATACTAATAAGTTTATATTTGTTGAAATTATTCTTCATTTAAATTATTGTATTGTTTTTAAATTATTATTATTTTTTGCACTACAAATAAGATATGTGCAGTGTGCATAGGAATTCATTCATTTTTTTCCCTTCAAATTATAATCCGGCCCTCCAACAGTTTGAGGGACTGTGACCTGGCCCTCTGTTTAAAAAGTTTGAGGACCCCTGGTGTAGTTTCTCCAGTGGTGTAGGGCACAGAAACCTTGTGATAATGCGGCATGTCTCATTAAGAGCCACATCCACTGTTTTAGTGTGGTGAGATGTGTTCCACACTGGGCATGCATACTCAGCAGCAGAGTAGAATAGCGCAAGGGTAGATGTCTTCACTGTGTCTGGTTGTGATCCCCAGGTTGTGCCAGTCAGCTTTCCTATGATATTGTTTCTAACACCCACCTTTTGCTTGATATTCAGGCAGTGTTTCCTGTAGGTCAGAGCACGGTCCAAAAACTATGTACAGGGGTAAAGATTACAGTAGTAGAGAAGTGTAACAAAATTAGAGAAATTTTTATTTTTGCAAGCAGGGATGACAATTTGAACACATTACATGATACTGTCATGTAAGATGGAATTTGTAACTGATTAAATCATTTTTATAATGTTTATTCTTCAATGCACTTCGAATTATGTAGTCATCAAATAATCACCACAGCTGCTATTTGCAATTAACAAGAAAATACTTCTTTGTGGACCTCTTGTACGTGCCACATGAGCTCTTCCTTATCTTCTCCCTCCCCTCATTCCAAAAGGATGGCAAAGACCAGGAGGCATGAGCTTGTACTTTGAGGGGAAAACAACAAAAGCCTTTTAGGGACTAACTGATTTATGGTGTCATAAGCTTTGAATCTGCTAGTCTTTCTGAGGTGCCACCAGACTTTCTGTTGGAATAGACTTGAAACCTGTTCTGGAAGTTGCTGTTGAGATCGTTTTCTAGATATGTTGACTGTTCTCTTGTTAAAGAGTGATAGGTTTTGTTGTGGCTTTATTGTGGCTTTAATAAGAATTGTGCATGTGTTAAGACTGGCGTAACTAAGTGTAGTGGGAAAAACTCCTCAACAAAGTTGACAAGATGGAATCAAGGCTTATTTAAAGGAAGCATGTACCAAACTTATAGATACTCTTCTTTTTCTGGGACCAACTCTCTCATGTACTTGTAAAAGTGCCAGCAAGCAATTAAAACAAATGTTAATGTTTAACATGCTATCTCCTGTTCAAGTCGGAAATCATATTTATGTCTTCAGACAGGCCCAATCACTTTGAAGGAAGCTGCATTTATGCATAATTTTAAGTAATGCTGTAATCACCATATGCACATGTAACTAGGAATAAGCCCTGTTGCTCAGTATGTTGCTTAAACTTACATAGAATCAGTCTGCATTCCACTTTAGGCTAAATTCTTATGTTACACCCAAGTAGCATAGACTCATTGAATCAATGGAACCTACATAATGGTTGATTTACCAAATTTCTGGGATGGGGAGATAATAGGGTTTAAGACTTTGTTTCCTGGCTGGCAGCTTAATTGAGGCAGAGACCTGGCCTTTTAAAGGAATTCCAAGCAGTTTGTTTTAGTGGAAACACTAGAACAGACCACTCTTTTTTCACTTAACAGCTCTCTATACTATTGAATTCCATACAGCATCTCCTCATCTGTTCAAAATTTGAATGTGTTTATTTCACTGTATATTTTCATACTTTTATGCATCACTGTAATGTATCCCACTGGCCTGCTGCAGTTTTTTAGGAGACCTAATACATCTCAAGAAAGAAATATATTGGGAAAATTTATTTGAGGGGTGGGTTGTAGTGTCCAGGTGTTGTATAATGGCTGCTAACTTAGGTTCTAGTTATCAGTTGTGTTCTGAAGTGCTAGGAAAAATATAGAGTGGTATTGTAAGCTATGATGTGGGTTTGTTTCACCATTTAAAGTTGCTGTATATATTCATTTATAAGTTGAGGAAAGATTTTAGAGCTGAAATTATGAATTTTGATATGACATAAGGATAAGTCTAGTGGAAAGCCCCAATGCTCCCTTGGGGTGCAGTTCTTGCATTGACCTTTGGATGTTTTGATTCCGGTTTTGACGGTTGATTTTTGATTAAATTTTGTAGACTTATACATTAGAGTAGTTATCTTTCCTATCCACCATTATTATGAGGGACTCTTCACTATGAATATAAGAACTTATGCATGGGGGCAAAATCTAAACTATGGCAGAGGGACTGCCATATCTAGTTATGTTCAGTTCTGGAACTCTTCACAGATATGGAAAACATCCATGATCACATCTCATATTATTTGATGGTGGTGACGTGAAAGCACACACTTTAGAGCAGGGGTCCTCAAACTTTTTAAACAGAGGGCCACACCATAGTCCCTCAAACTGTTGGAGGGCCGGATTATAATTTGAAAAAAAGCATGAATGAATCCCTATGCACACTGCGCATATCTTATTTGTAGTGCAGAAACCACTCAAAACAATACAAACATTAAAATGAAGAACAATTTTAACAAATATAAATTTATAAGTATTTCAGTGGGAAGTGTGGACCTGCTTTTGGCTGATGACATAGGATTGTTGTTGTTGTATGCTTTTGAGTTGTTACAGACTTAGGTTGACCCTGAGCGAGGGCCAGGTAAATGACCTTGGAGGGCCGCATCCGGCCCCCGGGCCTTAGTTTGAGGACCCCTGCTTTAGAGCATCCAAGATCACGCCGCCATCATCTAATAATATGGAGCATGATGATTTACATTGGTTAAGAACTGCAGATCTGAAGCCTGTGCATCCAGAGGGATAGAATCTGTATACTGGATATGATTCCATCACTTGTTAAAAGTCAGCGGCCACAGCTGTCTATTCTTCTTTCTGAGAGCCTTCTTTTGATATTTTAGAATTATTTCAAGTTTTCCTTGACTTGTATCGAGGTTGCTTCCTTTGTCTTTTAAAACAACAATGCTTCGTGAAAATAGAGATTTAATTTTCTCTTGATTGTGCACATTGTTCATTTTACTCAAAAAGGGGGGCTGCAACCAAAATTGTACTCTGTTTGCTTTACATTTTTGTTTTTCTGTAATTTTCAGGAACCTCCAAAAGCAGGCAAAAGTGGGAAAAGTAACAAAGATTTGCAAGATAACCTGGACATTGAGGTAAATGTAAACATTTTTGTTTATAATTATGCTGACAATAAGGTTTCATTTGCTGGTATGTGTTAGTAAGAGCTTCTCAGTTTTCCAAATCTTGAACTGTAATGCCCATAATCTCTTGCCATTGTATGTAATGGGTAAGAATGAAAGGTATCCGACAATATGTGGAGTATCACGGTTTGCCAGCCCCTATAATAAAGAATAATAAAACTATTTATAGACCGCCCTCTCTACCCATAAAAAAGGGCAAATGTCCAATGCCTTAAAACAAATGCAAACACCTCAGAAATGATAAAAAGTACAAAATAATGATCATGAACATATAACAAAAGCATTAGCATGAATGCGAATAAACAGAATGCGAATAAACAAATAAAACAATGCTTGAACAAACGTATCCCAAACTTCCTCTATCACAATGGTTCTCAACCTGTGGGTCCCCAGGTGTTTTGGCCTACAACTCCCAGAAATCCCAGCCAGTTTACCAGCTGTTAGGATTTCTGGGAGTTGAAGGCCAAAAACATCTGGGGACCCCAGGTTGAGAACCACTGCGGCCCAAAATCAGAATCAATGTTGATAATAACACTTGTCTGTCTTATAAAAAAATTGAAAGGTTCTTGAAATTTTGCACAGTAAGTGCTTTGAATACTTACAAAAATTGCTAAATAAAAGTGTAGAGTGTTATTGGAGGCCTGGATTTCTACTTCATTTGTAAAGGCCTGGTAACTACTGTTTTATATGCACTTTGATCCATTCACATTTTCTGTGAATTGCTTTTGGCCCTGTGATAAGGAATTATTTATGCTGCTTTACATTCTGAATAACAAAGATGTTATAAAGACCATACAAGTCCAATGCTTACTTACTCTTTGGTGTGCTATCCGGTGCAGAGTTCTACCAGTGCAATTTCTGTTGGCTGAGAAGTAATGACATCAGTAGAAAACAATGTACAGGCAGTCCCCCAGTTACAAATAACTCATAGTTAAAAACAGGGGTGAGATAACAGGAAGTGAGTGAAATCTACCCCTCTGAAGGGAAATTCACTCCTGAAAGAGTTATCATGGGGAAAAGGCATCTCCACTGAATCTTTATCACCAATCATTACTTCTACAACAAGACAAATTTTGCAAAATCTAATTATCACAGGGACAAAAAGTGAGGTGAAATATCCTGTACAGGGGTACTGACAACAAAACAAACACTACAGGGATGTTAACCATTCCCTATGCTATCCAGAGCTTCTACCTACCTACCTATTTATCTGGAGTTACACTTAAAAATGCACCTATTCCAACTGACATACAAATTCAACTTAAGAACAAACCTACAGATCTTACCTTGTTCTTAACTTGGGAACTGCCTGTAGTTGGATTCTCCCTAGACAATTTAATCAGCAGCAATTAGGGCCATATATTCATGATAGAAGCTGCTCCAATTATCTTCCTTACCATACATTCTTTAAGCATTATCTCCAAAGGACATAGTCAACTAGTAATAGTAACTGGAGGATACAAGGAACTAAAGTGATTTTTTCTTGGTGTTCTGCCCAATAAAAAGGGTAGCACTGTCTATTGTTCCACCCTTGGCAGTCCACCCCATTTGAGTTTCTATCTTACTTTTGGCTAATCTTAGAGCTCTGTGCCTTGCAGTGTGTTGTAGTTTTGAGTTCTTGTGAAAAAAGTCAGATTGTGTAGAGACTGTTTCTGTGAAGAACAGGAAGAACACAACCAGCAGTATCCCTCAAGCATTTTATTGTACTGTACTGGTGATGCTTATTTTTTTACATTGCTTTCTTTGTATATTTAAAAGTGGTGGTGAAATGGTTAAGTTGCTCATGTCATGCACATTTTGGATAGCCTTTGGCAAGGGCTACCCAATATGATCTGTATGTGCTATGAGATTGCCTTATTTGAAGTCTAAACAAAAATTGATTCATACGCAGAGTTTAATCATTTGTTAGATCAGAACTACATCTCACAACTGTTGCTTTGTTGATTCCCAGATTAATGGACCCATGTAATTTTCCTTTTGTTAGTAATGTCCAATATAACTATGCTGTGGTTTTTCCTGATTAAGGGACACTGAGGTGGGCAAGCCCACAGCTTAAAGGTGATGTGTCACATGTTTTGTTTTACTAAAAATAATCAGGAGAAAAACTGAATTTTCATGGCTGCAGGTTTTGGTGATAATTGTGTGTCCCATTACTAGTAGAATTCTTTATATTTCCTTTGAAAACACACTAATGGTGATGTTTACCACTTCTGTTGGGATTAGATACTTTTCTTTGAATTTCAGGTGGTCAACCTTGATCTCAAGAATTCAAACACAAAACTCTGTAGGAGTATAGTATCCCTCCTGCATTCGGATAATTACATGTGAGAATACTTAATAACTGGAGATGGGACAGAGAGCTGTTTATATGCCAAAATAAATTTTGGATGCTATCCCAAAAACAATTTCTAAGAATTAAGTGTTTGTACTTTTTAAAATATGTTGCATTTTTAGTTCATTTGGCCAACAGTATTGTACTGTTCTAAGAATTACCACCTGTGAATTTTATCAAGGGAGCAAACTGTGTCAGCTGCCAGGTGAAGATACATGTCAGAAGAACATAAAGATGTAAAGCTTTCAAGAGAATAGCAAGGCTTGGAGAACAGACTGTCTGGATATAATTTTTAAAAAGTTCTGAGGCATCTGCTATAAGACCTTTTAATTCTGAACTTGTTCATTCTTTTAATACATGCTTCTGCAAGCTGCTATCATGCGTGAACATGCATGCAGTTGTAGGGAAAAATGAAAGCGTGAAGAAGGCTGTAGTAAAGAGACAGCTGGCAGTGGTTTCTGTCAACATTGCAGTGTTTTTTCATGGGAATTGCTGTGACTGTCCTTGTGTAGCCTGGTTCACTCTTCTGTTTGTCCATGTGATACTGGGTGTGTGAGTAGTTGAGATCTTGCTGTAGTTGCTTATTTGGAGCCTGAGAACTGAATGTAGTGGGTGTGGTATAAATCTGGGTATAAAATATTGTTAAGCATTTTATTTAATTATTTATCTTACAGATTTGCTTCTTAGTTTGTTTTTGTGGCATCAGTTATGATCACTTTAGAAAGTATTACTTTGCATGCTCTGCTCTAAATCCTGTTGTTAGTCCTTACTACAGTATAGCCATTTACCATATGTATTGACTAATCATTTAACAGTTTAGTTATTTATTTATTTATTTATTTACAGTATTTGTATTCTGCCCTTCTCACCCCGCAGGGGACTCAGGGCGGATTACAGTGTACACATATATGGCAAACATTCAATGCCAAAGACACACAACAGATATAGACAGGCAGTCAGAGGCTATTTAACTTTTCTGGCTGCCAGGGAAGCTGTCGCTTTCATCGTCCATCTGCAACACTGATGAAGTACTTCTTTTAAGCAGAGGCTGGATGGCCATTTGTCAGGGGTGATTTGAATGCAATATTCCTGCTTCTTGGCAGGGGGTTGGACTGGATGGCCCATGAGGTCTCTTCCAACTCTTTGATTCTATGATTCTATGACTTCCTCATTCCCCGCATGCATTGCTGGAGTCTTTTTTATGGCCTCGTAAATTAGTTAAATTAGCCTCCCCACACATAGGTGGTACCTAATTTTCCTACTTGACAGATGCAACAGTCTTTCGGGTTGCAAAGGTCGACCACAAGTTACACGATTGGTCGGAAGCTCACTCTGACCCGGACTGGCTTCGAACTCATGACAGGATGATAACTTCTACCTCCAGGACAGTTCAGCTTAGAATTAGTTGTTCCACATTAATGTAGCTATAGGGCTACCATAATAATAAAAATCTGCTTTGAGTGAGTTGTCAGTCTTGCATTATTTTGGCAGCTTCTTTGTCAATATTAACCCATATGATTTCAGCCATTGCAGTATGCAAATTTATTGCTGAAATGGCCTTGCTCTCTAGGGACATTATGAGTGATATACATAGATTTGGTAGAGTAAGATTAACTCAGTCTCCATTTATCTAGTAGGTATTTGGTAGTCATAATGTTGTTGTTGTTGTTGTTGTTGTTGTTGTTGTTGTTGTTGTTGTATTCAAGTATTCCTTGAACATGATTGCTGTAATAAGAACTGAAGATGTGGTTTGCATCACTTTTCAGTAATAAACCTTTATGCATTGCTGAGATGTAGAGATTCCAGACACAAAGGTGCAGATTTCCCGGTGCTTGTTATTCTTCCCTCAAGCTTTTTTTTTTCTCTTTTGGTACTTCTGGCAACCCTCAGTCAATATTCTCATAGTTTTTTCTTGGTAAACCTTCTTCCAAGGGGTTTGCATGGCCTCTGAGACAGAGAGTTTCCCCAAGGCAATGCAGTGGATTTGCATAGCTGAGTGGAGAACTAATCCTTCAGAGTCCTAGTCAAACTTTCAAACTACAAACCCAAACTACTACACCATGTTGGCTCTCAGCTGGTATCTATTGAACAATGAATTCGCTACTTTTTTTACAGGGAGCCATCTTTCTTCATCTTTAAGCAGAAGTTGGCAAGAGGCAGATACTGAGAAAGTCAGCTTCTCAAATTGTTACTGATAAGTTCCCTCTCAAAATATGTCACACAGAACAGCCTCTCCTAGAAAAAAAGATGGAGCAGGTTGTTATTTATAGAAATAGTGATTGTGATGCGATTGTGCTGAAAGGTGAAGCAAATCTGGAGACAAAGCTGCAAGAGCTGATGTGTGTCTGCTTGCTTTGTTTTAAAAAACAGGACACATTTTGGCCACTTTCAGAGTTGGCCTTCCTTAAAGGTTCCACTTTACACAGAAATTCCTGAAGTTGTGAAATACATTCTCCAAAGAAATGCTCCATTAAGCAAAGAGTTTGGGTGTGTCATTCCTGTTGTTGTTGTTGTTCATTCGTTCAGTCGTTTCCGACTCTTTGTGATCTCATGGACGCCCACGCCAGAGCTCCCTGTCGGCTGTCACCACCCCCAGCTCCTTCAAGGTCAATCCAGTCACTTCAAGGATGCCATCCATCCATCTTGCCCTTGGTCGGCCCCTCTTCCTTTTTCCTTCCATTTTCCCCAGCATCATTGTCTTCTCTAAGCTTTCCTTTCTTCTCATGATGTGGCCAAAGTACTTCATCTTTGCCTCTACTATCCTTCCCTCCAACGAACAGTCAGGCTTTATTTCCTGAAGTATGGACTGGTTGGATTTTCTCACGATCCAAGGCACTCTCAGAACTTTCCTCCAACACCACAGTTTAAAAGCATCTCTTTCTTCACTCAGTCTTCCCTATGGTCCAGCTCTCACATCCGTAGGTGACTATGGGGAATACCATTGCTTTAACTACATGGATCTTGGTTGCCAGTGTGATGTCTCTACTCTTCACTATTTTATTGGGATTGGACATTGCTCTCCTCTCAAGAAGTAAGCGTCTCCTGATTTCCTGGCTGCAGTCTGCATCTGCAGTAATCTTTCATGTGTCATTCCTAGATGATCTTTAACTCCTTGGGATTTTCAATCTATGTTAGAAATGTGTAGCAAGATATTCAACACAGTACAGTCACACTTACTCACCATTAGTGAAGGTAAGCAGGATTATTTTGCTTTAGGCAAACTTTCCTGAATCAGTCAACCCTTGCCATACCAGTTTTTTCACTACCATCCCTCTCTTTTTAACTCACTAGCTTCATTCATGTTTCAACCCCAGCCTCGTCTTTCATTCTTTCCTTTTAGTTAGCAGATTAATCCTTTACCAGGTAGTGTTGTTAGTGAAATCTTTGACTTAAACTACAGAAATATGTTTTTCATAACTTGACTGATTATATCCAATTTCAGGTGTGAAACCATTTTGAAAATGGTACTTTGGTACAGGAATACTTTGTGTTTTCCTGCATGGCAGGGGATTGGATTAGATGGGCCATGGGGTCTCTTCCAACTCTATTATTCTGTGATTCTATCCAAAAATGCACCAATTCTGGTATAATAGATTTTTTTTAAAAAAAAGTGTATTCAAAGTTTTTTCTATAGTACTTACACTCTTGTATAGTATGACCCCCATATCCATTGTGTGTGTGTGGGGGGGGGGGGGGCATATATTCCATGAATGTCTGTGGTTATCTGAAACTACTGGTAATAGTCAACCTTATCTTTGGACTATACTTGGGATTTACACTGGACGGCCTAGAGAGGCCTTCAAACACTTAATGTAGGGAATATTTTTGAAGTTCTGTTAAGTGGGACTGTGGATATTGATTATGTGGCTAAATGTGGCTACTCTATATTGCCAGTGTCAGTACATACCAACATATCAATTCCTGGGCATTAAAGATATAAGTAAAACTGAAGTACAGTACATGTGACAAATAAGGCAAAAATTGATATAATATGACAAACTAATTGGTTGAAGCCCAAATATTCAGAAATGTATACAAATGTGCATAAGTAATTTTTTGTTGAATAATCTTTGTCAGTTGGAAGCATTCATAGTGTGGACCATTTCAGTTGTTCAGGATTCCATAAAAAGTTTGTGATAGTGTTATTGTGAATGCTCTGAAAAATTATCACTGCACATTGAGCTTCATAGCTATGAAAATAGCAAGAATGCTCTTATTGTGAAGCATGTCCATTTGTATTTTTCATGATTATTTTCTTTTTTCATAAGGCATTAAATTTCTTACTATTTTGTAAATCCACAGTATCCTATCAAAAATTCAGATCTCCTTTTACAGCAATAGGTATATTTTCCTACTTCTTACAAAGATTTTAATATCATTTTAATGATATAACAAAATACATGTCGATAGGACAGTTAGATCGATATCCAATTTATATATGAGTACAGTATTCAAAACATTGACAATCTGGTGAAGAATTGCTCAGCTTTTTTGCTTCTTCATTGTTTATAAAGGTTTTATCAGACAGTGGAGCCTGTGCATTCTTGCTGCCTTGGATGCGCTCATTCATAGTAATTGCCATCTAAACACACATAATTATACAACAAAAGTTGCAAGTGGCCAAATTAGTTCCCTTTATTGATGAAATTCCTCATAAAATCCTGCCATTTGTCTTGAAATAACATGATCTCGAAGTACTTGCCTCCTGTTTTCAGTACCCTTTTGTTCTCTTGGATGTCTTTTAATCATTGGGGAGATATTTATCCCAGATAGTTTAATCAGAGACTTTCTCAATATCACTTAATACTGGAAATTTTGAAAGCAACAATTCATCAATGTCTTTGAGAACTATAACCTCAAAATATTTGCAAGTACTATTTCATCATATATACTTGGAGAACTTCGTGTTAGTGTGTGTGATGAGGATTGTTGTTTTCCCTAAAAACTTAAAAATAAACTTCTGGTTGCTTCCTGGTTTGAAAAAAATGCACAATAAAGGGCAACTAACCCTGATGTACATTACTGTTGTCTAATCTATTGTACAACAAGTAATTTGGAATCTAAAAATACCTTGCTGTTCATACATTGAAAATACTATATTCTTCTGTACTTTCAGAATTAATGCAGTTTGATGGCACTTTAACTGCTATGAATCAGTCCTATGGAATCATGAGAGCTGTAGCTTTGCAAGATCTTTGGTTTTCCCTGCTAAAATGTGCTCAATCCTCACCAAACTACAGATCCCAGGATTCTAAAGCATTGAGCCATAATCATTAAAGTGATGTCAAGCTGCATTAATTCTACAGTGTGGATACATCCTTAGTTTCCACTGTAGTTTGTGCTTGTCGGGCCTCATGTTGAGTACTGTGTTTGGTTTTGGGCATCTCCTTTTAAGAAGGTTATAGATAAGTTGGAGCAGGGTTAGAGAAGGGCAATAAGGATGATAAGAGTTATGTAGAACAAAACAAAGACGGGTTGGGGAGCTGGGCTTGTTCAGCTTGGTAATGATAATACGAATGTGATTATATTCTTTGAATACTTCAAAGGCTACACAGAAAGGAGGTGAGAGACCTGTTCTCTGCTGCCCCAAGAGGTAGGAACAGATCTAATAGTGTGAAATTACAGAAAATTAGTTGCCTGCTCCTAGATTTTGAGACTTCTTTCTCAGGGAGGCCAGAATCATCCCCACCTTGTTCTCCATCCAATCAGATAGTCTCTTAAAACATGAAGTCGGCACTGTATCGTTTTAATTGAATTGTTTTCAACAGCTTTAAAATGTATTTTAACTTCTTTGTTTTAATCATTGTATTGAGCTTAATTTTATTGTAATAGCTACCTTTTATTTGTTTAGAATTTGATCACTTTTTAAATTGTGAACTGTTTTGGGTCTCGCTTTGGGAGGATTGGGTATTATTTTTGTTGTTGTTGTTATTATTCCAGCTTCGTGATTCTATAACTATGACTTTAATATTTTTAATATCTTATTGTTGAGCAAACAGTAGCAGTTGTTGATATAGTAGTCAACCTTATATAGATGTAGATACAGTAACACATTCACAGGGCACTGTGTATAACAATTAAAACAGCATCATATCTAGTTTAGAAAAAATAGGAATTCTTGGGTTTGCAGCAAAAGCCTTGGAAGTTAATTAAGATGCGTGGCAAAGATCTATAGCCTTCTCTTCAGTGGCAATTCTTTGTCATTATTGAGGGTCCTTGAAGAACGGAGTGCAAGAAATGAGAAGTAACTCTGCTAGTGCAATTTCCTTTCCGTTTTTTTTAGATTTCAGATATATACTGAATAATATACTAAATATATAATATATTGTATGTACATATAACTTGTAAGCTGCTCTGAGTCCCCTTCGGGGTGAGAAGGGTGGCGCATAAATAAATAAATAAACAAACAAACAAAATATGTAGTGTCCTGGCAGCTTTTTGTCCATTGAAAAATAAGGTGACAGGAAAGTTGAAAAACAAATGCAAGATAATTGCAAGCAAAGTAATTACGTTTTAAATAAGATTCACCTAATTCAGCATTCTGATATCGTAAAAAATGGAGAAAACTCATGTGAGGTACATGCCAACCTCTTACCGTTGCTATCAACTATAGTTTGTTCCATTCTCCAAGGTTCATGTAACATGTTGAACCATGTATATGTGTAAGGAAACCTCTAAGTGTTTCTGAAATGTGAATAAGGAAGCTAAACATTAACAAACATTTTACTTACCATATCTTAGTTATTTATTTGTAATCAGGATTTTGTCAAATAACCACTAGTTTAAAGAAAGGCTTTATAAAAAAATTCCCACTAAAGCCAACTGAGTAGTGATCATTGTTGCATTTCACAAGGATGTTTACCTTCAGAGTCTTGACATGAGCATAGCAGCTGTTATGGTTTATATTGAAACTTCCTGAGTCTGGCTCCTGTCATCATGCACTTGTCCACTTTAGGATTTTCAACATAGGTTAAAATACTGACAATGGTGACTAAAAGCAAGGCTAGGCAGTATTGGTGATACTAGAAATAAAACTGTTGTTACCTGCATTATATTTTGTTCAAGAAGCCTAATTATGCTTTGCTTTTTATAAACAGGCCACATGCAAAAAATCAAACACCATAACACCTACAGCACAGTTGTCTAAAATCAAAGTACCTCCTGCCCCAGCTGTATCGAAGAAAGAGAAACGACAGAGTTCTTCAAGATTTAGTATTAGCAATAACAGAGAACTCCAAAAGCTGCCAGCTTTAAAAGGTAATTGCTATATTTCTTTCTGTAATCCTTGCCAGAGAAACATGTTGTTTATGCAAGTCTGGGAAATCTTTTTACCATTGTAGCTTGCGTTTTAGTTGGATTTTGGCATGCAGAGTAAGGTTTCTGACTGTTTCTCCTCAAGTTTTCAACAAGTGTTGAGTGCACCAGTGTGATGGAGTGTGAACTGCCCTATGTTTCAAGAATGATTAGCTATGCATAAACATCTCTTGGGGGAGGGAATGAAGAACAAACCAGCCCCACCTCAGCGCATGCAACTCACCAGTTCTCTATCGTTGCCTGAGGACATTATCAGAAAATTACACTCCCCAAACACATGGGATAGTGTTGTGCTGTCCTAATGTCAGAACACAAATAATCTGAGAACTACTTTTGTCTCAGTCTGCAAGTATCATGTTTTTGTTGCTGCAGAAAGCTTTTTGTGGTAATCAAGACATGGATTTTGAGTTAGTGTGGGACTATGCTTTATTGTGTAAGGCAAAAATGGATGACACCCTGTGTCATGATCTGTTCTCACCATCAGTTATGGAAGACATGGAATTAAGATCATGTAATTTGTTGATGTTGTAAACATCTTGAGGACACCAAGTTGATTGCCCCTGTTTCAGAATATGGAAGCTTGCTTTTAACTCAAAGCAGTACTTCACAGTTAAATCTTTGTAATGTTCATGCTATTGAATCATTTTAGAGAGATTGGATTTTGAAGATATCCAGTGTTCATTATTTTCTGCCCATTAGCAGCTTCCAATTGGTCTTATACTTTCAGAGGCATTGATTATTAAATCAGTTTTAAGAGCTTGTGCATATTTGGCAACATTTAATTTGCAATTGTGGTTAACGGGCAATGAATAGACTTGGCTGTAAAATTTTCAGAAGACTAAAGCTGTGGGAAAAATAATTCCTTCTTTTTGAGACTGGAAAAAAAGAGATGTTGAAGAAAAGGGATATATAAACAATATTTAGCTGAACTGAGTTTACTTTATCAACATACAATGTACTAGTAATAATATGCCTTTTGGGTTGCTGTGAGTTTCTAGGCTGTATGGTCATGTTCCAGAATCACTCTCTCCTGATGTTTCACCAACATCTATGACAGGCATGCACAGAGGTTGTAAAGTCTTTTGCCATACTATCTAAAGTTACTTACTTGTTAAAGTATTTTGTAACCATTTTGAAGTTTACACTTTGGCCTCAAAAAGTATAATTGTTTTATAAATTTCTCCAAGAAGAAATAAGAATGTGCCCTATACAAAGGAAGCCAAATACTGCATTCCCTTATACCAAAATATTTATATTTTAGTCATTGCTGTTTGAGAAATTGGAAAATTGAAAATACTATCATTTTAGATTTTAAAGTGTAGTTTTTAAATCAAAACGGTTCTATATGTGCTAATCTTAAAATCTAACAGAATATTTGCAAATTGATTAAAGCTTCAGATTTTATAGCATACACAGTGGTTGTCCAATGCTATAGACAGTCCTACATGCAGCTGTTTGTAGAGAACATTTTGACTAGGTAACACCTTGTCTGCAATGGCATTTCACTCATAACAAAATCCAGAGTATTTCATTTGAGTTCCTTTTCAGCATTCCCTTGGTTGTCCAATTTTCTGTCTCAGTTTTTTAAGTCCCCCCTTCTTCTTTTTTTCTCCTCAGAGTTCATATCTTTAAGTATGATTTTTCCTTCTCTGGATTGAATTTGACCGTGCACTTTGATGGCTATTGTTATGTTGGATGCTAAAGAAAACTTTGGAGCCAAGCTTAAATATTAAGTCAGCCTGATAATGGTTTGAGTACTGGATGGGGCTCTGGAGACCCAGGTTCACATCCTGATCAGCCTTGTCTGTGACAAAATAGTGCATGTACATATAGCACAATCATTCCTTTTCATCAATTTAGACAGTTCAGGTTTGCCATTGTAAATTTATCCAGATTTTTTAAAACACTCTGCTCAAATGTAGAATCTTAAACATGCAATCTGATTAAGCATGAATTAAGGCATTAGCAAACAAGTGTTTTATATCTTTTTTGCTGGTTTCAAAAGGTAACATACTTGAAAATTTGTAATTAACGAAGGTGTTAGAAGTGGCATTCATTGGGATTAATCATTTCTTGCATAGTCTGGTTTTCTAAGGCCGAGTACTTTCTCGGCCTTAGAAATTAAGGCCGAGATGATGAGATGTTTGAAGCATGTAAATAACATTTGCATTCTGATAAAGTTTAATTGTGAGGGGGATACTTCTTTACTCTTTATAACTACATCCCCATAATCTGGTCCTAGCCGTGCAAACCCATATTACAAGTAATGGACTACTTATTACTGAAACATTCCTTTTGTTTTATAAGAAAGTCATACACGTCATGGGTCCTTGGGTTTATGAATAATATTATTCTGAACACATTAAAACTGAAAACGTAGTGCAACTCACATTTGTATAATTTTGAGAACAAAATTTGTGTTACCTTGTGTGAAATACCGTATTTACTTGAGTATAATGTGCCAACGATTGTAATACGCACCTCTATTTTGAAGGTGTGCATCTGTTTAAAAAAAAAAGATTTGTTGTTGAATGTAATGCCAGTCGGATATTCTGCTACCCACCTTGGAACAGCCAACAAGCAAGGGAATGCTGTGCCTCTCCATCTGGCTGAGGCTGGTGAACTCACCAGTCTTGACCTAATGGGTTGGCAGCAGCTGCCCAACTAAGCCCACATTCAAAGGCCTTTGAAACCGAAGAGGAGATTTTGAAGGCCTTGTGAATGTGGCCACTTGAGAAAGTTTGCTAGCCACAGCCTAGCGAAGGGACTCATGTGGGATTCTAATACGTTATTGAATCTAATGCACACTTCACTTTGGCTATGTAACTTAGCCAAAAAGGCTAAGCATTAGATTTGTGTTAATATGGTATAAGACATTGTAGTCCTAATGAGATTTTTCGAAACTGAACCCAATCTTTCTGCTTTTAGCTTGAGTAATGTAGGGTAAATCTATTGCAGGCAGAAAGTACAACAATCAGAATTGAAAGGAAGTGCAAGAGGGACACTTCCTCTTTGCTCTGCTCCCCACTATGATCGCCCCTCAACATCTGGAGAATTTTCTGTGTAATATGATATGTGTTGGGAACATCTCAGGGGTAGGGTGTTTAGGAGACATTTTGCAGAAGCGTATGCAACAGTGGAAAAGAAACCATGGGAACTTTAAACAGTGCACACAATATATGTGGAGATGTGACTAGATTTAGTAAGATTAAATGTGAAATCTATTTAAGTGAAATTACCTAAAATGTGGGTTTTGATTTATTTCTTGAAAAACTTGTATTGGTGTGTTTTTTGTCTTGGATATGCTAAGTGAGTTGAAGCATGCTCTCTTGGAAATATTGTTAACTGTGGTCAAGTCCATGTCAAATTATAGCAGCTATGAATGAGAGACTTCCAAATCACCCTTTCGTGAACATCTTCACTTGGGTCTTGCATGCTCAGGGCTTTGTGTTTCTTGACTGAGCCTTCCCATTTGCAATGTTATCTTCCTCTTTTTCTTCTGCTTTCTACCTTGCTGGGCATTATCATCCTTTGTAGTGAGTCATATCTTTTCATTATATGGTCAGAGGACAATATTCAGATTAATCTTTTTGACTTCCTGGGAGAACTCGGACCTACTTTGCTCTAAGATTCGTTTATTATTATTTTTCTCTTTCTCCACCTTCTCCTCCTCTTCCTTTTTGGGCGGGGGGATTCAGATTATTTGCAGAACTCTCCTTTAGCATCAAATCTCAGGTGATGATTTTCTTCTTATCGGCCTTCAACATCTAGATTTCCCAGGCACACTTTTACAATGACATGGACAATCCTTTGGTATTCAAACATATTGGGATATGATACTCTACTACACCGGTAGTTATTTTTGGGGATTATAACAGCTAAAATCTGAGATTTCAGGGGATTGCAATCCAGAAAAGCAATAGTTATAATTACTTGCTGATACTTCTGTCACCAGATCCTATATTTATTTCTTCTTTGTAATATGCTTTGGAATTTAGATCCATAAGTAAGTAATTTAATTTTCTGTATCTTTTAACAAAGGCATTTCATTGAAATACTTTAGTGTGGCCAGTTTGTATCTTGGGTGGCTGTTTTCATGGTGTCAAAACTGAAAAGAAGAAATGTGTGCAACATTGTGTTGCTTGATCAAACTACTTAATAATTGTAAATATAGAAAATTGATTGTGTGCCACCTAGTGGGTATATCATTTTCTCCTGATTTGCAACCCTAAATAAATCGTACTTTGTCAAGAATAGATATGTGTTGCTTCATAGCAAGGATTACTTTTTCTTTGGGAAAAATTTAAATTCCTTAACAGGAAAATATGAATACTAGAGAAAGGGGGATTAAATCTATAACACATGTCTTGGGAAGACCAACATATGAACAGTGGAGCAATTGCAGTCAATTAACATGCATAGTTTACACCAGTGTTGCATGCCTATATTTGTGTTAATGTAAATGCTTTTCTTAGAAGTAATAGTTTTGTGATGTCACCAGTATTATCTTACAGAGTGCTGTGTGGCCATATGAATGTAGGCTAGTGGCTCCATTTCCTTAGTACTTTGTGCTGAGTTCACATGGACCTTTTTGATAACTATTTTATGTTGGAGCTTTAATTTTTACATTGGAAATAGAATGTTTTGGCGGAAATGGTGGAAAATAAGTAGAACTGTTGTGGCATATTAAAATGTAATTATTAGGTTCCCATTGCTGTTCATAGTTGTATAATTCTTCAGTATCCCCCCTTCTTTGCAAAAGTTCCAGCATTCAGTCACCCAATTTCTATGTTGGGAGCTGAAGAAGAGACCATAATCTTGCCAACGCTACACAGTTTCAGGTATATTTATGATTTAGACCAGATATGGGCAAATCCAGGCCCCGGAGCCAGATGTGGCTCCTTGGGCTCTTTTCTCAGGCCCTCCTCCCTCACCATCCTAGCCTTTCTTCCCTCCCTCCCTCCCTCCCTCCCTCCCTCCCTCCCTCTTTCCTCCTCCCTTCCCTTCCACCTTTTGTCCTTCCTTCCATCTTTCCTCCCTCCTTCACTCTCTTTCTCCTTCCTTCCTTTTTGTATTGTCTCCCTTCTCTCTCTCTTTCTTTCCTCCCTCCCTCTCTTCATTCATCTCTTCCTTCTCTTTTTCCTTCCTCCTTTCCTCCTGGGGGATGTTTACCTGGGAGAAGAGAAGGTAGAGAGGGAACATGGGAACCATGTTCCTAGATTTAAAAGGGTGTTCCATTGGGGAGGAGGGGGGAAACTGTTTCTGCTGCTCTAGAGACCAGGGCACAAGGGAGCAATGGTTTCAAGTGGCAAGGAAAGAGATTTGACTGAAAAGATTAGGAAACACTTCCTGAGAGTAAGAGGTGTTGGAAAGTTGCTTAGGCTACCTGGGAGTCTGCTTTAGTCTCCTTCTCTGGAGGATTTCTCACAGAGGTTGTCTATTGGGAGTGCTGTGATTGTGCCTTCTTGCATGGCAGGGGGTTGGACTGGATGGCCCTTGGGGGTGTCTTTCAGGTCTAGGCTTCTATATCAGGAGTAGGCAACACAGGGTCTAATGGATACACTTTTTCTCTCCCATCTATCATCTCATCCTTAATGCTTTAAGGATCCAAACATTTCCCGTCTTTCATTTACTTTCTGCCTCCGAAAGAGAAGAGGAAGGGGAGGAAAAGGCAGGGAGGGGACTTGGGGAGAATGCCCTTCCTCCCTGGCCGCCCAGCCCACCATGTGGCCCCCAAGTTAGAAAGTTTGCTCATGCCTGAGTTAGACAAACACGTCTGAGTCAGTTTCAGTATGGATGCCACCACAGAATGTTATTTGTCAGTCAGGTATTTCTTACATTCTGTCTTTGTACACTAAGACTGTTTTGAATTAAAAATATCTTTTAGCCCTGTGTACTGCCCTGCAGTAAAGTTATGGTAATAGACAATAATGAAGTTACTGATTGGTAGCTATTCGCAGGACAACTCTGTGCTATACCAACCAATAAAATACCAACAGTTGCTACTTGACAAATGGTTTTACATCTGGCACAAGGTGATGTACGAGCAACTTTGTCAGATTTGGTTATTAAACAACAGCAAATGTGGGCAGAATTTATTTGTTTTCTGCCAGACACTGAGATAACACCAACCAGGACAATATACAGAGGATTGATTGGGCACTAAAATACTTGCCATGTCTCTTTAAAATTCCATTCACATTTTTTCATAGTTCTGTCTTGCCCTTTTGAATTCAGGACTTGGAAAATGGATGCATCTTTCCTAGAGGTCTCTATCAAGGTAGGCAGCCATTAATAAGTTAAATGTTGTGTCCCATGGGTGTAAGAACTTCTGTTGATTTTTGGCCTTTAGCCTCTGCAAGTATAGGCTAACCACTGTGCTGAACAGAGCTCTCTGGTGTGGTTCAATTACAATAGCTGCATGTGACCTATCAATCACTGATGGTCTGCTTCACTCCTTTTTGCTGAAGAGTGTGCAGTGCATGTTGTTTATCGACTATCTCTTGACTTTTGGGACGGGGGGGGGGGGGGGAATCTGCATTTGAGGTAGCAACACAATAGGTACGGATTTGTATTCTGAGTGTATAATAATAAAGATTTCAGTGTGCATGAAGCTATTAGGAAGTGTGCCAAGTTCATGTATTCTAATAATACATTAAATGAAAATAAGAAGTTTAAAATTGGAATCATCTTCCATAAAATGTAGAACATAAAAAACAGGAGACTTTTGGAATGAGTTTTATCAGTTTTGGTTTCTTCTTTAAATATAGATAGCCTGTATCCTACAACTTTGAAAACTGCTGCTATTTTGATAGTGTTTTGTTTAAAAATGGGACTAGGCATTGTGAGTGTTCCTTAAATGTCAAAGATAGTTTACCTAATTCATATCTCTGGAGACTCAGTGAAATTTACTTTTAAAAGTGTCTTCCTCTGCCATGGTTTTCCTCACTTTCTGTCAAATGAGTACACGTCAAATTAATTGTTTCTATAAATACTTCCATTTAGTGGAGAGATCTTGGCCAGTAGAAGGCAGACATTGTCAGTTTTAGGCTATAACGTTATTCTTGTCTTAGTTAATGAAATTAAGTTACATAGATGTGTATGTGAGATGGAAAGAGAACCATACAGAGAGGGAGGAGGACAGATGGACAGCATGCTAAATCTGATTGATATGGTTGTATTCAAGAAGCTTGAAGTAGATTTTATATGGATCTTTCTGCATGGATTTGAATTGACATGCCAGTTCTGCAAGCCACACCTAACCATCAGCTACTTTTCTACAAGCCTGTGCTTGAACTTTAACAGACTGCAATATACATGGGATGTGACTCTTCTCTGGGATGAGGAAATACAAATGAATGTAAAATGTTTCTATGTTGCCTTTCTGATTCATGTGGACTCCCAAGGCATTTGACACAACAGACATTACTAGTTGTTTGTCTTTTTTATATCTGGTAATAAAACATCAGGTAAAATACACCAGCAAAATGGGCGAGGAATATTCAGCCAATTTGCAAGTCAAAGGATGCCAAAATAATGCAGTATTTCATTATAGCAAAAGGGAAACCGCCAATTGAAACACTGTGACCCAGTGGAGAATTCTAGTGCCATGACAAAGAAGACCTTTTCTTGTGTATTTGTCAACAGTACTTCTCTCAAGTGACCTATATGGATGATGATATAATAAGAAGACTATTCTTTAAGCCAGATACCCATTTTAATAGGAAGAAAGAGCATATGTGCAGAATCTTCCCATATCCCTGTTCAAACAGCTCCTAGTTTCATGCCTTTATTTTCATGCTTATATTAAATGTAGTTAGCAATTAGTTTTATTGCAGAGTACAAATGTAATGGTGATAAAAATGAATGAAGTTCTATGCTTTATGTTAAAGATTAACACGGCCTCCTCTACAACATGTTACAAGCTTGGTAAATGAAGTGAATGCTATAGATCAGAGGTGTCTAACTTGCAGCCATCCAGCTGTTTGGGCATCCAATTCCCAGAAGTTCTAGCCAGCTTGTCTAATGGCCAGGAATCCTGGGAGCTGAAGTCCAAAACACCTGGAGGATTACAAGCTTGATACCACTGCTGTAGATGTAGCATACCTTGATTTCAGCAAGTCCCCCAAACAAGCTAATAAAATATGGGCTAGACATTGCTACTATGATTGATTGAGTCGTTGAACCCAAAGGATGCTTAGCAGTGGCTCCTCTTCATCCTGGAGAGAAATAACCAGTAGGATGCCACATAGTTCTGTCCTGGTCCCAGTGCTAGTCATCATCTTTATAAATAACTTGGAAAATGGAATAGTGGGCATGCTTTCAATTTGCAGATGGCACCAAATTAGCTGGGGCAGGTAACACTCCAGAGGACAGGATCCGATTTCAAATTATTTCAACAGATTAGAGAGTTGGGCTGAAGCTAACAAAATAAATTTCAACAGGGAGAAATGTAAAGTGCTACACTTGGGCATCAAAATGAAATGCACATATATACACCTGGCTTGACAGTAGTACCTGTGAAAGGGTTCTAGGAGTCCTCATAGCCCACAAAATAAACATGCTTCAACAGTGTTAAGTGGCAGCTAAAAAAACAGTGGGTTTTAGGCTGCATCAATATGAATATTCTGTAGAGAATGAGATAAATAATAGTCCAAATCTATTTTGCTTTGGGCAGCTCTCATCTGGAATACTGTATCCAGTTCTGGGCACCACAATTTCAAGGAAGATATTGACAAAGCTACTCCAGGAGAAAGGTGGCATATAAATGCAACAAATATAGAAAACGTGAAAGGTCTGGAAACCAAGCCTTATGAGTTGGAATATTTAGTCTGGCTAAGAAAAAGTTAAGAGATTACATGATAACCATGTTTAAATATTTGAAAGGATACCATACTGAACTTGGAGCAAGGTTGTTTTCTGCAGGTCCAGAGATAAACATGGACCAATAGATTCAAAACACAGAATAAGATATTTCACTGCTTTCACTAGTAGAATACATTGCCTTGGAGAGTGATAGAGTCTCTTTGTTGGGGGGGTGTTAAATAGAGATTTGATAATCATCTGTTGGGAGTGCTTTGATTGTGTATTCTTGCATGACAGAATTATGTTGGACTGGATGAGCCTTGTGGTATCTTCCAACTCTTATTCCAAGATAGTAACCTTCCTTAGTGGGAAGAATGTAATTCCTAAAACTGCCTGGAGCATTACTGAAACCTGCATTTTTTGTAGCCTGTTCCTCAACTCCATTCCTATTTAATCTGCATTAAATCAAGGCGTCAGTTTCCTAGTTAGTTGCTTCCTTGCCATAATTGAAAATCTTTACCAGCAGTCATAATTTCTCTTTATATTAAACCGTTCATTATGTGAGGGGTTCCCCTTTGCTAGGTCAAATTTGCATACATAGCCCCCACCATAGCTACGGAGACATTTTCTCAGTAGCTTTTCAAATATTCTTAAGTAGTTCATTATCTGCACTATAACTCTGCATCCTTACATACCAGAATAATTTTAATAACAATTTTCAACTGTGTTTAACATTTATTCTTTTAACTAGGTACTTTCTTTAGAATTTAGCCAATGATGTGGGGGTTTTTTTCACACTAATTAGAGCAGGGAAAATGCATATGGTCCAGACAATCTAAACATAACAATTACTGGAAGAAGTGAGGAAATACACAGGCACTAACCCACTAGAAGTAATATTTATATACCCATGTGGGATTTGAGCATACCTTTATTTCACGTATGTCTTCTGTTACAAAGCCTAGTGTTTTCTTAATTGTGAGATTTGCATGAGCTTTTCTAGAATTGTGGCACCTACACCTGTATGTTAACTTTTTTAAAAAGCTGTATTTCGTATGCTAGGAAAGAATTTGCATCCCATTCTCCATCCTCAAATTTATTCTCAATGTTTTTTGTTCTTTAAATTGAACAAAATCACAAGCAAAATTGTGCTTTAGGTATGTATTTGACTGCATGTTTTCAATATCTAAAATGCAGCCACATTTGGCTATATTATTCCCTTAGAAGTTGTGTCATTTAGTCATTATTACAAATTACCATTGTTCCCTGGGCTCATTCTATATATGGATTTGTATTTATTTATATCTTGATGCTTTCCTTACATTTTGATAGATTACAACAGTTTCTGGCTGGGATACTTGTTTGACACCCTGGGTTTCTCAGTCCAAACCTATGCCCCATACTATTTAACATGTGAATGAAGAGTTTTTCCAGATCTTACATGACACCAGTATCCTGTTGACATCCTGTTCTCTCCCCCTAACCTTGCCATTTAATTCATGCCTGCACAACTGCAGCCCTCTAGGTGTATGGGACTCTTAACTCCCAGAAACCCTAGCCTACTTATCTGGTGGCCAGGAATTCTGGGTGCCGAAGTGCAAAACACTTGGAGGGCCACAGGTTATGCAGGCCTGATTTAATTTTGAAGAAATTGTTTAAGTGCTAAATTAGTGCCAGTAATGTATAAGGAGAACATTTTTGAAGCTCATTCCAGACAAGGTAGACATGTTCCCGCTTAGCTAAAATCAGGTAATAAGAATTTAGCCTGTACTGGATAGAATTATCCTGAAAATTCAGGTTTCCTGCTTATCTGTGCTCCTTTATTGGGACCGGGTACCCGTTTTAGCTGTTTCTGAAGAATAGACCATTCTTGGAGATGTCTGATCTGACCACAGTAAAATAGGACTTTTACTATAATGCATTCTGTATGAGACTGACTGCCTTTGGAAATGTTTCACAAAAATCTACAGATACAACATACTTCAGCCATACTGCTGGCAAGATACAGGATACAGGAATGACAAAAGCTCCATGTTATAATTTCTCTGGTTATGATGTAAAGGTGTGTATTGTTTGGGTCCAGACTATAAAAAACCTCTCTTCCCTTACGATTCTGCTTAGAATTTGAAATCTTAATCCCAACACCTTATGAGACTAGATTGGTATACACAGATGTCTAGAAGTTCTCTTGTTGGATCACCCAAACTGCAGAATTCCCTTCTAAGGGAAGTTGGACTGGCTCCATTTGTTTTGTGCTTTGAGCAAGTGTGGCTTTGGCTGCTTTCAACTGCTATAATTGTTTGTTTTAAAATTATTTTTAGAACTATTTTAAATTGCTTTTTAATGATCTTAAAGTGCATTTGAATTTATTGTTTCAAATGGTTTTTACTTGCTGTATATCATGGAGGCCCTGGTGGGGTAGGAGGTAATATATAAATACAAATACTTTAAATAAATAAGGTGAGGGGTTAAAAGAGAGCATTCTGCCCATCAAAGGCACCAGGTCCCCTCTGATCTCAGAAGCCAAACAGGGTCGGTCCTGATTAGTACTTCGATGGGAGTTCCCCAATGAATACCAGTGGCTGTAGGCAATATCTCAGCAGAAGGAACTGGCAAATCCACCCCTGAATATTCCTTGCCTAGGGCCCCCCAGTGGCGCAATGGGTTAAACCGCTGAGCTGCTGAAGTTGCTGATCGAAAGGTTGGCAGATTGAATCTGGGGAGCGGGGTGAGCGCCCTCTGTTAGGCCAAGTTTCTGCCAACCTAGCAGTTCGAAAACATGCAAATATGGGTAGATCAATAGGTATTGGTTCTGTTGGAAGGTAACGGCGCTCCATGCAATCATGCTGGCCACATGACATAGGTGTCTACGGACAATGCCGGCTCTTCGGCTTAGAAATGGAGATGAGCACCAACCTCCAGATTGGACACGACTGGACTTAATGTCAGGGGAAACCTTTACCTAGAGAAACCCTCTTAAAATCATGTGGTCATCATGAGCTGAAAGGTGATTGGAACATGCACACAAGATTGGAAATGATCTTCAACAGGAAAATAGGTTGATTCCTCTTTTTTTCTTTCCTTCCTTCCTTTTCTTCCACCAGCTGGCAAAGACCTTTTATTCAGATGGGTCATTGTCTGATTGCTGTGGAAAGGTCTTCCAATGAAGATGTTGTACTTACCACTGCTTAAGGTGTTAACTGCTTTCTAAACTTCTAATTAAATGTGCTTTTCCAGCAACATCTATAGTGAAAGTTTACATAACCAACAAATGTGATTCATGGCAAGTCATATTAGAAGATGGCTCTCCAAATGTTTAAACTGTGTTGGATGAGGCATTCCTCAGAGGTTTTTTGGGGGATCCTTTTCAATAAAGGAACCAAGTAGTTTCCAACTTGAAGCTAAGTAATTGTGCAAACTACTCAGATGCAAATAAAAACTATAAGTCTTTAAATGCAATTTTCCTGCTTCTTGGCAGGGTTGGACTGGATGGCCCACAAGGTTTCTTCAAGTTCAGTGATTCTATGATTCTAAGTGGCCTTTCTCATTTGTGAGTTTGACTTTTGCAGATTTGATTATTCACAGATTTCACTAATACATTCTCTGAAGGAATCTCTGTTTCCCAGCACGAAGTTGAATGTAGAGTTGTGTTGGATACTTAGAGATTCCGGGAGATAACACTCCATTAGACATTTGTATGTCCTCTGTGTTTCTATGGTCTACTTCCACTGGAGGACTTAAATATTCCTAGAGAGGTGTTTTCTCAAACTAAAAAATTGTGTGTGTAGGGAGTATTTGTGGTTTTTTTTTTTCATTTTTGCAGTGGTACTGAGGCACTATCCTCAACAAATGTGAAGGATCCAGTGTATATCTTTCCAGTTATTTGATTCCATCAGTGATCAACCCAAGTAGCTTACAAATGCACTTACTAGGGAAAAAATGGAGTGATCTCTATTTAGATGTCTTTTAAAAGAACTTGTTATTTGTGAAAGAAAGTTGTGACCGCTGCTAAATACAGCCTTTGCATTCGGAAGCAGTGTACTACAGTGGATGTCATGATAGATTCTACATGACATATGAAGTAGTATTATTTTGTCATTTCTGAGCGAGCTGCTGATTTCTTGAGTTCTAGTATTTGGAGATAAAATTCCCAGCATCCTTTATGACTTGATAAATGTTAACGAAACCTCTTTAAAACATTCTACTTTGGTTTCTCATGAACTTAAAAAGGTAGTTTAGTAGAGAAGGTGCCTAGGCACTGTTCATTATCGCTCTGCTGTGCCCCTGGCAGAATCAGGAGAAGAAATACAAGGCAGTTGGTATAATGTTTGTAAAATGTTCCAGATTACACTTTCTTAAATTACTAACACTGATCTAAAATTTGCTGTACTAGTGCTGGGAAAGGCTATATGACAGTGTCACGAATTGTAGCACCTTAACATGTGAAATGCCAGTTCTGTTGTGGCATTTATGTTATCATAGCAGACAACTGTGGCACCGTAATGACTTAGTTATGCAACTGTATAGATATTTTAATGACTTTCCTGGAGTGATAACAATTTGTGGAGTAGACAATACTACTGTTAAGTGGATTTTGTAATGGTTAAGTGACCAAACCCAAAGAGTGCTCACTAATGGTTCCTCTTCATCCTGGAAAGAAGTGACTAGTGTAATGCCTCAAGATTCTGTCCTAGGCCCAATTCTTCTTCAACATCTTGATTAATGACCTGGATGAAGATTGGGGGGGGGGGGTGTGCTGATCAGGTTTACAGATGACACCAAATTGAGAGTTAGCTAATCCACCCTTCCTTGGAAGCTTTTAAACAGAGGCTGGATGACCATTTGTCAGGGTACTTTTAGTGTGCTTTTTCTGCATGGCAAGGAGTTGGACTAGATGGCCCATATGCTCTCTTTTAACTCTATTATTCTATAATTCCAGAAGACATGATCAGAATTCAAAATTACCTTGACAGGTTAGAGAGCAGGGTACTTCACTTAGGCAGAATAAATGAAATGCATAGATACAGAATGGGTGATGCCTGGCTCGACAACAGTACATGTGAAAAAGATATTAGAGTCTTTGTTGACAAAAAAATTGAACATGAAACAACAGTGTGATGCAGCAGCTAAAAAAGCCAATGGAATTGTGGGCTATTTCGAGGGAAGTAATGGTGCCCCTCTATTCCGCTTTGGTCAGATCTCACCTGGAATACTGTGTTCAGTTCTGGTCATCACAATTTAAGAGAGATACTGACAAGCTGGAAGGTGTCCAGAGGAGGACGACTTAAACGATGAGTCTGGAGACCATGCCCTATGAAGAGCGTCTTATGTTTAGCCTGCAGAAGAGAAGGTTGAGAAGGAGACACAATAGCTGCAGTATATTTAAATATTTGAAAGGATGGCATAAGGAAGAGGGAGCAGACTTGTTTTCTGCTGCTCTGGAGACTAGGACTCAGAACAAATGGGTTCAAATTACAGGAAAGGAGATTCCACCTGAACATTAGGAGGAACTTCCTGACTGTGAGAGCTATTCAACAATATAACTCTTTGGCTTGAAGTGTGGTGGAAGCTCCTTCCTTGAAGGCTTTTAAACAGGATGGATGGCCGTCTGTCAGGGGTGCTTTGATTGTGCTTTTCCTTCATGCCAGGGGGTTGGACTAGATGGCCCATGCAGTCTCTTCCAGCTCTATGATTTTATGTAGATTTCACCTTTTAAAGTACATTTTGCATTGTTTGATTGATGTTTTTGTTTTGTTTAAGCTGTCGTTCTGAACTGAAGCAAAAACTGAATGTTCAGACCCAACTGGAAAGGAGCTGCTATGTGTTGAGTCCACATTCAACAAGTTACCTGTTGACTTATGTGCCTTTTATAGGGTTTTCTTTAGCAATAATCTTCTGTGATCTCAAGGTTATTTATTTGTCTATCATATCAGGAATGAACCAACAATGTAGTTATAATGTATTTAAAAATACAAAGTTTAAAAACTTGCAGCATGTCAAGGTAGCGTACTTAGCTCTCACTCCCATTTTCTCTTTGCAACACACCTGTGAAATAACCTAAGTTTAGAGAAGCTGACCCAAATGGCGAGGTACATTTCATGGCTCAACCAGGACTTCAAACTGAGTCCTTTTCCACACTGCCCCTATATCCCAGGATCTGATCCCAGATTATCTCATCCCAGATTATCTGGAATTCTGGGATCAAGTCCTGGGATATAGGGTAGTGTAGAAGGACCCTAGGTCTCTAAAATCCCAACCCAATACTAACTCTACGATTTATTATTTATTTATTTAAAACATTTCTATTCCGCCCTTCTCACCCCGAAGGGGACTCAGGGCGGAGCACAGTATATCAGCAGGAAACATTCAATGCCAGAACATAAATAAACTGTAAGCAAACATAAACACTAAAATCAATTATCCCATGTTAAAACCAACTGTTAGAACTATACCTTGGATTAAGACCCCCCCCCCCCCCGGCCCCAAACTCACATCCATATATAAGAAGACTTTCTGATGGTAAGACTTTTTGACTGTGGAATATCCTGCCTTGGAACGTGATGGAGTCTCTTTTTCTATATGTTTGTAAACATTTTGAGAGTACTTCTATTATGTGTTCCTGCATGGCAGGGATTGAACTGGTTGGCTCTTGTGGTTTCTTCCAATGCCATGAATTTCTGGCAGCAGAAATCCTCAAATGCTGGTAGATTTGGTGCGGCAATGATTTTTTTTTATAAGTGTATGTTGACAGGGAGATCAGTTTCTGAAGCCATTTTAGCAAAAGCACAACTTTGGAAAGGAGACTGCATTTCATCTCTCCTCTGTTCAGATTGTATCTCCAAGAAGGATACAGTCAGCCTCCACTAATACTTTTTACTTCCTATTTTTTTGCGTCTATTATTAAACTTGCCTAGCACGTCGACATCATATTTTTGTTTATAGTCCTTACATTAGTATGTATTAGAATATTGCCTTAATATCTTACACATTTTTACCTTCAGTCATAGATCCTGGTAAGAGTAGTTATGTGAAAGAGATTTTGTAAATATGTGTGCTTAGCATTTGCAATCGCACGTAACAGTATTAGTGTATGAAATTGCATTATATTTTGATCCCAAAATCTTATATGTTCCTTAAAATAATTTATTTAGTATAGGTTGAAAGAGGATAGATCATTGAATGAACCAGGACAAATTTAGGTATGATTTCTTTAAAAGGCACACATGTTTTTGACTACCATGTAATGTTAATTACAAAGTAAGTGATATATAAATGTATCCTTCCCCTATGAACCACCTTGGAGATTAAGAATGTCTGGGGAGGCCCTGCTTTTGGTCCTGCCTTCTTCACGGGTGTGACTGGTTGGGATGAGAGACAGGGCCTTCTCAGTGGTGGCCCCTCGGCTGTGGAACTCCCTCCCCAGTGAGATTAGAGGAGCACCCTCCCTCCTGGACTTCAAAAGGAAAGTGAAAGCATGGCTTTGGGATTAAGCCTTTGGAGAATAGTGCAGTGCAATAACAGATATGGAATATGTGAACGGCCCTGGACTAAGATTATGGATGGTGTGGTTTTAATATTGAATGTAAATGTTTAATGTGTATTAATTTTAATTTTTATATTATTAGAATTGTATGTTGTTCTAAGGCATTGAATAATTGCCTATATGTTAGCTGCCTTGCGTCCCCTTTGGGGTTGATAACATTGATTGTTTCAGTATCCAGTTTAATATAATCCCAAATTACACTTTTATGTTGTAAGATGTCTACTCTAATATTTGTTCTGTATGTCATTTACTGTTTTATCTTTAAAGTAGATTACCTTTTTGTGAGTATAGAATGAGAGGTTAATTCACACATAACTAGGTATCGGTAATCCTGTGTAGTGTTCTGTTTTGAAATGTATTATGTAAACAACTCAATTTCTCCTTGACCAACCCACACCTATGTGATATAATGATCAAACAATGAATTCTTTGTAAAGAATAGTTCAAATGAATTCTGGTAAATTTAAAAGAAAGCTTCCTTGAAAAATAACCAGGGCCTAAAGAATATAGGTGCGTTGCTGAATCATACCAAGGTCCAACATTTTGTTTCAAAAGTAGTCAATGGAAGGTATATCTACACTATAGAATCAATTCAGCATGACACTACTTAATGCTATGGAATCATGGGAGTTGCAGTTTTACAAGGTCTTTACCCTTTTCTGCTAAAGAGCACTGGTGCCTCATCAAACTACAAATCATAGGATTACATAGCATTGAGCCATGTCAGTTGAAGTGGTACCAAACTGTATTAATTCTTCAGTGTAGGTGCATTTTCAGATACCTCTGGGAAGCTCACAAGCAATACCTGAGTGCAGTAACACTCTGTCATGTTTCCTTTCAACTGGTAAGAAGAGGTAAACTGCTGAAGGTAGTATGCTTTACTATAGTTGTCAGAAACTTGTTAAGAGATTGATGACAAGGGCACATTATACAGAAACATCACTACTTACATTGCGATTATATCCCAGACTTAATTACTTATTTTTTGTGTGCATCTTACAATAAGGAGAAAAGTCAATTGTTTTAGATCCTGGATCAAAGTTCTAGTATGATCAGAAAATTAGTTATAATTTTCAAACATATTTGAATAAGTTTAATATAATCTATACTTTCAGACCTTTGAAAGAAGAATGTCTTTGTGGTAGAGTGTGTGTGTATGTGTGCACGCATATAGACAGAAGGGGAGAGTTCAAATGCTTTAATTTGTGTTGGGCAAGGCACAAAGCAAATAGCAGCATGTGCACAAGGTTTACACTTTTAGTGTGAATGCATTTCAAAAAAGAAATTGGAACTAATGCTTCCGTCAAATGCTACTGAACTAGAAAATGATAGTGAATCTGGATCTTTGATGTTGAACTTACTGGTGTAATCTTTGAAAATCCATATACTCTGAAAAATCCTACTACCCTAGCGAAATTAATATGTGAAAGTTCACTATCTTTTTTGTCACAATACACTTTGGAGGTTTGGGCTTGTGTTTTCAAACAGCAGTCTAGGCATTCATTTACTAATGATGAATGGAAGTACAAGGGAGCTGGCAAATGTATACGCTTAATGCACGGTGACAGCCACACAGAAAGCTCTTTTCATTTGCAGCTTTTAGAGTCATTTTAAGTTGGCCCGGTTAGCCAATCAGCTTTCTCATTCCTGCTGACATCACTAACTAGCCAGTTCCCTCCAGCTGCAGAGAGCTTCAGTTTCTTTTTTTTAAAACTAAAATGGAGGCTGGTTTCTTGCCTTAAGGAGTGCACTGCTTTCCTGCTGAAGTCTAGATGTTGACATGTAATAAAACTGGCAGCAGGATGGTGGTGGACGCAGCCAATTCGAACGGGCCCTTCCAGCCCGTGGCCCTTCTACATATCCGAGGTGAGTTATTTGTGTTTGAATGGATTGTTTCCCTCTGTGACTAGCTAATGAAAGGCTATTGTGATTCTCAGATACGGAAAGCAGGAAGTCCTTTGTAGCAGAATCCATTTTTGTTCTGATGCAGATTTATTAAAGTTGCAAAACGCAGGCAGCAGTGTTGCTGTGAAATGTTGAGAGATTTACAAATAAGCGGAGCTGCTTGCATCGATAAACGGGTTTTGCTGCTTTCTCTCCTACTGTTCCCCTCCCCCTTTCAAGCTTTACTGATGTCAAAGGATGTGAAGTCACTACCCCAGAAAGGTGTTTTCTGTAGGGTGGAGGGAACCAGATGCCAGGCACTTCAGTTGCAATGCAGTTATTTCAGAAAATTGTCCTTCTTTGTAGCAATAAGCAAAAGGGGAAGAAAGGGTTTTTGCATGTACATCATGGTTTCTCTACAGTTGCAGTGTGGGCTGTAACCAGAAAGGAAAGCAACTGTAGGATACCTTCCATTTTATTATAAAAGATGCCAACTGTATAAAGCATCTTCAGTCATGCCTCTTGAAAGATATCACACAGATTAAAGCAAAACCAGTTTATATATCTTTCTGACCATTGTAGATATCTGTTAATATATGTGTATTTACAGTCATGGTAAATATAAAAGGGCAGAAATATATACTGTTATTACATTTTTAGAAGCTGTATGGTATGTTAAGTGACTAGTAGTTTCACTACGTTTTTGCTAACTTCCCATATCTAGGATAACTTCCCATTTGCTAGATAAAAATCTTTGTGTAATTGATGGTATCTTCTAAAACAGCCTTTCTCATGCTTTTTAACTGGAACAGATCATTGAAGTAATTTTCAGGTATCAGGGAACTCTGGCATAAAATAATAATTATTACGATTATTATTATTATTATTATTATTATTATTATTATTATTATTTGAAACACAACCAGATGAATCCACAGCAGACACTCTGCTGGCTGTTGAATTGAATCACACTTATTATTATTATTATTATTATTATTATTATTGTATAGCTGAAAAATGGAGAGTTTTTAACCACACTTTTTCACAAAATCCCTAGTGACCTCTTGCAGAACCCTAGAGCTTTAAGGAACCCTGGTTGAGAAATCCTGGCCTAAAGCAATCAAGCATTGTCAGAGAAATCAATTGTCTCATTTTCTTTGAATATGTAATCCTTATACGTTCATAATATTGTTCATAGCATAACATCCCAGTTTCTTTTCCTCCCAGTTTGAATAGCAAAGTAATTGAACTGTTATCTTCACTCATTTCCTTTCTCATGTTCTTGGTGTATTCCGAATTGATAGAGAAAAAATCTTAAAGTAATTGGATTTAGGAATTATTTCTTTCCAGAATAAATTTTAGAAGGTATTCTCTTGCATATTTGATATTAAATTATATACTACTAGAATAAAGAATGCAAGGGAATTTTATCTTTTTCTTGCATTTTCCTCTCCATGGTTTAATTTTTTTATTGTGTTGACAGAGAGAAAGGGTTGTGTTTGTGTTGATTGTAAGTACTGTGAATTTTTAAACAGCAAAAGTAGCATCAGCAATTAATGCCATGTTTGAAACATATAGTTAAAGTGATTTTTGTGTAAGCCCCTTGAATTTAGAGTGCTTCACTATATTTTGAAAGAATAAAACCATAATATTTTGCCCAGAAAGGATATATTTATGCTCCTTCCATGGTGATTATCAAAATCTTAAATTGTGATAGTCTGTAATAGAGACCAAATGCCCACATCACATATGCCACTTAGCTTAATCTATCCTAATAATAAATAATTCAAGCTACAACAGTTTGACTAAAAGTGAGCCTTCTGAACACTCTGAATGATCAAACTACTCACTTCTGTGTACTGTTTTCCCTACATTTTTATACATTACTTTTCTCTTGAAATAGATTTTTTTTATTTTCTAATATGTTTAAGTCATAGTGTTAATGAAAATAAAAACACATCTGCATGGCTCTTGTGATCTCTTCCAACTCTATGATTTTATGATTCGGTTCTATAATTCTACATGAAATGCTCCCATTCCATAGGTGGCTCTTGCATACCAGTATGAGTAAGTATGCATTATGAGTAAGCAGCCCAGATGACTATTTTTAAATTCAAATCACACTACTCACAATGTGATTCCCCTATTATTGTTAGCTGCTAGAACTGTTTTCGACTTATCTGTATTTTAATGAAGACTAACACAGGCCACCCCCATTGTTCCCTAAGCAAATCATTCCCCTTTTCTGTCTGCAATTGCTTAACTACCTCTAAATAAGGCTCTAGTACAGTGGTTCTCAATCTTCCTAATGCCATGACCCCTTAATACAGTTCCTCATGTTGTGGTGACCCCCAGCCATAACATTATTTCCATTGCTACTTCATAACTGTCATTTTGCTACTGTTATGAATTGTAATGTAAATATCTGATATGCAGGATGTATTTTCATTTGCTGGACCAAATTTGGAACAAATATCTGATACGCCCAAATTTGAATACTGGTGCAGTTGGGGGGGGGGGGGGGGATTGGTTTTATCATTTGGGAGTTGTTGGCATTTATAGTTAACCTACAATCAAAGAGCATTTTGAACTCCACCAATGATGGAATTGAACCAAACTTAGTACACAGAACTCCCATGACCAACAGAAAATACTGGGTTTGGTGGGCATTGACCTTGGGTTTTGGAGTTGTAGTTCACCTACATCCCGAGAGCACTGTGGACTCAAACAATGATGGATCCGGACTAAACTTGGCACAAACACTCAATATTCCCAAATGTAAACACTGGTGGAGTTTGGGGGAAATGGACCTTGACTTTTGGGAGTTGTAGTTGCTGGGATTTATAGTTCACCTACAATCAAAGAGCATTCTGAACTCCACCAAGGATGGAATTGGGCTAAACTTCCCACACAGAACCCCCATGACCAAGAGAAATATTGTATTTCCTGATTGTCTTTGGCGACCCCTCTGACATCCCCCTTGCGACCCCTCCAGGGGTCCCAACCCCCAGGTTGAGAAACGCTGCTCTAGTAGATTCCCATTGCTCAGAGCAGATTTGTGGGATGTAGGCATGGGAGGGATAGGTTAACCCTTCTGTTATTCTGTCAGTAGACATCCAGGGATTTCATCCACAGCTTCCAGTTCTAGTTATCCCACAAGTCGGTTTTTCTGCTCTAGCCATGCAGTATCTTACTTCTCAAATTTTCAGCATAAGGTAAATGTGTTTATTATGTCTCCTTTCTATACATTTAATTGGGTAGATACTTTCTCCAAAAGAAGTGATGCATAAGAGATTTCCACCATAGATATTAACACCAAATTTCTTCTTTATTGTACTTCTTTTTATCCCCCCCCCCCCAATATACCAATATACTCAATATTTTAAAACGTTCCACAGTCTTGCAACCAGTTGCCAACCATTTTTTAAAACTAGAGCAGCATGGTGCACAAAGATTTCTGTGGTCTCGTGTATTACTTTGTAAGCAGAATTATTTAAAAACTCTTCTGCTGCGGTTGGTTTCAGTAGGAATGAGTACAAATACTTGTATAAGTACCATGATCCTTATTCTACATTTAAGATTACTGAGAATTGAATCTGCTGGCAAAATTGTTGGTATTGGAATAGATGTGCAGGTGTATGTGGTGAGTCTTTACTAGGACTTTAGGAGAACAGAATTCAGAGTAGATGGAAAGAGAAGAGGAAGATTTTAAATTTTTTGCCACATAGTCCCATGCTTTTGTGAAACACCTCCATGGAAGATGTTTCAGCAGCTAGACAGGCCAGTGATTAGATTAGACTCCAAACTAATGACATTGCTAAGTGTACCTTTTTAACTTTCTCTAGACCACATCAGCTCTAGTTTCTGATACAGAACATTTACCATGGTCAGCGACAGGGAAGGAGTGGCAGGCGGCACGGAAGGAGTGAAAATAAAAAATAAATAAAGAGGAAGAAAGCTTGCAGACCAGATTTTTGTTCTCACGGCCCACAGGTTAAGAACCACTGCTTTAGATTGTATATGATCTTTTTTTGCCCTTTTCCACTTCCAGATATTTTGTTAAAACTTTCCTGATTTTTTCTTTTTCACATTCAGCTTCAGGTGTATGAAAACTATTTCATTTTCTTGGTCTGGCGAAAGTAACAATCTGCTAAATGTCAGTTGGTTTCTGATTTCTTTGTAAATATAACTGTCCTATTTATCTCCCCCCAAAGATTGTTTATACCTAGAACATTATTTCCATTAGCAAAAATAGACAGTAGAATTCATACAAATGCAAAGAATTTCCTTAAACAGGAACTGGAATAAGCACAGTATCTTCTTAAAGGAATGTTATGGATTGTACCACAACAGTTATCATGAGTTGTTAAAATTAGCCATCATGCCCATTTATCATTTTTTTCTTTAAAAAATAATTAAGAAATACAGCTCACAGGAGAAAGGTAAACTGGAAAGGGGCAAAAAGCCAGGTCGGTTTTTTGATAATCCAAATATGGGTTATATTCTGCCACTGAAAGGGAACCTAATAATTGCCTGTAATAGTAAGGATACAAGAACTTTCCAGAGATGATAGAAAGTTAGAAAAACCACATGGCATTTACTAAATAGATAAGATAGGTACCTGCCATGCACCCAAGATAATAAGTGCCACTCATACCTAGCCATGCTGTGAAAAAGGTGAAACATTTTGAATGACAATACCATGATTTTACATTAATTATGTCTGATTATAGCAACCTTAAATGATAATATTGAGAGTTTCAAATGATAAGATTTAGGTGTGGAACATATTTTGAAAGGGTGGAGTCAGAAGTTGGGAGGGAAGGTCTGACTTTCAGCTTCTCATGCTGTGACAGCCAATGCTTCATCCATACAGGAGCTGGACTTTAAAAAGGTTCCAATCAGTTGTACTGAGAGGTTATAATAATACGATGATTGCTGCATTGGGGCAGGGGGGGGCTTAATGAGATTTCTGGGGGGGGGGGGGCTTTGATCCTGCCTAGTTTTACCTTACGCTTCCTGGAATAGTACGCAAACATTCCCCACAAGACTTGTACCTCTTGGAGTAAAGGGTCCTAAATCCTATCTGCACTGGCTTCTAGTATGTACAGTTGGGGGGGGGGGGGGAGTATTTAGTCAAATACCAATTATACAGTTTCTCCCACTTAAAAAGATGAGAGAGGCCTGTAATTGACATCATAGGTAGACCCAAACTATGAGAGAAAAGATGAGAAAACACATCCATAAAATCACATTGTCTGATTTTTAACGAATTTATTTGCAAATTACGGTGGAAAATAAGTATTTGGTCCATAACAAAAATTCATCTCAATATTTTATTATATGTCCTTTATTGGCAATGACAGAGATCAAACGTTTTCTGTAAATCCTCACAAGGTTGGCACACAGTGTTGCTGGTATGTTGACCCATTCCTCCATGTAGATTTCCTCAAAAGCAGTGATGTTTTAGGGCTGTCACTGGGCAACATGGACTTTAAACTCCCTCCAAAGGTTTTCTATGGGGTTGAGATCTGGAGACTGGTTAGGCCACTCCAGGACCTTGAAATGGTTATCGGAGTGGCCTGGACTATAATTGTGAATAACGTGGTTTTATAGTAGTAATTTTAATGTTATATATGTTTTGATGTTTTCTAATTTCATTTTTTAATTTTTAATTGAAATGTTTATTTAATTGGATATTGTTTTTAAGGCATTTAATTATTTCCTATGCTGTAAGCTGCCGTGAGTCCCCTTCGGGGTCGAGAAAGGCGGGATATAAATATAGCAAATAAATAAATAAATTGACATTCATTAAAAATTGGCTATCATAGTTGCTGTAAACATGGCATAATGTTTTGGATATGTTTATCACTTCACTTATTCAGTTCTATGAAATAATGACTAGAAGTCTCACTTTGTTTATGCATATACAGCATTCAGTTCACTATTAGAAGCAGTATTATGACTAAATAAGAAGTGGAGTATGTGTTCACTAGGCTTGGACCCGAATCAGTTTGAACAAAAATGGTTTGTAATACCCGGGCGTCTGTTTTGTATAATTTCCGAAAATGGAACTGGGAGGAGGGTGCCGCAAAGCCTGGCAAAACGGATTAAGGGAGCCGGATTTTATCGGTTACTAGAGAGGATGCAGTTAAATCTGCACTATACCCGAGGCAGGGGTATTCTGTGGGGCTTCTGGAGAAGATGGGTTTATTGCAGCGTCTTTTTCTCTCTCCGCTAGCAGCAGCGTCCGTTCATGTCTCTTTGAAAAGTTTTCTAATCTCCTCTTCCAGAGAGGGCCCTGCTGAGAATTCGCTTTTCCAGCAGCACTTGCATGGGGCAGGCATTGAAAAGTGTCTTAATTCCTCTCGGAGCATGATGGGAGTTGAAGTTTTTCTCTTTCTTTTTTCTCGGCCAATAAAAAGCCTGGTTGTGTCCATGCTCTGATTGGCTGAGAATGGACACAACTGGTGACTACAATTCCCAGAACCCTCTCTTGTGGTTTGTCTTATTTTTTAAAAAATGTTTCCCAATATGTAGCCAAGAGGCCGAATCGCTACTGAATGAAGATGGCAATACCTCTCCCCATTTGAGTAACTTCGCAGAGTAAACAGAATAAGGGGTCAGCCAACAGTAGACCCCAAAATGGCATTGTGCTGGCCACAGAGTAGCCATGAACAAGAATAGCAAAATCAGGGATTTTTCAGCACCACTAGTAGACAAGCTATTTGAACATTTTCTTCAGGCTAGCTCATATTGTAATTGTACACAGAAACATGTTGTTAAGCAAATTTCAGCTTCTTCTGTACTTCAAGAAAACTAATATTGTGCTCATGGATCCTCTTCTAGACAGTGTTCCCAAGCTTGCGTCACTCCATCTCAAACAAGCGGGTTGCGACTTGCCACTCTATCAGTGACAAGATAGAACTTTTCAAACATGTATACTACCTGCTCTCAAAGTGAATAAATATGCATGGACTGAAAAAAGCCAGCACACTGTTTTATTGTTT
Source organism: Anolis sagrei (assembly GCF_037176765.1). Taxonomy (NCBI): domain Eukaryota; kingdom Metazoa; phylum Chordata; class Lepidosauria; order Squamata; family Anolidae; genus Anolis; species Anolis sagrei. Next base: position 323,589,693 of record NC_090021.1, read on the forward strand.
GAGAAGGATTTTCTGGTGAACGTGGTATATTGTGTATTTTGGCTGAGGCAAAAAAAAACCCATAGACCATTATGCAAAAAAACAAAACAAAAAAACGCACTTAAAAAAACTTGCTAACTTTTTGTTGTTGATTGTTTTTCATCCAAAAAAGCATGACTGCACAAAAGATAGTGTGTAAAATAAGATGCACAAATCTATTATCAGAAATGTTTATTGTTACCTGTTGTGAACATTACATTTTTTGCCATGCTTTGATTGACCAATAGTGTATTTTTTTTAGAAGTGTAGCTGCTTTGCCTCAGTCTTCTATTCTTTGAGCATTTCATCTGTTTTTATTTAAGTTTTGTTGTGACCCATTGACAACAATGTTTCTTATGCTTGAAATTTGAGGGACACAGCTGTACCCAGTTCATGCCCTCAAGTACCATATTTGCAACAGAATCTGCCATTGCGATCCTAGTATTGTTCACTCCAAATATTTAATTTTCCTTAAAAATAATTTTTTCATCTCTTTTCTGAGTACACAGGAGTAGTATTGTCATCTTACTATTTACCTGCAGATGTCCTTTTAATTGCATGTAATTTCGGTCGTCATATTTGATAAACATTTTGGGGTAGGATAGCCATGGATCTTTAGATAAATGTAGGTCTTTTTTCTTTCTTATAGAATTCTGTTAACTCTCACAAATACATATTGTGGTATATGTTTTGACCATTTCTATATAAATAAAAATGTAATGTCCGTTTGTGGGATTAACATAACTCAAGAAACACTGGACGAATTGACATGAAATTTGGAGACAATACACCTATCAGGCCAACAAGTTACCATCAATCATAAAAACATTGAAAAACACAGCAGAAGACACTTAAAAAGCCAAAAAAAAATACCATACACACACACACATGCAAACACACACACATATATACACATGTACACAAAATATACACACACATACCCACAGAAAACACATATACACAGACTGGGCCTCAGCAATGTGTGGCAGGAGACAGTTTATTAATATATTCCTGAACATCAGAATGGCCAATTGTCAGGGGCTGAAAGGTCACATCATCCCCTGCAGGACCTTCTATAACCACAGCCCATTTTGTTTTTGTTTTTTTGTCTTTGTTTTCTTATTTTTTTCCAAAACAAGATATGCGAGTCTTATCAAAAGCCTTTGTTGTTACTTGTTGTGTGGAGCGTTAAGTGATTTCTAGCTTAGGGTGGTCTTAAAGCTAACCTATCACAGGGTTTCCTTGCAGGATTACTTCAGATAGGATTTACCTTGGTCTTCCCTTGAAGCTGAGAAAGTAGAGGCAGCTCCCAAGTTTCAAACAAGATAAGTTATCTTGGTTTGTTCTTAAGTTGAATTTGTTTGTAAGTTGGGACAGGTCCAGCAAAAAGTGCACTCTTTGTAATGTGTCCAATAAGGTTCACATTATTGTTCCTGTGTAATTAGAATCTCTTTTTAAACAATACTTGCTGACTGAAAGGTCGCAGGTTCGAAACCAGGGAGTGGGGTGAGCTCCTGATGTCAGGCTCAGCTTCTGCCAACCTAGCAGTTTGAAAATATGCAAATGTGAGTAGATCAATAAGTACCACTCTAATGGGAAGGTAACGGTACTCCATGCAGTCATACCGGCTACATGACCTTGAAGGTGTTCAACCCCCAGAGACAGACACGACTTAATGTCAGGAAAAAACCTTGCCTTTAACCTTTACCTTAAAAAAACACAAAAGCTTCCAAGCAATGGAAAGGAAAACCATAGAAATTGATAACTCTTCCCTCAAGGAGACTCTCCTGTTTATCCTGCCCCAGCTTCCTTGGGATGTAATTATGTTTGGAATGAATGCAGCTTAACACCACTTTAATTGCCCTGGTTCATTGCTATGTAATTCTGGGAGACAGAGTTTTGGAGCACTATACTCCTGACCTCACAATCGTGTTAACAAAACAAAGTATGGATTGTCGATGTTGCAATCTCAGGTGACAGCAGGATTGGAGAGAAACAACTGGAAAAACTGACACGATATGAGTATTTAAAAATCGCACTGCAAAGCCTCTGGCACAAGCCAGTCATGGTGGTCCCAGTGGTGATCGGCACACTGGGTGCAGTGCCTAAAGACCTTGGCCTGCACTTAAACACAATCGGCGCTGACAAAATTACCATCTGCCAGCTGCAGAAAGCCACTTTACTGGGATCTGCATGCATCAGTCACTGATACATCACACAGTCCTAGACACTTGGGAAATGTCCAACGGGTGATCCACTACAACAGCCAGCAGAGTGTCTGTTGTGGACTCATCTTGTTGTGTTTCAAATAATAATAATATCACCTTTCTTGATGCTCTGATTGTACCTTAAGCTTTCTTAAATCTGTCCCTTTATATTGTGTGTGTGTGTTGGGGGGGGGGGGTATAGGCTCAGGCTTCTTGTATGAGAGAAGGAGCACGCACACAGAGCAGCCACAAGAAAAATACAGGAGTCAAAGAGATGAACAACAAACAACTTAAATGGGCTCAGAGGGGTCCCTTCACTAAACCAAACCAATATTTTCATAACCCCCAAAAATGCCCTTTCACAACCTTCCCCCACCCATCCTCACTGCCCTAGCAAAATATTTTGAAAATATTTTGAAAAAGGACAAATATATTAAACTAAGAAAATGTGATTAAATTGCTAAAGGAAAGGAATTGAGGCAAAAAGCAATTCAAAGCAGTGACAATGAGAGATGCAACTTCGCCCCGGTATTTAGACCAGCTTGACTAAACGACACATGAGCAGCTTCTTCTGATTTGCTCAGACATTAGGGCTCACAGGAAAGCCCACGTGTGCTGCTGCTACTCCACTCTCCATGTGTAGTCGAAAGAAATGAAAGCGACCATTTTTAGCCACTGTGTGTTTGTTGCGGTTGAAAAAAACATGGCCACATTGCCCATGCCGTTACGAGCGATCTTGTGCCCAAATCATCTGGAACCTGTTTTGAAAAACGGAACGGTGCACAGCCCTAGCAGAGAGATACATGGGAAACAACAGGAGAAAATAGCAATTTCCAAGGCAAAAGATATTTGCATAAAGGTTTCATTGTGTTTTGTAATATTGCAATGAGTAAAGGGCATGAATTTATGCTGGATGATGCAGGTGGCAAAGAAACCAGTCAGGTGGGGTTGATGTCAGTGAATGGGAGAAGAGGATTTTGGGAAAAGGCTGAAAGGTTTGGTTTTAAACATATTAAGCATGAGACAATGACTAAAGTATTAAAGTGGAAATATCAGAGGGGCTCCTAGAGAAGCAGAACTGGATAGGAGGAGAATGTTGTAATCGGTATGAACATAGTATTGAAAATAATGATATGTGACAGTGTATAGAGAGAGAACAGCAGAATGCTATTTTTTACCTTTCATGCTGATATTGCATAGTCCAAGTAAAGGATATATTTTACAATCACTGAAAATTCTGATATATGTATATACAATGATCTGAACATTTACTACATGAGTAGCTTTGCTGATGGGTATTATTTCCATGTATATTATATGTTTAGGTTTGTTTATTCTTAGCTGGCTGTGTTTTTCATATATTACAGCTAGGGACTATAAAATGTATCACCTATGACTTGCTGTGCCATGCAAGTATTCTGTGCTCCATGAAAGAGATTCGCATTGTGGCCATACAGCAGCCTCTCACAGGTGATCATAGTCCAGGAAGCTCAGCTATCTAGTGATGCTTATAGCCCTGCTTGTGCTCCTTCTCTCTTATTATTTCAATTAACTGAGACCTCTACAGCAAAAATATGGAACTTTTTCTATAATGTTACTAAAGAGATAATAAAATGACAAGTCAAAAAAGCTACCATATGCTTTCTAGCTTTGAGGAATTGAAAGAACAAATATGCAGACCATCTGTTCAGGTACAAATAGCAATGTGGTATGGATATGGTTGCTAAAATGTTTTTATCTCACTGCTCCCTTTTTTTTAGTTTTGAACTGGAGATCTAAAATTTGATTATTTGTTTGATCAAGTAACATAACAATAGCATCAATAATTTTGTTTGATGGGCTTCATATTTTATTTCTTCTAGCAAAAATAGTTTTCACTCAGTGCCTTCTTCAAAATTTCTATAAGAAGTCACTGACCTGGATAAATGGCCTCTGTGCTTAGCGGTGTTTCGCCCAGGGTGGTTTGCTTGTCACATACTTTACAGATAAATGTGTAGTTAGTTAAATTTGAAGGTTGCTAGTTTATAGTGTTCCTGAAAATATGGAAGTGTCTACAAGATTTGACCTGTGCCTATCCTGATTGGTTCAAAGGCATTTAAAGAACATTTGTGTTTCCTGATAGTGATAATTAATGGTGGATCAGTTCTTCTGGAGAACAATAACGTTCCTTAGAGAGGAAGCATGCTTCTGTGATAAAATGGTTTATCTTTTTTTAAAAAGTGTAATGTAATGAGTAAGCACGCCAAGTCTCTTTCCCCTTGTAGGTATAGCCACCATGTTCATTGGTTTTTCAATTCATATATATACAAGAGACATCCTCACTGTTCTTTATGTGCTATAAATCTATCAATACCACCCTAATCTCTGTACTGGAAATCTATAAAATGATCCTGATTAGGAAGTTTGCTGTAGTTTCAGGCACTTGTACATTGTGGGGTGCTTTTGGTTGTTTGGGGCTATTCTAAAATTCTGAGTTTGAAATTAAGTATAATACACTGAGCTTTGTAAACTTGATAATTGATCTTTGTCTCCAGCCAAATAGAAATACTAGGTTTACAGAACCAATAACAATACGGTTGTGTCTTATCTATTCCGCAGTATAGCAGTATTTTCTTAATCAAGGATTATTTGCATATATCTTTTCCTGAAATACTGCATATGGCATAAGCAAGTACATTCTCTCTTATCACAAAATCAGATTTCTACCTTACCACAGTTCTTCCATACGTAGGAAAAGCAGCCCTTTGGATTTCATATATGTTACGGTTTCCATGGTGATGGTATGCCACAGAGACATCTTGAAACAATATTCCCACAAGTTAGCAGAAATGTAAAAATGCTCTTTCACCATAAGTAATCCCATGCGCTATTCATTAATAGTCTCTCTTTTTCCATTGTCTTCAGTCCTTTTTATGTAGTCACCAGGTCCCATTAACATATAATAAAAGTCAAAAGCCTTTTTTGCCATTTGATCCTGGTTAATTTAAGTCTAGTTTTGAACAAATCACCTACCATTTTATATCTTAAAAGTATCTTAAAATAACACTCCATATTTGTTCATTGAGCAACACTAATAAGGATAATCCTTGTTCTCCCTATTTGTATTTTTTAGTGTGCTTGTGCAGTAGTGGTGAGTCCAGCAAAACCATATAGCTTATTTTTAGAGCCTCTGGACAATTTGGGAATTTCTACACTTGAAAGAGTAATAATTGATTTGTTTAGTGTTTCCTTGTGGGGCCTTTAGGGCATGTAGCTAAATTACATGCCCCGAGGGAGAAATGCAGAAATCCTTCTTAGGAAGTCCATCTTGGTGTGAAACTAAAAATTACAATAGTATTATTCCCACACGAGCAATTAAGATTCAGAATTGTTTAATGTCAATTCCTCAAATGTTCTTAAGGAATATAACTTTTCCTGTTAAATGTCCAAATATTCAGGGTGTTTTCATAGCTAGAGTTCTGAGTCATGTATATGTTTTGTGCTATAACTATCCTATTTACTTTTCATAATTTTAGTTTTAGATGGCATGCTAGCTGCATCAACATTGTCTCTGAATGATCATCCTGTAATTAATTAACATAGTATAGCTAAATTCTTTACAATTCTTCCCTTCCACTTTCCATTATCTCTGAAGTTAAGATCTATTGATCTTAACATATGTTGATAAATCCATTTGTCCTTTATTTTGCCATCTAAAAACACCTTTCCCGAATTATAGCAGCACAGTGACTTATTGGATGGAGGAACTCATTACAGGATCTATCAATAGGAGCTAGTTTACTGGGTGCTTCATAGCTAGTAAAATTATTTTCAGGGGTTTTGTGGCTGACCTTTCAGGATACTAACGCACTTTGCTTTTAAATAAATAAAAGTTATTTCAAAAGAGGTATGTAATATTTTATGCCCATGCTGGAGAACTCATGGCAAAACATTCTGCATCCTAAATTGGCCAGTAAGATTCCTCCAGAAATCTCACAGAACATGAAAGCAATAGTCCATTCCTCACTGTGACTTCCCAGTAAGAGATAATTTATCACAGCAGCTGAATGTGAAAATTTCATAAAATCATAATCACTTGTAAGTATGTTGTGTGAAATTCTATTGCATTAAAGCATTTTAGTTTACTGGCTGTAATTACATTTTGTAGCAGTGTATTCCAACTTATCTGTTTGTCAGAATTCTGCTAATTCTGTACTTTGTCCTCAGTCAACTACCAGTAGTTGATTGACCCAGTTTTTTATTTATTTAAAGTATATTAATGTATATGATGCTCCCCCCCCCCCCACCAAACAGGATTCAAAACAAAAAATGGCTAAAATACAATGATGACAGTTTTTTTAAAAAACAGTTAAATAAACTGCTCTTTCAGAATACTCCAGTCTGCCCTCTATGGCAATGGATTCTGCATTCACATCCACAGCTTGAAGATATCACCACTGCCAACTTGATTTTGTCATTTTCTATAAGACTTGTATTGTTGAAGGCTTGAATGCCCGTAATCACTGGGTACATAGGGATCACCAAATGCAGCACCCAAACAAAAATCAAGGAACATGAAAGGCACTGCTGACTACTTCAACCAGAGAAGTCAGCCATAGCAGAGCACCTGATGAACCAACCTGGACGCAGCATATTATTTGAGAGCACAGAAATGCTGAACCACTCTAACAGCCACCATGCCAGACGACACAGAGAAGCCATTGAAATCCATAAGCATGTGGACAATTTCAACAGAAAGGAAGAAACCATGAAAATGAACAAAATCTGGCTACCAGTATTAAGAAACTCTAAAATTATAACGGTATATAAAGACAACACTCAAACACAGGGGGGAACTCAAGACAAGAAACAATTGGGGACAGCTAATCACCTCTCAACAAAGGATTCCCCCAGGCAGGAACAAACCACATCTAAAAACTGTCAAGCCATCAAATGCTAATCAAGGTGGCCAATTGAAACATTCACACCTAGCTCCAACAGACAAGAGTTCTTTCTCCCACCCTGGACTATCCACAGATACATAAACATAATTTTCCTAGTTACCAACAGACATCACAACCTCTGCCAAAGATGCACCCAAAATATCAGGAGAAAATGCTTCTAGAACATGACCATACAGCCCAAAAAACCTACAACAACCCAGTTCTATAAGACTGTTTTACCTCCTCATTATACCGTATATAATGGGACTTGAACCATTATATATAATGTTTTGATAACCACAGGCAGAGGTCTTGGAACTAAATCCGAATACATACCAGTGGTCCACTATACTATACACATGCCATTTGCAGACCCTTTTGCACAAGCAGATAATCACTAAAAACCCATTTAAATACCCATGTCTTTACCTTCCAATAGAAAGAGAGCAGGGGAAAGGAAATGCAGCCTATTATGGAGGAGAATTCCACAATCAGATACTATCACTGTCACCTCCGTCCTATTCTTCAGTAAGATTTTGTCAAACCCCCACCTCACTCATTATGTTTTTGCTTTGTAAAAGCCAGCATTGATGTCAGTTGAGACTTTTCAAAATCTTCGCTGTTGTATGAGTGAGTGTGTAATGCTGCTAGTAAGAGAAAGCTAATGTTTCCTTCCAATAAAATGAAATTTCACCTCCTGGTGTAATAATGCTTTTCAAAAGCCTTCATTGACAGTACTGATTGCAACGTGGCAAGAAGAGGAAGAACCCCTTTTCTACAATCACGGATTAGAGATACAGAAATAAGAGGTGTGGGCAGTCCAGATCAGGGCCTCTTGAAGGTCAGTGGTGTACCCATGATTGACACCATTCTGGGGATTTGAGGTTTCAGTCCTAGAAAAATGTATGCATGGTAGGCAGATGATTCAAAGAGGCCATTTGACACATGTACATTTACATACAAAACAGTATGTCTCATCGACTTTGTAGCTTACAAAAGCGTAACATCTTAGTTTCCATATTGTTCTAAGCCAGACATACATCACTATTAAAAGCAACCTCCTGTGTATACCTACAACATTTTTATCATCTATATCTAAAGTGTATGTTTCCTTTTTAAAATCACATCATTTTTATGCTGTGACTCATTATTTTTAGAACAATGTGATTAGGAGGTTGCGTGTAGGTAGAACAATGGCCAGATTAAAATCAGTTGCAAAAACACACTAATGTATATGGATGAGGAAAATGTAATTTACTTGGGAATTTACAGCCACAGGTTGCCAAAAATGCTGAATTTGCTATGTACTATATCTTTGGGTTTAATTTCTCTCAAATTAAAATACAGTGTCTGGAAAATGCTCCAGGTTGATATGAAAAAGCTTACTCATATATTTTTCCTTGATGCTTAATAAGAATCAGGAAAATTCTCTTGATTGACCATGGAATTTGTCTCTCTTTATATTACAATACAATAATTCATTTTCTAAAGGTGTTCCATTGCCTCTTTAAAGCTTGCAGTGCAGTTCATCTGTATCATAAGGGGCTAGTGTTTCACAGGCTAACAATTACCATTTTCCTTATTGAAACTGTATTTTAAGCCACATATGCTCATTTTAAAAATATGCTGATCTAGGAAAAATGACATTACCAATTGGCTTGGATAGTATCTTGGAGTACATAACTCAAGATGATTCGTATACCAATCGTTCAATTCATGAATTAAGCTTGAAAGCAAAAGCCTGAAGCTGATTTAAATTTTCTTTTAGAAGATCGCATTTGAGTGGAAAAACAGTGCAAATTAATTTTCTCTGTAGGCAGTACAGCCGTGAGTTCTTACTTAGTGTTAACAAGCATATAACTAGCTTGTTATTGCTTTTGGGGACAGAATTCTTGGGAGGCCTCCAGGGTTAATCTAGGCAATGGTGCTTGCCCTTGTCCACTCCCACAGTTAGTGAGAATTATGTGAACTTATAGTATAGCTAGGAATGTTATATCTGATTGTCTGGCTTTCCTGACTATGACTTCTGGTGGGGGAAATTATCGTGAAACATTTTTTGCTTACTAAGTGAAATTCAAATACCCATACATTGGTCAATCTCCCTATCCAGTAATCAATTTCTTCTTTATTTGTAATTTGTGTATTCATTATCTATCTCTTCAATAATTCACTTGTTATTTGTAATTTCCGTCTTTGTTATATGTTTGTGGAAGAGAAATAATCAAAACAACAAAGTAAAAGTTTTACAGGTGCAACTTCTTAAAATTATGAAATCTAAAACATGGCTCATCTGGAGAACTGTATCTGCCTCCATTATTGTGCTTTATATTTGACAGATTTTTTGAAGAATCATAGAATCATAGAGTTGGAATAGACTTCGTGGGCTATCTAGTCTAACCCCCTGCCAAGAAGCAGGAAAATTTCATTCAAAGCATGCACACACCCCCACAGATGGCCATCCAGCCTCTGTTTAAAAGCTTCCAAAGAAGGAGCCACCACCACACTCTGGGGCAGAGAGTCCATTGCTGTCCATTGCTGAACATCTCCTAATGTTCAGATGGAATCTCTTTTCTTATAGTTTGAAGCCATTTTTCCATTGCGTCCTAGTCTCCAGGGCAGCAGAAAACAAGCTTGCTCCCTCCTCCCTATGACTTCCTCTCAAATATTTATACATGGCTATCATGTCTCTCAGCCTTCTGTTTTGCAGGCTAAACATGCCCAGCTCTTTAAGTCGCTCCTCATAGGGCTTGTTCTCCAGACCCTTGATCATTTTAGTCACATTCCAGCTTGTCAACATCTCCCTTCAATTGTGGTGCCCAGAATTGGACACAGTATAAGAGTAGAAGAGAAATCAGGAGATTTGTAGAATCTGTCTGATAATGACATGACCAACATGATTACTCTTTTGAAGAAAATAATTGAGGGGAGGGAATCCATATTTCCACTACTTGGTTACTGTTGTTTCTTTCTCTCCTAAAAATTCTCCAAGGGCTAGTAACTGATGGCTCATGGTTTGATGGTTCATGGCCATCTGTGGTCCACCACTTTAAGTTGCATGTGTTTAGAGTCATGGATGAATAATCTATTCCTCAGTTTTAAAAATACAGTTTTCATTTGCTATGTGTAATTAAATGTGCATTGTTTATAAGTTGTATAAATCCATAACTCTTTTGGTCTGTGTGATGATTTGTGAAGCTCAAAACTGCAATTGAAAAAATACTTAATATTATAAATTAAAAATTTAAACCAAAAAGTAAAGCTTACACTTGAAATATGAAATCAGTGTTGATGCTTGAACCTTATCTTTTATTGTTTGACTCAGGCATCAGTTTGAGATTGAGAAATGTTGGACCTTGATATCCCCTCGGGTTTTGTTCCAGGAACCCCGTGGATATCAAAATCCATGGATGCTCAACTCCCATTACATACAGTGGCACAGTAAAAATGGCATCCCTTACCAAAAAAAAAAAAGCAAAATTGGGGTTTGCCTTTTGGATTTTGAGGGGAGAACAATTTTTCAAGCTGCAGTTGGTGGGATTTGTGGATGCATATAGAGGACTGACTATATTTGCGTTGATATATCACTGTCTTCATCAAATAAAAATCAGCCATGTTGGTCCAAGAGTAAAACATAAACCCAGATTTAGGTAATACCTTTATTGGGGCCATCCAAATTAATAAAAGTATGCAAGCTTTTAAGTTCTCCAAAATGCTTCATCGGGTAAGAACTAGGCTTTGGAAAGTGAAGCTTGTGAATACCATATGGCTCCAGTCCCTTTTTTGTAGCTTTGGGTTTCCTTCCTTGGATTTCCCACAAATGCAACCACATATACTTTGACACCATCACCACCCTCCATTTGTGTGCTCTTACCTCAAAATACCAGATAAGATGCCCCTCAGTTACAGCAGTGTTGCTTTATTATGCACCAATCCCTGGTGTGGCAGAAAAAGAAAGCCAGTTTGGGGATTGGTGGCACAGTGCAGCTCTCTTTGGGTGCATATTGGAGTAAGCATTCGGTCCTCTATGCAGTTGTCCACCCTTGGTGAAAAGGTATATAAAATGGCAGTAGAGAAGTCCCAAGTAAAACCACATTCTGTAGTCATTGATTTACAGCAAAGAAAAGTCCCAAAATGGAGACCAGAGGAATTGACAATAAATATGATATTACTAGATTACTTCTCATGGGATGTAGATTCAATTAACGGGTAGAAGGCTGGCTGGAATTGATCTGAGAATATATTGCTCTGATGTCTGATTAAATTTAGGTGGTACAGTAGGTAAGGCAAAGGTCTATTGAAGCCTAGTTGTATTTCTTTATGATTAGAATGGGATTGAACCCTCAATGCAGTGTAATTAATTCAGTGCAAGATTTTTTTACTTCTGGTGGTAGATTTCAGTGCATTGATGTATTTTAAGTATTACATGAAAATCAGAAGTAGTCATCTTGGTCATTAAGTTTCTTTGTAAGATGTTTTTCCAAACTATACATAGAGTCGCTTATAAGAAGTGTAAACAGATCACCAATATACAGGTGTAACAGAAACATGATACTTGTACAGGCATTCCACAAGTTACAAACATCTTACTTACAAATGATTCATAGTTAAGAACAGGGGTGAGACAACAGGAAGTGAGAGAAATCTATGCATAGGAAGGGAGATTTACGCCTGGAAGAGTTATCATGGGGGGAAAGGTGTCTCAACTCAAGCTTTATGACCAATCCTTGTTTCCAAAACAAGCCATTCTTTTCCAAGTCCAGTTATCACAGGGACAGAAAGTGCTGCGAAATCTTCTGAACAGGGGTACAGACAGCAAAACAAGCACCACAGGGGTGTGAACCCTTTCCTATGCTATGCAAAGTGTGTGTGTGTGTGTGTGTGTGTATTTGGCTGGTGGTAAACTTCAAAAATATATCTGTCTCGACTTACATACAAATTCAACTTAAGAACAAACCTACATAAACAATCTTGTTTGTAACTTGGAGACTGCCAGTATCCTTATTGGCTGGGTAAACAAAATACTATATTGATAATTTTCTTAAATATGACTTTAGGCATGTCAGTGATAGTGGTCTATACAGTTAATGCTAGATATATATTGACCACCTAGGAAAATGTCGAAGGTGAATATTTTTAACAGAATCCACAAAACAGTGATACCTTTATTGGCCTATCAAAATGTACAGATTATATCATGCAAAGCTTTCAAAGCTTCAATGGTTTCATCCTCAGACCTTCACTGATTTGTCAATAAAGGTATCACTTTTGAATTTGGGGTTTTTGTTGTGTCTTACTGCATGATCAACATGGTTACTGTTTTGAAGGAAATAACTGAAGCCTTATAATTATCTCCCCCCTCCCCCCCCCCACACACACACACACTCCCCCCAGAAAGAAAAATTCTAGCTTGTTGAAGGCTAGCAGAGGAAGGACTGGAAGCTATGTAGGGTATAGAAGAAGGGAACTTCATTCCACTAGTAATTCCATTTAGTCCCTTTCCTGGGCTTGGAGGTGGGAAATAGTACAGCGCTAGGCTTGTTGTCAATGAAGTATGCATATTAATGAACAACAGATGCTGAATTCAAAATGCTAGAATTTGTCCTGCATTTAAGCAGATAAGGAGCTACATACGTATATTCCAGTTTAATCCTGTTTGAAATCAAAGCACCTGCACAACCAAGAAGCTGTTGTCCTTGAGAAGCTGTAGTATTCTAAGTGGTGCATTTGTATATTAGCCATTTTCTCTTAACAAGTAGTCCCATGCCAGTGTACATACGCATTTTCTTGATAAATGAAATGATAACTTAGTCCATTGGAATACTATCTGATTAGTTTAATAGTGGAAAACCTTTTTGAGAGTGCTATTGTGGGAATATGTAGGGAAGGGGTCCATTTCTGCTTTTGCCTTAAGCTGGTCATGCACGATAGGTTTGCCTTAGGATCACCATAAGTCAAAAATGACTTGGAGGCACACAACAACAAGAGGACATGATAATTTTGTTGTCCTTTGCCTTTAAGCTATCTATTGAAATGAAAACATTCTGTTGCATGACTATTTCATTACTTTCCTACCGGTAAATTGGGTTGTCCATACCAAAGGAGGTAGAGTGTGCTCTTTATCATTTCCAGAGGTCACTGCTAAATTAAAGGTGATAAAGGCTTGCCTGGGAAATGATGAGTGCAGTCTTCAAAGACATTGGAGTTTAGGAAACACAACTTCTTAGTTACTGATATGCTTTCCCGTATGTTAGAAGAAAGGCAGGATAAAATTAAATACACTTTTTATGTATACAGTGTCTGGTCTGCTTTAAGGCATATATTTGGCATTATACAGTTTTCTTCTTTCCCTTATTAGACTAGTTTTTCCATCCACTGTATTCTGTTTAATTATGTAATCTGCCATCTTTTAACATTTTCAAATAAAGGTTAGAGTTTTTTGTTACTTTTTCCTGAGGCAATTTCACATATTTGTATAATTTGTGTACACCACCCTGAGTCCACTCGGGGAGATAGGGTGGGTTATAAATTTTTATTATTATTATTATTATTATTATTATTATTATTATTATTATATAATTATTCTTTTGAAATTATATTTCTCTGAGCATTCCTTTAGTTTTTACTATGTATGTGATACAACAAAACCATCCAGTGTCAGTGCTTTGCTGTTAAATAGGAATGTTTCGACTAACTATTATAGATCATCAAAGTATTTAAGGTATCAATTTAATATGTGATGAATGAAATAAAAACCTGCCAGTTTCACCACTCTACTATTTAATTTTTCACAGCAGACATCTGTGGGCTACATTAAACAGTCCAAAGGTGAATTAGCTTCGTGAGTATGGGAAATGCTAAAAAGTTGCCTTTTTGCAACAAGGTAACACATTGTCTGAAGGAGATGTGGCAAAACCTCTTCTGAAGAAACCTTCTCTGGGTTCAACTGTATTAGAAACTAGCGACCAGTCTCCAATTTGGGCAAAGTAGTGGCTTCTCAATTCCTGGAATTCCTGAATGAGGTAGATTGTATAGATCCATTTCAGTCTGGTGTCAGACTTGGTGATGGGTCAAATGCAGCTACAGTTGACTTGATGGATTACCAATGTAGGGAACTGAATGGGGACAGGGCGGAATTTGTCGCTGTTGGTTCTGCTGGACCTCTCAATAACTTCCAATGCTCTTGACCATGGCATCCTTCCTAGTCGTCTCTCTGTGCTTTTAATGTGGGGCTGTCTTTGAAAAGCACTGAGAAATTTTAGTTGACTCAAAGTGCTTCAGTCGGATTTTTAACTGGGGGTGCCTACATGGAATACACAATTCCTTATATCAGTAGCCTGTGTGTTTCCAGGCACAATGCCGGCTTTTTGAAATATAATGCAATATATGCCTTGGGTCCAGATTATCTCCTTATCATTAGGGCTCTGAGATTGCTTGGAAAGGCCCTTCTCTCTGTACTACCAATTTTTAGGCCTGTTGGGTAGGAACAAGAGAGAAGGCCTTCTCAGTGACTGATCCCAGACTTTGGAACTCTGTCCTCAGGGAGGCTAAAATAGCCACATCTTTATTATCTTTCTAATGGCAGGGAAATACAATTCTTTTCCACCAGGCCTTCATACATTTATGAAGGTTGGGCTGTTTTTGAAGATTTTTTAATGGTTTCAAAATTATTTTAATATTGTTAATAGTTAATCTTCTAATTTAAAAACAGTTTTCTTTTTAATATTATATTTATACTTTTAATTTTGATTTTATAGTATTTTAAACTTGTACTGTTTTTCTTATGTTGTTAGTTGATTTGAATCCCATTAGCAGGAGAAAGATGGGATATAAATGAATAAAACCATCATCATCACCACCATAATCCCTGTTTAAGCCAAAAGAAAAGAAAATCCACAAAATATCTTTGTTGACTGACCAACATGCTCAAAACATAGCAGTCAGGCTTTTGAAGCTTCACTGGCTTCTTCAGCAGGTAAAAATGCTTAAAAACATATAAAAAATAACAAAATGATGGTATTGGGGTCACAAGCTTATATTTTGTATCACATGTTGTCTCTGCTGTAGCTCAGTTGGTCTGAAGGGCTCACAATGCAGGCAGAAACTATTTTCCCTCCTTTTTGATCATGTGAGGACTGAGACAAAGGAAATTAGCAGCAGCAAAATAGCTGTCTTGGGGTCCAGGGTGTCTCCTTTCCTTAGGCTAAGAACAGAACACTGGATTTCTTAAGCCTATATATTTGGAAAATCCCTTAAATTCTGTATAAATACTATAATCCGAATGAAATTTTTGCCTTTGTTGGATGTAGGAACCTCAGAGAGTTAAGTCCAAGTCTTTAATCCTACTCTTTTTTAGGATCCTCCTGTTATTTAGCTAGTGTCTTCAAATCAAGAAAGTATCTAAAATCTAGAGGAGAGATAAATCTTTACTGGCTAATCAAAATGCACAAAACACATTATGCAGGCTTTTGAAACTCCACTGACTTTTTCAGCAGACAAAAGATTTTTTTAAAAACATACAGGAAGAAAGAAAAAAGTGAATGGTAAAGAATTCTGCTTCACCTCAATTCTTCCGACTCTTAAGATAACTTTAAAAGAATATATGGCTTTAAAAGAAAATATGGCTTCCTTGTTGCCTCTCTCTTTCACCCTATAATGGATTTTAAACAACGTGGAATAATTTGTATGTCATCCTATGCAGTCTCAAAATCATTTAGCCAAGGATTAGTTAATCCCTTCATGCAGTTTAACTTTCCTTGTGTTCAGACAGTCATTGTGGTTAAAGAGAAGGGTGAATTGTGGAATAAATAGGTGTCATACGCTCAGGAGTTTGCTGATTGTCTAGGGACAGCAGGAATTCAGCCAATTTAATAGTGAAGCTTGCTGTGTGATAGCCTAGAACAAAAGCTAGTAGTAACTTTTGATATTTTTCTGTCTGATCGTGGCCTTTTTTATCATCATCTCAAGATGTGGTTTGTCATCACAATCTATTAGCTAGACTTCTAAAACAAACTATTTATGCTGCAGGTAAAATATGTTTTCTTAACATATTTTGAGTTTAAATTGAGTTTAAAATGACAAACATGTTATAGGATATAGGCAAATCATAGCAACCCCCCTAAGCTTAAACATTACAGAAATTTAAATGTGAATACTCACACTTAAACTCATAAATTGAAATAATTTGATGCTATGAGGTGTTGCTAGTGTGTCTTTTTATTTGGGATCTCAGAATGACTAAATCTTGGTTTTCAGCCTGCCAGCTGTCATAAGAAGGATGCTCTGCTCATAAATAGCCCTCATTTAGCACCTTCTTTGTGGTTACCAAGCTCTTTGCTATCACTGGTCTCCTAGTAACACTGACGAAAGCTGTAATTGAATTTCACTTTATAAACTGAGCTTGTTTGGCTATATTCCTGTATTAAGTTGATTTCATTTATTTTGAAGATGTGGCTTAGAATTACAAAGATGCAAAATACAAGAGATAATTTCCCATTCTGTATACAAGCTTTTAATTACTTTTTGGTTGCTCAATAATTTATTTTGCTAATGGATCATACAGCTAATTGGTTGCACATGTTATGGGCGAAACCAAAGTACACAAATAACTTAAATTCTTGAGGAATTTCAGTAACATAAAGCATGTTTAAATAGAAAGGTTTCAACAATGAAAAACTGACTTCCTTACTTTTAAAAAAGTGCAGACTTCTCTTTTTTTAATTTTTCAAAATATTTTTCCAGAGATATTGGCTGAAATGAAAGTTGTGAAGAAGCACCTGCTCATTCTTTCTTATCAGTTTAGTCTTCTACTTAAAATTGTTTTCACATGTACTGTAATAAGCCTGTAATCCAACTGTTTGTCATCTATAGACTTTACTAGAGTATGCAAACAGTTGTCTACTGGAATTAAGCAATACCTGTTTGTAATACCTTTCATTAGTGTACTACTACCTGTCCTGAATTTGTAGAATTAATCAGGATATATATTAAATAGTTGTTGGGTTTTCTGCAAACAGTGAAAGTAGTTTACCTTTTTAATAAAGCATATGAAATATGCCACAATAGTGATGCTTCGGGGAGGGTTTTGTAAATTTGTGGATTTTTCCTTCTGATTTCTGCCAGATCAAAGCTTATGCTATATGAAGCCTGTTGCTTAATTCTTGTCCTCACTGGGAGGAAAACCTAAATACAGGCAATCCCAAAGTTACAAACAGATAGGTTCTGTAGGTTCAAGATGAATTTGTAACTCCAGCCAAATATTTATTATATTAGCTTTGAATAGCATAGAGCAGGGATTCTCAAACCTTTTCAGCCATGGCGCCCTTTTTGAAGCTGTAGTTTCTTGTGGGGCCCGAAGAAATGTTTATATATTATATATTATATACTATATACATACACACACACACATATATATATTCAAGCATGAGCAAACTTTTTGACCAACATAAACTTAACATAGTTTCAATGAAAGATGCCAGGTGCCATCCAGTCCAACTCCCTTCTGCCATGCAAGAAAAGCACAACCAAAGCTCCCCAACTAATGGCCATTCAGCCTATATAATAATAATAGTGAAAGTAATAGAAGCAACCCCACGGGCCATCTAGTCCAACCCCTTTCTGCCATGCAGGAAAAGCTCAAGCACCCCTTCAGCAGGGGGAGGGAAAAACAGGATTTTGAAAACAAGCAAGATGAGGGCGAAAGGATCTGGGTAGCAAGAAAGGCAAGGAGAAAAAGCTTTTGGCGTCAAGGGGGCTAAGGGGAAAAGACTTTTTGTGGCGAGGGAGGCAGGTTGAAAAGACTTTTGGTGAATGTGAGGGAGGGGAGGAGCAGGTAATTGGAGGGGGGAGAAGCTCAGAGCCCCTCAGTGCTTTGTGGAGTCCCAAGGACTCCACAGAGCACACTTTGAGAACCACCAGCATAGAAAAAGGTTAATACCCCTGTGGTGTTTCTTTTGCTGTCTGTGCCCCTATTTAGAAGATTTCAACTCACTTTCTGTCCCTGTGAGATTGAATTTTGGAAAAAAAAAACCTGCTTGTTGTGGAAACAAGGATTGGTGATAAAGCTTCAGTTGAGACACCTTTCCCCCATGATAACTATTCCAGGAGTAAATTTCCCTTTTGAGGGGTAGATTTTTCACATTTCCTGTTGTCTCACCCCTGTTCTTTACTATGAGTTCTTTATAAGTTGAATGTTGTTACCCGTGGACTGCCTGAATATATTAACTGCATTCCACTTTTGTAGCAAAAGGCCTCTTTATTGTAAAGCGCTATATGTATGTATTGTACAATATAAATAACTAGCTAATATTTTATTATGTTTATTTTATGTTAAAGTTACATAGAAGTGAAAACTCACTAGTTTTATTTGTAGCTGACACTAATATTTCACAGTTAGGTATTATGAGTGAAATAGTAATATATATTGAGAGCTCTAGGTGTATGTATACATGAAACATGGCATGTCCTGAGATGGGGTATATTTTGTGGCTTGTGGATTCCCAATGAACTTTTATGGGTGATTCTTTCATAAAAGGCAAGAGGAAATACTTCACACAGCATATAGTTTGTTCATAGAATTGCCACCAAAAATTGTGATGGCTGTTGGTTTAGGTAGATTATTAGTGTTTGATGAATTCATGGACATTGGGAAGTTCCAGTGTTTCCACCCACACACTTGAGAGCATTTATACTCAGTGATGGTGAAGTAGAACATTTTGTATATTTAGAATGAATTATTCTTTGGAAATACCAGTGTTAGAGTCAAAATAAGGGGTACACACTAGTATCATGTTTTGTTTGTGTTTATGAAGAACGATGAAGAGCTAGATGGACCATAATCTGACCTAGAAAAGCAGTTCACATTTCAAAATAGAAATGGGAAAAAGTAGATTTGGGTTTACTGGTACATCCTTCAGTCTATCAATTTAGAAAAGGTTTTGAGTTGGCTGCTAATTATAGCAACTATCAGATGCACCAAACCTAGCAAAACTGTTTGAGGCATCAAAGTTTTCAAGATAAAGGTCTATCAAAGTTGGACAGAGTTGCCCAAATCTGCATAAGGCTATGTCTCTTGTAGTCCATAAATAGAATCATTGTTGCGATTCAACACCACCCCTAGTCTTTGCAGAAATCCAGCTACCTCCTGTTTACTGCAGACAAAAGTCCATTCTCCCCTTAGCGACAGACACAACTCCAAAGTTATGTACATACAAACCTCCATCATTCCTCCAGCTTTCCCAGCTCTATGACTCCCTTCCAACTGTGTGATACTTTGATTATATACAGCTATCTTTGGCAGGTCATTTTCTTTCAATTCAGAGGAAGGCATGTGCAAACTCCTTTTGAATAAACCTTGCCAGGAAAACCTTGTGATAGGTTCGCTTTAGACAGTGTTCTCAACCTGTGGGTCCCCAGGTATTTTGTCCTACAACTCTCAGAAATCCCAGCCAATTTACCAGCTGTTAGGATTTCTGGGAGTTGAAGGCCAAAACATCTGGGGACCCACAGATTGAGAACCACTGGCCTTGACGTTGCCGTATGCCAGTAGAAGAGTGTGAATAGCAGCAAAAAGGTTTAGGTTTCTAGAAGATTGTGGATTTCAGAATGAGGGTAGGGATCAGTTTGCCTTACAGGACAACCTAGCTGATGAAATTAAGGTAGTTTAAGGGGAAACCAGGAGTGGATTTAAGTTTAAAGGGGGAATCAGCTGTATTTCCTTATCTTCAAGTATTTACATACCTTTGCTAGCGGTTAATAACAATTAAAACCAATAATAAAACAGAACTAATTTTCAAAACAGTATATTAGCAGAGGTTTCCAGCATACCTATGTCTTACAGTATACATAACATTACTTGAATATCATTCAGTTTGCTACTTGCCTTTTTAGAATATCATCTTACGCTACTGCACAAGACCTTAGGGCAAGCAAATATTAGCAGTTTTCAAGTGCATGGATTTTTGAAAGGCAGGTTTGGAGTAGCTTTTCGAAAGAAAGTTTTAGATTAATTGAAGCACAGAATAGAAGAAGGCTTAGCCAATTGCAACAGTGGGAACGCCGTCATTTACATAACTAGTTTGCCAGTCATTTTGTACATGCTTAAATACAAAACTCTGGTATAACAGGTTTCCATATCCAGTTCCTTTGATTATCATCAGTGATATCCTGCCAGTTGTAAATGTATCGATGTGTCAAGTGAAGTTGCAGCTTTCCCACCCTTCCCATAAATCTATACCAAGAGTATAGAATTTTAGGCGTAATAGACAACTAATTTTGAAACCAATCACTGTAGCTGTTAAACTATCTGCTTGACCCATCACCATCCCCACAGTGCAGTAGCTCATACAGGAAACCGCTACTTCAGCTGAGTGTCAAGATAATAGTGAGTTATACAATTTCAGAGTTTCTTAGACATCTTGCTATTTTTTTAAAAGTAAGAATGAAAAGATCAATCAGGGTTTAACGTACAATTAGCTCTATAAGGAGACATGTACTTAAATATGCTCTTCACCTGTTTGTAATCTTAAAAACTCTTTGTTATGTCTTCATTCATACATATGACTCCAGCTGTTTGACTCCTTGAATTAAAAGAAAATATAACATTGCACTCCATCCTCTTTCAGCAAACATGTTCCAATGATAGCTGAGTTTTATTTCAACACTTAGTGATAGAACATCATGCTACATTTCACTTTGTTTACTTAATTTATATTGCGCCTTTCTCCTGGTACCCTTGAGGGTAGCTGTCTGGCTTCATGCCTTCATTTGTCTTCATCTCTGCCACTGAAATGACTGACTTTTTGTGACTGCTGATAGAGCTGATCCTACATGTGTACATAAATAATTTATGTGTATCCTGAACTTGAAAGGGATTTTTCCCCAGAAGCATAAGATACATGCAGCAGATGATGCTTTGCCTTTCAACAAATTGAAAGCTAGATGCTTTCAAAGGAGAACATTTGTTTGGTAGCAATAATAAAGACTGTTCAATAAAGGGTTATTTTATTATAATGGTACAAAAATTTTGTTGCTGCTTTCCCATTACCACCATCTCTTGCCTTTTCTGCAGCTTACAATAGTTAAACAAAGTTAAAAATCATAATGTACAAAAGTTAAAAGTGTAATTAAATTACTTAAAAAATTAAAACTTGTTAAACAGAAAGCATTAAAAGGAAAGCATCGAATAGAAATTTATGTAAGGGCTTTTCCCTTGAGCAGTTAGCCTTCTAGAACCTATTGAGACAAAAAGTTCTTTAACTGCCTGCAAAACAATAGCAAGGAAGGTTCTAGCCTAACCGCTCTGGAAAAAAGTTCTGGAGCCCTGGACATCCACTAGATGTACCTGTGAGGATGGTGGGAAAGATAGTCAGGCCTTCCCAGAAGTTCTCAAAATGGGGTAGGTTTGTATGAGAACATACAGTGTTTCAGTATTTTTTAACAAGAAAATAAGTATCTCTTATTCATCTTTCATAGTACTGCAGCTTTTCATAAAGATAATGTGTAAAGGAATTGTGATAATAATAGTAATTTTTACTCCTTTCAGATGTTCCTCCTGCAGAACAAGAAAAGCTCTTCATTCAGAAGTTGCGACAATGCTGCGTACTTTTCGACTTCGTTTCTGATCCACTAAGTGACCTGAAGTGGAAAGAAGTAAAACGTGCAGCTTTAAGTGAAATGGTAGAGTACATCACACATAATCGAAATGTGATTACAGAACCAATTTACCCAGAAGTAGTACATATGGTAAGTTTTTAAAATGAAAATATTCTTATTTTTTCCTTTTCAGTCAATTCT
Organism: Anolis sagrei; assembly: GCF_037176765.1. NCBI lineage: Eukaryota > Metazoa > Chordata > Lepidosauria > Squamata > Anolidae > Anolis > Anolis sagrei. The sequence goes on from NC_090021.1 coordinate 323,611,630, forward strand.
TCCCAATGAAAGTCGAGTTCTACATTTTTTCTATAAAGTTTGTTTTGTATTTCTGTCTTCTGTACTACAGAACAGTCTTTTTTAACTAAAATGTAATACAGTGTTCCCTCGCCGAAGACTCGCTGTTTTGCGGTTGGGGTTTAGAATTAATATTCTAAATCCTATCCGCGAAACAGCGAGTTCGCGGGCTGTGTGGCTGCCTGCTGGCTTCCCCACCTCGCCCTGGCAGCCATGGAGCCCTGCGGAAGCCCCGGGCAGCACTGCAAAGGCTGCTGGGTCAAGGTGGGGAAGCCAGCCCTGGACGATCCAACCAGCGGTTCAGCCAGGGCTGGCTTCCCCATCTCGCCCCAGCAGCTTTTGCAGCGCTGCCCAGGGCCTCCGTGGCTGCTAGGGCAAGATGGGGAAGCCGGCCCTGGCCGATCTGCTGGTTGATTTGGCCAGGGCCAGCTTCCCCACCTTTTTTTAAAAAAAGATATTTTTATTATATTATACACACTGATCAGTAAGCCAAATTCCAAGTGTTACACATATAAAACCTAAATAATTCAACAAATATTAAAGATATTATACTAATTTACACTGGTGTATATTACCTTATCTCCATCTTCCCACCCTCCCTCCCACCCTCCCTCCCACCCTCTTCAACCACAGTGTATTTCCAGCTAATCTTGCAGATCCAGCCACTGGTAGAGTCTTTGTGGTTTTTCTTTGATGTGATCGTTGGCTCCTCCATTTTTCACCCAGTTGAAGTAGATCTTCCATCTATTTGTAATGATCTTTTCTTTGTCCATTCTTGGTGTTTGCTTGGTCATAATTCCCGTAATGTCTAACAGCACTTGGTCGTACATATAATCATTCCAATTAGTTAACGTCCATTTCGATTTGTCTTTCCATCCCCTGGCAATCACTGCATGGGCTGCTCTTATTGTTACCTTAAATAACTCCTGGCAATTAATTATTATACTTGGATGATCCAGCACTCCCCAAAGTAGCAAATCATTATTAATTTGAATTCTTATCTGGAATATCTCCTGAATTTTTGCTTGTATGATTTGCCAGAATTTTTTATTCAGAACACTCCCACCACATGTGTGAATAAGTACCTTTTTCTTTATTACAATGCCAACACTTCGAATTCTTTCCTTTTAACATATAAGCCAATTGTTCAGGAGTTCTATACCATCTTAATATCATCTTTTTTTCTAATTCATTATATTTTTCTATTTTTATTTTATTCATGTTCCTAATTATTTATTTCCCCTATTTCTCTTGTCTCTAATGATTTAACTCCATTCCATTTATTACTTATTGCTCTAATCATAAACTCTTTATCTCCTACCATTAAATTATATATTTTTGCCACTGTTTCTTTACTTGTCTTTTCTCTTGCATTTAGCAATTTATCTACCTTTAGTTCTTCAGTGGGTTTTGCACCCTCTTTTTTTACTTTTTCCCAAATCCCTCTTAATTTTAACCAATTTTCTTTCCCCCCATTTTCCAAAAACTCTGGCCAATTAATTATCTCTCCGTCTTGTTTCCACATATCTTGTACCCTCCTTAATCCCTTTTCTTCTAAGTTATTTGCTAACCTTTCGGGGAGTCCCATGCTCTTAATAGGAGTCTTTCCTGATATTTTATATGCCCATAGTTTTTGCCATTTTTGCCAACAGTCATATGCTACCTTTCTCGGCCCTGTTAGATTTTCCTTTATTTTGTTAATATCTCTGGTGTATAGCCCGTATTTTCCCCATCCTAAATTTATTTCATTCTCTACTTTTATCCATTTATCTTCTCCCTTTAAACTTATTTCTAGTAGTGCTCTTAATTGCTCTTAATTGGAAAGCCTCATAATAACATTGTAGATTTGGAAACCCCCATCCAAGCATTCTCTTTGGGGTATATTGAATCTTTTTCATTATTCTGTTTCTCTTTTTCCCATATATCCATTCTTTCAAAGTGTTGTCCCATTCTTTTAATTGTTTATATTCTATTTTTATTGATAAAGTTTGGAAAAGATAAAGTAGTTTGGGAATTATGCACATTTTCAGAGCTTGTATTTTCCCCACCTCGCCCTGGCTCAAGGCAGCACTGCAAAGGCTGCTGGGGCAAGGTGGGGAAGTCAGCCCTGGACGATCCAACCAGCGGTGTGACCAGGGCTGGCTCCCCCATCTCACCCCAGCAGCCTTTGCAGCACTGCCCTGGGCCTCCGTGGCTGCCAGGCAAGATGGGGAAGCTGGCCCTGGCTGATCCGCTGGTTGGATAGGCAAGGGCCGGCTTCCCCATCTCGCCCTGGCAGCCACGGAGCCCTGCAGAAGCCCAGGGCAGCACTGCAAAGGCTGTTGGGGCGAGGTGGGGAAGCCGGCCCTAGCCGATCCGCAAGGCATTTCATTCATGTCTGTGTGTGTGTGAAAAACCACGATGTAGGGACGCTCTCTCGCTCGCTCTCTCTATCTATCTATCTATCTATCTATATATATATATATATATAGCATCCCAACATCGTGGTTTTTCACTTATTGCGGGTGGTCCTGGAATGTAACCCCTGCAATAAGTGAGGGAACACTGTATATATTGATAACAGGACCAAAAGAAATGGTATAAAAGCATACCTATAAAATTATCATAAAGAAGGAAGTTTGGACCCTCAGTAGAGAAAACACTCTCATGTACTGTCACCCACTGGAGCCCCCGGTGGCGCAGTGCGTTAAACCCCTGTGCCAGCAGGACTGAAGACCGACAGGTCGCAGGTTCCAATCCGGGGAGAGGCGGATGAGCTCTCTCTATCAACTCCAGCTCCTCATGTGGGGACATGAGAGAAGCCTCCCACAAGGATGATAAAAACATCAACTCATCCGGGCGTCCCCTGGGCAACGTCCTTGCAGACAGCCAATTCTCTCACATCAGAAGTGACTTGCAGTTTCTCAAGTTGCTCCTGACACGACAAAAACAAAACAAAACAAAAAGAAAACAACAACCATTGATCATATTGGATCCAGGAATATTTTAAAACTGCAAATATATGATCTTTGCAAGAAATCCATCATGTCTAACTCAGGAGGTAGACCTATGAGAGTCATCTCGTATTACCGCATGAAACTATTTTTAGTCAACATCACCTTGTTTTGAGTAGATCAGTTTTCATGTTACGCAGCCACATCTAGACCGTCATTAAATTGTTTTCCAATTCTCCTTAGAATTTGAAAGAAAGAGATCTAGATAGCAGTACTCCATTCCACATGTAATTATTATACTCCTATAAAGTTGGGTCTGTGTGATATTCCTATTGACAGATAAGTACTGAGAGAGAACAGCCTACAATATTCAATTTTTTTCCATGTCAAGAGCGACCTGAGAAACCTCTCTGAGATTTAAACTAAGGACTCTGAGCCCATAATTTTGGGTTACTGTCTCATTGCACCTATGTCTTTGACCAATTTTGTATTCTTAAAATTGTGACTATTTAAGTCGCTATAACAGTGAACGGAATGCTAGTACAGTGAGCCCTTGATATCAGAACCCAAGATGAAGACCAAAATCCATGGGTGCTCAAGTCTCATTATATTCAGTGTAGTAAAGTGGTGTCCCTTATATAGAATGCCAAAATCAAGGTTTGCTTTAGAATTTTTGAGAGGTGGAAGGAATGTTTTCAAGCCACAGATGGTTGAGTCTGTAGGTGCGGAATTTGAGAGTATGAAGCGACAACTGTATGGAAAGGAATTTGAAAGAGAAAATAATATTGGATTTGATAATTTCTTGAGAATTTTTGGTCTGACTCTTCTTTTCCCCTAGTTTATTTTAATTTGTCTTAATGAGAGCAAAGTTCTCTTTTTCTTTCCTTATTAACACAGTGAAGCATGTTTATTATAAAGTAAACTTTATGAAGTTGGGGTGGAACAGTAAATATACTTGAAGAAAGATATTCCTAAAAGCAAATCGTATCCAGTATTAGAATTAAAATGTCTCTGTGTATTTTCATTTGCTTTTGTAGTTTCATAAACTTGTGCAGAAATACTGTAATATAGGGGTTTACAAGTGCCAACACTTAGGACAAAATGATTTTAGTTCGCAGTTAACATGTTCCGCACACTACCACCATCATCCAACCCAACGGGAGCAGAGTTTGACCCAGAGGAGGATGAACCAACCTTAGAAGCTGCCTGGCCTCACTTACAGGTACATTGGAAAAATAATTTCTGTACTCCCATCTAAATATACAGGGACCAAACAGTGACTAAGGGAAAGAACAATCTGTTAGATATTTAAACTGCAGATGAGTGAATTGCCACACTAGTCTGCAACACACTAACCTGCAGTTTAAATATCTCATGGGTGGATTTTCCATTCAAGTCTGTATTTTATGGCTCTAGATTTATCTTAATTTTATATGATGTTAGAAAATGTTTGTCAAATGTATGCTCAAGGTTGTTACTTTTTTTTAGTCATAATAGAGTCACAGCTTTGATACATAATTTCTTTAAATATGGATAAGGCATATGGTATTCATTCATTTGTAAATAAAAACATAGTGTCCATATAACATTTCACTTTAGTTGTACATTGTGAGATTAGGAGTAAATCGCTTTAGGCCTATGTTCTGCAAACGGAGTGTCAGATAATATGCCACCCATTTGCTCCCCCCATGTAATGTCAAACATCTTTAAAACAGGAGTTCAGTTTGCTCAAATTATCTTCCACTGTGCACACTCATGCTGACTTTCTCTTTTAAGTCTTAGACAAACTGAAGTTTGTTGGTAATAGCTAAGAAATATAAGCAAGATCCTTGGAAATTGTAATATATTGGCATTATATTAGTATTGTGGGAAGTGACATATCTTCAAAATCAAACTCTGTTTAAATGGAGTAAAAATCTAATTTGCATTCCACACTGTAGTTCTGATAAATATGGATGCAAAAAAAGATAGATAAAGAAAATTCCCAGAAGACTCTGTATGTATTATGTTCCTGATATTTCCATCAGCCAGTAATTTACAACATCTTGAAATTCCATTATTGCTGTTTGGAATTCTCTTGTGTAATGTGTTAGGAGCGCTCAAGCTCCATTGAAAAACTTGGGAACTTCAAAAATTACTATAATTACAGAGGAACTGAGCAAGTGATATTCTGGGTGATTTCTGTTCCCAAAAATATTAAGGTGGGCAGCATATTTGGTGTGACAGTGGGCAACAAGTCAGAAATTGCATGTTAGCAGTAAGCATTGACAGGAGCCAGTAGTGTGGGCTAACAAAGGTTCCTTTTTCCCCCTTTACCCCTGAACACATAGTTAGCTTGCTCCCCCCTTCTTTCTGTTTTAGTTCACCTTGCTATTCCATGGTTACCCTTTCAATAAGATTAATACAGGAGAGAAACAACAAAGGGCTAGAGGGATCTTTGTAGACCACTTGTCAGAAATGCCATATTTCTTCAATTCTAAAATGCACACTAATTTCAGTACCACTAAGAGAGAGATAAAAATAAAAACTGTGTTTCTATATAAAAGCACCTGCAATTCTAAGATGCATCCCATTTTTAGAGATGTTTATATATGGGGAAAGTGTGCCTTAGAATGGAAGGAAGGCAGTATATAAGCATCGTAATTAATGTGGAATAATCTTTATTTGTGAATCATTGGTGGTTGGCCTTCATTGGGTTTCTAGGCAAGAAAGAAATAGTTGTAGCTGATGGGCACAAATGTAGAGTTTGTTTCCAAAATGGTACCAAATCTTTTAAAAAAATAAATATTAAAAAATGAATTATATGTGGCAGCACATTGTTGGCTAGTAGTAGAATGTTATGCACAGATAAAAACTAACTTTGGTATAAGGTTTGAAAAATTGCATGTTATAGCATAGGAATGCATATTCTCAGTATGTCTTTTTTATTCCTATAAAATTTTGTCAGATAGCTCTGGTACCTTTTGGAAATAAGCTCCACAAATATAGTACCAGTCTGAGACAAGTTAACAAAATAAATTTCAAATTCATGACATCAGATAGCATGTAGATTATTGCTGCATAAAATATCATTGTGCAATTTTACTTTTATTTTGATGGGTGTATAAAATTGAGTACTTAACGCTTTCAGATTGCATATGTATTGTAAAACTAATTTTTATTTTTTGTGGATCTTTTTCAGCTTGTATATGAATTTTTCTTAAGGTTTTTAGAATCTCCAGATTTCCAACCTAATATAGCTAAGAAATATATTGATCAGAAGTTTGTATTGCAGGTGAGGTTAAAAAATGAATATATCTTCAAAGTTTATATCCAGATTAATCTGAAATGGATTAAAACAAGTAAATGTGTATCTCTTGCAGCTTTTAGAGCTCTTTGACAGTGAAGATCCTCGGGAAAGAGATTTTCTTAAGACTACTCTGCACAGAATATATGGAAAATTCTTAGGCCTAAGAGCTTACATCAGGAAGCAAATTAACAATATATTTTATAGGTATGTCTTTATTCTGTCCTGATGTGTATGAATTATATAAAGGGTTTTACCAATGCTTCACCTTCTGTGGTATGAACTAAAATTTTGTTGGCAATTTTGTGAATACTGCAAATAAGATATATGATTATTTTTGCATCTTTTTAAATTCTGTGTTAGAATAGTTTTTTATAATATTATTGCATCCTCTGCTGGTGTAAGGATGCAACATATACCTTATTTAATTGATAAATTAATTAATCAATACACTTAACATTTCCAAAAGTCACTGATGAAAGCTGGTCCTGTGGGTTATGCCATTTAGTTTTGGCATTTTATTTGTGAGAAGCACAGAATGCATCCTATTCTATAGCTCTTCTTGTGTTTCCCAGCTCTTTTCTATGATTCTATGATTCTATGTATTTCTTTGTTTGGTTTTCACTTGGTGAAGATGTTGTAAAAATTATTTTTGAAGGCTTTTTCAGTCACTCCCGATGCTGTCAGTTTCTGTAGATACTATGAATGTTGGCCAGGTTTTGACACTGTCAAACTGTTGATGTAATGTTCTGATATGTCGTACTAGTGAAGAGAAATATCCAGTATTTCTTTGCATAAGAGGAAGAGTGGTAACAATAGGTGATCCTGGACAATCCACTACATGTGAGTTCACATGCACACACAAAACTGCTAAACACGAAGCAACTGCCTAATACAAGTCACCCGAAAGAGTCACTTGATTTACAGCCACATTTCTTATCTCCCTCCCCCCTTAACCTGTATTGCGATGTCCTCAGAGGCAATCTTGGAAGAACCTCCAAGGCACAGATGACTTCAAAATTGCCTCTCCCATAGTAATTTAACTCTGAGGAGTTAAACTCTGGCCCAAAACACAGGCAATCTCTGGAGCATCCTTCATTTTGCTTAACATGAGAGAAGGCCGCATTACAACAAAGAGACCCTGCACCTTGTGGAAGCCACAGAGTCTGTTCACCCATGGGCTGGCTCATTTGGCCTGTGTAGATGGGCTCTACATCTGCTTCATCAAATGCATGGAGTGAAGTGCCTTGAAACACATTTATACCTATAAATGAGTGAATACATCCTATTTATTCATAGATTTCAATGCCTGTTCCTTGGTGCTTCATTCCACACATCTGATAAAATAGACAAAAGTTTATGCTTCCAACTTCTTTCTCTCAGTTAAGTCTCAAAGTTGCTATAAGGTCCCTTTGCTGACCATAGAATAATTAATGAAAATAGAAGAGACAAAGTAATGAAAAAGACATCTTTATTTTTACAAATAACATTTTGACCTAAAATATTAAATGACCTTGAAGAAAAGAAAAAGGATGATACATAAATGACAAAATGGTAATGAGTTAAGTTACAATTTGCTATATCCATTTTGAATGTGAATACATTACATCAAGTTGCATTTAACTTGTTCCTTCTCTGCATTCCTTCACTTGTGTGTTACCAGTCCTCCTTGCCTTTTATAGAATAATTAAGGCTGATCTTTCTGCTTTTCACTAAGTGGGCCCTAGATTCCCAAGCAAAATGCTAAGGATTGCAGCCTAAAATCTTCAGTAAATTTCTGATTTTAATACCATTGTGATCAGAGAAGTTTAAAATGCATCTCATCCTTCTAAGTGATAGAATTCTTGTCTTTCTGTGAGTCTGGGGTTACAATTTCTAATACTGCTTGTCGTTTCCTGCCATCTTTTCACTGTGAGGGAAGGAATATGCAATGGAAACTTGCAGTATTTAAACTTAAATTAATACAAGCATGGCAGTAATCAGATATACCATGACAAAAGTATTAACCACTTACTGCTTATTTACAGTACTCTTGTGTTCGAAAAAAATCAAAAATGGAAATGAGTAACTTTTCTCATTAGTCATAATGAATTTACTTTCTCAGGTTTATTTATGAAACAGAACATCACAATGGCATAGCAGAATTACTGGAAATATTGGGAAGGTAAGCTACACTTTCCCCACGCCTGGTTTAGATTAGATAAAAATTGTATAATTAAAATATAAGCCATTTATATTTTTGTTTTCCATTATTCTTTAGTAGACATTTATGCTTGGTTATTTCAAAAGAAGAGTTTAAAAAGATAATGAAATGAAAAATATAGCTTGCAAAAACAGAATAAGGTAATTTTTTCTAAAAATAAAAATGTGTTACTGCTTTCTGAATTCTGAATTTTTTTCTCTGCAGCATAATTAATGGATTTGCCTTACCATTAAAAGAAGAGCACAAAATTTTCCTTCTCAAGGTGTTATTACCTTTGCACAAAGTGAAATCACTCAGTGTCTACCATCCACAGGTAAAAGATACAATCTATTTAGCATAACTTACAATATTTTATCATGTGGTTAAATGTGTTTGATGTGTTTGGTTAAATGTGTTTGATGTATTATGCTTATCTATGTTTTAATTTGTTACTCTTTGACCAGTCTTATATAGTTTTAGCTTGTCTTATTGTATATGATTTATTTAAGACTTGCTTGTTTTGGCATTTAATGTTTGTTACATTGCTGGAAACTGCCCTGAGTCCCCTCAGGGAGATAGGGCGAGTTATAAATAAATAAATAAATAAATTGTTGTTGTTGTTGTTTTAGAGTGTTAACTTGATATGTTACAAAATTTATCTTAAAGCAGAGGCTGGATGGCCATCTGTTAAGAGTGCTTTGATTGTGTGTCCCTACATGGCAGAGGGTTGAACTGGTTGGCCCTTATCTCTTCCAGTTCAATTACTATGATTCTGTGATTCAACATTTATTGAAAAATGTAAATTAACTCAGAATTTTCTTCCTTATTTTCAAGATGCTTTATCTATCAGTGGATAATTGATTTCTTTGTGCTTCAGTATGTTTTAAATACAGTTCAAAACTAGTGGGAAAGCTTCGTTGCATTTTAAAGCTCAAACTTTGTTTTCATGCATAGCTTAATAAATTTTATTAGTACTCCTGTGGGATCTCTATAGAAACCTTGCAGAATCTTCCAATTGTACTGTAAAACTCCCTTGTTATGGAGCATTAGGGCAGACTGGGGCAAGAAAACAGCCTTTAACATCCATAATTTCAATTAGCCAATCCCCTCCCAAGTGTTTTGGACTACAGTTGTCATCACCCATAATCCACAGTGTGTGGGTAATGAGATTTGTAGTCCAACACATCTGCAGATTTTAATAGCCTGCCTTAGATCATTGGAAAGTATGCTCTAGTGGAGATCACCAGTAAATTTGTCTCATCTGTCTGTTACAATAAAGTTACTTTTTTAGTGAAATTTTCACTAAAATTTGCTTATAGGCTATTAAAAATGGCTGCTTCCGCTGTACAGTTCCTGATGTAGATAATCCACCAAGGCAACTAATACTATTTCTGTCCCATACCCATGTCTGAAACCAGGTTCAAATGGACCGAGATAATCCATCTCCTTCAGAAACCCCTGGAGTTAAGTGGCTACCACATATTCCAGTACTTTGCCCAAAAAATTAAAAAAGGGGAAATTGGCCAGTACTTGTCCAATACAGTGGGATCCAGAGAAGGCTTTTCAACGATGATCTTATAACCATCTCTTTTAGATATGATGGAATTGTGCTTTGTTTTGGAGGACATTGACCACTCCCTCTCAGCCATTCCCCCTCTAACTCTTTTAATAAGACAGAAAGTACAAGCACATAATATAATACATATCCTTAAGAATCCATTAGAAACATTATGTTTTTAATAATGAGTTTTTAAAGTTATCATAAGTTTAAGTTACATAAAGAGGCCAGCATAAAGTGTTTTACATAGTCATGTGTATACTTTTCGGTTATATATTAGAATACTGTTTTATAAATCCTTGGATATTTTCTCCTCACTCATTAAACCAACAGGCACATTATTTTTCCATTTACCAGACAGCAGAGCGATGTGTGTTCTCTCTTATATAGACACTGAGAGCCATCTGGAGAAGCTCAGCTCTTATTTGAGCAACTTTGTCATTTATTGTTGTTGCGATGGGAACTATACAGCTGCCTTTCCTTGATGAATCCAAGTTCAAATAAATGGCACAATAGATATAGCCTTTCTGGTTCCAGCTTATTTTTTTTACCACCTGCCTTTCATCACTCTGTCTCATTTATCCTTTCCAGTAAACATTCATAGGAAGACAAGGAAGAACAATAATTCATGCCTCAATAGCTGGGCCTGGACACCATTAGGGAAAACACAAAATTTTGATTTGCTCTGTTTATTTCTTTAGAATATTGTTTTGTTTTGTTTTTTCATTTTTTGACTTATCCATCACTTCCAATAAGGTGTGCAGTGACTGCAAACTTTGAATGTGTTTCACTTCAGTTTCTTGATCTTCTGAAGTGTCCCCATGCTTGTTAACGTTTGTGGTAGCTTATATTGAACTATATTGAAATTGAAACCTCATTGTTTCCTACAGACTAATATTGTATTTCTTACTCATGTAATGGAATGCAAGAATCAGTATCTCAACAAGAGTGATAGCAGCTTGTATTTGGCAGCCTGTGAGACTGAATATGGTCCATGGACATCTGCCAATTGTCGCCACATCGACCTGTGTTTTCGTGTAGGCTACTGTCAGCAGTTTTATAGCAGGCTGATATTAAAACTCCAATCCTCCTCAGTGCTTGTGGGAACTTACTGTCATCACACATATATTTTACCTGATATTAATGATAGGACCGGTCAATAAAAAATACAGCTTTCTTCTTACTTGAAATTAAAATCTGTCGGAAAATGGTTGTATGCGGTGATAGACTAGGGTGTTTTGTCACAGGGCATTAGAGCCAGCTAAATATAAATACCCCCTCTCTTTATAAATGACTCAGAAAACCTCAGTCATTATCAACAGAGGAGGAAACAATGGATTTTCAGTGTAGACAGCACATTAAGTCCTCCTGTATGTTTTGACAACCTTCATGCCAGCACATTCAATATTTGAGTGATATACATAGGTCAAATAGTCTTTTCTAAATGTTGACTATCTCATAGAATACAGAGAAAGTGTTTTCATGAGTCTCGCATAATAGTCTCTTATTTAAAGTGGCACAATAGACTTGCTTTGTTGAAGTATTTAGCTTACTTGTGCAATAATTTGTTATAGGAAGGAATAGAATAAATGTGCTTTCAAAAAGAAATAGATTAACAATTTAGAGTTTGTTGTGACTTACTGTTCTCCTTTATGAGTCATTTTAAATTCATGCACTGCAGACTGGGCGCACTTCTGCTTTCTGATAATGTGAAACCTAACCTTACCACAGGGTTTATATTTCTTAAGGAGCAACAGCAGCAAGTCATAACCAATCACTGAAAGTTTCCTAAGGTTCCATCTACTACATTATTTGGTCATAGACAGAGGCAAAAAATGCACACATTTACAATGAGACCAAAAATAGCTTTGAGTTTAGTATTGTCAAAGAGGATAAATCAACAGCTGAATTGTTGAAGGTGAAGGAGGAATATTAAATCTTAAAATGAAATATTTCCATAAAACAGGCTGCTTCAACATTGCATGGTTTTAAGTATGCAGATTATATGCCTGCAGTTCCAGATGTTTTGTCATTAGAATGTTGCCAGTCATTGCATTTTTATGATATTCCACCCCACCAGTATCTTTTAGCAATAACGTCATTTTATGACTACTGAGCAGGCAATAATTTTGTTCTTGCAAACTTGCTTTCAGCGGCATGTGAATGATGTATCCTGCACACACACCCCACTCCTAACTACTTAGATTTCCACAGTTGCTTCATAGTTAGGAAGTCCTCTGAACACTAACGTGTGATTTTCCAATCACCCCTTCATTTTGGGAGATATTCACCAACCAGTGATTGTTGCCACCAAAACTTCTCCTTTCATGAATGTTAATGGAATAGCTTCCGTTAGCCATGGCCATCACCCAAAAGTGATGATTGTCAGGTGGGAAAACTTACACTTTTAGGCTTCTTTAATATGTTAGAGGTAATCAATGAGTCAGTCTAAATTATTTCCCTTTTGCTGCTCTTCATAGGTCTTCAGTAATGGATTCTGGAGGAAACTGCTGTTTACCTGACCTGTAGTAGTCAGGTACACAGAGCTATAATTGGCTAGAGTAGAATACCATTCTTTCCCTCTTAAGCATTTTCACACGATTTCTTGCACACATATTGCTTCAACCCCAGCACCAGAAGTATTTGTTTTTCCATCCTTCCTTTGCTGTCCTCCTAGTACCAATGCTGCTAAAACAGTTTCCAGCCATACAGAGAACAAGGAAGATAGAGGGAGCTGCATTGGCATAAGAAAAGAGCTTTATTGCCGAATGTTTTGTCAACTGAGATGCACCTGGATTTAATTTCACAGTTATTCTACTTCATATTTGTAATATTTTAGGTTTGGATTTGTTCTTTTATTCACCTGTAATAAGCAAAATGTGCTGACATCTCTAGAACTATTGTAGCCTAAAATGTTACTCTTTTTTCTTCTCATTGTAGCTGGCATACTGTGTAGTTCAGTTTTTAGAAAAGGACAGCACGCTTACTGAGCCAGTAAGTTTTCTCTTTTTTCTTTAGCATTTTAAATTATTTTGTGATCTATTTTTCTAAAAAAAACTTTTTAGATTACTTAGAAATGCGAAATGAAAAATGTAACGACTAAGTACAGTGCTTTGCTTGTCTCAAAGTAATTTAAATTTCACACATATCTCATCTGTATTATTTATAAGTTGTTGTGATTGAGAAACATCTGTGTTTGAAAGAGCTTAACTTGTCAACATTTTCATTTAGAGGAAATGTCTCTTAAGCCTCCATTGTAAGAAGTTGTGACAAAACCTAATTTTGGTTTGCTAGTGGCTGCATCCACCTCTTTTTGCTGAACTCAATAGACCATGAGATTTTCAACATTCAATTTGTTCCGATTTTTGTAATATATATATATATATATATATATATATATATATATATATATTGAAAACATCACAGAAAAGTGATGTTTCTGACTAGTCATGTTGGAGACTTTGATGCCTTGTGCTAAATTTATTTAATTGAGGACTTTGAAGGAAAATTCTACCTGTTTTGCGACATGGAAACATTCGCTCGGTTTTCCTCTGTGTGACTAGGCACAGCAGTCACAGCCAAAAATATCACCAACAGAGACCATGTTTAATTTTATGTGTTCTAGTCAGAGGTCAAAAGCTGTCCTGATGGAAAACTCAATTTCTCCAGGAGTCCTTTACTACAACACACTTTCCTGAGCAGCATGACTGTATTGTTTCTGCATACACAAAAAAATAGCGATGGAGAAAATTGTTATTTGAATAAACAGTCTGTTCCTTTTCCTTTTATTCCATCATATTTTGGATGCTGCTGTTTGATACAAACTGCCATACCACCTTAACAGGTTTTGATTAACAGAAGTTTAGTATAAACTCGCATTCAGCCCATAAAACAAAGTTTGAGACTCTTCATATCCAATCTGGTTTCAAGTCAGTGAACTTAAATGTATGTTGGTGTTAGCAGTATCAGTTTGTGTGTTGATTTATGATAGATCTCTTGAAGACTATATGTAAATTGGATATATTTCTTATTTTTACAGGTGGTGATGGCACTGCTGAAATACTGGCCAAAGACTCATAGTCCAAAAGAAGTTATGTTTTTAAATGAATTAGAAGAAATTTTAGATGTTATTGAACCATCTGAATTTGTAAAGGTTATGGAACCTCTTTTCAGGCAGCTAGCAAAATGTGTCTCCAGTCCACACTTTCAGGTTAGTCTTTCTAAGAATACTTGAATGAGTTTGGCATTTTAACATTAAACTGTATTAATTGCTGCTTAGTGGAGTTGTAATATACACCATATTTTAATATGCTCCTGAGCACAAGATTTAAATAGTCTGTGAGCAGAAGAGGAATTAATTCAGCTGCTGCAGCCATGAAAGCTTCCGCTCTGACATCAGCAAACAGATGTTTTTCTGTCTTCTGTAAACTGTCTAATGTCAGCTTTAGAAACAACCACACAGGTGCCAGCTTCAAAACTAAAGACACTGCATGCAATAAAGCAAATGTGCAACTCAATTAACATTGAAGAATTAATCTCTGTGACCAGAAAATAACTACAATGTGAAATACCATGTTTGTGTCAGTGGCATAAATGTCCCCATGTCTCTTAGGTTGCAGAACGAGCACTATACTACTGGAATAATGAGTATATTATGAGCTTAATCAGTGACAACGCAGCAAAGATCTTGCCTATCATGTTTCCATCTCTGTACCGGAATTCAAAGACGCACTGGAACAAGTAAGGCGCCATTACAGTATATTGCTTGATGCACCAAAGTGTAAAACTGCCAAACTCGCAGAAGTTCTTATGTACATACACATTTTTGGATGCACTTGATTTCCTTATATAATTAAAAGTCACACAAGACAGGTGAAGTTACACGTCATGTCACAATTATGGGCAACAAATGAATAATTGCAGATTGAATGACATCTAATGTTGTGCTTTGTGCAGTTTTCAAACCCACACTCACAAAAGGCTGATTCATCAGCCAGGCTGGTACAGGTATGATATGACAAAAGTTCCTCTTGCAGCTCTGGGTATAGCAGAAGTGGGCAAACTACAACTTGTGGACCACTGGGGGCTCCAGTGCCTTTCAGTGTATTTTTAAAGCAATATCTGTTCTCAAAATATTTACTAAAAGAGGCCCCTTCTGTCCTCAGAGGCAGGTGTGGCAGGATACTTTTCACTAATACACCTCCTTGCTCCCCAAAAACATGTTTTAGACCCGCAGGGGCCTTTTTTAAAAAATAGAAGTGATTTCCCAATTACTTTCAGGTTTTTTAGAATAACAAAATGGAAATGCTCCTTTGGGTTTAAATCATACAAAGGTAAGTCAAAGCAGTTGCCCACCAGTGGATGAGAGGGGTCCTTTTAAATAAAAAATGGTAAATAAAATGGGGGAGATTCATCCTTTTGAAGTCCAGCAGAGGACAAGTGAGGCCCTCAGTCCTGTCCCTGGGCATCTTTAACGTGTGGCAGAAGAAGTTCTAGGCACAAAAGGGGAATGCCATCAAGTCTGATCTCTCCAGCTTTTTAGGGACAGTCTTTCATGAAGAATCTTTCTGAATCATTCAGTTACAAGGGTAAAAGACAATAGTTAATGCACTGCCAACTTTAATATTTAGAGTACTGTATTGTTTAAAGATAAATGACACCAGTTGCTGTTCTCAGATGGTGTAAATAATATAGATCTGTTTTCTGAATAGCATAGACGTAATACTTTACAGAGGGATGGGGTGTGGATCGAATATAAAAATCTCATGGATCCACTGACTGAACAAGCTTCAGAGAAATTACTAAATGAGAAGTTAGTAACTATCACTTGAGGGGACCATGGAAAGACAGCTGCAAAGGCAAAACTATTTCAGGACATTTATCCAGTTAATTTAATCAATCAATCTGATAACTTTCTTGCATTCACATGTATAGCCATCTTTTATATCATGTATGTTCTCTACTGCTGTTCATTCTTATGGCTGTCCAGTATATGAAGAAATGTGGAACCTAGAATTATGATCCATTACCACCTTTTGAAATAACTTAGCTTTATCAATGTTAAGATCTTCGTATTTCCCCTCTCTTTTTCCCTTTCTTTCTATATTTCTGTCCAGTTTGTTCTGTTTTTATACATGTGAGTCTTCTGTCAATCTTCAACCACACAATAGTTTAGAATTCTAGCATGAACTTAATTTTATCCACCTTGGTTCTGCAACTCTTTTATGTGTAAAGAAGCTTGCATTTGAGCTGTTGTGTGAATGCTGACTGCACTGGCTGTTGCAAAGCCTGGTGCTACTTGTGAACCGAGAAGTACTAGTGGGGTGGCCAACAATGCATGATAAATCTGCCCTTCAGCACAATGAAAGATGCAACATAAATGGTATAATTAACTAGATGTAGGCAATACGTAGATTTACTGAATTGGAAGTAACCTGGATTACTATATTAAAAACAATAAACTCTGGTCAGTTTTCTTCTCCATTTATGGCCATCCTGCCCTGAGCATGAACAATGTCACTGTACACGCGCAGTATGGCACACCTTTTCACCTGTTTGACTTGCATGGTGCAAGCAGCCATAGTACTTTGGCTTTTGGATCTGATGACATAACATGTGATAGATTACTTTTCCAGAATAACTTAACTTCCCTGGCAGTGAGTGCTGTCTGATTCAGGTGAAGAGCTTTTTCCTCTTATTTTTGAATATTGGTCTCTAATCTTTTAAACTGGCTTTGACAATGACTGGCAGAATAACCATAAAGTGAAATCATAGTGGTCATAGTTTAGCAAGAATGCATCTTGCTGTTTTCAGTGGGTAGCCTGAGCCAATATATTTTCAAATGTAATGTAACTGAATAGTTTTCAGATGTTTGCTCTAAACAGTTTAACATATTTTTAATGTATCCATAGTAGCATGTATGTCTTTTGGCAAACATTTTTATTTATAGATGGAATCAAGCCATGTTAGTTACTGTATGTCTTTGTGTTCTTAAAATTGTCTCTGTGTTCATGTAATATTAAAATGTTTACATTACAGCATGATCTTAAAAGTTTTACATTACAAATAGTATTTGAGGAGTTTAGTTTTGAAAGGCAGTAAATGTAGAATTCCCATACTATTGTATACTTTTCCCCATGTAATTTGATCTTTTCAAGCTATACAGTTATGGTGCTAGAAATTCATTTTAACAGCCATGGTACTGTCCTATGAAATTCTGGCATTTTGCAGTTTATGTTTCAAATCATTTGTTAGAGAGATGTAGCATTTCACTTGACTTCTCCCAGGATTTTGTAGGATATAACCATGGCAATTAAAGTGAAACCATAGCACTATACAATCTGTTGTTTGAAAGAGCCCACAGTTTAGCCTATGGGAACATCCATTGTTTCTGCTGTATGTATGTTTCAAAATGTCAAATGCAAAATTTACTTTACAGGACAATACATGGCTTGATTTACAATGCTCTGAAACTCTTCATGGAGATGAACCAAAAACTTTTTGATGACTGCACACAGCAATTTAAAGCAGAAAAACTTAAGTAAGTTTCCATCTTCACATTTATGTTTTTCACTGCTTATGTAGAAGAACTGTGTACCACTTTCTTGGTTCTGTAGGGCCAGCTACACTTCAATATTGCAAACCCAATCTAAATCTAAATCCCTGAATACAAATTTGACACAAGCCTTTACTCTTCACTTTACATTATTTTACATTATTTTGCATTTCATATATAAATCAACTTTCTCCCAATAAAGGCCCTCAGTTATACAAATTTTAAAAATACACAAAATCAGTCATAAATATATGAATGTAAGCATTATTACAAAAGCGATTGGGCAGTTTATCAAAGTAATGCATTACAATTCATTACCAGCTCCCTTACAACTCAAGGTAAAATAGCCTGTAGTTTCATCCTAGATACTTCTATGTTCTTTTTAATTCTGGAGGCAAAAACATTTTGACAGATCCCCCAAAAGCTACTGCAAAAGCAATTTAAATAAATGTCAGCATTGTCCCTGACTTCTGCATTACAAACACTTACAGCAATATTCTTTACTACTTAAAAGGGGCAGAAATTACTGAACCAAAAGAAAAAGTGAGCTTAAATTATAATGGCTTTGAATTTTATTACCCCCCCCCCCCTTTTTTTTTTTTTAATTATACCAGAAATCTACTGGCATGGTCATATTTTATACTAAAGATGTACTGGCATTGGTCACATATGACAGAGAAAAATCATTCTGTTGATAGCAGGCACTAAGTTCTAAAATAATCAAACATTAAAAACAGATGTATCAGAAATTTTGGTGGTATTTTAAATTTTATGGAGAGTTAATGATCTTTGTCTGTGATGTGTTTGATCTTCTTTTCTTCTAGGGAGAAGTTAAAAATGAAGGAACGGGAAGAAGCCTGGGTTAAAATAGAAAATCTAGCCAAATCAAATCCCCAGGTATCTACAAAACATTCAGAGAAAACACTGAGAGACGAGGAGAGGCTGTATCTTGGTGGTAGAACCTGTGTCCCAGATTCACCATACATACTTGTGTTAAGTTGACTTTGTGTATAAATCAAGGGCAGGTTTGGGGGGCCAAAATTATTGATTTTGATAGGACCCATGGATATGTAAAGAATGATTTGGCAAGGAAAGTAAGACACCAATGTTGCCACTGGGGGTTAGTTACCCGTGGCTGCTGCCACCCTCTCACCATCCAGGTATTCAAAAAGGCCAAAAATAGAGAGATCACAGTGGCTGGTACTTCTTTTTAAGTCTTACTGGGATGTACGGCACTCACACCTTTCACCTTTCTATAAATAGAAGTGGATGGTTCCTTATTTTGATAAGAATTAAGATACCGGACTTACTTTAAGCCATGAGAAAGTCAACCCAGGGATTTTTTTTTTTGACTAGATTTGTACATGAGTATATAAAGTAATCCCTAATACTGCCAGCTAGAGAAAGGCTTCACTCCGAAAACCTATTAAAATTAATGGTGTAATTTAGTCTTTGCTCTGAATTAAGGCCAGTGTGCTATGAGAAATTATATTTAAAGTTTGCTATCTAAGCAGGAACAAAGGCTTATATTTATTAAAAGAATTACAGCAATGTGATTTCCTTTTTGGCAACCATTTTAGAAGTGTTTTGATTTGAGATAATTATTTTTGTTCTCCACTTGTTTGCACCCCCTGATCAAGAGTGTCTTCACCTACCAAAACACATATTGAAGATTGTTATGCTGACAAAGGTTCATACCTTAAATCATTAAGGGGTTATTTATATACAGCCCCATAAGTTCCAGAACTCCCCTATTAAGGGCCATGGTGATTAAACAAATGTGAAAGCAAGGTTAAATATATATCTTGGACATGTTACATGGTCAGATTAATATTACATTATAGATCATCACCAAGTATCCTGATTTCAGAGTCCATGTAACATTGTAACATGCAGTAGACTCACCTGAAACAATAATCAATGCTATTGATGATGATTTAAAGCCCATTGGTGCAATTGACCTATTGCATTGGGACTAACTGTTAGATGTTGGCTACTGTTTAGTTTTTTCCTGGTATTTCACGTGCCAAATATTATTCAGATTTTTGGGTAGTTGTTCAAATCAGTAACATGACCTACCTCAGATTTAGTGATTCCTACATTAGGATGAGTCTAAATTATATCCTTGCTCTTTTATTTTTGAAGAGTAACCAATGCAAAATAAACCCTGGTATCGGAGTTTAATATGAATTATTAGAAAGAGGATCTGAAGCTCACATACATGTACCCACCAAGTACATGTTTTCATTGATCTATTCTACACAATCATTTCATGTGTGACAGTTTGTTCTTGAAACTTTCCTTTTAGGAAGAAAGTCTGAAGTTACATCAGAAAAACATACAATGCCCATGTTTCTTTAGTGTCATTTAGAACAGGTATGGGTAAACATCAAGGCCCGGGGGCTTGATGCGGCCCTTTGGGCTCTTTTTTCAGGCCCTCCTCTCTTTCACCTTTCTATAAGCATGAGTATGTGGGAACCTGCCCATGTCCTCATGCTGAGAGGAGACCAGGGATGTCACGCACGACTGCAGCACCAGGCAGAGCCTCTTCCTCACCTGTACTTTGGCCACCACCTCCACAGGACTTAGCTTCTCCTCACTGGTGCACACAGAGCCAGCGCATTCCCCTTCTTCCAGACCTCTGCCCCTGGCAACGAGGAGGTCAGCTCCTCTTCCACCTTCTCTTCCTCCTTCTCTGCCACTCCCACCTTTCTCAAGGACAAGTTCCGCCTCAGATAGAAGAACAACAGGAGCAGGACAGAAGGGAAGGAGAGCCCTAGGCAGCCACATGCCCAGGTGGTGGTGGTGGAGGAAGAGGAGGAGGAGCTGCCCTCCTTGTCACTGGGGGCAAAGGCCTAGAAGAAGGGGAGTGTGCTGGTGAGGAGCAGCTGAGTCCTGTGGCAGTGGAGGCCAAGAAGAGACCCTGCCCAGGGCTGGTGCTGATAAGCACAACTTCCTGGGCCTTCTGTGGATCAGGCAAGCTGCCGTGTGTTAACCTCCCCCTGCACCAACCCCCCTATCTCCCTGCCCGGCCCACCCACTGCACTCCGGCTCGCCATGTGGCTCCCAAGTTAAAAAGTTTTCCCAAGTCTGATTTAGAAGGAGCCCTTTGGATTTGAACAAAAAAAAAGATTAGCTTGGAAATGTTACCGTTTACACTACATCTCCCTATTTGGAATGAGAATCCAGGAAATTGTCATCCAAAGTACAAGTTCCTCCAATTTTTGTCAGTGGCCCAGCTTCCTCTTTCTTTTCTACAAAGGCACATCAGATGCTCATAAAGTATACATTTCCTATTCTCCTTCCAAGTTATTGAAGCTGGTGGCTGTTAACACAGCTTATAGCAGCTGATTCATTAAATTAAGTTCAATATGAAGATCTTTCTTACAACTAGGTTCTTGTGGGTTTTTTCGGGCTATAGGGCCATGTTCTAGAGGCATTTCTCCTGACGTTTCGCCTGCATCTATGGCAAGCATCCTCAGATGCCTCACTACCTCTGAGGATGCTTGCCATAGATGCAGGCGAAACGTCAGGAGAAATGCCTCTAGAACATGGCCCTATAGCCCGAAAAAACCCACAAGAACCTAGTGATTTCAGCCATGAAAGCCTTCGACAATACATTTTCTTACTACTGTCAAATCAAAATTCTGAAATAAACTTTTTGCGTTTGGTTAGTATACAGTATATAGTGACACCTGTCTGGTGAGCAGTCCTGTTGCAATGGAAACAGATGGGCCTTTAATTGAAGACTTGCAGGTGCTGAAAAAGGCAGTGAAAGAAGAAGCTTGTCCGGTAAGCAGATAGAAAGAAAAAATAGCCTGCATACTACAAACTTGATCCAGGAATATTTACTCCCTTTAGTCATCAATTCTACTTTTCTTTTTTAATTGCAACAAATTTTAAATGAGTAGTATAATTTTAGTAATTACTAATCTAAAATTTCCTGTGGTCCTAAATGTAATGGTTTGAGTAGCTATTAACCTGGCCCTGTCACATGTGCAAACATTGAGTACTGTCTTAAGTACATTTAATTACATCCAAACCACTAGGTTGATTTGAAAATGACAAAAAAATCTAAAACTGTATGAGCCAGTGGTTGCTTAACAAAAGTCCTTATATCATCTCTTAGTATTCACAAATGTTTAATCACAAGAATGCCCTACCTTGTCTTTCTGTCATCAGAAGAGCTAAACCAGTAGCTTCCAGTATTGCATTGATACGAAATAAAGCTTCCAGTAAGGCTTCCGGTAAGGCTACAATCTCTTTTTGAGAAATCAAATAATAACAATACATGAGATCTTTGAATTCAAAAAAGATCTTTGAATTCATCTTTGGGCAGTATTTAAAGTCTGAAATATAACTACACTGTATATTTCAGCATGATGAAAAATTAAGTGACAATGACCACATAAGAATGCCGCAAGAAAACATAATTCAAGCAAATTCCAGTTTGGGTCCAAGGAAATTCAGAGGAACTAGCTGTTCAGCTTGACTGTCCTGACATGCAGATAAAAACAATTGAGTATTTGATTCAGGGTTACTTCTTTGGTTTACTGAGAATGAAAACGGTTTAAAAGGTAGCTTTGGGTTTGAACATCAACCAAAGATCTGCAACGTTATTTAGCTGTGTCTGCACCAAGTAGGAGCAGTTTAGGATAATTCATCAACATGGTATGCACCCATGGTAAACCAAGATTGCCATGGACCCCTGGTTTGCCATAGTATGAACTGGGCCAGTGAATGTCATTAGAGGTTTCATTGTCTACTGGGAACTGAATAATAATAATATAATAAAACTTTATTGCTACCCCGTCCTTTCTCCCTAGAGGAACTCAGGGCGGTTTTCAAAGTATAAGAAAAATGGCAAACATTCAATGCCAGGAACAAATAAACAACAGTCATAATGAAACATGAAATAAAAATTAGTTTCTTTGGATGAATTCTTTACTCTTGCTATTTCCCTTCCTTCCTACAGACACGCTTTCTAACCAATAAATATGTGTACAAACCATGACATGTACTTTAATATCACCTTTCACAGATGTGGTTTCTGGACTTGACATACACTACAGAACACAATGACCAAATAAGAGCACCAGTATTTAAAGGAACAGTTATCAAGTCCCATCCATTCTTGTTTCTTGCCTTTATCAGCTTTCTCTTAACCCAGCCTTACATCTGTCTATCATTGCTGTCTTTGGAAGTCTGCTTGACTGAATAAGTGGGCTGAAAGCTCCCATAGCAGTGCTATACATCTCCCCAATAAGGGAAAACAGTTGGAAGAGATTTCTGGTTTTGTGCTTCTTGACTTTTTCCCAGACAGCATAGAAAGTGTATGCCTCCCCAGTGAGGATCATGCAAAGCTATGGAGTGCATACAGTCTTATGACTTTATTGACCTACTTTATAGTGACACCTTGTGTGCCAGTTGTAAACTTGCTGGCTTCCTGGACAGCCAGGAAGAGATAAAAAGGAGTTCAGCATCGCATCAACCAAGCAGTTTGCCCAAGCTGCTGTAATAAGTTTGGTAATACTGATTTTTCCACTCTCCTTTATAATAAAATGGCTGTTGTATAAATAATAATTGGATTTTTTAAAGCACCACATTTTGATTTTAGGCACCGAAGGATCTGAAGAAGGAGCGTCCTATGGTGCGACGCAAGTCAGAACTGCCTCAGGATATCTATACCATGAAAGCCTTGGAGTCCCATTGCCGAGCTGATGATCTAATATCACATGATGGGCATTAGACTATTCAAGTAAAATCTTATTTGGAGGAAAACCCTTTTGTTCCGGACTCTGTTCCACAGTAGAGAACTTACTTTTTTTGTGCCATACTGATCAGTTACACACAAGTCAAAACTTTTTTCAACCCCATTCTGTCCGGCAATAACTTTGATACAGTATGCACAGCTCAAGATTAATAGTTCAAACAATGGTAAATTACTTGATTCTGTACGCAAAAACTTGGGGTGGCTAGAATTACACAAAGGCATTTTGTTAGTGCTGTTTGCATAGGACCAACAAATTGGAGGCATGCACTTTTTCATATTACTGCTGGGGGGAAGAAAGCAGTCTTCTAGGACAGGTATCCAGGCCCTCCTGCTGGGCTCCACACGAAGCCATTCTGCATAAGAAAACCTATGAAACATCCTGTCTATCGTGTTCATGACATGTAAATGTTCTAGAAAGCTGCAGTTGGGTGCAGCTTCTCGTTCTTCTATGTTGGACGTGAATATGACAAAATGTGTGTGTGACTATCACATGAGACAATCTACACAGACGTTCCATGGGTTGTGTTATGTGGAACAGCTTTTTCAAGGCATACTATGTGAAATGACCATACATGGATTTTCACCAGTAAGCACCAATGAAATGATTAGAGATGGAACTACAGAAGTGCCTGGTAGACTGAGCCCTTTTTCTTTCTCTCCCTGCAGCAGCTTTAATTGGTAATTTGGCAGTGGTCAGGCTTCTAAATCTATACCTATTAGGCCTTTTTAATAAGACAGGAGGGAGGGAGGGGGAACTTGAACTAAAACAGTTCTGCATTACTACCCGTAGACACATTCTGGCAGTTCAAAACCCACAATTAAATTGTTCTCTCAGTGCAGTTTACAGATGGTAATTTTCATGACAATCTTCAATCACAGCTAATTTCTAGGAGCTCTGAGAAATGTTCCAGAGAAAGGCACCCTTTCCGAGTACTTTATATGGATTGAAGCCATATTTTTGAGTGCTTTAGCTTGTAATACAAACTTAAGTACTTTGGAACCGAGCTGGTAGAAGAGGGATTTATTTTCCTAAGAAATGAAATTCTGTCTGCCTTGACCAGAAATAAACTGCATTTTTAAAAGTCATTGCATATTTCTTTTGTTTTGCAAAACCGTTTGTTTATTTACCAAAAATGGCCTCATCCCTTCCCACCTGACCTGAGCTTATACCACGTGGCGTACTTTGGGCTCTAAGAGTTCTTCTCGCAACCATCATGAGGCCAGCTAAATGGATACACTTCTGTGGATAATGTAGTCCAGTGAAAGTGAAACACCCATACTTTTTCCATTATTTTCAATAAAGCAAAAAGTTTTCTAATGGCATTCCACATTTTCAGATGCCTGTCTTAAGAGTCAAGAAATGAGTTAACATTGATTCTGCTGTCAATATTCTTTTCTGTGGTGAAGAGCACATATAATACATACACGCCTCACAAGAGAAATTAAAAATCACATGAGTTGCTGTTGACCTTCCAATGCTGCTATATATTCCACAAGGTTACTTCCGTGTTTTGTGCTCTTTTTTCATTGTTCTAGATGGAAAGCACGAATAAATTTTCCAAAAATATGTGTAGTGCTTTGTCTTCAATGTTTGATTTCACTCAGGGTGGCCAGTATTTTAAACTTCATATCCTGTTTAGGAGCTGTTTTAGATGAGTTTTATCTAGAATGAGTTACTTGTTTCCTTTGTCTCTGGCAGTAATAAAACAACATTTGATGTCTTGATGCAGAAAAAAGTTAATTGTGCAGCTTCTTTTAAGTAGTTCTTTAAAGGCAGTGAGGTATCTTGAATCCACACGAATTATTGTGCAAAGCAGGTATTTATAGTAACTTTCTGCAGATGTAATGTCTGCTGTCTGGTCTCAGTAAAAAACATCCAATATTTATTGGAAAGCCTATGGAAAAAAATTATCTGTAATTCCCATGATGATCTGGTGATCAGGTATGATGGAAATTACAACTAAAATAAAGCTAAATTTAAATCAGTATAAAAGTTGCATTCAGTGTAAAAAAAAAGTAAATAAATTCCTGCTAAACTTGAAATTAAATAAATATGCTTTGCCATAATAAAAAAATGTAATAATTAAAGCAGTTTAAAGATGTCACCTTCCTTTTGAGGGGGGAATGGGTGCTTTTATAATTGCATAAAGCAATGTCTATATGTATTTTGATATACCATTGTTTGAACTTCCATCTTTAGCTGATAATTTATCAATTTTTAAAAATATAATTTGGCCGTTCAGTAGGTTCATGAAAGGAGTTTCTGGAAAGAAGCTCTTGAATTTTATCCTGTGGGGGCAGGGATGGGAAAATATTGTATATCAATGTTTGGTTGACTGTGTAACGCTCAGCGTATAAGATCTTTCACTGTCTAGATTTTATTTTTGCTCTTTACTGAAGATAAACATTCACCAAAAATTAATGTTCTGGGATAGATAGAGGAATTATGCCATGACAATTTGCTCTTGAGATTTTAGGCAAGTTGACAAAACTTGCCTGAGCAATATTCTAAAACTTAGCAGCACTAATTGTTTGGCTTGTTTGTTACCACCATTTTTATGCTCTGTACAAGTTCTGTATTAAATTATTCTAAAAACTAATACGTCCAAAATAAAAATGTGCAAATAAAACAGTTTTGGTGATTGTTGTTCTTCATAAAGTTCAGTGGTAGCCACCTTCCCATATTCTCCAAAAATTTATGCCTGTACATCAGGAATGTCAAAAAGAATATTTCAAGTGTCTTTTTTGTGTGGCTTTAGTATGGCTTCATTTTAATATTGTACATACATTGTACTTGGTTTTATTGTAATGAATAATAAAAATGTAGACTTCATATTTTGTACAGAATGGTCCTATGTACAGAATAAAAAGTTCCTAGAAACTGCAAAAAAATAGGTAAGTGGCACAATTTTTCTTTATACTAAATGTGTGTCTTTATGCTTTAGTGGAATGCTACATCCAAATGTACCAACATATTTTTTAATATTTTGTAATTCAAACCTTTTTTGTTCAGACATTGTTTATGAAGAATACTTCATACGCTTGCCATTTAATACGCTCTTTTATCTAGTTTTTAAATTCTATAAATGGTGTATTATATGGATTCAATAAAGAAGAAATGGAATTTTACCTGTTCATCATAAAACTATCTTTAGCTCTAGCACATGGATGGTCCTCTGATGGGAGTACATACTGTATAAATAGCTATGAAGAAAACACACAACAAAACTGCAATTGTGGTACCTTTTGTAAAGAGTTACAACAAGTACAGAAGAGCTAGCTAAACCCTTCAGTTTATAAATGGTTTTGCTGAGAGGAGTTGGATTATCCTTGTTTGTAACCCATCAGAAGTCAAATCTGTATGAGCATTCTGTCCATTGTCATGAAAGTTACAGAAAAGGTATAACTGAATAATTGACTTGTGTTGCACTCCAGACCAGGAAAAGTCCTCTGACCTTAAACATCACACAGTTGAGTAGACATGCAATCCGTTTATTGAAGATAATTAAAAAGCAGTAATAGTAAAAAGCACTTTAAAGGAATAGGTAAATCCAATTAGGTTGGAAGATAAGCTGGAACAAATAGTCTAGGAAATTAGTCCATCAAAGTTCATGAAAAACAAAGGTAGAAACTTCTATAGTAAAATCCAAGAATTAAAAACATGAATCAAAGGCACTTAAACATGAATCTTTCCAAAGCACGGCTTCCAAGGAACAGGAACGAGGTCTTGAGTTGATTCCGAACGATGCTTCATCTGACTACAGATCCTGTACTTGGGATTTATATCGCCTCATTATGCTATGTCCCAAGCAGCCAGAAATGGGTTTCGTTTTAGCCTTGAATCCCTTATCATTCTTTCTTTGAGCCTGGCAGAATGCCTGAGACACTGATCTGCTTTCCTATTCTGACTTAATAACATCCCGTCTATCTATTTGCTCATTAATTTCTGCAGCTGGGCCAGGTGTTGAGCTGTTCTCAAGCTCTAGATCATGGGAATTCTCTGGTAGCAATTCAGGGAGCACACCATCATCCCCACACCCTTCAGGAACATTCTCATGAGAAAATACGTTTTGAACAGGGATCTCTTGGTCATTCTGTGCATCAGTATCATTGGAAACACCTTCATGAACCTCATTGTCATCATTCTCCACATCCAAAGCACCCTGGTCCTTAAATACAATCACAGGCTGAGCTCCAACAACTTATGACATTTGGGTTTTCCTCTTGCATAGCCTTGAGATAACTAACTCTGCTATCCTGTTTTTCCATGTAAAGAGAGTTAATTTGCTCCACTGCTGTCCATAGTCTAAGCTTCGTTAATCAAATTGACCTCATGGATTTGAGGAATTTGAGTGCACCTCACTTATATGTAGTTGAACTGACATAGTGCATTTGGAGACAAGAAATTGATGGAGAAGAATAGAAATATCTACCTTGCTGGAGACTGCTTCTGAGTTGCCTTTCTCTATAATGATTAGTTTCCAGTTGGGATTTCAAAGCTAAAAGCATTCTAGGAGGACAGGTGATTTTTCAATTCAGCTTTCATATAGCATTTTAGGTGAATTCAGACCCTGAGGAGATAAGCTTCTCAAAGAAGAGGAAACTTCTTCTCTGGATACAGATATGGCTTTCCCTGTCTTCCTTCTGCCATTATGTCTTTGCATTTTTGTTGTACTCATCATGCTACATGCACCACAGGTGCTGGCCCATCCCCAAGCAGGATCTTGGCCTCAGCCTACACTTAGGTAAATTCAGACCCTTCAGACATAAGCTTCTCAAAGAAGAGGAAGCTTCTTCTCTGGATACAGAGAAGGCTTTCCCTGTCTTCCTTCTGCCATTGTGCCTTTCCATGAGCTGACCAATCCCCAAGCAGGATCTTGGCCTCAGCCTACACTTCAAGAAAGACAAATCCATTTTCTTTTTATTAAATAATATCAATAGATATACAAACCTATTGTAATAAGGTTCTTTATCTTTAGACATGTGACAGAGCTCATAAGCTTATGCCAAAGATTTTTCTCCATAGGCTGAAGATGGAAATTATGTGGCCCTCCAGACACTGAACTGCAATTATCAGCTCAGCAATGGTGAGGAACACTGAGAGTTGTCATTCAACAATACATGAAAATCCTCGCCATTCCAAGCTCTATAAACAATATTCACTGCACCTTCTACTCTAGTCTTTCCTCAGCTTTGCTATCTAAATGACAGATTATCTCTGGTGATTATGTCTATAGATGTTTCACCTAGCCCCCCAAAACACAAGTGTCACAATTCCCAGGCTAACTTTACCGTAAGTTGTGCTTTTCAGAGGTTTAGAATTGCAACCCTGTCATCTTAGGTAACAAAGCTATTGTTTTGCAATCATGCAAGTTGATATAAAACATCTAGAGGACACCAGTATTGAGAAGCTACATTAACTGATGGACAAGTGATGGTGGACTAATTCAGTGCCTTAAACTACCTTCTGTGTGAACCTTCACATCTGGCATACAGTATATATGATCCTAAAGGACTGCAGTCATTCCATTCTTGGGATGACACAGGAGGACCAACCCATATAATAATAGGTTAATTGCCACATATCAAGTAAATTGTTTCTTCTGGCCATTCCAAAACGATTCTTCATGGTAAGTACAACTTTCCATTTTCTTTCTATGAAAATCAGACAAAATCTAAGCCTTAGCATCTTCTAAAACATATGCTGGGTTTTCTGCAGGAATGTGTGGGTATTCATTATCTTAAGAAAGAGTTTTATATCTTGGAGGTGTGATTATTGCAATGAAGAGGGAGCAAAGTTTTTCCCCGAAATCAGAGAAATATTTATGGAGACCTTGGGAATGACAAAAATTGCCCTTTGTGCTGTTTTTGTCTCAAGAGACTCAGGATACCCACCTTGACTTAGAGAAAGTGGAAAACAACACTTTGGGACATATCAACCGGCGGCATGGTGTAATACACATAGTCAGTACCCTCTATAATTCCTTTGATAGCTGTCCAAAACACATAACACCTAAATCTAGTTGTTGATCCCAACTAGACTCATAGGACACATATAAATGTCTGTGGTTTAGGCCACAATTTGGGTCCTAGTTTTTGTGAAATGTATACATTTTATTGGGGCTTCCTGGTGGTGCAACGGGTTACTATTAAACTTGCTGACCGAAAGGTTGGTGTTCATATCCAGGGAGTGGGGGGGAGCTCCCGCTGTTAGGCCCAGCTTCTGCCAACCTAAGGTAAAGGTTTCCCCTTGACATTAAATCTGGTCATGTCCAACTCGGGGTGGGGGGGGGGGTGCTCATCTCCATTTCTAGGCTGAAGAGCCGGCATTGTCAGTAGACCCCTCCAAGGTCATGTGGCCAGCATGACTGCATGGCACACCGTTACCTTCCTACCAGGGTGGTACCTATTGATCTATTTACATTTGCATGTTTTTGAACTGCTAGGTCGGCAGGCACTGGGCCTAACAGTGGGAGCTCACCCCTCTCCCTGGATCTGAACCGCCAACCTTTCAGTCTGCAAGTTCAGCAGCTCAGTGCTTTAACCTGCTGCGCCACCAGGGAGTCAACCTAGGTGCAAATGTGAGTAAATCAATAGGTACCGCTTCGGCGGGAAGATAACAGTGCTCCATGCAGTCATGCCAGCCACATGACCTTGGAAGCGTCTACAGATAACACCAGGTCTTTGGCTTAGAAATGGAGATGAGCACCACTCCCCAGAGTTATACACAACTAGACTTAATGTCAACGTTTGTGTAGGTATATGCTTGATGTTTCTTTTATATACTTATCAATTTCTGTATTAAGTTATGATCTTCACATATATTTCAGTTGGTTTTGGGAATAGGTTCAAAAGAACAAAAAGAGACTAAATAAGTGACTCCCACATTTATACAGAATACTGATTGAAGAATGAGAAATTTCAGTGTATTGGGGCAAAGGTCAAATTCTTCATAGCTAAACCCAGCAGTAATCATTAAAAATGTATGGAGTTTTGAAAGGTACTCTCCCTAAATAATGTATTTCTTTTTGTATTTAAGCCTGACCTCATGCAACTGTTCCTCATAAAAAAATTAGGACAAAATGTTGCTTATGTAACTAGTTTCTCATCTGTGCTTGATAACCCTCAGGGCACTAATTTACAGTGGATGGTTGTTTTCTACATCTGTGGGGGGAGGCACTGCTGCTAATATCATACGTAGATTCAGATGCTGCAAACAAAAAGGAAGTCAAAGCTTCTCTGCTAGGTAGACTGATGGTACAGGCTGTCCCAAGCAGAAAAAGTAAAATTAAAAATGGGGGATACTTCTTCTTCAGATACTTTGTTCTAAAACATAAACAGTGCTTGAGGGGAACTGATGGGATTTGTAGGCTGAAACATGGACAGTCAGAGGTTTTCTAATCTTAGTTTAAATCTGTTCTGTTCTAGAGAACATTGGGATCTTTCATCTCAAGAGTCAATTTTTTTAAGGGCTACATACCAGTGGATTATTTCCTTGTACCATCTTGCTGTGTCTCCTTGAAGACCTTGTAGACATCTCACTAAGGTAGTTCAACACTATTTAGCAAGTAATAGGCTACAGGGGATACAAAAACACATTTGGGGGCCACAGGGAGAGCAGGTCTGCACTTTGTGTACATCTCCACATACAAGACAGGAATTCATTAGATATTGCTCTTTTCATAAAATCAGTCTCACCTCAGCTACGGTGCCAACAGTTAACTCTTCAAGCACTAATATTGACAGTCTTGCATATGCTCGTGGCATAATGGAAAAAGCATCAGCTGCTTGCTGGTCCTTCTGTTACAGTCAGTTATCTGACCTCTTCAAATCCTGGATCATATCTGGGAGCACTGTGGTTATTTAGTGGTAAGTGGCACTACTGGGGCCCCATCAGATCCTACTGATACATGGTCCCTGTAGGGTGTGAATGTTTAAGGCAGTGGTTCTCAACCTGGGGTCCCCAGATGTTTTTGGCCTTCAACTTGCAGAAATCCTAACACCTGGTAAACTGGTTAGGATTTCTGGGAGTTGTAGACCAAAAACATCTGGGGACCCCAGGTTGAGAACCACTGGTTTAAGGTAAAGGTTTCCCCTTGACATAAGTCTAGTTGTGTCTGACTCTGGGGGGTGGTGCTCATCTCCATTTTTAAGCCAAAGAGCCGGTTTTGTCCGTAGATGCCTCCAAGGTCATGTGGCCAGCATGACTGCATGGAGCTCCAATATCTTCCCGCCGGAATGGTACCTATTGATCTACAGCAAGTTCAGCAGCTCAGTAGTTTAACCCACTGCACCATGGGGGCTCCTTAGCATTCAGTTATTTTTAATTATGTTTAGCATTCAGTTATTCCTTAAGCTATCGATTGCTCTTAAATAAATGTGTGTGCCACAATGTTTGATTGTCCCAATGCATAACTTGTGCTCAGGACAGAATATGGAGAAACAAAACGGTTTCCAAAGGGATCAAGCAAGTCTGCATTTCATCACCCTATTTATTTAACGTGTATGTTGAACATGTAATATGTAAAACAGAATTAGACTCGGAGGAACCCAGTGCGAAAAATGGTGGAAGGAGTATCAATAATTTTAAGAGCTGTTGATGGCACTATATTACTAGTAGAAAACAGCAAAGACTATGAATGGAGGAAGTCAAGGAAGTCAAGGAAGAAAGTACACATTTACAGTTGACATCGAGAAAACAAAAAATAATAGCCAAATATGATTTACAGATGAAATTCCAGACAGCTAGATTTAATCAAGAAAGCCATGGCCCTGAATCGGCAAGACCTGAGCAGGATGGTTGATGAATGATTGACTTGAAGGTTTCCTATTCATAGGTTCACCATAAGTCAAAGGTGGCAGTTAACAATTCCTTAAGCAGTGGCTCAATCAAGATAGTCTGTCCACAGCCTGATGTGAAATGTCACGTTACCATGCTCTTATTTTTTTTCCATTTGCAGCCAGCTTTCCACCCTGAAAGTTAAAATTTCTTTTTCCGGACCATACTAAATTTTAAAGCCCCTGTGAAACTTGTTAGACTAGCAGCTGTAGCTACATGTTCTACCTGTGTTTACCAGTTTCATACTCTTTATCCCCAAAGCAGATATCTATTATATTAGAGAACAGCTTTGACTGATAGGCCTGAGAATCCTCAGAAAATAGTGGCTTGGCTTTGAAAAAGCTTTGGGACTTGAAAAAGGAGACAAGATTTGGCCTTTCTTGTGGATTAAAGTTCCATTTAAATCTGTAAATTTTTTTTGTTCATTGTGAACATAGTTTAATAAACATTCATAGGTGGTATGTTGTACTTTCAAATCATGTTAACTCTCCTTGTTGCTGAGTGATTAAAAGGTTGGAAAATTTATTAATCTCTAGTGGAAGTGCTCAATTCCAGCAAAATTTTGGTCAGATGTTTTCTCTAAAATCAATAAAAGCACAGTACAGACAGTTCTTGTCTTTACAGCAATTGCTCTATTATTTCTTTTTCTCAAAGGCATAAAAACTGTTAACACAAAGATCTTGTTATATTCCTGTGTTGAGTAGCAAACTTAAAGAGCTCCTCAGTATGGAAAGACATCAAAGGACTATTATTAGATCAGTGGAATATTGATTTTTTAAAAAATAAAAATGAAGTAAAATGCAAATAAATTCATTAGGAGATTTTGTGGTATTTGATTTCCATACTTTGTCAACAATAATTGATGTTCCTTATCCTCAAAAGTCCCACAAAGATTTGATACATAGCAGGCCTGGGCAAACATTGGTATAGAGCAGGCATGGGCAAACTTTGCCCCTCCAGGTGTTTTTGGATTTAAACTCCCACACTTCCTAACAGCCGACAGTAGTACATGTGAAAAAGAATTTGGAATCCTTGTGGATGACAAGTTAAACATGAGCCAACAATGTCATGTGACAGCTTAAAAAACCAATGGAATTTTGGCCTACCTAAATAGGAAACTAGTGTCTAGATCCAGGGTGCTGCCCTTCTATTCTGCCTTGGAATCACACGGTGTCCAATTATGGGCACTGCAATTTAGGAAGATGTTGACAAGCTGGAATGTGTCCAAAAGAAGGATTCCTTTATATGATTCCTTTATAAGACTTCCTCCATAATCATTCCCAGTCTTTGCTGTTTTCTGCTAGTAATATAGTGTCATCCACAGCTCTTAAAATTATTGATACTCCTTCCAAATAAGGAAGATGTTGACAAGCTGGAATGTGTCCAAAAGAAGGCAACTAAAATGATCAAGGGTCTGGAGAACAAGCCCTATGAGGAGCAGCTTAAAGAGCTGGGCATGTTTATCCTACAGAAGAGAAGGCTGAGAGGAGACATGATAGCCATGTATTAATATGTGAGGGGAAGTCAGAGAGAGAAGGGAGCAAGCTTGTTTTCTGCTGCCCCGAAGACTAGGACATGGAACAATGCCTTCAAACTACAGAAAAGGAGATTCCACGTGAACATTAGAAAGAACTTCCTAACTGTGAGAGCTGTTCAGCAGTGTGCCCCAGAGTGTGGTGGAGGCTCCTCCTTTGGAGGCTTTTAAACAGAGGCTGGATGGCCATCTGACGGAGGTGCTTTCAATGCAATTTTCTTGTTTCTTGGCAGAGGGTTGGACTGGATGGCCCACAAGGTTTCTTCCAACTCTATAATTCTATGAAACACCTGGAGGGCCAAAGCTTGCCTATGCTTGACCTAGACCCATGAGTGAGCACATGTTCAGATAACCTTGTGATCGTCCCTCTCCAGTATTGCGTGGGTACAAATTGCGTTAGTTTCAGCTGAGATCACTTCAAAGTGTACTGGCTGGGCCACGCTCCTTCTCCCTGGGTATGTTGGGCATTGCTTTTTTATGACTTACTAAGCCCTATGAGGAGTGGCTTGATGAAGAGGAATCAATTATATTGTATCATTATTCAAAGAGACCACCTCGTTAGTATATTTTAGCATTATATCAATCAAAGAGCCTTCTGAACCCCACCAATAATGCAATTGAACCAAACTTGGCACACAGTTCTCCCATGGCCAACAGAAAATACTGGTGGGCAGTGTCCTTTGGTTTTGGAGTTGTAGTTCACCTACATCCAGAGAGCACTGTGGACTCAAACAATGATGGATCTGGACCAAACTACACAAATACTCAATATGCCCAAATGTGAACACTGGTGGAGTTTGGGGAAGATAGACATTGACATTTGGGAGTTGTAGTTGCTGGGATTTATAGTTCACCTATAATCACAGGGCATTCTAACCCAACCAATGATAGAATTGGGCCAAACCTCCCACACAGAACCCCCATGTGGGCCACAGCAACGCATGGCAGGGGATGGCTAGTCTATATAATTAAAAATGTAATGTTCGTTTGTGGGATTAATATAACTCAAAAATCACTGGATGAATTGCCACCAAATTTGGCCACAAGACACCTACTAATCCAAGGAGTGACCATCACTAAAAAAATAATTTTGTTATTTGGGAGTTGTAGTTGCTGGGATTTATAGTTAACTTATAATCAAATAGCATTGTGAACTCCACCAACGGTGGAATTGAACCAAACTTGGTACACAGGACTCTCATGACCAAGAAAAAAAATACTAGAAGGGTTTGGTGGGCATTGACCTTGGGTTTTGGAGTTGTAGTTCACCTACATCCAGGGAGAACTGTGGTCTCGAACAATGATGGATCTAGACCAAACTTGGCACGAATACTCAATATGCCCAAATGTGAACACTGGTGGAGTTTGGGGGAAATAGACCTTGACATTTGGGAGTTGTAGTTGCTGGGATTTATAGTTCACCTACAATCAAAGAACATGCTGAACCCCACCAACAATAGAATTGGGGCAAACTTCCCGCACAGAACCTCCATGACCAACAGAAAATTCTTAAGGCCATCCAATCCAACTCCCTTCATTAGAGCAAGAAAACGTAATCAAAGCCCTCCTGACAAAGAGCCATCCAGCCATAGATATAGATATATGATTCACACACATACACACATGTATATGACAGATATAGTATCACAGATTTGAAAGGGACCCCTAAAGAAGGACAATTACATGTTGCATGTACCAGAGTAGGCAAACCAGACAACCTCCACATCAACACTGACAAAGAAACAGCAAGAAATACTGTTTAACCACAAGCATCAAGAAATTACGTATTACACTTTCTCATTACTTTTCCAGATCACCAGACTGGGCCACAGCAACGCATGGCAGGGGACAGCTAGCATACAATATATTTCAACACGATTAATATTACATACAATATACCAGCACTACTACATTACAATGTTATGATGCTCAATAGCTGTATGTTTCCCCCTTCTGGTTGCAACACTATTCCTACAAATGCCTTTTTTACTTTTAATGTTTTGAGTGTTTGCTATCATTAGATCTAGTAGTAAACATGTTCTAAATGTTTGATTTATATATTTAAATGTCTAAGTTTGTTATATTTGAGTTGTTCTATAAGTACACCTGATGTTGTTTATTTTGTTTATGATTTGGTTGGTTTGTTATGTTATGCTGGCATTGAATGTTTGCCAGTTTTCTGTTTTAAACCGCCCTGAGTCCCCTCGGGGAGATAGGGCGGGAAAATGCTGCGAGTGCAGCATTTTCCCGAATGAAGCAGAGAGTGTTTGAGGACTGGGACATCCATAGGGATATCAAGGTGCTTGTCTATAAAGCTATTGTCCTCCCAACCCTGCTCTATGCCTGCAAAATGTGGACTGTCTACAGACGTCACATGCAACTCCTGGAACGATTCCATCAGCGCTGCCTCCAGAAAATCCTGTAAATCTCTTGGGAAGACAGGCGGACAAACGTCAGCGTATTGGAAGAAGCAAAGACCACCAGCATTGAAGCAATGGTCCTCCGCCATCAACTCCGCTGGACCAGCCACGTTGTCCGGATGCCTGACCACCGTCTCCCAAAGCAGTTGCTCTACTCCGAACTTAAGATCGGAAAACGGAATGTTGGTGGACAGGAAAAGAGATTTAAAGATGGGCTCAAAGCCAACCTTAAAAACTCTGGCATAGACAGTGAGAACTGGGAAGCCCTGGCCCTTGACCGCTCCAGCTGGAGGTCAGCTGTGACCAGCAGTGCTGCAGAATTCGAGGAGGCACGGGTGGAGGGTGAAAGAGAGAAACGTGCCAGGAGGAAGGCACGTCAAGCCAACCCCGACCGAGTTCGCCTTCCACCTGGAAACCAATGCCTTCACTGTGGGAGAAGATGCTGGTCAAGAATAGGGCTCCACAGCCACCTACAAACCCACAAAAATAGTCATCAAGGAAGACCATCTTACTCGTCCAACGAGGGATCGCCTAAGTAAGTAAGTATTTCTTCTGTTGCTAAGAAGAAACAAGAAAAGTCATTTCCTGGCCTGGTGCATCTATGCCAGTGGTTCCCAACCTTTGGTATTCCAGGTGTTTGGGACTTCAACTCCCAGAAATACCAGACATCTTACCAGCTGTTATGAATTGTGGGAGCTGAAATTCAAAATGCTTGGAGGATCAAAGGTTGGGAACCACTGCTGTAGGTTTAATGCAGTGTGACATCACTTTAGTTCAGTAGTTCTCAACCTATGGGTCCCCAGTTGTTTTGGTCTACAACTCCCAGAAATCCCTACCAGTTTACCAGCTGTTAGGATTTCTGGGAGTTGGAGGCCAAAACATCTGGGGACCCACAGGTTGAGAACCACTGCTCTAGAACATGGCCATATAGCCTGAAAAAACCTGCAACAACCCTGGAAAAAGACAAAGATTAGATAGACAGATAGATTAGATAGATAGATAGATTAGATAGATAGATTAGATAGATAGATTAGATAGATAGATAGATTAGATAGATAGATAGATAGATTAGATAGATAGATAGATTAGATAGATAGATTAGATAGATAGATAGATTAGATAGATAGATTAGATTAGATAGATAGATAGATAAGATAGATTAGATAGATAGATTAGATAGATAGATAGATTAGATAAAATAGATTAGATAAAATAGATAGATAGATAGATAGATTAGATAGGATAGATTAGATAGATAGATAGATAGATAGATTAGATAGATAGATTAGATAGATAGATTAGACAGACAGACAGACAGATAGATAGATAAAATAGATAGATTAGATAGATAGATTAGATAGATAGATTAGACAGACAGACAGACAGATAGATTAGATAGATAGATAGATTAGATAGATAGATTAGATAGATAGATTAGATAGATAGATTAGATAGATAAGTTAGATAGATAAGATAGATATATTGTCGAAGGCTTTCATGGCTGGAATCCATGGGTTGTTGTAGGTTTTTCCGGGCTATATGGCCATGTTCTGGAGGCAATTTTTCTCCTGACGTTTCGCCTGCTTGCCATAGATGCAGGCGAAACGTCAGGAGAAAAATTGCCTCCAGAACATGGCTATATAGCCCGGAAAAACCTACAACAACCCATAAGATAGATAGATATATTAGATAGATTGATTGATTGATTAGATAGATTAGATTGATAGATTAGATAGATAGATAGATAGATTAGATAGATTTACAAAAGTGGAAAAAGACAATTTTCCGGTTTGCCGAGATGCATGCCGGGAAGTGTAGTTCTCAAGCTCTGGCGGCCCCGCTTCTTTGAGCCCGACGTCAGGATTCTCTGACTCCATTTCCCAGGGATCCTCGGGGCGGGGCGAAGAGGGCGGGGCTTGGAGGGAGTGGTTAAAGGGCGCGGGCGGCGTCGCGTCAGGCTCAGTGCGAAGTCGGCGGGCTCCGAGTGCGGAGCTGCGGCTGCCTTTGCGGAGAAGAAGAGGAGGGCGCAGGCATGTCTGATCCAGGCGGAGGAGGGGGCGGCGGTGGGGGAGGCGAGGACGGCGGGCTGGAGGTGCCGGGCTCGGCGGTGCAGAACGTAGCGGACGTGTCGGTGCTGCAGAAGCACCTCCGGAAGCTGGTGCCGCTGCTGCTGGAGGATGGCGGCGAGGCCCCCGCGGCGCTGGAGGCCGCGCTGGAGGAGAAGGGCGCCGTGGAGCAGATGCGCAAGTTCCTCTCCGACCCGCAAGTCCACGCCGTGCTGGTCGAGCGCTCCACCCTCAAGGGTGAGTCGGCCTCAGGGGAGGGAGGGAGGGGGCGGGGGAAGAGGAGGAGGGGGCGTGGCTTGCGCCTGCAGCAGGGGGAGAGGGGAGGGAGAGGGGAACAGCCAGGGGCGTGGCCTGCGCATCCCGGGGGGAGAGAGGAGAGAAAGGGGAACAGCCAGGGGCGTGGCCCGCCATGGCAGCGACTTGCTGTCAAAATGGCGGCCGCTCTCCTTTCATTGTCCTGTCAGTGCCTCTCTGTTGTTGTTGTTGTTAATGGTCCTGTCAGGAATGGCTGGGCCCAAGATGACCTCCTCTACCGCCTTTATCCCTCACAGTTTTGGGAAATACAGTTCTTGTTGCTGGTTCTTATTATTAATTAATAATAATAACAATAATATAATATATTATCTATATAAATAAAAATGTCATGTTCGTTTGTGGGATTAACATAACTCAAAAACCATTTATTTATTTACCTTACTTATATACCACTGTTCTCAGCCCGAAGGCGACTCACAGCGGTTCACAACAAATACGAACAGCAAAAATTCAGTGCTACAGTATAGAAGCGGTTAACAACCTAACACATTACACATTACATGACCCATTCACTGTCGTCTCGTCATCAAAAACATGTTCCAGATTCGTCATCCATTGTTCCATTCCAGTGTTCATTAACCAATCATTGCACTAATTAGTCGAACGCCTGCTCAAACAGCCAGGTCTTCACTTTTTTGCGGAATACCATTAGAGATGGTGCTAGTCTAATGTCCGTAGGAAGGGCATTCCACAGCCGAGGAGCCACCACCGAGAAGGCCCTATCTCTCGTCCCCGCCAGCCGAGCTTGAGAAGCAGGCGGGATCGAGAGCAGGGTCTCCCCGGAAGATCTCAAAGTCCTGGTGGGTTCATAGGCA
The DNA here is from genome assembly GCF_037176765.1 of Anolis sagrei. Taxonomy (NCBI): domain Eukaryota; kingdom Metazoa; phylum Chordata; class Lepidosauria; order Squamata; family Anolidae; genus Anolis; species Anolis sagrei. Next base: position 323,650,924 of record NC_090021.1, read on the forward strand.
GAGATGCGGTCAGATAGGTAGCTTGGGCCAGAACCGTTTAGGGCTTTAAAGGCCAGCGCCAGCACTTTGAATTCAGCCCGGTAGCAGATCGGTAGCCAGTGGAGTTGGCGTAACAGGGGGGTTGTATGCTCCCTGCGCTCCGCTCCTGTTAAAATCATGGCTGCCGAGCGTTGGACTAGTTGGAGCTTCCGAGCTGTCTTCAAAGGCAACCCCACGTAGAGAGCGTTGCAGTAGTCTAAACGGGATGTAACCAGAGTGTGGACTACTGTGGCCAAGTCAGACTTCCCAAGGTACGGGTGCAGCTGGCGCACAAGCTTTAGCTGTGTAAATGCTCCCCTGGTCACCGCCGAAACCTGGGGATCCAGGCTCAGCGATGAGTCCAGGGTCACACCCAAGCTGCGAACCTGCGTCTTCAGGGGGAGTGCGGCCCCATCCAACACAGGCTGTAACCCTATGCCCTGTTCGGCCTTGCGACTGACCAGGAGTACCTCTGTCTTGTCTGGATTCAATTTCAATTTGTTCGCCCTCATCCAGACCGTCACAGCAGCCAAGCACCTGTTCAGGACCTGGACAGCCTCCTTAGTAGCAGGTGGAAAGGAGTGACAGAGTTGGACATCATCCGCGTACAGATGACACCGTACCCCGAAACTCCGGATGATCTCCCCCAGCGGCTTCATGTAGATGTTAAACAACATGGGAGACAATATTGAGCCCTGAGGAACCCCACAAGACAATGGTTGTGGGGTTGAACAGGTGTCCCCCAACAACACCTTCTGAGATCGACCCTCTAGGAATGACCGGAGCCACTGCAAAACAGTACCTCCAAGACCCATCCCTGAGAGGTGTCCCAGAAGGATACCGTGGTCGATGGTATCGAAGGCTGCTGTCGAGCTCCCGGTGCAGATTATCCACTAAGGCGACCAAGACGAATTGACACCAGATTTGGACACAAGACATCTAGCAACCCAGTGTATGTCCTTCACTCAAAAAAATTGATTTTGTCATTTGGGAGTTGTAGTTGCTGGGATTTACAGTTCACCTACAATCAAAGAGCATTCTGAACCCCACCAACGATGGAATTGAGCCAAACTTGGGACACAGTTCTCCCATGACCAACAGAAAATGCTGGAAGGGTTTGGTGGGCAGTGTCCTTTGCTTTTGGAGTTGTAGTTCACCTACATCCAGAGATCACTGTGGACTCAAACAATGATGCATCTGGACCAAACTACACGAATACTCAGTATGTCCAAATGTGAACACTGGTGGATTTTGAGGAAAATAGAATCTTGACATTTGGGAGTTGTAGTTGCTGGGATTTGTAGTTCACCTACAATCACAGAGCATTCTGGCCCCACCAATGATAGAATTGAGCCAAACCTCTCACACAGAACCCCCATGTAGGCCACAGCAATGCGTGGCAGGGGACGACTAGTCTATATAAATAACAATGTAATGTTTGTTTGTGGGATTAACATAACTCAAAAACGACTGGATGAAATGACACCAAATTTGGACACAATGCACACATCAGGCCAACGAGTGACCATCACTCATAAAAACACAGTGGAAGGGATGTAAAAAGCCTAAAAAGCAACATTACAACACATGCACAAAACTACACATATATATATACGCAAACACACATATATACAGATATACACAAATATACACAAAACACATATACACAGACTGGGCCACAGCAACACATGGCAGGGAACGGCTAGTCTATATAAATAAAAACGTAATGTTCGTTTGTGGGATTAACAGAACTCATAAACCACTGGACAAATTGACACCAAATTTGGACACAAGACACCTAACAACCCAATGTATGTCCTTCACTAAAAAAAAATTGATTTTGTCATTTGGGAGTTATACTTGCTGGGATTTATAGTTCACCTACAATCACTGAGCATTCTGAACCCCACCAACGATAGAATTGAGCCAAACCTCTCACACAGAACTCCCATGTGGGCCACAGCAATGCATGGCAGGGAACGGCTAGTCAATATAAATAAAAATGTAATGTTCGTTTGTGGGATTAATATAACAAAAACTACTTGGCGAATTGACACCAAATTTGGACACAGTACACCTCTCAGGCCAACAAGCGACCATCACTCATAAAAACACTGAAAAACACAGTGGAAAGGATGTAAAAAGCAAAAAACAAAAAAATACATTTCAACACATGCGCAAAACTATGCAAGTACACATATATACACATATCTGCAGGAATGTATATACACAGACTGGGCCACAGCAATGCGTGGCAGGGGATGGCTAGTAACATATATACAGGGAATAGGGAATATATATATCCAGAAAAGGGGGAGGGGGGGATACTGTAAAAATTCCATGCAGAGCAGAAGAGAAAACTGGCAAAGGAAGGCTCTCCGTGGACAGTTCCTGGGGGGGGGGAATTGAGAGCAAAATAAACAAAGAAAAAGCATGGCTGTGGCTCACAAATGGAACTTTGAAAAATAAGACAGAGGGCCTGATTCTGGAAGCCCAAGAACAAGCCATTAGAACCAATACCATCAAAGCCAGCATTGAAAAGTCGGCGACAGATCCCAGACTCTGCAAGGGAGCAGATGAAACAATAGATCACATCCTCAGCTGCTGCAAGAAGACAGACTACAAGCAGAGGCATAACACCATTGCTCAGATGATTCATTGGAACTTGTGCCACAAATACCATCTGCCTGTGACAATGGGATCTGTATTCATTATTCGTGGATACATCACGTAGTCCTAGACACCTGGGAAGTGTCTGATATGTGGTCCAATACAACAACAAGCATAGTGATCTTGTTTGCTGTGTACTTAACTTCATAAGTACAAATAATATATACTATTGTTGTCATAATAGAAACAATAACAATGAATAAAGTTATAGGCTCTTCAATGCTAATCAAGGTGGCCAATTTCAACATTCACACTTGCCTCAAACAGACAAGAGTTCTTTCTCCTACCCAGGACATTCCACAGATACATAAACCCCAATTGCCTAGTTTCCAACAAACCTCACAACCTCTGAGGATGTCTGCCATAATTGTGAGTGAAATAGGAGAGAATACTCTGGAACATAGCCACACAGCCCGGAAAATTCATAGTAACCCAGTGATTCCGTCCATGAAAGCTTTTGACAATGTATTACTAAAGTTGTTAATTGTCCTGTCAGGATTGGCCAGGCTAATTGCATCCATCCTTTTATCCCGCTTTTCTCCCATGGGTTGGATGCAAAGTGGTGTGCAATAGTTAAAAACAGAAATTACATAACATATAAATACAAACAAAAAAAATATCATGAACCAAAATACACAGATTGCACACTACATGAACCATACATAACAAATCAATAAATTGCGACATATACCATTAAAAAATTCCCTTAACCTCCGGCCACTGAGGTTATCCATAAAACAAATTGTACTAAGATCCTAAAAACATCAGTTCCATTGTTACATTAATTGTTATTATAGGAATAATAATATCAGCTATTGCTATTAAATTGTCCTGTCAAGAATCACTGGGCTGAATGGAAATCATAATGATGTATTACAATAAACAATTCTAATAGCAGTTATTGATAAGTTTCTGGTCCCAATTCAAAGTGCAGGTTAATACCTATAAAGCCCTAAATGGTTTGGGCCTCGCCTGTCTTGGTGACTACAACTCCCCCCCCCCCCACCATCACAAGTGTGGTTGCTGGGAAGGAGAGAGAGGGCCTTCTCCATGGTGGCCCCCCAGCTTTGGAATGCCCTCCCCAGGGAGATTAGACACTGTCCTCCTCCCATAGGGATTGGATGTTCAAACAAGCCTTTGAGAATATCTAGTCCCAATAATCCACAATCACTGACACAGCATTGCACTTTCATCCCATGCCCTTGTTCCTTAGCTACAGTGTGCACTATCCCATTCCCTTGTCTAGTATATGGTCTGGCTATGTCTTATGGCAATTGTCACTATAGTTTATTGGGCATTGTTCTGAGTTTTCAATTATTGTCTTTTGTGCTATTGGTTTTTACTTTTTTGTATTGTACTATGTGTTTATTTTATGCATTGTTTTAGGCACTTTGTGTCATATGTAAGCCACCCCGAGTCCCTTTGGGGAGATGGAGGCAGGGTACAAAAATAAAGTCATTGTTGTTTTTACATTGGTCTCTCAGGAATCACTGGGCTGAATGGGACATTTTGCCTCAACCGTCTTCTGTGAAATATGATTCTTGTTGTTAAATTTAATAACATTTTCATTGATTGTCCTGTCAAGAAACTCTCTGCTGAATGCATCTCTTTGCAATGGGCGCTTTTGGGGAAGTATTGTTCTTGCTACAGTGATTGAAATGGTAAAGAAGAAGCAGATATGCTTCCTGATAGCAGCTGCTAATAGCTTAATCTTTTTGGGCATTTATCCAAGTTTTAAAGCTGTCCAAGTTGACAGCTGTCTGTACGTTTTGTCCAGGTGGAGTATTTCTTATGCAAAATCTTTATTATTATTATTATTATTATTATTATTATTATTATTATTATGGGGGAAACTGCAGGGAAATACTCCTGCAGAAAATAATAAGTTATTTTATTTTAAATTAAAATAAAAAAGATAGCCATATACATGCTCAAAAAGGTCAGCACTTCCCAAGCCACATACCAACAAGTCTAGACACAAAACTTGTGTATGGTTCATACTCGTATATCTTATACACATTGCTTGAAAGTAGTTTTATTCACAGTTCTTTAAATAATTTTGTGCACGAAGCAAAGTTTGTGTGCACTGAGCCTTCAGAAAATAAGTCACTGTCTCAGCTTAGCCCTTGTTAAATCGTTGAGCCGGCTGAACTTGCTGACCAACAGGTTGGCGGTTCGAATACGGGGTCCCCCATCTATCAGCTCTAGCTCCCCATGCGTGACATGAGAGAAGCCTCCCACAGGATGGTAAAAACATCAAACATCCTAGCATCCCCTGGGCGATGTCCTTGCAGACAGCCAATTCTCTCACACCAGAAGTGACTTGCAATTTCTCAAGTCATACGAAAAAAAAGTTAACCATGTGACAGCTTTGGATTTGGAGTATTCTGAATAAGAGATATTAAACTTTTAGTAGCAAATGCCATGAATGGACTGTACTCATATGTGTTTATGCACTTTTTACTTCTTTGTATAGTGACACAGTTGGTTGTTGGAGCTTCTGATCTTTTGTATGTTTTGATTATATGTGTTGAGGCACTATGTAACATTGTATTGTTAACTTTGGTTGGTATTGTCTTATTCCACACAGAGAGATGTCAACAGAGGATGGGAATAATAACTTTATGGTGCCTCTTGTTCTCATCAGTAGTGGTTTTCCAAAACATAAAACCAAAAGAGTTATTCCCGATATATAAATAAATACTTCATTTGTATTCTGCCCTATCTCCTCTAAGGGACCTATGAAATTACTGCCTAAGCCATTTGCATTAGTAATGCCAAGTATGTTGCTGGATACCTTCTCTTAGTATGGATTACTAAGTCAATAGTGAAAGGTCAACAGACAAAATGCACAGCACATCTAAGAACAAGTCCCATTTGAGTGTGACTTCTAAGTAAAAGTGTTTTGGGATTGTACTGGATGGTAGAGAAGACTGACTCATTGCACACAAAACAAACACCTGATTGGCATAATGTTCTCGTTCATCACACCAATGATCCCAAAGCAACCTATTGCTATAGATAACTATCTTCATTTGTCTCATTAGCTTCTGAGTTGATAACTTCAGGGACAGGTAGATACCTCTCAAGGGCCTGGATTAATTGGCAACTTCTAATATATTAATAGTTTATGCAAATAGGAGGATTTATTGTATTTTCAAATTAATTTGCTGAAAACAGTTTTGCACAGAAATAGAGGCCCTTTGGAGCTAATAATCTTGATATAACCATTACAGTAGCAGAAAACTGATATTAGCACCTTCTTCCCAGCATGCAGTAGGAACATATGAAAAGCAATTGGCATGCTTGGTTATGTGTACAAAGGTTTCCTCTAGTCTTCATATAAATTGTAATGCTGCTGCTACATAAATAAAATTGATAAAAAGCCATAGACATCCAGACAAGCATAAGAGCCAAATTCATAGGAAACAAAAAAAAAAACATCCTATATTTTGGTCAGTTTTGTGTTGTTCAGCTTTTCACTGGTCATTCCTTTTGCATGTAACTTGTCTTCTGATGCTGTGGAAGTTTAGATTATATAATTTACCCATGGGTGTAACAAGCAGGGAATTCTGCAGCCCTGCTGATGCTAACATTGGCTTAACAGCTCTGAGCATATGACCTAAAACACACCCAACATTTCTCTGTAACTGCATACCATAAGGGTGTGGTGATATCTTTTGTGTGTCTCACATACAAAGATTATGTACTAAACTTTGTTCTTTTAGTTTCATTAATTCAGTCAGAACTGTTTTTAAAAGAGTGTGGGTAAAACAGTTGTTTGTTTCTCCTTCTTCATTAACATTTGATACTCTGTAACAAAACGTCTCTGCTGCAGTTACTGTAGCTGCATCTATATAGAAACATATTTGTATGGGTTGCAGATGAAATTCTTGTGGCCAGTCATATGCCAAAATACAACGTATAAGGAAGGTGTTTCTACATGTGTTAAAGTTAAAATGTTAGACTTTAATAAGTTCTAACGAAAGTTTGAATTTTTGAGAAATTGTTTGGAAATTTTTGAGTATCTGCCATATCTATCCAATGAACATTACTTGCTGCATAATGCTGTATATACTGTTCGTTTGATGTTACTATTTCCTATATTTAAGCACTTCACTTCAATTTCCAAAAATTGCTAATTGTTTTCCAGGAGACATTTCCCTTTTTGTAAAGAACTAGCTGTACCCGGCCACGCGTTGCTGTGGCGTAGTGTGTTGTTATGGACAATGAAGTACTGACAAAGTAGTGGTATTTAAGAACAGTTATTTACTAATACTTGTGGATACACAATATTCTTGGTTGTTCCTGTTTTCGTGTTGATGTAGAGATTTTGTGGTTTGCCAACTCTAGAACAGGCAACATACAACTGTCCATGTGAGAAGCATTCGGTGTCTAGATCTATGCCACAGAATTGTAATGATTGTCCTTGTGCTTTGTTGATTGTCATTGCAAAAGCCAGTCGAATAGGGAATTGGAGCCTGCTGAATTGAAATGGCATATCTGTAGGAATCATTGGAATGCGTGGGATTAGTACATCTTCTCCTTTGAAAGGTCCTGTCAGGATTGTTGCCTCGATGACATTGTGCATTAATGTTTTCACTGCTAGACGTGTGCCGTTACACAGTTTTGGTTGATCGATGTTTCTCAACATGATAATAGGGATGCCCACTTTTAAATGTAGTATGTGTGGTGGTAGGCCTGGGAGATCCAAAGAATTCAAGAATTCTGTGGGGTATTTAACAGCCTCATCCGGTTCCACAACAGTGTCAATCGATTTGTATGTTATAGATTCACTGGGAATGGTGGACTGTATGATATGGTTCAGTGTGTAGACGTCTGTGTTTGTTGGTGCTAGAATAGCTCGTTGACTTATCCAGTCGTGGTTTTTGTAGTTGTTTTGTATGTTTGGAAATACATTTTCTATTAATTCTTGTTTTGATTCCACAGTAGTGCAGAAGTTCGGTGGGAATGTAATGTGGCCTGTGGTCTGATCTGGTGGTACGTGACCATTTCCTATGTCTAGTAATTGTTGGGAGAATATTTGTGCTGACGGGTCTTTCTGGAGTTGGACACGCATATTGGTTGTTAAATGTAATGTTTTAACATGTTGCCACAAAATGGAGTATTTAAGGGAAGCATTGATTTCATCAGCTGGTGTGGATCGTGGTATGACTGGTAATGTTTGTCTAAAATCTCCTGCCAAAAGTATTATTGTACTTCCAAAAGGCGTTTTGGTGCCACGTAAATCTTGTAGTGTTCTATCTAGAGCTTCAAGGGATTTCTTGTGTGCCATTGTGCATTCATCCCAAATTATAAGTTTGCATGTCTGTAGTACTTTCCCCATGCTGGATGTTTTGGAAATGTTGCACATGGGAGTTTCAATGTATTGTAAATTTAATGGTAATTTTAAAGCAGAATGCGCTGTTCTTCCACCTGGTAGTAACGTTGCTGCTATTCCTGAGGAAGCAAGAGCCAAGGCGATGTTTTTTTGAGATCTAATTGTTGCCAGAATCAGTGTAATGAGAAATGTTTTGCCAGTTCCTCCTGGTGCATCTAAAAAGAAGATTTCTCCTTTTCCATTCTGAACAGTATCCATTATTTGATCGTAAATTTGTCTTTGTTCTGGCGTAAGCTTAGGTATATTAGATTGTACATAAGTAGACTGTTCTGTAATGTTGTAATGGAGTTCTTGATGGAATTGTGCCTTGAATGTAGGAGGTGTCTGTCGATTTGGTGTTGGCATTCCCAGTAATTTCAGAGGTTTGTTTGCGACTTGTAAGCAATAATCCTCAATCATGATCAGCACTTCATTGTATATTTCTGTGGTGTGTTCCTGAGAGATGTCGGTGTCTCCCTTATTTGTTTGATGGAAAATATCTTCAGCCATGTGCGATTTATATTTTTCCCATAAGTGTGATGGAGATGATGGAGAGCAGGCGGTCAAAAGGATGACAAAGAGTGACCGAATTTGTTTGGGATGTGATGTGTTGCATGTTTCAGTGATGCAGTCTTCCCAGTGGTGGTCGTTCTCCAACAAATTGAGAGCTTGACAGGCACTTCGAAATGTGTCATGTGTTATTCCGTGGACAGTTCTCAAGTTGTGGAAGGATGTTGGTCCTGGTATGTTTACCAATAGTATACGAAGAAAGAAACATTCATCTTGTTTGGGATGGATGGTGTACAACCTTCCTATGGTGGTGTCTTTGAATATGCCTGGTTGTCCTTTAACTGGTTCTCCGCGTTTGCGTCTTTGAAAAGTTTTTTTGGTTGTATCCCATGTGTAGTATGTTGGGACTTGTGAGTAAAGGAGTGTTTTTGCAAATGGGTCTGTGTGACATAACGTGAAGAATGCTGTGAGAGTTGTTGGTGGTGGATTGTGAACGATGTGTTGCATTGTCGATGGTGTGAAATAAACCCGTTGTCCATTTTCCAAATGAATAGCCAGGTGAACTACAGGAGGACTTCGCTCATGTATTGGAAATGATAGAATGCGCCAGACAGCCTCATTGCTGCTTATGTATCGTCCTGCCTGATATTGTGTGATTTCATCGATGTCTCTGTGTAGTTTGTTTTCAGTTGTTTGGATGTCGAATACTGCCATGTCACTGCCTTTATTTACATATTTACAAATGTACTTGATGGATTTCACAGAGTTGCAGTATTCGACATTTATGTGTGCTCTGTATGTTTTAGAAAGGAGAGGCGAGTATGGAACAACCCAGCGATTATCTACTTGTATTTGAGTGTTTCGCATGTGTATGATTGCTAACTGTCCACCATCTTCTACTGATCTTCTTCTGTATAATGGGTATCCATCATGTCCTGTAACTGTGTGTGGTAGTAGTGTGCGAGGATATCGCTTGGAGCACTTCCCATCTTTCATACATGGTGATTTTGGATTCAGTGTGCCGCATGGTCCATGTATCATATGTTTTGTCACAATAGCATGCAATTCCTTATCTAAATGAGGATTGGGTATTTCTGCACTGATAACATTATCAATGTCCTTGGAAGTGATTTTGAGGTGGAGCCAAAGGAGTATATGTGCGTGTGGCAATCCTCTCTTTTGCCATTCAACAGAGTACATCCAGCAGCGTACTTTGCCAAACACTTCATGTTTTACCATGAAGTTCATGAGGGATTTCAGTTTCTGTCGAAAAACGCGGGCTGTGATGTCATGTCTATCAACCGTTTTCTGATCTGGAAGTAGGAGGTGTTGTATACTTTGCCAAGCAGGATTACATGTAAATGTGATGAATAGGTCTGGACGTCCATAGTGACGTACATACTCGATTGCATCTTGTGCATATTCGTGCATATGACGTGGGCTGCCTGTGTATGATGATGGGAGAATAGTTAATTTCCCTATGTTGGTTGTATTGCCATCATTGACCACTGCATGTCGTAAATGTACATATTCTTCTGAGCGTAGCTTGGATTGATTGAAGCGGATGAATTGTAAACGTTCTGATTCGATTTTAGCGTACATATCAACGATATATTGGTGGAAAAGTTGACGACATAGTAAAATGTGATTGTCTTCATTCTGTCTAATCATGATTCTGTAAGAGTAATAGTTCATTGCACTGCATTTCATTTGTGTGTCTTGTCCGGTGATGGGATTTTTCATTTTGATGTTAAAGTGATAACCATCAGCTCCATCCCAAAAGATGATGGGGTACTGTAGGGCATCATAGCATCGATGAGTTTCTGGTACTTTGGTTAATTGTTCATTTCTCCGTTGTAGAACAATATCTCTTGGTTGAAATTGATCTCCGACAATAACAATTGCTACTTCATCGATAGTGGGTGCATTGTATCTTCGTACATGCTCTCCGGTAGGTGTTTTGTCAGCGTGGATAATGATCTTGTGAGTGTCTGATGGCATCATGTCAAGTGCTGTCTTGAATAAAGAGACTAAAGGGTTGTTTTCGTGAAGTAGGTGTTGTAGTTGTGATAGAATGGACCTTTTTATGGTGGGAGAAAGAGAGCAGCGGGCATTGAGTTCCTCTTCTTCTTCACCGATAAAATACATTTGGAGGAATTTATGATGTTCATGTTCTTTTGGAAGCAGTGAGCCTGCAGTATGATAGATCTGTCCTTTCACTTTGAATGTTGGCATAAATGGTGCAGTGACAATGTCAGCCCTGAACGACGTCATCTGGAAGCATGAGTTATATCTCCTGATATTTGATAGGAAATGTCTGGAATCGGGTGTTTCTCCGGTTAGTAAAGTTTTCAGTGGCTCTGGTGGTTCTCCTAGTGGTGTTAGTTGGACTTTTCCAGCGGCACAACACATTCCTTTTGTTTCTCCTGGAAATTTGAGTGCCTTGCAGTGTGGACACACTGTTGTTAGATTGCCAATTATTACTTCGTGGGCTAGACTGTAGTCCTCTGATGGGTTGTACCGGAATGCTAGGCGGTGGTATTTGGTGTATTGTTGTATACGAAGTTGTTCTTCTTTGTTTTGCTTTCTTTGTTTGTTGTGTGATCGTTGTTGATCTGTTGCTGTTGTCCGTCTGTGTTGTGCTTTCATACGTGCTTCTTGAAGTCTAGCTGCACGTTGTTCAGCAGCTTCGATGGCACGCCTTTGTGAAAGTTGCTGTCTGTAGAGGTGTTTAGCTGTTGTTTTCTCTTCATTGGTTTGTTTTGAAATGGCCTGTCGGTGTGATTTTGCTTTGCGAGTACGGGGGCCTAAGTTGGTTTTATTTCGAGGCATTTTTTTGGAGGTTGTCCTGTGAAAGAAGAGAAAGGTATAGTAATGTTGTTCACATGTTTTGGAAGAGTTTTGGAAACTCCAAGTGACTTGTGATTTGAATGTAATGCTCCTGTTTCTTGGCAGGGGGTTGGACTGGATGGTCCATGAGGTGTCTTCGAACTCAGCGATTGTATGATTCTATGAATAGAGCAGTGTTTGTGTAAATGGATGTTTTTGACATAACGCGAAAAATGGTGCGGGAGTTGTTGCTGGTGGATTGTGGACTATGTGTTGTATTGTTGTTGGTGTGAGAGAAACCCATTGTCCATTTTGCAGATGTAGTGCCAGGTGTAGTACAGGAGGACTTCGTTAATGTTTTGGAGATGATGGAATGTGAAACACAGTTTCATTGCTGGTTATGTGTGTTCGTTCCTGATACTGTGTGATTTCATCGATAGAAGTGTGTATTTTGATCACTTGTTTGGATGCGGAAAACTGTCATGTCACTGCATTTATTTAGGTATTTATAAAGGAACTTGATGGATTTTACGGAGTTACAGTATTTGACATGTATGTGTGGTCTGTGTGTTTTTGTAAGGACTGGCGAGTACAGAACGACCCAGCGGTTATCTACTTCTATATGAGTGTTTGACATGTGTGTGCTTGGTAAGTGTTGGCCATCCATCATGTTCTGTGAATGTGTGGGGTAGTAGTGTGGAAGGATATAACTGTGAGCATTTGCCATGTATCATGCATGGTGATTTAGGATTCAGGATGCCGGATGGTGCATGTATGATATGTTTTTTCGGAATAGCATGGAATTCCTGCATCAGGATTGGGTATTTTTGCGCTTATTTCAGCTTCTGTGTAACCCCTGTATTATAGTGTTAGTGTCAAATAAGTTTGTTAGTGTATTTCTGTGAGACGTCTGTTAGACGTGGTATGTCTGTGTTTTGAAGTAATGAGTAAGTGTAGGTTTGTAATAAATGCAATGTATTTGTGTTAGTGTGTGAACAGTATTTATTGGTGTTTGTTTGTGATAGTTGTTGTGGAGAATGCCTGCGTGGTATTCCATGTTTTCAGAATTCTTCCTTTAGTTTTAATATAGGTTCCTTATAAAGAGAAAGAAATGAATCTTGTGTGTCCTGTAATGTACATAAAATAATGATGTAGAGAGGCATCTGTGGCAGTTTGGTAGATTAGATGTAATGTAAGTAGATGGTGGGAATTATGGTAGAGTATTTTACCAGGTTTGAGAAGTAGCGTAGAGGTCCGTAGGAAATTTCTGAACTGTTGCCTTTTGTGAAAATGGTGGTGGCAGGGGAGGTGGGTTGGGTTTTGTCAGGGTGGGAAGGGGCTGGGCGGGGGTAGAAGGGGGCGTGGCTTGGTGGTGACTTGAGCTGGGTTAGAGGGAGGAGGGGTAGTTGGGATGGGTGTAGAGAGAGTGGAAGGGGGCGTGGCTTGGTGGTGACTTGAGCTGGGTTAGAGGGAGGAGGGGGAGTTGGGATGGGTGTAGAGAGAGTGGAAGGGGGCGTGGCTTGGTGGTGACTTGAGCTGGGTTAGAGGGAGGAGGGGGAGTTGGGATGGGTGTAGAGAGAGTGGAAGGGGGCGTGGCTTGGTGGTGACTTGAGCTGGGTTAGAGGGAGGAGGGGGAGTTGGGATGGGTGTAGAGAGAGTGGAAGGGGGCGTGGCTTGGTGGTGACTTGAGCTGGGTTAGAGGGAGGAGGGGGAGTTGGGATGGGTGTAGAGAGAGTGGAAGGGGGCGTGGCTTGGTGGTGACTTGAGCTGGGTTAGAGGGAGGAGGGGGAGTTGGGATGGGTGTAGAGAGAGTGGAAGGGGGCGTGGCTTGGTGGTGACTTGAGCTGGGTTAGAGGGAGGAGGGGGAGTTGGGATGGGTGTAGAGAGAGTGGAAGGGGGCGTGGCTTGGTGGTGACTTGAGCTGGGTTAGAGGGAGGAGGGGGAGTTGGGATGGGTGTAGAGAGAGTGGAAGGGGGCGGGGGGGAAGGAGCGTGGTGCGTCTGTGTGTGTGTGTTTGTGTGAGCGGTGGAAGCGTGCGGGGCTTGGTTGCCTGTTTGTGGTGAGGCGAGGGGCGAGGGAGGGCCGTCCTAGGAGTGCATTGGCCTTTGCAGACATCTGCCCTGACAAAGGGGCTCGATGAGGGTCCACCCCGAAGCCCATGGAGAGGGATCTGGCTGCGTGGCGGTCCTTGTGGGAACTCTGTCCGGAGGGAGTGGGCTGCTGCTGGTGCCCCCCTTTGGAGCCCCTTTTCCCGATGCCCCGCTTTGTGTTTGAGTCTGAAAAGAGGAGGAGAGGAGAGCGCTGCCGGAAGGGAGGGAGGAAAGTGTGGAGTGTGCGTTGGCCGTTCGCCCATGTGTGCGCGCGCGCCGGGGAGTTTGCGGTACTGCGCATGCTCAGTTGTTTTGCCGTTTATTGTGGTTGTTGTTGTGTGTTTTTGCTTTCTGACCGGATTAGTTTCAACCTCGTGGGTTGCCCTTGGGGCATGGGAATTTTGGTTGAGTTTCGTTGGGGGGGTTTTGAGTTTTGTTTCCTCGTTGGACGCCCCTAACAAATTTATATATATAGATACATCTGTTGCAGGGTTTGTTATCCTTACCCCAAAACAACAGTTTGTTTTCTTTTTCAAACTGCATTAGGTGGGCCTTTTTTTGAATCTTAGACAAACTTGTTAATTTTTGTAAAGCCCCATAACATAAGCATTATTGTTAAAAGTAAAATGTTTTGGGCAGAATAGAAATGGGGAAAGCTATGTGTTTTAAAGTCCTTGAGCAAGAGTAGTAATTCTAGGCCACAGTGTAGCATTTGCTATGATTCATTAGCTTTAACATCACCTGGTTTCTGGACTGAATCATAGTTCTGAAATATTCTCATACTATAAAAACATTTGCAGTTTCTAAATCTAGCTGGTAGTTAATATGTTTGAAGAGATCAGGTTCTGGTGTTGAAAATATATTGGCTTCTAATGCAGGAGCCTTACTAAGATGGTGCATACTAATGCTTAATGCTGATTCATTGCATCATTGCTGGTTGAGTCTGCAAACCCTACAGGCCTATTGGTGAATGCAATTCACCCATATGAATAATTTGAAGTGATTTTATGCATCAGAGAGTTTAAAACTCTTGTGCTTCAATCCAGCTTAAGTTAATGTAAAATGGAATCATTTCTATGTATTTCCTTATACACAATTGTTGTAGGTCTGAGGCACAAGTCTAAAGTTTAAAAATGTTGCAGCTAGTTTTATTGTGAGAACACAGTTGTTGATGAGGCACCTTCCAATCTTAAAGTTTAAAAACCTGATGAGTTTTCCCAAATTAACTTTTATTTAAAATAATCTTCAGTAATGCCACCAGATGCCTGAAAACAGATAATGTGACATACAAACCTAAGTTGTCAGTCAGGCAGATCTAAATGATTTACTCTCAAAATGCTGCACAGGGAATGTAGTAGCATTATACAGAGTTTGCATCCTGTTATACATTGCGAGTGAGATCCATTTTGTACCTGAAGGTGTATTATGTTAAAGGTTTTCAAAATTAATTAAAACCTTTTGTTTTTGTTATTGATGAAACAAATGAAATTCATTTTGATCTTAAAATGCTTATTTTCTCATGAGTTAAAGTATAAATTGCTAAAATAGTAGCAAAGCTGTTATCAGAAGTTACACAAACAGTTCTTCACAAAACAAATCAGTGTAAGATTTAAAACTTAAGATACATGCTTACAGAGTCCTGAATTTAAACAGCATTTGCTATGATATTGTTTCTATTGAAAAGAGCTGTGCTTCCAGAAATATCATCAGTTGCTTTCTTTCACAGTAAATATGAGGAAGTGCAAAATTCTGATTTAGCTAGCAGAAAGTAGTTTAGATTTTACAACACAAATAAAATGTTTAGCTTATTTTTCCATCTATTATGGAGGGCATGACAAATTCTCTTTGACAAAGCTGACTTTTTTTCTGCTATAGATGTATTCCTCATTAGCAACTACTTTCTCTTTCTTTTCCCTGTGCTTGGGTGTGCCTCTGATGAGATCTTTGCTCTGCTGCATTGCAGTGGTTCATTGCTGTAATGTTGGCAGCTGAAGGGATTACATCATCCCTTGAATTGGCAGTCATGTTAACAATGGCGTTTCCGTTTGACTTACCCATGGTGGCTCAAAACTCACCCTGTTTTAAGAAATGCTTTTTTGAATCTTCCTTGCAGAACAAATGTGATCTTTTTAGCCAGACTTCAAATCTGAGCCAATAATTCATAAATCCTACTAGTTTTAAAATAATGAATTTCTGGAAATACACAATGGGCAAGACTGCAATCCCATATATATCAATTGCAAACCTCTGTGAACAAAGCAAAGGGTTCTGAGCAAACATGGCTAGTATTGGGTTGTATGTGTGCAAGTTTAAGATTGCCAAACCTTCCTGAGTGCAATGATTTGATGTAAGGGACATGAAGGCAAAATCCCAGTTGTTTCGTTTCAACAAAATGGGTTTTAAAAACTTGATTTAAAAAAACCAAAAATCTGGTTATAGAAAAAAAGATGTACTTTTAGATTGTGAATGACAAGGTATGATTACATATTGATACTGGGCAAGTATTGGTATTAGATATTTAAAACTGATGCTAGTAAGCATTCCTCATTCTTTGCAGAGGATGTTGGTGATGAAGGAGAGGAAGAAAAAGAATTTATTTCTTATGGTATAAGTACTGACATCCATTATGGCATAAAGTCAAACAGGTGAGTTGGAACCTTCTGTTTTCACTATGTTTTCTTCATTATGATTGTATGCTTTGCATTGCATGCATTTCAGATATAGTTAATCACCTCTTCACAATAAAAAGCCATGTAACATGAAACCGTTATACATTAAGCCAGAAGAAATTATTTTGTTTTGGTGTTTGCGATGACTGCTATTGACTGAACCAAGGATGAGAAATCACATGTTCTAGCCTATAATTTCCATTAGTCCCATCAACCACGGCCAGCAATAGGGGCTGTGAGAGATCTAGGCCAGAATGTCTAGATGACTGAAGGTGCTAACCAATAAGAATAAAATTACAGCACATGCACACTAGTGAAAGATGCTTCTCCACAACAAATTAATTGCCAAAGTTGTGACAGAAGGAGAGCAGAAAGGGTCTAGCCTCATGGAGAACAGAATTCCATAACCTTGGAGCAGGCACCAGTTAGCTCCTCTCAGATGTTCTCACCAGCCTGGCCTATAACACAATGGTGGGACTGAGGAAAAAGCCTGAGGAAACCTATGCACTAATCTCATGTTTCAGCCAAGTGGCAAGAATTACTGTGTTACTGTAGCATATAAAATACAAATAACAACCTTGGGGAAGAAGTGAAAACTACCCCCTTGTTTGCTGATGGTTATTATGATAGTATTTTCAGCTGATAATAGAGTTAACTGCTGTCAACTTCACTTCATATTTATAGTGGCCCTATAATAAAAGACCTAGTGAGTCATATTCATTTGGATTGGTCAGTCCCTTGCTTACTTAGGCGATTCCTCATTGTTCGAGTATGATGGCCTTCCAAGTGTAGGGTCTTGGCAGTGGATACCTAGGTGACTGTAGAGCCTGATTCTTAACCAGCATGTTCTTCCACAGTGAGGATATTGGTTTAGAAGACGGTGGTTCTGGTCACGCGCCTTTCTCTTGGCACATTTCTCCCTTTTGCACTCCATTTGTACTTCTTCAAATTCCAAAGCACTGCTGGTCACAGCTGACCTCCAACTAGAACGCTCAAGGGTCAGAGTTTCCCAGTTCTCGGTGTCCTGCCACATTTTTTAAGGTTGGCTTTAAGCCCATCTTTAAATATCTTTTCCTGTCCATCAACATTCTGTTTTCCATTCTTGAGATGGGGGTATAGTAACTGCTTTGGGAGACGTTGATAGGGCATTCGGATAACGTGGACAGTCCAGCTGAATTGACAGCTTAGGAGCATCGTGTGCTGGAAGAAGCAAAGACCACTAGCATTGAAGTGATATTCGGTCACAGGGTTTTCATGATAAAAAGTAATTCAAAAATGGTTTGCCATTGTTTCTCTATGCACAGTATTACCAAGTGTTAACTGTTGCCACTGCTGTTGTGTAAAACATCCTCTGCCAGTGTCACACATACACTCTCTGTTGACACTGCCACCACCCAGTAGCTGTTTGGCACATTTAGTCTGACTCCTCAGCCAAAGTCTGTCTGATGTGGAAGACGTTGCCAGCAGCACAGGTGCCAGCAGCATAGCCTCATAGGAAGAGACAATCCCATCACTGTGGAAAGGCAGTGACATGATGGGAATACTACAATAGTTATACCTGTTGAACTGAGCCTTCACCATCTCCCCTGCCTTTCTTGATAATTCGACCATCTGCTTACAAATTCCAAAATCTTTTGGGATCTTTAAAAAAAGGCTAGAAAGTACATGTGTGTACGCACATGTACAAAAAGGCTGGAGGATTGTGGAAACAGTCTTATCGACCTCTGCAGACACTATTAAATCTACTCCAACTCTTGTAGACAACAGAAATATGTCTTCATATATGAGTCATTTAAGGACAGAAAGTGGCATTATTTAACTTCAGGAAAGTTGGGGAAATATTTCAGAATGAGGAAGTAAGATTTTAGGAAGTCTCTTTCTCTGTGTATATCCTAAGAATATATAAGATGTAGTGGAGAGAACAAGACAGAGAATTCCTAGTTTGATACATCTACTGGAATTTCACTAAAAGAATAAGATATTGGATATCTGTGGATCCATATGTATATTGAGTCTTAAAAGTCTCTATTGTTGCAGATAAGGCTCATGTGTTTTAGAAGCCAAGAGAGAGAACCTCTGAAATCTTTTCCCAGCTTTCCTGAAGTGGGGGACTGTTATGAATTATGAATTTGAGACTCCTTTTAGGGCTTTTATTCTCCTGAAAATTTACAAATAATCTGGTGAATTCAACATGTTTTTTTCTCATATTAAATTGAATATGTGCTTACTGATATGTTTTTGATCTACAGCTTGGCATTCATTAAGCGAGCTCCAATAATTGACGCAGACAAGCCTGTATCCTCGCAGCTCAGAGTTCTTACCCTCAGTGAAGACTCTCCTTATGAAACTTTGCATTCCTTCATTAGCAATGCTGTTGCTCCCTTTTTTAAGTCCTACATCAGAGAGTCTGGAAAAGCAGACAGGTAATTACTTTCTTTTGTAACTTTAATATACACCAAAAGGTGCGTAAAGAGTGAGAATGGAAAGTAGAGATGGGGAAATATGCTGACCAGATGAAGATCAGAGTCCTGAGAGCTGAAATGTGATATTTGGTTGCGTGTCCATGAACTCTGTGTGTGTGTGGGGGGGGGGGGGTATAAGGTATATAGGAGTATCCAAAGAGTGATCCGAAGAGTGTATAAGTGAAACAAGAAAGAGAGGCAGAATCTATTATTGGTGTGTGTGTTTCTGTGGTTCAGTTGTAGCAGTTGTTATCCTGCTTGGAGAACTATTGGTGGAAAAAATAATTTCATATGTGATTTAGGAAATTAATTTGTTTGCCTTTCTGTAAAGTCCATGGTCTGCTGAAGCAGAAAACTATTCAGGGGAAAGGATTTGTGTCCTGGGGTTAGATCTGACCTATATCTTCTGCTCAGGTTTTTGGGCAAGTTGTCTTTTAGGCTCACTATTTCATCTTTCCGTGAAATTGATGTATTTTGACTAGTCTCAGCCTTCACTGCAGCCATTTTGTGAATAGGCTTTTTTCCCCCATGGTAGCCATTTTATGTTGGCAAGCTGTAACACTATCTCAAAAATATGAATGCGGCCCCTGGTCCAAAAAGCTTGGCAATCCTTGCTAAAAATATCATGCATACAATAATGGGTGTTGGGATTTTCCAAGTTTTTCTACTCAACAGAGCATCTCATGCCACATAAAATACGATTTCTGTAAGTTCCCATAGTTTAAAGAGTAAGTTGTCATCTAGCACATCTTTGCAACTGCATGTAATTGATTTACTGCAATGGAATAATCCTTTGAAACCCAGCCTTTTTATTACATAGTAATTTTGAAACATAGTAATATTTCAGCTCGGCTTTGGGAGATACACAATTATTGTATGTGACCTTGGTTTTGCCTTATGTTTCACATGGCCTACTTTTGTTTTCCTTCAGGGATGGTGATAAAATGGCTCCCTCGGTTGAGAAAAAGATTGCAGAACTTGAAATGGGACTTCTGCACCTGCAGCAGAATATTGAAATTCCAGAGATTAGCTTGCCAATTCACCCAATTATTACTAATGTTGCAAAGCAGTGTTATGAACGTGGAGAGAAGCCAAAGGTTGCTGACTTTGGTGATAAGGTTGAAGACCCAACTTTTCTCAACCAACTGCAATCTGGAGTTAACCGTTGGATTAGAGAGATCCAAAAGGTAAATCATACCTTCTAGGGAGTACAACAGGAGACTGGACCCACTGATCTGATTTAGGCCCAGGAGAGCCTTTGTTAAAGAATAGAGATTACTCTTGGTCCAAACAGACCAACCAAGAGAAGATAGGGCAGTAATAGGGCTTTTGTAGCTTATTTCAGCCCTCTGGGCCTAAATTAGGTTTGAGGTGAAGTTGTTTTGGACTTCAACTCCCAGAAATCTCAACCAGTTTGTCAACTGTTAAGAATTGTGGGAGCTGAAGTCCAAAACACCAAGAGAACCAAAGTTTGGGGACCACTGCCCTAGAGCATACTATTGGCTTCTTGGTGTCCTGGTTGGGCTGAGGGAGTTTGCTAGCAGGTGCATGCAGCACATGAGTGCTATTTTATTCACTTATAATTTCAGTGGTATCCTACATATAGAATGTGCTTTAGTATGTAGTACAAAGTTGTCTGCGACACAAAGCAATTCTTGATTAAATGTAGACAGATGTCCCAGTTGTTCTCCATAAGGAGGCAGAATGAAAGTAAATGTCTTTGCATGGGAATAGGATATAATACTTAAAGAACCCCCCTAGTCTTGCATGTAATCCATATAATCCATACATGTTTACTGAAAAATTCTGTTGATTGGGATTTTTTTTTAGTAAATGTGTTTTGGATTGTAATTTAAATGTTGGAAGCTAGATTTTCCATTAATTTGTTTCCGTAATCCTTAGTTTAGGCAAGATACAGTCATTATTCATATTATAACCAAACAACTTTGCTGAACATAGAAATAGCGTAGAAATTCAAGCAGGCATTGTATTCAGGTGATTATGTGAGAAATTTATCTACCTTTGAGTATTCTAAATAAAATACTCATTGTGTTTCTACTCACTGTTTTCAAGGTGACCAAACTAGATCGAGACCCTGCATCAGGCACTGCTCTGCAGGAAATTAGCTTCTGGCTCAACTTGGAACGTGCTCTTTACCGTATCCAGGAGAAGCGTGAAAGTCCTGAAGTTCTCTTAACTTTGGATATCTTGAAACATGGCAAGCGCTTTCATGCTACTGTCAGCTTTGATACTGATACAGGTAAGACCTTATGGATTCTGCCCAGAAACACAATTTCCCAAAACTGTGGCTTCTGGATCATTCTGGGGTAAATTGCACCAAATGTTACTGTCGTTTGCAGTTTGAAAAATTGTCAACTTTCTTTTGCACTGTCCAGGTTTAAAACAGGCACTGGAGACAGTAAATGACTATAATCCACTGATGAAAGACTTCCCACTGAATGACTTGTTGTCTGCTACTGAACTGGATAAAATAAGGCAGGCACTAGTTGCAATCTTCACTCACCTGAGAAAAATCAGAAATACAAAGTACCCAATTCAAAGGGCACTGCGTTTAGTGGAGGCCATTTCAAGAGACCTGAGCTCCCAGCTGCTCAAGGTTTTGGGAACAAGGAAACTGATGCATGTTGCTTATGAAGAATTTGAGAAGGTAAGTGTGGTCTAGCTGCTTTATGGGGTGGGAGAGAACATCAAGCTAAATATTTGATGCTAGCGCCATCACAAAAGCTGAATTACACTCCTCATAGTTTAGAGAAATATTCGCATTAGAAATCAGAAGTGTCTGTTTTTGATTATGTTAACACTGAAATGTGGACTTTGTTTCACAAATTCTGGAAACTTGTAGCTCTCGTTTCAGAGCACTGTCTATACTTAAAAAATCTGGAAACTGAATGTTGTGTAGCTTTCACTGCTCCATTCTACTACCTAATCTGCTGATGTCCTCAACACATAAAGTTTGGGGCAGATCTCCTAAAACAGAGGTTGAAAATAATTGATCTGTGGGACATGTGTGTAGGGAGATTTATGATAACCCCATAGATTTCATGGGCAAAGAATACTCAGAAGGGGCTTGCTATTTCCTTCCTCTGAAATATAGATTACCTCTCCTGGTATTCCTTGGTAGTTTGCCATCCAAGTACTAAATAACCCAAGAGAGGATGGGATCTAGTGACTCTCAAGTATTTAGGGTCTATATGTGATTCACACGTTATTTTGAGACCCTACCCTTCCAACATCCCACCACACACACCAAAGTTCTTTCTTTTTAAAAAAGCAATACTGTCTGTAAAAGCTTCTAAGAGCAGCAGTTCTTATAACCTCCATATCTTGTGCCCTGGTTTGTCCTCAGCCCCCTACAGAAGTGCACATTCAGCTGCTTCCAGATGCACAGGGGCAGAAAATTGTCACTGGTCTCCCAGAGATTGCTCACTCCTGTTTTAAAGTCATGTTTTTAGCAGATACATCCATTGTGTTCAGAACCCATGTTCATCTTCTTTTAGGTCATGGTCGCATGCTTTGAAGTCTTCCAGACTTGGGATGATGAATACGAGAAACTGCAGGTCTTGCTGAGAGACATTGTGAAAAGGAAGCGAGAGGAGAATCTGAAGATGGTGTGGCGCATCAATCCTGCCCACAGAAAGTTGCAGGCTCGCCTTGACCAAATGAGGAAGTTTCGACGCCAACATGAGCAACTAAGGGCAGTTATTGTGAGAGTTCTGAGGCCTCAGGTAATACATTTTTGCTTCTTTTGGCCCTGATAATAATGATGAATGGCTTGCTTTAAGTTTCAGCAGTTGTTTCTATTATGCATGGGATTAGTCTTGCAAAAACCTTTGAAAGCAAAAACTCATTTGGGGTTCTATTTCACATTCATTTAATAGTATTTGAAAACTTTATATGGGTAATAAAAACATTAACGTTCTTCTTTTAGGGTAAATTGCTTACTTCTTAAAGCTACTACCTAATTCAAGAGCAAAAAAATTAAATTACTTCTAAAGAAATTAATTAAATAGAAAGCATCTAGCACTAGCTTTTAGTGTAAATACCGTATATACTCAAGTATAAGCCAACCCCAAATATAAGCCGAGACACTTAATTTTACCACAAAAAACTGGGAAAACGCATTGATTCAAGTATAAGCCGAGGATGAGAAATGCAGCAGCTACTGGTAAATATCAAAATAAAAATAGATACCAATAAAATTACATTAATTGAGGCATCAGTAGGTTAGATGTTTTTGAATATTTAAATAAAACTGTAATTTAAGATAAAGCTGTCCAACTCTGATTAAACTATTATTTTAACCTCCTGCAATGTAAATGTGTTTACGTATCCTTCCAAGAATAATAGAGTAAAATATTAAATGCAATAATAATAATGGAGTAAAATAAATGTAATAATAATAATTGAGTAAAATAATGTAAATGTAATAATAACAATAAAATAATGTAAAATAATAAATGAAATAATAATTAGAATATAACAATACATGTAATAATAAAATAATATTGGAGTAAAATAATGTAAATGTAATAATAAATAGGGTAAAATAATAAATAACTTTGACTCTAGTATAAGCCAAGGGGAGCCTTTTCAGGCTTAAAAAGGGCTGAAAAACTTGGTTTATACTCTAGTACAGGGGTCCTCAAACTAAGGCCTGTGGGCCGGATGCGGCCCTCCAAGGTCACATATCTGGCCCCTGCCCTCAACTTTTGACTTAGGTTTGCCCTAAGTTTGAAATTACTTGAAGGCACACAACAACAATCCTTGACTATTTCATCATTCAAAAATAGGCCCACACTTCCCATTGAAAGATGGGTAAGTTTATGTTGGTGAAAATTGTTCTTCGTTTTAAATACTGTTTTGTCTTTCATTGATTTTTTTTTTTTTTGCATTATAGATAAGATATGTTCAGTGTGTATAGGAATCAGTTCATTTTTTCCCCAAACTATAGTTTGCCCCTCCCCCCACCCCCCCAAACAGACTGAGGAACCATGAACCGGCCCTCCACTTAAAAAGTTTGAAGACCCTTGTATTTCAAATTCAAATACAAATTAATATGGGTGATGAAATTCAATGAATTGGCACATAAATTATTAAAAACTTGTGAAGTGTTGAAAACTGTATTTGCATTAACTTGGGAAATAGTGCTATTGTTACTGCTTGCATTGTTATTAGATATATTTCACTGCTTTGTTTTATATAGGTGACTGCAGTAGCCCAGCAAAATCAGGGAGAGGTGCCTGAACCCCAGGACATGAAAGTAGCAGAAGTGCTGTTTGATGCTGCTGATGCTAATGCAATTGAAGAAGTTAACCTTGCCTATGAGAATGTCAAAGAGGTAGATGGTTTGGATGTGTCCAAAGAAGGCACAGAGGCCTGGGAAGCTGCAATGAAGCGATATGATGAAAGAATTGATAGAGTTGAAACCCGCATTACAGCTCGCCTGAGAGACCAGCTTGGCACAGCAAAGAATGCCAATGAAATGTTCAGAATCTTCTCCAGATTCAATGCTCTGTTTGTCAGGCCCCATATCAGAGGTGCCATCCGTGAATACCAAACACAGTTAATCCAGCGTGTGAAAGATGACATAGAGTCGCTCCATGACAAATTTAAAGTGCAGTATCCTCAAAGCCAAGCCTGCAAAATGAGTCACGTACGAGATTTACCTCCTGTGTCGGGGTCTATAATTTGGGCTAAACAGATTGACCGGCAGCTCACGGCCTACATGAAGCGTGTTGAAGATGTTCTTGGGAAGGGTTGGGAGAATCACGTTGAAGGCCAGAAACTAAAACAGGATGGGGACAGCTTTCGTATGAAGCTCAACACCCAAGAAATATTTGATGATTGGGCCAGGAAGGTTCAGCAACGTAATCTTGGCGTCTCTGGTCGCATTTTCACCATCGAAAGCACTCGTGTCAGAGGCCGAACAGGCAATGTCCTCAAACTAAAGGTCAACTTTCTCCCAGAAATAATCACACTTTCCAAGGAAGTCCGTAACCTTAAGTGGCTTGGGTTTCGTGTTCCTCTTGCAATAGTCAACAAAGCTCACCAAGCAAACCAGCTCTACCCTTTTGCAATTTCTCTGATTGAAAGTGTCCGCACATATGAGCGAACCTGTGAAAAGGTGGAAGAACGGAACACTATTTCCCTCTTGGTGGCCGGTCTGAAGAAAGAGGTTCAGGCTTTGATTGGAGAAGGCATTGCTCTGGTGTGGGAATCTTACAAACTTGATCCATATGTCCAGCGACTAGCAGAGACTGTCTTCAACTTCCAGGAAAAGGTTAATTAATTTGATATTTAGCATTTGGGCTTGGGTTTTTAAAATAGATACTTATTTATAAAGTAGTCCATTGTAGAAACTTGGAAAAATTGATGTGCAAATGTTAAAATTTATTGACAACATTTCTGCAGACCAAAACTTGGAAGTGTTGATACGTTATAATAATAGAATGGATTTTGCTAGAGCTTTTGAATAAAATAATTCAAGTAGAAAGTAAAGATGTATTTATTTGTTACTTTGTGTTGTAAATAGGCTAATTTAACTGATGCATCTTACAATATACAACATAGTCTGTTCATCGCCATGCAT
Organism: Anolis sagrei; assembly: GCF_037176765.1. NCBI lineage: Eukaryota > Metazoa > Chordata > Lepidosauria > Squamata > Anolidae > Anolis > Anolis sagrei. The sequence goes on from NC_090021.1 coordinate 323,676,162, forward strand.
TTGGTCATAAAATGCTACTTCCCCCATATTGATTCTTGTATGATAGCAAAACAGCAGATCAACCAAGAGATGTTTTTATAGGAAAGCGCAGTTTAAAATATCTAAACCTGAATTTTAAAAATTACGGTTTTGTTTCTTTCAGGTGGATGACTTGCTCATTATTGAAGAGAAAATAGATCTTGAAGTCAGGTCCTTGGAAACTTGCATGTATGATCACAAAACCTTCTCAGAAATTTTGAACAGAGTTCAAAAAGCTGTGGATGACTTGAATCTTCATTCATATTCCAACTTGCCCATCTGGGTTAACAAGCTAGATATGGAGGTGAGTTTTGCAGTCAGTTGTCAAATGAGGATAACTTCTAATATTAAACTTAGTAAGAAACATAGCTGGTTGCCTTATATACTTGACATATCTTGAATACAAGCTTTCTTGAATCAATAGTTCTCTTTGTTTCCCAGTGGTGCAATATATAATTAAACTGCAGTACTTTGCATTGTGAATAAGCTCCATTGAACACATTGATGTAGCTGAGTAAACATGGATAACTTTGCATTTTTAATTCTGTCTGCATTTGGAAACTTTTGATCTAAATTTCTTTACTTGAGTACCAACTAGTAAGAATTATATCACTAATATCGATTATTTCTATTTGTTGTAAGTCTTCTAAGTTATTTCCCACTTATGGTGACCCTAAGGCAAATTTGTCACAGAGTTGTCTTGAAAAGGTTTTACAGAGAGGGTTGCCTTTGCCTTCTTCTGAAGCTGAGTGAGTGTGATATATCCAAGGTTGTTCAGTGGACCTCCATGGCCGAGCTGGCCAGTCCCTTGTCTCCACATCATCCAGTGGTTCCCAACCTCTCGTTTCCTTGTGGTTTCAAGGCAATGGTATAGTAATGGTGAGACAGTAGACCATATTTAAGAACTACGGACATCATGTAGGGAATTGTGAGGACACAATGTTCAAAGAAAGGAACTTTGAGGACTTAGCCAACAAACAGAACCAATTAGGTGAAAATATTTGTTTCTTGGTTCTTGCAGTCCAAAACCTAAAAAATTGATATTGTACTGACACCCATCAATCTGTACATGTAACGAAAGTTATTTTAGTAAATTATAACAGTGGAGGTTTTATTCTTGAATACTGATCTACATATAAAATTCAGAGGGATACTCTTTTTCAGAGCTTGCTGTCACCGGTTGAACAGTTAGAAACAGTTTATTGGGATATCTATTTAGATAGGACAATTGTAAATGTGCATGTGATAGTTCAATAGTGTCTAGTGACAGGTTTGGACTTAAAATTTTCATCTCTGGAAGGCTTGGAATTTAAGAGTGATTTTTTTTGTAGATTGAGAGAATACTGGGAGTTCGTCTGCAAGCTGGGCTGAGAGCATGGACACAAGTACTCATGGGTCAAGCTGATGACAAGGCAGAAGTTGACATGGACACAGATGCTCCTCAAGTCAGCCATAAGCCAGGTGGCGAGCCCAAGATCAAAGTACGTGGCATTGCATCTTTTGTTTGCTATGTACTAAAATACAGCATTTTGCAATGGTGTACAGTTGGAGAAACTGGTATCTAGAGAATGCTCAGTTTCCTAGCTGTTGTGATTATGCAGATTAATGTTTATACTGTGACAAGAATGGGCAAAATGTAGACCATGGACCATATATGGTACTTTAATGACCCTTCAGCACTTTTTTTTAAACGAAAAAGCACTCACATTTTCTAGGTCATGCTGGAGGAAATTCTGCTTTCTTTTCATCTTCTTTAATCTCTTAAGGAGATGAAGAAAACAAAAAAAGTGTTCAGTGCACCTAAGAGTGAAATTGTCTCCATGAGTCATGGGGATGCTGTTGAGTTTTTTGGGCTGCATGGCCATGTTCGAAAAACTCATAGTAACCCAGTGATTCCGGCCAGTCATGGGAATGTTTTCAGGAAGCATTTTTAAAAACTCAAGAAGTTTTAAAAGCCATTTGAAAATGGAGGCTTGTTGGGTTAACTCTTCGGGTTCCCTGTGCTGGAGATCAATATTCTTGGCCCTTCCTGTAGTTGTCCAATTCTGAAATATTTGAAACTTGCTGTTTGCAGAAAAACTGGGTGATCAGGATCTCTTGAATGATCACTAGCCAAATAATTGATTCTTTTGTTCCCCCACATCTCTCCATGTCTGCACATTTTATATCTCACTTAATTTGCTGTGCCTAATTCTCATGCTCTTCTATCTCATTTATTTATACCTGCATTTAATAATTTAGCTCTTTGTTTAATTTATGGTCTGCCTTTCTCCCAATGTGAAGCTCAAGGTGACTCACGGGATAGACTAAAATAAAGGATACCTAAAAATATATTACCATGAAAAGTTAAATTAAATTATAGAAATTCAATAAACTGTTCTTATTCGGCAGCACTAGATTAAAAATGTAAAACATAGCAATTTAATTTTTAAAATAAAAGAACAGCATGTACTTGTGACATTGCTCTGTCAATGCCTGGCTTTGGATAAATTATTAAATACTGACAATTTCAGTAAGTCGTGTCAGTTAAGATTACCTCACAAACAAATGCATATTTACCTATAGATGTTTCTTTGTTGTTGAGTATTAACAATGGCACTATTTTGTATATATTGCTAAAATTGGAGTTAGAATCCCATCAACAACAGGAACTCTTCTTTGCCTCTGAAAACTTTACAAAACGAAGTTTTATATTGGTGAGAACCCCAGGGAACTTAGACAAGTCCCTACACTAACAACAATTTAAGAAAGAGTTAAAAGCTTGGTTTTTCAGCAGGCCTCTGATAATGTCTAGACAGTAACCAGAATTGATAGCCAATTACTTAGCATTTTATATTTACACTTTATGTGCATTCAGCTGGGCTGCTATGTTGATTATATTGCTATTTTAACTGATTCTACTTTAATGGAGGTTATTTTATCTAATTTATATATCTTGTTTATGTAATGTTGTTATTGTTTTCATGTTGATGTATTTTATTTTATTTTATTTTATGTATTATGTATTTTATGTATGGCATCTTTGTGTTCTATTTTGTAAGCTGCCCTGAGTCCCTATGAGAGATGGTGGTGGCTTATAAGTAAAGTATTATTATTATGAGATAATACAGGCAAGGAGGGGAAAATACTTGTAAATTTAATTACATTTATTTATGATTTCTCACACTTAATGATGAAGGAAGTAACTAGCAAGTTCAGGAGAGAACTTAAAGACGAGACTATGTAACTATGGTACTTGTGCTTGTATTATAAATACACAAATATTATGACACCCCTATACTAGCAGAGCTTGAAATTGGACTTTTGCACAGTAGCATAACACTACAATCCAGTTGGAATATTTTTATGTATTTTTCTGTAGCCCAGTTAAACTGGACACGTCTTTATATTCCTACAGAATGTTGTGCACGAATTGCGGATAACTAACCAGGTGATTTACTTGAACCCACCAATTGAAGACTGCAGATACAAACTTTTCCAAGAATTGTTTGCTTGGAAGATGGTAATACTATCCTTGCCTAGAATCCAAAGTCAGAGATACCAGGTCAGTATCAAAATATAATTCTGAATCAGGTGCTTGTGATGAACTGATTATCAGAACTGAAATTCAAAATGTGTATTGATTTTTTTAAAAAAATCTTGTTAGGTGGGAGTACACTATGAGTTATCAGAAGAGGAAAAATTTTACCGCAATGCATTGACCCGGATGCCAGATGGCCCTTCAGCACTTGAAGAATCTTACTCTGCTGTTATGGGAATTGTAACAGAGGTTGAACAATATGTGAAGGTAAGATGGAGATTGAGTTCTTTGTCATTCTGGGCTTACAAAATGTACATGGCGATGCTTGATTAAGATGAAGGGATGGGAGTTACAATATATATATATATATATAAACTTGAAATTTGGATATATGGTAACTTGAAACAGTTACTTAGATTTCATTCTGAATGTGTTTGATTTCTAGGTTTGGCTGCAGTATCAGTGTTTATGGGATATGCAAGCAGAAAACATCTACAACCGCCTTGGAGAAGATTTAAATAAGTGGCAAGCACTCTTGGTCCAGATAAGAAAAGCTAGAGGGACCTTTGACAATGCAGAAACCAGAAAGGAGTTTGGGCCTGTGATTATAGACTATGGAAAGGTCAGTATTTTGTTTATTTATTTCATTTATATTGTGCTCTTCTCTCCAAAACAGCTTATGCTTTAGGTTAAAACAAAATAGTTAAAAGTATTTGTAGTGCAAAAATGGAAAAACAGTCCAATTAAAACATTATTTTTAAAAAAGTTAAAGATGAAGGCTTTTTAAAATAAAAAATCTTTGCTCGCTAGTGTAAAGAGAGTATTGGGGGTTTTTTTTTCATGTCTTTACCAGACACACCTGTGAGAATCATGGGACAGAAAACTCTCACTTCAGTGTATGCACATGCAGACCAGAAATTTAAGGGAGGCGGTAGCCATATACATGAAAAGCTTTTTGTGTTACAGAAGAGGAATGTTTTAGAATAAAACTATCACTCTCTTAACCATGTAGGTGCAATCGAAGGTAAACTTGAAGTATGACTCCTGGCACAAGGAAGTACTCAGCAAATTTGGACAAATGCTGGGACAAAATATGACAGAGTTCCATTCTCAAATTTCCAAGGTAAGAATGCTCAAAATATGACAGGATTGTCAAAACGTTGGTCACATACCCATTTTCTTATTTGAAGGTGCCAACTGTCCCTAATCAAAGTCTGCAAAACGTACTCCAGGTTTATACCTGTAAGAGGTTGCTATGCGTGATGTTTGGAGTATTTAAGGGCAAATAGCCCACGAGTAAGAGAAAACAATGAGCCTCTGTACCTGTCTACCCGTGTTACTCTAATTGGATATAATTGACACCATAAAGACCTTCTTTCCCTTACGGAGCAGTGATTCTAAAACATGTTTCCATGCATTTTGGGAATTGGTTTCCCATAAGATCTGTTTCTACATTTCCTATGAAATCAATAAAATACTTGATCTGATTACTTACAGTCACGGCAAGAGCTGGAGCAGCATTCGGTGGATACAGCTAGCACATCTGATGCAGTGACGTTCATCACATACGTACAGTCATTGAAACGCAAAATCAAGCAATTTGAGAAACAAGTTGAGGTAAGCTTTCTGTGATAAATTTAAGCAACAATTTCAAGGTAAAAGGTTTATAATAATGATATTTTCTTATTATTGAGATCTTTATACAATTGTCAATTGAGATGACACTTTTTGGTTCAGACTGTATCTATGACTAGGTCTCCTGCATTGGATTAGTAACTTGCCTGCATTTAGACATAATTCTACCTTTTTTGCTGTCTGCAGCTATACCGTAATGGCCAGCGCTTGCTTGAGAAGCAAAGATTCCAATTTCCTTCATCTTGGCTGTACATCGATAACATTGAAGGAGAATGGGGTGCTTTCAATGACATCATGCGACGAAAGGATTCTGCTATTCAGCAGCAAGTAGCAAACCTGCAAATGAAGATCGTGCAAGAAGACCGTGCAGTAGAGACCCGCACAGTTGACTTATTGACAGATTGGGAGAAAACAAAGCCTGTGACAGTAAGTTTGTCAGGCTCCGCAAACACATGCTATACGCACTTTTTAATCATTTTGCGTACAGGATACAACCGCTGTTGTGACCTTCCATAATCAGGCCACAATTAGCCAAAAACCAGTGATTATTCAGAGAAGTCTGAAAGTGTAACACTCAGTGCATCCCTTTTTCAAAACAGATAAGGCACTGATATGCAAGCCATAAAGCTGGATTTCAGTGCACAGTCAACTTGCCAACTTACATAATGGTCCCAAAATGTTACTTACCGTTTTTATTTTTTTAAGGGCAACCTGCGTCCAGAGGAGGCTCTCCAAGCACTGACCATCTATGAAGGAAAATTTGGAAGATTGAAAGATGACCGAGAGAAATGTGCAAAAGCCAAGGAGGCTTTGGAGCTTACAGATACAGGACTTCTCAGTGGCAGTGAAGAACGTGTGCAGGTATAAACATCTATTTAACAGAAGTATTCTGTACTTAGGGTCATAGTTGAAAAATCCATCCGTTCAGCTTCTGCTCAGATCCAGCATAAATTCATTGTCGTTGTGTGTATGTTCTTACTTTAATGGGATCCTTTGCATTGTAGGTTGCTTTGGAAGAGCTGCAAGACCTTAAAGGAGTTTGGTCTGAGCTTTCCAAGGTCTGGGAGCAGATTGATCAAATGAAGGAGCAACCTTGGGTTTCAGTTCAACCTCGCAAGGTACTTATTTAGTTGTATGTACAGAGGGCCTGAGGGACATAATCAGAGTGGGAAAGAGTGTAGATGTTTTTTACGTAAATTGTCTTTATCTTCCATGGAGTTCTTTAAGTATGTTTATCCTTACAGAGTACAAGCTAAGATATTTACACCAGTAAAGTATCCTTCTATCGTTCCTGAAATATTGTGTCTACTTCATTAATTCGTATAGTAGATCTACAGTCATTAATCTGTATCTTGAGCAATTGTTTATTGAAATAAGAATATTTAATAATATGTAACATTGTAAGCAGTGTCAAATTGTGATGTGATAGGCAAAGAGGTCAGGTTTGCCAGTTTTAAAAAGAGGAAGTATAATGCTTGCACAACACTGTTGAGTGAAGCTGTATTGAAGAAATCAGTTCTGTGTTTGGAGTCATTGGATTATATTGGAAAGCAGCATAAGGGATGCTTTGCGAATAGAAATACAACTTGCCATAGTGCAAATGGTTATTTGACAATATACCCAGCTAACAGTAAGAAATATGTTTGGAGGGCAGTTTTTCAAATGTATTAATCCGTCACTGATGCAAATTGGTAACAGTTATAAATTATTCTTGTCTTGACAGCTTCGTCAAAGTTTAGATGGCCTCCTGAACCAACTGAAGAATTTCCCTGCGCGCTTAAGACAATATGCCTCTTACGAATATGTTCAGAGACTCCTGAAGGGCTACATGAAGGTAAGCTCGCTTTTGAAAAGCATTTGAATATAACAGGATGGTAATGTCTGACAAGACAGATTTACATGTTCTTTCCATTTTTCTCCCTCAGATAAACATGTTGGTGATCGAACTGAAGTCAGAGGCGCTTAAAGATCGTCACTGGAAGCAGCTAATGAAGAGGCTACATGTCAATTGGGTGGTTTCTGAACTAACTCTGGGGCAGATTTGGGACGTTGACTTGCAGAAGAATGAGCTGATTGTGAAAGATGTGCTACTTGTGGCACAGGGAGAGATGGCTTTGGAAGAGTTCTTGAAGCAGGTAAACACAGTTTTGACATTCTTGAGGTGGTCTGAGGGTTTTCATTATGTGTCTTAATTAAGCAACAATTAAGTTTATTGATTAGTCCACTGACCATATCAACAGTAAAGACAAAATGAAAATGTACACAAATAGCCACTAATCACTATCCTAAGACTCCTGTAATGGTGAACTAACATACATTAGAACTTGATTAAGTGATGCAAATATTTGAACTGGATTGAGATTGTGTAATGGCTGGTCTGTTTTAACCTTTGTGTCTTAATAAGCATTCCTGACTCAGATTCTTAGAAGACAATATACCTGGGCTTATTTTCAAAGCATAGTTCTACTTCTCTTGACTACTGTGCATTGAAATTATTGTAGAAGCAATAAGAGGAACTGTTATAATGGTTTGCAGAAAAGTTTATTAAAAGTATAACTTACTACATGAACACCTTATGTTATTTGCTTGTGTTTTTGCTGAGGTTCCATGGGCCTGATTGGTGTAGTCTCCTAATGTAGCACTTTTTTTTTTAAGATACGAGAAGTTTGGAACACCTATGAGTTGGACTTGGTTAACTACCAGAACAAGTGCCGCTTGATTCGTGGCTGGGATGATCTTTTCAACAAAGTCAAGGAGCACATCAACAGTGTTTCTGCAATGAAACTTTCTCCGTACTACAAGGTAAGAAACAAAGGCATCTTTTGCCTTTTTTTTTTTTTTTGGCCGTTCTTACTGTTTGTCTATTATACTTGAGTATATGGACACAGATATTTCAATTGAATGCCCAACTGAAAGCATGATAAGATAACAGTAATTGAATCTACCTAACTACACAGGCCTCCTCTGCCTCACATGGTGCCCAGAAATACAAGCTGGGACCATGGAGTTGCCATTTTCAGGATATTTGAGTAGGAGTTCTCCAAAGCATTACCTGTCATATTTGCTGTATAACAGCCCAATGACAAGTTTCTTAAAACTATCCTTTTCAGAAAGGATTTTGGTCTTTGAATAGTTCTAAAGCTTTGAATCGTGTTAAACTCCTGGAAGCTGTCTAATCAAATTGTCCTTACCACTTGGCATTTTCCCTCAGTCTACTCAGATATCCTTTTAGTTATAATACTGTATTCCTCCAATTCTAAGACACACTTTTGTCCAATATAAACATTTCTTAAAAGGGAGTGCGCTTTAGAATCACGGGTGTTTCTTAATGTATTTATGTTGGTGGTCATAGTGATGAAGCTAGGGTGTGTCTTACAATCGGTGGCATCTTACAAATGAAGAAGTATGGCATAACATTTAAGTCCCCTTGAGGTCTGTTGTGGGAAATATATGATACAAGTGTTTGAATGCATTCTGATACCCAATTAACAAACATCAAAATGGCAAAGTGAGAAAAGTATGTTCATTATATACATTCAAGCTGTTTATTGATCGGTAGGTGTTTGAAGAGGACGCCCTGAGCTGGGAAGACAAACTGAATCGTATCATGGCACTCTTTGATGTCTGGATAGATGTCCAGAGGCGTTGGGTTTACCTGGAAGGGATTTTCACTGGAAGTGCAGATATCAAGCATCTGCTTCCAGTTGAAACACAGAGATTCCAAAGGTAATGTTCTTACCTCTGAATTATATCTGAATGTGATCGTGAGAATGACTTGTGGTTGAACAGGCCTGTATCAGTAATCTTGTGCAAATGAGAGTGGTCATTACTTGCACTGCACAGGCGAAATTAATTAAATTAATTAAATGAAATTGTATTGGGGCTCTTTGTATGTTTGTTTTAATGTTCTCTCCTTTTGACCTTACAGCATCAGTACTGAGTTTCTGGCCCTCATGAAAAAGGTGTCCAAATCCCCCCTGGTCATGGATGTGTTGAACATTCAAGGTGTACAGAGATCGCTGGAGAGATTAGCAGACTTGCTTGGAAAGATCCAGAAGGCTTTGGGAGAATATCTGGAAAGAGAGAGAGCTTCTTTCCCTCGGTAAAGACCAGTTCAATCCTCAGTGTGTTCTAGTGTGCATTAAGACAAACACTTTAAGCATTTTTGTACATTTTGACTTTATAAATATGTGTAATCATAAATCAACATTTATAATTAATTTCAGTATTGCCCGTAAGGTGTACAATTCAACAAATTCAGCAGCCTGTTTCACTTTCAGACATAGTGTAACTAATAGTGTCAGTTTCTTAATTCTACAGTGGACATATTTTTATAGAAAATTCCTACCCTGTTTCCCCAAAAATAAGACAGTGTCTTATATTAATTTCTGCTCCCAAAGATGTGCTAGGTCTTATTTTCAGGGGATGTCTGATTTTTCCATGAAGAAGAATTCACATTTATTGTTGAACAAAAAAATGAACATTTATTATATACTGTACAGTAGTTGTCATCACGAACCAGAAAAGCAGGCACCCCCTAAATAATCAAAGTGACACACTGGTTGCCTGACTCACACACAGGGCCACAAAGATGAGAGCTGTAATGTATGTGGCTCCAACACACTGTCTGGAGACTGTAACAATCTCCCGCAGCAATTCCTGGACCACTTGTACAGCAGGGATGATATTGCAGCTTCCGGCCACCAGGGGGAGATCAAAAACTTTGCTAGGTCTTACTTTCAGGGGAGGTCTTATATTTAGCAATTCAGCAAAACCTCTACTAGGTCTTATTTTCAGGGGATGTCTTATTTTCGGGGAAACGGGGTACCTGTGTTTGACATTTATCACTGTTTTGTGTACTGTTAGCCCTTGTGTTGTATTAACAGCTTCAAATTTCATTCATAGGTTTTACTTTGTTGGGGATGAAGACTTGCTTGAAATCATTGGCAACAGCAAAAATGTGGCTAAACTGCAGAAACACTTCAAGAAAATGTTTGCTGGAGTGTCCAGCATCATCCTGAACGAGGACAGCTCTATTGTCCTAGGAATATCTTCGCGAGAAGGAGAAGAGGTGTGTGCAGAGGATCTGGATCGTACGTCATATTAAGGAATCTTTTTTATAAGAACACACCAACATAGAAAAATGTGTCCGTCTTTTCACAGGTGCTGTTCAAAACTCCTGTGTCCATCACTGAGCATCCCAAGATCAACGAGTGGCTCACCCTGGTAGAGAAAGAAATGAGAGTCACGCTTGCCAAACTGCTTGCTGAGTCTGTCACTGAGGTTGAGATCTTCGGCAAAGCAACCTCAATTGATCCGGGAACCTACATCTCTTGGATTGACAAATACCAGGTATTGTTTTGCTTTCTTTTTTATATATTCCCTAAATATGCTATGTATTATGGGAAGGAAGGAGAAATGTGTTGAAGATCAATGCTTTTTTCTTCTTCTTCTTTAGGCCCAGCTTGTTGTCCTTTCAGCCCAAATTGCCTGGTCAGAAAATGTGGAGTCTGCTTTGAACGGCATGGGGGGCGGTGGAGATAGCACTCCTCTGCAGTCTGTGCTGACCAATGTCGAGGTCACCCTGAATGTCCTTGCAGACTCTGTCTTGATGGAGCAGCCACCTCTTCGCAGAAGGAAACTGGAACACCTGGTAAGCAGTCATTCTCAGCAACCTTTTCCGTATTAGATTTCCCATTCATAACACAGCCCAACAAAAAAAGCCTTGGTATCTTTATTTTTAGGCCTGTCCCTGGGGTTATTTCGGCCACTGAACCAAAAGATTGTATTGGATAGACTTCATCAGCTCTATAGTTTCTTAGATATATGATCATCATGACTTTCTTCAGATGAAGACTGTATATGGCATATGTCTTGCATCTCAAAACTAGAGCTGGTAGAGGGAAACGTGCCATTTTTGGAATTACCAGGTCAAATATAGCAAAAACAGGTCTAACATTTGAGGCACCAAAACGTGTTTTGGCCAGTGTTATTTAATTGAAAAATGCGATTCTGAATTTGAACATTTTTCAGCTGCCAGTACTAAAACGTTAACTTTTTCTTTTTTTGAAAGATCACCGAGTTGGTGCACCAGAGAGATGTGACCAGATCACTGATCAAAAGCAAAATTGACAACTCCAAATCCTTCGATTGGCTGAGCCAGATGAGGTTCTACTTTGACCCGAAACAGACGGATGTGTTGCAGCAGCTGTCCATTCAGATGGCAAATGCCAAGTTCAACTATGGCTTTGAATATCTTGGTGTCCAAGATAAATTGGTGCAGACTCCTCTCACTGATCGCTGTTACTTGACGATGACTCAAGCTTTGGAAGCTCGACTGGGAGGCTCTCCATTTGGTAGGTTGTCTATACCAGTCGTATCAACAAATGTAAAGATAGATAGATAGGTAGATCGTGGTCAGGGGGGACTTGAGAAATTGCAAGTCGTTTTTGGTGTGAGAGAATTAGCCATGTGCAAGGACGTTGCCCAGAGGATGCCCAGCTGTTTTACCATCCTGTGGGAGGCTTCTCTCATGTCCCCCATGAGAAGCTGACAGATGGGAGCTCACCCCGCTCCCCAGATTCAAACCACCAACCTTTCGGTCAGCAGTCCTGCCAGCACAGTGGTTTAATCCATTACGCTACCGGGTCAGTCGACTAGTGGTATTTGGATGGCAGACTAAGGTTTGTAGTATATAAAACACACAGTTACCTTAACTGAAAGGGCCCTAGGGTTTAGTTTGAGGTATATAATACAACAATATAAAATGAAACAACTGTTGTTATTTCCAGAAAATTGTCAGTGTACCATGTGGAAGAACTATGTACAAAGCCTTAGGATTCCAGCATTAGAAGAAAAATAAATTTTGATGCAATTAACTTCATCCTAAACTTGCCATACATAGTAATATACAATCTCATGTTCACCCCTGAAGGCTGTTATCATTAAGCAGAGTGGTTTTCTGTTACATAATTACGGATGTTTCGTGTGAGTGAAAGGATACTGGTCAGAATCAGTTGTAACACAGTCATATATGTTTCCTTTTCACATCTTTGCTTGCCAACAGGGCCTGCTGGAACTGGTAAAACAGAATCCGTCAAGGCTCTTGGACATCAGCTTGGACGCTTTGTTCTTGTTTTCAACTGTGATGAAACCTTTGATTTCCAGGTAAGTAGTTGTGAGGTATTATTAGAATAGTTGGAAACTGAATTTCAAGTGTTTGTGTGTCCAACTACTGGCATAAGCGTCAGCATTACGTTTTAGTGCAAGACAAAGAATTCCAAATGTCTGTTATTATTTCATCAAAGACTTCACCAATATAGCAATTTGTTCTAAAAACAGTGAAATTTGGCAACATCTTTCAAATGCCTTGTTTATGTAATACTCCAGAGATTCTGGAAACTTCAGTTTTTCTTTTTTCCCTCTTTACTTTCAGGCAATGGGCCGCATCTTTGTGGGTCTCTGCCAAGTGGGAGCCTGGGGTTGCTTTGATGAATTCAACAGGCTCGAGGAGCGAATGCTTTCTGCTGTTTCTCAGCAGGTCCAGTGCATTCAAGAAGCTTTGCGAGAACATTCAAATCCAAATTATGACAAAGGTATGGATTTTTTTTAACGGTGTCTTATGATTCTTGTGTAGCTTCTCATGACAAATGCTTCCTTTACTTGTGGTTTTGAAACAAGAAATACTTTTGATTCGAATTTGCTGTCTCTGTAGTATATCTGCAAATTAGTGTGTTGCTGATTTTGCATTTTAATACTATTGTTTTTTATTGTGAATAATTTTGGGACATCGCATGGAACAGAAGCTTGAGTGATTTGCAGTTCCCTTGTTTAATATTTGGAGGGGTGTAGTCAGGGCAGATTCATACCTCTTCATATATTATTTATTTATTTATTTATTTATATCCAGTTTTTCTCCCACAGGTGGGACTCAAAGCAGTGAACAAATGATAAAAAACAAAAACTACATAATACAAGAGCACAATGTCATCCCCAACATATAAACAATAAACCAACACATCGCATAAACACATTACATAAGATACATAAATAAGAATAAAAATAACAACATTTATCGTTATCAGTAGAAATCCCTGGGCCTCAGGCCACTGAGGTTGTCCTAAAACATTGTACTAAAAGTCTCAAAGCTCCAAATATTTTGCCATATGAGCCTTACCTGACCAAGAAAGACTGCTTTTGTGGGTTGTCGGGGAAGGCCTGCTTCCATAAAAAAAATTAACCTGGAAGCAAAAGGCCAATAATGAGGGGGCCGGAGGGAGTTCCAAAACCACGGGGCCGCCACCGAAAAGGCCCTCTCCCTCATTCCCACCAACTATTCTTGTGACTTCCGGTTCCGGTATGGTGGCTGGCAGCAAAAACGCTATGCTGCTCAGCCAAAAATCTTAATCTGGAGGAATCCTGAGCCTCCCCCTCGCCCACCACCCGCAAATCGAGGGGTGAGAGGGATCCCAAGCCCCGGACCCCCAACAGAGGGGAGGAGAGTCGATAGAGCCACGAAAGCCGGAAAAAAGCGGAGAGGGAGAAGGGAGAAGGAAACACCCGCCGCCATCTTCCACGGCCTACCTTGCGGCCTACTCAGCACCGCGGCCTGGTCTACATCGCCGGCGCCGCCTGGATCCCGGGCCTGGCTGGACAGACCGCCGCTGTCGCCGCCGCTAGCCTCATCTCCATCTCCACCGCTGGCGGGGCGACCGTCATTGGAGCGGCTGGACCGCCGCCGTTACCGGACTGTCGGAGCGCCGTTGCCGCCGGCCGCCGAAAGGTGAGGTCGGGGGCTGCCGCCGAATCATTGCCGCAGCCGGCAGCCGGGAGAGAAGCCGAGTGCTGCTCGGCCAGACCGCCGGACCGCCGCGGGATTGCCGCCGCCGCCGAGTCACCGCCGGCAGCCGAAGGGGGAGGCTGAACGCGGCTGAGCGCGGCACCGCCGCCGCCGAACCATCGACATCGCTGGCGGCTGGGGGGGAGAGGCCCGACGCTGCCTGCCGCCGCCAGACCGTTGCCACCGCCGGCCATTGCCCCGCCGGCAGCCGGAAGGAGGGACCAAGCGCCGCCTGGCCGCCGCAGGGGGGTGAGGCCAGATCGCCGCCGCCGCCGAGTCATCGCCAGCGCCGGCAGCCGGGGGGGGGAGGCTGAACGCGGCTGAACGCGGCCCGGCCGCCGCCGGACCTCCGCCGCCGCCGAACCACCCCACCGCCGGCAGCTGAGGGGAGAGGCCGGGCGCGGCCTGGCCCCGCCGGACCGTCGCCGCCGCCGATCCACCGCCTCTGCTGGCGGCTGGGGAAAGAGGCCTGGCGCTGCTTGCCGCCACCAGACCGCCGCCGCCGCCGGACTACTGCCGCCGCCGGCAGCCGGAAGGAGGGACCAAGCGCTGCCTGGCCGTCACCAGACCACCACCGCGGCAGCTCCACCGCCAGCGCTGGCAACCGGCCGCTGGGAGGAGAGGCCGAGCGCTGCCCGGCTACCGCCAGGCCGCCACCGCTATCGGCCGCCGAAGGGAGCGGCTGAGTGCTGCCCGGCTGTTGCTGGGCCGCCATTGGGCCGCTGCCTCTAGTCCATCACCACCAGCGGCCACCGAAAGAGCGGCCGGCCGCCATTGGGCCGCCATTGGACCGCGGTCGCCAACCCCCGCCGCTGCTGTTGCTGGCCGCTGAGGAGGGGAGAGCTGTAACTGTCTTCCGTGTGTATGAAGAGCTGAAATTGACTTCCTTGTGTAGACCGCTACATATAGATCTTATTCTGGCCTCTCCTGTAGATTTTTGTTTAAAACCTTAAGTTGGCTTGTTACATTTGATATATACTGAGCAAGAGTGTGACTAACCATCTGTGCTGCCCCACCCCCGAGATACCACCTCCGGAAGCCCATCTGCTGGTATACCAACCGTCCAGAGATCCACTGGGGTCATAGCAATATTTAGCCAATTATAACTAGGCCCACCCTATAACGGGGGTAATCGTATATTACCAACCAGTTCATCCCTGGCTGCCATCTGTGGTTTATTGTCGTCAATGTGATAAGAACGAAATAGAGCACTAGGCGCCTGCCATTTGCTGCTAGTTTGCACCAGCACTTACACCCCTTCCCCCGCCCTCTGTGCCGCACTTTAATACTGCTAAATAGAGCACTTTAGATCTAGCACTTTATTATGTGCCTTTATGAATGTGTGTTGCTGCTGATTGATTACGATTATTGAGGGAGTGCGCCTAAAATCCTTGCACTTTAAGAACTATATTTTGCACTTTAAGAACTAGCTCATTGGAGCAACCGGAACATCAACTACCACCTGCACCGCTGCTACCCATGTGGTCCCCCGCCCCTCTCTGTGTTTTGTCTCTGTTGCTCTTGTGTAGCGGAAGGGGCAGAGGAGGAGGTGGGTTGGAACCTGTGAATGAATGGGTGGTGGGGAGGGGGGAGGAGGGAGTGAGGGGATGCTGGCAAGAACCAATAAACTTAACAACAAGCATAGGAGAAAGCACCCCTATGGCTCAGAACTGCGGCATGGAGGGGGGGAGGTGTTCCACTAGCCGAGGGACCCCCATAGAGGTCGTGGTGGGAAGGAGGAGATGCGGGAGAAGAAGACCCCGAATTCGGCCTGATTCGGACCGTTTTTCCAAATTAACTATTCCCAATAGGTCTCCTAAGGTAATTTGGTGTAACCAGGCGAGCGGGCCCTCTGGCTTGAAGGTGGTGTTGTTGAACGCCAGGTCTGTCAACGGGAAAACAACTTGGATTCAGGACTTAATCCTGGAGGAGCGGGCAGATCTGGCGTGCATCACGGAGACCTGGCTGGATGAAGCGGGGGGCGTAAATCTCTCCCAGCTTTGTCCTCCAGGTTTCTCCGTGCAACACCAGCCAAGAGCCGGAGGACGGGGAGGCGGGGTCGCAGTGGTCTATAGAGATACCATCCATCTAACCAGGAGCCCCATCCCGCAGACCACAAATTTTGAATGCGTCCACCTGAGGGTGGGTGACCGGGACAGAATAGGGATTCTGCTAGTGTACCGTCCACCTCGCTGCACTACAGTCTCCCTACCTGAGCTAGCGGGGGTGGTCTCGAGCCTGGCGGTGGAGTCCCAACGGCTTCTTGTGCTGGGGGACTTCAACATCCACGCCGAGGCAACCCTCACAGGTGCGGCTCAGGACTTCATGTCCGCCATGGCAACCATGGGGCTGTCCCAACAAATAACTGGCCCCACCCACTGTGCTGGACACACATTGGACTTGGTTTTCTGCCAGGGATGGGAGCAGGGTGGCGGTGTGGAGGAGCTGTCCATCTCTCCGTTGCCGTGGACCGACCACTTCCTGATTAGATTTAGGCTCACTGCGCCCCCTAACCTCCGCAAGGGTGGAGGACCCATTAAGATGGTCCGCCCCAGGAGGCTAATGGATCCGAACGGATTCCTGACGGCTCTTGGGGAGTTTCCCGCCACCGCGGTAGGCGACAATGTCGAGGCCTTGGTCGCTCTCTGGAATGGGGAGATGACCAGGGCCATTGACATGATCGCTCCGGAACGTCCCCTCTCAAGTAACCGAGCTAAACCAGCCCCTTGGTTCACCGAGGAGCTGGCAGCGATGAAGCGAAGGAAGAGGGTTCTAGAGAGCGTGTGGCGATCGGACCCAAGCGAGTCAAACCGAGCACGGTTTGTGTCCTTGCTGAGGGCATACGCCGCGGCAATAAAAGCCGCAAAGAAAACTTTCTTTGCGGCCACTATTGCGTCTGCAAAGAACCGTCCGGCGGAGTTGTTCCGGGTTGTCAGAGGCCTTTTAACTCCCCCCACCGGTGGGAGCCCTGACAACTCGGCAACGCGCTGTGAAGCATTTGCTCGGTTCTTTGCAGACAAAGTCGCTTTGATCCGTTCCGGGCTGGACGCCACATTAGATGCAGTCTCCGTGGATGTGACACAAGCACCTGCTTGTCAGATTTTGTTGGATTCTTTTCAGTTTGTGAAACCCGAGGATGTGGACAAGGTACTTGGAGGAATGAGACCCACCACGTCCATCCTAGACCCCTGCCCATCCTGGCTTCTGAAGGAGGCCAGAGGGGGATTGGCCGAGTGGGTAATGGTGGTGGTTAACGCCTCCCTTCGGGAAGGCAAGATTCCAGCGAGCCTAAAACAGGCTGTTATAAAGCCGCTGTTGAAGAAACCATCACTTGACCCCACTAAATTGGACAACTTTCGGCCTGTTTCCAATCTTCCCTTCTTGGGCAAAGTCATGGAAAGCGTGGTGGCCTCACAACTCCAGGTATTCTTGAGAGACACGGATTATCTGGATCCGGCACAGTCTGGTTTCAGACCGGGACATGGTACCGAGACGGTCTTGGTCGCCTTAGTGGATGATCTGCGCCGGGAGCTAGACAGGGGGAGTGTGTCCCTGTTGGTGCTCCTGGACCTCTCAGCGGCCTTCGATACCGTCGACCACGGTATTCTTCTGGGGCGCCTTGCAGAGATGGGTCTCGGGGGCACTGCTCTGCAGTGGCTCCGGTCATTTCTGGAGGGTCGTACTCAGATGGTGTTACTGGGGGACTCCTGTTCAACGCCACAGCCGTTGACCTGTGGCGTTCCTCAGGGTTCCATCTTGTCCCCCTTGCTGTTTAACATCTACATGAAGCCGCTGGGTGAGATCATCCGGAGTTTCGGGGTGCGGTGTCACCTGTACGCAGATGACGTCCAACTCTGTCACTCCTTCCCACCTGCTACTAAGGAGGCCGTCGAAGTCCTGAACCGGTGCCTGGCCGCTGTAATGGTCTGGATGAGGGCGAACAAACTGAAATTAAATCCAGACAAGACAGAGGTACTCCTGGTCAGTCGCAAGGCCGAACAGGGTATAGGGTTACAGCCTGTGCTGGACGGGGTCGCACTCCCCTTGAAGGCGCAGGTTCGCAGCTTGGGTGTGACCCTGGACTCATTGCTGAGCCTGGAGCCCCAGGTTTCAGCGGTGACCAGGGGAGCATTTGCACAGCTCAGGCTCGTGCGCCAGCTGCGCCCGTATCTTGGGAAGTCTGACTTGGCCACGGTGGTACACGCTTTGGTCACATCCCGCCTCGACTACTGCAACGCTCTCTACGTGGGGCTGCCCTTGAAGACGGTCCGGAAGCTTCAGCTAGTCCAGCGCGCGGCAGCCATGTTGTTAACGGGAGCTGGGCGCAGAGAGCATACAACGCCCCTGCTGTCCCAGCTCCACTGGCTGCCGATCTGCTACCGGGCCCAATTTAAGGTGCTGGTGTTATCCTACAAAGCCCTAAACGGTTCCGGCCCAAAATACCTTGCAGACCGCATCTCGGCCTATGAGCCCACGAGGGCCTTGAGATCATCCGGGGAGGCCCTTCTCTCGGTCCCGCCTGCCTCACAGGCACGTCTGGCGGGGACGAGGGAGCGGGCCTTCTCGGTGGTGGCCCCCCGGCTGTGGAACGCCCTCCCTGCTGAAGTTAGACAGGCGCCCTCCCTGATGGCCTTTCGTAGGGGCCTGAAAACATGGCTCTTCGAGCAGGCCTTCAACTGAGTGTACTTGAATGACAATGGAATGAACTAGGACTACGAATTTTTGGCTATGACCCCAGGACTTGACGAAGCAGATTTTTAGTTTAAGTATATGTTATGTTGTATTGTCTGGTTAGTATCGTCTCGGCTCACTGTACACTGTCTTCTTTGTTGTTGTTCACCGCCCCGAGTCGCCCTCGGGCTGAGAGGGGCGGTCAATAAATGCAAGAAATAAATAATAAATAAATAATAATAAATGTTGGTATGACTGAGTGAAGGGCTTCTCCCGATGTGTGGGATGATAGGAGGAGATGCAGTCCCTCAAGTAGGCTGGGGAGAAGAAACAAACATTTTAATGTTTATTTTAAAAGTTTTTAAATAGTATTTTTCACAGAACCCCTACAGTGTTTTTGCAGAACTCTAGATATTGGAGAAGAATCAAACATTTTGTGGCAAGAAGCATAAGTCACTGTGCAGGCTAACACTGTTGTGTGTGGTGCTATTTTTGTTTTGTTTTGTTTTGCAAACTATCTGCTAAGATTGTATTGAAGTAACTTTAAAAGTAAAGCATAGGTAAGCAAATTGTGTGTTTTTTCCCCTGTACCACCAACAGATGAGCTAGGAGAGATGGACCACGGTAAGATAAACAAACAGTGGCTCCCTTAGCCTAGTAGTGCCTTCTCTGGCAGTTGTTCTTCATGGTATCCTGTAGCAGCTTTTTACAACCTAGCTGTTTTTTTCAGTGCACTTTCTTTATGAAAGTTGACCAGTTTCAACTGACTCAATAAGATTTCCTTTTTAGCTACCAACACCATTACCTGTGAGCTGCTGAACAAGCAAGTAAAAGTGAGCCCAGACATGGCAATCTTCATCACAATGAACCCAGGCTATGCTGGCCGGTCTAATCTCCCAGACAACTTGAAGAAACTCTTCCGCAGCTTGGCCATGACAAAGCCCGACCGCCAGCTGATCGCCCAGGTCATGCTGTATTCCCAGGGATTCCGAACTGCCGAAGTGCTTGCCAACAAGATCGTCCCATTCTTCAAGTAAGTCACCCTGCTGAGAGACATGTTTAGCAAGATGTCATTAACTAGTCCTATTTTCTGCTGGCACTACTGTAATTTATGAATTTCAAATCAATTACTCAAAGCCTTAAATTGTATCTAGGCCACATCATATGCAGCAGTAGTTTTAACTATTGCTGACTATTACTTACTAGCTCTTTTAGGACAATTCAAAACACTTTTGGGTTTGTTCCATTCAGCAAAGAGGCTATTAAGCTGTGAAATATGGAACTTCAAAGCAGTTACTGTGGAACCCAAACCAAATGAACTTCAACATGATTTTTGTTTCTTAAAAATATGTGTGACAGCCTATGTCTTTGACTCTTTAGGTTATGTGATGAGCAGCTGTCCTCTCAAAGCCATTATGATTTTGGCTTGAGAGCCCTGAAGAGCGTACTGATCAGTGCAGGCAACGTGAAGAGGGAAAGGATTCAGAGGATAAAAAGAGAGAAGGAAGAGCGTGGTGAAGTTGTTGATGAAGGAGAAATTGCTGAGAACTTGCCAGAGCAGGAGGTACGACATAGTTTATATGTGGGTTAATTGATTACATCAGTCTGCAGTAGTAACATAAGCAGACACTTGAGGACTGAAGGTACATAGTACGTTCTTTTGTTAACTTGATCTTTTACTATATTCACTCAATATAGAAAAATGTGACATCACTGCGGAAGCATGTCACAGCTGCTCTACTGGACAGTTGCCTTTTTTCTTGCTCTAATATCCAGATTTGTTTATATTCCCGTATAGATTCTGATCCAAAGTGTCTGCGAAACAATGGTACCCAAACTGGTTGCAGAAGACATACCGCTGCTTTTCAGTCTCTTGTCGGATGTGTTCCCCGGCATTCAGTATCACCGTGGCGAAATGACTGCCTTGAGGGAGGAACTTAAGAAGGTCTGTCAAGAAATGTACCTGACTTACGGTGATGGAGAAGACATTGGCAGCATGTGGGTTGAGAAGGTAGGTCATGTCATCTCTTCCAAAAAGTAGATAACATTGTAATACATAAGATGGTCTGCAGATAGTCTTCTATAAACTTAAAAAGGATTTGCTCTAGCAGTTGTCATTCTGGATTAAGGCATGAGACCATCTGGGTTGTTTCCCCCTTTGTAGGTCCTTCAGCTCTACCAGATTACCCAGATCAACCATGGCTTGATGATGGTTGGACCTTCTGGAAGTGGGAAAAGCATGGCTTGGAGAGTGCTCCTGAAAGCACTGGAGAGGCTGGAGGGCGTGGAAGGCATTGCCCACATAATTGACCCCAAAGCCATTAGTAAAGACCATCTCTATGGCACCCTGGATCCCAACACCAGAGAGTGGACGGATGGGCTGTTCACGCATGTCTTGAGAAAGTGAGTGTGTGGGTGGAAAAGGAAGGTGAACTAAATGGAACATGAAGCATTTGGATTCTCCATGGATGGGGGTTGTTTGAACATTCTCTCAACCAAGGTGACATTGTTCTCTTTCTTAGGATTATCGATAATGTGAGAGGTGAACTGCAGAAAAGGCAGTGGATCATCTTTGATGGAGATGTAGATCCCGAGTGGGTTGAGAATTTGAACTCGGTTCTGGATGACAACAAGCTGCTGACCCTGCCAAACGGAGAACGTCTGAGCCTTCCTCCAAACGTAAGAGTTAATTACTTGTTTTTACATGCAGGTACCAGGAATAAAATCACCAACGTTAGTTTGAATAAGTTGAATTCAACAGAATATGATGTTGCAAGATACAGAAAATTATTGGCACGTTTGAGATAATCTTATTAACTTGTGATTGATGATCTGGAAATTCACACCAAGATAGTGTGTCCACTTGCTGACCACCTTCTTCCTGATCTTGTCTGGTTTATTTAAATTAGGAAGCGTTGTTTTGCCTGACTATCTAGACATGAAATCTTACATGAGGATCGTTCCATGCCAAGTAGTCTAAAAATTTTCAAAAAGTTCCCACCACTATGTTCTCCAATTTTGTCCAAAGTTCTGACAAAGTTCGTGGTTCTAATAAATGAGAAAATGGTGTGCTCAAATGCCAATGTTTTGCTTTTCCTGTAGGTGCGTATCATGTTCGAAGTTCAGGATCTGAAATACGCCACTCTGGCCACAGTGTCAAGGTGTGGCATGGTCTGGTTCAGTGAAGACGTGTTAAGCACTGACATGATTTTCAATAACTTCCTGGCCAGACTGAGGAGCATCCCTCTGGATGAGGGAGAAGATGAAGCGCAGCGCAGGAGAAAGGGCAAGGAAGATGAGGGGGAAGAAGCAGCTTCCCCAATGTTGCAGGTACAATTAAGATTATAGATTGTACATGTGGAATTAATTGAATTGTTTCCCTCCCATTTCCTCCCTACAGTCCTTTCTCTATTAGAACATGAATAAGTTCAATTTGTGTCACAGTATGCTAATGACAGGCTGTAATTGCAATTGAATGCTTTGTCAATAGATTCAGAGAGACGCAGCAACCATCATGCAGCCATACTTCACATCTAATGGTCTGGTGACAAAGGCACTTGAACATGCTTTCAAACTGGAGCACATTATGGATCTCACGCGCTTGCGCTGCCTTGGCTCTCTCTTCTCCATGCTGCACCAGGCGTGCCGCAACGTGGCACAGTACAATGCCAACCATCCAGACTTCCCCATGCAAATTGATCAGCTCGAACGCTACATCCAGGTAATTCACATGTTTCCAGGTTGAAGCACAAACCCAAGAAAATTGACCAGTTGGAAGTTGTTAATCTTGCTAATCGTTTTAATTTGCCCTTTGAACAAGGTATTCATTTTTTTTATTTTACAATTGTGCTGATGAGTTTCTAATCATTCCCAGCGATTCCTGGTGTATGCAATTCTGTGGTCGTTCTCCGGAGACAGCCGTCTGAAAATGAGAGCAGAGCTGGGTGAATATATCAGGAGAATCACGACTGTGCCGTTGCCTACCGCACCAAACATCCCTATAATTGATTATGAGGTAAAAACCATTCACATACATTTACTGTCATTCTGGTAGTACTACTTTTAAGATATCAATGTATTAACTAATTTTATATAATGATTTTTTAACATAATGTAATCAGAATGTAGTAAATACAGGGCTGCCTAGCACCATAGTGCAAGATGTATATACTGTATGCTTAATTACATTCATTTTTGGTTAAGTTGAGTCTAGAGCTGTCATCAGTTTAAAGCAAATTTAATTGTTTACATAAGTTCATGCAATTAATTTGGAACTTAAAACTTTTTAAAACTGCATACAAGAATAGGCCTTAGTTCTTAATTTAGTGCAGATAATTTATTTTAAAAATCTATTAGCTTTCTTTCAAACAGAAAGAAAGATATTGTGCATTTGTGTTGCTTTTAGATGATGCATGCTTACATCCTGGTGTAAGTTCCCTTTACACCTCTCAGAAGAGAATGTCTGCTTAAGGTGGCACATGCCGGCTGCCATTTATAATGTGAATTTGTAGTTAAAATAGTGAGGTTTATATATCTGTGGAATGTCCAGGGTGAGAGAAATTACTTTTTCTCCCACTTGAGGCAAGTGTGAATGTGGCAGTTGGCCACCTTGAGTAGCATTGAATGGCCTTGCAGCTTCAAAGCCTGGCTGCTTTGAAGCTCCAAGGCCATTCAGTGCTAATCAAGATGGCCACACTTACCTCAAGCAGACGAGTTCTTTCTCCCACTCAGGACATTCCAGAGATATATAAACCTGACTTACTTAGTTTCCAACAGACCTCACAACCTCTGAGAATGCCTGCCATAGATGCGGGCGAAACATCAGGAGAGAATGCTTCTGGAACATGGCCATGCATCCCAGAAAACTCACTGCAACCCAGTGATTCCAGCCATGAAAGCCTTTGAAAATACAATATGACATTGGAGGCAAAGTAAGATAGCAGTGACTTATTACTTCTTCCCACAGGTCTCAATTACTGGCGAGTGGATCCCCTGGCAGTCGAAGGTTCCTCAGATTGAAGTCGAGACTCACAAAGTTGCAGCTCCTGATGTTGTGGTGCCAACCTTGGACACCGTCCGGCATGAAGCCCTGCTGTACACCTGGCTGGCAGAACACAAGCCACTCGTTCTCTGCGGTCCACCAGGCTCCGGAAAGACCATGACTCTCTTCAGCGCACTCAGAGCCTTGCCAGACATGGAGGTAAATGCTTTTATTCTTAATTGTGTAAGACCAAGGAAATTAGACTGCAAGAAGTCTTCTAACACCCTAATACAGGCATGAGAAAGCTTCAGCCCTCCAGGTCTTTTGGACTTTGATTCCCACAATTCCTAAAGTAAAACCAGCCCATTTGCCTGGGCCAGAAACAAACCTAGTACTAGTTAGTAGAGAATCTAATGCCTGAATTGGTAGAGAATCTAATAGAGAATCTAATGCCTGAATATGGTAGTAACTAACATAGGATGTAATTGTAGTATAGATGTACATGGGCCAAATATATGTGAATGTAAAACAGTACCAGTTGCACCTTCTTTGGGAACCCTACTTCCAAAGCACATACATGCATATAAAATGTGTGTGTTACTTATGGTTAGATTTTTAAAAAAATGCACAGGTCACTTACTAAAATGTACTAACAAAATAATTCCTAAATCTTGCTTTCCTTTCCTTCTCTGATTGTGTTCTTGCATTTTTTTAAAGGTGGTTGGACTGAATTTCTCCAGTGCTACTACTCCAGAACTCCTTCTGAAAACATTTGATCACTATTGTGAATACAGGCGCACACCCAACGGTGTGGTGTTGGCCCCAGTTCAGCTTGGGAAATGGCTCGTGCTCTTCTGTGATGAAATCAACTTGCCAGATATGGACAAGTATGGCACACAAAGAGTTATATCCTTCATTAGGCAGGTGAGTGCATTTGGAGTCTTAAAAATTCAAATTTTATGTCATTGCTCAACTCCCTTGTAACCAGCTCTCTTACTTTTCCAGATGGTAGAACATGGTGGCTTCTACCGTACCTCAGACCAAACATGGGTGAAACTGGAGCGAATTCAGTTTGTGGGTGCATGTAACCCACCTACAGATCCTGGCAGGAAACCTCTTTCACACCGGTAAAAAGTTAATAACAGTGTCACTAACTGTATGCTTTTACCCAATTTTATATTCTATGTGTGGAGATTCAGGAGTTAACCCAGCAACCTGTATTCAAACTTCTGTGCTTATTGAGGAACTAGAAATGACATTTTAAAATGGCTTCTTATTTTGCCATGGGATTGGAATAGTACAGAAGATGGTATTGTATCCCTGTGGTAATTTTTGAGTATTAATTTAGAACTACAGAATGAGAGAGTTTATGACCACAGGAGAAAGTAGCCATATTTGACCCGAGAAGTTAATATAGGAATCTGTCCATTCTTTATGTTTGTTTGTTTGTTTGTTTACCACTTATATACCGCCCCTCTCAGCCCAGAGGTGACTCGGAGCGGTTCACAATTGGCAACAATTTGATGCCTCAACAATTATAACAAATAAAACAATCATAAAATACTGTTAAAAACAGTACAAAGCCTTTAAAACATTATCGTGAGCATCTCCATGTCAAGTCATTATTCAATTGAGACGCTGAAATTTTATTTTTTCAGTTTGATGTAATGAGATATTCAAATACTATTGGGCTGGGCTTTAGCACAGCTGGTTAATCACCAGCAGCAATAGATCTTACCAATTGAAAGGTTGACAGTTCGAAGCCCAGGTCAGGGTGAGCACCCGACCTTCAGCCCAGCTTACATTCCACCTAAGCAGTTTGAAAACAGCTGTGAATAGAGAAATTAGGCGACGCTTAAACAGGGAGGTGTTTTACGGCACCATAAAAGAAATATCAGAAATACCAGGGCGTTCAAAGGAAGGAGGAGTCTGTGCTCAAGGGCTCTTCATCATAGAGGATGGAGCAACAGCACCCCCTGTGGTCAGAATTGAGCACAACCTCCAGGACGCTGAAGTTGAGAAAAATTCCGACATAATACCTCTATCTGTTCTCTATTTAATGGTATTGAATGTTTGTCGTATATGTGTTCTGTGATCCATGCTGAGTCTCCTTCAGGACAAGAAGGGTAGAATATAAATGCTTGAAATAAATAAATAAATATTGCCATAGTAGTCAATAGCAAAATGTCCCCTAATGGATAATAATAGTAATAATACAACTTTATATTTACTTTAGTGAAATCTCTCCTTTTTAGAGCTATCGCTCCTAAAGATAGTGATAAATTAAATTCTTTTTCTGTCAGCTGCTTTGCAGTGTCCTTTACTTGAACAGATGACACTTCTGGTGTGTGATTGCACTCTTTAAAGCTATGTGCTTAATCTATTAGATGAAATAAAAGGAAAGTTCAACAAGAAATGACCTCTTGCTTGTCCTACCAGATTCCTGCGCCATGTTCCCGTTGTGTATGTGGACTATCCTGGGCCAGCTTCCCTAACTCAGATCTATGGCACTTTTAACCGTGCCATGCTGAGGCTTATTCCATCTCTCCGCACGTATGCAGATCCTCTCACTGCGGCTATGGTTGAATTCTATACCATGTCACAGGTAATTGGGATATTGAAGCTTTTCATTATTTTAATAGAATATGTAGTAAACAATTTCAAAGATTGAAATTCCTACCTGCTCCTTAAGGCATTTTTTTGTCTTCCTTACAGGAAAGATTTACTCAAGACACACAGCCGCACTACATTTATTCGCCCCGTGAAATGACTCGGTGGGTGAGAGGTATCTTTGAAGCTCTGAGACCATTGGAAACATTACCTGTGGAAGGCCTCATTAGAATTTGGGCACACGAAGCTTTACGTCTCTTCCAAGACAGGTAATGTCTTCACATATTTGCTGACCAGCATGTTTCTGAGAATAATAACAACAATTCAAAGTTTTTGTTTTGTTTTTTAAACCCACATTTATTTCATTTACTGAGAACAAATTAGAAGGATCCCAGCAAGCATCTTTGATTAAGCACAAAAAGCTACTTGAGGAAAGAGGCAGAATGTTAAAGTTAAAAAAGCAAGAAGTGACTTAAATTTAAAGAAATCTGATTTGTCTCATAGAAAAGGGTCAGAATGTGTGGCAGTGAAATTGCAAACTGTTGGCTTGAAACCTCATTTTTAAGCAACCAGGAAGATATCTTGAAATGCTAGCATGAGGTTCTTTTGACAGTTCAGCAGCCAGGTGCAAGCAAACTGAAATTTTAGCATATTGGGTATGCATGTCTCTCCAGTATTTTTCTTTGGACATGGGGGTTCTGTGTGTCAAATGTGGTCCAGGTCCCTTGTCAGTGGGGGTCACAGTGCTCTTGATGCAGGGTGAACTACAACTTCCATCATGTGGAGTCAATCCCCAAAACTCCTCCTGTATGTTTAGTTGCTGGTTGGCTCTGCTTGTGCAGAGTTGAAAAGAGTATGGAAGGGTTAAGGGAGAGGAAATGGACAGGATCATGCAAATTCCACACCAGTGAAGAGATTAAGAAACACTGGGATGTCTGTGGTGGAATAAACATGCAAAATCTAGGACGAGATTGTCCCCGAATGAAAGTATTCCATGAGTGGTGGACAGTATGGTGTTTGGGGAGGACATTGGCAGGGGTTGGGCTACATGTCATTGGGGCAAAGGCTTTTGGTGAATCCTCAGCACTGTGGGTTAAAGCTGTTTGTGGAAATGGGAACCTGTCTGTGGAAGTGGGCACCCAGCCACACGCATACATATGTATTTTCATTTTTATTATTTGTATAGATTTACAACAAGTCATAACATTACTCATTTCCTTCAAATCCATATATTGAGTAACAACCTTCCAGTTCATTAAATGACTCCTGCAAGAATTTATAGAGACAGTTACTTAATAAGAAATTAATTACATGTTGAACACACATGTAACACTTTCAGGTTTTTGAAGGGGATCAATGGACATAAACTATAGTGATTTAATGAATTGGTATAGTCAACAAATTTACTAAACGAATGGACACATTTTAAATGTAATGATTTTAATTCTTAATAATTTCAATCAAGCAAATGCTATAATTAATTACAGAAATATTAAGAGGAGCAATGGGCAGTAAATGAGAGGGAAACAGCAGGGAGGATATGCATTTTCTAATCTAAGCATTTTGATAGAGGTGGGACCCTGACAGATTCAGAGATAGAGATGTCTGAGGGAGAAATAGAATTAAGCAAATGAAAGGTTTTATAGAGAGAGAAGTAAGCTTAAAACAAAATGTGTTTTTGCCGTTTTCATTTTAAGCTTTAGATTGTTACAAGTAATATGAACTAATTCTGACGAGACCTTGGCTTTCTTGTTGAAAGATGTATTTTGTTCTGAAAGAGTATTAATGCCGTTGCTTGCCTATCATGTAGTCTCACATTTGTAGCTTACTGATAATGGATATTATTTCTATTTAGACTTGTAGAAGATGAAGAGAGGCGATGGACTGATGAAAACATTGACATGGTAGCTCTGAAACACTTCCCCAATATAGATAAAGAGAAAGCAATGAACAGGCCTATTCTCTACAGCAACTGGCTCTCAAAGGTATAGCCTATACTGTGTGCTTCAATTTGAATATATTTATACATTGCGTTTTGATCATATGTTGATAGTTGTATATTGTTTTTAAATTCTGCTGCTTTTCTTCTTTTGGATATTGTAGCTGAGACAGCTGCAGACATCAAAGTGTTTTTAGGCAATTGCAAATTGATAGTATAGTTCATGTGATACAGTGTTTATGACATGTAAGATATATTGTGCATTTAAGATGCTGCCATGAGCAGAGACCGAGCATTCCCTTTTTTAGTTACATATATGTGCGTGTTTGACTATCTCTCAGGATTACATCCCAGTTGATCAAGAAGAGCTAAGAGACTACGTAAAAGCCAGACTGAAGGTTTTCTATGAAGAAGAACTTGATGTGCCACTTGTCTTGTTCAATGAAGTCTTGGATCATGTCCTGCGAATTGACAGGTACAACGGAAATGGCCTTTCCAAATGTTCTTAGAAGCCTTGACAAATATATGTTTCTAAGACAGTCTTAATTTTTTAAAATAGGAATGAAGCTCAGTACTAAGGATGTCAGATTATACTTCTTGTTGTGTGCCTTCAAATCATTTCCAACTTGTGGTGACCCTAAGGGAGGCTTGGGCAAACTTTGTCTCTCCAAGTGTTTTGGACTCCCAACTCCCACAATTCCTAACAGCCGGTAGCTGTTAGGAATTGTGAGAGTTGGAGTCCAAAACACTTGGAGAGACGAAGTTTGCTCATGCCTGAATAAGATTGCTCTGTCGGTATTCCATTTTTAAACTCAAGCCTCTCTTCTTCAGGATTTTCCGTCAGCCTCAAGGACACTTGCTTCTCATTGGTGTTAGTGGAGCCGGAAAAACCACCCTCTCCCGATTTGTGGCTTGGATGAATGGCTTAAGTGTTTACCAAATTAAGGTTGGTCCTGCTCTAAACAGAATAATTGTAAACAGCAACCCCTTTCTTTCATCATTTGGCAATCTAGACAAAGCATGGAAGTTGATGTGTGACTGATGTTTACAGGTCCACAGGAAGTACACTGGGGAAGATTTTGATGAGGACCTGAGAACAGTTCTGAGGAGATCTGGCTGCAAGAACGAGAAGATAGCATTCATAATGGATGAATCAAACGTACTGGATTCTGGATTCCTGGAGAGAATGAACACTCTATTGGCCAATGGAGAGGTAATGTGATTGAAGGCTAGATGGTTGGGCGAGTGGGCTTATTAACAAAAGACCCTCCTCATAAATGCACAGCAAAGTAACTTAGCAGCAGCAGCAGGGTGACCCAGCACCAGTAGCCCAAAGTGATAAAAAGAACAAAAATCACACAGACCAGTATTATATCTTCCATAGGAGGCTCTTCTTTATAGCAAAATAATATGGTTGCCCTATTTACAAGAACAAGGTTTCCATGACACAAATAAAGTTCAACCTTCACACTGGAGCTTCACACATGAGGCCTTCTCATACCGAGGCTTACCTCACACAGTGACTCCTTTTCTCCCAGAGTGTGGCCTACTACCACTAAGGCCTATTCTTCCACTGAGGCGTTCTCTCACTCTGAGAACTCTCTCAAACTGAGATGTTACTAAGCAACAGGCACACCTGCTTATAAAGAACTGCAGCTTTTGCTGAGTCATTGCATCAATTTAACCCTTTAAGTGCTTGACTCACATTTTTGTAATTAAAAATATCTAGTTAATTTTTAATATTTCTAACATACTCTGCTGATCTTTTTTCAAACAAACAAATGGGTATTGTTATGCAATTGACACAATCTGTCAATGGAAAACGGATTTTGAGGCTATGTGAAACTGCACGCAGGCTGCAGCGCAGTCCTGTATAATATTTCTCTGCATGTTACAAACTTTGCCAGGAGATTTTCCAGATAGAGTACTGAAAAGAATAATTGGCCAATCTACTGCTGCTAAAATACAAACTATAATTTTTAGAGGTGCTGATTTCAGATTGCCACTAGATCCTGATACTTCCATGCCCTTGACTTCTGAATGGGCCACTCTTCTTGATGGTGATATTGGAATTTTTTTTAAAAAAAACTGAAAATGCAGCAAAAATTATCAAAGAATACTCACGATTCCTGCATCAATCAGACCAATCGAATTATATGTCTTCAATTTAGGTTCCAGGCTTGTTTGAAGGAGATGAATATGCCACACTTATGACTCAGTGCAAGGAAGGTGCCCAGAAAGAAGGTCTTATGTTGGATTCACATGAAGAACTTTACAAATGGTTCACCAGCCAAGTCATCCGGAATCTTCACGTGGTTTTCACTATGAACCCATCTTCTGAAGGCCTGAAGGACAGAGCAGCTACATCCCCAGCCCTCTTCAACAGGTACATAACAGTTAAATTTTCTGTTAATGCAATATGCCCAAGTATTTCACAATATAAAGCAGTTAAAAAATAAGTGGAGTCTTCAAAGGTTGCCTTTTCTTATTTCAGGTGTGTCTTGAACTGGTTTGGAGACTGGTCAACTGAGGCACTCTATCAGGTTGGCAAAGAGTTTACCAGCAAAATGGATCTTGAGAAGCCAAACTACATTGTGCCAGACTACATGCCAGTTGTCTATGACAAGCTGCCACAGCCACCATCACACAGGGAAGCCATTGTAAACAGCTGTGTGTTTGTTCATCAGACTCTTCACCAGGTGAGTTCATTCTCTCATTGTGTATCTGTAATCTCTGAAGCACAAAATATAGTGCTGGAATATTGAACTTAAAACATGGTATATTTACAGTATATAAAATAAAAATAGCTAGTACATTAGCCTGTAAACTGGACGCTCAACAGCTTACACAAATTTAGAAATTGCCCAGAAATTGTATTTCTGAAGGATGCAAATTTAAATCTGCAATCCTGCTTCAGCATCATGAAAGTTGATAAAAGTTGTACCTAGTATGCTAAGCCCATTATTCTTCAGAAATGTTAAAATGCATTGGATAGGATTATATTTTTTAAAAAAAAAACAAGTGATTTGTCTCTGAAAAATATCTAATTTGCCTTTAAACTATACGTTCAAAAATCTAAAAATTGTCCACTGTGTTTGAAAACAGCATTTCTGGGGGATACAAATTTACATCTGCAGTCTAGCTTTGGCATCATTAAGTTGGTAGGAGGTGTACCTAGTAAACTGCTTCTACAATTCAGTTATTTTTAAAATCAAAGTTGATTTTTGCTTAAGTTTAAAATCTTTCAACATTAGCATTGTTTGTCTTGTGGCAGGCCAACGCTCGTCTGGCCAAACGAGGTGGCAGGACGATGGCCATCACTCCTCGGCATTATTTGGACTTCATCAACCATTATGCCAACTTGTTCAATGAAAAGAGGAGTGAGCTGGAAGAGCAGCAGATGCATTTGAATGTTGGCCTGAGAAAGATAAAGGAAACTGTTGACCAGGTATGAATGTTGAAGAAGGACAATAGAAAATAAATTATATTCATATTGCTTGGAAGTCCTTAAGGCAAATGCTATGATCGGGTCTCACTTCTAATTTGAGGCACTCTTTTCAATCCAAGGTAGAAGAACTGCGCCGTGATTTAAGGATAAAGAGCCAGGAGCTGGAAGTTAAGAATGATGCCGCTAATGACAAGCTTAAAAAGATGGTGAAAGATCAGCAAGAGGCAGAGAAGAAAAAGGTAACATCTTTGAAGTCTTTGTTGCACTCACAACTCAGAGCTTCAAGGACAAGAATGAGGCTCTGATGTGTCCTATGTAACAATTTCCTTCTAGGTTATGAGCCAAGAAATCCAGGAGCAGTTGCACAAGCAGCAAGAGGGAATTGCAGACAAGCAGATGAGTGTGAAGGAGGATCTGGATAAAGTAGAGCCTGCCGTCATCGAGGCTCAAAATGGTATGTGAAATGTCAACAGGGTTTTGGGTGTAATCTGAAATCTGCTGCATGCAACAAGAATGTGCTTTCTGCTTTTGAATAAGACCTTTTAGCAGTAGCTCCTGTATCATATCGCTGATGGAAATCTGTAATGTGACCAATACTTTATTCTCTGAGCTTAATTGATCTGGGTAGCACCTTGATGAAGCTATAATCATGTTCAGATTCTTATTGTGCAAAGCAAATTTGTGCAGCTTTTCAGAATACTAGTTTGTGGGGTATATAATGTTTATGCACTTGCTGGCCGTTCATATCTTTCCTGTGACTTCAGAAATGTTAAAATGTCTTGGATACAATTATATATTTAAAAACAAGGGATATGTCTCTACAAAAAATAGCTAATTTGGTCTTTAATCCATACATTCAATATCTTGCATAAATTGAAAAAATATCTACCACTGTGTTTTTAAATGGTATTTCTGAAGGATACTAATTTAAATCTGCAACCCTGCTTTGGCATCATTAAAGTTAGTAGAAGGTGTGCCTAGTATACTGAGCCCTTTTGTAAACTCAAAGTTGATTTTTGCCTAAGCTTAAAATCTTCCAATGAATCTCTCCAAATTTGGTAATTGCCTTGCTTTTCGCTGTTTTCTCTCAAATCAATGTCTGTCTCTCCTGGCTGATCGGGTTTGCTCCTGCCTAGCTGTCAAATCAATAAAGAAGCAACACCTGGTAGAGGTCCGTTCTATGGCCAACCCACCCGGGGCAGTGAAGCTGGCGCTAGAGTCGATTTGCCTGCTTTTGGGTGAAAGCACAACTGATTGGAAACAGATCCGCTCCATCATAATGCGAGAAAATTTCATCCCGACTATTGTAAACTTTTCCGCTGAGGAGATCAGGTGAATAATTTGCGAAGTAACAGTGGATGCTGCTGGGAACAGAAAGAAATGGCTCTTAAAGACTTTTGAAGCATACATAATGGTGTCTGAATACAAATACAAAAATTACACAGGGCTTGATGTCTGCATCAAATAAGAGATCTTCATTCCCAGATATTGAGGAAATCCTCAGAAACGGAACTTACTAGTTGATGATATCTCTGGGTCAATAAAATCCATTTAAATGAGAAATGCTATGTGAAGCAATGTGTGGATCATCACATTGTTCCTTCATTTCCCAGTGAAGGAACCCCAGTCTTAGAATCACATTTCTTTCTCCAGTCCCAGCAGCTGCCTAAATGTATGTTGCATGCTCAATAGTTTTTTTCCATCCTGTTAATAGCGGTGAGCTCTATAAAGAAGCAACATCTGGTGGAAGTCAGGACCATGGCCAACCCACCTGCGGCAGTAAAACTGGCCTTAGAGTCTATCTGCCTCCTTTTGGGGGAGGAGACCAGTGACTGGAAAAAGATCAGGCTAGTTATTCTCAGAGATAATTTCATCAGCAGCATTGTCAACTTTAATATTGACGACTTGAGGTATTTTTGTTTTTAGCTTTTCTTCTCATGGTGATGGGATAACTTGCAGTCTGAAATATTGTTTGCTTAAATCGTTCATCATGCCTATCCGTGCTGTTCCTCAAGCTTTTTCCTCCCTTTTTCCAGTGATGCCATAAGGGAGAAGATGAAGAAGAACTACTTATCAAATCCCAGTTACAACTACGAAATTGTGAACAGAGCCTCTTTGGCCTGTGGCCCTATGGTAAAATGGGCTATTGCACAGGTAAATGTTTTGTGCTGAAGAGACTGCCTAATATTTTGAAGGAGGTTTTCATCCTGTGCTATTCGATTCAGCAGCAGTTTACTATTAAGAAAAACTTTTCAGTAAAATGGCAGAGTCACAAATTCCTGCTCATACTCATATGTATAAGCCTAGAAATTTTAGTTTAAAAATCAAACTCCAAAAACTGGGTCAACCTGTCTATAGGTTAGTGGAGGTACAACATTTTACTCTACTCAGAAATGCTTTCTTTTTTATAAGAGTGGTGAAAGGCAAGGGCTTAGTCCATACTGGGAAAAAACATGAGTATATACAGTAACCTCAGTACAAAAAAAAACCCTACTGGGCAAGTATATAAAATATAGCATTCATTTTGCATATGAGGAACAAGAGCAAACCTAGCCCTCCCAGAGAAATTAAGTGTTGGGCAAGTGGGCTTATTAATAAAAGACCCTCCCCATAAATGTACAGCAGTGTAACTTATTAGCAGCAGTGACCCAGCACCAATAGCCCAAAATGATAAAAAGAACAACAAAAAAACACACATATCAATGTTATTTCTTCCATAGAAGGCTTTCCTTTGTAGTAAAATAATATGATTATACTACTTACAAGAACAAGGTTTCTGTAACACAAATAAAGTCCTTTATACTTCCTTTGTTGCTTCCACACTGTTCTTCTTATGCAGATAAACAGCTTCGTTCTCACAGAGCCTCCTCACGCCAAACTTATACTGGAGCTTCACACAGTAGCTTTTTACACACAACAGTCTTGATACTGGAGCTTTACACATGAGGCCTTCTCTCACACAGAGGTTTACCTCACACTCCTCAGGACAACACTAACTTTGGCCCACTGACTCTTAATGGGCCTTGGCCTACTATTTCTGACATTAAGGAACAAAGCCACTAGCAGAGATTGTATTATTTTGGTTGATGAGAGGGAAAATCTGTACAACAAATGTGTGTTTTTTTCTTTTTTGGTATAGTATTTATGTCTAAAGCAGGCATGGGCAAAAAACAGTCCTCCAGGTATTTTGGACTTTAATTTGTGGTCAAAAACACCTGGAGGGCTGACGTTTGTCCATGCCTGGTCTAAATCAAATTCCAGAGGACAAATCATAGGAAGTTGGACTCTCTCCCATACTTTTTAGTGTAGCAAAGAATAGTGAGAGAAACAAGCATGGTTGGGTAGCAGAGAAGACCAACAGAAATAGATACATAGAGGAGATTTTGAAAAAAAAAATTTACCCTTTCCCATCCCTGTCAGTCAATTTTACAAAAATATATATGTTCTTTAAAAATGTGTCTCATGTTGGAAGTGCTCAGAGCTTGTTGCCTTGACTGTATTTATAAGAAATATATTCATAAGGCGAAAGAGTTAAAGGTTTTTTAAATTCTGCAGTAAGAGGGGCAGAAGAGGTTGCGGATTCACACATGGAAGCAAATGAAAACACCATGCTAAGTAGCAGCAGAGACATAGAAAACTGTTTGACCTCAACTTAGCAATCAGATTTGCCCTATTTCCTGAAGTGGAAGTGAAGAGAAGAAAACCTTGATGGTACCATTAGAACTCTCTCCCAGAGTGTATTCTAGCAGGGCAAACGTCTTTGTCTCCGACACATAGCAAATAGGTTTGTGAACAGCTGTAAAGCCCAAAGTATGCTATATATACAAATAACTTGGTGATTTTTTTCCAGCTGAACTATGCTGACATGTTGAAACGAGTGGAGCCCCTGAGAAATGAACTGCAGAAACTTGAGGATGATGCCAAGGACAACCAGCAGAAAGCCAATGAAGTTGAACAGATGATTAGAGACTTGGAAGCCAGCATTGCCCGCTACAAAGAGGAGTATGCTGTACTGATTTCTGAGGCTCAGGCTATTAAGGCAGATCTGGCTGCTGTGGAAGCCAAAGTAAGACTCCTGGAGTTCCTTACATGGTTTATTTTGAATTTATCAATTTCTGTCTCTTTTAGAATAGCTTGTTAAACATAAAGCATTGTTTTAATATGTAATCTCCAGGCTGAGAACTAAACTTTACTCATGTCTTGACAAGTTTTCAATGATGCCTAAATGAGTATTTTTCAAACTTTTAAGCATATCAATTGTTTAACTTCTAGGTAAACCGTAGCACGGCTCTCTTGAAGAGTCTGTCTGCAGAACGTGAAAGATGGGAGAAAACAAGTGAAACCTTCAAGAACCAGATGTCTACCATTGCAGGAGACTGTTTGCTTTCAGGAGCCTTTATTGCTTATGCTGGCTACTTTGACCAACAGATGCGTCAAAATCTGTTCACAACGTGGTCCCACCACTTGCAACAAGCAAATATTCAGGTAAAAAAGCATAAAATCAGTCACTACTTTCTGCTTGAAAATATTGCACTGGGGAAAAGGTTTGAAACAAAATAAATAGATACATATTTCACTTCTTTTGTTATACAGGACTTCTGTGGAACTCTGAACAGTTTTAATGTCTGTTTTTCAATCAGTTTTCCACCTGAGCAGTTTACAAGGCCAGCTCTGTTTAGCTTCAGTAGAACTGCTCTGTGTTTTTAGATCAAGCATGGGCAAACTTTGGTCCTCCAGGTGTTTTGAACTTCAGCTCCCACAATTCTTATCAGCCGGCAGGCTGTTAGAATTGTGGGAGTTGGAAGTCCAAAACACCTGGAGAGCCAGAGTTTGCCCATTCCTGTTTTAGAGTGTGGCCTGTTGTTCCCAGATGTATGATAATCTTCTAATACTATTTAAGAAAGAATAAGTTACTTGGACCTTTTAGAATTTGTTCTGTCAACCCTTTTGATTCTACGTTCATTTTATTATTTGTACACAAATGGCAATAAAAAGGCAATGTTTTTGGAAGCAAACCATGTTATGTCTTAAATCAAAAGTAACAGTTGGATAACTAGTGTATTCATCAAGTACGTTTTGGGCTCCCTCAAGTAAACCATCGTAATGTCTTTTTCAGTTCCGTACAGATATCGCCAGAACGGAATACCTGTCCAATGCGGATGAACGCCTTCGCTGGCAAGCAAGTTCATTACCTGCAGATGACTTATGCACAGAAAATGCTATCATGCTCAAACGATTTAATAGGTACTTTTGCTTTTTCTTCATGCATATGAAAATTTTCTTGCCAAAAATACTGTTAGTAAAAGTACTGTTAGATGACTTCTGGTGATGGTCTCTGAACAGTGCTGTGCTGAGTGTTTAGCGCAAGAGTTTTCATACATTTCATGAGGGGAGCAGAAATGATCTCTGATGGATTGGGTTAATTTTTGGAAAGCGGAATACTTTAACCCTTTTTTGGTTTTATGTTAAACATAAATGGGGATATTTTTTTTTCACCAAAAACTTCACAGAATTCCTCAGACAATCCTTGGGGAAGGAAGTAAAACTAAATAAAAATTTGCAAAATCCAAAAGACAGTCATGTGTAATTTGAAATTATCTTACTTTCTTCAGTAAACAATGGACTTTATATGCTGGTGTAGCATTCATTGTTGGTAATAAAAAAAATGTACTTGAAAATGTTGTTCCCGACTCAGCATTTTGAAGTGCAAAATGGTGTAGCCAGTCTAGCTAACATGTTGAACAAGTATCTTGTTTAATCTTAACTAATTCATTTTTTAGGTATCCCCTGATCATTGACCCTTCAGGTCAAGCTACAGAGTTCATCATGAATGAATATAAGGACCGCAAAATAACCCGTACTAGCTTTTTGGATGATGCCTTTAGGAAGAACTTGGAGAGTGCTTTGCGTTTTGGTAATCCTCTGCTGGTCCAGGTTAGTTATCTCTGTACTTCTTTACAACAAAGAGCGCACTTCAGGTTGTTGTAGTAAGCGTCCAAAACACTATGTGTAAAAAAAAAGGGGAGGGAGCAAGGAGGAATAAATGTGAGC
Organism: Anolis sagrei; assembly: GCF_037176765.1. Classification (NCBI taxonomy): domain Eukaryota; kingdom Metazoa; phylum Chordata; class Lepidosauria; order Squamata; family Anolidae; genus Anolis; species Anolis sagrei. The sequence goes on from NC_090021.1 coordinate 323,713,874, forward strand.
TCTGTTTGTATTCAGTATTTATAAGCCCATGTTATTTTGACAGATAAAACAGCATGGGAACTATACTTGACTCTGGGTAGCCAAACCCTGTTGAAGCCAGTAACTAAACTAGTTGACATAAAAAGCACAAATAACACCTTTTCTTTTTTATAAGCCCACACTTTAAATCTTTTTAAACTGCAGAACTTTTTATTAATCATACATTACATTTGTTGATTTGTGAGTCCAAAAATTCCATGTCAAAAATGTAGAAAATATCCACATAGTTTCAGTGCCCTGAAAATAATTACATTTAAGTATATTTTGCTTTTTAATCTGTCTGTTGGCTCTAACATACACTGTCTGGGAAGCAGCATTCTTCTCTAAATTTCAGCCACTACTGGATTCAAGCTAATAAAAGCTTGCATAATTTGCCCGAGTCCATTTAGGGAATACTTGATTATAAATTCTGAGCATAGAACTGAAAGCTGTACTAGCACTTTACATAAAGACCAGAATCCAGAGAATTGAACTATTACTTAAGTGAGGCCAAGTGTGTTTTGCAATTCTCAGGCAACTGTTTTTAAAACATAGGGAGACTGTAAAATACAGCTTGTGTTTTAAGCAACACTATCTGCTGGTCGGATTTAAGCAAGAGGGATCCTTTGTCTGTACAAATCTTTGGTATTGCTCAAAGAAATACTTTGAATCGCAGTCCATTTGTGGATTGAATGTTCCTGAACCAATCCAAGAGTTATACTTTTCCTAATTCTTCAAAATACGTTTTCTTCTTGAATTTCTTGTCCAGGATGTGGAGAGCTATGACCCCGTACTGAACCCTGTGCTGAACCGTGAAGTCCGTAGAACTGGTGGCCGAGTTCTTATTACCCTGGGAGATCAGGACATTGATTTGTCTCCATCTTTTGTCATTTTCCTCTCCACAAGGGACCCAACAGTAAGCAAAAAGCTTATTTCATGAGGGGATCTGTTTGGTGATATTGTTGATGTTACTATTCAGGAAGTAACCCCGGCATGTGTTTTTAATTGATAGGTCGAATTCCCACCAGATCTCTGTTCCCGAGTGACATTTGTCAACTTCACAGTAACACGCAGCAGCTTACAGAGCCAGTGTCTGAATGAGGTACTCAAAGCTGAAAGGCCAGATGTGGATGAGAAACGCTCTGACCTTCTCAAACTTCAAGGTACCATTCTGAAACATCAACTTCTGAACTCAATACATTTCTGTAGGCATCTATCTGTGAAGCCAAAGAAACCAAGGGATGGTATGAAATCATGCCTCCCCTCTTGAATTCTAGCTTAGATTTTAAGTTTTGGCTTTCCTAGGCATGTATAACAAGGTAGAACTCAGAATGTTACTCTTCTTTTTGTGAAATTTAGTACGCTTGAATGGCAAGTTTCCAGTTATGTTTCTGATCATTTTTTTTAGGCATACCAACCAACTTAGTCAAATTCCAACATGAAAACCATCAAATGTTCAATATGTCTATTTCCAGAATTGCATGCTTTGTTTGAATCAAAATTTGAGTTTTGTACTTTTAAAAGCCATAAATATTGTGAGGAGTGTAGCCTTTCCTCCAGTTTTCTACAGAAGCACAGATTATGGCGGAGGTTTCACTGTATTGATTAGTGTTGTGAGGGCAATCCCTTAAAATATTAAGAGTTCAGTTTGCATGAAACCCAAAGGGCATTGCAATTTCTCAATACAGGCATTCCCCAAGTTATGAAGAAGACAGGTTCTATACTAATAATAGTAATAATAAAACTTTATTTATATTCCACCCTATCTCCCCGGGGGAGGACTCAGGATGAATTCCAGCATACAAAAAGGCAAACAATCAATGCCCTCGGTAAAACAAATACCGGCATAATAATCCTGAGTAAGCCCACATATTAAAAAAACCAAAACATTAGAATCTAACGTCAATAAATTAAACAAAAACAAAATCAAAGAAGATTATACAATGGTATAAAATCCAAACATAAAACATCCACAATTGATTAGAGGGGCCAGCTAAAGTTCACAAAATTATATGGGTTGATTGTGTGGCCAGTGATGGTAGCTGGGCTAATATAGAATGACGGAGCCCAAATACAGTGGTAATTCTCGACCTGAGGTCAGGTAGTGATCTCATTATCTGGTCTTCCTCCTTTCCATATGCTAGGGAGCAAAAAGGAGTCTTCAGTTGATTTTTGAAAGAGAGGAGGGAGGGAGCCATCTTTATTTCTTTGGGGAAGTTTGTTCTTCAGTTGAATGTTTTTGTAAGTTGGATAAGGTACATTTTTAAGTGTAACTCCAGCCAAAACAATAATGTTTAAAGGCTTTGGATAGCATAGGGAAAGGTTAACACCCCTGTGGTGTTCGTTTTGCTGTGTATGCCCTTCTTCAGAAGATTTTATCTTACTTTCTGTTCCTGTGATAACTGGATTTTTTTAAAAAATGGCTTATAGAAATAAGGATTGGTGTGAAACCTTCGGTTGAGACACCATTTCCCCGTGGTAATAACTCTTTCAGGAGTTAATTACCCTTCAGATGGGTAGATTTCTCTCACTTCCTATTGTCTCATCGCTGTCTGTTACTATGAGTCATTTGTAATTCGAATGTTTGTAACTTGAGGGCTGCCTGTAATCATGAAATGATCTTGGCCTGTTCTGCTTATCTGTTGAAAACCTTATTAACACTGAACCCTTGTAGTTCTGTGGCTGAAAAAGACTTTCAGAGAGAATAGTAGATTCATCTGGTTTGGTGCACAGGGCCTTGAATTATACTTACTGGACTTTGCTCTTTTTCAAGGTGAATTCCAGCTGCGCCTGCGGCAGTTAGAGAAATCTCTCCTGCAAGCCCTTAATGAAGTCAAGGGGCGAATTTTGGATGATGACACTATCATAACCACATTGGAGAACCTGAAGAAAGAAGCAGCAGAAGTTACACGAAAAGTCGAAGAAACAGATATTGTCATGCAAGAGGTGGAGACCGTCTCTCAGCAGTATCTCCCACTTTCCACGGCATGTAGCAGCATCTACTTCACGATGGAGTCACTGAAACAGGTACAGGAGGGTGACAGCCAATTCTCTCTCCTTCCTTTGTTACCTGTGTTTTTAGTAGCATATGGCAAGATACCACAGATATTAGAAGCTGCTTCTTTATCTATTGTTTGGCATTGTGTTTACTCTTTGGATTTTTTTTTTCTGTAGATACATTTCCTGTACCAGTACTCGCTCCAGTTTTTCCTGGATATCTATCACAATGTCTTGTATGAGAATCCAAATTTGAAGGGAGTCACAGACCACACGCAGCGGCTTTCCATCATCACAAAGGATCTCTTCCAGGTCCAAAGGCATTTAATGTTTCAAAAACAGTTTTAAAAACTATTTTACTTTGGTAGGAAACATTTTGCCAAACTCTCATTTTCTGTTGACAGGTGGCTTTCAATAGAGTTGCTCGGGGCATGCTGCACCAGGACCACATCACATTCGCTATGCTGTTGGCCAGAATTAAACTGAAAGGCACTATTGGGTAAACATATAATTGCCACTTGTTTTAATGGGTGGCTTTGTTTTCAATTTCTCACAGTTGTACAGAGTGTGTTATACTGATACTTTTCACAAAAAATCTACAAGTTGGATTATATAAAAAGAATAATAAACATAATTATAAATTTTATTTATATTCCACCCTGTCTCCCTAAGGGGACTCAGGGCAGATTCCAATAGAAAAAGGCAAACATTCAATAATAACAAGTAGCTAATAAGCAAAATGAGATATTCTTCAAACTGTGGTAAAAATGAAGTTCTGTGAAGGGCTGCTAAATCTGTTCCACATGTATCTAAGATGTAGAAACACAGCTGCATCTTTTAAAAAGAATAGAGTGGATTATTCTCAACCTAATTTTCTCTTGTTTTTAATTTAAGGGAACCTGCTTACGATGCAGAATTCCAGCACTTCTTGAGGGGGAAAGAACTTGTGCTCAGCAACACTCCGCTCCCCAAAATCAGTGGCCTGACTGTCGAGCAGCTCGAAGCCATGATGAGACTGAGTTTCCTTCCTGCCTTCAAAGATCTTGTTTCTAAAGTTAAAGACGATGATGTAAGTATGTTTTTCAGACAATTTCCTCTTAACACAAAAACCCATCTGGTATCATCAAGAAAGTTAGCTCCGTGTTTCTGAATATAATGAAAAATCCCTTTATACCATGCCGGACTAACTGCTTCTCTTTTGTGCATTTAATTCACAGCAGTTCTGCATTTGGCTTGACAGCAGTTCACCAGAACAGACTGTTCCCTACCTCTGGACAGAAGACAAGCCTGCAAGTAAGTTCAAATTTCATTGTAGATTGAGTGGGAATCTGGCTATTGGGGAAACATCAACCATAAAGTGGGAAGGGTTTGCAGTTTCCCATGTGGTGGGAATGCAACTAAGTGGAGATCAGGAGGGGAATGCACACAATATAATGCCATGGTCCCTATTGTCAGAAAAACACTTATGCCAGCATGATTCCCCTCTTCAGCCTTCTCTTCAGCCATGACTTCCCTCATACAAAAGGGGAATGTCCTTCCAAAAGGCAGTGCCTCGCTCTCCACAGCTCTGTTGCTACCTTTGAAGCAGGCCTGGGCAAACTTCGGCCCTCCAGGTGTTTTGGACTTCAACTCCCACAAATTCTAACAGCCAGTAGGCTGTTAGGAATTGTGGGAGTTGAAGTCCAAAACACCTGGAGAGCTGAAGTTTGCCCATGCCTGCTTTATACTGTTTAAGGGAGTGGAGGCATGAGACTTCCAAACTGAATACTGACCCTTTTATTATGTGTGTGTACCCTTGATTTCAGCAACCATTGGGCAGGCTGTTCATCGTTTACTTCTGATCCAAGCTTTCCGTCCTGATCGTTTGTTGGCAATGGCACATCATTTCGTTTCCACAAATCTTGGAGAAAATTTCATGTCTATTATGGAGCAGCCCTTGGATCTGGCACATATTGTAGATACCGAGGCAAGTAGACATTCGGCCCTTTGAGTTCCAAGTAGTGTTCATCTGTTAAATCAGTTTTTCCTAAGTTTTTACTCACTGTACAACAGTTGATTCAATGAGTTTACTGTAATCGGTGGAACCAATGGGATCCAGCCTTTAAGTATCACTTTGTTCTATTGGATAAGACGGAAATTTGGATAAGTGAGACTCTACTTTATATTTTAAATTGTACTGTAATGCTTCTAATGTTAGCTGCTTTGAGTCTCCTTGTGGAGAGAAAAAGCAGGAGGAGGAGGAAATGAAAGATTGTGTTAATGCCATCTCCTATATGATGTGAGATACTTGTTTCTGCATGTAGTACCAGCCCTTTTCTATTAAATGTGGGACAGTGTTTGGACCCGAAGAACTGTGGAAATAATTCTCTAGGTACAATAAATAGTAATAATAATAATAATAATAATAATAATAATAATAATAATAATATATTTATGTGCCACCCTATCTCTCTGAAGGGACTCAAGGTGGATTCCAATCACAAAATAGGGAAAACATTCAATGCCTGAACATAACAACTAATAGGCGCATAGTAACAAAAATTAAATTCCACAGCATATAAAAACAAATTATATCTTAGCAAATTAGAATACAATTTAATCAACCTATTATATCAGACATAAAACAAACATAAAAATAGAAGCATAAAAACATAATCTATCTTTTCACATTCAGGATTGGAACAGAGCTTTTCTCTCAAATTCTCCAGTGTTGCAGAAAAGATAATCTAAAAATAGTGTGTGTTCTTAGGGTGATGTAGAAGCAAACCTATTTGCTCTGCATCTGTTCTAATAATTTTGTCGCTTTTCTTTTACCTTTGCCCCCCTTTCATTTTAGGTGAAGCCTAATACTCCTGTGTTGATGTGTTCTGTTCCTGGCTATGATGCCAGTGGACACGTTGAAGACCTTGCTGCAGAGCAAAACACACAGATAACCTCTATTGCAATTGGTAAGTCCTTCAGATACTTCTGTCACCAAAAATACCATGTTAGATAGCTTCAAGTATAAACATTCAACTGTAATTGTTATTTGTGTAGGTTCTGCTGAAGGATTTAACCAAGCAGATAAAGCAATCAACACAGCAGTGAAGTCAGGCAGGTAAGAGGTATTCTGTTTGCACAGTTTTGATTTAATGTGATCTACACTCCAGAGATCTATACATTTGTTGGTATTTTTTTAAAAAAAACTTTTTGTTTCAGGTGGGTCATGCTAAAGAATGTCCACTTGGCACCTGGATGGCTGATGCAACTGGAAAAGAAGTTACATTCTCTTCAGCCTCATGCCTGCTTTAGACTCTTCCTTACGATGGAGATAACTCCAAAAGTAAGCCGCTCAAAATCAGTACCCAAACTTTAGCAGACTATTGTATTTTTAAATTCTTGTTACTGGAAAATGTATTTTAAAATTGTCCTGTATGAGCTGTTGAATCTGTTCACAATTAATGCAACCATTAAAAAATAGTCAGATATTTAATGCTGATATCGTTTTGAAAGTGGCTCTCATAACCTTGGGTAAAAACTAAATACTGACTGCAAAATCTCTCTGGACATTGTTAAACTCCATCTGTTCTTATTAGCCTCGCAGTGTTCTTTCATGTGATCTTATTTCTGTGACTTCTATTAAAACAGGGACTGATATTCACTAAGGCTGTAACAAGTGTGTAAACAAGTCCTGTAGGACACGTTCATATTCACAATCTCTATGTGCTATATTAAGACACAAGAAGTTTGAGAAAGAAGAGAGTCTTTCGATGTATAACGAAGGCATTTATTTTGTGTCACAGGTGCCAGTTAATTTGCTACGTGCTGGAAGGATTTTTGTGTTTGAACCACCACCCGGTGTAAAGGCCAACATGCTGAGAACATTTAGCAGCATCCCAGTGTCCAGAATGTGCAAGGTAGGTTCTTCAGTACTAAACATGCACCAGAGATACCAAAATGGTGCTTGCTATGACTGGCCAAAGCATTAAAGCAATCCTACACAACCTGTCAGTAATAAGGGGCCAAAATTAGAAAGACTAAGCCTCTTGGGGCCACAGATAGGGTTTTAGCACTTCACTTTCCTAGTAAGGTATAACACTGTTCTACAAATTTTCAGTTTTTCTCAGTTGCGGAAACGAAATGTGCCATTTCTTAATAAATTTAACATGCTGAATTCAAATATAATAATTAAATGTGTTAATTGGCTCTGGTTTTTATGCAACAGCTATTTCAATTTTCTCTTTGATTTTTTTTCTGTAGAATTTTCTCCACAATAGGTAATCCGTTAATATTATGATAATGCACCTAACCTTACTGCATATATATAAACCGTGAATATTTACTAAATTTTAGTCAAATTATATTGCCAATAGTTTATACATGAGAAATATTTATTTAATTAGTCTATTTATGTTTGTGCAGCAAGAAACTATATTAGTAGGCCTAATGCAGTTGAAAAGTCTGAAAGTTTAAATGTCGCTTTAATCGTGACTTTAGTTTTATCCTGTTTGCTTCTCTTGACTTTTCTTTTGTATTCAAGGAAAGGATTCCCTCTTACAATGCTCCAGCAGTAGTCTGACAGCATTGACGGAGTCCATTTGCCTTGATATCTTTTTTCCATAGTGCTTTATTTACACACGTGCGAGGCATAACTACAGTAAAAAGAACAATGTAAAACGATGTTTAACGATACTGTCTCAGTCTTCAACTGACTGACCCTCACCGTTCAAATGTCTGGCCTTATATAGGGCTTTCTGGCTTTTGCACATGGCACTAATACTGCGTCATCAAACTTTCTAGAATATTCTAGAATCTTCCATAGTGTAAGTCGCAACATGCATTTTTTCAACCATGCATGATCATGTGATTGCTTATATCATAAAAACTAGAGCCAATATACATTTTTAAATGTCATTTTTGTTTTCAGCACCCCAAAATAATAAAAGAACAACTATTTTCAGGCCCGCAACTTTTTCTCAGTTGAACAGTGTAATTAAGGATTCATTAGGAATGTTGTTATTTTGTGCCTTCAAGTTGTTTCAAACTTAGGGCAACATAGATTTCTTGTCAGTATTTATTCAAAGGGGATTTGTCTTTGACTTCCTCTGAGGCTGAGAATGTGTGTTTTGCCTAAAGTCACCCAGTGGGTTCAGAGCCATAGTTCGAGGTTCAAACCACTACACACTTTCTGAATTCCTTCCTTCTTTTTGTCCTACCTCCCTTTCTTTATTGTGGCTTTCTTTTCTTACTTTCCTACCTACCTACCTTTCTTACTTACCCTTCTTTCTTTACACCTTCCCCTTTTCTTAACTCTCTTTCTCTCATTCTCCCATTCTATTTTTCTTTTTTTCCTTCTTTCCTCAGGAGGGTGGGGAGGGGGCAGGCAAACAGGGAAAACACCAGCAGAGGCGGTGAAAACATCAAACCAGTGAACAGAGGCAGGCAGTGTATGGCTTCTGCACCTTTCACCATTTATTGATGTCATTAAACCACCTGATGGATGGAAGGCAGAAAGGGATATTGTATTACCATAGTAGAATAACAACAACAACAACAACTTTATTTCTAGACTGCACCTTTCTCCCAAAAGGGACTCAGGGCAGTTCACAATACAAAAACAGGCAAACATTCAATGCCTTACAAAGTAACAAGCAACATCAGGAATAATTCAAAGTAATAAACAATAATTAACAGTGAACTTACAATGAAAGAATTAAATGTTGAAATGGGGACTAGGTAGTAATAAGCCAAATTAGACAATAAACCAGAACATGTGTAAACATTACATATATATAATTAAAAACAACATGAATTATATTTTAAAAGCCTAACATAGGCATTTATTAAAATGTATCATGGCCAGTATATTGCAAATGGGTTTGCCAGCATTCCAGTGCAGTAATATCTTAATCTTCCTCCTCTCCATATGCTAAAGTGCATAGGTGCATCTTCAAAAGTTTCTTAAAGGAGAGGAGGGTGGGGGCCATTTTTATTTATTTAGGGAGGGAGTTCCAGAGACGAGGAGCAATCACGGAGAAAGCCCCCCTCTCTCATTCCCACCAGCTGAGCTTGAGACTGGGGTGGGACCAAGAGCAGGGCCTCCTCCGCTGACCACAGTGCAGCGGAGGAGATGGCCTATATAGGGAAATGGCCTATATAGGGAGATGCGGTTGGACAAATAGCATAATTCTCTACAGTAATTCTCTACAGCACCTGAAACAGTGCCTACCAAACCACACAAAGCAGGCTAATGACGAGGGGCGCTACAGCTGCTTTATCCAATCTCTTTTATCTCAAGAAGCATATGTTTGTTTAAAACCAGCAAAATCCAACAAGCCCTGTTGTTCGGATTAGATACGCGTATGTGATTCCTGGAAAAATAGCCGAGTGTCCCCTAACACAGCCATTCTGCTTTGAAAAGCGTATTTGAAAAACAGGTTTGCAACTTTGTGAGATAATATAGGAAAGGAAGAAAAGAAAAAGTCTTCTTCCTTGCAAACTGAAATGAAAGACAAAATGGGCAGTGGATTTCAAGGAAATATCCATTTGGTTCCAATGGATTCTAATGTAAAGTAATAAAGTGGGCTCCTGCTGTCTGCTGGAGTTTGGTTCCAGAAACTTCACATATACTAAATTCGGTGGATGCTCAAGTCCCATCATTGTACAGTGGCAGAGTAAAGTGGTGTCGCTTATATAAAATGGCAAAATGAAAGTTTGTAACTTTTGGGGGAAGATGTGTGAGTGAATTTTTTCAGGTTGTGTATGACAGACTCCACAGATAAGAAGGGCAAACTTTAATATATGTTTTTTTCCTCTCTCTAGTCCCCAAATGAACGTGCCCGGCTGTATTTCCTCCTTGCGTGGTTCCATGCCATCATTCAAGAGCGCTTGCGGTATGCTCCGCTAGGCTGGTCCAAAAAATATGAATTTGGTGAATCAGATCTAAGGTCTGCGTGTGACACTGTGGATACATGGCTGGATGATACAGCAAAAGTAAGTGAATTTGCAATTCTTTCATTGTAAGGATTTGGATGACATGACCACCAAAGCCCCTTTTATCTACATGATTCTGTTTCTTGTCCAACCAAACCACCTGTATCTCCAGGGCCGTCAGAACATCTCGCCTGACAAGATCCCATGGTCTGCTCTGAAGACCCTGATGGCTCAGTCCATTTATGGAGGCCGCATCGATAACGAATTTGACCAGCGCTTATTGAACACATTCCTGGAACGCCTCTTCACCACTTTAAGCTTTGATAGCGAATTTAAATTGGCTTGCAAGGTCGATGGGCATAAAGACATCCAGATGCCAGATGGAATCAGGTGCTTCAGTTTTGCCTTTTGAAAATACATATAAGTTAAGCTACCATGTCTCATGATCACCTTGAAGTTATTATGGACAGCTTGGTCATTGTTATGATATTGTAATTTGACAGGCGCGAAGAATTTGTCCAGTGGGTTGAACTGCTGCCAGATGCGCAAACCCCATCATGGCTTGGGTTACCAAACAATGCTGAGAAGGTTCTTCTCACAACACAAGGTAAGAGCTTTCTTTGGCTGTGTTATTTCTTCATCGTGGTGTTTGTGAAATTTCACATATGGGATTTTCAGCACATGGGCAAACTTCGGCCCTCTGGGTGTTTTGGACTTCAACTCTCACAATTCCTAACAGCCTACCAGTTGAAGTCCAAAACACCCAGAGGGCCGAAGTTTGCCCACACCTGAATTAGAAGCTTATTGAATGTAGCATTGTTTGAAGGAAGATAAACAATTAGTTACATCTGAAGATAGAAGGAAAGGTTGTTATGATTTTGTGTATTTCCAGGGATCGATATGATCAGTAAAATGCTGAAGATGCAGATGTTGGAAGACGAGGATGATTTGGCCTATGCGGAGACTGAGAAAAAGGCGCGGACAGACTCCACTTCAGACGGGCGCCCGGCCTGGATGCGCACCTTGCACACGACGGCCTCCAACTGGCTCCATCTCATCCCTCAGACCCTGAACCACCTGAAACGAACTGTGGAAAACATCAAGGTGAGAAAGGAAGCTTCTCTTTGGAAGAGAAAAGGGAGGTGATAATGAGAAACACCCCGTAACTCATTTTCCTGTCATATCCAGATGTATGCAACTCTCATGTTTCACTCAAGAAATTAAAAATCTTCTTTTCCCTCTTGAAACCAAGGACCCATTGTTCAGGTTCTTTGAGAGAGAGGTGAAGATGGGGGCCAAACTCCTTCAGGATGTCCGTCAGGATCTTGCAGACGTGGTCCAAGTGTGTGAAGGAAAGAAGAAACAGACCAATTACCTGCGAACACTCATTAATGAACTAGTGAAGGGTGAGCTGTCCTGACAATTCTTAATTATAATGTATGTTAGGTGAATTAAACTAAGTAACTACATTAAAATAGATTGATCTTGCAACAAATCATAAACACAGTTCAGTATTTCGATCGTGTTCTATACCTTGTTGAAAAATGATCCAGTGTTAGATCTGTTTACATATGGTACATTTGAAAACTTATTGTATATAGTCGATTATAAGCCAACCTGAATATAAGCCGAGGCACCTAATTTTACCACAAAAAACTGGGAAAACATATTGACTGGAGTATAAGCTGAGGGTGGGAAATACTGGTAAATTTAAAAATAAAAATAGATGCCAATAAAATGTCATTCATTGAGGCACCAGTTGGATAATGTTTTGGAATATTCACATAAAACTAATTTAATATAAGACTGTCCAACTCTGATTAAACCAGAGTCTCAGACTTCAGCGAACGCATTAAACAACTGCAAAATATTTCCCAGGCTGCAGCTTCTTCAATGTAAATGTGTGTATGTATCCTTCCAGTAATAAAGAGAGTAAAATAATAAATGTAATAACAATAATAATAGAGTAAAATAATAAATATGATAATAATAGAGAAAAATAATAGATGTAGTAATAATAATAATAGAGAAAAGTAATATATGTAATAATAATAATAATAATTTCCCCGCGTGGCTAGCCTGTGAATCACACATATGGTATTTCCTGTGAATACGCACATGTGGTAGTTTCTGCGCCTGAGCAGACAGCTTCGGATGAAGAGAACTTAATAAAATAATACATGTAATAATAATAATAATAATAATAATAATAATAATAATAAACTTTGACTCAAATATAAGCCAAGGGGGGATTTTTCAGCCTAAAAAAGCAGCAGAAAAACTCTGCTTATACAAAAGTATATACAGTAATTTAAATGAATGATGGAAAGTTGAGTACTTGATCACATTCTGTGTATTGTAAAAAATCATAGGATAGAAAAATAAGAGTTGGAAGAGACCACAAAGGCCATCCAGTCCAACCCCCTTCTGCCATGTAGCAAATGCACAATCAAAACACGGGGTTGTTGTTGGGCTTTTTGGGCTGTATGGCCATGTTCTAGAAGTATTCTCTCCTGACGTTTCATCTGCATCAGGAGAGAATACTTCTAGAACATGGCCATATAGCCCAAAAAGCTTACAACAACCCATTGATTCCAGCCATGAAAGCCTTCGACAAGAAATCAAAACACCCTTGACAGATGGCTATCCAGCCTCCAAAGAAGGAATTTCCAGTGGAATCAACTATAATCTATATAGAATCTTTTGACTTAAGATTTGAAAATGAGTCATGAAAAGTTAATAAGTTCAAAATACATATTCTTTAATTAAAATTTTTAAATCTACTGTCAATGAAGGAGGAGCTTTCTTGTTGAAATGGTTCAGTCTCTTATTGGCAGGAACTCATGAGCTTTTTTTCTGCTTCCTCCTCTTCTAGGCATCTTGCCTCGTAGCTGGTCTCACTATACAGTGCCGGCCGGTATGACAGTCATACAGTGGGTCTCAGACTTCAGCGAACGCATTAAACAACTGCAAAATATTTCCCAGGCTGCAGCTTCAGGTGGAGCAAAGGAGCTAAAGGTAGGCTTGAATGCTCTTTGCGGGTAAATTCAGTATGGTTAGCTTCAGAAAACTTGCATGGGCGAACTTCGGCGCTCCAGGTGTTTTGGGCTTCAACTTCCACAATTCCTAACAGCCTACCGGCTGTTAGGAATTATAGGAGTTAAAGTTCAAAACACCTGGAGGCCTGATGTGTGCCCATGCCTGCATTAAATGTAATCTTTGGAAGAATAATGAATACAAAATTGAGCCACTAGCAGTGAAACATTGAAATCCTTGTTTGGAAAACATTGTGGCACTACAACTTGTTCCAGTACTGATGTAATATATGAAGATGTTTCGAAAGGATTAAACTTTTACACTTCCCCCCCAACAGAACATTCACGTGTGCTTGGGAGGCCTGTTTGTCCCCGAGGCCTACATCACTGCTACAAGGCAATATGTGGCTCAAGCCAACAGCTGGTCCCTAGAAGAGCTCTGCCTGGAAGTCAATGTCACAACAACCCAGAATGCGGTGCTGGATGCCTGCAGTTTTGGGGTGACAGGTTAGTTGGAGATAACTGTTTCAAGAAAGAAAGCAAAGATAAACACATCTTAAATGTATGGAGCAACTGGGGCTCAATTGGTTGAAGGAAGGGATATTGGTTTCCTTATTACTCGAGGATTTGCAGATTCTCCCCTCATTCATGTCAGAAATATTAAATATTAAGTATTTTTTATTACAAAAATGTGAGTCGAGCACCGAAATACTTAGTAGGCTAAAGCTTGTAAGAGTCAGTGGGCCGAAGCCTGTTAAAGTCAATGGGCCACAGCTAGTGTGGTCCTGGGGAGAGTGAGTAGGCTGAATCTTGTTAGAGTTAGTGGGCAAAAGTTAATATCGTCCTGAGAAGTGTGAGATAAATCTCAGTGTGAGAGCAGCCTCGTGTAAGAAACTTCCAGTGTGAAGGCTGCTGCATGTAAAGCTACTATGTATTTGTTTGTGTTATGGAAATCTAGTTGTTTGTGGTGTTCATTGGTCTGTGTGTTTTTATTGTTTTTATCACTTCGGGATACTGGTGTTGGGTCACGCTGCTGCTCATCAGTTACTCTGCTGTGCATTGATGAGGAGAGGTTTTTTGTTAATAAGCCCACTTGCCCAACAATTCATACCTCTGTAAAGAGACCAGCATCTGGGTGGTTTTTTATAAGTTTTGAAACATTTGACATGTTTCTGTGAAATCTGTTTCCAGGGTCCTTTGTAGCCTTTAGATCAGCGCTTCCCAACCTGTGGTCTGTGGACCACCAGTGAATCATAGAATCAAATAGTTGGAAGAGACCTCATGGGCTATCCAGTCCAACCCCCTGCCAAGAAGCAGGAATATTACATTCAAATCACTCCTGACAGATGGTCCACAAGAACGAAAATATGGTCTATGACTTCAGCATTACTACACTGTTTCCTCGAAACCACATGGCAACAAGACCAACTGGTCTTGCAAAACCCTCTTATAGTGCCGGGGCAACAGGAATGTTAGGAGGGGAGAGGCTGACTATCAATGAAAGATTGCTACTACCACATCAGCTCTAAATTAGTAAATATGGTTTTCTGTGGGCAGACAGATGGCGACTACCGGATGGCATATGTTCTGTATCAGAAACTAGAGCTGATGTGGTCTAGCCAATGCAATTTTCTGAATCAGCACCCCAAGTAACCAAAACAAATCTAAAATTGACCAAAGATTGATTTGTAACCCTTTTGGTACTAATGTTGGAGAGTGGTCCCTGGTCAAAAAAAGATTGGGAACCACTGCTTTAGATGAAATTACAGCACAAAGAAATAACTTACTAAATGGGCTCCATTGTTCCTGCCAGGTCTGAAGCTTCAAGGGGCAACATGCAATAACAACAAGTTGTCCCTTTCCAATGCCATCTCGACCGTGTTGCCCATAACTCAGCTTCGCTGGATCAAGCAGACAAATGCTGATAAGAAGTCGAATGTGGTGAGTAAGGGTTTAACTGAGCCCAGTATGTTATGGTTGCCCATGTTCAACTCTTTGACCATCTTCTGGACCTGTTTTACAGGTGACGCTGCCAGTTTATCTGAACTTCACTCGTGCGGATCTGATCTTCACTGTTGACTTTGAAATTGCTACTAAGGAAGATCCTCGTAGCTTCTATGAACGTGGTGTTGCTGTTCTGTGCACCGAGTAAAAAAGTAACCTCTAACCTGTAACCTGTAGTATTCAGACTTCTTTTGTATCTGTAACCCAATGTTAGAAATCTGTGTTGACACTGGAAGGAATGGTTAAGTTGTCAGGGAAGGCTGTGTGTAGAGATGACTAAGATGGAGGAGGTATTTTATGGGTAGGGATGATTAGGTCAGAGGTATTTGTGTAGAGATGGCAAAGACAGGAGTAATTGAATGGTGAAAAGCTGTTGGAAGGATGTGTTGTTTTTAAATGGTTCTGAGTTGGTGTACTGACGTCAAATAGAGTCTTAAATAAAACTTTACAGCATGACTCCCAGTTTTGTACTTTCCCTAGAACATTCAACCAATGGGATGCCTCCATGATGGTGCTGTTGGAAGTCAACCACATCCTGCACAAGCTTGTAGTCCTCATCAAGGACTTAGATAGGCAAATGAGTTAGTTAGCAAGGGAAAGCCCTCCCCTGTTAGCCTTTCTGCCTGCCTGTCACTTTGTTCTCTCCTCCCATCACTTTTCTCCTTAGACTGCTATATCTCAGGGAAACATACAGCCCAGAATACACACAACAACTCAGTGATTCCAGCCATGAAAGCCTTATACACCCAGTTAATTTTTAATATTTCTGACAGTTTCATCCTTTACTAGACTTTGGAACTGATTCTGTGCTTAAAGATACTACAGAAATGCAGAAAAGGGTGAGCCAAATGGTCAGAAATATAGAGCACTACCCTTACAAAGAAAGGCTACAATAATTGTGGTCGTCTTAAGTTTGAGGCAAATGAGGCCAATAACATCCAGTGGCAGCTATTCTTCAGGAAATGTTGAGCTTATTCCATCATCTAATAGCCGAGCTGCAGCAACTATATCCTCCAGTTGCTGTTTTACAACTCCCATTTGCCCTGGGCAGCATAATATTAGAGAAGAGTGATAGAAAAGGCACCCCAAAAACCACCAAAAAGGCCACAATATACCTACTCTTACTCTTGGAGAGACAAGCAACGCTCCTTTATTACAGCTAAATCATAAACCAAGGGTGCTACAACACTTCCTTTAGTATGCTCAGTGTACATATGCCTTTCTCAAGAACACTGTTGTAAGAAGTCCACAGGTGCAGAAACATCCTTCTTGAACAGGAAAGTAGCTGTCAGAATAGTAACAACTTCTGTGTCTTAAAAACAACAACAAATCTGTCAAAGTTCCACCATTTCATTTATTGTTTTGACATCTGCATTATATGAACATCTAAGCCCATGGATAGCTCAAGCCACCCGTAGTCTCTTCCTCATTTTTTCCCCTGCGCTCTCTAAGACAGAGCGCCTGTGCTTCCTGGTGATGTTGGGCTCGTCACACAACCCACCGTCACACTCCATCGACATAGGCTGTGGTCGCGCACAATCCGAGGAAGCCCCCTGGAAAAGTCCCTTCTCTTTGGAAGGCGGTAGCTCTGTGTTCAATTGCAAGGCTATAGCCGTTTTGAATGGTGCAGATCCCTCCTCCTGGATTACATTTTTGGGGAGCGCCGGGAGGGTTGGTGCTGAGAACGGATTCACCAGTTCTGTGGAATGACACTCCCCTTCAGTGACGTGACGTCTCAGAAAGATTGGCTTATTGTGACTTGAGTCAAGAGAACCCAGGCTACAGTCCGAGCCACCTGAGATTTCTTCATAATCGGCATCATAAGGATCCATGAACTACAGCAACATAAGACAGGCACATTTAACTTCCAAAAGAGAAGTCCAAGATTCAAATGCCTCAAGGTATCTATTATACCAGGCTTGGGCAAACTCCAGCCCTCCTGGTGTTTGGACTTCAACTCCCACAATTCCTAACAGCCTACCAGCTGTTAGGAATTGTGGGAGTCAAAGTCCAAAACACCAGGAGGACTGGAGTTTGCCTATGCCTGTACTAATACAATCCAGTTTCTGTTAGCATGGCGACTGAGTTGTGGTAATGGAAAAAGCTTTATTTTCAGTGATCAGATGATTCCTTTGTTTGATTTGTACCCTGCCTTTCTGCCAGAAGCCGGAGTCAAGGTGAGTTACAGTCAGATAACCACAAAATGTTAATTAACAACATGCTTAAATAATTACGTTCACTTTAAAGTTTTAAAACCACAGATAAAAAATAAAGGTAAAGGCCAAGTCCAACTCTGGGTAATGGTGCTCATCTCCTTTTCTGAGCCGAAGAGCCAGCGTTGTCCATAGATGCTTCCTAGGTCATGTAGCTGGCATGACTGCATGGAATGGCGCTGTTACCTTCCCAACAAGGCAGTACCTCTTGATCCACACACATTTGCATGTTTTTGAACTGCTAGGTTGGTGGAAGCTGAAACTAACAGCAACAGCTCACCCCGTCTCCCGGATTTGAACTGCCGACCTTTCAGCCAGCAAGTTCAGCAGCTCAGCGGTTTAACCCGCTGTGCCACTGTGGCCCATGCAGATAAAAATAGAAACCTGAAAATATAGAATACTGAAATACATGACATCTGCTGGAAGTTACTATAGTAGTAGTAGTAGTAGTAGTAGTAATAATAATAACAACAACAACAACAGCAGCAGCATCTGCCTACAACAAAAAACTAGTGGGATCACAAGCTGGAAAAAGTTACAAAGAATGAACATGTCATGCTACTCTGGGACTTCCGAATTCAGACAGACAGTGTTTTGGAGCATAATACTCCTGACCTCACAATTGTGTTAAAAAACAAAGTATGGATTGTTGATGTTGCAATCTCAGGTAACAGCAGGATTGAAGAGAAACGACTGGAAAAGCTGACACAATATGAGGATTTAAAGATCAAACTGCAAAGACTGGCACAAGCCAGTCAAGGTGGTCCCAGTGGTGATCGGCACCCTGGGTGCAGTGCCTAAAGACCTTAGCCTGCACTTAAACACAATTGGCTGTGACAAAATTACCATCTGCCAGCTGCAAAAGGCCACCTTACTGGGATCTGCATTATTCACCGATACATCACACAGTCCTAGACACTTGGGAAGTGTCTGACGTGTGATCCAATACAACAGCCAGCAGAGTGTCTGCTGTGGACTCATCTTGTTGTGTTTCAAAATAATAATATATTTAAATCCCACCCCCTCTCCCCAAGGGGACACAGAGCAGCTTACAACAGAAAAAAAACTATAAAAACAAACACATGACAATCAGGAAAATTAAATCAGCAGAGGTAAAACAAATCAAACACATAGACAATAAATAGCAGTAGACAAGTTGAGAATAAACTCACAAATACTACTCATAAATATACAAAACTAAATGACAATAAAGGCATGTATCACATTAAAAATGGGCTTTATTTAGCTCAGTAGGCTAATCACCAAGCTGTCAGCTGCAGTAAATCTTGCCAACCAGAATGTCAATTTAAAGCCTGGGCCGGGAGTGAGCACCCAGCCATTCTGCCCAGCTTCTGCCCACCTAGCAGATCAAAAACAGTGATGTAAGTATATAAATAGGTACCGCATTAAAGTGGGGAAGTATTAAAAATAAGGCACTGCAAGCAAAAAAGGAGGAAAGTTTGCTAACACTCTTTGGCAGTGAAGATGGTGCAATATATATATATATATATATATATATTCCTCCATCTGACTTGTCTTCGTCTAATCGGCATTGAGTGTTTGAGTATATGTATTCTGTGATCCGCTCTGAGTCCCCTTCAGGGTGAGAAGGGCAGAATATAAATACTGTAAATAAATAAATGAATATTGTGAAGCATGCCATACAATCATCTGGAGTACCTAGAAAATTCCTTGAGAAGACATATTCGGTGGTCCCGCAAATACAGAGCTCATACTGCTTCAGGTACTATTTTCAGAGGTGGGGAAATTACTACTACTCGTAATATGAAATGAGTTGTGTCAAAATTCAGAACTCAAAATGGTTTAGAAAAAAAGAAAGCAGAAGTTGCAAACTTACTGGAACTGTTGTTAGATTTGTTTTCTCCAGAGATCTGTTGGACAGAACCTGTTTCAATCAACACATTTAATTCAAGTTAGTTAAACGACATCTCGTTGACCTAACTACAGGTTGAGCATCCCTCATCTGGAAATCCAAAATGTTTCAAAACCTGTAACTTTTTGTTGCCAGCCGCCCTCGTCTACCTTCAAGGTTTCTTACATCCTCAATTCCCTCGGTCTCCCTCCAGTCTCATGTCTTTTTCACAACACAGGTGGCAAACGACCAAGAAGTGAAGCTAGAGCACTTTGTTACCCTGCTTCAATATTTGGATTTCTCTGAATATGGACATGATTGTACAAAGGGGTTTTGTATTAGTTGGTTGTGTGCTGCAAGTCGCTTCTGGTGTGAGAGAATCAGCCATCTACAAAGATGTTGCCCAGGGGACACCTGGATGTGTTATGATCCTGCGGGGAGGTTCCTCACATTTCCATACTTACTTTTACTTAGGCAATTCCTCGTTGTCTGAGTAGGATTGTTTTCCAAGATCGGTGTCCTGGCAGTGGGTCCGTAGGTGACTGTGGAGCCCTATTCTTGATCTGCATGTTCTCCCACAGTGAGGGCAATTGGTTTCCAGGTGGAAGGCAGTCCCGGTTGGGGTTGGCTTGATACGCCTTCCTCTTGGCACATTTCTCTCTTTCACCCTCCATTCGTGCCTCTTCAAATTCTACAGCACTGCTGGTCACAGCTGGCCTCCAACTAGAACTCTCAAGGGCCAGGGCTCCCCAGTTCTCAGTGTCTATGCCAGAATTTTTAAGGTTGGCTTTGAGCCCATCTTTAAATCTCTCTCACATGTCCACACCACTGGAGAAATTACATGGTTTAGCTAGTATCACACCACCTGACATTTGCTAGGAAGTAGCTGCCAACAATGAAAGGACCGAGTTGTAGGTTTTTTCGGGCTATATAGCCCGAAAAAACCTACAACAACCCAGTGATTCCGACCATGAAAGCCTTCAACAATACAATGAAAGGACCAAGGTAGTGCCATTCTCTGTTCAGATATCAGCCAGCATGCCAATGCCTTAAATCAAGAAACAGCTTCCTAAGATCTATAGAGATACTCGCAGGACCACCTCAGCAAGCAAGAGTCCAAAAGTGGCAGGCTAAAACCCAGCACCACAATCAGTGGCCGAGACTGGATGAGAAACTCCCTCCTGGGCACACAGAAGACTGGGTGACTTGGAAGGCAGGCACTGAACAGACTGCGCTCTGGCACCACAAGATGCAAAGCCAACCTTAAGAAATGGGGCCACAAAGTGGAGTCCATGACATGCGAGTGTGAAGAGCAAACCACAGACCACCTACTGCAATGCAATCTGAGCCCTGCCACATGCACAATGGAAGACCTCACAGCGATACCAGAGCCACTCCATGTGTCCAGCTCCTAGTCAAAGGACATTTAGCATAATGCCAAGTTTTAAAACTTTGTGTTTTAAAATGCATTTTAACGGTACCCTCAACTTGCTCGACACAATAAATAAATAAATAAATAAATAAATAAATAAATAAATAAATAAATAAATAAATAAATAAAGGTTTTGCATACACATTCAGACACACATACCCATTACCTCGGTGTTAACATCTGATTCAGATTCAGTGCTGGATTCAACTGTGCACTTTTGCTGTCAAGAAAACATAAGGAAGTATTAATTTATTTGCTTTATGTGACACTTTTTCCCCAAAGTGCGGATCACAGGACACATAGACGGATTATACAATGACAAGCCAGACAACAGATAGAGGTATATTTAGGCTCATTATTCTGCATCTTTTTTTTTTTTGGAGGCTGTGCTTGGTTCTGGCCACAGGGGGGTGCTGTCGCTCCATCTCCTTGCCAAAGAACTTACTTTGATCGTAAACGTTTCCTCCAAAACGGCTTGCCTAAAATACCTCCCCGCTTAATGTGGTTCCTATTAATCTACTCACATTGCTGTTTTCAATCCACTTGATTAAGATCTATGATTAGATTTGTCTTACTGGCTCAAAAATGAAGCATCTCTAGTGAAATTGAGATCAATAAACCAATAAATCACTGGTTTGGTAAACAACTGGCATCCTTTCCTTCCACGTCTCTATAAGCCATGAATGGGCCAGGTGTGTATGCCAATGATATCCGAGCCTTCTAGGCTTAAAACAGGTATTGGGTTGCTGTGAGTTTTCCGGGCTGTATGGCCATGTTCCAGAAGCATTCTCTCCTGACATTTCACCCACATCTATGGCAGGCATCCTCAAAGGTTGTGAAGTCTGTTGGAAACTAGGCAAGTGAGGTTTATATATCTGTGGAATGTCTAGGGTGGGAGAAAAAACTTCTCAATTTGAGGCAGGCGTCAATGTTGCAAATGGCCACCTTGATTAGCATTGAAAAGCCTTGCAGCTTCAAAGTCTGGCTGCTTCCTGCCTTGGGGATCCATTGTTGGGAAGTGTTAACTGGCCCTGATTGTCTCCTGTCTCGAACTCCCGTTTTCTGAATGTTGTTCTTTATTTACTGATTTTAGAGTTTTTTTTAATACAGGTAGCCAGATTTTGTTCATTTTCATTATTTCCTCCATTCTGTTGAAATTGTCCACATGCTTGTGGATTTCAGTGGCTTCTCTGGTGGTTGCGAGAGTGGTCCAGCATTTTCCCGTCATGGTCAGTTGTGAATTGCACATATGGTTTATTCCTGCGCTCGTGCAGGCAGCATCGGAAATTCTCGAGACTAATCTCGAGCATTTCTGTGTTCTCCAATAATATGCTGTGTTCAGGTTGGTGCATCAAGCAGCCAGGCTTTGAAACTGCAAGGCTATTCAATGCTAATAAGGGTGGCCAATTGCAACATTCATACCTGCCTCAAACAGACAAGAGTTCTTTCTTCCACCCTGGACAGTCCACGGATATATCAACCCCACTTTCCTAGTTTTTAATAGACCTCACAACCTCTGAGGATGCTTGCCATAGATGTGGGTGAAATGTCAGGAGAGAATGCTTCTGGAACATGGCCATACAGCTTGGAAAACTCACAGCAACCCAGTGATTCCAGCCATGAAAGTCTTCAACAACAAGGTGTTTTTTGAACAAAAATCTGTGTTTAAAAAATAATGCTTACCATATATTTGTGAGCTAATCGTTCAATGTCCGCTGATTTTTTTCTCAATCTTATAAAAGGTTCGCAAGGTCCTGCTACAGAAGAATGGAAACGACTTTATTAGGAAAGCAATTTTTAACACCGGTTTCTAGTTAATACTTTCTCCCTCTTTTTTGCACTCATTTCTTGACATGAATTTAAACAACAAGGATAAACGACTTCATCTGAAATGTTGGTTTTGCGCATTAAATCCAAAGTTGCTGAGTACAGATAGAGACTGAAAGTTATAACATAAAGTTATAATATAAGAACAATTTCTGAATGGTAATATACAGAAATATACTGCTTAAATCAATAGCAGCAGCTTTTTCGAAGTATACGTTTTTCCTATCGTATCTGCAATTTAGTTTTCCACTTTTTTCTTTAGATCTAAGCAACTCACAACATTAAAAGCATTACAATTTTAAACCTATAAATGTATAAATATTAAAACAGAATTAAACATACAGTTATTAAAAGATATACAGCTGGCCCTTTGTATCCACATATTCCTTATCAATGGATTCAATCACACAGAGCTTGATATTATTATTATTATTATTATTATTATTATTATTATTCCAAAATATTATTATTATTATTATTATTATTATTCCAAAATAAACCCCAGACATCAATTTTTCCATTTTATATAAAAAAAGGTAAAGGTTTCCCCTTGACATTAAGTCTAGTTGTGTCCAACTCTGAGGGTTGTTGCTCATCTCAATTTCTAAGCCGAAAAACTGGCATTTTCCGCAAACACCTCCAAGGTCATGTGGCCAGCATGACTGCATGGAGCGCTGTTACCTTCCCGCCAAAGTGGTACCTATTGATCTACCTACATTTGCATGTTTTTGAATTGCTTGTTTGGCAAAAGTTGGGGCTAACAGCAGGAGCTCACCTTGCTCCCTGGGTTTGAACCTCCAACCGTTCGTTCAGCAGCTCAGCGGTTTAACCTGCTGTGCCACCAGGGGCTCCATTTTCTATAAGGGACACGATATTATTATGCCATTATATATAATAGGATTTGAGTATCCACAGATGTTGTCCGCAGGGGTCTTCAAACCAAAATCCAGTAGATGCCAAGAGCCCACTGAACATAAAATTCAAAAGGTTGTTGTAGGTTTTTCGGGTTGTATGGCCATGTTCCAGAAGCATTCTCTCCTGACGTTTCGCCTGCATCTATGGCAGGCATCCTCAGAGGTTGGACTTCAACTCCCACAATTCCTAACAGCCGGTGGGAGTTGAAGTCCAACCTCTGAGGATGCTTGCCATAGATGCAGGTGAAACGCCAGGAGAGAATGCTTCTAGAACATGGCCATACAGCCCGAAAAACCTACAACAACCCAGTGATTCTGGCCATGAAAGCCTTCGACAATACAGAACTAATAATTTGGATTAAGGGCAGTCATTTTAATTTTGTCCCAACTTTTTCCCAAAACTGAGATTTGAAGCCATACATTAAGTCAAGGAAAGAGTAGGGTTGCTGCAAATATCATATAGCCAGGCCTGCTCTTCTACATAACTTAGAATTGGAGATATTACTATCAGCTCTCCAAGGTTTTCAGAAGGACTCTTTCCCAGTCACACCTGGAGATACCTGGGAATGTAGCTTGGAATTAGAGTCTATAAAGTACACATACTATGCTACAGAGTATTTGGTTCCCCCATACCTTCCATAGGCTTCTCATTGTGGAACTTTTTCCTTCTCTTCCTTTGTTCCATTGATGCCATTTCGACTCCAGAAAGTCTCCACTGCTGCTTGGAGGTTGGGTCTTGACTCTCGATTATTCACACCTGTGTTCATCCCCTTTGGAGCTCTTTTCGTTAGGAATGGCCAGGTGTGAAAGAGGAATAAGGCGTGGCTATTGCTCTTTCCAACGAAGCCAGTTATAGGTGAATGGGGCCTCATCTACACTGCCATATAATGCAGTTTCGGGGCCTTAGTTTGCATCTACACCATGGAATTAGTGCTATTTGACACCACTTTAACTCCCATGGCCCAATGCTATGGAATCGAGGGAATAAAATGAGAAAAGCCTTACAAAACTATGATTCTCAGGATGGAATCATGGAATCAAAGAGTTGGAAGAGACCTCATGGGCCATCCAGTCCAACCCCCTGCCAAGAAGCAGGAATATTGCATTCAAATCACCCCTGACAAATGGCCATCCAGCCTCTGCTTAAAAGCTTCCAAAGAAGGAGCCTCCACCACACTCCGGGGCAGAGAGTTCCACTGCTGAACGGCTCTCACCGTCAGGAAGTTCTTCCTAATGTTCAGATGGAATCTCCTCTCTTGTAGTTTGAAGCCATTGTTCCGCGTCCTAGTCTCCAAGGAAGCAGAAAACAAGCTTGCTCCCTCCTCCCTGTGGCTTCCTCTCACATATTTATACATGGCTATCATATCTCCTCTCAGCCTTCTCTTCTTCAGGCTAAACATGCCCAGTTCCCTAAGCCGCTCCTCATAGGGCTTGTTCTCCAGACCCTTGATCATTTTAGTCGCCCTCCTCTGGACACATTCCAGCTTGTCAATATCTCTCTTGAATTGTGGTGCCCAGAATTGGACACAATATTCCAGATGTGGTCTAACCAAAGCAGAATAGAGGGGTAGCATCACTTCCTTAGATCTAGACACTATGCTCCTATTGATGCAGGCCAAAATCCCATTGGCTTTTTTTGCCGCCACATCACATTGTTGGCTCATGTTTAACTTGTTGTCCACGAGGACTCCAAGATCTTTTTCACACGTACTGCTCTTGAGCCAGGCATCCCCCATTCTGTATCTTTGCATTTCATTTTTTCTGCCAAAGTGGAGTATCTTGCATTTGTCACTGTTGAACTTCATTTTGTTAGTTTTGTCTCATCTCTCTAATCTGTCAAGATCGTTTTGAATTCTGCTCC
Organism: Anolis sagrei; assembly: GCF_037176765.1. Taxonomy (NCBI): domain Eukaryota; kingdom Metazoa; phylum Chordata; class Lepidosauria; order Squamata; family Anolidae; genus Anolis; species Anolis sagrei. The sequence continues at coordinate 323,738,960 of NC_090021.1, forward strand.
TGTCCTCTGGACTATTGGCTATCCCTCCCAATTTGGTGTCGTCTGCAAACTTGATGATCATGCCTTCTAGCCCTTCATCTAAGTCATTAATAAAGATGTTGAACAGGACCGGGCCCAGGACGGAACCCTGCGGCACTCCACTTGTCACTCCTGTACTATTGAGCTGTAGGAGCTAAAGTGGTGTCAAACTTGCAAAACTTGCAATTGCAAAATGTAGATTACCTCTCACAGAACCAGTGCAGTATAGTAGTTTCATCATTGGACTGTCTCCAACCAATGTCGCACTCTCTCAGCTGCAGAGGAAAGTAATATCAAGCCTCTTGTGCTCAGTGCTATAGGATCATGGGAGTTGGAGTTTCCCAAGGCCTTTGGCCTTCTCTGCCAAAGAGTGCTGGTGCCTCACCAAAGTACAACTCCCAGGATTTCATAGCATTGAGCCGCAACAGTTAAAGTGGTATCAAACTGCTTTAAGTCTATAGTATAGATGCACCCTGATCTGTAAATCAGATGGCAAAAACTCACGTTCTGCTTCCACTTTTTCAGCTGAAGAGAAGAAATAAACTCCTTTTGAATTAATAATAATCATCATAATCATAATCATAATCATAATAATCTCAAAATCGAACTGCAAAGGCTCAAACCAGTACAGGTGGTCCCAGTGGTCATCGGCACACTGGCTGCCGTGCCAAAAGATCTCAGCCGGCATTTGGAAACAATAAACATTGACAAAATCACGATCTGTCAACTGCAAAAGGCCACCTTACTTGGATCTGCACGCAGCATTCGAAAATACATCACATAGTCCTAGACGCTTGAGAAGTGTTCGACTTATGATTTTGTGATACGAAATCCAGAATATAGATCTCATTTGTTGTGACATACTGTGTTTTGTGTCAGAATAATAATAATAATAATAATAATAATAATAATAATAATAATATTCCGCCCTTCTCCTCTAGAGGACTCCGAGTGGATTACAGCATTTACATACATAGGCAAACATTCAGTGCCTTTACAATCACATACAATGAGACACTATTGTAAAGCCTTTGAGTGAGTGGCAAATTCTTGGTAGCATGGGGATCCCAAGTCACCTTGTCTGTCTCCTGAGGAATCTGTATAATGACTAAGTAGTAACAGTAAGAACAGACCACAGAGCAATAGACTGGTTCAAGATTGGCAGGGGGTTGTACTGGATGGCCCATGAGGTCTCTTCCAACTCTATGATTCTACTATTACATGATTGCACTTTTGAAATACTGAATTTTTCATGCTTTATTTATTTATTTATTTATTTATTTATTTATTTATTTATTTACAGTATTTATATTCTACCCTTCTCACCCCGCAGGGGACTCAGGGCAGACTGCAATGTACATATACATGGCAAACATTCAATGGCACACAACATATATAGACAGATACACAGAGGCTATTTAACATTCCAGCTTTTTCATGAGAGTATTCTGGCCACCAGGGGAGTTGTCGCTTCACTGTCCATTTGTGACACTGAAGTACTTCCTCATTCTTTGCAGGCTTGCTGTATATTTTTATGGCATCGTAAATTAGCCTCCCCGCATAAGCGGTACCTAAATTTCCTACTTGGCAGATGCAATTGTCTTTCGGGCTGCAAAGGTCAACAGCAAGCTACACAAATTGGTTGGAAGCTCACTCCGACCCGGGCTGACTTCCAACTCATGGCCTTTTGGTCAGTCTCCTTTATCCAAAATTCTCCCTTATAAGTCTCCCTTATCCAAAATTCTTGGAACCAGAGATTTTTTAGATTTTATTTTATTTTATTGGATTTTGGAATGCCTGTATTTGCATATGCATAGTAAATGAGCGATGGGGAAAAGGGGAATAGTCACACATCCAGCATCTACTTGAATTTTTCTCAAGGGGGGTGTGCGGTTGTCAATACACATCGTAAGGGGATGCAAATGCAGGTCAGACCAGAGCAGGATATTGCACACTGGAGCTGAATGATTTTCCAGCGGTGGGTCCAGCCATGGAGACAGGAAAAACTCAACGAACAGGGTTCTTCGTCCTCAACGTAGTATGCTTTATTTCACTGCAGCTGTTTTAAAACGTGTCTATTTGTGAAGCTGTGAAAATCCAGTTGTGCTCAGCAGAGTCGAGCTTTCCCAGAAAGTAGAAAAGAATCCAAAGAAGATGGGTGATTCATTTCAGCGTCACTGCAAAAAAATAATAAAAGTGGGACAATGAGTCCATCCAGTCAAACATCTCCACAAAATTAAACCATTAAGTGTGTCAAAAGTAGTTACTTTTATAGGTAACACAGAACTAACCAGGATGTATTTACACCAGGCATGGGCAAACTTTGGCCCTCCAGGTGTTTTATTTATTTATTTATTTATTTATTTATTTGCTATACTTGTATACCGCTGTTTCTCAGCCTAGCCGGCGACTCAATGCGGTTTACAACAAAATATAACAATCAACAGTATACAATTTAAAACCATAAAAGCATAATACACAATTCGCATATCAATAACAATCCAATGCATCTCCTGACTAAAATCGTGATCCAGTTTCGTCGTCCATATTGCCGATCCTTTAATCATTACATTCATTGCACTGAGTTAACCAAATGCCTGTTCGAACATCCAGGTTTTTAATCTTCTTCGGAACACCATCAGCGAGGGGGCTGATCTTACCTCCATGGGAAGGGCGTTCCATAGCCGAGGGGCCACTACAGAAAAGGCCCTGTCTCTCGTCCCTGCCAGCCGCACATGTGAAGCAGGCGGGATAGAGAGCAGGGCCTCCCCAGAAGATCTTAGGGTCCTGGTGGGCTGATAGGCCGAGATACGTTCAGATAGGTAGGTTGGGCCAGAACCGTTTAGGGCTTTAAAGGCCAACGCCAGCACTTTGAATTGAGCCCGGTAGCAGATCGGCAGCCAGTGGAGCTGGTGCAGCAGAGGAGTTGTACGCTCCCTGCGCTCCGCTCCTGTTAGTATCATTGCTGCCGAACGTTGGACTAATTGGAGCTTCCGAGCCGTCTTCAAAGGCAACCCCACGTAGAGAGCGTTGCAGTAGTCTAAACGGGATGTAACCAGAGCGTGGACTACCGTGGCTAAGTCAGACTTCCCAAGGTACGGGCGCAGTTGGCGCACGAGTTTTAACTGTGCGAATGCTCCCCTGGTCACCACCGAAACCTGGGGTTCCAGGCTCAGCGATGAGTCCAGGATCACACCCAAACTGCGAACCTGCATCTTCAGGGGGAGTGCGACCCCATCCAACACAGGCTGTAACCCTATACCCTGTTCGGCCTTACGACTAACCAGGAGTACCTCTGTCTTGTCTGGATTCAGTTTCAATTTGTTCGCCCTCATCCAGACCGTCACAGCGGCCAAGCACCGGTTCAGGACCTCGACAGCCTCCTTAGTAGCAGGTGGAAAGGAGTGACAAAGTTGGACATCATCTGCGTACAGATGACATCGCACTCTGAAACTCCGGATGATCTCACCCAGCGGCTTCATGTAGATGTTAAACAACATGGGAGACAATATTGAACCCTGAGGAACCCCACAAGACAAAGGTTGTGGGGTTGAACAGGAGTCTCCCAGTAACACCTTCTGAGACCGACCCTCAAGGAATGAGCAGAGCCACTGTAAAACAGTCCCTCCAAGACCCATTCCCGTGAGGCGTCCCAGAAGGATACCGTGGTCGACGGTATCGAAGGCCGCTGAGAGGTCCAGCAGCACCAACAGGGACACACTCCCCCTGTCGAGCTCCCAGCGCAGATCATCCACTAAGGCGACCAAGGCTGTCTCGGTACCATGCCCCGGCCTAAAGCCAGACTGTGCCGGATCCAGATAATCCGTGTCTACCAAGAATGCCTGGAGTTGTGAGGCCACCACACGTTCCAGGACTTTGCCCAAAAAGGGGAGATTGGAAACAGGCCGATAGTTGACGAATTGAGTGGGGTCCAGTGATGGTTTTTTCAACAGCGGTTTTATTACAGCTTGCTTTAAGCTGGCTGGAATTTTGCCTTCCCGAAGGGAGGCATTAACCACCACCTTCACCCACTCGGCCAATCCTCCTCTGGCCTCCTTCAGAAGCCAGGATGGGCAGGGGTCTAGGATGCATGTGGTGGCTCTCATTCCTCCAAGCACCTTGTCCACATCCTCGGGTTTCACCAATTTAAATGAATCCATCAAAACCGGACAAGCAGATGCTCGTGTTACATCCTCAGAGACTGCCGTTAATATGGTATCCAGACCAGAGCGGATCAAAGCGACTTTGTCTGCAAAGAACTGAGCAAAGGCTTCACAGCGGGCTGCCGAGTCATCAGGGCACCCATCCTGCATGGTGGGTTTTAAAAGGCCTCTGACAACTCGGAACAGTTCAGCCGGACGGTTCTTTGCAGACGCAATAGTGGCCGCAAAGAAAGTCTTCTTTGCGGCTTTTATTGCCGCGGCATATGCCCTTAAAAAGGACAAAAACCGTGTTCGATTTGGCTCGCTCGGATTCGAACGCCACACGCTCTCTAGTTCCCTCTTCTTTCGCTTCAACGCTGCCAGCTCCTCAGTGAACCAAGGCGCTGGTTTAGCTCGGCTACTTGAGAGGGGACGTTCTGGAGCGATCGTGTCTATTGCCCTAGCCATCTCCCCATTCCAGAGAGCGACCAGGGCATCAACAGGATCACCAACCGAGGCGGCGGGAAATTCCCCAAGAGCCGTCAGGAATCCATCAGGATCCATAAGCCTCCTGGGGCGGACCAACTTAATGGGTCCTCCACCTCTGCAGAGGTTAGGGGGTGCAGTTAGTCTAAAGCTGACCAGGTGGTGGTCGGTCCATGGCAACGGAGAGATGGACAACTCCTCAACACCGCCACCTTCCTCCCATCCCTGACAGAAAACCAAGTCCAATGTGTGTCCAGCACTGTGGGTGGGGCCAGATACCTGTTGGGACAGCCCCATGGTTGCCATGGCAGACATGAAGTCCTGAGCCGCTCCCGATAAGGTGGCCTCGGCATGGACATTGAAGTCCCCCAGCACAAGCAGCCGTTGGGACTCCAATGCCAGGTCCGAGACCACCCCCGCTAGCTCAGGCAGGGAGACTGTAGTGCAGCGAGGTGGACGGTACACTAACAGAATTCCTAATCTGTCCCGGTCACCCACCCTCAGGTGGACGCATTCAAAATTTGTTGACTGCGGGATGGGGCTCCTGGTCAGAAGAATGGAATCTCTATAGACCACTGCAACCCCGCCTCCCCGCCCTCCGGATCTTGGCTGGTGCTGCACAGAGAAACCTGGCGGGCAAAGCTGGGTCAAATTCACACCTCCAGCTTCGTCCAGCCAGGTCTCCGTGATGCACGCCAGATCTGCCCATTCATCCAGGATTAAATCCTGGATGAAAGCTGTTTTGCCCTTGACAGATCTGGCGTTCAACAGCACCACCTTCAATCCAGGGGGACCGCCATCCTGGTTACCGTATCAGGAGACCAATTTGGAATTACTAAGGTTGTTGCACGATCCCTAGGCCGAATTCGAGGTCTCCTTTTCCCGTATTTCCCCATCCCCACCACGACTTCTATGGGGGCTCCCCGACCAATGGAACACCCTCCCTCCTCCATGACGCAATCCACATCCATAGTTTCACCCCATGCTTCACTGCTGGTTATCTGATTTGTTACCGATTCAATTCGGTAGGCTGTTAGGAATTGTGGGAGTTGAAGTCCAAAACACCTGGAGGGCCAAAGTTTGCTCATGCCTGATCTAGTGTTGAATGAATGCAGTTTGATGCTACTTTAACTGAAAATGCAAAGCATAAAGCTGATTGGTTGGGCCACCTCTAAGAAGCTAGCTGAGCCTGGGATTTTTGGCAACAGTCACATATGTGTAGTAGCTTAGCAAGAGAGAGACAGTGCTTGCTTCATGAGCTGCTGGAATATGATCTTCCACACAGACACCTAAATACCATTTGAATCTCTCTCAAAGGACATTGTGTGAGTCAATGCAACTTTTCTCATGACTGTATATATACATTACAAAAACTAAATTCCTTTTTGTTTGGTAATCATCTATCTGTGTGGCATATTTTCTTTCTCTGGTAAAACTGTGTGTGGACTGGTAAAATGTGAACTACACATGATTTTCATTCCACCACATAGTCAATAGTGGCAGAAATATTAAATATTAACTAGGTATATTTAATTACAAAAATGTGAGTCAAGCACTGAAAGGGTTAAATGGAGGTAATGACTCAGCAAAAGCTGCAGTTCAATAAAAGTAGGTGTGCTTAATAGGCCTCTGTGTTAGTTTGCCTCAGTGGGAGAATAGGTCTCAGTGGTAGTAGGCCTCACTGTGGGAGAAAGGCTTCAGAGTGTGAGGTATGCCTTAGTCTATGAGAAGGCTTAATGTGAGAAGGTGTACTGCGAGAAGCTTTGGTGAAAGAAGCCCCGGGTTGAAAGCCTTGTGTGGAAAGCCTTATGTGTAAAGTGTGGGGATTTATAAGAAACACCATGATTAAATGGGTTGCCTGGAAAGGCATGTGTTGGCAGTTGATTGGATGAGCATGCCAGGAGCTAGAATTCTGATTGGCTACTGTCTCTGGTTTGCTGCTGAGACAAACGGTTTTAACTGCCACTTTCACCTCAAAGAGTGAAGAGAGTGCTGACTGGAAACAGCTAGGAAGGAAATGGTTGCCAACTGTCTGAAAACTGATCATTTCTATGGCATGAAGCATATTTTAAAGACTGTTTAAAAGGACTGTTTATTCCTTCTGTTCTCTGTAAGAATTCAGAGAGACAGCTGTATATATTGTTGCTCTGTTTGACCTTTTTGAACTGAAGTAAAGTTACTGTTACTCATTACACAAATCTGAGTGACACATTATTATAAAGGTAAAGGTAGTCCCCTGACATTAAGTCCAGTTATGTCTGACTCTGGGGTGTGGTGCTCATCTCCATTTCTAAGCCGAAGAGCCAGCGTTGTCCATAGACACCTCCAAGGTCATGTGGCCGGCATGACTGCATGGAGCGCCGTTACCTTCCCGCCGGAGCGGTACCTATTGATCTACTAATTATTATACTGCAGGATATATTTTGGTTCAGAAACTATGGTAAAGCTTCTGTTTGTTTTACATTTACAACCTTCAACCTAAAGCTCCAGTATAAGGGCTGCTGTGTGTAAAAAGCTACTGTGTGAAGCTCCAGTATATCTTGGTTGTGAGTGGAGGCTCTGTGAGAGTGAAGCTGTTTATCTGCACGAGGAAGAAGCCTAGTGTGGAAGCAACGAAGGAAGTATAAAGGACTTTATTTGTATTATGGAAACCTTGTTGTTGTAAATACCGCAACTATATTATTTTTTGGGTTGTTGTAGGTTTTTTCGGGCTATATGGCCATGATCTAGAGGCATTCTCTCCTGACGTTTCGCCTGCATCTATGGCAAGCATCCTCAGAGGTAGTGAGGTCTGTTGGAACTAGGAAAAAGGGTTTATATATCTGTGGAATGACCAGGGTGGGACAAAGGACTCTTGTCTGCTGGAGCTAGGTATATTATTTTTTGTTCTTTTTATCACTTTGGGCTACTGGTGGTGGGTCACGCTGCTGCTGCTAAGTTACTCTGCTGTACATTTAAGAGGAGGGTCTTTTGTTAGTAAGCCCACTCGCCCAACAGATAAGTCTGTCGTCACTCCATAGAGAGGGGAAAGCATTACTGCCAGGCCTGCCACTGCCATTTCCAATAATTTAAAAGGGATGGAAGCTGTGTCATAATGGAAAGAGTCGTGAAACATTATGGCCATGGCTCGATGCTATGCAATCCTGGGATTTGTAGTTTGCTGAGGCACCAGCTTTCTTTGGCAGAGAAGACTCAAAACCTTGCCAAACTACAGACCACATTATTCCATAGCAATGAGCCAGGGAAGTTAAAGTGGATTCATTCTACAGCGTAGATGCATATTAGCCAAGAGTTTGTTTTTCTCTACCTCATGCCTGAGTTGAGCGTAATTTCTTTTGCCGCAAGGTTTCCCCAACCCGGTCTAAAATGGGGATCTCCTTCGACTTCTTGATCTTCCTTTCCTCATGCATGACGACGTCACCATTGGGCTCTGCGAGAAAAGGCTGTGGCAAAAGGCCCGACTGTGAGTTTGGTGGCGACCCTATAGATTGTGAAAGCTCAACATCCATCAAGGAGTGGTCGGGCGCCAGAGCTTCTGCAAAGAAACCAAACCCTCTAGGAAGCTCTGAGGATGGCGAACGCCTTTGCGGCAGGTTGATTGAGCCCTCTTTGTGGAGGCTTCCATTTGCTATCTGGATGTCACTGGTTGGCTCCATGTCAATATCATAATGCCTTCCTCCTTTTGATGGAGACATCTCTGTTTCTAGTCTTCCAAAGGTTTCTTCCTCTCCCCCTTTCAAGTCTTCTTTTAGTTTTGTGGCCAAAGAGTGAGCTCTTTGGTGCCGTCTGTCACTGGGAGCATTCGCATTACAATCGGGATGAATTGACACATCTTCCCAAAAATTAACACCAGGACCTGAAAGCTACCAAAACAAAACAATATTAAAAAATGTACACATTCAAGATGTCACCACTTATGCAAATGAAAGAAGATAAGGTGTGAGGAGACACCATCTAGGATTACCATAAGTTAGAAATGACTTAAAGGCATACAACATCAACAATGACAACTTAGAGTGTATCTACATTGTAAAATTAAAGCAGTTTGACACCGCTTCAACTGACATGGCTCAATGCTATCGAATCCTGTGAGTTGTAGCTTTTTACCATATTTTGCAAGGCCAAAACAACCAGTGGGTCCCCAGATGTTTTGGCCTTCAACTCCCAGAAATCCTAATAACTGGTAAACTAGATGGGATTTAAGGGGGTTGTAGACCAAAACACCTGGAGACCCACAGGTTGAGAACCACTGCTCTAAGCATTGGTGCCTCTCCAAACTACAGCTCCCATACTTCTAAAGCCCTGAGCCATGTCTTCACTCAATGCACAAAAGGGCTGCTACCTTTGGGCCAGGGATAATCAGTTTCAGAAACCTCAAGGATAGGATGAGTGATGCTTGGCTTGACAATAATTGTACATGTGAAAAAGGTCTTGGCGTCTTAATGGACAACAAGTTGAACATGAGCCAACAGTGTGATGCAGCAGCTAAAAAAGCCAACGGGATTTTAGGTTCCATCAAAAAGAGTATAGTGCCTAGATCAAGGTAAGTCATGGTCTCTTTGTATTCTGCTTTGGTTAGACTTACCCTGGAATGCTGTATCCAATTCTGGTCACCACAGTTTAGAAGATATATTGATAGGCTGGAAAGTGTCCGGAGGAGGACAACTAAAAGGGTAACTAAAACGGTCAAAGGTCTGGAGACCATGAATCCCTATGAGGAGCATCTTAAAAAACTGGGCGTGTTTAGCCTGCAGAAGAGAAGGTTGAGAGGAGACATGATAGCCATGTATAAATATGTGAAAGGATATCATAAGGAAGAGTGAGCAGGTTTGTTTTCTGCTGCCCTTGAAACTGGGACTCGGTGCAATGGGTTCAAATTACAGGAGAGGAGATTCCACTTGAACATTTGGAAGAACTTCCTGACTGTAAGAGCTGTTCAGCAGTGGAACTCTCTGCCTTAGAGTGTGATAGAAGCTCCTTCCTTGGAAGCTTTTAAACAGAGGCTGGATGGCCACCTGTAAGGGGGGCTTGGATTGTGCTTTTCCTGCATAGGAAGGGGTTGTCTAGATGGCCCATGTGGTCTCTTCCAACTTTATTATTCTATGATTCTAGACAAAACGACCAGATGTTGCTTGGAACTAGGTAGAAATACAAGTTCAAGGAGAAGCACGATGGTCCCTTCCTTTCTTCACAGTTGTCTTGATTCAGAGAGTGAGCTGTGATATCAGCTGAGACCCAATTACATGTATGGGGGGAGAGACTGACCAATGCCTTGTCAGTCGCCAGAGTCCACTGTCAACCATTGGATTGGGGACAATGGTCACTCCCCACTTGACTACCTGCTGGACAGCTTAGAAGGCCTCATAAAACACAGCTGAGCATCCTTCATGCCCAATGAGGGACACCAAGACTCTTCCCCCAGGCCAAGAATAAACAAAATCCTCAAAGCAAAACAACCAGATGTTGCTTGGATCAAGAGTAGGTTTATTCAGGCTTGCAGAAAAGCAGCCTGAATAAACACATGTATAGGTGCCTAGCCTAGCTGCATAGGAGAGACTACGGCTGATCCCAGGACACAGGTTTTATACTATTGTCTTATCCTGATTACTTAAAGCCGTCCCATGATATCTGGCCAATGGGAAATGTACATCTTTCTCTCTCTGACTTGTCTTGATCAACTTTGCTTGATCTTATCATTTCCTCAAGTTCAATGTGTAATGGTTGTTTTGCCGACTCCTTTATGTAGTAACTGGGGGATATATATATCTCCATATCCATATCTATATCCATATCCACATCCACATCCACATCCACATCCACATCCACATCATCGGCCAAATGAACAAAAGGCATTCATTTCCTTTGTGGCTCTTTTTTTCCTTCCTCCATTTCTCTCATATACTGTCTTCCTCTCTCTTTTCTTTCCTTCTTTCTTCCCTTGCTTTCCCTCATACACCTTCCCCCTTCTTCTTCTTTTTCCACTTTCTTTCTCTTCCTTTATTTCCTTCCTTCCTCTCATACCTTTCCCCTTTCCTTTCTTCCTTCCATTCCTTCCTTCCTTGTCTCTTCCTTTCTTTCCGTTCTTTCCCCCCCTTCTTTTCTTCCTTCCTCCCTCCCTCTCTCTCATACGCATGCCACCTATTAGCAGTCAATTTGCTCACTCCCTTTCTTTCCCAGGATTATGACAAAGGGCCACTTCACCTAGCAACAACTAATCTGCTTTGTTCCTTTTCTTTCTCTTAGCTCTGGGCCTAAAAGGGGTAGGGTTTTTTTTTAGTTGAAACCTTGTGTGCCAAGTTTGTGTGCCAAGTTTGATCCAGATCCATCAAGCCATGTATGAGCCCTGTGTGGAACAAACTAACCAGCATACATATTGCACGCATACATACATATTTTTCCTTTTATATGTATAGATGTCATTGCAGCCCTTGGCTGAATATGGATGTTACAAAACTACTCAAGTAGTTTTTCAACCCTTTTTTTGACTGAAAAAGTCCCCCTCGGCTTATACTCAAGTCAAGGTTATTTATTATTTTATTCTATTGATTATTATTACATTTATCATTTTACTCTATTATTATAACATTTATTGAAGAAGGTTAGAATAATGATTTAATCAGATTTGGGCAGTCTTATCTCAAATTACCGGTTTATGTAAATATTCAAAAACATGTAACCTCAATTAATGTAATTCTATTGGTATCTATTTTTATTTTTAAATTAACCAGTAGCTGCTGCATTTCCCACCCTCAGATTATGCTCAAGTCGATCACAGTTTTTTGTGGTAAAATAAGATGTCTCGGTTTATATCCAGGTTGGCTTATACTCGAGTATATACAGTAATTCCATTTCCAAGAGACATCCATCCAGTTATCCATATGTTAAGTCCCTTACTGACTTAATGAGGTTCACAAACTTTAGGCGACCATTGAAACTTACCAGTATGTCCTAGAAAAAGGAATAATTACCAGTGTCTGGAGCTTTCCTATTTGGGTCTTCCTTTGGTTTCCTGTTGTTCACCTGCCCCATTCAAGAAAATGAACAGCCACACACGCAGAAAGAGTTGTAATCTTTGCACATTTCTGCTGACCTCTAAATCCCTCTCTGGGAATAGGCCATAGATGAATTGCAGGAGACTTTGAGGTTTTTCGTTGTTATACCACAATTACCTTGGGTGAGTTCCGTGTTTGCCTTGTTGGAACTAGGTAGAAATACAAGTTCAAGGAGAAGCACGTAATGTTTGGCTCTCCCAATGGTGTACCATGTTGTAACACTGTTGTGACATTTGGTAATCAGTTCTCTCCTCACTTGAGTAATCTATTCATGATCCTTATGTCTCCGTAACTAACCTGAGTGCAAATCAATGCCTCCTTTTGCTTTGTTGCAATATTGGGCAAAATCAAGGTTTGCTTTTTTGGAATTTAAAACCAAATATTTTGAAGTTGTGAAGGGTTGACTCCATGGATTCTGCATCCATGGAGTCAACCCTTCACAACTTCAAAATATTTGGTTTTAAATTCCAAAAAAGCAAACCTTGATTTTGCCATTTTTACATAAGGAATGCCATTTCACCACGTTATTGCATATAATGGGACTTGAGCATCAATGGAGGCCCACAGGAGACAAAAACATAACTGGACAAGTGTTAGTTTTGCAGGGGGAAAATACTAAAAATGGTGGAAATTGCATGGTATGCATTCCTATTCCTGATGAATACACAGAGGTGGTTTATGCCAGTTCCCTCCACTGAAATATAGCCTGGGATCCATTGGTGGTCTTTCCTTTGAGGGACTAACCAGGGCTGACCCTGCTTAGCTTCCAAGATCAGATGAGATCCACACCTCTGTTACTCTAGTCAGGTATATACGAGGCTGGATCTAAACTGGATCTACACTGCCTTATATCCTAGGATGTGATCCAAGATTTTCTGCTTCGAACTGGATTATATGAGTCTATACTACCAGATAATCTTGAATAAGAGATAATCTGAGATCACATCCTAGGATATAGGCAGTGTAGATCATAAAATCATAGAATCATAGAGTTGGAAGAGACCTCGTGGGCCATCCAGTCCAACCCACTGCCAAGAAGCAGGACAATCGCATTCAAAGCACCTCCGACAGATGGCCATCCAACTCTGTTTAGAAGCCTCCAAAGAAAGGGCCTCCACCGCACTCTGGGGCAGAGAGTTCTTCAAGTCACCTGTCATTTTTTTATAATTTGGATTATATGGCAGTGTAGACAGGGCAAGACCTCAGCAGTGGACTTGGAGGTCTTGAGTTCAGAGGGCTGCCATAAGTCTAAGCCCATTTTACAACAAGCAACAACAGCCATGGTTGATAGGCTACACAGAGGATCGCAATATCAAATTCAAGTGAAGCAGACTTTATTGTCTGTCTGATACAAATGATAAATTGCTAAGCCTTACAGTCTGGATGACACAGTGATGCATTCCTCAAACATCAATCTGGCTGGTGATGGGAGAGTTGCTGGAGATGGAAAATACTTGAGCACAGAGTAGAGCTAGCATTCCTATCTTTTAAGTGCTTCCCTACATACACACAACAGGCCTTTACAACCCTTCTTCCCTCTCACCAAACCAGAGAGTACCCGCGGGGCACCTTGTGATGGAAAGCCGTGCTTCTCCTCCTGAGTTTCCTGGATCCTGTAGTGGCCGAGACGCCAAAGGCGCCCTTGACACAGTTCTTCTCATTCTGACATTTATCTGCTGCGGATCAGAGGAGGAAACGATTGTTCAGCATATTGTTATGGATGTATAATGAGAGGAGGATAGCTTTCTCTTTAGACTTTTGAGCAGCTTAAATGCAAGATGGCAGCGATGTCCCAACATTACCACAGTGAGACCTTGTAACCATCTAACTCATGCATGGGCAATGTTTCGGTCCTCTGGGTGTTTTGGACTTCAACTCCTACAATTCCTAACAGCCGGTAGGCTGTTAGGAATTGTGGGAGCTGAAGTCCAAAACACCCGGAGGGACAAAGTTTTCCCATGCCTGGCATCCAGGTGGAACATATTGCTACACATTCCCATAAGTCCAATCCTTTATAAGCTGCACCACAATCACAGGGCACATCCAACCTGATTAAAAAGTTCCTGATTACGATTATATGAGGGTTGAATGAAAAGTAATGCCTCCACCTTCGTAACTCCTCAACAGATGGCAGTACTGGTATGTGGAAGATACTGGCTTGTTCAGGAGACTCTTCTCTACAGTTCCATTTTGGTGAGAAGTCTTAGCATTGAATGGTTGTGTTGATAAAGTGCAAAGTATGGAACCCTGCACAGATGGTCGGTCAATGCGACTTAAGCAACGTGCAGTCATTGAATTCTTGAGAACAGAAGATGTCACCCCAAAGGAGATTCATCAGAGAAATGCAAGCTGTTTATGGTGATTGTGTTGATGTGAGTACTGTGCATTGTTGGGTGAGTAAATTTAAAGATGTTGAGGTGGGAACATCTGACTTGAGTGACAAACAAAGAGTTGGATGTCTTATGACAGCAATCACCGAGTTTCACAAGCAAAAGGTTGACAGATTCAGGACGATCGTCGTATCACTCAGAGAGAAATTTCAAACATAATCCGCATTTCACAAGAATGTGTGGGTCACAATATTGCTTTGCTTGGCTATCAGAAGATCTGTGCACAATGGGTATCCAGGATGAGAGAACTGTGAGACGCTGGTTGCGGAAACAGAGTGTAGACTTCTTCCGTGACGGCTTCAGAAAACTTGTTAATCATTGGCAGAAATGTATCCAATTGTCTGGTGATTATGTAGAAAAGTGAATAGAGCACATTCTAAGGATTATTTCTGTATTTGATTTATTAAAATATTCACACCCAAACCCAAGTAACCAAGGTGGAGGCATTACTTTTCATTTCCCCCCTTTCTTCTGCTGTCTTAAAATACAGTACAACCACTTATCCACTAACTCTATATCCATGGTTTTAGTTCCCCATTTTCCAAAAATAGTACCCCTCCCACAACCAGAAGTGTATCTGGGCTTTCAAGGTGGGTTCAGGGAAGATTATCATTGTGGTAGGATCAGTGAACCTGCCAACAATCATGAAGTAAGTCGGGATGGCACAAGCTCAGTTCGTTGTTGCTGCGTGCCATCAAATCATACCTGACTTATGGCAACCCTAAGGCAACCTCTGATTGAGTTTTCTGGGATCAAGAGAGTGTGGCCCATCTAAAGTCACCCAGTGAGTTTTCTCGGTGGAGAGGGAAATCCTCTTGGAAATGGCAACCTTCTACAAGCCTCCTATACAAGTTGTTATGTATATAATTCAGATTGCTTGCTGTATTGTATATGTTTGCATTGGTATGCAGTTTTCCTTAACTCTTTGTTGTGGGAGGGACTGCAGACCACGTGACCAGATCTGGGACTTTTTCAGACTCAGACTCCATTTTAGAGGTCAGAAGCCATTGGACTTTCAATGTAGAGACTTCAGTAGAAAGAGTACTGTTTAGAAGTCAGTAGAAGTAGTATTATTTTAGAAGTCAGTTGAAACAGAATGCTTTAGGAAGACAGAGACTCTATTAGACTCACAGACTGGAGAGATTTTTTGGATTTTACTCTGTTGATTATAAAAATGATGCCCTGTGTTATCTGGACAGAGAAACTACTTCAAATCCTATCTGTACCTGAATTGATATGCAAAGTACCTATATGCTGAATACACAAAGTTTGTGAGTAAACCAACTATGTTACTTTTAATGAAGTCTGCTTATTTTTTGTCTCTTGAGAGCATGATTTAAACCAAGATGTTTTTAAGGGAGAGTAGATGTTTTGGCATCCTTGAAGTGACTGGCTTGACCTTGAAGGAGCTGGGGGTGGTGACGGCTGACAGGGAGCTCTGGCATGGGCTGGTCCATGAGGTCACAAAGAGTTGGAAGTGACTGAATGAATGAACAAAAAGATGTTTTGGGGCAACTGAAAGAACATTTCTGAAACTCTGCTATATATGCTTTTTGTGTATTGGCATAGCTTTGTTCCTAACAGTTCGAAGAGATATCTAGGTATATCCGTTTAATAGCTGAGAAACCTAATTGTCTTGCATGAATACTAGTAGATATTTACAACTAAGGAGAAGGTTGACTCAAATGAGTTTTCAACACTTCTCAGGGAGATTCTTGATATTCCCAAATGGTTGTGAGTGCCATTTTCCAAAAGGTTATAGCATCATTTTCCCAAAAGGTTATGCCTTACAAAAGGCTATAATAGCCCAAAAAGACTAACCCTGGCCTCCACAATTATAGTGCAATACTGAAAACACTATGGCACACTGCCTCACCATCATAACTAACAGGATTCCAGCTGCAGTTTTTCTTAAGAATAGTATTATTATTTATGTCTTGCCAACATGTCCTTGACATACAACTTCATACAGGCTTTGGCAAGGGTATATATTTTAGTCTGTTTCCCTCACATGGCTTTGTAACCTGCTTTCCTGACGAGAAAGAAGAGAAAACAAAAGTCTGGCATATGGAAATGATCACAAACTAGGGAAAAAAATTACAAACCTATTTGCGAAGCCATTTGACCTTTTATCTCTGGAAGTCCATCTGCACGAATGTGGAACACGTCCTGTTTCAGAAATGTTTACATTATAAATATTTACAACAACACTTTAAAAAATAGAAACCATTCACTTCCAAAGTCTCTGGCTAAACCAGTGGTTCTCAACCTGTGGGTCCCCAGATGTTTTGGCCTTCAACTCCCAGAAATCCTAACAGCTGGTAAACTAGCTAGGATTTCTGAGAGTTGTAGGCCAAAACACCTGGAGATCCACAGGTTGAGAACCACTGGGCTAATCTATTCTTGTAAAATTGTGTGGAAACTGCTTAAAAATGACATAATAGTAGAATGGTAGCCATCTAATGAAAGATAAGTCAAAATACGGTTCTTGAAGATAAGAGTCATTGGATAGGTAGGAATTTTGTCTGAATTAACATGTAAGGTGCGGCCCCCTTATCCATCGATTTGATATCTATGGTTTCAGTTATCCATGATCCAAAATATCAAATGCTCTTCCCCAGAACTCTTTGAGGACATTGTGATTCTATGGTATTCTTCAAGCCCAAGAGTCTTGGAAGGTATAGCTTGTTAATACAGGAACATACACTATAGCAGGCATGGGAAAGCTTCGGCACTCCAGGTGTTTTGGACTTCAACTCCCACAATTCCTAACAGCCTACCGACTATTAGGAATTGTGGGAGTTGAAGTCCAAAACATCTGGAGTACTAGAGTTTGTCCATGCCTGCTATAGCAGTGGTTCTCAACCTGTGGGTCCCCAAATGTTTTGGCCTTCAACTCCCAGAAATTGTAACAGCTGGTAAACTGGCTGGGATTTCTGGGAGTTGTAGGCCAAAACACCTGGGGACCCACAGGTTGAGAACCAATGTGCTATAGGCAGTATACATATGTTCACCAGGATGTTGGAGTCCAACTCCCAAATCTCCTTCCACAGAAAATATCCCTTTGGAGCTACCAAAGAGAACCTGAAATTTTGGAAAGTCTTCATCTGCATCCTCCAGTCATCCATCCACAGGGAAGGGAGACAGTCTTCTGGCAAAAAAAAAAGATTCCTACCTTAAGGTTGGTTTTGGAAGATGATCGAGTCCCAGGCTCCACTGTGCAATTCTGCTTTGGTGAAAGAGATAGTAGAGGTAGCCTGTTAAATGCCTAATGACAAACACACAACAAACGAGTCTACCATATATACTCAAGTATAAGCCAACCCGAATATAATAAGCCGAGCCACCTAATTTTAGCACAAAAAACTAGGGAAATGTATCGGCTCAAGGCTAACCCAAGGGTGGAAAATGCAGCAGGTCAATTTCAAAATAAAAATAGATACCAATAAAAGTACATTAATTGAGGTATCAGGAGGTTAGATTTTTTTTGGATATTTACATAAAACTGCCTAATTCTGAGTAAATCATTATTCTGACCTTCTTCAGTGTAAATGTGCTTACATATCCTTCCAATAATAATAGAGTGAAATAATAAATGTAATAATAATAGAGTAAAATAGTAGTAATAATAATAGAGTAAAATAGTAGTAATAACAGTGATAATAGAGTAAAATAAACATAAGAAGAAGAAAGACTAAAATAGTAAATGTAATAAAATTATAATAGAGTAAAATAATGTAAATGTAATAACAATAATAGAGTAAAATAACAAATGTAATAAAATAATAATAACAGAGTAAAATAATAAATAACCTTGAGTCAAGTCTAAGCTGAAGGGAGCTATTTCAGCCTAAAAAGGGGACTGAAAAACCGGCTGTTAGGAATTGTGGGAGTTGAAGTCCAAAACACCTGGACAGCCAAAGTTTGCCCATGCCTGGTCTAGAGAGTTAAATTGAAGTCTGACCATGTGAAATGAAGCTAGCAATAAGAATTATTAAAAAAAATAGAATTAGAAATACTTTGCTCTATAGGGAAAAGATTTTGGGAGCAGGGGACAAATAGTTTACCATGAATCTGTGTCTTAGCCCCTCCATCCAGTCTGGACAGCCGGCAAAATCCATCAGAGTTGAAGTCTAAAAGAAAAGAAACAGAAGCCAATCCTGCTTCAAGAAACACCTTCTACCTAGGTCCCATATCCAAAAGTGGCAGCAATTTTTTACAATCCTATCGTCCGTTACTTCCTTTCATTTTTGTAGCAGGTGAGCCACGCAAATGGTTTCATATTTGGGGGTCCCCGCCTGGCCTTTGTGCCCCCCAAGGAGGGCTTTGGGGAAGCCTACCTCCAGGAGAGGACTTTTGAGGCTGATGTGGATTTCATCCATTGTGACACAACATGCAGCTGTGATGCGACTCTTTCATCACTTTGTTTTTCATTTTGGGCACTTTTCCCAAGGACATAAAATATTCAGTAGAACTGCTGATCTAGATCCTCTTTTTTCAGCTGGGAATTGTTTTCTGCCCTTTCTGACAGTTAGTGCTGTTCGACCGGGGAATATCCTGCCTCAAAGTGTGGTGGACTCTCCTCCTGCAGAGGTTTTTAAATAGAGACTAGATGGCCATCTGTCAGTAATGCTCTGACTGTATGTTCCTACATGGCAGGGGTTTGAATTGGATGGCCCTTGTGATCTCTTCCAAATCTATGTTTCTATTATTCTACTCAAAATCTGACATTTTAATTTGCATTCTGGGAGTATATTCCAAGTAACACTTGTCAACAAACCAACGGTATCCAGAGCTAAGCTGGCTGGAGAGGCTTGGGAGTAGAAGTCTATCCCTTAAAAGTTTTTTTTCTAAGGCAGGTAAGACTGCTTCTCAAAATTGCAATGAAGCAAAAAACTAAAATTACAAAATCCTTGCTTTGAATGTGAAAGAGCTGAGAAAGGTCGGGTGTCACAGGTGGCATCCTTGGGCACCTACAATGGCCCAGTAGGGCCCATTCATGCTGACAATATTGCAGTTTTACAAGGTCTTTAGCCTTCTCTCTCGAAAAGTACTGATGCCTCACCAGACTAAAGCATCCATTATTCCATAGGATTGTCCCATGGCTGCTAAAGTACTGTCAAACTGCATTAATTCTGCATTGTAGATACACCCACTGTTGTCCAACCCTCAGGCCACTATACCATACTGGCTCTCTCCATCAGGAACAATCTTTAAAAAAATTACTTTCCAAGTTGTGATATTTGTGGTGTGGTGACTAGAATGCTAGACTTTGTCATTGATAGTCTATATATTGTATAACAAGAGCACAAGGGTGAAATCCAATATCCACTTTCCTTGGTATAATTTCCCTTTTTTAATGGGACTTTCTTTTGAGCAGACATATATCAGATTGCACAATCTAAACTGATTAGATTTTGGAAAACCGCATTATACTCTTCTGACAATAGTATTAATTAATCAATACCTAATCTGGGCCTTTATATATAAATCCAAACATATAAATTAACTTGAAAATGATTTCAATGTTTATTTATTTATTTACAGTATTTACATTCCACCCTTCTAACTGAAGGGGACTCGAGGCGGATTACAACGTACACATACATGGCAAACATTCAATGCCATTTTTAGACAGATGGACATTTTTTTGGCATTTCCAAATTTGCCGCCTGGAGGTTATGCTCGATTCCAGCCACAGGGGGGGGGGTGCTGTTGCTTCATCCACTATGACGCCAAGTCAATTTTATGGCATTTCCTCCTTGTTCTTTAAGCTGTCCCTAATTCCTCTACTCACAGCTCAGCTGTTTTCGAACGTAGGTGGACAGTAAGCTAGACTTAACAGTCGGGTGCTCAATTCGCCTCAGGTTTTGAACTTGCCACTTTCTGGATGGCAGTGATCTATTGCTGCTAGTGATTAACAGCTGCGCTACAGCCCGGCCCTTTTTCAGCCAAGCATGTCGTCCGCTATCAGTATCTTGTTTGTGCTGTCCCAGTGTTGACTAATAATTTTGGTGTCAAATAGCATACTAGGGAGCTGGAGGTTTTACAATATATAATCTTACCTTGCAGACATTTTAAGTCTTTTGCTCTCAAATGTCAGCTCATTTGCAAACAAGACACGGCAATCTGTTCCATAGATGTGACTATGGTGATAAGGCATTATGATACGTGCTGCATTATGACATAATTGCTAACATCCAAAGTTGTTTCCACTTTTTGTTCAGCTCCAAAATCAGGGATTTTTTTGTCAGGGATGCAATTTGAGTTGGCACATCTCTCCCAGCCCTGTGGAGGGGCTATGTATCAGGCCAAGCAACATCAATAGGCGTGATCTAGGGCCTTTTACCCTAGCATTTAAGACCTGGCTTTTTACTAGAGCTTTTGATCGATGTTAATTCTATCAATATCTGTCTGTATGTATTTTTATCCTTTACAATTTAGCTTGTAAATCACCTGGAGCATCTTGGATGGAGGGAGATTAATAAGTAATAAAATGATGATGATGATGATGCCTAGATTGCAAGAAGTCATAGTCCCACTCTCTTCTGCATTGGTCAGACCTTTCCTGGAATAGTGTGTCCAGTTCTGAGCACAATTCAAGGATATTGACAAGCTAAAACGTGTCCAGTGAAAGCGATCAAACTGATCAAAGGCTTGAAAGCCAAGCCCTGAGTGAGCCGAGTGTTTAGCCTGAAGAAACTATGGCTAAGATGTTTAAATATGTTTAAATATTTGAAAGGATGCCACATTTGAGGGGGCCATGTTTGTTTACTTGAGCGTATCAGAAAAAGAGATTCTACTGAAACGTTTAAGAATTTCTTGATAGTAAAAGCTGATTAACAGTGCAATATGCTGTATGAGTGGAGTCCTCTTCTATGGAGGCTTTTAAGCACATCTGTTGGAAGGCTTTGATTCTGTGTTGCTGCATGGCAGGGGGTTGGACTAGATTGCCTTTATGGTCTTACAGATCTTTGCATGTGTGTGTGTGTCAGGAGCAACTTGAGAAACTGCAAGTCGCTTCTGGTGTTGAGAATTGGCCATCTGAAAGGATGTCGCCCAGGAGACGCCATGGATGTTTACCTTGTGGGAAGTTTCTCCCATGCCCCAGCATGGGGAGCTGGAGCTGACAGAGGGAGCTCATCCATGCTCTCACCATGCCACCAGGGGCTCCTACAGATCTGATTTCATTTTTCCAACCTCATAAACTGAAGAAATATATAGCTAATCTTACTGTTTTTGTCTCTTAATAAATTCACTGCAGATTCACGTATTTGTACAGCCAACATGGTATAGCAGTCTTAAGTTTTGGACCAGGGGAGGTCAATATTCAAATTCCAGGGACACCCCCCCCCCCCTTGACACTGGGCCAAGTCACACTCAAGATGAAGGAAAAAGCCCTTCTGAATGTACCTTGCAGATAAGCTCTGAAATTACTTGAGGGCATCAGTATGCACTATTGTTTTGGTGTTATTCCTCCAACCTTGCCCCAACTCCCCTTGATGTTTCTATTCATAGGGTAACCCAGCATACTTCTCTAGGTATAGTACTTAGGGTGTTTTGTGATGCTGTATTTTGTTCCTTCCAGGGTTGTGCTCTAAGAAACAATGGCCATGGTCCACAAAAATGAATTTAACTGAAGAGAAGCCACTAGATTGGTAGTTTCAGGGTGGACAGCTGTACTGCTATGTTGAAAGATTGAGTCGAGTGTTGGGATTCAGCCAAATACTGCCCAAGTCTCAACTCCTCAATGAGGAGTTATTTAGTATAGAATGAGGGAATTCCCTTCCTCCATGTCTCCAGTATGACAGTTGGAATGTACTGAATTTCTTTTCTTCTATTTCTGCTCTCATTCTGATTGGTTGTTTAAAATGGAAACTTTTTCTACTGCAAGTTCTTTGAATTCTGCCCTCTTACACTTTGGTATGGAGCAGTGGTTCTCAACCTGTGGGTCCCCAGGTGTTTTGGCCTACAACTCCCAGAAATCCCAGCCAGTTTACTAGCTGTTAGGATTTCTGGGAGTTGAAGGCCAAAACATCTGGGGACCCACAGGTTGAGAACCACTGGTATGGAGAAGTATGTGCTGTGTGCTTTAAGATCTCTCTGTTTGTGTGACGAGATGTGATTGTTTTTTCCCTCTTGAAACCTAAGAGATGGGTGTTAGAGTAGCTCAGACCCAGTTATTTACTATGAAGAAATGTAGTTAGTGCTTATTATAAATAAACCTGTTGTGATTTTTTAAGATTGGACTCTGCATGTTTTCTTCCCAAGCTCTTAATTATTTGCAGCCACACACATCACTTTGTGCCTTGTTCACTAATGAGCTGATGCTCAACTATAGTATCCTGTTTGTTTTTGGATGCTCTGCTGTATGTTTTAGGGGAGTTTCCCCTGACATCAAGTGCCATTGTGTGATGAAAAGGCTTCAGTTGTGCCAAATCTGACCAAGGACCTATCTTCCCTCAAAATATTCCACTTTTCAAATCCTTGGGAGGATTATCTCAGTAGAGCGGGTTCAGAGGAGTCTTGGCCTTTGCCTTCTCCCCTCCTAAGTTCTAGTCACTACACTGCATCTCTCTGCCTTCCAACCCTGTTGTCTAGATTTCTGGTGCATGAAATCATTCAAGTAAAGTACTGCTTGATCATCATTAAAAAGGAGAGCCGAAATTCGTTCAGAACACTTTTACTTCTAGATACTTCCAGAGTAGAACTGTACATGCAAAACTGCATTAGTCACAATAGATTTACAGTAGATTCTATTCTATTGTAAGTGTGGAATTTAGAATCAATTTTACAGTATAAAAGGACTAAACATCAATAGCTTGAAACTCTAAGATGTTACAGACTCCCAATGTTCAGGTCCAATACCTAGTTACTAGGTATCGTTATATTACAGTTGTTCATTAGGAGAACTTCAAGAGGTTTAACAAAATTTGCAAAACATGTTGAACTTCCCAAACATCCCTTTTTCTGACCACAGCCAGCAAAGAATCCTGCTGTTGACTAACCAAGCAATGTCTTACTTTCCAATATAGCCAGGATTGTACAGTGTTATACATCAAGAAAGGACACTCCCTCAGTGGCGTCTCACATTACCTAAAAAAGCAAATGTAACAAAAATAAAGGTATAACATCTTCAAAAATAAATATAAAGAGGGAATGCAGACAAGTGTCAAGACCTTTTTGGCAGGTAACATTCAGAATATACAAAATATAACTTATTCAAAGCCAATGTTGAAGGAAATATATCCCCATTTTGCTTAAGCAGTTGGAAATTTAATCCACTTCTTCCATGCGCGATGTATCGTCATCTCCTTCAAGGGGCGGCATCTCTTCGGCAACTGCAGGGCTCACTTCCTCGGCAGCAGTGTCATCTTCGTCGATGCCTGGACACAATTTAAATCAAAACAGTGTAATTAACAGCTTTCCTCATCTACACAAACTTGTGAATACATCCTGGTTACAAACAGGGGTGAAACAACAGGAAATAAAGAGGAAATGCACCCTTAGAAAAAGAAATTCACTTCTGAAAGAGTTTTTGGTGCACTTTATCACCAATTCTTGTTTCCACAACAATCAAATGATTTTCAAAATCCAATTATCACAAGGACAGAAAATGAGAAATCTTTTGAATAGGGGCACTACATGGGTGTTAACGCTTCCTTAAGCTATCCAAAAAACACTAAAATTGGCTGGAGTTACACTTCAAAATGTATGTGTTGTTGAAGGGTTTGATAGCTGGAATCATTGGGTTGCTTCATGTTTTCCAAGCTGTGTGGCCATGTTCCAGAAGCATTTTCTCCTGACATTTCACCTACATCTATGGTAGGCATCCCTCAGAGGTTGTGAGGTATAATTAACTGCACCATTAACACTTGCCTCCAACAGACAAGAGTTCTTTCTTTCCCTCAACATTGAACAGATATATAAACCTACCTTATCTAGTTTTCAATATACCTCACAACCTCCGAGGATGCCTTCCATAGATGTGGGTGAAACTTCAGGAGGGAATGCTTCTGGAATATGGATATACAGCCCAGAAAACTCACAGCAACCCAAAAATGTAACTGTTCTGACTTTCACAGAAATCCAACTTAAGAGCAAACCTACAGAACCTATCTTGTTTGTAACCCAAAACAACAAACAAGATTTGCTGTCTTCCTTCTTTCTTCTTAAAAAAAAAGCTACGACAGGAAAATTCCACTTACCCAGGCCAAGTTTGATCATTCTATAGATCCGGTTGGCATGCGTCTGAGGATCCTCCAGACTGAAGCCTGAGGAAAGGAGGGCGGTCTCATACAACAAGATGACCAGATCCTTGACGGACTTGTCGTTCTTGTCTGCTTCGGCCTTCTGCCTCAGGGTCTCAATGATGGAGTGGTCGGGGTTGATCTCCAGGTGCTTCTTGGCAGCCATGTAGCCCATGGTGGAGTTGTCCCTGAGCGCCTGGGCCTTCATGATCCTCTCCATGTTGGCGGTCCAGCCATACGTGCTGGTCACAATGCAGCATGGGGAAGTCACCAGTCGGTTTGAGACAACAACCTGTGAAGCACAGGGAGTTCACAGAAAAGTTTAATTGTGGCACCTCCAAGTAAATTCACCGAGAAAGACATCTGTGGTATTACTACTTGGGTAAAACAAATGTATGGAGGCTTCCCAGGGAAGTCACTTTTACAAGATATCAATAAAACATCATATCAGTTACCTTCTCTACTTTCTTTTCAAGTATATCTTTCATGATCTTGCAGAGGTTTTCAAACTTTGCCTTCTTTTCCTCCTGTTTCTTTTTCTCCTCTTCATCTTCGGGAAGCTCCAGTCCTTCTTTGGTCACGGAAACCAATGTCTTTCCTTCAAATTCCTTGAGCTGCTGGACGCAATACTCATCAATAGGCTCAATCATGTAGATTACTTCCAAACCATGTTTACGAAGTCTCTCCACGAAAGCAGAGTTTGCTACTTGATCTTTGGTTTCACCTAGAGAATAAGAAAGAACAGACTTCAGCAAATTTGTCAAAAATTTTGTTTTTGTTTTTTCCTCCAAAAATGCCAAAAATCAAAGATAGCATTTTATGCTATACCAGGCATGAGCTGAAGTTTGCCCACTCCTGAACTATACCCACTTTCACACCAGGTGCCTGTTCAACAACCAGGGTGAATATAACATTGGACTAAAATTATTTGTCAGTTCTGGCAAGCCATACTATGCTGAAGGTCAAGCCAAAAAAAAATTATTCAACTACTTAAAAGTAATACTTGCCTGTGATATAGTAGACATGCTTCTGGTTTTCCTTCATCCGCGTGCAGTAGTCCTTGAGTGACACCATTTCATCCCCAGATGCAGACGTGTAGTATCTCAACAACTCTGACAGCTTCTTGCGGTTCTGTGAATCCTCATGTATGCCAAGCTTTAAGAAATACATACATTGTGTTTACACAAATGTTAAAAACACCAAAACTTGAGACCAAGAACTTACAGTGAAGTGCAACTTCTTAACTAACCAAACCTACCTTTATGTTTTTGGAGAACTGTTCATAGAACTTCTTGTAATTCTCTTTATCTTCTGCCAATTCCGTGAACAGTTCCAAGCATTTCTTGACCAAATTCTTCCTGATCACTTTCAAGATCTTACTCTGCTGCAGCATTTCACGGGAGATATTTAGAGGCAAGTCTTCTGAATCAACAACACCTCGCATGAAATCTGTGAAGAACATCTTAGTCAATCATACTGAACAACAAGAACTTATTGGTATATCTAACAAGCATGAAAGACCTACAGAGACCATATTGCTTGAATTTAAGTTGTCTTTTTCACCTTGAAGGGAAATTTAACTCATTGGTTTAAGTTTACCTCCATGACTTTCCTTTACTCAAGCACTTAGCTGGCTTTATCAACAGAGCAGCACAAGAGGATGGTCTAAGTACACATTTACATTTAGTAGTTTAGATTAATTCATGTGTGAAGGATCTTCTACGTCATTAGCCATGATCGCCAAATGCAATCCCGAATGTCTTCTTACTTTGCAAAAGTAAGAAGATGAAGAGATGCAATGTGTTGCCTGACACAATAACAATGAAACCTCTGGTCTGCACCAACATAGCTTTTCGAGTGTGCCATTCCAAAATATGGTGCATTTACATCAATGTTGCATGGTGTCAGCTTTTACTCTAGTTGACCTAGAAAATTCTTAGCACATACAGAATTACTTGACTTACTCAAATATTCAGGGATTAGTTCTTCACAGTTGTCCATGATGAACACTCTGCGCACGTACAGCTTGATGTTGTTCTTCTTCTTTCGGTTCTCAAACAAGTCAAAAGGGGCACGTCTTGGGACAAACAAGAGGGCTCTGAATTCAAGTTGCCCTTCCACTGAGAAGTGCTGCAAAAGGGAGATAGGCAAACTTAGAGGAAGTTCAACTGAAGTGCCATTTGACAACACAAGAGGATGCAGACATACAGACACTTAAAACTAAGAAACTACCTATTAACACGTGCTATGTAAATTTTCAAAACTAGTGTCTTGATTTGGAACTTCTTGCATCACAGACACATCAAGTAATAATCTTACTTTGACTGCCAGATGATCCTCCCAGTCATTGGTCAGGCTCTTGTAGAATTCTCCATATTCTTCATTAGTAATGTCATCAGGATTCCTGGTCCAAATGGGCTTTGTCTTATTGAGCTCCTCCTCATCAATGTACTTTTCCTTGATCTTCTTTTTCTTCTTCTTGTCACCATCTTTCTTTTCTTCTTCCTCATCAGAGCCAACATCCTCAATCTCTGGTTTATCTTCTTGCTTTTCTTCTTTTTCCTCTTTCTCTTCCTCCTTTTCCTCTGCTTCATCATCGCTCACTTCTTTATCACGCTCCTTCTCCACCTGCACACACATAAAAAGGTAAATACCAGTGAATTTCAGTGATTTTCACAAGAGAAAAAAGGGGGAACCCACTCAAAGCACCCATAAATTTTTCAAAATATATTTTAGCATTGGGGAAAATGATTTAGCCAACTAAATTGATGCTTTTAAGTAATAGTTTCTGCACAAGAAGCCACTTACAAAAAGTGTTATGGGATAGCCAATGAACTGGGAGTGCTTCTTGACAATCTCCTTGATTCGTCTCTCCTCCAAATACTCTGTCTGGTCTTCTTTCAGGTGCAAGATAACCTTGGTGCCACGGCCCAAAGGCTCACCTGCAACACATGAATTAAAGGATTTATTGTCATTGCCATAAAAACCTGCTTCAAAAATTATGAAATATCCACTCTTGGAAAATGAGAGAAGCAACATATGGGAAAAGCCCCCATGAGCCTGATGCAATCACTCCTTATTTTAGTTCTAATCCACTTTAACTGCAATGGTTAGACTGAGTTGCCATCCCATTTCAAACCTCTCCTGAAGAACCCTGGGGTTTGTAGCTTAGTGAAGCCCAAGAGCTCTCTGGCTGGGAATGTTAAAGGCCTCTCCTTGAACTGCAAATCCCAGAATTCAACAAAAGACAGTCATACAATTTAAAGTGGGAATAGTACCTCTTTAACAGAGTACTGTGTCAATCCCCTTAGATTTCCCTCCTGTATATAGACAGAACTAGGCTAGGTCCAAAAAGCTGTCTGGACCTTGAAGTTGTCTTTTTTCTTTTGCTTTCCTTGCACTGGAAGAAGAGTACAGAAAGGAGCAAGCCTGACCCAGTTGTATTGTCAAAGGCTTTCTCAGCCAAAATCACTGGAGTGTTGTGTGGTTTTTGAGCTGTATGGCCATGTTTCAGCACACGGCTAGAACACAGCCATACAGCCACACAACACTCCAGTGACCCAGATGGTTCTTCAAAGAGAAAGTCAAATACGCAAACGAGCTTCATTCCTCTGTTATTTCCCTACCCAAAGTGAAAGCCAAATAATGACTAGGACATTGTTTCTTAAAGCTGAAGATACCACTCCCTCACGGAAATTAGTCATGGACTCAGGTTCAATACTCACAATCTAACTCATCAGTAACTACAATGATAGTATTGTATCTAACTGTCCTACATAAAGGTTAAAACTTCTTACAAAGGCTGGAGCTTCAGCAAGCAGCCCTTACCATTGTCCAGTCTGACAGTGAACGATCCACCAGCAGAAGACTCCCAGGCATACTGCTCGTCATCATTGTGTTTGGTGATCACAGTAACCTTCTCGGCAACCAAATAGGCAGAGTAGAAGCCAACACCAAACTGACCAATCATGGAGATATCTGCTCCGGCTTGCAAGGCTTCCATAAAGGCCTTTGTGCCAGACTTTGCAATGGTACCCAGGTTGTTCACCAGGTCAGCTTTGGTCATCCCAATGCCAGTATCCACAATGGTCAGGCTACGGTCAAGCTTGTTGGGAATCAGATTGATCTTCAGGTCCTTTCCAGAATCCAGCTTGCTTGGATCAGTCAAGCTCTCATATCTGATTTTATCCAAAGCCTACAAAGAACATTAAGCTTTTAGGGCACAGGTGACTCAAGGCAAAGGTACTCCCCTCTCCCACTTCCTTCTACAACCATTCACTTACATCAGAAGAGTTGGAGATCAGCTCTCTGAGAAAGATTTCCTTGTTTGAATAGAAAGTGTTGATGATCAAGGACATCAGCTGCGCTATCTCTGCCTGGAAGGCAAAGGTCTCCACGTCCTCCTCCATTGGCTGGTCTTGTGTTTGTACTTCCTCTGGCATCTGCCAACAAGTGAAATAATGCTTTAAATACAAGTTTAAGGAAGCAACTATAAAAAAAATAACATTTAACAGTTAATTATGCCTGATATCTAAACAGTGGGTATACTGGCATCTTAATCCCAATGGTCATTGAATGTAATAAAAAGTTCTGGATCTCTGCTAAAGAGTAATAAATTTTGTAGATAGTTATGTCTAGTGCTTCGTTAAATATTACCTTGGGTTAGGTACCGTCACTATAAATTATCGTATATTTAATGCTTTTTATTCATTGGATTTAATCAATTCCTAAGTGTGTTCGATGCGTTATGTATATTTCAGCTCTTAAATTTGGGATTTCTGGGATGTCACTAAGTTTATATTGATGTTAGCCTTAATTATTTTTATTTGTTTCTTTGTTTTTCAGCATTGAATGTTTGCCATGTTTGTTGGAGACTGCCCAGAGTACCCTCAGGGTGATAAGGTAGGTTACAAATAAAGTTTTCTGGGCTGTATAGCCATGTTCCAGAAGCATTCTCTTCTGACATTTCACCTACATCTATGGCAGGCATCCTCAGAGGTTGTGAGGTCTTCTGGAAACTAGGCAAGTGAGGTTTATATATGTGTGTGTGTGTATCTCTGTTGAAACCATGAAAATGAACAAAATACGTCTACGGTATTAAAACCGTAGACAATAAATAAGGAACAGCACAGCTACACAGTTTCTCTGTGTAGTCTGACATTTTCAACAGTCCTCACAACCTGAGGATGTCTGCCATAGATGCAGGCAAAACGTCAGGAAAGAATGCTTCTGGAACATGGCCATAGAGCCCAGAAAACTCACAGAAACCCAGCGATTCCGGCCATAAAAGCCTTTGACAACACATTAAAGTTACTATTATTATTAACACACACACCCAATGAATACAAGATCTGCCTTTGGACAAATGGACACAACTCCTGGGGAAAAGGAGAAGCTATAAAAAGATATAAAGGAATCCTGTAATCCAGTGGTTCCCAACCTTTTTTTTTACCAAGGACCACTCTCCAACATTAGTACCAAAGAGTTACGAATCAGATTTTTGTCAACTTGAGATTGAGTTTGGTTATTTGGGGTGCTGATTCAAAAGATTACATTGGATACACCATGCTTCTCCCTATGACTTCCTCTCACGTATTTATACATGGTGATCACGTCTCCTCTCCTAGGATGTATGTATTTTTTATCTGTATGTTTAATGCAGCATTTAGTATTATCAATTTGGAAGCCGCTCTGAATCCCCTCCAGGGTTGAGATAGCGCGGGGTAAAAATACAATAAATAAATTTTATTCAGCTGTGTAGAAGGGACCTGAGCTACGTTAGTCAAAGTGGAGTCAAGCTGCATTAACTCTATAACATAGATGTGTCCTAAGACAGGTGTTTGGTGAAAAAGGGAGGTTTCTCAATGGCTACTTCCAACTTATGGAATTCCCATCCCTCAGACTCTATTTACACTGCCATATAATGCAATTTGAAACATTTTATTTTTATTTATTTATTTATTTATTCATTTTGTATACCAACCTTCTCACCTCTCTTGAGGGACTCAGACCGGTTTCCAACCATAATATTACATACAGTCAATAAAACATCATAATTCATATTACAGTAAAACCTTAAAACAGCAATTACATTCAATAACTACAATGGTCAGTTGTCATACTAAAATCGTTGTTCATCATCCTCCATCCATATCTCAGCATATTGGCTCACTCGTCGAATGCCTGGATCCATAACCATGTCTTCACCTGTTTCCTAAATGTCAGGATAGAAGGGGCGGTTCTGATCTCCAGTGGGAGAGAGTTCCAGAGTCGAGGGACCACCACCGAGAAGGCCCTGTCCCTCGTCCCCACCAGACGCGCTTGCAAGGCCAGTGGGACCGAGAGCAGGGCCTCTTCTCCAGACGATCTTAATAATCTTGATAGTTCATAGGGGAGAATACGTTCGGAGAGGTAAACAGGGCCGGAGTCGTTTAGGGCTTTTAAACTGCATTATATGTTGTTCACTCGTTCAGTCGTCTCCGACTCTTCGTGACCTCATGGACCAGCCCACACCAGAGCTCCCTGTCGGCTGTCACCACCCCCAGCTCCTTCAAGGTCAGTCCAGTCACTTCAAGGATGCCATCCATCCATCTTGCCCTTGGCCGGCCCCTCTTCCTTTTGCCTTCCACTTTCGCCAACATAATTGTCTTCTCTAGGCTTTCCTGTCTCCTCATGATGTGGCCAAAGTACTTCAACTTTGTCTCTAGTATCCTTCCCTCCAGTGAGCAGCCGGGCTTTATTTCCTGGAGGGTGGACTGGTTGGATCTTCTCGCAATCCAAGGCACTCTCAGAACTTTCCTCCAGCACCACAGCTCAAAAGCATCTATCTTCCTTCGCTCAGCCTTCCCTAAGGTCCAGCTCTCACATCCGTAGGTTACTACAGGGAATACCATGGCTTTGACTAGGCGGATCTTTGTTGCCCATGTGATGTCTCTGCTCTTTACTATTTTATTGAGATTGGACATTGCTCTGCATTATATAGTGGTATCAATACATCTCCTCCCATCCTTCTCTTCTTCAGGCTAAACATGCCCAGCTCTTTAAGCCGCTCCTCATAGGGCAGTGGTTCTCAACCTTCCTAATGCCATGACCCCTTAATACACTTCCTCATGTTATGGTGACCCCAAACCATAAAATTAGTTTCATTGCTACTTCATAACTGTCATTTTCCTGATGTTATGAATAGTAACGTAAATATCTGATATGCAGGATGTATTTTCATACACTGGACCAAATTTGGTACAAATACCCAATATGCCCAAATTTGAATACTGATGGGATTGGGGGAAGGTATTGATTTTGTCCTGTGGGAGTTGTAGCTGGGATTTATAGTTCACCTACAATCAAAGAGCATTCTGAACTCCTCCAACAATGGAATTGAATCAAACTTGGCAAACAGAAGTGCCATGTCCAACAAAAAGTACTGGAAGGGTTTGGTGGGCATTGATCTTGAGTTTTGGGATTTGTAGTTCACCTACATCCACAGAGCACTGTGGACTCAAACAATGATGGATCTGGACCAAACTTGGCACGAATTCTCAATATGCCCAAATATGAACACTGGTGGAGTTTGGGGGAAATAGACCTTGACTTTTGGGAGTTGTAGTTGCTAGGATTTATAGTTCATTACAATCAAAGAACATTCTGAACTCCACCAACGATAGAATTGGCTCAAACTTCCCACATGGAATCCCCATGACCAACAGAAAATACTGTGTTTTCTGGTGGTCTTTGGTGACCCCTCTGACACCCCCTCCCGGGGTCCCAACCCCCAGGTTGAGAAACACTGTCATAGGGCTTTGATCATTTTAGTCACCCTCCTCTGGGCACATTCCAGCTTGTCAAGATCTCTCTTCAATTGTGGTGCCCAGGATTGGACACAATATTCCAATTGGAGGAGAAAAGCCTTCAAAGCTTCTGCCATAAACCTCTCCCAGCCCCAAATTGTATTTCCCCCCTTACAAAATAATCCATTTCTGTCACTGTTAAAAAGTGTTACCTCCTCCCTCAATTCCTCCACTGATTTCCTGGCCACAGGAAATAGTGGTATCAATACATCTCCTCTCATCCTTCTCTTCTTCAGGCTAAACATACCCAGCTCTTTAAGCCGCTCCTCATAGGGCTTTGATCATTTTAGTCACCCTCCTCTGGGCACATTCCAGCTTGTCAAGATCTCTCTTCAATTGTGGTGCCCAGAATTGGACACAATACTCCAATTGGAGGAGAAAAGCCTTCAAAGCTTCTGCCATAAACCTCTCCCAGCCCCAAATTGTATTCCCCCCTTACAAAATAATACATTTCTGTCACTGTCAAAAAGTGTTGCCTCCTCCCTCAATCCCTCCACTGATTTCCTGGCCACAGGAAATAGTGGTATCAATACATCTCCTCTCATCCTTCAGGCTAAACATGCTCAGCTCTTTAAGTCGCTCCTCATAGGGCTTTGATCATTTTAGTCACCCTCCTTTGGGCACATTCCAGCTTCAATTGTGGTGCCCAGAATTGGACACAATATTCCAATTGGAGGAAAAAAGCCTTCAAAGCTTCTGCCATAAACCTCTCCCAGCCCCAAATTGTATTCTCCCCCCCCCCCCTTACAAAATAATACATTTCTGTCACTGTCAAAAAGTGTTGCCTCCTCCCAATTCCCAATTCAGGCCAAAGGACCTGAATACTAAGAGTATCTGCGCCATCTGTCGGCCTGGGAGGGGTAAGGAACCCTTCTAGAAACTGCTAGAGACTTCCCGCCCCTAAAGGAACGAAGCCCCGCCCACCGCCTCCCGCCAGCCAATCCCTGCCCCGCACGGGCGCGAGGCTGCCAGAAAGGAGCCCTCCCCCTCCCCTTTGCATCCATGACTAGGGAGCCTAATGACATTATTGCAGGCCTGGGCCAACTTGGGCCCTGCGGGTGGTTTTGGACTTCAACTCCCACAATTCCTAACAGCCGGTAGGCTGTTATGAATTGTAGGAGTTGAAGTGCAACCTGTCATTCATTCATTCATGGATTAGAAGGAAAACTACAAAAGGGAAGGCCTTCTCCCTTTAATTGCTTTCCCCCCCCCCTTCCTATTCCTTCCCTCCGACATTTATCTCCAGCCAGTCTTCCTCCCTCTCCTCACCTTGGCGGCCTTAAAGATCTGCAGCTGCTGCCCGAGCGCTCTCCCAAGCGATGCTCCCTCTCCGGCGGTTGCTCACCGACTGCACTGCGCCCCCGCCTCTCGCGGGCCTTTTATGCCCTCGCGCCGCCTCTTTCCAGAACCATCGGGAACCTTCACTGACAGAGCAGGAGGGGAAAGGGGGCGGGGCTTCCCTCGCGCGGTGAGGGGGAAGAATGCGCATGCGCCTGATTGGAGGACTCTCCCTCACTCTCTCTCGCGAAACCCCACCTACCTCGAGTGCCTCATCCATCACGCATGCGCACTGCGCGAAAGCAAGAGAGACTTGCCTCCCCTCGGTATCTTAGGCTTGCACTGCGCTTGCGCAGATTCGCCTGGCAGGGAAAGCTATGCATAGCTCTCCTCTCTTTCTATTATGTATTTTATTATATGCTTTTATTTGTATTTATTTATATCCTGCTTTATCTCTCCATATCCAAAGCGGCTCACCATCAAAAACATTACAACTTCAAATATACAAACATAAAACAGTATATCATTGCATATTATCAGTTGTACCATATTTAATATGTTAAATCATATTACAATATTATATTACACTAGCTTCCAGGTGGAAGGCGGTCCCGGTCAGGGTTGGCTTGACGCGCCTACCTCTTGGCACGTTTCTCTCTTTCGCCCTCTTCAAATTCTGCAGCATTGCTGGTCACAGCTGACCTCCAGCTGGAGCGCTCACAGGCCAGAGCTTCCCAGTTCTCAGTGTCTATGCCAGAGTTTTTAAGGTTGGCTTTGAGCCCATCTTTAAATCTTTAAATCTCTTTTCCTGCCCACCAACATTCCATTTTCCATTCAATTGAGGATAATATTGTAATACAATATAATCCTAATAATAATACAATATAATAATTATATATTGTATGTAATATTGCTAATATTGCAGTTTAGTGGTTCAATATAGTAATATATAATGCTAATATTGTGCTATGCTAATAATATAATATATTTATGTACCTATAACTTGTAAGCTGCGCTGAGTCCACTTCAGGGTGAGAAGGGTGGCATATAAATGTCAGTCTACCAGTTTACCTGTCCGAATGTATTCTCCCCTATGAACCATCTAGGTTGTTAAGATCGTCTGGAGGGGCCTTGCTCTCGGTCCCACCGGCCTCTCAGGCGCGTCTGGTGGGGATGAGGGACAGGGCCTTCTCGGTGGTGGCCCCTCGACTCTGGAACTCTCTTCCACTGGAGATCAGAACTGCCCCCTCCATTCTGTCATTCAGAAAACGGGTGAAAACCTGGCTATGGGGTTTGGCTTTCAACGAGTGAATCAATATTTCTGTGATCGGATAGATGACGATGAATGATGGACAACGAATTCACTATGACGACTGACCATTGTTATTATGTGATTGCATCTTGCTGTTATAACGTTTCAATTGAATATGTTATATGATGTTTATAATGATTGTTTTGTGATTTTATTGTTGGAAACTGGCCCGAGTCGCCCGATAGAGGGGAGAAGACTGGTATACAAAATTGCTAAACAATAATAATAATAATAATAATAATAAATCAATAATTAAACGTAATATACACTTATTATATATTATTTTTTTGTACTATATTGTTGTTGTTTATTCGTTCAGTCGTCTCCGACTCTTTGTGACCTCATGGACCAGCCCACGTCAGAGCTCCCTGTCGGCCGTCACCACCCCCAGCTCCTTCAAGGTCACTATATTATACTATATTATAATATACTATATTATATTATAATATAGTACTATATTTTACTATATTATATATTATATATAATATATAATATATTATATTATTATATTATATAATATTATATTATAATATATTATTATATTATATTATATATATTATACATAATATTATATATTATATATATTATATATATTATATATTATATTATAATATAGTACTATATTATACTATAAGGTACTATATTATACTACAATATATATAATTCATTACCAGGATATTATAGTATTATTTAATATATTGTACTATATCATAAGATGTAGCATATAATATGTTACAACATTATTAATATTATATATAATATTATTCTCACCCAGTTTCTCATCCACGCATGCGCACAGACCTAGAACCCTCAGGCTACTTCTTCTCCTCCCCCCTCCCCGTCTTTTCGCCAGTAGAGACTGCGCCTGCGCAGCCTGCCTTCAACCTGGTTGGAAGGACTGTGAGGGTATTCTGCAGATTGAGAGAGATGACATCATCGCCGAGAGGAAGGGCGGAGCTTTGCCTTCACGTGGAAAGGAGGGAGCGGAGTCCGTTGGGCTGTTCCCGCCGCTGTGCCCGCCCCCTCCGAAGGGCTGTTCTGACAGTTGGGCTCCCCCCCTCGTCGCCCTGAGAATGTCCTAGAAAAGGCGGGAAAGCGGCTGCGCTCCTCTCCTTCCCCCCTCCCTCCCGGAAGAAGCGCCTAGAAAACCTGAGAGAAGAATCTCTCTCTCATTAAAAGAAGGAGACATCAAGGAATAGGAAGCCTCTGCCTAATGGCTGACATCTCACAGTAAAAACTGGAGAAGGCTCTTTTATAGAAGATTTCACTATGTGTCCCTGTCATGCAGTTCTGAGGGAGGAAATGTTCTTCAGTGTTTGAAACATTTCACATTTGAGACATGACACACTTTTTCTTAGCTTAGAACTGTCCAATGGGAAAATACAGCCAATGTATTGGGCCCTCCAGGTGTTTTGGACTTTTTTTTGTTGTGTCAGGAGCGACTTGAGAAACTGCAACTCACTTCTGGTGTGAGAGAATTGGCCATCTGCAAGGATGTTGCCCAGGGGACGCTTTGATGTTTAATCATCCTTGTGGGAGGCTTCTCTCATGTCCCCGCATGAGGAGCTGGAGCTGACAGAAGGAGCTCATCCATGCTCTCCCTGGATTTGAACCTGCGACCTGTCCTGCCTGCACAGGGGTTTAAACCCACTGCGCCACCAGGGGCTTTTGGACTTCAACTCCCACAATTCCTAACAACTAACAATTTGCCATCCGTTGGGGACCCCTCCCCCCAGCACCAACTGCCGCTCTGGGCCAGAGCGAAGAGAGGGGAGGCCAGGGGACAGCACCATCTTGTCTCCTGCATTTGCCATCCGTTGGGGACCCCTCCCCCCAGCACGAACTGCCGCTCTGGGCCAGAGCGAAGAGAGGGGAGGCCAGGGGACAGCACCATCTTGTCTCCTGCATTTGCCATCCGTTGGGGACCCCTCCCCGCAGCACCAACTGCCGCTCTGGGCCAGAGCGAAGAGAGGGGAGGCCAGGGGACAGCACCATCTTGTCTCCTGCATTTGCCATCCGTTGGGGACCCATCCCCGCAGCACCAACTGCCACTCTGGGCCAGAGCGAAGAGAGGGGAGGCCAGGGGACAGCACCATCTTGTCTCCTGCATTTGCCATCCGTTGGGGACCCCTCCCCGCAGCACCAACTGCCGCTCTGGGCCAGAGCGAAGAGAGGGGAGGCCAGGGGACAGCACCATCTTGTCTCCTGCATTTGCCATCCGTTGGGGACCCCTCCCCGCAGCACCAACTGCCGCTCTGGGCCAGAGCGAAGAACGAGGGGCCAGGGGACAGTTCCATCTTGTCTCCTGTGCTATTCTAATAATATGTTATAATATAATATATTGTATATACATATAATATTTATAATATTGTAATGTAATGCAATATAATACTAGTAATTGCTTTTAAATGCATAATGATTTTGTATTCTGTATATCTAAACTGTTGTAAACCGCTCTGAGTCGCCTAAGGGCTGAGAAGAGTGGTATACAAATAAAGTAAATAAATAAATAAACTGGAGTAAACTGGATTTCCATATCTTCCAGACAGTACCTTTATCCCAGGAGCTTCTGCAGCAAACAAGAGGGTGGCCAGACGCCGTACCTTTTAAACCAAAAGGTCATGAGTTCGAAGCCAGCCCAGGTCAGAGTGAGTGTCCGACCAATTGTGTAGCTTGTTGTCGACCTTTGCAACCCGAAAGACAGTTGCATCTGTCAAGTAGGAAAATTAGGTACCACCTATGTGTGGGGAGGCTAATTTAACTAATTTATGAGGGCATAAAAAAGACTCCAGCAAAAAGCACTCCAGCAAAGCATGCGGGGAATGAAGAAGTACTTCATCAGTGTCGTAGATGGATGATGAAAGCGACAGCTCCCCTGGCGGCCAGAAAAAGTTAAATAGCCTCTGTGTATGTCTATATATGTTGTATGTCTAATTGGCATTGAATTTTTGCCATATATGTGTACATTGTAATCCGCCCTGAGTCCCCTGCAGGGTGAGAAGGGCAGAATATAAATGCTGTAAATAAATAAATAAACGTGGGAGCAATCACTACAAAAGGCCATCGTCAAGGGAAGCCCCACGTAGAGTGCATTGCAGTAATCCAATCTAGAGGTAACGAAGGTGTGGACCGCCATGGTCAAGTCAGACCTCACAAGGTGTGGTTGCAGCTGGCGCACAAGTTTAATTGTGCAAAGGCCCTCCCAGGCATCGCCGACACCTGCGCATGAAGCATCAGCGCTGAATCCAGGAGGACCCCTAAGCTGCGGACCTGTGACTTCAGGGGGAGTGCAACCCCGTCAAGGACACCTAACAAAGACATAGTTTTCTTAGATCTACAGAGACACTCGCTGGAACACCCCAGCAAGCGAGAGTCCAAAAGTGGCAGGGCCAAACCCAGCACTTCAATCCATGAGTGATACCAGATGAGAGACTCCCTCCTGGGCACACAGAAGACTGGGCGACTTGGAAGGCGCTGAACAGACTGTGCTCTGGCACCACGAGATGCAGAGCCAATCTTAAGAAATGGGGCTACAAAGTGGAATCCACGGCATGCGAGTGCAGAGAAGAACAAACCACTGACCACCTGCTGCAATGCACCCTGAGCCCTGCCACATGCACAATGGAGGACCTTCTTGCGGCAACACCAGAGGCACTCCAAGTGGCCAGATACTGGTCAAAGGACATTTAACCAACTACCAAGTTTGCAAAATCTGTGGATTTTCTTTTTTTTTTGGTTTTTTTTAATCTGTGTGTTTGTTTTGTTCTTTAAGAAATGTAATACAATGGTATGGTTGCTGATGACACGATAAATAAATAAATACCTAACAAAGTGAATTTAAAGTAAAACACTTGTACTTCTTTGTAACCTGCTGTTCTACCCTGCCTGTGTATAATGTTTTGTTACATATCGGCAACCATGGGAACTGATTACTTATCAAAGCTTCCCAATGCATGGATTCATAGTAGCATTTGTTTGCAGGGAAACAACACTTGTGTCTGTATGGATCCAACTGGTTTGCCATGATATCATATATGCCTTTTTTTGAATGCCTCATATATCTAAAGAAGTCCACAGAGAGATACACATCTGAAATGGAGTTGAAAAGAAAAACAGTTTCCTTGGGACTGCTTTACTATTCGCTCGGACTCAGCACTTTAAAGCTGTCAGAAATAAGGAAGGTGTGTGGAGCCGGGATGTCTGAAACATTTGAGGGAATCATGCATTTACATAATACATTAAGGTCTTTTTTTGGCAGCACTGATGAGTCTCATTAGTTGAATGAATGTGATGTCTTTGGCTAGAAGCTGATTCGACACAAAGGGCTGTGCCAACCGTGGCAATTCTAGAGCAAACAGAAGAAAGGTTACAACATTTGGGCCTGCTTAGCTTGCGGGGAAAGGCTATTAAAGGAAACATGAGAGAGAGAGAGCGGTTTAAAAATCAACCATAGTATGGAGACAGGGGATAAGGTCCAGGATTTGCAAATACCATAGCAGCCAGCATTTCACAGATGAAAACTGGGACACGCATGACAAAACAAAATCAAGGTAGGATCCAGATGATTCAAACAAAAGAAGAAAGTCAGAGGAGGAGATAGAAATTGGGACAGCTGAAAAAGTGACAGGATTAAGTAGAATCATAGCATTGGAAGAGACCCCCCCCCCCCAATGGCCTACCATCCAACCCTCATAATCAAAAGACCTTTAGGAAACAGAAAGAAAATTTTCTAGCATTCTTTGTCACTTAATGTCTAGATTTGTTGACTGGCAGAATTCAAAGGAATAAATATAAAACATGGGTCTAACTTGCTTTGGCCACATCATGAGAAGAAAGGAAAGCTTAGAGAAAACAATTATGCTAGGGAAAATTGAAAGAAAAAGGAAGAGGGGTCGACCAAGGGCAAGATGGATGGATGGCATCCTTGAAGTGACTGGATTGACCTTGAAGGAGCTGGGGGTGGTGATGGCCGACAGGGAGCTCTGGCACAGGCTGGTCCATGAGGTCACAAAGAGTCGAAAATGACTGAATGAATGAACAACAAACAACAACTTGCTTTTAGACTATTAATTCTTATGGTTCTGTCAACAACAAACCAGCCATGGCAACAATGCTCAAACTCATTCCAAGAAACTGATCCAAAAATGGTCTCCAGCACTCAGCTCCATTACAAAAGATAGTAAAGTTTGGAAAGACTGAAAGCAGTTAGAAAAGGAACACTGCATTACAGATGGAGAGACATTCAACTTTGCAAGATACCGCTATCAACAGGGATCTATCTACACAGCAGAATTAATGCAGCATGACACCACTTTAACTGCCATGGCTCAATGTTATGGATTTGTGGGAGTTGCAGTTTCAGTGAGGAACAACTAAAAACCTTATACAATTACCACTAACAGGATTCCATAACAATGGATCATGGCTATAAAAGTGTTGTCCAACTGCATTAGTGTAGATGCAGCCACGGTGACTTGGAGGTCTCCCAGTCATAAGGCTATAAGTCAAGTTGTTGTGATCACAATTAACCACTGCATTAAATGGCCAATGTAGATGGGACTAACATCTCTGTTTTAATTCTCCAGTCTCCACTTGTGGTTTGGCAAGAAGTAGAATGGAGGCAGACAAAATACCACAAAATGCTCTCCAAAAAAAGTAACAACAGAATTCAAAACGATCTTGACAGATTAGAGAGATGGGCCAAAACTAACAAAATGAAGTTCAACAGTGACAAATGCAAGATACTCCACTTTGGCAGAAAAGATGAAATGCAAGGATACAGAATGGGGGACGCCTGGCACGAGAGCAGTACGTGTGAAAAAGATCTTGGAGTCCTCGTGGACAACAAGTTAAACATGAGCCAACAATGTGATGTGGCGGCAAAAAAAGCCAATGGGATTTTGGCCTGCATCAATAGGAGCATAGTGTCTAGATCTAAGGAAGTAATGCTACCCCTCTATTCTGCTTTAGTTAGACCACATCTGGAATATTGTGTCCAATTCTGGGCACCACAGTTCAAGAGAGATATTGACAAGCTGGAATGTGTCCAGAGGAGGGCGACTAAAATGATCAAGGGTCTGGAGAACAAGCCCTATGAGGAGCGGCTTGGGGAACTGGGCATGTTCAGCCTGAAGAAGAGAAGGCTGAGAGGAGATATGATAGCCATGTATAAATATGTGAGAGGAAGCCACAGGGAGGAGGGAGCAAGCTTGTTTCCTGCTTCCTTGGAGACTAGGACGCGGAACAATGGCTTCAAACTACAAGAGAGGAGATTCCATCTGAACATTAGGAAGAACTTCCTGACTGTGAGAGCCGTTCAGCAGTGGAACTCTCTGCCCCGGAGTGTGGTGGAGGCTCCCTCTTTGGAAGCTTTTAAGCAGAGGCTGGATGGCCATCTGTCAGGGGTGATTTGAATGCAATATTCCTGCTTCTTGGCAGGGGGTTGGACTGGATGGCCCATGAGGTCTCTTCCAACTCTTTGATTCTATGATTCTATGATTCTATGATTCGAGCCAACCTGGAAAAGTGACTCGTAAAATTACCTACATATATAGTTTCAAGGAATTAATTATCAACCTAGGCCCCATCTACACAGCCATATAATACAGTTTCAAAACGTATAATGTAGCAGTAGATAGGGGCACTAGTTCATAAAAAAAAAACCCACTGTACCCCACCCTTTGTTTTTATCCCCAGAAAGTCTTAATACTACAAATTGCTATTTGATTGCATAAAACACACAGATTATGGGGAAAAAATCATATGTAAAAAAAGGAAGGAATAATAAAATATAAAATTATCTAATGCCATGGTCAAATAAATTATCCCGAAAGAAGGAATACAATATAAAACTATACCAAACCATTGTAAAATAAATTATCTGGATAAAATGCAAAAAACAAACTAATCAATATATGCAGTTACAATTATCCAAGACCATTCACCAGAGCTGCTCCATGTGGTTTGTCACAAACAGCACTGTCAAACACATTTTCTTTTCTTAAATAGAAACTTATATACAGTATTTTAGTGGTAATTACTGCAACTGTATCAACAAATTGTGCAAATTATAAAAGGCATAGCAGTACCTACATTTGAACAGCATCAGCACTCCACTTCTATAATGATTAAACCTCTCTGGAGGTTTT
Organism: Anolis sagrei; assembly: GCF_037176765.1. Lineage (NCBI taxonomy): Eukaryota > Metazoa > Chordata > Lepidosauria > Squamata > Anolidae > Anolis > Anolis sagrei. Next base: position 323,780,883 of record NC_090021.1, read on the forward strand.
TAAACAGAGGCTGAATGGCCATCAAGGGGTGCTTTGATTGTGTCCTGTCTGGCAGAAGGAGGTTGGACTAGGTGTCCTTGGGGGCAACGTTCAGGGCAACGGCAACCATTCATAAACTGGGAGGCAAAAACCTGTGAAACAGCGAGTCTGCGAAAAGCAAACCATGAAGTAGCGAGGGAACACTGTATTCCCAAGAGACATCTAGTCCAGCTCCCTCCTGCCACGCAGGAAAGCTATAGTGCTATCACCCTCCTCAACTCACAACTTTTTTTGTGTGTGTCAGGAGCGACTTGAAAAACTGCAAGTTTCTTCTGGAGTGAGAGAATTGGCTGTCTGCAAGGACATTGCCTAGGGGACACCCATATGTTTTGATGTTTTTCCATCTTTGTGAGAGGCTTCTCTCATGTCCCTGCAATGGGGAGCTGGAGCTGATAGAGGGAGCTCATCCGGATTTGAACCTGCTATGTGTCGGTCTTTCAGTCCTGCTGGTGCAAGGGTTTTACCCATTGTGCCACCAGGGGCTCCACTGACAAATATGCTTATTGCTTTGATGAGGGCGTGACAACATTCCTAGACATAAGGACTCTTTCCAGGCTGACATAATAAATACTGATTAATTACAGGAACTCTTTAAGTTGCTCCATGGAACCTGGGAGATATAACTAAAGCCTTAACACTTGTGGCATTTGAGATTCAGAGAAATGAAGATGAGCTCTCCTTCCTTTCCTCAATTATAAAGAAAAGTGAGACTCTCCTTCTGCTGTTGGGCTTGTTTCCGGCTCAGCATGATGCCAGACAATCCGGTTCCTTTTCTCTACTGATGATGGAGCAGATTCTGTCTGACAATTTTGGCTGGCTTCCAAAGTAGACTGTAGGGTATAATTCAAAGGAAGGAACTGGCAAGATCACCTCTAAGTATTCTTTGTTTTAGAAAGCTCTACGAAATCAATAGACTTTCCATAAGTCGAAAGCACTTGAATTCAGGCAACTTGGAAGTCACATATACACACTCACATCATAGTAAGACAAAAATTATTATTCCAGATGATATAGTTTCTCCTCCCAAAAAAGCAGTGCTTGTTTTAACATGGAACATACTTTAAAATGACAGGAAGGTCAGAGGTAAAGCATATAGGAAGCAAACAGTGCGGAAATCATTCTCTCAAACTCTCTCAAAAAAAGAAAGACAATTATTTAATGACATGCCTATGAGCATTAATAGAGTAGATATTTGAATGGCTCTGATTTGTTGGGCATCATAGAATTCATCCTGTACTTGAATGGGGATAGATTTTGAATTATTTTCAGTGTTTTTAATACAGGTTGGCTATGTCTTATTTTAAATGCTTGCTGCCAGAAGTGTTCTGTCTTTTGGATCGCCCCACTTCCCAACCCAGATTTTGGAATACTACATATACATAATGAGATATCTTGGAGATAGGACCCAAGTCTAAACATGGAATTCATTTATTTTTCATATACACCTTGCACACATAGTCTGAAAGTAATTATGCATGCAATATTTTCAATACTTTGAGTGCCTGAAACAAGTTTTGTGTAGACACAATCTGAATCATGAGAAAGTAAAGGTCTTAATATTTCAGCCACCTGTCTGGACAATTTCTGGATTTTGGAGTATTTTGGATTAGGAATACTCAGCCTGTGGTATGTTTTTCTGTAAATTCACATTTTTTGGCTCTCCTGAATCCCCCTCCCCCCCCCCCCGCCTCAATTTTCTTTTTATTTTGTGAAGCATACATTTAAAATACGTATGCTTCACAAAATAAAGTGAAAACTAAAATAAAGGGGTAATGCGAGGATTTTCCTTCCTTTGGATACGTTTTAAGCTACCATATTGTCCTTGGAAAAAGAAACCATATAGTGGAAGAACAGGAGATATTGGATGACTTTATTAAGGTTGTTTGTGACAAATCGCATAATCACAAAACATAGAAAATAATCCAGCAGAAGTTGGCTTCCTTTTTCTTCCCACTTCATGATATTTTAAATAGGGACATTTCTGTGCAGCAGTGTTTGCACTTCTGATTAAAAGCCAAATGTTGAATTTCCTCTTGCTGAACTTTTGTGAAAACTTGATATATTTTATATGTCGAAACAATGAATGGCAGCCATAAATTTAATTGGGATTTTTATTACATTGTTCTTTGTGTGTTTGTTTTAGATATCTACTTTTGATGTTTTTACACCAGGTGTTTGCAATAAACCTCAGTGTAAAAACAATAGAGTAGCTGAATTTTTTATATTGTATATAGTAATGTATAAACTTATCTTATGTATACATTGAGGCCAGGTTTTGGGTCAAGAGTAATACCACTGAAAGGGCCAGCTACATGCTTTTTTATATTCTCTTGGGATGGACTAAGCTCTCGCCTTTTGCCACTCTACTCAGAGAAGGGATGGCTCCTTTTTGGATAAGAGTTCAGGTACAATACTCACATTGACCAATAGATACGTCGGCCCAGGTTTTTTTTAGTTGATTTTTTGACTAACATTTCTAAATATAGGGTACCTTCTGGGGAGTGTGTGAGACAATGGACTTGCCTGGGAATAATCGCTTTAGACACAAGGTTCGAGTTTATGTGAATTGTGATTTGTATCTTTAAACTATGTTTAAGATTACGATCTTGGGCCATAATCCTGTATATCAGTGCAGTGTAGTATATCTGACTGTAGACCTACACTTATTGAATAGCCTCCGAAGCTCCCTGAATGGCAAGATCAGGCTGTGTCCTTGTAACCAGATGCAAAATGATTACAGCAGCACGGACACCTTGAGATGACCTTGGAGAATCTCAGGGAAAATGTTATTCTGTGTCAAACTAAGGCAGTGTTTCTCAACCTTCCTAATGCCACAACCCCTTAATACAGTTCCTCCTATTGTGGTGACCCCCAACCATAAAATTATATCTGTTGCTACTTCATAACTGTAATTTTGCTACTGTTATGAATCATAATGTAAATATCTGATATGCAGGATTTATTTTAATATTGGGTATTGGCACAAATACCCGATATTCCCAGATTTGATCACTGGTGGTGGTGGTGGTGGGGATTGATTTTATCCTTTGGGAGTTGCTGTGATTTATAGTTCTCCTACAATCAAAGAGCATTCTGAACTCCACCAAAAATGGAATTGAACCAAACTTGGCACACAGAACTCCCATGACCAACAGAAAATATTGGAAGAGTTTGGAGGGCATTGACCTTGAGTTTTGGAGTTGTAGTTTACCTACATCCACGTAGCACTGTGCACTCAAACAATGATGGATCTGGACCGTACTTGGCATGAATACTCAATATGCCCAAATGTGAATGCTGGTGGAATTTGGGGAAAATAGACCTTGACATTTGGGAGTTGTAGTTGCTGGGATTTATAGTTAACCTACAATCAAAGAGCATTCTGAACTCGACCAACGATGGAATTGAACCCATCTTGGCACACAGAACTCCCATTAACATAAGAAAATACTGGAAGGGTTTGGTGGGCACTGACCTTGAGCTTTGGAGTGTTAGTTCACTCCAGAGAGAGCAGAATGGTTTTGGGTGGGAGGATTCACTGTCTGTTTCCAAAAAGGATGAGAAGGACAGGCAGAGACATCTTCAGCCTTCTTTGCTAAAAGGTTTCTAAGACCATCAGAAATATGTGTTTTCTTTGGTGACCCCTCTGAAGCCCCCCTTGTGATCCCCCAGGGGCCCCAACCCCCAGGTTGAGAAACACTGAACTAAGGTGATGTATAAAGTTCTGCAATCCTTTGGTTTCCCACAAAGCACAGAATGGCCTGGAGGGGAGCTTCAGAACTATTCAGTAAGTCACTGCAATGAAGGAAGGGAATAACAACCTCTGCAGCCAAATTTAAACTTATGCATACAAAAGGGAAACTTAATGCATGTGCATGTCCCTAACAGCATGCCGGATTTAGATTGTTAATTTCTTAGGACAGAGAGATTTTAATTGAAAAATACTAAGGAGACAGTTGTCACTATGTAAATTAGGACTCCTCTGTTGTACAGGATCTTTTCATACTACAGAATTATAGCACAATGGTTTCACTTTTGATACCATGGCTGCATCCTATGGAATCCTGGGGTTTGTAGTTTGGTGAGACACTAAAACTCCTTGGATACACATTCTAAATACTCCTCCCTAAACTGCAACTCAGAATTCAGCATGACACAATCAGGCCAGTTCAAGTAGAATCATAGTGGTATAATTTTGTGGAATGACAAGACCCAGGCATGTAGCCGGGGGGGGGGGGGGGGGCGCTTAGGGGGCTTAACCCCCCCCCCCGAAATTCTCATAGTGGTTCGCAAAAAGGCCTTACTGGTGCATTATTTTAAACTGTTATGTTTATTCATATCATCATCTGATCACCCTACTCAATATATCCCATATGCATGGGGGTATTGGGGTAACGATACAAAAGGTTTGCTAGGGTAGACCCTCTTTCACTCGGACTCAGCCCCCCCCCCCGAAACAAACTCGCCCCCCCCCCCGAATCGAAATCCTGGCTACGGGCCTGACAAGACCCTTAAGAAATGTCAAGACCCTCTCTTTCAAGATTTCACACCTTTTGAAGAATATCAGAAGGTGGTAGACTCTACTTTCTTGGAGGTTTTTAGACAAAGAGTAGATGGCTATCTATCAGAAGTGCTTTAGTTGTGGATTTCTGCATTGGTAGGCAGTTAGGTATTGACCACACAATCACTGCAAACCTCTCCTTGTTAATTCTGTGGCATGTAAAGATTGGGATAAAGATGGAGGAGAGATGCAGGAAAAGAAAGATGAGAACATGGCATGCTCTGTTTAGCTCTCTCCTTCGCGTTGTTCTCTGGTTAACACCAGTGAATGCAAACTCAGACTAGAGTACGACACTCCTATCTGTTGGGGATATGTTCCGGAATTTCTTCCAGACATATGAAACCGCAACTACAGTTGTCCATTCATGTGTATGGTTTTGACTTTGCGGATTTGGTTAACAGATTAAAAACATTATCTCTAGAAAGCTGTAGGCCTTCCAATATGACCCTATATCAGCGTTTCTCAACCTGGGGGCCGTGACCCCTGGGGGAGTAGCAAGGGGGTTTCAGAGGGATTGCTAAAGACCATCAAAAGCATGGTCTTAGGATACCCTTTGGCAGAGGAGGCTGAAGATCTTCCCTCCAAAAGCCCATTGTGATTGGTTGGCCTCTCAACCAAGGGGAGGGCTGTTTCTGAGACCCCAAGCAGGGAGGGGAGAGCAGGCATGCTCAGCACATGGAAGTGTGGTGTGCATGTGCAGCCGAGGGAGAGCATACAAGGGAAGGAGGCTCATGCCAGCGATTCCCTTCAAGGCATGGGGGTTCTATGTGGAAAATTTTGCCTAATTTTATCATTGGTGGGGATCAGAATGCTCTTTGAGTGTAGGTGAACTATACACCCCAGCAGCTACAACTCCCAAATGTCAAAGTCTATTTTCCTCAGATTCCACCAGTATTCACATTTGGGTATACTGAGTATCCGTACTAAGTTTGAGTCCAGAGTGTTCTCTGGATTAGGTGAACTACAGCTCCAAAACTCAAGGTCAAGGACCACCAAACCGTTCCAGTATTTAATGTTGGTCATGGGACTTCTATGTGCCATGTTTGTTTCAGTGAATGATAATCCATCCTGCATCCTATCAGATAGTTACATTACAATTCCTAACAGCAGCAAAATTACAGTTATGAAGTAGCAACGAAAATAATGTTATGGTAGGGGGTCACTACAACATGAGGAACTGTATTAAGGAGTTGCAGCATTAGGATGGTTGAGAAACACTGCCCTGTATGTTCAACTTCCTCCACAATTCTTCCTGCTTCCAGCCCTTCCACGTCCGAGGCTCTTATGTGAACAGTAGAGAAGTGAAACTGTGGATACGGGATCTGCAGAAACAGAGGTCTAATTAAATAACTATTATTATTATTATTATTATTAGTAGTAGTAGTAGTAGTAGTAGTAGTAGTTTTGTTGTTGTTTATTTGTTCAGTCGCTTCCGACTATTTGTGGCCTCATGGACCAGCCCACGCCAGAGTTCCCTGTCGGCCATCACCACCCCCAGCTCCTTCAAGATCAAGCCAGTCAATTCAAGGATACTATCCATCCATCTTGCCCTTAGTCGGCTCCTCTTCCTTTTTCCTTCCTTTTCCCCAGCATCATTATCTTCTCCAAGCTTTCCTGTCTTCTCGTTATGTGGCCAAAGTACTTCATCTTTGCCTCTAATATCCTTCTCTTCAGTGAGCAGTTGGGCATTATTTCCTGGAGTATGTACTGGTTCAATCTTCTTGTTATTAATGGTAGTAATATTATATTCCACATTTATTATTTGATTGAGATTCAAAGCATCTCACAATATTGGAAACAATACAATTTAAAATCCACACTACATAAAGATTAAAATAGAATTAAACATACAAATCAGCCAAAATCTCTTAAAGTACTTAAAACGATCAGCCCATGGCTCTTTCTTGAAAACTTCCTTCTTGAAAACCCTGCATAAATAAAAAGGTTTTGCCATCTTGCATTCTGAAGCAACTTCACCAGAGGGAGCTAAAGCAATATATTTAGATTCTGATGTGTAACATTAATGCAACATAAAAATATTACATCATTCCCATCTCCACCGCACCCTTAACATTTTCTTTAAGTGTATCACTATTATTGCGGTTTCTATTTAACTTACAAGAAAATATCTATTAAACTCAGTAGTATTTATGCTGCAAAAGAAGATGCAATTTAAATGAAAACAGGTAAATATTTAGAAAGATCTGGAGTAAAGTATACTAACAGGCCATTGCTCCTTGAGTAATTGTATTATTTGACTGTAGATGTACAGGGTTAGTCAAAATGCATAGGCCAATAAGCCATTCAATTGAATGGCTTATTGGCCTATGCATTTTGACTAACCCTGTATATTAAGAAATAGGCATTTCAGGGGTATAACGAGGGTCATGAAGAATTTGTGGTTCTTGACAATTAAAATGTTTCTTTATAAATGCAAGTCGATGTAACCCAAAGTTGTACAACCTACTCTATTAAATAGCACTCACTCTAAAGTACTTTTTTATTTTTATGCATGATTGTGAAAGCTGGACGGTGAAGAAATCTGGGCAATGAAGAAAGCTGCAGGAAGAAAATTAACAAATTTGAATTACAGAAAAATTCTATGGATGCAGCTAAAAAGATAAACCAAACTTTTAATAAAGCAAATAAGATAACTAAACAGAGGCTTTATTGCTTCAGAAATATCATGAGAGGATGTGGCTCAATGGAAGAGGCAATGATGTTCAGTAAAGCAAAAGGAAGTAGGAAAAGAGCCTTCCAGAAATTTGAGTCCTTCAGGGGAGGTCCTGTCGCTGCGTGTCCCAACACCTTGTGACACACAGGTAGGTACTGTATTGGCGAATAATGCATGCAGATACCAGTAAGGTGACCTTTTGCAGCTGGCAGATGGTAATTTTGTCAGCACCGATTGTGTTTAAGTGCAGGCCAAGGTTTTTAGGCACTGCACCCAGTGTGCCGATCACTACTGGGACCACCTTTACTGGCTTGTGCTGGAGTCTATTATTATTATTTGAAACACAACAAGATGAGTCCACAGCAGATCTCTGCTGGCTGTTGTTGTTGTTGTTGTTATTATTATTATTATTATTATTAATCTACAGGTGGGTTGATTTAATAAAATGAAGCAATGACCTTGAGTTTCCAAAAGTTGTTGATGAGCAGGGGATTGTGAGGTTTCTCATTCATTGAACTGATATATGTTGAAGTCAATCTGATGGCAAAGAACAACTACAACAAATTTAAAAGTAATAACATATAGGATTGGATATTTTAAAAAACATTTGGAAGTATGTGGGTCTCTTGCTTCAGAAATGTCTTGTTGCTCCTTAAAAATAACCTGTTAAACGTGGCATTAAATTTTCATGGATCAAAATCCACCAGATGCACGAGTTAAATAGGAAAGAAAAGTGAAGTGCAAAGATCTGATTAAAGGACAATGGCATGCAATATTATTATTATTATTATTATTATTATTATTATTAACTTTATTTGTACCCCGCTAGCATCTCCCGAAGGACTCGATGCGGCTTACACAGGCCGAAGCCTCAGAACACAATACAGTAAAAACATAACACAACAATAAACAAAGCAAATCAAAATAGTTAAGCAGAATAACAACAACAGTGACAATGCATCAGGACACTTTAAAACTGGGCCGGCCAGAGCAATGGGGTACAGGGTTAAAAGTGCTGAAATGGCAGGAGGAACGTAGGATTAAAATAGTGCGGTGTGCAGCAATCTTAATTATACTAAAGTGCTTCTAGGACTTGGGATGGGGAATTCCTAATCTGAGAAGGCACATCGGAACAGCCAAGTTTTTAGGTTCTTTCTGAAAGCTGCTAAAGTAGGGCCTGTCGAAGATCTTTTGGAAGGGCGTTCCAAAGTCGGGGGGCCGCCACAGAAAAGGCCCTGTCCCGTGTCCCCACCAAGCGCGCTTGCGACGTGGGTGGGATCACGAGCAGGGCCTCCCCAGATGACCGGAGTGAGCTTGTGGGTTCGTAGATGGAGATGGTAAAAAAGTAGTTTTGTGCTCTTCTCGCGGTGCTAGAAACATGGGTCTTAGAACCCTGAAATTAAACTTGGACAAAGTTTGTGAAGACGCAAAGCTTTTTATTGCTTAGACTTTCTTGCAAAGAAAGGGTGTCCTAATCACATTAGGACTATACCAGCAACAGAAAAGTTAAACTATTTGTTTCTTTTGGCCCTGATGTGGATCTCTTTATGCTTGTTTTTACTAAGCTGTATTTGCCATTTTAATGTCCATTCCCCCAGTCTTAACCAATCTTTCTGGAGTTATGTACTACTCCCTTTGTTACAAAAGACTTTATTTGGAAATGTTGTTTATTATTACTGGAACATATCAGAAGGCAGCTGTCCCAACACAAATCCTTAGAAGACCTTGGTATATACACCACTCTATTGCAAGAATAAACCATTTATTGTTGCTCTAGCAATCTGATCTGGAACTAGCATTTTATTCTTTCCAGTGTCCTGGGGCTGGTATTATATTTGTGCCTATTGGCGCCAACTGTTTCTTTCTTTTGTGGAAACCCTCCAGATAACAGCAGGACATAGCTTTGATTATATTCCATAAACCACCACTTTGAGTAGAACTGCTTTATACCTTCTCCTCTTTTTACCAGGAACTATGAATAACAGGACAGACCATCTTATCCCATGGTGGCTAACGTTTATTTAGGAGCATTTGCCGAGGGACTTTTGAAAGTTTAAGCAGATAGTTTCTGCTACATCACTCTTATCCACACGCTTGGACACTCCCAAACAATTCTGACAAGTTAATGAGACAGGGATTAACTTTGCAATAAAACATGCTACGTAATTCATCTTTAGTAACACTTGTCCTTCTATATGCACGATAATTTTATATTTAATACTGCTTCCCACCAGTTTATGTGGAACTGATGTTGCTTACAATAACCCTAGAGCCATTCCTTCTGAATTCCTTTTTTAAAATTTCTACTGTCCCAGGACAGAGGCTGACCTTAGCCACATGCTATGTGTAATTTTGACACCATGGTTGTTTTTGGGTTGATGGGTATGTACAAGCTAGAATATAAAAGGAAATTACAGAGCCCTTCAGATGTGATCAGACAACATGCCCAGCTGTTGTAACTTACACAGATAATAGCAAGTAATACTGAGAGTTGAAGATCAACAACATCTGGAGCGTCAACATCTTTGCTAGTACCTGGCTTGGAAGTTAATCGTTCATCACCACTGTTTGCTTTTGTTCCTCAAACTCCATTCCTGAAAACAATTTGAGAACATTAGCTGTACAAGGGTCCATCTACACCAGGGGTTCTCAACCTGTGGGTCCTCAGGTGTTTTGGCCTACAACTTCCAGAAATCCCAGCCAGTTTGCTTGCTGTTAGGATTTCTGGGAGTTGAAGGTCAAAACAAGTTGAGAACTACTGATCTACACTAGAATTAATGCAGCTTGACATTATTTTAACGGCCATGGCTCAATGCTACAGAATCCTGGGAATTGCAGTTGCTTTGAGCAACAGCACTCTTTGATAGAGGAAGCCAGAGGCCTTGTAAAACTACAACTCCCATGATCCTATAACATTGAGCCAGGGCAGTCAAAGTGGTTTCAAGCTGCAGTAATTCTTCAGTGCAGATGCACTGATAGTCTATTGTGAAAAAAACAAAAACAAAAAGGACTTACGATTAATAAAATTAATAAGTTTATATTTGGGTAAAAATTGAGGGCCATGTCACTTGGATCTGATAGAACTTCTTCTTGTTGTTGTTTATTTGTTCAGTCGCTTCCAACTTTTTGTGATGTCATGGATCAGCCCACGCCAGAGCTCCCTGCTGGCCATCACCACCCCCAGCTCCTTCAGAGTCAAGCCAGTCACTTCAAGGATGCCATCAATTTTTAATTGTGCATAAAACAGGAATAATTGAAAAGCAAAGGTGACACCCTCTCAGCATCCCAGGTAGAAAATTTTGGATTTCAGAACTCCAGATAAGGGGTGCTCAGCCTATAGAATAATTGGAAAGTCAAATGCTTGGTACTTTCGAAACACTCACTTCAGGATATACATTCAGGAGTCATCATACATCATACTCAGTTTAAGAGATAGGGAAATTCCTTTCCCAAGAGCGAACCACTACTAATTTTAATATACGGTGTGAGATTATGTGAATAAATGGGCTTGCTTAGCATAAGGCAGCTTCATATGCTGCCACCATGTGTTTAAATTTCACAGCTCTCTGATTCACATATCCAATTTTCTCACTGTCTACTTGAAGAGTGATGTAAAAGCTGAGCAAATTAGGTACTCTTCTCCCTTTGCTGTATATATCTGTCTGGGTTTTTTTTTGGCATGAGCTTTAAAGTGTTATCAGAGATGTGAGTCCTGGACCATAAGGAAGACTGAGCAAAAGAAGATAGATGCTTTTTAACTGTGGTGGAGGAAAATTCTGAGAGTGACTTGGACCGTCAGAAGATCCAACCAGTCCATACTTCAGGAAATAAAGCCCGACTGCTCATTGGAGGGAGGGATATTAGAGGCAAAGATGAAGCATTTGGCCACATCATGAGAAGACAGGAAAGCTTAGAGAAGACAATTATGCTGGGGGAAATGGAAGGAAAAAGAAAAAGGAGGAGGGGTCGACCAAGGGCAAAATGGATGGATGGTATCCTTGAAGGGACTGGCTTGACTCTGATGGAGCTGGGGGTGGTGACAGCTGACAGGGAGCTCTGGCGTGGACTGGTCCATGAGGTCATGAAGAGTGGGAAGCAACTGAATAAATAAACGATAGTAAAGGTAAAGGTTTTCCTCTGGCATTAAATCCAATCGTGTCCAACTCTGGGGGTTGGTGCTCATCTCCATTTCTAAGCCAAAGACACCTCCAAGGTCATGTGGCCGGCATGACTGTGGTACCTATTGATCTACCCACATTTGCATGTTTTCAAACTGTTAGGTTGGCAGAAGCTGGGGCTAACAGTAGGAGCTCACCCCCACTCCCCAGATTTTAACCTGTGACCTTTCGGTCAGCAAGCTCAGCAGCTCAGCGCTTTAACACACTGCACCATCGGGGACTCCAATAAGGTGTATAAATAAAGTGTGTGTTAAAGGATACAAATAAAGTGTGTGTTAAAGCAATGGTATTCCTCATAGTCACCTACGGATGTGAGAGCTGGACCTTAGGGAAGGCTGAGTGAAGGAAGATAGATGCTTTTGAACTGTGGTGCTGGAGGAAAGTTCTGAGAGTGCTTTGGACCACGAGAAGATCCAACCAGTCCATCCTCCAGGAAATAAAGCCCGACTGCTCACTGGAGGGAAGGATATTAGGGACAAAGTTGAAGTACTTTGGCCACATCATGAGGAGACAGGAAAGCTTAGGGAAGACATTTATGCTGGGGAAAATGGAAGGCAAAAGGAAGAGGGGCCGACCAAGGGCAAGATGGATGGATGACATCCTTGAAGTGACTGACTTCACTCTGAAGGAGCTGGGGGTGGTGACGGCCGATAGGGAGCTCTGGCATGGGCTGGTCCATGAGGTCACGAAGAGTCGGAAACGACTGAACGAATGAACAATAACAAAGTATGTGTGTGTGTGTATCTCAACAAGGTTTTCTTAACATACTGAATGTGGCATTCAGGGCAATTGAACTCAGCGCTTTATTATTATTATTATTATTATTATTTATTATTATTATTATTATTTATTTATTTGTACCCCGCTAGCATCTCCCGAAGGACTCGATGCGGCTTACAAAGGCCAAGGCCTCAAAACACAACATAACAATACACTTAAAGCAAATTAAAACAATTAAACAATTAAAGCAGTATTAAACAACAAAGAACCACAAAGAAACACACCGCACCATTGGGGACTCCAATAAAGTATATAAATAAAGTGTTTGTGCATGTATCTCAACAAGGTTTTCTTAACACACTGAATGTGGCATTCAGGGCAATTGAACTTAAAGTGATACTCTGTTTCAAATATTTGGTTTTAAAGGTGATGGTTTCCTTAAGATAAGTTCAGGTGATGTCACAACTGAATTGTCAATGATACATGCCCATTTAAATGTTGGTTTAGGTATCAGAAGTGATTTGCATTGATTCAGAGAAGAGGAGACGACAGGAAAAAACAAGCATTTTGTTGCTGGGGGAAATTGTTCCGCTTAGAATAATGTTCAACTCAAAATGCTTTCAGTGATTGGCTACCTATATGACTTGCAAATCCAGCTGTATAATAAAAGCTATAAAATGCAAATTCCCTGGATGTTGGGGAAAAATGGGTGCAGACCTTTGCACCCATTTTAGATATCACAAGTCAGCAGTCATGACAAATGAGAAAAACTACGGGAGTTGTTTATGGGAAAATCACTATGATTTAAACTATCACTACTGGTTAGACACAGAAATATCAGACCAGCAACAATGGAGATTGGTAGATGCTGGATAATGATAGTTTCTCATTCAAAATAGGCGTAATATTATACCATACCATAAACTTTGTAGTGGCTTGATATTTTATTGAAATACAGCACTTAAAAGTAAATTAAGACAAATAAAAATATAATGTAACATTTCCACTATTTTTTTATTTAAAGTATTATTTCTTTGATTATTTTTTGTCTGTTGCTTGAATTCCAATTCCAATTAGAATTCCAATTAGCATGGCCATATAATGCGATTTCAGAATCCAGATTAACTGAATTGAACTGCATTATATGACAGTGTGGACTCATATAATGTAGAATTACAAAATGTTAAGGATCTATATATTCTTGTGTGTGTGTGTTCATATATAAATATATATAGATATAGAAAGAGTCCATAACTATAAACTGTTAGGAGTTTATAGATTCTTTATGGGGGAAACTATAATAAAACAAAAATTAAAAGTCTAGAAGAATAAGATATTAAGGGCATATACCAGGGGTCCTCAAACTTTTTAAACAGAGGGCCAGGTCACAGTCTCTCAAACTGTTGGAGGGCCGGATTATAATTTGAAAAAAGGTTGATGAATTCCTATGCACATTGCACATATCTTATTTGTAGTGCAAAAAAACGCTTAAAAACAATACAATAATTAAAATGAAGAACAATTTTAACAAATATAAACATTAGTATTTCAATGGGAAGTGTGGGCCTGCTTTTTGATGATGAGATAGGATTGTTGTTGTTGTTGTGTGCTTTCAAGTCGTTTCAGTCTTGGGTTGACCCTGAGCGAGGGCTGGGTAAATGACCTTGGAGGGCCGTATCCGGCCCTCAGGCCTTAGTTTGAGGACCCCTGGCATATACATTTTAATGGGGGAACCACCAAACAAAGTCCAGAATTATCAGCTATGAAGGCCCCCTGGTAGTGCAGCGGGTTAAACCAATGAACTTCTTGACTAAAAGGTTGGCAGTTCAAATCCGGGGAGCAGGGTGAGCTCCTGTTGTTAGCCCCAGCTTCTGCTAACCTAGCAGTTCAAAAACACACAAATATGAGTAGATCAATAGGTACCACTTCTGCAGGAAGGTAACAGTGCTCCATGCAGACATGCGGGCTACATGACCTTGGAGGCGTCTACGGACAATGCTGGCTCTTCGGCTTAGAAATGGAAATGAGCACCAACCCCCAAAGTTGGACACGACTAGACTTAATGTCAAGGGGAAACCTTTACCTTAACTTATATAACATTATATCAGCCCCTTGTGGCACAGTATGTTAAACCACTAAGCTGCAGGACTTGCTGACCAAAAAGTCAGCAGTTTGAATCCGGGGAGTGAGGTGAGCTCCTGCTGTTAGGCCCAGTTTCTGCCAACCTAGCAGTTTGAAACATGTGAATGTGGGTAGATCAATAGGTACCACTCCAACAGGAAGGTCACCACTATCCATGCGGTCATGCTGGCCACATGACCTTAGCTCATAGCTGCAGTTAGACCGACCACTTGCTCCCTCGATCCGTGTCCCTCTTGGTTGGTGAAATCGTGCTTGGAAGGATTACGCAACCCTCTGTTGAAGATTATAAACAGCTCCCTTGAGCAAGGAGTTTTTCCAGAGGGTTTAAAAGAGGTGGTGGTCTCTCCCCTGCTGAAGAAACCAGACTTAGATTGTTCGGTTTCCTCCAGTTACCGCCCAGTTTCGAATCTCTCGTTCCTGGGCAAGATGATTGAGAGGGCAGCAGCGGAGCAGTTGCAGCAATTCCTAGACGACACAGCCGGACTAGATCCCTTCCAATCTGTCTTCCGTGTGGGGCACGGGACAGAGACTGTGCTGGTCTCCATCACGGATCACCTTCGATGCCAGCTTGACCAGGGCGGGTCAGCGCTGCTTGTGTTATTGGATCTCACAGCAGCATTTGACACAGTCGACCACAATCTCTTGACCCACCGCCTTGCTGTTGCTGGAATCAGGGGGTCAGCTTTAAACTGGCTATCCTCCTTTCTTCACAACTGTGGACAGTGAGTGGAGAGGGGAGGCCTGGAGAGGGGAGGCCTCTATCTTGTGGGGTTCCTCAGGGGGCCATTCTCTCCCCTCTGTTATTTAACATCTATATGCGACCACTTGCTCAGCTGGTTCGAGGTTTGGGGCTTGAGTGTTATCAGTACGCCGATGACACTCAGCTGGTGCTGAAGATGGAAGGCCGACCGGACTCTGTACCCGATTGTTTCCATCAGTGCCTTGAGGCTGTTACCGGATGGCTGCGTGCCAGCAGGTTGAGGGTGAATCCAGCAAAGACGGAGATCCTATGGCTGGGTCGACCGGGCAGTGGGGACATCCAGCTGCCTACCCTGGATGGCGAGGCGTTACGCCCGTCATCATTGGTAAAGAGTCTGAGAGTCCTTTTGGACCCTCTGCTGACGATGGAGGCCCAGGTCTCCGCTGTTAGTAGAACCGCCTTCTTTCATCTGCGACAGGCTAGACGGCTGGCCCCCTACCTGTCCAGGGACGACCTAGCTACGGTGATCCAGGTCACGGTCATCTCAAGACTGGACTACTGTAACGCCCTCTACATTGGCCTTCCTCTGTCGGTGATCCGGAAGCTCAAGTTGGTACAAATGCAGCTGCTCAGCTTCTTGCGGGAATTCCGATGAGATGCCACATAACACCAATCTTACTACAGCTGCATTGGTTACCAATTGAGCACCGGATCACTTTCAAAGTGATGGTACTCACCTTTAAGGCCTTTCATGGTCTGGAGCCGATGTATCTGAGGGACCGCCTCACCCCTACCAACCCCTGAAGTCTGTGCCTTGCGGGATTTACCAGCTTTCCGCAGGGCATGTAAGACATACCTGTTTTGACAGGCTTTTAATGTTTGATATTGCTGTTTTTAAATTGTTTTAAATTGCTTTTAAATTTTGTTAGATTTTAGCCATTCTTGTAAGCCGCTCCGAGCCCCAGGGGAGTGGCGGCATATAAGTTTAAATAATAAATTCCGAGCCCAATTTAAGGTGCAGGTGCTTACCTACAAAGCCCTAAATGGTTTGGGACCACCCTACCTGTGTGACCGCATCTCCATCTACGAACCCACGCGTTCATTACGCTCATCTGGAGAGGCCCTGCTCGTGATCCCGCCTGCATCGCAAGCACATTTGGTGGGAACACGAGACAGGGCCTTTTCCGTGGTGGCCCCCTGTCTCTGGAACACTCTCCCCAAAGATCTTAGACAGGCCCCTACATTGGCAGTCTTCAGAAAGAATTTGAAGACCTGGCTGTTCCGATGTGCCTTTCCTGATTAGGAAATCTTCAATACATAGTCCCAGAAGCACTTTATTAGAATTTAAGACTGCAGCACACTGCACACTGCACTTGCCCTATAATATCACGTCACATCAGCACTTTTTAATCCTGTACCCTCTACTCTGGCCTGGCCCAGTTTTATCTTGTTGATGTATTGTTTATTGCTTGTGGCTTTGTTGTTTTAATACTGCTTTAATTGTTTTTAATTTGCCTAAATTACAGTGAAGACATCTGCCCTTGCACTGTGCTACTCTGCTGCTGAGTATGCATGCCCAGTGTGGAACACATCTCACCATACTAAAACAGTGGACGTGGCTCTTAATGAGACATGCCGCATTATCACGGGGTGTCTGCGCCCTACACCACTGGAGAAATTACACTGCTTAGCCGGTATTGCACCACCTGGCATCCGCCGGGAAGTAGCAGCCAATAGTGAAAGGACCAAGGCAGAGACATCTCCAGCTCATCCCCTGTTTGGGTATCAGCCAGCACGCCAACGACTTAAATCTAGACATAGTTTTCTAAGATCTACAGAGACACTCGCTGGAACACCTCAGTAAGCGAGAGTCCAAAAGTGGCAGGCTCAAACCCAGCACCTCAACCAATGGCTGATACCAAATGAGAGACTCCCTCCTGGGCACACAGAAGACTGGGCGACTTGGAAGGCATTGAACAGACTGCGCTCTGGCACCACGAGATGCAGAGCCAACCTTCAGAAATGGGGCTACAAAGTGGAATCCTCGACGTGCGAGTGTGGAGAAGAGCAAACCACTGACCACCTGCTGCAATCCAACCTGAGCCCTGTCACATGCACAATGGAGGACCTTCTTGCAGCAACACCGGAAGCACTCCAAGTGGCCAGATACTGGTCAAAGGACATTTAATCAATTACCCCAAACTCACAAGATGTGTATTTTTCTGTTTGTTTGCTTTGTTCTGTTAGACTGGTTGTTCTGACACGACAAATAAATAAATTTGCCTAAGTGTATTGTTATGTTGAAGCCTTGGCCTTTGTAAGCCGCATCGAGTCCTTTGGGAGATGCTAGCGGGGTACAAATAAAGTTTAATAATAATAAAAATAATAAATAAATAAATAAATTTGTGTCTACTATTTAAAAACATTATTATGTATACATTCTTTGGTGGGATCAAGAAAGACAGAATTATACATTGTTTTGGTTGTCTTTTGGGGGGGGCTCGCTGTATATTCATATAAATACATACACACAAACGCACTCCTTTCCCCATTCCAGTTCCCGCAACACCTACAATTATTCACAGAGCATTCTGAATTCCACCAATAATAGAATTGGGCCAAACCTCCCACACAGAACCCTCATGTGGGCCACAGCAACGCGTGGCAGGGAACAGCTAGTATTCATATAAATACGTACACACAAACGCACTCCTTTCCCCACTCCAGTTCCCACAACACTACAAGGAAGTGACATCTCCTTCTGCGCATGCGCACTGCTACCCATGGCTTTCAGAGGTCCCCCTCCGGCGCACGCGCAGAGGCGCGGTAAACAGGGGAAGGGCTCTTAGGCCCCGCCCCCTTCCATCCCGGGCGCGAGCGCTCCGTGGGCTTCCCTTCTTCCGCGCTGGGACCGAAGGGGAAAGGCGAGTTCCTCTCCGCCTTTTCGCGCGCCTGCGCACTGGCCCTTACATCCGGGGCCTGGCCACAGGATGAATGCTCCTTTCCAAGATGGCGGCGGAGGGAGGAGGGAAGGAGATGAACGAGATTAAGACCCAGTTTACCACCCGCGAGGGGCTCTACAAGCTGCTCAGCCACTCCGAGTACAGCCGGCCCAACCGAGTGCCCTTCAATTCGCAGGGCTCCAACCCCGTCCGCGTCTCCTTCGTCAACGTCAACGACCAGAGCGGGAACGGCGACCGGCTCTGCTTCAATGTGGGCCGGGAGCTCTACTTCTACATCTACAAGGGGGTCCGCAAGGTAACGCCATGGCTGGAGGGAGGAGGGCGGCCTGAGGCACGGAGAGGGCCCCGAGCCTCTCTCTCCCCATTTATACGCAGTTTCCAAAAACAATTTTGTGCATGAAACAAAGTTTATGCCTTCATGGCCGGAATCACTGGGTTGCTGTGAGTTTTCCGGGCTGTCTGGCCATGTTCCAGAAGTATTCTCTCCTGACATTTCTCCCACTTCTATGGCAGGCATCCTCAGAGGTTGAGGGGTTTGTTGGAAACTAAGCAGGTGGGGTTTATATATCTGTGGAATGTCCAAGGTGAGAGAAAGGACTCTTGTCTGTTTCAGGAAAGCCTGAATGTTGCAGTTGGCTAGCTTGATTAGCATTGAATAGCCTTGCAGCTTCAAAGCCTGGCTGCTTCTTTCTTGGAATCCTTTGTTGGGATGTGTTAGCTGGCCCTGATTGTTTTCTGTCTGGAATTGCCAGTTTTCTGAGTGTTCCCCCTTATTTACTGTCCTGATTCCAGAGGTTTTTTTTTAATACTGGTAGCCAGATTTTCTTCATTTTCATGGTTTCTTCCATTCCGTTGATCTGCCTATGAACCCACCAGGACTTTGAGATCTTCCGGGGAGGCCCTGCTCTCGATCCCGCCTGCTTCTCAAGCTCAGCTGGCGGGGACGAGAGATAGGGCCTTCTCCGTGGTGGCTCCTCGGCTGTGGAACGCCCTTCCTACGGACATTAGACTAGCACCATCTCTAATGGTATTCCGCAAAAAAGTGAAGACCTGGCTGTTTGAGCAGGCGTTCGAATAATTAGTGCAATGATTGGTTAATGAACACTGGAATGGAACAATGGATGACGAATCTGGAACATGTTTTTGATGACGAGATGACAGTGAATGGGTCGTGTAATGTGTAATGTGTTAGGTTGTCAACTGTTTCAATACTGTAGCACTGAATTTTTGCTGTTCGTATTTGTTGTGAACCGCTGTGAGTCGCCTTCGGGCTGAGAACAGCGGTATATAAGCAAGGCAAATAAATAAATAAATAATTGTCCACATGCTTGTGGATTTCAATGGCTTCTCTTCATATTTTATTTATTTATTTAGTACATTTCTATACCGCCCCTCTTAGCATTCCGGGACTCGAGGCAGTTTACAAGGCAAGAATTCAATGCCGCCAAGGACACAATTACAATATACAATATAAAAAACATCATCAACAATAAAATCAAATGTTGTGGTTGTTAGTGGTTCAGCATTTCTGTGTTCTCATACAATATGCTGTGTGCAGGTTGGTCCATCAAGTGGCTGACATCTCTGGTGGAATTAGTCATGTTCCTGGATTCCTGGATTTGTGTTTGGGCAATGCTGAGTTTGGTGGTTTCTATGTAGTCTTGTCCACAGCTGTGTGGTATACAGTACTATAGACCCCTGCTGAAGAGAGAGGATCCCTGTTGTTTATCTTGTTCATCTAGAGATATATAAACCTCACTTGCCTGGTTTCCAACAGACCTCATGACCTCTGAGGATGCCTGCCATAGATGTGGGTGAAACGTCAGGAGAGAATGCTTCTGGAACATGGTCATACAGCCCAGAAACCATAGCGCAACCCAAAGTTTATATCTGTTACACATTAGAAAGCTGAACTATCAGGAAGCAGAGGCTGATTGTAACAGACCATGGTACATGGTACAGGTTGAGCACACCTTATCTGAAATGCTTGGGACTGGAAGGATTTTGGATTTTGAGGGTCCCCCTAACCAGATTTCAGTAAATCTGTATATTGTGAGATACCCTGGGGGGGGGGGGGGGGTCAATGCTTAATTACAAAATTCAGGCAGACTTTTCAAGATGAAGGTTTTTAAGATCAATTCAGGAGGTGTTGTGGTTTTAGCTTTTAATATGCATCAAATAGATTTGGGTGGTTTAATCTGTTTATATTCAATTCTGGTTTAATATTTGTATATTTTAAATGCTGTGCTAATGTTTTTATGTTAAGCCGCTTTGAGTCCCCTTCTGGAGGCATAAAGCGGGGTATTAAAGAAATATAATAATAATAATAATACACAGAGCCCGAAGGCTATTTTATATATGATTTTAATTTTAAAATCTAAAATAATGTGCCTGAAACGAAGATTTTGGAATACTTGTACATATGCATATGTGTATTGTACTTACACATATATAGTAAGATAACTTGGAGATGGCGTCAAAATATAAACACAGAATTCATTTATGCTTCATATATCTGAAGGTAATTTTGTATATGGCTTTTGTGCTTGAAACCAAGTTTTTGTATGTCGAACCATCAGAAAGGAGAGGTTGGCTATTGCAACAGTCTCAGGCTGATTATCCGTTATCAGAAATTCTTGGGAGCAGAAGTGCTTTGAGTTTTTCCTTTTGAATTTTTGGTGTATCTGTTTTTACATACATGTATATAATGTCATTTCTTGGAGATGGGGTTCAGGTCTTAAGACTAAAACAGTGTGGTTCACAGTGATGTCTGCATGTGAGTGAACTGCAGATTCCATCGTCCCAGGGCCATTCCCTCTGAATACCGCCAGTGCTTAAAGTTGGTCATGGGGGGTATGTGTGCCAATTTTCATCCAGATCTGTTGTTGGAGGGAGTCCCGTGGCTTTTGGATGTGGGAAGTACCTTGGAAATCACCCAGAAACAAACATACATACAAATATATTTTAACTTTTGTTATATACTTTTTAGGTATCCTGCAATACCCAGGTTAGGTAATTTGTAATGCTATTATTAGAAAAAGTCATTATTTGTTTTTGGATTATTTGTTTATTTGTTTTTGGATTTTATGAATGATCCCATTAGAAAATGCATAAAGATATGGATAAATTATCACTCCTATCATCCCAGGTCCATCCCTCCCAAAAACTGCCCACAATTAAAGTTGGTCATTAGAATTATGCGTGCCAAGTTTGGTCCAGATCCATCACTGGTGGAGTTCAAAGTGCTCTTTGATTGTAGGTGAACTGCAGTTTCCATGAACTCGATCCAGTTCTTAAAGTTGGCCATGAGGGATATGTGCGCCAAGTTTGGTCAAGATGCATCAATTGTGGGTCTTACAGTGCTCCCTGGATGTGGGTAGAGTGCAATTCCTGTCTTCCTTTACTCCTCAATCCCTGCCAGTATTTAAAGTTAGTCCTGCGGGTGGGAGGAGTGTCTGTGTGCCAAGTGTGGTCGATATCCGTTGTTGTGTTGTGTGTGTCACAGGGCTTTCTGGGTGTGTGTGTGTGGGGGGGGTGCAGCTCCTAACCCCTTTAGTCTTCAAAGTTGGTAATGTTGGGTATGCATGCAATCTTTGGTTGGGTTCAGGCTGCTCTTTGATCATTGGTGAACTATAACTCAAAATCATAGGGTCAATTCCCCCCAAACTCCTGCAGTATTTTCTGTTGGTCCTGAGGGGGTTGGGTCTGTGCGCCAGGTTTGGTACAGATTCATAGTCTATGTGTGTGTTCGTTGGGGAGGGGGGGTTGTGTGTCACAGGTCTCTGGATGTGGGAGCAGTCTTGGAAGTTGTATACAAACATCGTTTTTACTATAGAGATAGATAGGGATATATAGATATTTCTAAGATACATAGATATAGATAAAGTTAATAGCCATCTAGATATATAAATATAATTTTAAAAAGGAAAAGGTTTTCTCTTGACATTAAGTCTAGTTGTGTCCGACCCTGGGGGGTGGTGTTCATCTCCATTTCTAAGCCGAAGAGGTGTCGTTGCCCTTCCTGCAGAAGCGGTACCTATTGATCTACTCACATTATTATTTATTTATTATTATTAACTTTATTTGTACCTCGCTAAGATCTCCCGAAGGACTCGATGCGGCTTACAAAGCCCAAGGCCGCAATAAAAACAACAGCATAACAATATGCATAACATTATAAAGCAAATCAAAACGTTAAGCAATAACAGTAAACAATAAAAACAACACACCATAACACAATAAAACTAGGGCCGGACTGACTGTAATGGGTACAGATTCGCATGTTTTCGAACTGCTAGCGGGAGCTCACCCTTCTCCCCTGATTTGAACCGCTGACCTTTTGGTCAGCAAGTTCAGAAGCTCAGCGGTTTAACCCGCTGTGCCACCAGGGGCTGATTATGTTACATAGGTAAAGGTAAAGGTTTCCTTGACATAAAGTCTAGTCGTGTCCAACTCTGGGATGGTGGTGCTCATCTCCATTTCTAAGCTGAAGAGACGGCATTGCCCGTAGATGCCTCCAAGGTCATGTGGCCAGCATTACTACATGGAGTGCCGTTACCTTCCCTCCGAAGCAGTACCTATTAATGTACTTGCATTTGCATGTTTTCGAATTGCTAGGTTGGCAGAAGTTGGAACTGACATCAGGAGCTCACCCTGCTCCCTGGATTCGAACCGCCAGCCTTTTGGTCAGAAAATTCAGCAGCTCAGCAGTTTAACCCACTGTGTCACCAGGGGCTCTGAGTATAATGTTAAATATATATATAGAGAAGTGGTTCTCAACCTGGGGTCCCCAGATGTTTTTGGCCTACAACTCCCAAAAATCCCAGCCAGTTTACCAGCTGTTAGGATTTCTGGGAGTTGAAGGCCAAAAACATCTGGGGACCCCAGGTTGAGAACCACTGATATAGAGAGAGAATATTATAGAATTTAAATTTATATGAAGAAGATAGATATAAATTGGTTATTGATTATTTCGGTCAACAAATTCAGCAGGTGATCAGTTTAAGCCACTGTACCATCGGGGGCTGCGAGTATAATGTTACATATAGAGAGAGAATAGAAGATAGATATAGATGAAGATAGATATAAATTGGTTATTGGTTATTTGGGTCAGCAAATTGAGCAGGTCAGCGGTTTAAGCCACTGTACCATATATATACAGAGAGTATAATATATAGAGAGAGAGCTCTGGTGTGGGCTGGTCCATGAGGTCATGAAGAGTCGGAGACGACTGAACGAATGAACGAATGAACAACAATAGATAAAGATAGATATAAATTGGTTATAGGTTTATAGTTTTATTATAGTTTTATTTTGATTATTGTTGTGTTATTTACACTGTTGTAAGCCGCTTCGAGTCCACTCGGGAAGTTGGGCGAGGTGTAAATAAAGCTTTATTATAATTGGTATTACATATTATAGATATATAGAGATAAAGATATAGATAGATATACATTAAGGGTGTATATATTTTAGGGAGGGGGGTGCCAAAAAGCCCAGAGTGTATTCACTCTGGAACGCCCTCCCGAAAAATCTCAGACAAGCCCCTACATTGGCAGTCTTCAGAAAGGAATTGAAAACCTGGCTGTTCCGATGTGCCTTTTCAGATTAGGAACCTCCAGCACCAAATCCTAGAAGCACTTTAGTAGAACCAAGATCACTGCACGCCGCACTTATATTTACCCTACATCCCTCCTGCCACACCAGCACTTTTTAACCCTGTACCCCTACTCCGGCCAGCCCAGTTTTAATAGTGTCTTGTTGTATTGTTTACTATTATTGTTTTCTGCTTAACTGTTCTTAATTTGCTTTGGGTATTGTATTGTTGTATTGTGTTTTGGGGCTTCGGCCTGTGTAAGCCGCATCGAATCTCTTGGGGAGATGCTAGCGGGGTACAAATAAAGTTATAATAATAATAATAATAATTTGGGGGGGAATTGCTGGGGAAAAATCAGAATTATCAGTTATTAAGAGTAAATACATAGTTACAGGAGGATTTTTTTAAAGTCCACAATTGCAAAACTGTATATATTCTACCTCTGAGGATGCTTGCCATAGATGCAGGCGAAACGTCAGGAGAAATGCCTCTAGAACATGGCCCTATAGCCCGAAAAAACCTACAAGAACCTAGTGTACATATATTCTTTTAGAGGGGATTAAAATACATAGTTATCAATTGTTAAGGGTATATACCAGGCATGGGCCAACTTCGGCCCTCCAGGTGTTTTGGACTTCAACTCCCACAATTCGGCTGTTAGGAATTGTGAGAGTTGAAGTCCAAAACACCTGGAGGGCCGAAGTTGGTCCATGCCTGGTGTTTACAGTTTGGGCACCGGGTTGGTATACCCAGCATTTTAATATAAAGGCATACAAATGCATTATTTTCCTCCTTCCAATTCCCACCTCTGTTGAGGAAAGTGTATCTCCTTCTGCGCACGCGCACTACTACTCATGCTTTTCCTCTAAGTCTTCCCCGCCCCGCCTAAGAAACCTGATCTGGCGCATAAGGGCTCTTAGGCTCCGCCCCCTTTTTTCTCTCTCCTTCGGCGCTGGGACCGAAGGGGAAAGGCGAGTTCCACTCTGCCTTTTCGCGCGCCTGCGCACTGGCCCTTACATCCGGGGCCTGGGCACAGGATGAACGCTCCTTTCCAAGATGGCGGCGGAGGGAGGAGGGAAGGAGATGAACGAGATTAAGACCCAGTTTACCACCCGCGAAGGGCTCTACAAGCTGCTCAGCCACTCGGAGTACAGCCGGCCCAACCGGATGCCCAACTCGCAGGGCTCCAACCCCGTCCGCGTCTCCTTCGTCAACGTCAACGACCAGAGTGGGAACGGTGACCGGCTCTGCTTCAATGTGGGCTGGGGGCTCTACTTCTACATCTACAAGGGGGTCCGCAAGGTAACACGCGGGTTTCATGGGGCTGGGGGAAGGAGGGCGGCCTAAGGTCGCCTGAGCCTGAGGCTCTTCCACTTTGGAAGAGACAGACCGTTGTAACAGGCTCTGAGCACAGGTGGAGTCTCCCTTCTCTAATTCTTGAGACTAGAAGTATTTTTATACATAGCCTGAAGGTACTTTTATGTATGGCCTTTTAATAATTTTGTGCATGGAACAAAGTTTTCGTTGAACTATCAGGAAGGAGAGGCAGACTATAGGGACAGTCTCAGGCAGAGTATCTTTTATCTCAGGTATGGGCAAACTTGGGCCCGCCAGGTGTTTTGGACTTCAACTCCCACAATTTCTGACAGCTGGTAGATTGTTAGGAATTGTAGGAGTTGAAATCCAAAACACCTCGAGTGCCGAAGCTTGCCCATGCCTGCTATAGAGTATGATATACAGGCGCGTTTGGTGGGGACAAGGGACAGGGCCTTCTCTGTGGTGGCCCCCCGACTCTGGAACTCTCTCCCCAAGGACATCAGAGAAGCCCCAATGCTGGCTGTCTTTAGGAAGAGCCTGAAGACCTGGCTGTTCCAGTGTGCCTTTCCAGAATAGGAAACTCCTGGCATCAAGTCCCAAATGCACTTTGTTAGGATTCAGGAATATTTGCACATTGCACCTACCTCCAAATACCCCTATATTTCACTTGTCAAATCTAGTACTTTTAAATTTTGTCTATTACACTGGCCCAGCCCTTAGTTTTAAATGCGTCACTGTGTCATTGTTTTTATTGTTTTATGCCTTGCTTAATGTTTTTATTTGCTTATGATTTTTATTGTGTATGTGTATGTTATTGTTCGTTGGTGGCCTTGGCCTTTGTAAGTCGCATCGAGTCCTTCGGGAGATTTTGCAGGGTATAAATAAAGTTAATAATAATAATAATGATCCCAAAACCACTTCTCCTCCCAAGCATTTCAGATAGATCAGGCATCAGCAAACTTGGGCTCTCCAGGTGTTTTGGACTTCACCTCTCACAGTTCCTAACAGCCAGACCCTCCAGGTGTTTTGGACTTTAACTCCCACAATACTTAACAGCTGGTAGGATGTTTGAAATTGTGAGAGTTGAAGTCCAAAACACCCGGAGGGCCCAAGTTTGCCCATGCCTGATTAATTTGAAATGCTTGAGAGCAGAAGCGGTTTGGTTTTCAGAGTAATTTTTCCAACTTTGGAATACCAGTATTTGCTTATATGTACATAATGATACCTTTTGGAGATGGAATCGAAATCTAAACATGCCATTCATGTGTGCTTCCTTTACATAACCTGAAGGTAATTTTATACACGCTTTAAAAATAACTTTGTGCCTGAAACAAAGATTTTGGGATACTTGTACTTAAATACATTTTATCATTTTATTCATTAGCCTGTAGGCCATATCACTGAACCAAACAAAACAAAGCAAAGCTTGATAAAACTTAATAAAACTCTATGTAGTACATTAAATAAGACACTTATAATAATACAGTAAATAAGTATGATAACACTGAATATATACATCATATTTCCCTATTCCTTCCTACTCCAACCATCCCCACATATGTGGATCTCAGATATATTGATTTGCGTAAATGCTGAGCTATTTTATGTTATTTATTGGGTCTTGGCCACACATAAAATATGTTCTGATTTGAGATTCCCAATAAATTGTCCATTTGATATATAGACCAAGGTACAAGTCTCCTACCTTCTGATACATTTTACAATCAAATAATATGCGTGCTAGATCCTCAATTTCAGGTGCTCAGCAGATACAATTCCGTTCATTATAAGGAATGCTGTTAAACCTCCCATATCTGACCATTTTATCAATCTGATCAAATCTAGCTCAATTGAATACCTCTCTAAAATGTTATGGCATTTGAAGTATTACACAAATGGTAATTTGTAATGATACTTGTACTTGTTTATATGTACATAATGAGATATCTTGGAGATGCTACTCAAGTCTAAACATGAAATTCATGTATGCTTCATACACATAGCCTGAAGGTAATTTTATAGGTGCTTTTTAGATAGTTTTGTACATGAAACAAAACTTCTGTGCATTCAACCATCAGGAAGCAGAGGTGTCACTATTTACACCTCCCATGTGTATCATTTTGAATTTAGAGTATTTTGGAATTTCATATGAGGGATACTCAACCTGTATTTGTCAAGGCTTCTCCTTGTCCCTTTTAAAGTTTTTTCTTTATGTCTTTTTGTCCAACGGAGTGGGGAAAGGTGGCATGCTCATATTGGATGACTGATATGATTCCAATCACATGGTTTGGTGATGCGGTTTTTCTGGTTCCTTAATGACCCGCGTTACATAGAATTCTTAATATTATGACAAGTCATTGTCTTTTTCTGAAAGAGTAAGTAGAGATAGCTAGGTCCTTATCTTGGAAAGTTTTGATGCTACTGTTCCTTGTCAGGGAGCATAAAGGATCTTTCTGGAAATCTGTGTGGCCAGGACATTAGATGACTTTAAAATGGTCAATTAAGCTCTTGTGGGATGGAAGTGGAGTGGAATAGCTGGAGTTCATTCCCTGTTATTTCCTTAATTATTACCACAAAATAATCTTAGTTAAATCGGTTTTGGTATTCTTTGGACTTCTGGAGCTATGTTTTTCTCTTTAGGGTTAAAGTTGTGTTATCCTTGGTGATCTATTATGTACTATTCTTGTTCTTATATGTTGGAGGACACCTAGAAGTGCAATAGTAGTATCCAAAGTGAACTGAGTGCAGAAATATGTTTCATGGCAGCACTCTGAAGGGCACGTGGTTTTTAATACCTTGGTTTTAATCAGAATGTCCAGGGGTTTCAACAATGTTTGTTTTGGGAATAGATGACCAGGCAGAAATACCCTTTTTCAGATAGAAAAAGTAGAGAGAGTGTACGTGAACTTATAAGATTAGATGCTTATGTCTGGGTTCTATAAACAACTTTCTCAGAATTTCTCACATTGTTAAATATGTAAGCATTGTGCAGCTGTACATGCTGTTCCTGGGTTACCAAGAAGATAGTTATGTTGGTTTGTTTTTTGACTTTTTATGCATTTTACAACATGTACATTTTTAGGTATGGCTCCAGCCCCCAATTTGGTTTTTTAGTTTTTGACAACATAGGAAATTATTAACATCCCTGTAACATTTGTTTTGCTGTCTGTGCTCCTGTTCAGACAGTTTTGCCTCACTTTCTGCCCCTGTGACAATTGGCATTATACATTTTGGGTTGTCATGGAAACAAGGATTGGTGATAAAACTTCAGTGAAGACACTGTTTCCTCATGATAACTCTTTCAGGAGTGAATTTCCCTTCTTAGAAGATTTCTCTCACTTCCTCCTGTCTCGCACCCCTTTTGTAACTAGGACTCATAAGTCAGAGTTACTACCATCCCATGCCAGCAAGTCCAATGGCTGTTCTAGGTTTAATTATTTCGTATCGAAAATATTGCATAAATTAGTATAAAACGGATAAAAATAGAACATGGGCAGGTGGCTAAATATCTTTTGACCAAAAATGGGTAACAGCAACGGCATTATCTGTAGCCTCCAACAATTCCTCCTCTGTACATGAGGCAGGGCACAATGGACAAGCATACAGATGCAGAGTTGTCTGTTCTGCTCCACAGTCACACAAGATTCTTTTAGGTAGTGCCATTTTGCCAGGTTGTCTTTGACCTGCCCACTCCGCTTCTGAGTCCATTCAGGGACCTCCGGGTTGCGCATTCTTGGTTTGCCCCTGGAGGAAGACCCTTGCGGGGGCCATCCAGTTGGGATTTTCTGATCCCAACTGATGCCCAAAGGGATACCCTTGCTGTTGCTGGAGGGACGCCAAGAGGAGTGGTCGTTCTCATAAAGCTTTCCCTTGATTTGAGTCGACTGGGAGGAGGCTGGTATCCATGTAGTGGATGGCTTTCACAGTGTTCAACCGTATTTCTCTCACATTTAGCAGCAACTTTCCATCGCACATCGGGGGGGGGGGGGGGTGCCAGCTAGCTTGTAGAATTTATCAACAGGTGCAGGTTTAAGACATCCTGTGATTACTCTGCATGTTTCATTCAATGCTATGTTCACCTGCTTTGCATAAGCAGACCTATGCCAAACAGGGCAGGCATACTCAGCAGTTGAGTAAGACAAGGCCAGGGCTGATGTTCTTATTAATTTTGGGTCTGCACCCCATGTGCTGCCAGTAAGTTTCTGCAGGATGTTATTGCGTGCAGTTACTTTGTACTTGCTGTTCAAGCATTGTTTCCTATATGCTAGTGTTTGATCTAAGGTGACACCGAGATATTTAGGATGGAAACAATGTTCAAGTTCTTGACCTTCCCAGGTGACTTTCAATTTCGTGTTGGCTTCACAATTGCGTAGATGGAAAGCACACACTTGTGTCTTGGCAGGGTTAGGCTTTAGGTGGTTATCTTTGCAGTAGCTGGAGAGATCTTTCAAGGCATTAGTAAGTTGGATTTCAACTGTTTCAAAGTTTTTTGCTTGTGTTGTTAGACCATGGTCATCAGCATATATAAAGCTCTTTGTGAGTGGTGGCTGTGGCTGATCTTTAGTAAAGATTTTAAAGAAGGTCAGAGCAAGAATGCTGCCTTTTTAGATGAAAAAGGGTCATGAGTGGAAAACGTTTAAGAAGCCCTGGTCTGTATAATTAATACTTTTTATTGTTTAGTGTTACAGTAAATCTGTAGAAGAGATTTTTGGGGGTAAGGTGTTTATTGGTTCAGATGATACATTATAGACGAGGGGTCATCAAACTTTTTAAACAGAGGGCCAAGGTCACAGTCCCTCAAACTGTTGGAGGACCAGATTATAATTTGAATTTTTTTTAATGAATTCCTATGCACACTGCACATATCATATTTGTAGTGCAAATAACACTTAAAAACAATACAGTAATTGAAATGAAGAACAATTTTAGCAAATATAAACTTAATAGTATTTCAATGGAAAGTGTGGGCCTCCTTGTGGCTGATAGGATTGTTGTTGTTGTTGCTGCTGTGTGCTTTCAAGTCATTTTAGACTTAGGTTGACCCTGAGTGAGGGCCGGAGAAATGACCTTGGAGGGCCGCATCCGGCACTCGGGCCTTAGTTTGAGGACCCCTGTTATAGACTATTGGACAACTTTTCAAATAAGTTGCCCAGAGAAATCAGTGTAACTTAGGAGTCAGTATGGAGTTTGTGGGTTGAAATAGCACTCTGGGAGACTAGGGTTCAAATTGTCGTTCATCCATGGAAATCTTGGGAAAGTCACACATTCTTAGCTTCAGAGGCGAGCTATGGTGAACCCCCTCTGACCAAATCTTGCCAAGGAAATCATGTGATGCTTTGACTTTTGGAAAACACTTGAAAATCCATAATAAAAATGAGAGTGAAGGAAACTTGTAACATTAACATGGCCAGTGAAGACGCTTATAATTTATACATCTATTTAGAGATCAAGTACTAAAGAAATACTGGGTTTTTCTAGCTTTTGAATTCGTGTTTCTCTTCATGATCTTGCGTTAAAGTATGGAATTTTTTTATTTTGATTTTTTTTCTTTAAACCCTATTGACTGCAGCAGTTACTCAGTTCTCTGGTTGACTGCAAAACATTCTCCAGTTACTATCTTTCACTCACTGACTAGAAAATATTTACCATTGAAGATGGTAAGACATGTACAGGATTGCAAAGTAAACTTTTGAGTTGGAGAGAGATTTTGGCCTTGAATCATTCTGCTTAATGTGACCGTATCTGAAAGCAGATGGATTGCATACAATTTCTTTAAAACTGAACTAAACTATAATCTTTGTTTGAAATTAATGAAATAAATGCCTCCTGTCTTTGAACATGATAATCTTCTCAGCCTCTCAAGCTTCATGGATCAGAAAGTTAAAGTATAGTACAGTAGGCTCTCTATATCTATTGGGAAATATGGTTCTAGGAGCTCTCTGTGGACACAAAAATAGATGTTAAAGTCCTTTGATATATATTTGCATAGTGAAATGGCATCCTTTATGAAATGACAAACAACTGAAGTTCTGAGAGAGCCTGATGATCTGTGAAATAATAGGGCGCTACAGCAGGGTATGGCTGTATATCAGCATAATGCTTGCGTGAACAAAATTAAAGCCCCCCCCATAGTTTTAAGTTATAATTGGTTGAATCTGTGCTTATAATGTTTTATAACATACATACATACATACATATATATATGTGTGTATAATGTGATGTGCATCACAGTTTGAAGAGCAATGAAAGAAATCTGAGATGATAGTGTTGAAAAAATGATTACAACACGAATACAATACAAATAGCTACTTTTAAGTATGCTCAAGGCCTTACATGGACCCAGTTGAATTTTTGTTTTTCTCTTTGGCACAGCGAGTTATATCACATGCTGTGGTTCTTTGTTGTACAGAGGAGAAAAAGAAAAATTCCACTGGGTCCTTACAAGCCCTTGAGCAAACTAAAAATTGTTTTTTGTTTATTCCTATTGTAAATTAAATTTTAATCTCCTTTGGGGTAGGACTTCTTTGTTATGCAAAATCACATGTGCATTAATGATGCTGTACTTTAACAACAGTTTCAAAACCAGTACACTTTTCTGAGTGTGATGCTCATTGGAAAACTCCATCTAGAACACACATTAGATTTGTGTGATTTTTTTTGTTTTTTAGATTTCAATCTTTTCAATGACTTTTTAATATTATTCTAACCTAATAAAACATTTAAAACTTCTCCCTTAAATTGTAATAATATATTAGAATTTACTAATTGCCTAGGATCCAAGAGTTTTTATAGGATTTTTTTCATAAGTTTTATGTGTTTATTGGTAACAGCAGATCTCTTGCTTCTATAAGGCAAAAGTAATGCATGATTTGTTTTTCCCTCTAATGTGTGGCCCATGGTTGTTAAGATTCAATCCCATTCCTAATGTGGTGGTGGTGATGATGGTGATGTTATTTTTGTACCCTGCCTCCATCTCCCTGAAAGGACTCAGGGCGGCTTACATATGGCACAGTGTGCCAAGACAAAGCATAAAATAAACACAATGCAATACAATAAGGTAAAAGCTATAACATATAAAAACAACAGTTTAAAGCTCATAACATTGCCCAATGACCTAAGGTGACAACTACCGTAAGACATGGCCAAACTGTAAACAGGACAATGGGATGGGATAGTGCAAATTGTAGTTAAGGAGTAGGGCATGAGATAAAAATGCAGTGCTGTGTCATTGATTGCGGACCATTGGACTAGACGTTCTCAAAGGCTTGTTTAAACATTTGTATAGCCTGGGTTGGTCATACTAACATTCTTAATAGCAAATACTCTTACCCTTTTCAGAAGGAGGTATATTGATATTTTAGGGCCTGCAGCTAAGCTTGCCATCTGTGCCAATTTACCTGAAAGTAAGTTGTGTTGTTACTCGAGTTTTGGGAGGAAGACAGAATAAACTAAATAATTTGGTTAGAAGTTTACTACTGGTATAGGAACAGCAGTATGGAGGCACAGGAGGCTTTTGTTGTATTGCTGCTCATGGAGCTTCTGGTAGAGAAAGAAGACAAAAAGGCACTTTGGAGGAAATGGGGGTCTCAGAGGCCATAGTCCTGTATTTCACCACCTGGACATTGAAAATGTAGATGTTCCCAGAATGACATTTATTTCAGATATTCAGGTGATTCGATAAATACAGGTGGAGTATTTTTTACCTAAAATGTTTGGGACCCAAAGTGTTTCAGATGATGTTGTTTTTGTTGTTCTGAAATATCAGTGAAATGGCAGGGAATCCAAACAGTGCTTGGTGGGAAGGAATCTACATGTCCCACAATTCCACAGATTCTCATCTCTTTCGTCACTTGTGTGTCTCTTTCTACCTTTGCATAACATTCATTTGCTGCTTGTATTGTGTATAAGATGCCAGACAGAGGAGAGACTGAGGATTTGAGACTGATTATATAAAGAAAGAAAGAAAAATACAGGAATTCTCCAAGGAACCTGCTGGGTACTTGCTTCTGCCTGGTGAGTGCAGGAGTGCAGAAGCTGCCACCTCAAAACTGAAAGCAGGTGTCTGGTGGCAAAAAGTTTGGGATTTTGGAGAGTTTGGGTTTTCTGGATTAGGGATGCCCAACCTGCATTTCTTAATGTGGTATAAATTATCTGTGAAAGCTAATACTTTTCATAACTTATATATATTTTCTGAGCTTCACAGAGACATAACAATGATTGTTTCATTGCTTTGGCTTTCTGTGTACAGGATTATGGGCTTTAAATAGTTGCCTGTTGATAAAACGCTTCTGAGATCAAAGGAAGATTTTTTGTGTGTCAGGAGTGACTTGAGAAACTGCAAGTTGTTTCTTGTGTGAGAGAATTGGCTGTCTGTAAGGATGTTGCCGAGGGGATGCCTGGATGTGTTAACATTCTGTGGGCAGCTTCTCTCATGTCCCCGCACAAGAAGCTGGAACTGACAGACACGAGCTCACCCCGGTCCCTGGATTTGAACTATCGGCCTTTTGGTCAGCAGTCCTGCCAGCACAGTGGTTTAACTGATTGCATCCAACTGTTTACAGCTATGTTTTATGGATCCCATAGAATCCTAGACTATAGTCAAAGTGGATAACAAATCTTCAGACTCACTGACTTCTAGAATTTTGAATTTTATGACATCAGTTTTTCCAGTTGGAACCAGGACTTCCCTGTCTATGTGAGTAATGTTAGTTTTGAAAAGTTGACTCAGATGTTATGTCAGTAACAAGAACTGTATAAAATAAGCATTAGTTGACTTGGAAGGCTACAACACACACATTCTTATGTGGCTCTAACTTGCAAGTAAATACCCATAATTCCTAAATTCATGAGAAGAAGTTCTTCCAAAGGTGGTTTGGTATGTTCTGTGTATTGGTTCAGTCCATGAACTTCAAACCCTGTAATGTGTTGTAATAGCACTGCTTTTGAAGGAGGTCTAGACATAACTGTTTTAGATTATAACAGCTAAAGTGCTCTTATTAACATTAAATTGTCTTAATAGGCAGTTTAATGTGCTGGTCTTTTGAGTTGATATTGTTTTAATTTGCTATGAGTGGTTTCACTTTTATGATGGTTTAATTGCTTCCTAACTTTTAAATGATTTAATTGCTTGACTTTTTAATTACTCCATATTTGTTCTAGGTAATGTAAGCTGCCTTGATTCGTGAACTAGGGGAAAGGCAGAATATAAATAAATATAACTATCAAGGTGTTTTTATGTAGCGGTTCATTTTATTGCTTAGTTTTATTTGTATTCATTTTATGGCTTAGTTTTATTTGTGTCAATGTAAATTGTTTTGAAAGTGTAATCTCAAAGCACCCTGGGACTTTTCTGCATGCAAAGCATAGGTCTTTCCTTTGAGCTATGATCCTCCCATACATTTTATGCAACTCTTTTCAAGGCTTGAGTAATGTTCTCATAAAATACCTAATTGCACTGAATTTGTTTGCAAAAAACGTTTAGAGTTCCACAGAAGTCTTTATTTTCAAAAATGTTTATTTCCTCATCAAAACCAGTCTGGCAAATATATACTATTTTATCTTTAAGCTAATCTAGATGTGACAGCAACAACCACATCTATGCTTATATGAATAACATACAGAATGTGGCAATGATTCTTTGCTTGGTCAATACTGTTCCAATTCCAGGGGTAGAAATGAGCCATGTTTCTAGATGTATCTACCTGGGGACAGAAAACTGTGAGTGAGGGAAAAAGCTAATTCTCTCATACCCTCATGTACCCCTTTCATAAAATTAAATGTTTTCATTTGTTCTTTTATATGCTGTGGTGTCATTATTTTCCTCTATTTCCTTTTTTAAAAGACTACAGTTTTTGAAAATTCGAATTGAAGGAGAAGTTATACAGTGGGGAAACAATATTTTGGCCATAACTCCCATGTTTGGTATTTGTAGCGAAAGTACTATTTCCTTGCTTCCGATTTGTTTGTTTAATGTCGTGATGATCGTTACAATTTTCAAAACATTTGATGTAACCTTTGGGCATCTTATTTTAGTACTTAAGCATGGATACTTCGGCCAAGATTCAATGATAGACCTTGGCCATCCATTCTCCCTATCACTGTAGCCTCTTTTGTGTCCCAAAAACTTGGTCTGTATGACTTAGAAACCCTAATAAGGTTTTTTTGGGAGTAACATGAAATTGCTTAGGGGGGAAAGTATGGAAGAAATTTAACACAATTTCACAATTAGGTTTTTAAAACAGAAGACGCACTCATTTTTACGAAGAGGTTCATAATATGAAGTATTCATGCATTTGTCTATGAAATAATGTAGCCTGGTTTTTAAACCCCTTTAATGTGCTAAATGGGAAATCAATCTTTTTAATCCTTGGCATCTAAACACATTGAAAAAAGAGCTAAGAAGATTTCAAGACACAAGGAGTAGTTCGAGGCTGCAAAATCTTTCAGTAGTTTGTGCAGACTTAGGTCAGAAGGTGAAGAACCAATCACATCTTGTTTGTTGTTGTTCATTCATTCAGTCGTCTCCGACTCGTCGTGTCCTCATGGACCAGTCCACGCCAGAGTTCCCTGTCGGCCGTCACCACCCCCAGCTCCTTCAAGGTCAGTCCAGTCACTTCAAGGATGCCATCCATCCATCTTGCCCTTGGTACATAACTGAATTGGTTAGTGGAATTCAGGTTATTGAGACTTTCTAGTTAAGAGAACAGAAGGAAAGCTCTCCTGAATCAGACCAAATGTCTAGTCCTGGATTCTGTTTCTTGCTTCCTATAAATCTACACAAAGGATATGAGGCAAACGTATTTCTCGCTTATATTCTCTTTCACCTACTATTGAGAGGCACTCTTCCTTAGATACTGCAAGTAAGGTGCAGCCATCATTTACATGCTGTCATGTCCTCACTATTGATCGTTTTATCCTTCAGGCATTGGTCTAAATCCCCCTTTAAAGCTGTCTGAGCTGGTGACCGTTGCTATGCTTTGTGATAGTGAATTCCATACTATAATTTTGCAGTGGTGCACTGGCTGAAGGATAGCCTGTTTTTTTTTGTTTGTTTTTTTTGTATACCCCGAATCTTGCTTGTCATTTTCCAAAGTCTTTTAGCAGTCCTTTCATTTGTGAAAAGTTCTGCCTTTTGTAGTCCATTGTAATTGTCCTGGACTTCCTTTTCAGTTTTCCATTCACACACATTAAATTTTGATAGCACTGTGGTCACTGTTTCCAAGCTGTTCAATCTTAGCTGACATGAAGGTTGATATATGTGAAGTCTGGAGACGCAATCTGGGGTCATCCCAAATAAGACAGAGCTCTTTACTCTTAAATCCTGAAAATGAAATGCAGTATAAATTAAAGAGACGTGAGAGAATTCTTCTCATTTGAAGATAACATATACTGTTTTGCTTTTTTAACCTGTGACTTCTGAAATACAATTAGAGAACTAATGTCCTTGATTTTGGCTGATACACTACCTTTGTCTGCATTCCAAATGTTGTATAAATGGCATTTATAAAGATGCAGAGTTGAGAGTGGGGCTATGATGCTGTGTACAGCTGGGACTTTTTATAAATAAACAAGAATGTAACACAAATAAAATGTATCACTTGTACAAACATTCTAGGCCACGGGGAGACCAAAAGGGGAAATGAGGAACCTGCAGTTTTAAGCTTCCTTTTGAGAAATATGATATTCAATAGCATTTGAAATATTTGCTTTTAATGATTTTAAAAAACTGAGCCGCTGATGCACACTTTGTGCAGCTGTTGAACTTGCAGCTCTCTCCCTAGGAAATGTAGTTTGGAAGCAGCTTCGTTGTCCTGCATATTAATGAAATTTACCAATGTATGCATATACAGTTACATGCTACCTCCATATTATTTCAGAATAATAACAGCAACCACCACCACAAAACTGTATTGGTTGAATTAGAATAATGCATAGTCTTATGTTGTATTGCATACTTTTTTGCCGTTAGTTTTAAGTGTAAGAATTATTAACTCACTAACAACAAACTTAAATGTATTATAGATCATCCTGGTAATTTACTGTATTTGTTATGTTTTGATCAGATATTGTTGCCTATTTTGGCCATTGCACATAATGATCAAGTTTAGAAAAATCAGAGTGCACACTGTGGTTTGGTAACTGGCAGACCCATGAGAGCGCTTCCTCCATACTCTACTGTTCTTTATAGAATCAGAGTTGGAAAGGGCCACAAGGCTCATCTAGTTCCATCCTAGTTTCATACAGGAACACACAACTAAAGAAGACCCATCCCACCTCTAAAGACTTCCAACAAGATTTTTTTTAAAAATAGAACACAAGTATCCAAGTTAGGCCCTGTGTGGTTGTTTTTATGTATCTTCATTGTAAGTAGGTCATAACTTAATGTTCAATTAAAATATTATTCTTAGGGCCACCAATTACACTGACCACTTAATGCAGTTTCAGTTTTGCTTCACAGATCATTAATGTACATAGGAAATCTTGGAATCAGTTTGAGGCATGTATTGTGATTACACAAACTACAGAGAACTGATGTGCATTAAGGGCTTTCTTTCACAAGTTTTTGTGGGGGTTGTTATCTGTCTGTCACATCTGCTAGTTTCCAACTGCATTCAATGGACAGTGTTATTAGTGCCTTAGAGCTTCATTCAACATTGCATGATTATAGTTTATCTTATTTAACAAATAAGTCCTATCCTGTTTTGTCCCTGGGGCCTCCTATGTGCCCCCAAATTTGTTGAATAAAGTGCCCACTTTACTAAGCAGATGGGGGGACGGGGACACAGAGGACGTAAGAGGGTGGTTTTAATTCCCCTGGCAGATGCCATTCCAGTTTGAATTCATGCTTAGAACTGCATATACAGAATAGAATAATCTTACTAAAAAGTTATCTGGTCAAGTAACATATAACTGAACTCAGCCTAAAACAAAGGTCTGATAACATTGCAGCTATTGCCGAACACTGTATTTGCATTGGGCTAGTTATAACTATGAAACAACTGTCCAGCATTCTGCACATATCAGCTTCATCCCTTTTCTGGATGTATTTCCTATTTACTCAGTGTGGCTGCAATCTGGGCTGATTCTCACCATCACAGTCACTGGCTCTTCACTGGACTTGTGTACATCCATATTCCAGTTTGTATTGGGGATGGGATTGTGAGAGTGTGGATGGGTATATGATTTAATATAACAACCACAGTTAAGCAGTTTTCCTTCTCATACCTGTGTTTTGTTTATTCTTTTGTTAACAAAATAAAGATGTTAATTTGCATTTTAGTCTTAGTTCAACTGGTTAAAATATGGATTTGTTTCACCTAGATAGGCATCTTCTGTTTTTTGAAGGCAGTGCCCTCAGTGCCTAACAGTTCATGAAAACATTTTTCAAATATAAAAAATCCAGTGAGAGCTAAAATATTTATTTTATTTATTTTATTTATTTGCTGCATTTGTTGACCGCCACTCTCAGCCCTAGGGCGACTCGCGGCGGTGTACAACATGTAAAAGACAATTTACAATAAAGCACGACGAGAAAAACAACATATCACTAATACACACTAATATAAGAAGAAAAACATATTAAACTAAAAGCAAACAATCCAGAGAACCAGAGCAAAACAGCAGAATTAAGGGCTTTCTGAAAAGGAAGTTTTCAATTGCTGAAATGGTCCATAAATAAAAATGGAGCAAATTTATACTCTTAAGAGTATCTGAATTCCATAGATGTGATGCCATCACATAAAAAGCCTTTTTA
The DNA here is from genome assembly GCF_037176765.1 of Anolis sagrei. NCBI lineage: Eukaryota > Metazoa > Chordata > Lepidosauria > Squamata > Anolidae > Anolis > Anolis sagrei. The sequence continues at coordinate 323,819,526 of NC_090021.1, forward strand.
AATGCATCACCATCTACCATCTCTCAGAAGGTGATGGCATACAAATCAACTGAATCTTATAAGCCAGTTGAATTAATATGATAAGATGGAGAGACAGGTCACATAAATAGGCTTGTCATCTTTTTTGCTGTAACAGAAATCCTGTGTTACCTCATACCTTGGAAAGCTGCATGAAAACTAGCAAGAATAGCAGGTGATGTTTGCTGTGGTGCTCTGTCCTGTGCTGGTGTAACTTCACCTGTTACATAATTGTCAAAAAGTTTGGAAAGCTACAGGAGCTGAGTTAAAACAAAATGGTTGGCAATGCTATGCATAATTTATTACGATCAACAGATCAGACAAGGCAATGCTACAGAGAAACTATTGTCTTCTGCTGGCTTTACTACATAGGTATCCTTTGAGGCCTGCATGATACTTAAGACTACTACCTGTGTACTTCTCTGAAGTTTAGGACAATCATTAGCAATTGCAACATCTCAAAGTCTTAAATTCTCAGATAGTGAACACTGCTTCCTAGGTGCACTTTTTGTTCCGTTACTTTACTATGCTTGATGTGTTGGAAAAGGAGGAGAGTATTGACTCAGTGTGCATTTACACTGTAGAATTAATGCAGTTTGACACCATTTTTAACTGCCATCTCTCAATGCTATGGAAACATAATCCTTTTCATCAGACTTACGTTCTTGCTACTTTGTGACAGAGGAAGAAGGCCTGCAAAAAAGTGAGAAGACTGGATTGACCTGACAGAATAGAGTTTAGAATAGTTTATCTGTGAAGCGGATTGAATAACAATGAAGAACATTGTTGGGCAGAGATTTAGGGTAGTATTGTTCTTTAATTCAAGGCTCTTTGTTTCCTGGAAAGATAGTTCAGCTTTGATGGTGCTTTGGCTGAGCTTCATCAATTTAGAGATCCACTTTACCTAAGAATAATGTTAGTTCTTACAGCAGTTAGATTAATAGTTCCTGTTTTCAAATTATAATACAAGCAAACTGATTTATTTTCTCTTATGGTGGGTATATCAAAGCCAAGCCAAGAGCAGGCAATGTTCTAGAAAAAATGTTAAGGTAAGATATTTAAGATAAAGGAACTCCTTTAATCTTTTTTTCTAAAACCTGTATGACAGGCATATTTACATAACATATTGGTTAGTATGTATAAATACCAGTGCTGTAGGCTAATTTTATGGGAAGAAACTGGCAAAACCATCCTTGAGTATCCCTTACATAAGAACACCTCCACGTAAGTCAACAGGCGACTTGACACATATATTCAATTATTACACATGCATATATTGGATTATTGTGATTTCTAGCCTTGGTACTCTTTTCTCAATTATTTTTTATTAGTAATGAATAATTTGTGTCTGTAAGACTCTATGGAAGAATATGCGACCGTCAGCCCTCTGGGTTTGAGGACACAGGACCCCTATGAAAATGAAAAACTGCAAATACAGAAAATACACTTTTTTACCTACAAGAACACATATCTAGGAATTTCTAGGTCCTTCAGCACAACTCTATAACCTAGAAATTTCTGGAGAGTTCTCTCTAGGTCCTCCGGTATGTCTGGTTAACATTTGGCAAAAGTTGGCCTCAGAGTTGTCATGAAGAATCTAGGGATTCCTAGAGAAAACATTAAAATTAAATCAGAATAATCCAATCCCCAAAAGTCAAAACTGCAGGTGTGGAGAACTGGTTGTATTTGTTTTTTTTTAATGTTATGAGTAAGTTAACAGTTTATTCTGTTTTTAGTGTTTATTGCCTCTTCCTAATAAACTGGAAAAACCAAAAGGGTCCCAATTGATGATTTGGTAGATACCTAATTGAATTGTAAGTTTCATATACTAAACTTGATAATTGTAGGCTGTTAAGACATTATTACTTAGCCACTTTGAGTCTCCTTGTGATGAGAAAAGCAGAGTATAAATAAACATAATTATAGTAATAATAATAATAATAATAATGCTTTGGACACAATTGTGATAATGTCTTAATGCAACTGATATTATCAACATTATTGATATAAGTAGAAGTAAATGTATGCAGCATTTTGGAAAGACAATGACTGGAATGGCGATTTGATGGACGAGACTGTTTTATTGTTTTAATGATTGTTTTATTGCTCATGGGTGTATTTTTTTAATTTGATTTATGTCTAATTTTAGTGTATAATTGTAATTGTTTGTACTGGCATTGAATTTTTGCCATTACTTATGTATAAACTGCTTTGAGTCCCCCTCGGGGTGAGAAAAGCGGTATACAAATACTGTAGATAATAATAAATAAATAAATAAATAAATATTGCAGATCAGTAAATTGAGAAGACCAAGCAATCATTTAATATCTCTTAAATGTATATTTCCTCTTTCTACACAAAACGGCACACAGATTGGGTAATATTAAGAAAATACAAGAGCCTGGTGGTGAAATACTTTGAATATTAGATTTGGATTCTGAGAGATCAGGGTTCAAATCACCCTATAGCCATAAAATTCCACTGAATTCCAAGTCACACTCAGCTTTAGAGAAAGACAGTGGCAAAGCACCTCTGAATAAATGTATTTATTTATTATTTAAAACATTTATATTCCACCCTTCTCACCCTGCAGGTGACTCAGGGCGGAGCACAACATATATACGGCAAACATTCAATGTCGGGACATAAATCTTACAGGAAACCTCTATTGTAAGGGTTCCCTGAGTCAGAGTCAACTTGAAGGCACGTAACAAAAACATATATCAAGCCGTATTTTGGAAATGATTAAAATACATGAATAAAGAGAACATTGCACCCAGCCAGTCTGACCCAGTTTCAACAACAATGTAACTTAAATGTAAAAGCCTACCTAGAAATCAGGATGGCAGAGAAGGGGCTCTTCCTAACTTTCTTTGGAAGGCATTTCCAGAGCTTGGGATAGCTACTCAGAATACCCTCTTTTATGCCCTTTCTAGAACTGTATGTGATGTGGTGAGACTCATTGAGGACTCTTTTCCGAAGATCTCAAAACCGAAGTTGGCTTCAGTGGTAGAATATGGTCATATCCTATTTGTGGTGGTACAATAGAACCTGTGTTTTGTTTTGTTTGAAACCTGGAGCAGAGGAGCCATTCTGAGAAGAGCAGCGGTATCATTGAGTCATATATTTGTTCTGAGGGTAGAATTCACAAAATTCGCTGGAGCCTATGCAAATTTACAGATTGGGAGAAGTGAAGGAGACAGCATATTTTTGTTTCCTATTGATAGCATATCATGACAGGGGGAAGCCTACCTACCACTTCTATTTACCCAATTTTTGTCCGTTGTGCTAGGAAGGTTCACTGGCTTTTCCCTGGAGATTTGCTGGCTTCAATTCTAGTGGTGGTACTTAGCCAAGTCTATCAGTGCCAAGGGATTTTGGCCAAATTCCAGAGTTCTTCCTTTAGTGTCACTAGTCTTTCAGATTGTACTGTAAGCTTACTTGATTTGGTGTAAAATTGGAATTAGACATATGTCTTGGCAGTCTTTTGACTTAGGTTTTTCTCTGTGTTTAAATGCTCATGATTTAAAACAACAGACAACTTTATAGCGCTTCTTTCTAACAATAAAACATTCTACTGGCCCACAAATATTTTATTTCTGTCACAGTGTCTTTGTTCTGCAGAGTTACTTGAGCTTTTAAGTGTGGGAAAGTATACTTGTCTTGAAAGAATTGTTCATTGATTGGATTCAAAGCAAGTAGATGTAGAAGCTCTTTTACCCAGTTTAAAGTTTCATAGAAGTTGGTTAATTTTTTGTCCTGAATCATACTTTTTTGCTTGGAGATAATAGAAAAGCACACATGTGGTTGGGGGAGATATTTTGATACTCTAAAATTCAAAGTTCTAGTGTTCCTCCCATTTGTTTTATGAAAAAAAATTTTTTTCAAATGCATTCAGGTAGATCATTTAGGTTATAAATCAGCACTCTTTTCTTTCCAAACACCGAAAACACGCAAGGCCAATATAGGAGAAAGTGAGTGTCTTTCTGAGAATCTGTCTGAAAGATTACTAATTAACATGAAAAACAGAAAAATCTGAAGGGCAAACAATAGTTATAGAAAGCAAAAAGAAAGTGATGTAACTAAATGAGGAGTTGGAACAGGAAAATAGCACTCTTCCTACATCTTTGTAGGGTTCATAAAACTGTGTGAGAAAGCATGGTTGAAAGGCTCCTCATAGCAAAGGAGACATATAATTACATTTTCAAGCATAAATAGAAATCTGTCTGAAATTGTATTTCCTAAAGGCATCTGTATATGTGGCAGTAAATGAATTTCATACTCTGGTGGTGAGTTTCTTGGGAAGATACATTGATTTCAGAAATCAAAGATGTCATATTTTAAATGGTTAACCAGCTTAGGAAAGTGCTAAATTCACAGGTAGTATATTGTCAACAGATAACAGATTGTCAACAGATAAGGAGTATAGCTTTCTCTTTCTAAGATTGTTTTAACAAGCCAAAAAGAACTTGCTCACAATGCATTCTGCCTATTTGGGTGTAGAGCAGTGGTTCTCAACCTGTGGGTTCCCTGGTGTTTTGGCCTACAACTGCCAGAAATCCCAGCCAGTTTACCAGCTGTTAGGATTTCTGGGAGTTGAAAGCCAAAACAAGTTGAGAACCACTGGTATAGATGAACCTCTGAAAATGTCTGCAAATAATTCTGTACCCTTTTGACCAGCACCTCATTCTTGCTTTTTATCTTAAAGGAGTAGTTTAAGTTGAATTGTTTATTTTTTGTTATGCAGTCAGCTCCCCACATTTACTTGGTTTAGAGACACAGGATACTTGTGAAAATGAAAAACCTCAAATAAAGAAATTGCTGTGTTTTTGTATACCTGAGATAACATCTCTCTAGAATTTCTAGGTTTTCCAGCATGGTTCTATAGTCAACATCTGCTGGAAGCTTAACATAGAATCACATTAGAGGATCTAAACCAGGCATGGGCAAACTTCAGCCCTCCAGGTGTTTTGGACTTCAACTCTCACAATTCCTACCCGTTATGAATTGTGAGAGTTGAAGCCCAAAATACCTGGAGGGCCAAAGTTTGCCCATGCCCTACCTGAAGTGTCTCTAAAAATTTCAGTATGACTAGAGAAATTTGACCATAGAGTCAGTCTGGAGACCCTACTAGGGAGATTTTAACCAAATCCAGAAATAATCCAATTCACAAAAGGCAATTCACAAAACCGCAAATGTAGATCGATGACTGTATAAAGTCAGACCCTTTAATTTATCTAATATCTTAAATATTGGCATCTCCTGCTTTTCAATAGTCTGCTTTTTGACCATCTATTTTTTCAACCCCTTCAAATTGTACAGAATCTATCAGAACTACTTACTTTCTTCCATCCCATCACACCTCTCTCAAAATCTCGCCGTCAGAAATGTCCTTATGGAAAAGTGATATTTCATTTGGAAAATTTATTCCTCCTTATTGTGCTCTCCATCCATCTCTTCGCTCTTCCTTTTCTCCTATCCCATGCAATCTGACCACAAAAGCTGGTTTCGTAGGCACAAAAGCAGCCTTGCTGCCACCTAGATTTTTTTTTTTAGATTGCCCCAGAAGCTCTTTTTCTTGCTTATATGGTTTTTAATAAATTACAATATGTGTGTGTGTGTGTGTATTATATATATACCATTGTGCATATATGCAAGAATTGATATATTTGATTATAAGCTTTTTTCATTTTACAATGAACAAAAGCATTTGCAAGCAAACAAAAAAAGTCAGGAATCTCCATTTTGAGAATTTCTGGTTATCAACAATGCTCTGGTTTCTAACCTGTCAAATCAGCGGATACCTATAATAAGTTTCCTGACTGTAGCTATTTCTCAAGTGCTCAGAATCAGTGTATGATTTAGAGTCTAAGGTTCCCACTTTATTGAAGTGGTGAACAGTAGTCTACATAAGCAACTTAAAATGTGGGTATGAAACTGGAAAATATTACAGAGTAGAAGAATGTGTGGTTCTTTTTTTTTTTTAGAAATCAGTGTTTCTGCTGTTAGTAAATATACATACTCAAATATTCAATTTTATAGCATGCTATATGCAGATGGTTTCTTAATTTAATATTAAATATTTTAATAGTAATTTTCCTATTTCGCTTGTCACCACAACGTCTTAGCCAGGTCTAATCCACCTGCAAAGGAACCAACAGTATTCAGCTGAGGAAGCAAGTGAGATCTCGCATCTGTTTGAGAGAAGGTTAGCATAGCATGTTTTCCTGGAAAGTATAGTGATTCAGTGGTGAAGGAGTGGCCTGATCATGTAAACAGAAGGATAAGAGGAAGATCAGAGGTAAATGAGATTCCAGGCAGTGTTCCAAGATGAATGAGTTCAATGTCTTACTTTCTTGCATTTGTTGGCGTTTCCACCAGTCATCTTTCATATCACACTTATGCATCTTGGTGTATTTTTAATTTTACCGCTTGCTGTACTAAGTATCTGATTTACTTAAATGAACTAAGTGTGTGTCGTGTTAATTGTGTAGGACATGTTACTGTTCATGTAGTTCATAAAAATACTCTTATTTCACTTCCTTCATTTGTGACTGGTCTGGCTAACCAAGCCAGAATTTGTAATGTTCCTCTCCCTTCACAGACTTTCTGGTCTTTCCCAGGTAAAAGTTGAGTTGGAGGAGACCATGCAAGGTTGGATATCTGTGTCTGGTTACCACATTGAGCATCCTTAAGCATGATAACCATTATTCTGCCCCATCTTTTCTGGTCCTGATCAGAAAAAAAATAGTGCACGCGCGACACCTGTTTAGGTCCTGCATGGCTAGAGCCCCTTAGATGCTTCCACTACCAGCTCTTTGCAGTTGAAGAACATCATGATCACTCTTACAACTGTGAAGATGGGAGGTGACCAGAATCTCTCTCCACAGCTGTGGAAGCATCTCACCCCATGGTTGCAGCACGGAGGAATGCTGGCTGCTTCTCATCCTTGCCCTTAGGCTCTTTCATGTCTGTTGTGGTGAATTGACATGATTGAAGCCTGCCTAAGTTGTCAAGAAGGTGACACTTCATAAGACTACTTTCTTTCTTTTTTTAAATACTTTTTATTAGATACATTTTCTCTTTAATTATACATAAAACCAGGATAGGGGTATAGGGTGAGTCTATACATACAAATTTAATACAAGGGGAAGTGGGGGGGGGGGGGGAATAATAGAAAAAAGAAAAAGGGAGAAAGAAAGAAAAAAGGGAGAGGTGTGTGAAGGGTGCCGGGAAAAAAAGGGGGGAGGGTAGGGGATTCATGTTGACTTCCAATCTTCTTCTCCACATGTCCATTTCCGGTTTCTTCCATTTTGTCTTTACTAATTTATCCCTTTCCACTTATATCATAATCTTAGTTTCCTTTCTTCTCATTCCTTTCTCTTCTATACTGCTTTTATGTCCCATGCTCTTCCTTTCTTTTTATTAGTTTTTTTTACTATTTTCTTCGATGAAGTAAACGTCCACCGTTTTCCAGTTTGTCTTTACAATCGGTCTTCCATAAGATTCTTTTAAAGCAAACGTTAATTTGTCCACGTCTTTAATTTCTTGAATTTTATTTAGCCATTCTTCTTTCGTTGCAAGTTCACTTTGCTTCCATTTTTTTGCTATTACCATTCTAGCGGCAGTAGAGAGGTATGTAAATAAAATGTCCTTGTTTTGCTTTTCAACTTTTTCGTGTGTTAGTCTCAATAGAAAATATTCTGGCTTCAGCTGGATCTCTATTTTCAATATTTTCTCGCATGTCTCCTGTACCATTTTCCAAAAGGTCTTCACTTTGAGGCATGTCCACCAGGCGTGAAAGAATGTTCCGACCTGCACACTGCATTTCTAGCATTTGTTCTGGGTGTTTCTGTACATTACGCTTAATTTTTGAGGGGTCATGTACCATCTAAAGAACATCTTAATCAAATTCTCCTTTAAATCTGTCGAGTAGGTGTATTTGATCTTTTTAGTCCATAGTTTCTCCCATATGTTCACTTTTATCGTTCTTCCAATATGTGATGCCCATTTGATCATGCATTCTTTAACTACCTCTGTCTCCGTCGTCCAGGCCAGCAGTTTGTTATAAGTCTTGGTTATAATTTTTTTTCTTTCAATAAGATTCTACCACTTTCTTATGTAACAGTGATAGTGGTAAATTATTTCAATGCACTAGTGTTAAATCATCCCCCAGGATTACATTTTCCTTTCTGCAAGTCTAGAGAGAGATCTGCCTGCAGGCTGAGTGGTTAGATTATATATCGGGTAGGACTTATCTGGTCTTCCACATGTTGAATTACAACTCTTCATCTTTTTCACCATTAGCTATACTGGTTAGATTTGTTGAGAGTTGCAATTTAACAAGATCTGGAGGGCTGCAGTGTTCCCTGATGATGAAGCTAGCATTTTGAGAAAACAGAGTTTTGTCTTGAGCCTTGAAATAGCAGCCAAACATCCAAATGTTACTAAACCAGATTGGCAGGTTTCATGATTACTACATAAACAAGGTTAGCGATACTCACACACTCACTTCTTGGGCTGTTGGGGTACATCTTGAGAGTATTTCAGAAAGGAAAAATTTCATAGCAGAAACTTTTAGGGTCATTCTGCAAGTTTTATCTCTCCACTTCTCATTCCGTGACTGGATTTTTTTCTTCAAAATTAAGCCATACTTGCTTTATTTTTAACTCGCCCACTCTCCTATGAAGGAACTCAGGGCAGCTTCCAAAGACAAAAATGGCAAACATTCAATGCTACGTGCTATGACAAAAATTAGAAATGAAACAGAAACCAAGAAACAGCTAAATATGTATGGTTAAAATAAACCAGTATAACCTAGGATAAAACATGTAGTTGATCGTCTTCATAAATAACACCACAAGATGATAAAATCTGTATAAAAGTATAAAATATACACATATAAAATATGACTCTCCCATGATTTAAGGTAATATAATCAGCATTGTCAGACATTGTTGGACATGATAAAACATGATAAAAGCAATAAAATCTCTCCAAAGGCTAATGTGCAAAGCTATGTTTTTAATTGTTTCTTAAAGGAGAGGAGTGAACAAGCTGTCCTAATTTCCAGAGGGAGGGAGTTCCAGGGGAAGGGAGTGGTCATGAAGAAGGCCTCCTCTCTCGTCCCCACCAAATTCACTTGAGATGGTGGTGAGACCGAGAGAACCCCCCCCCCTCCACTGACCGCAATGTCCATGTTGATTTGTATGTGGAGATGCAGTTAGTTTAGGGCTTTATAGGTAATAACCAGCACTTTGTATTTAGCCCGGAAGTGGATCGGCAGCCAGTACAGTGGCTGTAACATGGGAGGAGTTCAGTGTGTTCAAGCAAGAAAAAGAGTAATTATTTGGATGCTTCTGTTTTTCCTATTCAGTACACATGGAATATCATTTATAACAAGAAGTTTAGGGAATTTTGTAGCACTTCAGTAGGATGCATTGGGTTAGCACCCACCTTTCTGGTTTTATCTCTTCACCGCAATTTTTTATTTATTGCCACTTTGCTCAAAAAGTGAGATGCATAAAATTTTATTGATGTGTTATATACTGATTGTTTTGATTGTTTTTAGCTGTGATAACTGTTTTAACTATGGTTTTGTACATTATGTGTATTTTGTGTAGGCATCGAATTGTGCCTTTTTGTAAGCCGCCCTGAGTCCCCCCTTGGGGGTTGAGAAGGGCGGGGTAAAAGTATCTGAAATAATAAATCAATAAAAATAAAATCAATAAAAGGGAGGGTTGACATTGTTCTGTTTTTCTGGTCTGCTGCTGAACTTAGAGCACAAATCTGAATGCTTTGTCACCTGGGCTCGCTTCATGTTTGCCTATTTCTCTGACTGTTGTTGCCTTTACCATCTCTCTTTGCCTTCCCAATGTTTTCTTAGGGTCTTCCTTTCAAGTGTTCCATTTGATTCATTTGGAAAAGATGTAAAAATATAGTTGGCTCAGATACCATACTCTGCTTAGTGCCAAGTGAAGAGGAGAATGAAGTTTACTTACCTGTCATCTTTGGTGCTAGAGAGGCAGAAAGGAGACTTGTTGATTGATATGTGGGAGTCAGGTTAGTTAACTTAATTATGATTGACAGAGATAAGAAACCCCTCGGTATGGCAGCTGGATTATGGACTTAAGACAGACATCCTTCCAGAATTAAAGCCAAATTATGAGTTGCCCAACAGTAATCTGCTAGCAACGTACACATTTACTTCTTTCTCCCTTTCTATTATTAACTTCCTGGATCACACTTATAGTTTACTATGGCATCGAAAATTTATATAAAACACTGACTATTCTGGCTGGGCAGCATAACTCTTCTTAGGCGTATCTGTAGTAAGCTATGCTGAAATGGCATGGCTAATCATAGTTATTGAGGAATATGAAATTTAGATCTGCATTAGGTCTGTCGGGATTTGTTCTTCTCTTTTGATGTTTCTGTTAGTTAAAAGTTGGTTTTGCCGTAACATTCTGTGCTATGCCTGTTGTAATGGTATTCAGAACTGAGCTGGTTAAAATGTTCCAAACAGTATGTTTTTTTTAAAAAAGCCGGTAGACTTTTCAAGATGACACACTGTGGTGGATTCAGATGTTATGATATTAGACACATCCTGATCTGTAAACCTTGCAGTGCTTCTTTCTTTATCTCCTGCCACTCATTGGAAAGCACATTTCTGTTTGAAGCTCATTTGCTTAAGCTCATCTGCTTTGAGTTTCCCACTATTCATTTTTCCCTTCTTCAACTTTTTGTACTTTTTTCTCATATGTCATTGCTCTTTGTTTTTCACACTCCTTTTCTACAGAGCTTTATTTGTTTCATGTTTAATTTTTTAATTTAAAATAATAACAAATAGTTATAAAATTCATTGTTTATAAAAAGGTTATTATAACATGGCATTCAAACAAAATTATCCATTCATATGTAGAAAGATTTTTTTCTAAAAACCCTTTATATTTTTCTGGGACCCATAAGCTGTTTCAAGTGTGATGGTTAAATTAATGAAGTGATACCAATTTGTCACAAAGCCATGCGTGGTATTAATTCCTTTCATTTTCTGTAAATTTCTGGTAGGTTTTTCTACTAGTGCAATTTCCCAGACTCAGTTATCCATCCTTTCATGTTACATACTTATAGCAGTTTCCAGCGTATTGTAATTTCCAGTTTCTTCAGCATAATGGAGATAAATTTTATATTTATATGGTGTATTTTTATAGGACGACAGTGTCATCTTCTTACTGTTTTTCAAACTGGTTCTATCCATTTGAGTGGAATAGCTTTATATGGCACTGATGCCCATATTTGATTCTAATTAATATCATTTATTTGTATCTCTAAATCATCCTGCCAAACTCTCGTTTTCTCCCCACAATCTTTCATTTTTGAATATCAATTGGTCATTAATATATTTTTGATCCTTGTCCTTTCAGTTTATCACTTTTATCCATACATAATTTTTCAATGAAAGTTAAAGAATTGGTGGGTGACCTTTTACTATAAAATATTTTGGCTAACAAATAAGTTTCATTTCTTTCAGTGAACTAGTTTTTCTCTCTATTGTGTCCTTCAGCTTCTCTAAGCAATATCCACTCCTTTAGCCATACAAAACAACAAGCCTTGTAATACAATTTGACATTAGGGACTTTGAAACAAGACTGACTGGTTTAAAAACTATCAGACAGTAGCCACCAATTTCTTCTCGTGCATGCGGCTTCAACTGGTATGGTTGCTTTCCCGCTTCATGCATGTTCTAGCTGTAGTACTACATCTAGCTTCAGTCAGATTTCTGTGTTGATTTTGGTATTGAAGCTGCACTTGTTACCCTGATTGATGACTTTTGCTAGGATAGAAGAGCAAGGTGTGGGCGGAGAAGACCTGTTGATTCTCTTGGATTTTTCAGTGACTTTAACTACTATCACTCTGTATGGTTGTTTGGATAAAAGCACTGCAGTGCCTTAAATAAGCCATTTCCAGATGATGGTGTTACTGGGGATGCTTTCATATGTACCCCCCCCCCCTTTTACAGTAATTTTTATTATACATACAACAAGGGTATATAACAGAATTAAAGGTATATTTTATCTATATCTATAAAACATTCCTACCAATCAGGGGTGAAGGAATAAAATCGAGGAACCATAAAAGGGATGGGAAGATGAAAGCAAGGAAAAGAGAAAAAAAAGAAAGAAAGGGATAAAAAACTATAAAAATGGAAGTGAGGATCATATTATCCTCTTAATTTCTTCAGGGATTCATTAGTCATGAAAACTGCAAGTGAAGGCATTGGGGAGTTGGGGTAAGATGCCATCACTTATTTCTTTAATTCAGGTGAGGTGGTATAAATAAATTTGTAAATATGTGGGCACAACAGACAAGACTCAGCTATTAGTGGGCACCAATGAATGGTGATTCTAGGCAACCCTTCCCATATCATTGCTTCTCAAGAAATTTATCTGCAAATGCTTGTAGGAATAATAATAATTTCCACGATACCCACAGAGCGATTCTCATATGGATTTGCAGTCCATGTGGGGGAACACTCTAGGTTGGAGGGAAGCAACTTCTAAGAAAAGTAAAAGGAGCCAGAAACAAAATATACTTCTAAAAGTTCAGCTCTGACATTCTGTGTGTCAGTCCCATTTTCACACTCCACACTCATTGATTGACCAACATGTTAATCCACCAGTGCTAACCCAGTCCATTCCAGTGATTAGTTTTTAAGTTAGTTAATTAAATTCTAATTCATGTTAACATCAAAATTTCAAATCGAACATTTCATGTTGTGGTGAAAACCAGCATCTGTACAATTTGGCAGAAGTACAAATTCAGAATTTTGACATAAGCATTAGAATGAAAAGAACGTGCAGTGATTAACCAACACCACCATATTAGAATTTTTCCATAGCAACCCAAGATACAATTATGCAAACTGTGTCTTGTTGTAAAATAACTTCTAAGTCAAATTTGAAAGAAGAAATTTATGTTCTTTTTTGTGAACAGCTTATTTAGAACTGACTTGCCTCTTATAATAAATACATTCAGGTGTAATCCTGTATAAGTCTCGAAACTGTAATCCTAAAATTGACCCCCAAAACTGGGTTGACTTATCCACAAGTCAATGTAATTTATTCCACCTCAACTCTGATGAAAAAAGGAACTGTGAGTAGAGTAGCAAAGAGAACCTAAAAGAAACACAAAGCCCTTCTATTCTCTTTGCTGGTGCTTTCCACCTCTCTGCAAAATGACCCTCAGCCTATCCACAGGTCAGATAAAAATCCATAATTTTGGCGCACAAAAATGCCAAAATTATAAGGTCGACTTATATACAAGTTTATGTGTTATCTTTTAAAATCTTTTTTAAAATGTTATTTTTATTGATTTTCAATATAATAATATTTCTTACCCACCTCCTTGTGGCTTGAGGCGGGTTACAGAATTAATGAAAACACATAAACATGACAAAAGTACTACAAATTCACATATTAACATGTATTTCTATAAAAGCTACGTATTAAAGCATATTTCTATAAAATATATATTACCATTTCCTGTGAAGGAAATGAAGTAGAAACTGTAGAACACATTTTATTGAAGTATTACACAGTTCAATGTAGCCAACTTTTATATCCACTTTTTTCTTGCATGATCAGCCATCCCCTGCAGGGGATTGTTAGATATCTTTTAGAAGACAAGTGCATAAAACAGAGATTAAACACAAGAGACATATTAAATTTTCATGCTTAAAGACTGACTGGGTACGCTTGCCAGAAGAGATGGGTCTTTACATGGTGTTTAAATTCAAACAGCTGATCTAGCTGTTGGAACTCTACTGGCAGGTCATTCCAGAGCCTTGCGAAAAAGTCCTCTGGGTTATGATTGCCAGTCAGGTTCTCACTGGTTGGAGCAGACGCACCCCAGATGACCAAAGTGTGTGGGGCGGATTGTACAGGAGAAGGTGATTTTAATGGCCAAATTTTCTGTTGTTAAGATAAATAGTAGGAGAGCAAGTGGGCATCCTTGCCTAACTACCCTTTGGATTGGAAAATCCTCAAGAGTGTTCTCCGTTAATTTGTACTATTTCCCTTTGGTTGGAGTATATACTCTTTACTTTGTTGAGAAACTTGTTGCTGCACTTTATCATTTTTGAGATTCCTCTATGCATTTCCAGTGGATCTTATTTAACACTTTTTCCACATCCAAGAATGTAAAGGCTGCCTGTTTGTCTCGATTATACTATAGATTATACTATAGTTGATTATTGTTCTCATGTTATCTTTGGTTTGTCTAACAAGCAAGAAACCTGCCTGGTCCACATTTTTCCAAGTTCTCAATACATTTTTTATTCTGTTGGCCAGTATGGCTCCAAATAATTTGTAATTTGTGTTTAACAAAGCGATGGGTCTATTGTTTTGAATCTTTTTTATATTCTGGTCTTTTTTTAGGATTAACATAACATTAGCTTCTCTCCATGAATCAGGAATGGATCCATTCTGTACAGACTTATTCATTAATTTGTGTAATTGAGGAATTACACAAATAAAACAAATGAAACAATTTCCATTTTTTTGTAGAAACCCATCTGGTCCTGTGGCTTTATGGTTTTTTAAATGTTTAATGGCCATTGTGATTTCGTTTGTAATTATGAGGCTACATAACACATCTTTATCTTTTGTAAAAGTTGTTAAACTTTTTAGGATAGTTGTATAATTCATCTTGATGGACAGAGCTCTAATTTGGTTTTCTTATCTTTAATGTTGTCTTGAATTACATGTATTTGATGTTGCCTCTTCTTTTTCACTTCACAATATTTTTGGATGAAAATGCCCTTCATATAGACCTTCATTGTGTCCCAAATTGTTCTTAGTTACATTCTCGGAGTCCGATTCGTTTTTTAAAAATTCACTGATCTTCTTTACATTTTTCTACAATGTTTTCTTGTCTTAGTAAATTGTCATTTGGTCTCCATGTAAATTATCTTGATACTAACTTTATTTCCACAGATCTTGAGGTGTGGTCTGAGATGAGTGTTGGATGTATCATAGAGTTTTTTATCGAGTTGCAAATTTTGCTGGGATTTTACTGTAGCTGTTATAACTGTTCGTTAACTAGTATATTTAAGTGTTTGCAATTATATCAGGATATTGGAAATTGAGAAAATAAATAAAATAAAGAGCAGCACTGGGAAGAGGTAATTGGGAATATTGGCTTTTTTCTTTTACCTAGTTTCTTTACCCCCTCCCCCCACTCCAAATCAAGGGCCCTCAACTCATTTTCCATATGAAAACTTGTGTTTGGGAACCTGGAGCTGGGTGAGTACTGATATGAAGTAAGGAAAACAGGTGAAATGATGAAGCATCTCTTCTGTTTAGCTCTGTTCCTGCATCTATTTTTGGTTTTATTCAAAGGCCAGTGTGGTAATTTTACATATACCTGTGCCTGGTTTAGCTCTAAAATGTAGTTAGTTGAATTTCACTAATCAAAGGAAATTTAAGTTTTGAGGATTTATAGAACATGTCTCATTTTACCATTGCACATATCTTAATCTTGCATCATGAGAGGAACTTAGTGGAAAACATTCCTAGTCAGTTGTTACCAAGGTAATACATTTTCTAGAATAGCAGGTATCCATATACTGCTCATTTGACATCAGCTTACAAACACAAGGTTAATTGTCAGAGAAGAAACAAATCAGTATTGATAGCTGTTAGCTTATCAAAAGAATGAAAACCTTTATGCATTCATGTAGTGTAGTTTCTTGATGACCCAATGTTGAATTCCCATCTGAGGAGTTTCTTCAAAAGATGGAGTTGATGTAATTCATAATGGACAGTAGTGGCATGTGTTTTGAATCAATGCCTCTTAGATGATGCTAGCACTCGCTATCTCCACTTATCTGGAGTTATACAAATATTCAATAGTGAATCTTAACAGCTTATAATTGTGTTGAAGGGCATTAGAATTTTGAAAATGTGCAAAAGAGTATAAAGGAACTAAGTAAGGGTGAAGAAGGTACTTTTGTTTGGTGACTATAACTACAAAGGATCATGAGTCTTGAATCGAGGTCTTGTGGGTGTGTGAAGTAGTTTAATCCCTAAGCATGACACAAAATCAAGGCAGCTTTGGGCACTTCTGTGTTGAGCAAGTGTATCTGTTCAGATTTTAAGAGTCTTCATAGTTTTTTTTAGCTAGAAAGATGATAAAAATGGGTGTGGAGTGGGAAGGCTAGCACCAAATAAAATGATACAAAAGATGAAAGCCAGAATGGCATAATAGTTTTGAGTGTTAGGACTTTCATCCCACAAGGAGGTGGGGGAAGTGGATGGAATCGTCTTCTTTGTGTCACATTTCATGGGGTTCCCTCTTTAAAGAAGATTCAAAGAGAACAGAGAAGAAACAGTATCTCACTATTCTGCTTTGGTCAGAACTTATCTGGAATAATACTGTGTCCTGTTTTGGGCACCACAATTCAAGAGGGATATTGACAAGCTTGAATGTGTCTAGAGAAAGGTGACCAAAATGATAAAAGGTTTGGAAGCCAAGGTCTCCAAGGAGCGGCTGAGGCAGCTGGGTATGTTTAGCTTGGAGAAAAGAAGGCTGGGAGGGGACATGATAGTCATGTTTAAATATTTGAAAAGATGTCAAATTGAGAAGAGACAAGGCTTAAGGCAGTGGATTCAAATTGTAGGAGAAGAGATTTCATTTAAACATTAGGAGGAAATTCCTGATAGTAAAAACTGTTTGGCTAAGTGTCCTGGCACACTTAGCCAGATGAAGATGCTGTCATATTGTGAAGTCCCTGTATCTAGTCCACAGCAGCCAGACAGGTCCATAGCACTAGTTATGTGCAGCAAAGAGCACGGGTCACAGTGTGTTCACAGATGTATTAAGAATGCAAATCTTTGCTTGCCCCATTCTCATTTGCCAGGATGATAAACCATAAAGTTTTCTTCTTGCCTATGAGACATACTTTTTGCTAATCTCAAGAGTTTTCAAATACATGAGAACAATTTTTGTACAAACTGCTTAGCTGAATTATCATAACTGCCGCTTATTTGTACCTATTTGATTCGGTATCTGTGTTGCAGAGTGTGTGTGCACTCACACATGCATGTACTTTGGTTCATAGAGGCAAAAGGCAGTTGTTTTTTTACAGACACAGTTCTGAGCCTCAACAAGGAAGAAAAAGAGCTCTTGTTGCCTTTTTACTAGCTGTGAGAAAATTTACAAAGGTTAAATGCATAAAAGGGTTTTGCACAACAGTCTGCTTGTTGAGAAAAGTTAACTTTGTGAGATTTCTTTACGTACTTAATATACTTGGCTCTCTGTATCCACAGATTTTGAATTTACTGATTCAGCCATACACAAAAGAGTTCCAAACACAATTCCCGATTTTGCTTTTTTACATAAGGGACACAATTTTACTTTGTCGTTATATATATATATATATAATGTGACTTGAACAGCCATGGATTTTGGTATCCACTGGGGCTCCGGGAACCAAACCCCAATAGATACCAAGGGTCCACTGTAGTGACATGTGTATGTATGCTTGAATATTACAATGAGAGAGTGAAGGTCTCATTGTACAACTTGGTTTTTTTTTTTACCTCAACTCCGTGCTGAATATTTTGTCTGTTTTTGACTCAAAGACTTTGCTGTTCCTATTAGACCATCTTTCACCACTAACTATTCTGTCATGGGGAAAAATAAAGAAGCCCTGTGTAATAAAGACCTTCAGTACAAATGAGATAAATTACTAAACAATGAACCATATTTTGTGTGCGCGTTGTATACCAAAAACAGGCAGTCACATGCAGCTCCCATTAATGATGTTTCTGGCTGGAGTTACTTTCTGACAGTATTTTTGGAGAACTGTCATTTGGAAGACAGCATCATATGACTTTTGTTGCATACAGTATTTTGCTTGAGGAAGTGATGCATAGGATTTTCCCATAAAGTGGCTGATCCTGTTATCTAAGCTGTGTCAGATTTTATTTTCAGTGTATTACAAAAAGGGATACTTTCTTTTCCTTTGCCCACAAGAGTTGGAAGACTGAAAGACGTTGACTTGTGTTCAATTCAGATGGGATAGAAACTTACTTGCCTAAGAGTACCTAAGAAGTACTCTTCAACAGATCAGACTGTGGGAGTGACCTTAAGATTTAGCAAAACCTATGTTCACTGTTTTTACATGTCAGGAAAAAATGTTGATATAAACTAAGTGGTGGGGATTAAGATGTTGGACAGTGGCTCCCCTCAGCCTTCGCTTCTAACTATGTGTTTAAAAGGACTGCGGGGGATTGCAGCACAGAAGTATTTGGAAAGTCATATGTTCTCCATCCCTGTTAGAAAGGAACAAACTTCAACTTTACAATATTTTGTTCCAGCATTTTGCTTTTGTCTAGTGCAGTAGTTCTCAACCTGTGGGTCCCCAGGTGTTTTGGTCTACAACTCCCAGAAATCCCGGCTAGATTACCACTGTTAGGATTTTAGGGAGTTGAAGGCCAAAACATCTGGGGACCCACAGATTGAGAACCACTGGTTTAGTGGTATCTTCTCTCCCCCCCCCCCCCCCGTGTGTGTGTCAGTTTGTATGTACAGTGGGGGGGGGGAGTATTTAGTCAGATACCAATTGTGCAAGTTCTCCCACTTTAAAAGATAAGAGAGGCCTGTAATTGACATCATAGGTAGACCTCAACTATGAAAGACAACATGAGAAAACACATCCAGAAAATCACACTGTCCGATTTTTAACAAATTTATTTGCAAATTATGGTGGAAAATAAGTATTTGGTCACCTACAAACAAGCAAGATTTCTGGATCTCACAGACCTGTAACTTCTTATTTAAGAGGCTCCTCTGTCCTTCACTCATTACCTGTATTAATGGCACCTATTTAAAGTTGTCATCAGTATAAAAGACACCTGTCCACAACCTCAAGCAGTCACACTCCAAATTCCACTGTGGTGAAGGCCAAAGAGCTGTCGAAGGACACCAGAAACAAAATTGTCGCCCTGCACCAGATGGGAAGACTGCTCTTGAGGAGATCCACATGGAGGAATGGGCCAACATACCAGCAACAGTGTTTGCCAACCTTGTGAGAACTTACAGAAAATGTTTGACTTCTGTCATTGCCAATAAAGGATATATAACCAAGTATTGAGATGAACTTTTGTTACAGACCAAATACTTATTATGGACCAAATACTTATAATTTGCAAATAAATTCATTAAAAATCAGACAGTGTGATTTTCTGGATGCGTTTTCTCATGTTGTCTCTCATAGTTGAGGTCTACCTATGATGTCAATTACAGGCCTCTCTCATCTTTTTAAGTGGGAGAACTTATACAATTGGTATCTGACTAAATACCCCCCTCCCCCCCAGTATTTGCTTCATGGATCATATATGGCTGCATGGATCTGGACCAGACCTGGCTTACATACCATTCCTTATCCAACTTAAATAATTGAGAGGTTTATACTTAAAAAACAAAAACAAAAAAAACCTTTGGGCCCAGAGCTAAGGGAAAGAATAGGAACAAAGTGGGTTGGCTGTTGCTAGGTGTGATGGGACAGGAACAGAAGGAATGAAATTAATTGACTACTGCTAGATGGTATGTGTATGAGGAGAGAGAAGGAAAGTAGGCACAAAGGAAGGAGGGAAAAAAGAAAAGGAAGGAAAGAGGAAGAAAGAAGTGGAGGCATATGAGGGGAAGTAAGGCAAGAAGGAAAGAAAGGGAAAGAGAGAGAGATAAGGTATATGAGGAAAATGGAGGAAGAAAACAAAGCCACAAAGGAAATGTATACCTAGGCCAGTGGTTCTCAACCTGGGGTCCCCAGATGTTTTTGGCCTTCAACTCCCAGAAATCCTAACAGCTGGTAAATTGGCTGGGATTTCTGGGAGTTGTAGGCCAAAAACATCTGGGGACCCCAGGTTGAGAACCATTGACCTAGGCTATGCCTAGGTATATACGTTCATCAGTGTATATATTGCAGTGCTTTGCTTAAGTCATGCACTGTGTAACTGAGAAGATAATGCCAACTTTTATTATGGATCCTACCCTGGTTTCAGTTTGTATGTGCCAGAATATTACTCCCACCAGAAGAAAAATAAAAAGACTTGGAACATAATGACATATGAATGTATTAAAAATTGCTAGACTGTAGGACCTGATTATAAATTGTCTGCTTGTGTTGGCTTTTTCAACCTGTCTGCTCCTCAATTCTGATGCTATGGTTGCAACAACATTATACTTCTTGTTTTGTTGTAAATCACCTGAATAGTGTGTTGCTCATTGCTAATCTCACTTTTGTTTTTGTTTTGTTTTTGTTTTTTCAGGCTGCTGATTTGAGTAAACCAATAGATAAAAGGATATACAAAGGAACACAACCGACGTGTCATGACTTCAATCATTTAACAGCCACAGCGGAAAGTGTTTCTCTACTAGTGGGCTTCTCTGCAGGGCAGGTGCAACTTATAGATCCTATTAAAAAAGAAACTAGCAAATTATTTAATGAGGAAGTAAGTGGATGTCCTTATTCTTGGTGCATGCAAGCATACACATACTATTTTGTAAATTATCCATACAAATGTTAACTTACCTTTCTACTATGAGTCAGCTTGTTTGGTTGAAAACATAAAAGCCTCTTAATATAAGAAAATATAATAGAAATTATTTAAAATATTCAATAATAAAGGAGAATATGACAGTTTTTCCCTATTTCCCACTCTGCTACAGCAACATCATCTTCTAATCCTATATACCATATTTTCTGGCATATAAAGCTACTTTTTCACCCAAGAAAATCTTCTCAAAAGTCAGGGGTTGTCTTATATGCGGGATTTGTCTTATACGCCAGGAGTCATCTTATAGAGCGGGTGCTGAAACTTCCAATCCGGATTGGAGAATCTGTGGTTGCTGCTTATTGTGGGGGGAGCTCAAAAATGGAGGTGGCCATGTCCCTGCCGTATACAGCAACTGTATGAAAGCACTAAGGGCAACGCTGTACAAGTACGGTAAAAGAAAATCCATTCATCAGAATTCGTGGTCCTGATGGTGAGGTGAAGGGGCGCCTCACCGGGAAGGTGTAAGTGAAGGGTGGAGCAATCTCCAGGCGTCCGGGGCACCCAGTGTATGGAAAAAAAAGATAGAGTGGCTCTGGGCCCAGAAAAACACACCTCTTTTACCTGTCTGGCCCGTCCTTGTATCTTATTACCGTACCTCCTCCTCTGCCTCTCATATCCCGTTCCTGAAGACTGCAGTGAAGCAGTGCAGGTGCACATGTGCGAGATCTGAGAGGCAGGGAAGGAGGTACAGTAATAGGAAAATTACCATATTGAAATAAAATCTGGTGCTTTTAAAAATTTTATTTGGTGTGCGTTGGAAGAGGGGTAGTCTTATATATATGAGTATATACAAAACTATATTTTAACTGGAAAAGTTGGGGTCATCTTATACGCCCAGTTGTCTATATGCTGGAAAATACGGTGTTTGTGATTTGCTGTTTGATTAGATTTATACCTCCCACTGTTTTCTGTTTCTCTTTCTCATCTAGATAGGATCATTCTTTCTAAAAGATGATGCTTGTGTTTGTATCATTCATTCCTTCTACTGTAAATAATGTTTTGATTACAGATGCTTAATGAATTTTTAATAGTATATTAAGTATGATAGGTAAGAACTGTAGGATGGAGTTGTCGCATTTCATACTTCAGTACAATTTTTATATAGTTCTCGGGGGATTAATCATTTTATTAGCAAATTATTACCAGTTCCAAATAACTCTTGTTAATCAAGAGTTATATATTTTGGTGTAACCAAGTATCACCAAGTTGAAATAATCCAATATCATTCTCAATTGGAACTAGCATATTATTATTCTTGTTTATGCTGTTTTTTTTCTATTATTTATTCTTTCTATATGTATTTGTCCCACCTTTTCCCCAGCTCTGGCAGTAGTATTGCGTAAATTAATAAATTCACAGGCTACATCTCATAGTTTGTTTCCATCAGTGGTTCCCAACCTGTTTTTGACCAGGGACCACTCTCCAACATCAGTACCAAAAGGGTTACAAATCAATTTTTGGTCAACTTTAGATTTGGATTGGTTATTTGTATGCTGATTCAGAAAATTGCATTGGATAGACCACATCAGTTCTAGTTTCTTAGACAGAACATATGCCATCCAGTAGTCGTCCTCTGAAAGCTATATCTTAATAATCTGAAGTTGATGTGGTAGTAGTAATCTTTCGTGGGTAGTCAGTCTCTCCCCTCCCAGTATCCTCATTGCCTTGGCACTATAAGAGGGTTTCACTAGATCAGTCGCTCTCCTTGTAACAGTGTAGTAATGGTGCGACCTCAGGCCATATTTTCATCCATGTACCACAGGTTGGGAACCACTGGTTTACAGGAACTCATCAGAGGTAATGGAAGGTACAATCAGCAACTTTAAAATCTCTTCTGTCATTTAACTAGTTGCCTTGATGTATCGGGATACATAAAATATTGTTATCTATGACTGCTGAATTTTAATTTATCCAGATTTTGGATCTTTCCTCTTCTGCCTCCAGCCAAGTTTCTAAGTAGTATGTTTACACAGCGTGTAGTTATAAAAATCCATAAATTTCTCTTGCAGTAACTTCTTATTTTCATATCAATATATTATAATATCTACAGTGGTCCCATTACACAAACTTGCCAGTTATCTGCTGGATCTCTAAAACATAACACCTTTGTTTCAAATATTAATGTTCCTACTAATGCCTTAAGTTTTTGTTTAGATTTTACATCTCTAATCAGGTTTTTAATAGGTGAGTCTTTTTTCTTTACAATGTTTTGGGTCAGACTTTCCTTTTTTTGTTAAACTGTTAATTTTTTAAATTATTTCAACAGTTTAAACCAATGATTGCATTGTTAGTTCATATTTATATACCTCAGGAGAAGCCAACTTTTGGGCATAGTTAGAATATTTTAATATTTTAAGCACAGATACAGAAAAATGAAAACTGCAGCACTGAGATGGCTCTGATTTTGTACATGTTTTCTTTGTTTTTCAGAGACTAATAGACAAGTCCAGAGTAACTTGTGTAAAATGGGTGCCTGGTTCAGAAAGTCTCTTCCTAGTAGCTCATTCCAGTGGCAATATGTACTTGTATAATGTGGAACACAATTGTGGCACCACAGCCCCACACTATCAGCTACTTAAACAAGGAGAAAGCTTTGCAGTCCACACATGCAAGAGCAAATCGACGCGAAATCCTTTGCTTAAATGGACAGTAGGCGAAGGTGCCCTGAACGAATTTGCTTTTTCCCCAGACGGGAAGTTCTTGGCATGTGTAAGCCAGGATGGCTTTCTGCGAGTGTTTAACTTTGATTCAGTAGAGTTGCATGGTACAATGAAAAGCTACTTTGGAGGACTGCTATGTGCATGTTGGAGTCCAGATGGAAAATACATTGTAACAGGGGGAGAGGACGACTTGGTGACTATCTGGTCTTTTGTGGATTGTCGAGTTATAGCTAGGGGCCATGGACACAAATCATGGGTGAGCGTTGTGGCCTTTGATCCGTATACCACTAGTGTAGAAGAAAGCGACCCAATGGAATTTAGTGGCAGCGATGAAGATTTCCAAGACCTTCTTCATTTTGGAAGAGACCGAGCAAACAGCACACAGTCTAGGCTGTCAAAAAGGAACTCTACAGATAGTCGCCCAGTAAGCGTAACATATAGGTTTGGTTCAGTTGGCCAGGACACACAGCTGTGTTTATGGGACCTAACAGAAGACATTCTCTTCCCTCACCAACCCCTCTCGAGGGCAAGGACACACACAAACGTCATGAATGCCACAAGTCCGCCTGCAGGAAGTGGCGGGGCTAACCCAGGAAGTAATGGAAATAGCATCTCGACGCCTGGGAACTCTGTGCCCCCTCCTCTTCCACGATCAAATAGCCTTCCGCACTCTGCAGTTTCTAATTCTGGCAGTAAAAGCAGTGTCATGGATGGTGCCATTGCCTCCGGCGTTAGTAAGTTTGCAACCTTATCGCTACACGACCGGAAGGAAAGACACCATGAAAAAGACCACAAGAGAAACCATAGTATGGGACATATATCTAGCAAGAGCAGTGACAAACTGAACCTAGTTACTAAAACCAAAACAGACCCAGCAAAAACTTTGGGAACGCCTCTGTGTCCCAGAATGGAAGATGTTCCTTTGTTAGAGCCTCTTATCTGTAAAAAGATAGCACACGAAAGACTGACTGTGTTAATTTTTCTTGAAGACTGTATAGTCACTGCTTGTCAGGAGGGATTTATTTGCACATGGGCAAGGCCTGGTAAAGTGGTAAGTTTTAATCCTTAATGCTGCATCAAAGAAGTAGAACTTGAATAGGTAGTTTTTCTCAAAACATAACTGAATGTTGAATATAAATTTCTTTATGCTTAATG
The DNA here is from genome assembly GCF_037176765.1 of Anolis sagrei. Lineage (NCBI taxonomy): Eukaryota > Metazoa > Chordata > Lepidosauria > Squamata > Anolidae > Anolis > Anolis sagrei. Next base: position 323,843,980 of record NC_090021.1, read on the forward strand.
TAAAAAAATTATTTCCTCAGAGCCATACTTTTGGATACTGCATGCCATATTTCTGAACGATTTGAAGTGTCTGACCCGGATAAAGTCCTTTTGAAATACAGTTGCCTTCCAGCCGGAGATGTGTTGTGTATCCAAAGTGTCAGTGATAGTTTTCCTATATTTTCAAAACTATTTTTGTATAACATGTTTGAGACAAATCTAAAAACCAATTAGTGAGGGTAAAATTGTAAGGGCATTCAGGAATATAGTCTGTTCACAGCTTGGGTAGACTGTACCTTGGTATGGAATAACATGCATTTTGGGCAATTGAATTTAGAACACTTACTTGGCAGGAATCCATAAAGCAGGATGTATTTTCACTTTTTTCAAAAGCTAGTCATAGTACTGAGAACGTTTAATGCTCCAGTGATCATCAAGACAATTTGTAGTGTCTCCATTTAAAATTTGAATAAACTGGTATTAAATATGCACTGTAATATTCTGATTTTTAATATCAATCTCCTCCAAGCATTTCTATGTGCAGAAGTCATATTTTTAAAACGTCCCTGTGTGGAATGTACCTTGTATTATATTTTTCCATTCACTTTAAAGTACTTGTTAAGAATTTTTAACTCATCCATTTCCCATTAAATCCACTTAAATGTGGCATTCACATTTTCTTTTATGTTGACCACAGCTAAAATAATTATCTAATTATACCACTTTATGCTTGGTTTGTCTCAAATGCTCATTTAACAATGTGCAGTTCAGTGACCAAGATCCAAAGAAACTTGATGTGGCTTCTGCACACGCACTTGGGTCATTTTGAGCTCATCCTCCTAGAAGATGACTTCCCCATAAGCTACCCATGAAGGCTTTGGGGATCCTTGGCTTGAAGTAAAGATTAGCAGAGTCTGGTGTTTGTGTGGAAATGCTTTATAGAAGCACATGGGTATTGATAGATAAACCAGTAATGAGTCCCTAAAAGACTGACAGTTGTGTTTTTTTTAAGGTGTAGAGTTGCACTTTTCTTTTGTTCCTGAAAGTCAGCCCTGAAAATTAGTTGGAAAAAATGTCACTGAGAACTACTAAAGTGCACAGGTTTCAAAAAGCTATCCTACAGAAATTGAAGCCCATTATGACTATACGATCTAAGCTGTGTGGCAAAAATTTCAACATTTCACCATAAACTTATCAAATGTGTGTTTGCGATGTTGTATCTGTAGTATGCCTTAGACAATCCAGGGATGTGTGGCATTGCTTTCATGGATGTGGGGAACAAACTGTGAAGATAAACGAGAAAACTATATTTATTTATTTATTTATTTATCTGTGCTATAATTATGGAAATGTTTTATGGTTTTGTTCATTTTCCCAGAGACAGTTCTGAGAGTAACTTTTCAGATGTTGCCTGGTAGAAAAATCTCAATGCTCTGCTCCATTGCAAAGTAACTGAACTCTGGCCTTTGGGCTACTTCCATTTTTTATAAATTAAATATTCTGTAAAGGAATTGCAAACTGTATTGGTCAAACTCAACTTGTTTGCAGCAGCAATTTAATTTGAAATGGATTTCAAATATTTCAGAGATAGAGTATGCAGTACCAAAAGCTAGGATTTCTATATTTGGCCAATGCGGAAATCTTTAATTAAAGGTAAGTTTCATGCTGATGCTAATCACTAGACCATTGAAAACTAATATCGCACACTGATGTAAATGGCATATTGTTTAGGACGTGTTTACTTAGACTGGGTTTCAAATTGTTATTGTTATTGTTATTATATTACTATCTTTATTTTTGCAGTTGGTGAGCTCATTCAGCTGGCCTAAACTAGCAAGATAGATGCAATGTTTACAGGGCTCAGGCCACGGAAGTCTTTTTTTTTTTAACCAGAAATGAGTTAATAAGCATTCTTTTTATTTTATACAAGAGCACTTAACTCTACATCTATTTAATGATTCTTCAAAAACAGTAGTGGTAACATATTTCCCCCTGGGCTATATACTGCATTTTGTGTGGGTCTTACCTGATGTTTGAACCCATATTTAACTTTTAAAAATAATTTTAAGCTGCTACCTGTTTATGTTTTCATTTGTCCTTGAAAACCCTGAAAAATTGCTCCCATTTTCATCAGCAAAAAGTCTTTATTGCCTTTGCCAGAAGATGTCAGTTGTCTTTGCCATATTGGTTCAGTCAGGATAGCAAATGATATGTTTTCTATGGAATGGGATATTAGAATGGGGTTAAAATAAGCAGTAATAATCTGGCTGCTTACTTGCCTTGGCTGGAAAATCTAAATTTAGTTTCCATATCAAGAACTCAGAAGGTAGATGGATATGCTGCTAAATTGGAATAAAACTACATGCACTACGACTGTAGGAGGTCCTCTTAATATGCACTCCAGATCCTGAGATTCCTTGGGTTTTTTGTGGGTTTTTTGTCCCCTTCCAAGGTAAAATTAGACTACTTTAAAGAACTCATATAACACACCCCAATCACTTCATATGGCTTTTAGGAAATGTTTTTAAAAGCTTAAAGTGTGGTGTCCAGTTCAAAATGTGGAGTAAATCCATGTTGCATATTAAGCTGAAAATTTAGATCTGTGCTAATTTATAGGGCAACTCTTGGGGCCTTAAAGCTCCTCATTACTGACAGTATAAAATATTTGCTGTGCTACTGGTAAAAGTTAAACTTCTAAATTTTGTCCATGTCTTTGGCAATTATAACCTAATAGAGACAGCAGGAAGGCTGTTGAATATCTTTTGCAGGACTAGTCATACGAATGTTTCTGTTAGATGTTGCCTTCAGTGACAAAGCCTCGTCCTTCCCAAATCATGCACCACAACCTCTTTTAAGCTTAGGGAAACTTGGCACTAATTCTAAAGACTCACTGTAAGGATAACCCTAAAAAAAAGGAAGAGCAGGGTGTAATGGCAGCATATACCCCAGCAAACATGTTACCAGTCGTAGAACAAAATGCACATAACATTGATTATATTTATTTGAACTGTATTGTACAGGGAAAAAAAATCTAGTTTTTAAATTATACAGCATTCTTCAGTTGTCCAGTACCAGAAGTAATAAGACAGCATCCTGGTTAAATGAGTTCTGTATTTGCTAATGGTGTTTAACAGATATATTGAATTATTATATCTGGACATGTGTAAAAGACACATTCACTACTCCATTTTTGTGGTAAAAGGACATTTTATTTGTTGCGATTGAAGTATAAAGTGCTGTTGAATAATATCCTTATATCGTAAGACATAATATCTCATTCAGAGTTTGAGAACTGCTAAATCAGTCTTGAGGTTGGGGGCAAATGAAAGATCTTAAAATATACACTCCAGAAACAAACTTTTTCAATTCTTTGAAATATTGCCATACACAGTTATTACAAGGGATGGGAGCTAAAGGCACCTCTTAAAGAAGATGCCAAGTCAGGTATGGATCAATTTCTTCTTGTGAAGCATAGAGAGAGCCTTTTTTATGTGGGTCTTCAAACTAGGACGAAAAGGTCCTTACTGAGACCCTTTGGGGGGGGGGGATTGCTCTATCTGTTGGAACTCAGTTCTGTACTTAAAAATACTATATGCCTCCCTCCTATCACACTGAAGCTACTAAATTTGCATTTAGAATACTGCTGGCCTGCTTATGTTAAAAGAGAAAAAACCAGCTAATTTAACTGTCACACAACTTGTGTAAAGATATAAAGCCAAGATTTCTTTTCCTGCACTTATGGTCTGTATACATGAATTTGTTTTAAGGTGGACACATTAGGTGATACTGTACAAATTTGTAATGATAAAATGAAAAATCAACAGTAAAATTCATATGTATTTTCTTTATATACATCCATCTAATTTCTTGACAACTTGAATAAATTTCATAAGAGCCTTTCTGACAAATTGTTAAAACTAAATTGACTGTTGCAATAATGATAAAGCTTTAATAAGTATTGTTGGTATATTTATAATTTTAAGAAATCATGTTTGTTTCATACTGCTTATTTTTTAATATTTTATGTCACTGTTTCAGCTGAACGAACCCACTAAAATACTTGACATTACAGAATAATTTACCAGGGTTGTCCTCTGTATACTGACATTAAATAAAAAAGTGTAACTGAACTATAAAATGTAGATAACTGTCAGTAGTGCTTCTCATGCCTGAAATTGCAATGTTTTGCCACAGCTGAGACTCCTATGATTCAGCAGGCACCTTCTTGAACAAATAGCCACTGTGAAACTGCTGTCTCTGTAACTGCCGCTTTTATAAATGATTCTAAAGAATTATATATAACCTCTTGAGTATTTCATATCTATTTCAAATGGTGACTTAGAGTTTATACTTCTAATATTGATCCATCATCATGTATGCTGATTCAAACTGTGATAAAATCTATACTAGACTGTTAAATTGTACATAACTTGAAGAATGCATAGGGGTTTTTGCAAAATTGGTGTGTCTGTCTTAAATAAGGGAACAATGGGTTATGATGATTAAGTAGATCTATTAAAGAGCCATTGGAATGGAGAATTGATGCCTTTTGGATTCTACAGGAGCTCTTTCAGTTTTTTTTAATATTAGTATATAAGCACTGTGGGATTGTTCATCAGAATTAAGAAGGTGCATAAACAAATAATCCAAGATCACTGAATTTATATAGCCACACACCACAAGTATTTCTAATCATTTGTTCAGGTATTCTTGCTGACCTTGCTAGTATGTCTGAGAATATTCTGTTCCAAGTGCGGCTGGATTAATACATATACATCTGGTGTTCTTTTCAAAGGAAGAATTCAATTTTTACTTAAATGACAAGAATTTCCCTTTCTTTTTCTAATATAGGCAGTCTTCGAATTACAAATATCTCACTTACAAACTATTCATAGTTAAGAACGAGGGTGAGACAACAGGAAGTGAAAGAAATTTTCCCATAGAAAGGGAAATTCACTCCTGAGAGAGTTGGTCATGGGGAAAAGGTGTCTCAGCTGAGGCTTTCTCACCCATCCTTGTCTCCACAGCAACTCAAATTTTTCAAAATCCAATTACCATAGGGGCAGAAAGTGAGGTGCAATCTTCTTAATGTGATATCTTGTTCATAACTTGGGGACTTCCTGCACTTGTCTCTTGGTACTTTAGGAATTCAGGTGCAAATTTTCAGTGGGAAATTGCATTGAAATGCACAAACTGTGCAGGGAGCCAAAGGACATTCTTCCTGAAGAGCTCATAGGTGTTGCTGTTTGGTTGAGTTATGTGACCTTTACTCTGTGACAAGAGCCAGACCATTTTTATTTTCAAATCTCAGTTCAAGCTTCAGCCATAGTGTAGTATGAAAATTCTCTGTTCCATCATCAGTTTTAATCCTTAAATGGATGGTCCCTAATCTTGGTCACTGGGTGAGCTTGGAGAACTTCTACAACAAAGGAAAACAAGGCAATTCCTATAAATATCTCCATTGTGCTTCTGAATTCTGCTAAAGTGGAAATCTTTAGACCTTTGTTTGATTGCTTATATGTAAAGAATAGAAACCCTTTCATTCTACTGGGTTAAAACTAAAATGTGCATATATATGTTAACCAAGGAAAGTTGCGTAAGTGAAACCCATCTAGTTTTTGAAATATTTTTGAGTGTGCTAAGGAAACACCGAGTCTATTCTTCTGTATTTTATCCAACAATATAAATCCAGCAACTGCTAGGTGATATGTAAGCTCTGGAGTGTACAACTAGAAGGAAGAAAGTAAATGCAGAAGATTTAATCTTAGCTGATGGAGGTGTTGTGTGTTGTTCTCATCTCTGGTGCTGCCCACTTTCTATTAGTTACTGATAGAGCCTAAAGATGATTTTAGTGCTCCAACTTAGATATTTTAGGAAAAGTAGGAGAAAGAATCCAACAAAAGTCAAGTATAACAGTGGTTTCAGCTTATTTTGCAGTATAGCAGCTTAACTGATGTTTGTATCTTCAACTTTCCAGTTAACCTTTGAGGGCTGACAATACAGATGTGAGGTATTTTTCTTCCATAATGTTATCACACCATTCAAATGCTTCCAAGTTACAGTTGTAAATAATGAGAGAGGAACATCAAAAAAGAAGATTCTAGTTCTACCTTCTTTGAGAATATGACCAAATCTTATTCACAGTGGAATACTAATGTACCTTTGATATAACAAGCTGATAAAAGGAGCCAGGGTGGTACAGTAGTTTGAGCGTTGGACAATGAAAACAGAGTTTGAATCCCCGCTCAGCAATGGAAACCCGCTCAGTGACTTTGGGCAAGTCTCATTCTCTTGGCTTCCGAGGAAGGCAAAGGCAAACCCCCACTGAATTAATTTTGCCAAGAAACTCCCTTAATGGGTTCACTTTTGAGTCAGAAAGAACTTGAAGGCACACAGCAAAAGCTGATGAGAAAGTTGCCCTCTTCTCAGTTTAGAAAAATGTGTATTTTCACCTGTCCAATCTGCTTTAAATTTCAGAATATTCTGTTTCAAATAGATCCTCCCTGAATTAGCTTTCCTAAAGTAGCTGAAATGTTTAACTTACTACCTTTGCAGCTGCCCACATCACTTTTGTTTTTGAAAGAAATATTTAAGACAACTAAATAGAGTGTTTAGGTAGCTTGCATAAAGATATGTCTTGCAGATTCTCAAGTCGCTCCTGACATGAACAAAAGATGTAGAATTTCCATAGGTTTTGTTAGTGTGGGAAGAAATAAATTTTTCCATAACACTTGAGGGCAATTGAAATATATTGACTTCTTTCTTACATCAAACTTATCCAATATTGAATATATATTTAAAAACAAAATCGTCAGCATTGCAATAAATAAAAAATCATTTATTTTTAGTTCAGCATCTCAGGAATTCACAGGACAGTATAATCCAGGCGCAGGTGAAACCATGATATGTATTGTCAAAGGCTTTCATGGCCTGAATCACTGGGTAGTTGTAGAAACCATTATACTATATGACAAATGTTAAATGTTAAGACTTGGATTCAACAGAACATTCAAAACGTTTAAAGAACAAAATGCACTAAAGGCCTTGTTAAATTACACTTTCTTACAACAGACGTCACATTGCAAGGTTTTCCATATGGATTATAGTATATTTTGCTATTTGGCTAACAAATTAGTCATACTGTCTGACTACACACCAGCTACTTAAGGCTATAGAGGTACAAGAATGAGCTGGACATCCAGGTTTCTGCTGACTTTGAATCTCCGTGTATTTGTTCAGATACATCTTGTCTCTCCCAAAGCACACAGTGGAAACAAAACGTATTAAAATGTTATTGAAGATTGCTGAAGTTCTGCTAAATTAACAGTTTTGTCTTGTATAAAATTACTTTTGAACATGGAAACTTTAATAATTGCTGTGGCACTAATAGTAGTCACTGGCAGCCTCTTTCTACAAAACGTCAGAGGGAAACAAACTTTTTGTAAATGATTTCTGGTAGTAGAGCTGGGAGAAATTCACAATAGGAATACTAGGGGAAATCTTATTCTGCAGAGTCACAAGGATCAAAATATTACAGTATTTCTTACATTGCAAGGAATGTTCTCCGTTTTACTCTTTAAAAACCTTGTAACATGCAGTGATTCAGTATGAGGAGGTGAATAACCTAGAAGTTCTAAGAAATCAGAGCAGTTAGGTGAAATATGATTTTGATGGCGTTCATTGCCAAAGTTCTTTGTTCCTTCTGATACATGTGAGAAACAGAACACCATGCTTATCTGGAAAATACACATTTCCTCAGTTGTTCCAGTCACAGAATTTTGTATCTCTTGGTGCAGAAATCTGACTTAAAACTGGAAGGCACTAATGGACCAAACAGATCTGCAACTGGCACATACAAAAGATAATACACAAGTTTTGTGCACTTGCAAGATTATGCTTCTTACCAATATTTCAGGATTGTTTCCAGAGAGATAATTGGAATTTATCCTCCTTAGCCACTCTGGCACTTCAGATGCTTATTTGAAGATATAGCCATATATGTGTGTTTTTTGTTCAGCACTGCATTTGTACAGAGCAGTGTTTCTCAAACTCTTCTCCTCCAGATGCTTTGGCCTTCAACTTACCAGCTATTAGGAATTGTGGGAGCTGAAGTCCAAAACACCTGGAGTAACATAGTGTGAGAATCACTGATATAGAGGTACGGGAAGTGGAGGTGCAAGCATTTTCCACTCAGGTACTGAAAACTGAATTTAGTACTGCACTACCATACCTCTCCTGGTCCCTGGGAGCCATTGGAACGGCTACTTTCATATGGTTAGTTGGTGTTGGATGAGATAAATCATTTGTAAACTAGCCAAGCAAGGCATTTTTGTTTTTGCTGTTTTATGTAGGTATTGTCTTAATTGGGGGGGGGGGGGGGGGGAGAAAGAGAAAGAGTATGGTAACTATTGGCCTAGCTGTAATGAGGAAAAATGGTCATGGAACAGTAGAGTAGGGAAAACTCCTCAGTGATGCCCATCCCTTGCACCCCAGAAGCCTGCTGCAGAGGTCTGGGGAAACCTACAGGGCTATGTTCTGGGTGAAACCCAAGAACAACTCAGGGTGAGCAGAGAAAGTTTCGTCACGATGGTCCTGCATATAATCCATAACAATAGATTATAGTAGAATATAAAATACCACAGAAAATAACCTACATTTTTTACTACAATGGGTTGTCCTGTAAAAATGACAACATACCACTATGTGAGTTGCTTAACACCCAAAGCTTTCAGCATAATATACACAAATACAACACAGTGAGATTTGAATTACAGTGTGAATTAATCAGCCTCTCTTTCTGCCTGACCTCATGAAAGCTATCATAATGTATATCAACTTTAGATATAGCTACTGCTGCTTGTCTTCTGCTTTCGCATTTCTCATGCAATTCTTATTCCTGCTATACTCTTTTTAAAAGAGTGAATGCCTTCCTAATGACTCCCTTAATTCAATTCAGCAATTATACTCATTAATCTCTAGGACTAAAAGCTCTATTCTGGTCTTCCAATGTATTCTACCTTAGGCAACACTGATTGTAATGGCTGGAATTCTATAGTGACAAATAGCTTGCAGAACACGCTACCTTGGAGAGAGGCAGCTACCTGTGTGAGGAAGAGCAGCAACAAATGGCAGTGGGCAAAACTGGCCACTTGCTACACTTGCTCACTGCTGTATGAGGGGAAAACAGGCATTCAGCGTGGATCTCCTAAAACAGGGCTAATTCATCAATGGCTGCTTCTTTCCTGAATGGTTTCTTCTATGGAGTCTAAGGTTTGACTTCGACAACTGCCTACGCCCCAAGCCAACCCCTGTAAATTCCCTTGACTCCAGAGTCCCGCAGAACCAATCATTGAGGAAGGAAGTAGGTAGAGACATAGGCAGCTTGTGCTGGGGGGTATGCTAAGACTGAGTGTTCTGCTCCATCACAACTGAATAAGTTCTTAGTCACAGTATTTTGTAAATAGAGAACTTAACAGTTCTTGACTATATGAATCTAAAATTATTATAGTGTGCAACAAATTTTAATGCATGTAGGCTCTGTGTCATTTCTTTGCCTCTGCAAGAAACTGAATAAAACATTTTAGTGTAGAGGTTTTCAAGGGACAAAATGGCAAAGCAGATTCTAGAGCAGGCCTAGGCAAACTTTGGCCCTCCAGTGTTTTGGACTTCAACTCTCACCATTCCTAACAGCCTCAGGCCCCTTCCTGAGGGGGAAAAGGAAAGGGCCTGGGACTGTTAGGAATTGGGGGAGGGCCAAAGTTTCCCCATGCCTGTTCTAATGGCTTATCTTTTCCAATGCAGGGACTCCTTGTACATCTTTCTCAATTCAAGACTAGGGAGTCTGCTTTTGTTCTACCTCAGTGTTTAGGTCAGAGCTAGAAAGAGCTCCTGTAGACTCTTGAGGATGTAATTAATTCTGCATTACAGACAGACTTGGTTCTTGAGCTTGACCAACATGACTTGCTGGATGTTAAGGTAAGAAAAACAATTTGGAAAGTATTGGAAGGCTTTCCTTCTCTAGATGCTTAGAACAAGTCTGTTTTTTTAGTGAATTCTAAGGTGAAATGAAATGGCTTGCAAGATGGTGATACAGAAACCAAATTTCTTCTCACCACTTCTAAAGGCTGTTTTGACAAGCTTGGCAATAAGCCATAGTTGCGTCCTAAAGTTGTATACTGAAAACAAAACAGCTGATAGAGCTATGAGCTCTCCATTTTAAACTAAAAGCCTAAACACATTAATTAGGAAGTATGGACTGTGACTAGAGTTCTTATTTAACCTTTGAGGTTGGAAGGAGATCTAGTTAAAAGTAGAGTGAATTCCTCACAAGGAGATACTCCCTTCCATGGGATTTTCCTTGAGTTGTCAGAAACGACTGACACACAAGACTTGCTGAGTAGAATCATAGAATCAAAAGAGTTGGAAGAGACCTCATGGGCCATCCAGTCCAACCCCCTGCCAAGAAGCAGGAATATTGCATTCAAATCACCCCTGACAGATGGCCATCCAGCCTCTGCTTAAAAGCTTCCAAAGAAGGAGCCTCCACCACAATCCGGGGCAGAGAGTTCCACTGCTGAACGGCTCTCACAGTCAGGAAGTTCTTCCTAATGTTCAGATGGAATCTCCTCTCTTGTAGTTTGAAGAGAGTAGTTCTCTACAAGTTGGGAAGGTTTAATTGTTACTCATCTTTTATAGAAGCAGTTTTATATCCAAGAAAAAGGTCAAATTGACCTGGTATATATAAGGAAACTGAGAAAAACTTGAGATTGCTATTTTAGGTGACATGCGGAAATCTATGCCGCTCAATCTAGAAAAACTGGTATACTGTATGTTTGCGGCAAATAACACCAGTAATTCGGAAAGAATTTTCATCTTCGTAATAGAGATTCAAACACAGCCTGTAGCTCATTGGCCTTTCCTTGGTGTTGTGAGGCCATGGATAAAGAAAAATAACAAGAGGTTCTGTAAAACACAAACCAGACTTAAATAACTCAATGGATTACTGCTCTCTTTATCAGGTTGAGGATGCTTCATACATCTGGGCTGAACTGTAGTCCATGGAAACTTAACACACAGCTTTGATTCCAAAGGACCATTGGATTGTTGTTTTTTGTTGCAAAAGAATACAGCTTTTCCTCTCTTCAAATCCTAATGATGTGCTAAATAAATATTAGAAATTACTTTAAGCCAAGCTATATGAGAGAGTGAAATCATTCTTGCAAGGCTTTCAAATAGTGTGTTCTAAACCAGTTAATACATTCAATAGACAATTATGCCATCTGCTAACGTTCTGCAAACATTACTGTTTAGAAAACTAAATGTTGGGTTCTCTTGCTGGATTAATGTAAATTGCTTTGTTTGCAGGGTTTATTGCCATCTCAAAACCAGGCCAATTCTCCAAGTGGAACTGTAGTATAGCCATCACACTCCTGCTAGCAAATCTTTGAACACAGAACAAGAAGTAATGGCATTGGAATCTGGAGCTGCCGTTGAGCCAGAGAACATCACAAATTCTTAAAGGCAGAGTGTAAACTTGGGAGTTATGTGAATCACATAGTGTTTTACTACAAAATAATAATAATAATGTAATGAACTCTTTTTAAAAGCTAATATTTTTAGGCTGCTCATCCAAAGAAGAATTTTGCTTTAAAAATGCTTCTTTTGGTGCTGCAATTAAAAATAGTAAAACTTTTTTTCCAGTTTCTTTATACTTCTCACTGTAATTGAATCATATACGTAACATACACATATGCGTGTAAAATAAAAATGTTTCTTAAATTGAAGTATAATGGTGTTATAAATTAGAAATTCACTGTTGAGTTTTTTGCACTGATTTTTTTAAAAACCAGAGATGGTTAGCCTGGAATGCTATCATGGGAAATGAAAGTCATTCCTTTCTGACTTCGCAAATGTAATTCAGGAAGATGGATGCTGCAATCGTAGGTGTTTGTTTTTTTCTAAAAAGATTGTTTGCACTTAAATAGCTTAATGCTAATAGAGAATTACTTTTAAATGGGTGTTTGGACACCTTCTAAAGCTATGTTATTGAAAGAAGAGATCCTTTGTATCTATTAAACATTTTATTTTAATAATGTTTTCAGCTACAATCAGTCTGTACTATATATGTATATAATGTAATTCAGTGATTGGGGGAAGAATCAGTCATGACACTAGTAATTTTATCATTTAAGAAAGTGATATTTCTAATTCAGAAAAAAACATTAAACTATCTTGAATATACGGTTTTGTTTATGTTCTGTTTAAATTAAATCAACTTTGATGTAACTTTTTGAATGTAATATTTTTGGTATGGACATGGTTTAATCCCTGTGAAAGATTTACTCCATTTGAAAAATACTCAGGTCAGATTCACTACCTATTGAGACTGGATTTACCCCTGCACTTTATTCTAAAGGAAAGTTTCTTTTTCTTCCACCTCTATGCTTTGGAACACTACATTAATTTCTAAGATATGTCTAAGTTTTTAAAAAATAAACAGTGGTTATTTAACAGTGCTATTAGCTGTTTTCGTATATTAGGAATATATAGTTTAGCATCTTTTAATGGCAGTATACAACTGCGGGTATTAGTTTAAAATCAATGTTAACACATATGTGTGCTACACATTCTGCAAAATGCATCAACAATACAGAATAATGTGCCAAAGTAAGCAGTGTTTTAAAAATAAATGAATGCCTTGTGTGGGGAGATAGATTTGAAAGTCTACACAACCTGCTGCTTATTTACTATTGAAAACATACTAAAGATTGTAAATTCCATCCAGTATTTTTGATGGAAGAAAAGCAAGAACTATGGGTATTGGGTCCATCTATCACAATACCAAAAACGCTATCGGTCTGACTTGCAACAAAAGCGTGTGCCTTAGTTTGTGACTTCTTCATGGGATGGAAACTTGTTTCTCCTTTTCTTCCATCTCTGTCCATTGCCTAAGCACATCTGTGTAACTAGGAGGAAAAGGACTGCCCTGAAGTCTTGACATTGCTGTTGAAAAGAAAAAATCTAACTGTTGGGGCTGCAGTTCACAGGTTACGTTTGGTTGTACAACTCCATTCTAAGGTTTGAATTTCTTCAAAACTGACTAGTTGAGAAGGACTGATTCTTTGTTTTCAGTATTAACAGTGTTACAGCTATTTATGCTTCTTTGCTGAATCTGAAACTCAATAGGTATAAATTTCTAAGAGCATCTTCATTACATGGGTATGAATCCCATTTTGAACACAATGTTTCAGAAGCATGTAAGTATTTATTCTTTGTGGGGTCTGTGAAAATTGCACATATTGGTTTCACTGCACATGCGTAGCTTTTCAGAACATTCTAGAGCTTTATCATTGAAACATTTTGGTGGAGGCCCCGCTCACACTCCCCGAGTACTATAAAAGCCCATGGGAGGGCCTGAGCCTTGTTTCCTTTTTTCCACCGCGATCTGCAGCTGTTAGCTAGTAGCATTATATATATCTGTCAGTACTGAGGGCTCAAGATCACCTCAGTGAAAGCCACCCTTCTTTGATACCAAGAGCTCAAGATGAACTCGGAGAACGCTGCCGCTAAGATGACCACCATTCCCTGTGATACCGATACCACTCACCATTAGCAGATTGTTGGACCTCACAGTCCCTCAGCGCACCTAGGGCATCTCAGTACCACTCTTGGTCACAGTCACTTGACCCACGTGCCTATTATCCATATCCAGACTAGGGCTATCCTGCATACCTCTCCTGCTTATGCAAGGTATGGCAGATGTTACCATGCAGACTGTTACCACAACGGAACAAATCCCTGATTCGGGCTCAAGAAGCCCATCGGTTCCGACTGCCATAGTTTCTCGCCCTCTCAAAGAAAGTCTCCCACTTCTACCTGCAGTAGCCTCTGCAACAACGCGTGCTCAGTCCAGTCATGTGGCCCAGCCCCAGCTAACCTCAGCTCTCCCTAGCAGGAAGGCAAAGAGGAGCATGATCACACCTACTCCCCCAACACCTGGGCTGCATGTAGACCCAGAGCCCGAACCCCTCCTCAGATGATTTCAAAAACTTCTCAGCCCTCATCAGGATGGCAAGAGCCCTCAATTTGCCTATCCCACAGCCCACAACAGTGGTAGACGACCTCTGCTTTCCTTCCTCAGAGCAGCAGACCTCTACAACTACAATATTGCCCCCACTACCTTACTTGCTCCAATTAATTAAAACATCTAGGGTGTCTCCTACCCTGTTCCCGGCCACTCCAAAAAGAACAGAAGGCCTATATTGAGTGGACCTTTCTTCAGCTTCCTGGTTGACCAAACAACCCAAAGCTAACTATAGTCACTGAAACGCAACTACGTCTCTCCCAAATAAACCAAATTTCACCTTCAGACAAGGAAGAGAAAAAGCTTGACACCATGACAAAAAAAATTATTTGCAGGTTGCCTCTTTGCGCGTATGGTGCACTATGGTGTCTATATGAGTGTGTACCAAAACTTCCTATGGGGCAAGATTGCACTATACCTGGGCATGCTCCCTGCAAGCGAACAAATAGTAGTCAAGGCATTCAAGCAGGACCCTTGCTCACTAGTGAACTTGCAAAAGGAGCTTGCCAAAAACACCATAGACTGCCCCAGCAAGGTCCTTACTGGGGCAGTAGCCTTACGACGCCATGCCTGGCTTCGGGCATCGACTCTGTTACCATCATTGTGTATATTTATAGAAGACCTGCCTATGGACGAAGCCAGCCTCTTTTAACCTCAAGACTGATTTCTACCTCAAACATAAGCATAAGATGAAGCAGACCGCTAACAAATGCCTGGGAACTGATAGCACTGGAGAAGGCCCTCCGAGTATAGTTGCATCTGCTCACAGACCACGTCCAACTGATAACAGACAACACAGCTGTGAAATGTAATATAAACAAACAAGGAGGAACCCACGGCAACCCTGGTTTGCCCCTTTCCTATGGGCATCGAAGGGCGAGCACCTCCACCTGAGATCCAGCCCTGATCACCTCACAATTCAGAACGGCCTCATTTGTCATCCCAATATGACGTCCCTCTGCCTAACAACATAGAGGATCAGACCACAGCCTACCTCTCTGATGCAGTCCAATGAATAATCCAAGCAGCTCAAAAGGTCTCTACCAAAAGAGCACATAACTACAAATGGTCTTGCTTCAAAGAATTCACCCAACACTTGGGGCATGACCCCTTCACAGCCCCAACTTCTACGGTACTTATTGGCACATCTTTCCACAAAGGGCCTCTCCCTGTCATCTGTCAAGTGTTATTTTGCGGTGCTTCCCTGGTATAGCAAGATGGGACAACTATCCCCTTTCCAGGACCCCTTGACACAAGTACTCCTTAAGGGATATAAAAATGTCCATCCACCAAGCTCCCTGCCCCCGCTGGCCTGGAGCCTGGAACTTGTCCTGTCACAACTGTAGAAACCACCATTCGAGTCAATGGCTTCTAACGATCTTCCTCACCTTTCTTGGAAGAGCGCATTCCTGGTGGCCATCACATCAGCCAGATGAGCCAGCGAACTTGCAGCTCTCCAGGCAGATGCCCCTTACATCTGGTTCCATGAGGATAAAGTGGTTCTTCGAACGAATGTGACTTTACCCCTAAGCTAGGATCACATTTTCATATGTGCCAAGACATCACTCTACCTACCTTCTTTCAGAAGCCATCTTCACCTCTGGAAGTGGCCCTCCACTCCTTGGATGTTAAGAGGGCTTTGGCATTCTATGTACACAGAACAGTTCCTTACAGAAAGTCCCTGAGACTTTCCCTTAAATATCAGAAAGATGCTCTGGGGCTACCAGTGTCCTCCCAATGCCTGGCTTCTTGGGTCATCTTGACAATCTGCCTTGCCTACCACCTGGGAGGTCAAGACCTGCACACTCAACCAGATCATTGTCCACCTCTTGGGCATTCTTACAAGGTGTTCCTGTTGAAAACATTTGCAGAGCAGTAACATGGATGGCGCTCTCATTTACTGTGCAATACAAATTGGACATCTTCCAAAGAAGGACACTGCCTTCAGCAGGACAATTCTGTTCTCCTGTGTGGCATGACCTACCTCCAAGATTAGTAGCTTGTCAGTCACCCATATGTTCACAGACTCCACAAAGAAGTAGGAAGGGTCGCTTACCTGTAACTATATTTCTTTGAGTGGTAGTCTATGAAATTTGTACAGCCCCACCCATCCTCCCCTCTTTTATCATACCTTGACACCTAAGTTACAATCTAGCAGCCAGGAACTGAGGCTCAGTCTCACCACAGGCTTATACAATACTTGGGGACTATGGGTGGGGACTCCACCAAAATATTTCAATGCTTAAGTTCTAGAATGGTCTGAAAAGCTGCACATGCGCAGTGAAACCCATATGTGCAAATTTCACAGACTATCACTCGAAGAAATACAGTTACAGGTAAGCAACCCTTACATATTACCCTTGGATATATCCAAATGACGTTTCTAAATTGCAATCAAGACATTTTAATAGGTTTGCGCTGGGGAAACTGCACTTTTGAGACACCTCTTTCTCACCTGTTAAAATGCGAAAGGAAAAAGAATAAAGGGATTATTTCAGTTTGTAGCAAGCTATCCTAAATCCAGGTTCTGTGGACGGCTCTTTCCATCACTGAAGATATCTGAACCCTTCAGTATTTTGGGGATGGTAGAAATATTTGTTGCTATGTTGCTCCAATTCCACTGCAGCTATTTGCACCATCCAACCATTGGCTCTGTATGGTCCCCAGGAAGCAGTAGCCACCTCCATCTAGTTTTCCGGTGGCAAGAATGAAATCTGATTCCCAACCTACTGTAATCATTAGCCTATTTAACCACACCTGACTTTATTACATATCACTTAAATACAAGATTCTGGGTTTTTTGCAGTATTCGGATAACAGGTGAGTTTGCATAACTATCCACTTCAAAAGTTAACTTTTCTGTGTTTTCATGTCCTTCTGCAGGCAGTTCCTCAAGAAGCTTCATGAGCAGTTGTCTCAAATCATAACATACAATTTAGTATTGGTAATCTGCCTTGAGGCACACTTCCTTCTAACAAGGAATCTGTGTCCATTCCTCAAAGCACCTACTTTATCCAAAGTGTGATATGTGAAAAGGCAGCTGTATGAGGAGGCTAGGGACAAATATTTCCTTTGTAAAGGTTTAGCCACAGAATGTAATCCTAAAAATACGGCTTTTGCAAAAATTAATTCTTCGCTTTTTGATACATAGACATGACTGCTTGGTGAATTTCTGGATACACCTATTCCATTTCCCTTGTGCTATATAGACTTGTCACGAGGTCTGGGAACATATTAAACTAAAAAGAGTGCCTGTAAAAATAATGAATGTCTTTGATAACTCAGCATGACAGGTGGCGGGGACGGGACGGGGGGGGGGGGGGGAGCTGTTCAAATAAATGAATTTGAAGCCCTGTCGCAGGTAGCCCACCTCTGTCTCATAAAACTAGATCTTGGTTGCTATAAGGACTCAAGACCCTAAGCTTATTATCTACCTCACTCTAAACCACATTGTTATCTGCTCTTGCAAGCACTGTCCAGGATATTAAGCAGATAAAAAGGTCCTTTCCCATCAACCCATGACTTGAAATTATCTGCACAGGAAATACCAGGAACAAATGTAGTCCAACTTACACATTTGTTCTGGATCCCAAGTTCTCCCAAAGTTCTCAATCTGAAATCCCTCCAGATGTTAACAATGTAATGAGCAGCTTCAGAATTTTGAAAATTTGGGGTTATGTCTTAATATACTGTACTTTAAATTGCTGTGTTTTAATATTAATATCATGTCAAAGCAGATTTTGTGGTATAGTATGAGTTATCATATTTGTTAGGACTATTTTTAATAATAAGTCAACCAGAAACTACATTTATTGACATCTACCAGTCCCCATGGGTTTTGGTTAACAGAGTCTGCTGTATTTTATATATATTTTTGGGGGGAGGGGGTGTTATCAAAAAATCTCTGAGCTGAAAAGCTCAAAGGATTCAGGGGGATCCTATAGACCAGACCTGCACAAGTTGTCAGTGTAAAAGGGCCAACATTAAGTAGGCTAAGCCCCTGAGGTTCCAAATAGTTTGGCACCTCACTTTCCAAGTAAGGTTATGATTAAGATTGTTGTGTACCTTCAAGTCATTTCAGACTTTGGGCAACTCGAAGGCAACTTTAACAGAGTTTTCTTGTCCATATTTATTCAAAGATGACTTGCCTTTGTCTTCCTCTCAGGCTGAGATAATGTGACTTGCCTAAAGATACCCAGTTGGTTCAAAGCCACAATCCAAGGTTCAAACCAATAAATACACTGCTGATTTTCTTCCCTCAGTTTCCTGCCTTCCTTCCCCCCCCCTCCCCATTCCTTCTATTTCTCCTGCTTCTTTTTCTTTTTTCTTTCTTTCTTTGTTCCTTCCTCCCTCCCTCCTTTTCCCCTCAGACCTCCAAGATGGATAGGAAGGAAAAGGGGGTGGGCTTGGCAAGCCGCACCAAGGCCTTATGAGGGCCACATGTGGTCTGTTGGCCTGCTCTACACTACTGAGTCCCCTCAAAGGGCCACATGGATCGTAAATAATTCCTATTTCTGCTTCAAAATATTCAGGATTCCCGAGTATTTCAATTGCATTATAGTTTACCGATAGCAATTGATTTTTTAAAGCAAAAATATCCCCGAACGCAAAATATTTATGTTCATTGTTTTAACAGCAGCATGCCCAGTGTTATGTGTCTTGACATTCTGGATTAAAGGAATAAACTTTAAAAATACTGGTGTTTGTAAATGCTTTGGCTGAAACTACTTATATTTTTAGCTCTTGATCGTTGCAAGAATAGGAAGCATCTGACATTTTATGCCCATGATTCATATTGCTCTGTGTGAACAGGCCATGGTGCTGGAGGAAGGAGGGTGGAGAAGCATTTTTCATCACCTCCACCATGAAGTGCCTCCCTCAATCTGCTCTGGATGGTCATAACAGTTGTGGAGGGAGGAGGACGGGAATAAAAAAACAAAACCCTTTCCAACAACAGGATTCTCCACTGGCTCTCGGTCCTTCACATAAATATATAAGAGCTTCTATTTGCCAAAGGACAAATCTGAATTCGACTCACAATAGCATCTTGCAGCTTTATCCAAATGTCACTCTGAGATAATTGTTTCTTCATGCACAGAAAACACATTATTTCTGTACTGTGAGATTTGCATGAGCAGATGCCTCTTTAATTTGCCTACAGCTTTTCTGCAAAATATGCCCCTGAAGCCTCCAAGCTACAAGGTAAGATTTTAGCTATTATATCATCTGTCTGACTGCTCATTTTTTGGACTCTGGAAAAATCGTACAGTCATGATTCCTTGACAGGCTTTTCTTCTAAGGTTTCTGTTGCTGAATATAAGAACTAGTCAATGCAGCATTATCTGATAAGATTCTCTACTCTGATGAACTACCTTGTATCATTAATTTTTTTTAAATCACGCTATTGATCTTTTTTCACAAAGAATTCACTTTGGAAAAGGATATCTTTTCCAAAGAGCACAACCTATCCAATATTGATGGTTTCTTTTCAAAAACCAGACATCTAAAAATGAATCTAAAGGCTTTTTTGTTAGTAACTCTGGAAGATCAACTTTTAAAAATGAAAGGGGTCTTTTGTAGAGCAGTGGTTCTCAACCTGTAGGTCCTCAGATGTTTTGGCCCTCAACTCCCAGAAAGCCTAACAGCTGGTAAACTGGCTGGAATTTCTGGGAGTTGTAGGCCAAAACACCTGGGGACCCATAGGCTGAGAACCACTGCCTTGGAGGCTAATTTAGAGAATGAAGTTGGTAACATAACCTTTCATAGATGAAGTCTGCATACACAAGTCTACTCAAGTTTATGCTACCAACTTCTTTCTCAAGTGAGTATCAAAAATCCCTTTGCATTCTGATATTCCAGACTAACATGGCCATGTCTTTGGATTAAAAAATAATGTCTTTACAGGAAACTATTTCTGCCCCAAGACTACTTTCATATATTAGTAAGTTCTAGCACAAATGCATAATGTCATCTGAAATGTCTGAAGTACAAAACTTGCTTTTGGTGTTCAAACTTCCATACTATAGGAAAATGTCAGCAACAATGATTCAACTGTGCCATTAGAAATCCATGCAGAAACAATCTGCTTCTTTACATACATAACTTCAAAAAGTCTTATCTGCATGATTACATTCAAAGTTGATAGTATGACACATACCAGACGACAATAAGCAGGCTCAAATGTCAAAACAACCAAACGACTTATCAGAGAAGGCGGAGTACACTAACACCTCTACAGTAATGTTTTAAAAAAATACAAATACCATTTTAACATGTCATAAATAAAGACAATGTAGCATTTAATATAAAAATTGTAACAAAATCATTCTAACAACACAGTACAATTAAATATATGATTCACTTAAAAGAAAACAAAAGTTTTGTATATTGGGAGATTAAAAAGAATCAAGGTGCATTCTGAGCTACAAAAATGGTGCTTTTACAGTTGGCGCCTTAAAAAAAAACCACAAGTCCCAAAGGAATGTAATGTCTTGATGCAGCATGTGAGGATATAAGGCACTTGCCATTGGTGTACCTTTTAAAGAATATGGAGAGCACAAGGGATTCTTGGTCCATCAGTATCCTCCACCTCTTCGTTCCAGGGCAGGCAAATGGTACTGTTTCACAGGAGATTTAAATTCTTTCTGTTTTTCAGACTGTTGAAGAGACAATAGAAGTTACAATGGCCTGTAATTTGCCTCTGTAAAATTATATGTAATCTAACAAGGCAAAATTACCTTGTGGTGTGTCCCAAAATATGTTATAGGCTGCAACAACTGGACTTGTCTGTTGGTTGCTGGGAGGGTAAAAATTGACTGAAATGTAGGGTTAGAGTAAGAAGTCAAGTTGTTGACTGCAGGGACTGTCACTTTTGGCAACTCTACTGCATAGGGAAGTCCATGAAGTCCCAATGGATACTCCTGGGTTTGCCTAAAGTTCTTTTTGAAATATAAAAGCACAGGTTCATTTTTTTTTACAGAATTAGCACTTTGGTATGCCAAACGTCTGATACCACTCACATTTGGTCCCCCCTGCTGCTGCCCCATGCTAGTCTGCATATGTGCAAATACTTCCAGCTGATGGATACATGCATGTGTCATGTCATAATGAAACTAAAACATGCATAGTAGTCTTGAC
This sequence comes from Anolis sagrei, assembly GCF_037176765.1. Classification (NCBI taxonomy): domain Eukaryota; kingdom Metazoa; phylum Chordata; class Lepidosauria; order Squamata; family Anolidae; genus Anolis; species Anolis sagrei. The sequence continues at coordinate 323,865,179 of NC_090021.1, forward strand.
ATGTATTTAGAATCAAAGCAGGAACAAATACATCTAGTCATGCCATTATTTTTGAAGAAGTGGTCGGGTGAAGCATTGGCTTGGCATGTGGTTCCCAAGCCTGTTTTTACATCCCTTAAACAGACCCAAAACTTGTTTCTGTTGGACAGAATATTTCCTGGAGTAGCAATTTTTCTTTTAAATCACTTGTTGTTTAACATATTTTAGAAAAACTATTTTCAAATAGATTAGTAAAAGCCTAATGAAGAAAAACATATCCATGCCAAAAGTGGGTAACAGGGAAACAATTCAGTATGCTTCATTGCCATAATTCTAGAAGAGGAACAAACATTCCAGCAAAGCCTGAAATAGACTCAATTTGAATCATAGGGTTGGAAGAGACAAGGAATATCCAATCCAACTCCAGTATTCCTGCAGGAATAAACAATCGAAGCACTCTTGACAGATGGCCTTCCAACCTTTGTTTAAAAATCTCCAAAGGAGGAAACTCCACACTCCGTGGCAGCATATTTCACTGTCAAACAGTTTCTACCATCAGGACACACTTCCCAATGTTTTAAGTTCAAATCCATTGCTTTGTGTCTTAATCTTTAGAGCAGCAGACAAGTTAGCTTCATGTTCAGTATGATAGCCTTTGAAATTTTCTCTTTTCCAAGCGAATCTGGTTTTCATATAGCATGGTTTCCAATTTTTTTAAACCATTTTTGTGGTCCTCCTCTGGACAAGATCCAGCTTTTCAATGTCCTTGGATTGCGGTGCTCAGAATTGGTCACAGTGTTCCAGGTTAGATTTGACCAAAGCAGAATACAATGGTACTATCACTTTCCTTGATGTAGAAACTATATGCTTAATGTTATAGGCTAAAATTGGATTGGTTTTTTACTTGCTGCATCACACTTGACTCCTGTTCAGTTTGTGGTCTTCTACTAGATCCCATTCAATTTATTGTTGTCAATGCAGGTGCCACCGGTCCTATAAGTGTGCATTTCATTTCTTCTGCCTAAATGTAGTACCTTATCCTTCTGTTGAAATTCATTTTGTTGGTTTGGGCAGCTTTCCAATCTACTAAGGCAATTTTGGATTTTGATCTTGTCCTGTGAGGTATTAACTATCTCTCTCAATTTGGTGTCATCTGCAAATTTTATAAGCATTGTCCAAATCATTGATAAAGATGTTGAATATCACAAGGCCTAGGACAGACCCCTGGAGCACCCCACTGGTCAGTTCTCTCCAGGATGAAGAGAAGACACTGGTGTTTAGTTTCTGAATTACAAATCCACCTAACTGTAGCATTGTGTAGCCCACATCTTACTGTCTTGTTTACCATAATATCATGGAACCTAGCCAAAGGCCATACTGAAATAAAAGTATGCTATATCCACAGCTTTCCTTTCTTCTACCATGCTTGTAACGCTATCATGTTGATGTTTAGGGATTATAGTTCTTACATACTATATGTTTAATGATGCAAATCCTTTCTTGAATTGATATCAGGATGACTGGATGGTAATTGTTTGGGGCTTCTTTTCCCTCCTTTTTGAAGATGAGACATCTCCTGCTCTCTAGGAATTCTCAAAGATTTTGAGGTTAGTTCTTCCAGTTCTTTTAATACAGGCCCTGGAGACTTGAATTCATTTAGAGTTGCCAGGTATTCCTGTATTAGCTTTTTATGAATTCTGTGCTGCATTTCCCCATCTGCATCATCTGCTCCATTTCTGGTTTGTTAAGCACTTTTTTCCTTTTGGTAAAACACCAAGGAAAAGTGTTGAGTAATTCTGCCTTTTCTCTGTCCTGTTAGCATTTTGCCATTTCCACACAGTGGCTCTACCATCTCCTTAGGTTTTCTTTTGCTTTTCATTGTTTTTAATCTCTCTAGCAAGTCTGAGATTGTTCTGTACATTGCTTTTCTGACTTTCTTCCTACACATACCATTTGTTAAAATTCCTCTTCAACAATTTTTCCCTTTTCTTGTGTGGATCCCTTTTAAATTTTAGCTCAATTTAAACTTCTTTTGTTGTCCATCCTGGTTTCGCTAGACACCTCCCATTTTTCTTCCTAACTGGAACTGTTTGAAATTGTTCCTTTGCTTTTTTCACTTTTAAGAAGCATGTCCCCATCATGAATTCTCTTCTCTTTTAGTGTTCTTGACTACGTAATTGCAACTCGTTTTCTCTTAGTTTTTACTGAAGTCAGCTTTCTTAAAGTCTAGATATTATGTCACACTATGCTTGATTTCCCCCTTCTACTGTATAACAACCTCAGGAGAATATGGTCATAAAATCTGCCACCTCCATAAAATGTTTTAGGAACTAGTAAATGGGCGCTTAGTTGGTGCTTCTGGAATAATTCTGTGATTAATGAATATTGGTTATATTAGCCTGGGTATAAGTTCAAATTTGTTCAGATAATAATCTTCAGAAAATGTGTAAGTAACGTATTCAAGTGTGGTTTCATTGCATGCTGTTACATGGTTACTTCAAAAACTGAATGTTGTGCTACCACACTACACTATTGAGTTATTCCAGCCTATAATTATGATAGTGTATTTTTGCAAAGCTTTGTTGAGCCTATGTGTTGCACATAGACAGGCGATGTTAGTATATAGCAAAAATTCTCACCAATCATGGAAGCTTCTGATGCAAGAATCTTAAAACATGTTCCACCTCTCTGGTTCCGTTAATCAAATCTGACACAGGACTATTCTGTTGCAAGTCAAAACAGCACTAGTTAAATAGATTTATTTGTCTTTGATTTAAAGATTACCTGCCTTTGATCCTCCTTTGCAATACGCCGCAAGCTGAGAGACTCTCTTTCTAATGGATTTTCTACTAATCTCATTTTTCTGCGCATGGCCTGTTTCTCTGCCCACCTGTTCAGTGCAAAGCCAGACAAAACACCAGATACAAAAATTGAAATCCATTCATATCAGCTGGAGAGTCAAATCATCATAACATGGTCAGTTTCCTAGTTATGCTAATTAATTAAAATATAGCTGTTAACTACCTAGAACTTGTGAGTTATGTTTTTGTTTAGATGCTATAAATAGTAGTCACACTCCTACTGAAAGGTTGGAATAATTTCCAAATCCAGGTTAATTGTTCAGTTCCTGTCAAACAACTGGGACTCTCTGCTTACCTCAGTTCTCTGAAGTAAGGATGCTGTAATGCTTCGTGGGCACAAATTCTCTCATCGGGATCATATTGTATCATTGCATATATAAGTGAAAGGCTCTTATTGGATAGACTAGGCATAAATGGAGAGATTCCTTTCCCTTTTCTTATTGGAAAGTCAAAGCTCATCACTCTTGACCTGCATTAAGCCAGCAAAAGAATTTTATTGGGTGAGGAAGAGAAACACTAGATGTTACACATCAAACCTTTATAGCTGCAGACACATTTGTTCTTCATTCAACCACTCCACTCTTTCAAGGTTACCCCAAGCATTCCCCATTCCAGCCAATCTCAATTAAGGTACTGTTTTTTTACATCAGAAAAGCCACTGTACAATCATTTCCTTCAAAATGTATTCTTATTAAAGGTAAATACACATGTAAGAAAGAAGTAAATAAGTCTGGATTTAATTCTTCATCAATTACTGATAACATGGTGAGATGATGCAGGCTTGGCAGAAATAAAATAGCTCACCTTTAGAATTTACAGTATTAACGTAATCGTCACTCCACTGAGGAAATCTAGGCAGGGTTCCTTGCTTTTTCCACAAGCAAGTGAAGACCTTTTTGTTTTGGCAGGCCTTTGAGGACATGGCTGTTTAGGAAAACAGGCCTTGCATAATGAGCTACATTTCCTATTTGTTGGGTTCTTTTATTGATGTATGGTCTTGAAAGTGGAGTGGGCAGGTCAAAAGACAACCTGACAAACTGGCACTACCTAGAAGAATTCTCCACCTTGTGTAACTGTGGAGCAGAACAAACTCCGCATTTGTATGCTTGTCTGCAATGTCCTGCCTCATGTACAGAGGAATAATTGTTTAAAGCTATAGACAATGCAGTCGCTGTTGTCCATTTTTGGTCAAAAATATTTATCCACTTGTGATCCTTCTATTTTTATCAGTTTTATACTTATTTATGCAATGCTCTTGATGCAAAATGAATAAAACTGATTTATGGTTTCAGCTGGTTTTACTTTTTTAATAGTTCTAACTACATTTTAAACTTTTTGTTTACTGTGGGCTTTTGGCCACATTTGTTTTAACTGTGGTTAGCAACCCGAGGGATAATGGTGGTGGTTTCTGTGATTCATACAAGTGAATCTTTTACCTATACTGAGCCATGGCAGGAACATTTTAAAACTTAGTAACCAAAACTGATCTCCAGATATTGTCAACTTCTGTTTGATCTTTATACCTATATGCCTGGGGTCATGCAAGACGCCTCTGGCAGAAAGGGTTGTGATTACAAAGGGTTTAAGAAGCCCTGATTTAAGGTATATAGGTAGAGAATGTAATCATTGGAGTAGAAACAGGATATATACCTGCTGAAAACTAGAAAGGAGTTACAGATGCCATCTTGTCTGAAGAGCTTTGAGCAGAAATTACTCTGCTAGTTACAGCACACTTCTGCAATGAAGCAAGCTCAAAGCTTATCTTTAAATAGAAAAGTAGATGCCAAATAATCTAATATATTCATAAAATGATCTCAATCTCTCGTATGACTATGTAATGAACTCTGATGAAGTAGGGCACAGGCTGCACTAAATTTCAAAGCCTAATGCATCTATAAGCTGGTAGATAATATAAAACAGAAACTTAATGACAGAAGGAATGCACTGTTAAAATTGAGAAGCTACGTTATACTTACTGCTTAAATTTATTAAGGACCTTCATGGGGGGAGTACCTATAATTTCATGGATTTTTGATATTTGGTCCAGTTCGTTAGATCCAGGGAAAAGAGGGTGGAAACTAGAAACAAAATCAGGAATTGAACTGGTAAGTAGTGAAAATTACACACCAGTAGACAAATCTAAGCTTTTGTTGTGAAGATAACTGTTCATTTTCAATCTTAACTAGTACTGTATTATTGAGTTACCACAACATTTTAACTATAATGTTACGGTGGTTGTCATTTTGGGTTGCTTTGTGTTTTCCAGGCTGTATAGCCATGTTCCAGAGGTATTCTCCCCTGATGTTTCACCCACATCTATGGCAGGCATCCTCAGAGATTGTGAGGTCTGTTGGAAACTAGGCGTGAGGTTTATATATCTGTGGAATGTCCAGTGTGAGAGAAAGAACTCTTGCCTGCTTGAGACAAATGTGAATGTTGCAATTAGCCACCTTGATTAGCATTGAATGGCTTTGCAGCTGCAAGCCACTTGCCTAATTTCCAACAGATCTCACAACCTGTGAGGATGCCTGCCATAGATGTGGGCAAAACATCAGGAGAGAATGCTTCTGGAACATGGTCACACAGCCCGGAACACTCACAGCAATCCAGTGATTCTGGCTATGAAGGCCTTTGACAACACGGTTGTCATCTTGTTTTGGCATCAAATATGAGAAGACAAAGAGGACTACTAACTATAGACACCCTTCAGGGAGCTAGAGCAGAATACAAATAAAGTTTTATTATTATAACATACAATGCTCAGTCAGCGTCAATCCATACATTTATACAGCCCAGTAAAGTTTGTTAACTGGCAAAAGTTCTTGATTATGTGCCCTTAAGGCTGCGCTATTAGTGGTGCCAGACACTGAATCTGGAGTCTTTTCCACACTAAGCATGTGCTGTAGCGCTTGAGTGCAGGTTCTCCTCAGTGTTTATCATGTTTGAATAATTCTAACATCTGCACAAGCCTGATCTCAGTGTGGATGTCTCTGTCATTGAAAAGGTCAGACTATCTATTCTTTACAGATAAATAATGTACCTTGCAATTTCATAAAACACACAGCCAGCGCTCCAGATGTCCATTTTGTAGCTGTAGTAGCCATCTGTCAGAAGACATTCAGGCGCCCTGTACCAGCGAGTAGAGATGTATTCTGTATATGGCTGTTTGGAATGTATACTCCTACAGGATCCAAAATCCCCTAATTTGAGACGGTCCTGCTGCAATAATGTAAGTTTTACATCTCAAATGAAAGGACATTCAGATAAAATTTAAAAATTACTTTTAAATAACAGTATTTTAATGTTTTTAAAATGATCTTTGTATTGCTGTAATTGTTTTCTTATTTGTTGCCTCGGAAGCCCTCCTGGGCTGGGGTCTGATAAAGACGTATTTTAAATACATACATACATAATTAATAAATAAACTAGAGATCAGATGGAAGCCTTCCTTCCCTCTCTCATTGTGTTGATGCTTGGGACATGCATTACTTCTGAATTAACTGTACGTGCAATAGCATCTATTCAAATCTTAATCACAACTAAAGCAGACCCCTAAATCAAAGGAAATTTGATTAGGTCAGCACTTAAGTGCAATTAATTCAATTTTGGACTAACAACTGAACTCAAGCTAGTATCTGCAATATTTGGAAGACGTGAATATAGATTTGAAGACTACCACTTCAGAGAGCTGCAAGAAAAAAAACAGGTTTGCCACTTTGGAATAAATTAAAACAGATTGGCCTGGTTGATAGAAGGTATCTTACTTTTCTTTGCCAACTGAAACTGAAAATATTTGAGCATCCTAAATCAAAAAGCAGGGACATCTGAATCTTGTTGATCACAAAATTATGAGATTAGAAGCAAAATGTATTTTTTTAATCCTGGAACTAAAACAAAAATGAGTTTTACAACTTTCTCAAGTGTGGAAACCTGATGGTGGAATTCCTTCCCTTTGGAGGACCAATTGGAGCCAATGTGGTACTGGGTGAATTCTGGAATCAACTAAAATGTAAATGTTTTAACTTTTACTATGAGGTCTAACTGCTTTATTCCAAAAATGCCCATTATTTTACACTTTTCTTCCTCTTTAACCCAATTCAATCTGCAAAATAATTTCAAACATTTATTTATTTGTTTGTTTGTTTGTTTGTTGTTCGAACTTATATGCCGCCACTCCCCTGGGGCTCGGAGCGGCTTACAAGAATGGCTAAAATCTAACACAATTTAAAAACAATTTAAAACAATTTAAAAACAGCAATATCAAAAACCAAAGGCCTGTCGAAACAAGTATGTCTTACATGCCCTACAGAAAGCTGACAAGTACCGCAAGGCACGGACTTCAGGTGGCAGAGTATTCCAGAGTGATGGTGCCACTGCTGTAAAGGCTCTGCGTCTGGTTGCTGTTAGATGCAAGGTCTTGACACTGGGAATTTCCAATAGATCTTGGTTCTCAGAATGAAGGGATCTCTGGGGTTGGTAGGGGGTGAGGCGGTCCCTCAGGTACATCAGCCCCAGACCATGCAAGGCCTTAAAGGTGAGTACCATCACTTTGAAAGTCTTATAACATTATTCTTATTCTATATTTTCCCTATATGCTCCCTTGGGTTCCTATTATATTTGCAGAGATAGTATAATGAAATTAAAATGCTACAGGCTGCATTTCAGATGAAAGAAATGGCAAAACCAACTCTGAGCATTCCTTGCATAAGAAAACCGTGTGAAATTCAGTCAGCACAACTTGATAGAGAATTCTTACCTTTATTAATATATTCTCTGGTTTCACATCTCTGTGAAATATTCCATTCCTATACCAAAAGAGGATTGGAGAGGAGGATGAACTAAGTATAATCCAAGACAGGAATGATTTACAGTTCTTCCCCCCCCCCCTTTTTTTTTACTACCATTATCATTCCAAAATAGTTTTTCACGTTTCCCTTGTAAAGCCATCCCTGAGGGCTGGAGGATTTCCCAAAAAAGGCAACTGATGTGCTGTGAGAAACTACCTAGAAGGAAAACATCCATCCCTCTTCTACCCCAAGCTTCCTCCATATGTTCACACAGCATCTTAGATTGACTAATGGGACTCTCCAAATACTAGCGCAATTAACAATACATTTGGGGAAAGAGTGAGAGAAAAACACAGAAGGAAAAACAGGACTGTCCTACCTGTGCATGTGATCAAGAGACTTGAATAACTGGTACATATAACTCATTATTCTCCTTTCAGGCAATGGCTTTTTTCTCTCTAGAATTTAGAATAATCAAATGAAAATATGGGAGTTTAATATAAAAGGTCACTTCAAGATAGCTTGTCATTGGCTAATTTTTGAATGCTGTTATGAGATTTTCTACATATGAATTGAGGTACCATTTGTGTTTTCTAGCATTGGTGGAAAGTGCAGCAGTCAGTATGCTTTCTGGTATATGTTTTCACCCCATATTAAACTGGATAGAGATCTATACACTGCCTTTTTGTTTGAAAGTGGGTTTTTTTCTTACGTAATAAGCTGTATGCTACTTGAAAACCAAGTCTCCCATATAAAACTTCCTGAAAGTTAAGGTCAGCGTTGGATCCTCTGTTCCTAAAATATCATTGAAAAAGGAGGTTTATTTGGTGGGAACATGAGAAGATTGCTTTCTGTGGCATAACACACTTTATGGAATTCTGTCCTGTAATATTTTTAAAAGCATCTTTGCCTGACAAGGAAGTCAGTAAAACTTTGAAAGTTTGCATGACATATTGAGTTGGCCAATAAAAAATATTGTGGGAGCTATTGTTCAGAAAAATACCATTTTCCACATAGAAGTAACATCTCTGTATTCTAATCCCTTATCTGCTTTCCTTAATATATTACAAAGTAAACAGTCAATTTCCAATAAGAGATATTGTGCCTGTCCATGCAAGGTTTTTCCGCAGCTGCAAGCACCATGTGATCTTCACTATATTCTATTTATTATTTTGGGATGTATTCAACATTCAACTACACTTCTGCATTATTGAATACATGGAATGTGACTAAAGGATCCTTCTGGAGAAAGCATAATCTACATACCTTTGATCAGTTCATAAATGTTCTTGTCCATAAGTTCACATATTAATGCAAGAGCACCAGATTTCTTGTCACTAAAGAAAAAAAAGTCTGATTTAATATAATGTTATGAAAGAAAGAAAAGTAAAGGCTTTAATAATCTGGGGGCGGGGAGGTTGGAAGTGATCTCTCACACAGAAAAACAGATATAATATTATAGTATTATAGATACTAGATTTGGTATTATAGTATAAACGGCTCATCTTTGGGAACATGGCATAAGATGTCCCTCCATAATTACAAATGCAACACTTTCATTCCTGGACATCTAACTGCTTTTTTCTTATACTATTGGTGTTTCCATTTCAGTTCCACAGTTTTATTCTGGTGTGGGTGGAATAAAACTGATTTATTTTTTAATATATGTACACATGGCCTCTGTAGAACATGTTAATTAATAAAAATGAAGGATATCATATTAAAGAAATACGGTCTCAGCATTTCCACATTTTCCATACCCTATCAAAAACAGCAACAACTTTATTTCTACGCTGACCTATCTCTGAAAAGGGATTCAGGGCGGTGTACAACAAAAGATTGGCAAACATTCAATGCCTGAGAAACATAACATAATAAAGCACTTAATAAATCTAGTAGACAACATCAGAATATACTTATAAGACAACTTGATAGCAAGTGAGAAATTTAAATATCCAAAGTAAAATAATTGGGACACATTTCTCTAATGTCTCTAATAATGGTCAGAGGTAAAGCACAGATTGAATTTCATCATTCCAGAGAAAAATAGAGAGAATTTTGCTTCAAATTAGTTTTATTCAGATTAAGACTTGTTGGGAAAGTTAAATAGCCATTAAATTCAAGAGAAGAATACTCAGGATTGCAAAAGGAAAGAACTCATGTGGACTTACAAAATCACTTCATACAATACAAGGATATTTGGGTGTGGATTCAGTCGCCTTAAGGCTTGTATTTCCCTCAGATTGTTCACATGGTCAATACTAAAAAAGGAGTTAAAATGAGAAGATCAGGCTACAGCAAGGTTATAATTCTCTCGTTAGACATTCTTACACCCACCCAAATTCACCATGATCTCCTTTTTTATTCAATACACAGCACACACAGGCTATATATAATTCCCGAAGTCATCTGAGATGCATGCCCATGGTTGTATGAGTACACTAGGACCTTCTAATGGTCTTACTTCTCTAAAACCTTCTCCTACTGTACTGGAGGATTTTTATGATTTTAAAAATGTTTTAATAGTAGTTCTCAATGGCATGGAGGCTGGGGTCCATTCACAGGGAGGGCGTTATTTGTAGCCATCATCTCTCTTACTTCTGATAGTGGTGACATGTGAAACAGAGTTTCAAAGGAATATGTTAATGCACTAACAAATGTATGCAACAGATGGTTTCTGGTTTCTGCTACTCCCTTCATGATCAAGAAGGGCAAGCTTGTATGTATATAGTCATGTCAGACAAGCTCAGTGTGAAGAAAAGTCATGATTGCAACATGCCTCTTCTTCTTCCAAGACATCCACAGCATATTACTATTTCACTTGTAATATTCAGAATCCCATGTTAAATCAAATGTTTATGAAGATCAAAGAAATATTTAAATATGATCAATTTTTTAAAAAAAATAACATACAAAATGCAGCTATACCTACCTTTCAAAGTGTTGTTTCATTTGTTTACATGCATAATACTGTCCACCTTTCAGACTTTGGACCTTCAGAACATCAGAAAAGGTTCCCTCTCCAATCTTACCAATTGTTTTGTATTCTACAAAAGTCAGTTTTTAAAAAAAGAAAACAAAATTTTAGTATAGATGGCATGCTTAATTTCCTTAGGATAATTTTAATTACATTTTGCTTCCTAAAATAAATTTAAAATTATGGTTTATTAATTCAAATCACACACTTCTTTCCTGCCTAGAAGCATGACAAATACCGCCAATCTATACTACTTATTACTGTACCTCTGAAAAGTTAAGATTTCTTAAGGATTGTGGAAGTGGAGCTTTTATTATGCAGTATTAAATGAAAACTTTAATTTTATCTGACATTTGGGCCCACTGAAATAACTGCTGGAGGCTTTTCAGAGATTAATGACATCTCAGATTCTTATTAAATCAAGGGGGGGGGGGGGGGAGGATAATCATTTTTCAATAAATCAGTTAGAAATACTCTCTTTATACCAAAAATCCAGACTATAGGTGGATGCTCAATTTTCCTGTCCATCTTAATGTAGAATACACTTGTTGTTGTTGTTCATTCGTTCAGTCGTCTCCGACTCTTCGTGACCTCATGGACCAGCCCACGCCAGAGCTCCCTGTCGGCCGTCACCACCCCCAGCTCCTTCAAGGTCAGTCCAGTCACTTCAAGGATGCCATCCATCCATCTTGCCCTTGGTCGGCCCCTCTTCCTTTTGCCTTCCACTTTCCCCAGCATAATTGTCTTCTCTAGGCTTTCCTGTCTCCTCATGATGTGGCCAAAGTACTTCAACTTTGTCTCTAGTATCTTTCCCTCCAGTGAGCAGTCGGGCTTTATTTCCTGGAGGATGGACTGGTTGGATCTTCTCGCAGTCCAAGGCACTCTCAGCACTTTCCTCCAGCACCACAGCTCAAAAGCATCGATCTTCCTTCGCTCAGCCTTCCCTAAAGTCCAGTTCTCACATCCGTAGGTGACTACAGGGAATACCATGGCTTTGACTAGGCGGATCTTTGTTGCCAGTCTGATGTCTCTACTCTTCACTATTTTATCGAGACTGGACATTGCTCTCCTCCCAAGAAGTAAGCGTCTTCTGATTTCCTGGCCACAGTCTGCATCTGCAGTAATCTTTGCACCTAGAAATACAAAGTCTGTCACGGCCTCCACATTTTCTCCCTCTATTTTCCAGTTGTCAATCATTCTTGTTGCCATAATCTTGGTTTTTTTGACGTTTAGCTGCAACCCGGCTTTTGCGCTTTCTTCTTTCACCTTGATTAGAAGGCTCCTCAGCTCCTCCTCGCTTTCGGCCATCAGAGTGGTGTCATCTGCATATCTGAGGTTGTTAATGTTTCTTCCAGCAATTTTCACCCCAGCTTTGCATTCATCAAGCCCCGCACATCGCATGATGTGTTCTGCATACAAGTTAAAAAGGTTGGGTGAGAGGATGCAGCCTTGCCGTACGCCTTTCCCAATCTTGAACCAGTCTGTTGTTCCGTGGTCAGTTCTGACTGTTGCTACTTGGTCCTTGTACAGATTCCTCAGGAGAGAGACAAGGTGGCTTGGTATGCCCATCCCACTAAGAACTTGCCACAATTTGTTATGATCCACACAGTCAAAGGCTTTAGAATAGTCAATGAAGCAGAAGTAGATGTTTTTCTGAAACTCCCTGCCTTTCTCCATTATCCAGCGGATATTGGCAATTTGGTCTCTCGTTCCTCTACCTTTTCTAAACCCAGCTTGAACATCTGGGTTTACACTTAATATTCCAGATATCAGGCAGTTTCACACTAGTCAGCCTTCATATTTGCTGGGGATAAGGGCACTGGACCCCTATGAAAATTAAAGACAATAAATGCATTTCTTATTTTTTATCTAAGAGAATAACCCTATAGAAATTTCTAAATCCAGTATGTTTCATGTTCAACTCTCACCAGAAGCTGGACACAGAATTGCATCGGAGGATCTAGAGCAGTGGTTCTCAACCTGTGGGTCCCCAGGTGTTTTGGCCTACAACTGCCAGAAATCCCAGCCAGTTTACCAGCTGTTAGGGTTTCTGGGAGTTGAAGGCCAAAACATCTGGGGAACCACAGGTTGAGAACTACTGATCTAGAGATTCCTACAGAGGAATTCTGTCTAGAAATCTCTGTCTTCTGGCATGATTGAAGGAAGCTAACATTAGAATCACACTGGAGGATCTAGAGTGCCTAGTAAAACATATGACTACTGTACCATAGGTAAAGGTTTTCCCCTGATATTAAGTCCAGTCGTGTTCGGCTCTGGGGATTGGTGCTCATCTCCATTTCTAAGCTGAAGAGCTGGCATTGTCCGTAGACACCTCCAAGATCATGTGGCGGCACAACTGCATAGAGCACTGTTACCTTCCCGCCGGAGCGGTACCTATTGATCTACTCACATTCCCATGTTTTCGAACTGCTAGGCTGGCAGAAACTGGGGCTGACAACTGATTCAAACCTGCGACCTTTCGGTTAACAAGTTCAGCAGCTCAGTGCTTTAACCCACTGCGCAACCGGGGTCTCCTTAATGGTGAATATAGGTTGCGTTTTTTAAAGATATTTTAAAATTGACTTTTTGCTTGCTTGTTTATGTAACATAACCCTTATCGAAGAGGGAACCAATCGCTTTGCTGAGTAGAATGGTGAAAGGCAAAAACTATTGGAAATGACAACCTTCTTCAAGCCTTCTCTAATAATGATTATCTATTATCTTGTTGCTTACTGTTTCCTGTATATATGTTCACAGTCTTCCCTGTTGTTTTGCTCTACGAGATGACCTGGCACAGAGAGTTAACTCAGACATATCTGAAACCGGACTTATAAGTTTTGTACCTCTGTATGCTGAACACATGAAGGTTGGGAGTAAACCAAGTACGTTATTTTTATCAAAGTCTACTTCATTTTTGTCTCTTGAGTGCATGATATAAAACAAGTTGTTTTATGGCAAAGAATGCACTGAAAAACACTTCTGAAACACTGCTGTTTTTTATGCACTGGCAAAATCTCTGTTTTCCTAACAGACTTAGGCAATCCCTCGTTGTCCGAGTAGGATAGTCTTTCAGGAACAGTGTACTAGCAGTGGGTCCGTAGTTGACTGTGGAGCCCTATTCTTGATCTACATCTTCTCCTGCAGTCAGGGCATTTATTTCCAGGTGGAAGGTGGTCCTGGTCGGGATTGGCTTGGCGCGCCTTCCTCTTGGCATGTTTCTTTCGCCCTCCATATGTGCCTCTTCAAATTCTACAGCACTGCTGGTCACAGCTGACCTCCAGCGGGAACGCTCAAGGGCCAGGGCTTCCCAGTTCTCAGTGTCTATGCCAGAGTTTTTAAGGTTGGCTTTGAGCCTATTTTTAAATCTCTTTTCCTGACAACTATCATTCCTTTTTCCGTTCTTGAGTTTGGAATAGAGCAACTGCTTTGGGAGACGGTGGTCGGGCATCCAGCCAACATGGCCAGTCCAGTGGAGTTGATGGCGGAGGACCATCGCTTCAATGCTGGTGGTATTTGCTTCTTCCAGCACGCTGACATTTGTCCGCTTGTCTACCCAAGAGATTTGCAGGATTTTCCAGAGGCAGCGCTGATGGAATCATTATTCAGTCTAACAACTGAAACCATTGCCTAGCATAATTATATCTGGTTATATACCAGGCATGGGCAAATTTTGGCCCTCCAGGTGTTTTGGACTACGAGTTGTTAGGAATTGTGGGTGTTGAAGTCCAAAACATCTGGAGAACCCAAGTTTGCCCATGCCTGATATATATTCTACTAGCTGTACCCGTCATGCTTTGCTGTGGCCAACCTTCCCTCTTTCTCTCCTTCTTTCCCTCCTTCCTTCACTCCCTCTTTCCTTCCTTCCCGTTTTTTCTTCTCTTCTTCCTTCCTTCTCTATCTCTTTCCTTCCTTTCCCCTTTTTCTTTCTCTTCTGCTGTCTCTCTTTTCTTCCTTCTCTCTTTCCTTCCCTCCCTCTTTCTCTACATCTTCCCCCCTTCCTTCTCTCCCTCTTTCCTTCTTTCTTTCCTTCTCTCCTTCCCTCCTTCTCTAACTTTCCTTCCTTCCCTCTTTTTCTTTCCCTCCCTCTTTCTCTCCTTTCTTCCTTCTCTACCTCTTTCCTTCCATGATTCCTTCTCCCTTTCCTTCTTTCTTTCCCTCTCTCTTTTCTTTCTTTCTTTTCTCCCCTTCCCTCCCTCCCTCATTCTTCCCCTTTTTTGTTATTGTCATTTAGCTTTTGGGGCCTTTTAAGTCCCTTCTGCTATGTTTTTCAGTAATTTTATGAGTAAAGGTAAAGGACATACATTGGCTTGTTAGGTGTCTTGTGTCCAAATTTGGTGTCAATTCCTCCAGTGGTTTTTGAGTTCTGTTAATCCCACAAACGAACATTACAATTTTATTTATATAGATTAGCCGTCCCCTGCCACGCATTGCTGTGGCCCACATGGGGGTTCTGTGTGGGAGGTTTGGCCCAATTCCATCGTTGGTGGGGTTCAGAATGTTCTTTGATTGTAGGTGAACTATAAATCCCTGCAACTACAACTCCCAAATGACAAAACCTTTTTTTTTTTAGTGAAGGACATACATTGGGTTGTTAGGTGTCTTGTGTCCAAATTTGGTGTCAATTCGTCCAGTGGTTTTTGAGTTCTGTTAATCCTAGAAACGAACATTACATTTTTATGTATATAGTCTAGCTGTCCCCTGCCACGCGTTGCTGTGGCCCACATGGGGGTTCTGTGTGGGAGGTTTGGCCCAATTCTCTCGTTTGTGGGTTTCAGAATGCTCTTTGATTGTAGGTGAACTGTGAATCCCAGTGTCTACAACTCCCAAATGTCAAGGTCTATTTCCCCCAAACTCCATCTGTGTTCATATTTGGGCGTATTGAGTGCTTGTGCCAAGTTTGGTCCAGATCCATCATTGTTTGAGTCCACAGTGCTCTCTGGATGTAGGTGAACTACAACTCCCAAACTTAAGGTCAATGCCCACCAAACACTTCTAGTATTTTCTATTGGTCATGGAAGAACTGTGTGCCAAGTTTGGTTCAATTCCATCATTGGCAGGGTTCAGAATGCTCTTTGATTGTAGGTGAACTATAAATCCCAGCAACTACAACTCCCAAATGACAAAATCATAATGTTTTGGAGTGATGGTCACTCCTTGTGTTGTGAGACATTTTGTTGCCAAATTTGGTGTGATTTCGTTCATTGGTTCTTTTGTTTTTAAGGTACTCATTATGCACAGAACATTTTTATATATATAGATAGATTACAACATTATCAGAAGTCCCTTCCTTCATACCATTTCCCACAGAATGAAGCCAGACAAGGGGAGGAGATGTCCCGCCTCCTCCCTCTGTCTTGGGCCTTATATTCAGTTTCATCCATTTCCCCAAAACAAAGGACGAGACTCAGCCCAGGCCTGCGACCCCCAGAGGGCCCCCTGCCCCTTACTGTTCATCCTCCGCCGGGTCTCCTTCCGGTGGGGAGGGGGCGCGGTCGCAGCACAGCCACAGTCTCTCCCCCTCCCCTCCTTCCTCCTCCTCCTCCGCTTCGCCCTGTCAGCGCGCCATGTTGTCTTCCCCGTCACCCTGGCAACCCCAGCAGAGCGTCAGCCAGCCAGGCGCGCGCCACGCCCTGCCCTGCCTGTCAAAGGTCGGCGCAAGCGCAGTCACTCACCTCCGCCCTCGCCGACGATCGACTGCGGCAGGCCCAGAGAGGTCTTCATGCTCGCACACGGTCTTCCCACCCGAACGCGACAGGTGTGCGCATGCGTACCGCCTCCCTCCTTCCCCCCTACCTCTCCAGCTCTCCTTTGCACGCATGCGCAGTTGTCCTCTAGGAAGGAAGTCTTTTGTTCTTAGTCGTTGGGTGTTTACTGGACTGTATTGTCGAAGGCTTTCATGGCCGGAATCACTCAGTTCTTGTGGGTTTTTTCGGGCTATATGGCCATGTTCTAGAGGCATTTCTCAGGAGAAATGCCTCTACAACATGGCCATATAGCCCGAAAAAACCCACAAGAACTGAGTGTTTACTGGACTGTTTGGCCATCTTCCAGAAGCACTCTCTCCTGACGTTTCGCCTGCATCTATGGCAGGCATCCTCAGAGGTTGGAAACTAGCAAACTAGGCTCCTTCCACACAGTTGAATAAAATCCCACATTTTCTGGAATATGGTGTGGACTCAAGGGCCTTCCACACAGACATTGTTGTTGTTGTTCATTCGTTCAGTCGTCTCCGACTCTTCGTGACCTCATGGACCAGCCTACGCCAGAGCTCCCTGTCGGCCGTTACCACCCCCAGCTCCCTCAAGGTCAGTCCAGTCACTTCAAGGATGCCATCCATCCATCTTGCCCTTGGTCGGCCCCTCTTCCTTTTGCCTTCCACTTTCCCCAGCATAATTGTCTTCTCTAGGCTTTCCTGTCTCCTCATGATTCCACACAGACATATAACCCAGAATATCAAGGCAGAAAATCCCACAATATCTGCTTTGAGGTAGGTTATCTGAGGCCTCTTCCACACAGTTGAATAAAATCCCACATTTTCTGAAATATATGGCAGTGTGGACTCAAGGCCCTTCCACACAGACATATAACCCAGAATATCAAGGCAGAAAATCCCACAATATCTACTTTGCTGTAGGTTATCTGGGGCCTCTTCCACACAGATGAATAAAATCCCACATCTGCTTTGAACAGTATTACACATATGTTAATGTTAATACAATATAATAATAATAATAATACAATATAAGAGTTACATTTTATATTACATGTAATATTACTAGTAATATTACAGTATAATGGTATAGTACAATATAAGGAGGAGAGCAATGTCCAGTCTCGATAAAATAGTAAAGAGTAGAGGCATCACACTGGCAACAAAGATCCGCCTAGTCAAAGCCATGGTATTCCCTGTAGTCACCTACGGATGTGAGAGCTGGACCTTAGGGAAGGCTGAGCGAAGGAAGATCGATGCTTTTGATCTGTGGTGCTGGAGGAAAGTTCTGAGAGTGCCTTGGACTGCGAAAAGATCCAATCAGTCCATCCTCCAGGAAATAAAGCCCAACTGCTCACTGGAGGGAAGGATACTAGAGACAAAGTTGAAGTACTTTGGCCACATCATGAGGAGACAGCAAAGCCTAGAGAAGACAATGATGCTGGGGAAAGTGGAAGGTAAAAGGAAGAGGGGCCGACCAAGGGCAAGATGGATGGATGGCATCCTTGAAGTGACTGGATTGAGCTTGAAGGAGCTGGGGGTGGTGACGGCCGACAGGGAGCTCTGGCGTGGGCTGGTCCATGAGGTCACAAAGTCGGAGACGACTGAACGAATGAACAACAACAACACAATATAAGGTAAAGGTAGTCCCCTGACATTAAGTCCAGTCATGTCTGACTCTGGGGTGTGGTGCTCATCTCCATTTCTAAGCCGAAGAGCCAGCGTTGTCCATAGACACCTCCAAGGTAATGTGGCCGGCATGACTGCATGAAACGCCATTACCTTCCCGCCGGAGCGGTACCTATTGATCTACTCACATTTGCATGTTTTCGAACTGCTAGGTTGGCAGAAGCTAGGGCTGACAGTGGAAGCTCCCGCTGCTCCCCGGAATCGAACCTGCGACCTTTCGATCACCAAGCTCAGGAGCTCAGTGTTTTAACCCACTGCGCCACCAGGGGCACCTATAGTACAATATAGTAATACATAATTTTATTTATTTATTTATTTTTATTTACTATGCTTCTATACCGCCATTCTCAACCCGAGGGTGACTCATGGTGGTTTACAAAATGGCACAATTCGATGCCCACAACAGTACAAAAATAATTTAAACATCAAAAACATTTAACACAGGTAAAAATTCATTACAATAACACAATAAAAACGCACCACAATTCAAGAGAAATATTGACAAGCTGGAATGTGTCCAGAGGAGGGTGACTAAAAAGATCAAGGGTCTGGAGAACAAGCCCTATGAGGAGCGGCTTAAGGAGCTGGGCATGTTTAGCCTGAAGAAGAGAAGGCTGAGAGGAGACATGATAGCCATGTATAAATATGTGAGAGGAAGCCACAGGGAGGAGGGAGCAAGCTTGTTTTCTGCTGACCTGGAGACTAGGATGTGGAACAATGGCTTCAAGCTACAAGAAAGGAGATTCCATCTGAACATGAGGAAGAACTTCCTTACTGTAAGAGCTGTTCAACAGTGGAACTCTCTGCCCCAGAGTGTGGTGGAGGCTCCTTCTTTGGAAGCTTTTAAACAGAGGCTGGATGGCCATCTGTCAGGGGTGATTTGAATGCAATATTCCTGCTTCTTGGCAGGGGGTTGGACTGGATGGCCCATGAGGTCTCTTCCAACTCTTATGATTCTATGATTATGCTAAACAGAGAAATCAAATTGAACAGTGCGCAGATTTAATTTGCTTGGTTTTAATTTAAAATCTAAAATGGAAGTTGTTGTTTAAGGAAGTCGAAAATGATTTACTAATTTATGTTATGTAGTGAAATGAGCAACGTTTGCTATGTGTGTCAGTAGTCAACAGAAAGTGCAGGATTTTGCTGCGCCAAGTGGCCGGTTAGCTCAGTTGGTTAGAGCGTGGTGCTAATAACGCCAAGGTCGCGGGTTCGATCCCCGTACGGGCCAGCAGGATTTTTTTTATGAAAAGGATAACAACATTCCAATGAGTATCAAAGACTCCTTAAAAAGTTAGTCTAATATTTGCAACTCTCCTTTGTTTATTTGATAAAGAAAACTATCGTGCTCCAATTAAAATTAAAGTACTTTTCCAATAAAATTGGAAGGAGTCTTATTTGTGTTGTTGAGAAAAAGAGGTGTCTCTCTGTAATCTTATGAGTTATATTTTTACCTACTTTGCAATAGTCTAAATATTCATTTTATATGTTAAGGTCATGCTTTTCTTTTTCTATTGAACTGAATGGGGCTTAGTCCCAAGCACATGAATCATTCCATATAGAGAAAGAAAATGGACTATGGAAGTAGAGCATTGGTTTAACATTATGTACAACTAACACAGTTTGGCGCCACCTTAACTGCCATAGCTGTCAGTTTGACTGTGAGAGCCGTTCAGCAGTGGAACTCTCTGCCCCGGAGTGTGGTGGAGGCTCCTTCTTTGGAAGCTTTTAAACAGAGGCTGGATGGCTATCTGTCAGGGGTGATTTGAGTGCAATAGTCCTGCTTCTTGGCAGGGGGTTGGACTGGATGGCCTATGAGGTCTCTTCCAACTCTTTGATTCTATGATTCTATGAAGACGCAACATTCATTGGTAAAGGACCTTGGAAAGCTATAACTCCCATGATATTTATTTACTGTTATTTCTATACCGCCCTTCTCAGCCCTCAAGAGACTCAGAATGCAGCCATGGTAGTTAAAGGAGTGTCAAACTGCATTCATTCTGCAGTGTAGATTCATTCTCCTACTGAAGTTTAACCCTTGGGTTTCTATGCTGTAAAATAGGGCAGAAAGTGGTGGTGCGTTTTTTTAATCGAAACGTGTCTCTCGGCAGATGCCGTAGCCACGCTCCTGCTTTTCGATGACGTCAGGTGAGGCCGAGTGAAGCTTTACTATTGGTCGCATTCTCAGTTATCGCGCGAGCTACAAAAGGGATGAGATTTCCCTCAGTGGACTACCAAGATGGCGGCCCCTAAGGGAACCGGCGTTGTTTCTCAGGAAAAGCGGGCTTCCTCGAGGGCTCTTTTGGACCCACAGACCGCTGCTTTTCCCGGATCCCTGCCGCCCGCCTCCAGCATCCTTTACAGCGCGGCCCAGGAGCTGCGGAAGGCGGTTCAACTGCAGGACAAATCTGGGAAGGCGGCTAAGGCCTTCACTAGGCTCCTTCCGCCAAAGGTAATATAGGCCTACTCACTTACTTGGGGCTTGTTATTATTGCGACAGTGATGATTGTGATTGTAACTATTTATTTATTTACTTACGACATTTATGGCTTTCCAAGGTCGTTTACCAAAGAGTGTTGCGTCTTCATAGAATCATAGAATCAAAGAGTTGGAAGAGACCTCATAGGCCATCCAGTCCAACCCCCTGCCAAGAAGCAGGAATATTGCACTCAAATCAACCCTGACAGATGGTCATCCAGCCTCTGTTTAAAAGATTCCAAAGAAGGAGCCTCCACCACACTCTGGGACAGAGAGTTCCACTGCTGAACGGCTCTCTCCTTCTCACCCGGAAGGAGGCTCAGAGCGGCTTACAAGACACATACACACACACACAATATATATTATGTGCAGGTACAACTGTACCAGGAGCTCCAATTTTGTTTGCTTTGCATTGAATGTTTGTTGCAGTCCTAAGTTTCAGGGACTCTGCAGATAGGTGGCTCCTTTTGGCTGCAATCATAGGGCAAGCCACCTGTCAATTATAGTTAGGTTCCCTGGTCCCGCCCCTTTTTGGGTTTTTGGAGGGAATAGGAGCCAGTTTGGGTTCAGTCCACACAGAGCAGTTTTCATGCAGGACATAATACCAAGAGCTCCTGTAGAAAGCTTCGTCTTCTACGGCTTGGCTGGGGAGATATACAGCCCACAACTTGGCCGAGGATCATACAGCCTTACAGCTCCTTCGCTGAGGGACTTCAGTCAGCCATCACGGAAGCCTGAATTCTTTTCCCCTGGAAGTCTACAAAGCTCTGCTTAGTTACTACAACCATAACAACAAACAAATGATATTTTTAGAGCAACACAATTCTATAAAAAAGAATGAAAATACACTTTATTTGAGTATATACAAATTGTTGTGTTAATTTACCATTTTTTTTGTTTCTGTTTTATTGACTATAGTTAGTTGCTGTTGATAAAAAGTAACTGGTACCGGGTGTAGGGGCTCCACGCCAACAGAGGCAAAGAAAGACTGCCCAGATTAGAAGTTAAGGATTTCCCCATTAGTTACAGTTATGAAGATAGTGCCTGTTCCCTGTGGACAAGATTCAAAGAGCCAATAGACTGTTAAGAAAGCCTTAAAGTACCTGTTTGTTTTCATTAATAAAAAACTTTGTCGAACCTTTAAGTATTCTAGAGACTAGAGGCTTTGGCTTAAAGCCACTTTCTCCCTACAATCTAACTACAATTTTTCAAACTGTATGCTCATCTTATGTATCCAGTCTATTACTCGCATATTTATTTGTAGAAATACGAATGCTGCACTTAAAGATCTCTTGGTGTTCAATCTATCAAAGCATCCCACATTACAAAAGAATGCAATTTAAAATCTACAACATATAAAAATAGAATTAAACTTATAGGTCAGTTAAAATCATTTGGCTACACTTGATTAAGGTACATTTCAAACTGATTATGTGATTTTGCCTCCACTGCCAACTATTTCTGAGGCCCCTTCCACACAGCTGTATAAAATCCACATTGAACTGGTTATATGGCAGTGTGGACTCGGATAACCCAGTTGAAAGCAGATATTGTGGATCATCTTCCTTGTTATTCTAGGTTATGTCTGTGTGGAAGGGCCCTGAGACAGTAGGCAATGAAGACTTTATTCTTTACACTTTTAAGACATCATTTGATACATAGGCTTTAAGCAATCGACATGCTTAAGTGAATCACATCTTTTCAGAGTCATTTGTGAGGCTTGAGCTTTTGCAGGAATTATTTTTTATATTTGAACTGGACAAATAAGTCTGTGCAGGTTTGTTTGTAGATTTGTGTCTAAATATTTTAAAAACTTTTTTAAAGCAGGTGGAAACTGTCTGTGTCCAAGTACAGCCTGAGAAGAAAAAAGAAGATGACAAGTCAGTCCCAGGTGCTGCATTGGCTCGTCCCAAAAGTTTAACAACAGCTCAGCCAGTTGAGAAGAATTCCAAGATTTTAGGACTTGGTGTAAATCCTCAAATTATTCAGCTACACCCTACTATGGGAATTGACTCACAACAAATTTTCTTACACAATTCTTCCAAACCTACAGTTCAGTTACTTTTGCATAGCCCTTTACACCTCCTTGGACAAATTTCTGTAAGTAAGTTAACTACACATGGACAGAAAAACAAACCAGCTGAAAAAGCTCCCACTGATTCTCCAAACTCACTTATAAACCATAAGAAGAAGCAAAAAGAACACAAAATTAAAAAGTCCTTGAAGGTGAAGACCCGTTCAGGGAGAGTTTCATGCCCTCCCAAATATAAAGCTAAGGATTATAAATTCATTAAAACAGAAGATTTGGCTGACTGTCATCAGTCTGATTCTGATGACTATTCTGAGCTGAGTCTAGAAGATGATGAAGGTGACAAGGGGACAGAAACTTGTACATTATTTGATTCCTTGAAGTATGACCTCAGGCCAAAATTGTTTAAATGTCAAAGTTGTGAGAAATCCTACATAGGACAAGGAGGATTGGCACGGCACTATAAACTTAATCCAAACCATGCACAACAAGAGTCATCTCAATTTTCCCTTATAAATAGACCTCAAAGGAAGATGTTGCTAGAAAACACTGGAAAAAGAAGCAGTGAACCACCATCAAGTAATGCTACGTTTGTAAACAAAAGTGGAATAGACACAGAATTGGAAAAAGATTTTCTCAAAGAGAGCGAGAGACAGGTAATAAATATATTCTCTGTAATGTCAGGGTCCTGGGTGTAATCTTTATAAGCTACTTGTGGTCTTCCATGAAATATATGCTGTATCCCTACATCCACTTCCTTCAAACCTCAGTCAGAACAAGAGGTGTGAAAGTCAAGGAAAAATAATCAGGAAAAAAACAGATTAATAATCAGGAAAATAATCAGGAAAAATATTCCTCACCCTAATTTTATAGGTAGAAAATAAAAGTTATTTTGAGAAGTGCGCGGGGGGATTTTACTTTTTCCAAATCTTCTAATCCTGGGGTTCTCAAACTTTTTCAGCCACTGAGCCAATTTTGCAGCAAAAATTTCCCATGGAGCCCCAAGAAATGTTTATATATTATATATAATGCACATATATCAGGCGTGGGCCAGGTCAGTGGCAGATGGATGGAGGATGTTTGTGTGAACTAATTTACAGTACAAAAAAAGAAAAGAAAAGTAAGAACAATACAATATTTTAAATGAAGAACAATTTTAACCAATATAAACTTGAAGTATTTCAGTGGAAGTCCCCCGGGGCAATCCAGTTCAACACCCTTCTGTCATGCAGGAAAAGCACAATCAAAGCACCCCCAATAGATAGCCACCAGCCTTTATTATAATAGGGGAAAGGGTCTGGCTGGTGAGAAAGAGAGTCTGAACAGCGCAGGAGGTGATGGGAAAGGGTCTAAGTGGCAAGGAAAAGAGCCTGGGAGGCAAGGGTCTGCATGGCAAAGGAGGCAAGGGGGAAAAATCTAGGGAGTATGCTGTTTGTGCTGCTGTTGTTTTCAGCAGTTCAAAACTTTAATTTCCCTGCAATTCTCAGGAGGGGAAAAGAGGAGGAAGTGGGAAGCAGCATGGCGCCGTGGAGCCCCTCACTATTACCTGCTGAGCCCCAAGTACTCAGCAGAGCACAATTTGAGAACACTGTTCTACTATCTAAATCAGTGGTTCTCAAGTCACCTTGAGTCCCCTCCGGGGTGAGAAAGGCAGCATAGAAAGGTCGTAAATAAATAAACCTGTGAGTCGCCAGATGTCTTGGCCTTCAACCCCCAGAAATCCTAACAGCTGGTAAACTGGCTGGGAGTTGAGGACCAAAACACCTTGGGACCCACAGGTTGAGAACCACTGATCTAAATAGTGATGCATATTTTAAAAGCTGCATGGTTGAATTTCCTTTTTTAAATCTAAAAGCCTAGCATCTATTTCATGTTTATTATTTCCTGGGTTCGTTCCATGTTCATTCTTTCCTGGGTTCCATATTCATTCATTACACTGTGTTTTCAAAGGCTTGTTAAAAAAGCCAGGTTTTAAGTATTATTATTTTTTGGAATGCCAGTAGGAAGGGGGCCGATCTAATATCCCTAGGGAGGGAGTTCCATTATGCTACTAGTCTCTTGCATATTAAGAGGCAAAGGCTCTACAACTTGGGTAGTCTTGAGAGGCACTGCTATATTTATTTATTTATTTATTTGCTTTATTTCTATACCGCGTTTCTCAACCTAATTAGGTGACTCAATGCGGTTTACACAATGTAAATTAACACAACAATAACAATTAAAACACATCATACACAGTAACAATTACACAACAATCATACATAATGCCTCGATCACAAAACAAGATCCAGTCTCATAATCCTTGTGCCATTCCTATGTTCAATTTACCGTCATCCTATGTTCGATTGCGCTGATTAGCCAAACGCTTGCTCAAAGAGCCAGGTTTTAAGCTTTTAAGTTTTCTTCTATATTGGACAAAATCCTTACTATTTATTTATTTACTTTTATTTATTTACTTTATTTGTATACCGCACTCTCTCAGCCCGTAGGCGACTCAGTGCAGTTTACAACCAGGTCAATATAGAAAGTGCACAACACTAGCATTTAAAAACAGTCACTAAGGCAACTACATCAATATAACAGCACATCAATACATCAATATAACGTCAATACATCCATATAACTAACCCATCACGTCTCATCAGTAAAGTCATAATCCCATTTCCTCGTCCATTATTCCAAGTTCCAAGATCAATCAGTTAATTGCACTGCTTAATTAAACGCCTGTTCAAATAGCCAGGTCTTCACTCTTCTTCTGAACGTCAGCAGGGAGGGGGCCGACCTAATGTCTGGGGGAAGGGCGTTCCACAGCTGAGGGGCCACCACTGAGAAGGCCCTGTCTCTCGTCCCCACCAGCCGTGCCTGTGAGGCTGGCGGGATCGAGAGCAGGGCCTCCCCGGACTATCTTAATGTCCTAACTAGTTCATAGGGGGTGATGCGTTTGGACAGATAGGTCAGGCCAGAACCGTTTAGGGCTTTAAAGGCTAAAGCCAGCACTTTGAATTATGCCCGGTAGCAGATTGGCAGCCAGTGGAGCTGGCGCAACAGAGGAGTGGTGTGCTCCCTGAGTGCCGCTCCTGTTAACAACCTGGCTGTCGATCGTTGGACCATTTGTAGCTTCCGAGCAGTCTTCATAGGCAACCCCACGTAGAGAGCGTTGCAGTAATCTATACGGGATTTAACCAGAGCGTGGACCACCGTGGCCAAGTGCATTTGAAAGATTTTAGTAATTCCTACAATGGATGAAATAAAAATAATGTGATAGTCTGAAAAGGTGTTGACATGAGCAAACTTGAGTAAAGCCAAGCAAGCTTGTGTTTAACTATTTTTGTATAAATGTTAAAACATTTAATAAAGGGACCCCTGCTCTGGGGCTGACATACAATTTGGATCATTTAGATGTAAGTACATAGCTGTAAAAGCAATCTTTGCATGTTTGTATTTAAAATTATCTAGGTAGCATTCAAAACATATATTTGTAACAAATGGCAAAAGTTTGATGCATTCTTTTTCATTTTAATCTTTGTTTAAAGCTGAAATGTTATTAATGAGGTTATAATAATTTATCTAAATATATTATTTTGCCTTTAGCTAACGCAGTATTTTCCTAATGATGATTTCATGGAGCAGGCTGTTCCACACTTCACAAAACTTGTTACTGTATTTGAATTTCTACTGATGAAGGTAAACTTCTTAAGAGAACTTCAGTTCTCAGAAAGGTTTTGCATGCATTTCCTTCTTTAATATAATATTACAGAAATGAGTTAAAAATGGCCCAGTTAACAAAGGCCATGAGGAATTGCAGGGAAGAAGTAGAAAGGTTATGTATCATATTTCTCACTTTGCTCTAATCTTAGTTTATGTAAACAAAACAATTCTTATTAAAACAGCAAGTGTAATCTAGCCAATGCGAGTGACTTGTTTCAAAGTTTACAATAGTTGGTGTATGCTTTTGAGTAGGCTTATGGATTTTGCTTTTTAAGTAAGTCTATGGGTTTTGAAATATAGTATCGATTGTCTATATTAATCTTAAAACTCAGTTGCTTACTTTCTGGTCTTTCAAAATATCGGATAGTTTAAATCAAAGACAGCCAGTGAATTAACATCTCTGCATCAGATTCTGAACATAACATAAAGTAGCTAGTTTTGTCAAATGAATTGTGAGGGTAAAAAAAGGAGTATGAGACTTCTTGGATGGGACTCAAAGGGTGCTTCCTATAGTTAGTTAACATACCATATGTATGGTCACCTAGTGCCTATTTCCATGATTACAATTTGAATGGGATGTATTACTTGTGATTTGTGCTATTTAAATAGCTTTTTTTTTAACTAGGTAGAGCAAAAGTACCAGAAAAAAGCACTCTTTCCAGATGTATACCGGGAATTTGAAGAGCTTCATTCTATGGTAAAGAGAATGTGCCAAGACTATTTTGGTAATCCTGAATTAAACAAGCCAGTGGAAGTAAAAAACGAGAAGGTAATTGCTAGACAGTTGTGTTTTTGTTGTTAGCTGTTCTCTATTAGCTAATTCTATATGGGTGAAATCAGACAGCATAATTTCTTTAAAAAGAAAGTAAAGATAAACTTATTATACCTTATTGCTATTCTTAAAAAGAAAACACAACAATTTGTATTCCCTCTCCCATAAAACCGACCTAATTTAAAAACAGATGCACCAAGTCTTATTACATATAGAGAGCATTCTGGGAAGGTTAACATCCAGATGAGGGAAGAAGATACTATTGACATTCATGAACTGCTCGATTTCATGATTAATTATAGATAAGGGTTCTGAAATACTTTAAAGAGCTTAACGTTCTTTTCTAGTCTAGGACAGATACACAAGGTCTTTCCTATATAACATCTAGATATGGTGGCAAGGAATCCACTTGATCAATCTTAATATTTTGATTATTAATGGTTTATTTCTTCTTGGGAAATTTCCCTTGGCACTTGCAGCACTATTTATTTATTTACCGTATTTATCTATCGCCTTTCTCAGCCCATGGGCGATTCAGGGCAGTTTACATTCGGCACAATTCGATGCCTCCCAGCAACATAAAACTACTTAAAACATTTGCATATAAAATATAAATTCATATAAAGTCAATAAAACATATATATGTTGAATTCCTGTTGTTTTTTCTCATGGCTTTCACAGGTGGCTGAATCACTAGGAATTACAGACAGCTTTCTTCTATTGAAGAAGACTCAAGCAGACAATTCTCCTGAATATATTGAGATGACTAGTGATTGTGTGTTTACCAAAACTGTGGAACAGAAATGTGCAACTGAGGTAGTGGACTTGTGAATTCTACCATCTTAATGAGAATGTCCCAGTTTGCCAGTACACTAGAATCATAGAGTAAACATTTTGGTACCTTTTGGGAGTATGGGTTTGTCTTGTCTTAACAAGTACCATTATATGGCCATGGCTGGGTTGAAATTCTTCTTTCCAAAATCTAACTATCCACTGTAGCTATATCAAATATTTTACCCACTAACTCCTAGTGACATAGTGCTGTGAATTATGTTACCTCTGCATAAAACTAGACATACTAAAAAAAACCATTGTTATTCATTCTGGATGTTCTTTGTTGCTTTATTCCATATGTAATACATGTAGTAATTTTGAATTTAACTTGGGTTATAAATCTTGGATTCACATGTGACATTAAGTACTACTCAAATTGTGCAGTAGAGCTACTTCTACATTACTGAAATTTTAATTTTTACTTCTAACTTTTGTTGACAGTCTTCAGATGAAATATTACCATTAGCAAAAAAGTGCAGAGTGGAATATCTACCGGAGAACATAAATATTGATTATTCAAACCATAGTGGAATAAAAGAAGGCAGTGCCATAGGTAATAATCTTCTCATTAGCAATATTCAGTAACAAAAACAGTTACTAACCAATGCATCTAAATTGCGTTTGCTTACTGAATTTTTTTTATTCTAGAAGGGAACTGTGCAGCAACTGTTCAGTCTGGGAATGTATTATGGGAAGAGGAACATGAATTACTTGAAGAAACTGTAAACAATCAAGATGGTTTGCATGTATATAATCAAAGCACAGAAGTGAGGCTTGAGAGCATGAAACCTTCAGGAAAATCAGAACTGGATTGTTCAGGCTGCTTATCTTCATGGGGTGAAACACTGCCAACTAACAGTGCAGTAAGTTCAGAAGAAAAGTTCATGCAAACAAGTTTGAGCAAAGGAAATGAAGTGACTCTGAGTTCTGGAAATATTTAGCATCTGATAAATAGTTGGAATCCTACTTGGTCAGAGCATGAAGAAAATTATCAGATTGAAAAGTTTTCTGGTGAAAGGAACCAAGGTCATCTCCTGACAAATTCTGAACATCCTAAATGGTCTGATTCTGTAAACAGCCTTAAACACTATGTAAGCAGATCAGTTGAATCTCAGGTAGAGAGAATTTTTTATTTAAGCTTTTAAAAACACCTTGGCAAGCCTGTGAAGTTACTGAATAAACCTGTGGGACAGAATACTGGAGGATGAATATTGAAGAACTCAGTAACAGGAAATGATAACATTAAATGACTGATGGGGGTGGGAGTTGTGCCTTGATGCTGTTTATGGTTTCAGATGTCTGAAACAAGCGAATGCTGCTAGGACTAAGATTCAAGCAATTGCTTTGGAAAATGTGAAAATGTTTATTATCATGCTTGCAAGGTCATGATAAAAGCAAGGATCCTGGTAGGAATTAAAATATAAAATCATTTGTAAATACATTCTGCAATCTACTTCTTAAAATGTATATTTTTCTTATTAAATATTGTTTGCAGTCCTGTTTCATCAGTCTTTCTTTACTATTACAATTAACCTGCCTGAAAAATGAATGTATATAGCATGGGAAGGTAATACTCAATAGCATGCACAATTTACAGAAGATAGTGACAAAATAAATGATAAACTAAAATTTAGAACTGCTTCAGTAGGTGTTATTTTAAAAAATACACCTCAGTCCCAGTTAAGGTTGGATTATGTGCTTGGTAAGTACTTGAATTTCCACTTCCAAGTAGTATCACAATTTGGAATAAATAAAACATTTCTAAAACAATGAAATGTATTTGGCTCACCATCCCATACCAGGGGATAGGAAAGCATTTCCAAGCACAGATTCAGTGAACTATACTGTCAGGGGGGAGACATTCCATAACAAATTTTGCATTTCACTCATAGATGATTCCTGCAGAAAGATATTTTGATAGTAGGTTATTCATAATGTGTAACTAAAACCTTTAGAGTGAAAAAAGATGAAAGTTTGAGAAGACACTATAACAGAATCAAAGAAAGATTTTAAAAGATAGAAACATTGTTTTAGAACCGTCTTTATTCTATTTTGCGACCCCACCCAAATCTACAGAAAATAATCCACTTTTCAAATACAGTTGGAAGTACAAAAGCAAAAATACAATGTCACTCGGTCAACAACATTAACATAGTAGTCATTATTGCAATTTTTAGTAGAAAGGGTTAGGCAGGTCTGTGTCCTGTTTCTAATAACATACTTTCTAGTATTACAGTGCTGGTGTTCTCGATGTAAGGCTGGTATAACCATGAGGATAAGTAAACCATCAGGAGATCTTGGTCAGCTGTATGCGCAATCTCTTGCACAATAGTGTCTTTCAGTTTCAGTTCATTTGAATACATGTCCAACAGCTTAACTGAAACTTCATCTGGAATTGGGGGAAAAAATCAAGGAGTTACTTCTGCAACGGTGTCCTCTTGTGTTCTGTTTTTAGAAACCTGTTTCTGTACATATTCAGTATTATCTAGATTGTGTGCCTTTGGTTTCCAAGCTAAATCAACTCTTCAGAATGAGATCATTACATGAGCTCCTAAATTCCTGTATCCGTCTAAATCTATAACCAGAATCCCAGTGCAAGTTTGTGATGCTTGTGCTGGTTTATTTGTACAAGACCTGGAAATTATTGTTGTGTAATTCCAGAATTACATGAATTACGAACTTTTAGTAAGACCCTCTATTCTAGTGAACCACTCTCTTTTAGAAAGGCAGAGTTAAGAGATACAATTTATTTATTTTTAAATAAAAAATCCTCAATCAAACAGAAAATAAAACTTACAGAAGTAGGGAGTGGGCCACGTATGGAAGAATGGTTTTGCATGATCTCCATGATGATATGTTTCTAAGTTGCAGATCCCTTTGGTTGTTGAACACAGTTTTTCCATTTTCTGATGTATTTTTACCTAAAAGTTTAATATTTAACATTTTCATTTAAACAAGTGGTCAGTAAATGATCATAATTTTCATCTGTGCTGGCTATCTGATCTACATAATCAGTAAGTTGGGCTTCAGAGGTGGAAATGTGGACTGAAGACAAACCACTAATCAGGATGAGCAGTTAGTAAATGCTTACCATTAATGCCTACGGAAGGACATTTTGATAACAGGCATTAATAACAGCTTCCTTCTGAGACTTGTGAATGATAGGTATAGTACAGATTCATTTTAAAACAGGCAATTATTTATTATGTCCTGCTGCTCTCCAGTTAATGGATTTGGGGCACATAAAGTTGTTACTGAAACTCTCCATAGACTTTCCATATTTGTATCACCTCTCTTGATCCACAACAGAGAACATAGGAAATGTTTTGATACAAGATAGTACCATATTTTTGAAGATCTCGAGTAGTTCTGTACAGCAGGCCTCCAATTCTACGTTGTAGTCAGATGATAGTTTTCCAGGTTCGGAGAAAATATTCTCATTATCTATTTCCAATTTGTTTTCTTTAGATCTAGAGAAAAATATACAGTATGTAAGAAATACTGTAGTAGCTCCCTGCCCCATACTCTAGGATCTCTTTATACCATGTCTCTATCAAAGGGACATATCTATTAAGGATGAAAAAAGCAGATTTAGAAGCTCATTAGATTTGTTTACAATCTCATTATAGAAAAAATAGCTTTGCATAGAGAAGTTTTCTCAATATACTCACTCTGTAGCAATTTTGATGTTCACAATTTTTGTAGCAGTCGTAAATCCATTGTTATTCAGTGTCTCCCACTTCATTATTAGATTATGCCAATCTGCTGCATTATCTTTAATTTTTCTTGCACTGACAGATAAGGTAGGTGTCTTGGGAGTTGAACATTTAGCTAGTTAAAAACACAAAACTGAAACGTCAACATTGTTTTTTAATGTTTTTTAAAATTGTTTTTTATTTTTAAAAAACACTTTGTCTTATACTGATTACAGTTCTAAGTTTTTCTGCACAACTAATGATAATGTATCATGTCAGAAGCAAATTGAGGGTACAGCTAAAATGAATTTAAAACACAAACAAAGTTAAAAACTTAGCATTATGCTAAATGTCTAGATTCTTGTGGGTTTTTTCGGGCTATAGGGCCATGTTCTAGAGGCATTTCTCCTGACGTTTCGCCTGCATCTATGGCAAGCATCCTCTGAGGATGCAGGCGAAACATCAGGAGAAATGCCTCTAGAACATGGCCCTATAGGCCGAAAAAACCCACAAGAACCTAGTGATTCCAGCCATGAAAGCCTTCGACAATACATGCTAAATGTCCTTTGACCACAAGCTGCTCA
This sequence comes from Anolis sagrei, assembly GCF_037176765.1. Lineage (NCBI taxonomy): Eukaryota > Metazoa > Chordata > Lepidosauria > Squamata > Anolidae > Anolis > Anolis sagrei. The sequence goes on from NC_090021.1 coordinate 323,897,282, forward strand.
CTTGGAGTGCCTGTAGTGTCACTGTGAGAAGGTCCTCCATTGTACATGTGGCAGGGCTTAGACTGCATTGTAGTCTGTGGTTTGACTATTTACAGTTATAACATGAAACATTTTGGTGTAATGTATAACTTAGCTTGTATGATGGAATTTCAGGGCAGATTCATATATGCAGATAAAAATCCCTGTAATGTTACAATTCAATAAACATACAAAATCTGCCACTAATAATATGGTGTCATACTGTCAATTTGTTTTCCCATGTGAGTACACTACCAGTACCATTTACTGGGAGCAGAGAAAAGAAAAAGCTGTCAACCTTCACTTCCCAAAAGAGGACAAAGAATGTCCATATGTTGTTCACGCTCAATGCATACTAAAGAGAATCAATAGTACAACAGCAATTATGCAGGACAAATCTCAAAATCCCTTGCTACAGAGATTTTCCAACTCACCTACATTTTAACTATTTTACTAAATAATGGTGTTCATTTTGTGGTTTTTTTTAAATGAGAGCTAAAAAGTGGCTTGGCCCAGATATATTTGGTACAAGTTCTGACTGTAAAAAGATACTTGAAAATATTACTGCTGGATCTTCTATTGATTTACACCAGGGCTTCTTAAACCTTTTCCACTCGTAACCTCGTTCCACCCGGGTGTATCGATATATGAAATAATAAAAAGTCAAACATTTACTGATAACAAATTGGCATTTGCAGGGCTTGTATTTAGGTGATTTTCCTTTTTACAAAATACAGTCAAAGCATATTTTGCCGAATCCACCGTAAACACTGCACACTGTTGCTAACAGATTTGAGTAAGTTCCTAAAACAGCCACCAGATTACTAAATTTATTGCGACCCCCATTTTCAGCTTACGGCGATTTTCATTGGGACCCACAGTTTTAAAGAAGCCATGATCTACAGAACATTTGCTTGCTTATTTTGTAAACTCTTCTACCAGGACTTTTCTTCTCTTTTTTTGTACTTTGTTTATTTTGTACTTTTTTCCCAGGGCAAAAGTCAAGGTTGCAGACATCAAGTGCACCAAAAATGTATCTCATGCAGAAGTTTTTCAGAAATTAAATAAACAAGGCAATTATTTGATACCAAGTTACAACAGATTTGTCCTTTTGATCTGTTTGCCTTGATTTTAACTTTAAGATTGTAAGTGTGATTGATACTATGTATATTATTTTTATCTTGTATGCTGTCCTGAGTCCCCTCACATAGACAATTACAACAGAAAGGAGGAAACCATGAAAATAAACAAAATCTGCTACCAGTATTTTTTTAAAAAAACCTCTAAAATCAGGACATTAAATAAAGAACACTGAAAAATGGGAATTCCAGACAAGAAACAATCAGGGCCAGCTAATAACCTCCCAATAAAGAATACACCGTATTGTCGAAGGCTTTAATGGTCGGAATCACTGGGTTGTGTAGGTTTTTTTGGGCTATATGGCCATGTTCTAGAGGCATTATCTCCTGACGTTTCACTTGCATCTATGGCAGGCATCCTCAGAGGTAGTGAGGTCTGTTGGAGTTAGGAGAATGGGTTTATATATCTGTGGAATGACCAGGGTGGGACAAAGAACTCTTGTTTGCTGGAGCTAGGTGTGACTGTTTCAAATGACTACTTTGATTAGCATTGGATGGCCTGGCAGTGCCTGGGGCAATCTTTTGTTGAATGGTGATTAGATGTCCCTGATTGTTTTCCCTCTGTTGTTTTGCTGTTGTAATTTTGATAATGATGGTGATGAATTTGTGATTTTACCTTGACGATTTGGCTGCATGTCATTATTTGATCTGTACTGTAATGTATTTTAATGTATTATGATGTTATTATGTTTTAGCTTATTTCTGTATGAATTTTCTGTTGTTAGCCGGCCTGAGTCCCTCTTCGGAGGTTGAGAAGACCGGGTTATAAAAGCTCTAAATAAATAAATAAATTTAGAGGTTTTTTTTAATACTGGTAGCCAGGATTAGAGGCGGCCCTAGGTAATTTTCAAAGGTAAGCAAACAGTATTTTGCCCCCTCCCCAACCAATCACTGATATATATTTTCTGTTCGTCATGGGAGTTCTGTGATTCAGTTCCATCATTGGTGGAGTTCAGAATGCTCTTTGATTGTAGGTGAACTATTTTATTTATTTATTTGTCGTGTCAGGGCAACCAGTCAATTATATTACATTTCTAACAGAACAAAGCAAACAAACAGACAAAATACAACATTTGTGAATTTGGTAGTTGATTAAATGTCCTTTGACCAGTATCTAGCCACTTGGAGTGCTTCTGGTGTTGCTGCAAGGAGGTCCTCCCTTGTGCATGTGGCTGGGCTCAGGTTGCATTGCAGCAGGTGGTCAGTGGTTTGCTCCTCTCCACATTCGCATATCAAGGATTCCACTTTGTAGCCCCATTTCTGAAGGTTGGCTCTGCATCTTGTGGTGCCAGAACGCAGTCTGTTCAGCGCCTTCCAAGTCGCCCAGTCCTCTATGTGCCCAGGGGGGAGTTTCTCATTTGGTATCAGCCATTGGCTGAGGTTCTGGGTTTGAGCCTGCCACTTTTGGACTCTTGCTTGCTGAGGTGTTCTGGCGAGTGTCTCTGTAGATCTTAGAAAACTATTTCTAGAATTAAGTCGTTGACGTGCTGGCTGATACCCAAACAGGGGATGAGCTGGAGATGTCTCAGGTGAACTATACATCCCAGTAACTACAACTCGCATATGTCAACGTCTATTTTCCCCCAAGAGTGCCTCAAGAGCGCCCCTGGGCAAAATCAACTATACTGCAAATGCTTACTTTGCGTAATGGGTTGAGCCGCCCCTGGCCAGGATACACCCCAGGCAGCAACCAGCCAGATCTTGAAACTGCAAGGCTATTAAATGCTAATCAAGGTGGCCAATTGCAACATTCACACCTGCCTCAAACGGACAAGAGTTCTTTCTTCCACCTTGAACATTTCACAAATATATAAACCCATTTTTCCTAGTTTCCAAGAGACCTCACAATTTATTTATTTTATTTATTTTATTTGCTTTATTTCTATACCGCATTTTTCAGCCCAAACATCCTCACAACCTCTGAGGATGCCTGCCATAGATGCAGGCGAAACGTCAGGAGAGAATGCTTCCAGGCTTCCATAGAGCCTGGAAAACTTAAAGCAACCCAGTGATGAAAGCTTTCGACAATACAAAGAATAGCATTACTAGGCCTGGTCCAAGTTGGGCCCTCCAGGTGTTTTGGACTTTAACTCCCACAATTCCTAACAGCCTACGGCTGTTAGGAATTGTGGGAGTTGAAGTCCAAAACACCTGGAGGGCCCAAGTTGGACCAGGCCTGGCTGACACTAATAATGCAGCGCATTGTGAGTCTACACTAATGCAGTGAGTCTCACAGTGCAGCTGCGGCCTAGCGTTGGGCCTTGTCTCTCATCCCCGGGCACGCTTACCGGCCATCCCCGCCGCTGCCGGAGGAGGAGGAGGGAGCGAGGCCCAGCCTCTCGCCTCAAGCTCCGCCCCAGCCTCCGCCTCCTTCTCCCGGGGGCCTCCAAGGCCTGGCTGGGTCTCCCTTCAGCCTCCCGCCATGAGGGGCCCCGCCGAGCCCTACTGAGCTGAGAGGGTGAGTGAGGGCAGCGCTTGCGGCCTAGTCGTCGGTTGAGCGGGCAAGGGGAGGTGGGTTGGGTTGGGTTGGGGGAGTCCCCTGTGGTCTCCATGGAAATGCGTTGCTGGGGATGATAGGTAAAGGCAGCTCCCACTTGGGCAGGCTCTGCTACTCCCTCCTGCCTTTGCAGTTGAAGTATATTATCATTGGGTTGTTGTAGGTTTTTCCGGGCTATATAGCCATGTTCTAGAGGCATTTTCTCCTGACGTTTCGCCTGCATCTATGGCAAGCATCCTCAGAGGTAGTGAGGTTTGTTGGAGTTAGGAAAATGGGTTCATATATATCTGTGGAATGACTGGGGAAGAGCTCTTTGCCCCACCCCAGTCATTCCACAGATATATAAACCCATTTTCCTAACTCCAACAGACCTCATCACCTCTGAGGATGCTTGTCATAGATGCAGGCAAAACGTCAGGAGAAAACACCTCTAGAACATGGCCATATAGCCCAAAAAAACCCACAAGAACCTAGTGATTCCAGCCATGAAAGTCTTCGACAATATATTATGATTATTATCAGAGGCAGAACTTTCAAAAGGATGGGAGCCTTCTGAAGGGGAAGCACTGACATGGCTAAACAGTTTTCCAGCAAAGGGCGACTAAAATGATCAAGGGTCTGGAGAACAAGCCCTATGAGGAGCGGCTTAAGGAGCTGGGCATGTTTAGCCTGAAGAAGAGAAGGCTGAGAGTGGATATGATAGCCATGTATAAATATGTGAGAGGAAGCCACCGGGAGGAGGGAGCAAGCTTGTTTTCTCCTTCCCTGGAGACTAGGACGCGGAACAATGGCTTCAAACTACAAGAAAGGACATTCCATCTGAACATGAGGAAGAACTTCCTGACTGAGAGCTGTTCAGCAGTGGAACTCTCTGCCCCGGAGTGTGGTGGAGGCTCCTTCTTTGGAAGCTTTTAAACAGAGGCTGGATGGTCATCTGTCAGGGGTGATTTGAATGCAATATTCCTGCTTCTTGGCAGGGGGTTGGACTGGATGGCCCATGAGGTCTCTTCCAACTCTTTGATTCTATGATTCTATAATGAGAAAGTGTTGGTTTCTAATATATGTAATTTCTTTATCCTTGTGGGTAAACAGTATTTGATTACGTTTTCTTGCCCTGGTGAAAGGAGTTGGACTGGATGGCCTTAAGTATTTTCTATTGGCTATAGGGGTTCTGTGTGGGAAGTTTGCCTCAATTCTGTCTTTCGTGGGGTTCAGAATGCTCTTTGATTATAGGTGAACTATAAATCCCAGTAACTACAACTCCCAAATGTCAAGGTCTATTTCTCCCAATTGGGTTGTTATGTGTCTTGTGTCCAAATTTGGTGTCAATTCGTCCAGTGTTTTTTGAGTTCTGTTAATCCCACAAACGAACATTACATTTTTATTTATATAGACTAGAATGAGATAATTGGAAGAGACTGCAAAGGGACACATTAATAAAAGTGGTCCCAGTGGTGATCAGCACACTGAGTGCAGTGTCTAAAGACCTTGGCCTGCACTTAAAAACAATTGGCGCTGAGCAAATTACCATCTGTCAGCTGCAAAAAGCCACCCTACTGTGATCTTCACGCATTATTCGCTGATACATCACACAGTCTTAGACATGGAAGCCCACCTTGGACAAGTCATACTCTTTCAGGGTGCATCTACACTGTAGAACCAATGCAGTTTGATACCATTTTAACTGTCGCGTCTCAGAGTTATGGAATCCTGGGAGTTGTGGTGTGGTGAAGCACCAGCACTTTTTGGCAAAGAAGGCCTTACGGATTAGAATGACAACTGCTAGAATTCCATAGCATTGAACCACGGCATTTAAAGTGGCAGTAATTACACAGTTGTTGTGCAATTAATGTAGATGCAGCATCAGAAGAAGGCAAGCCAACCCTCTGAACAAATCTTGCCCAGAAACCGCTTTGATTGTGTCACCATAAATTGGAAGCAACTTGATGGCATAGAACAACAAAATGAGATATAACCCAAAAACATTGTAAGCCCGGCTTACACATATTATATCAATATAAACATATGGCTAAAAGTATGGTAGTTTACTTTTGAAGCTTCTAATGTGAATGTCCTCCAGTTAGAGCTGTTGTTATTACCCAATTACAGTCATCCTTCAAATCAGGTGGCGTCATCTTCACATGTCAGAAGCAACCACAGTTGCTTTCATTGTTGCTGGTGTTTTGTAGTTGCTGATTTTGTTAATATTTCTGGTAGTTTAGCTACAATATTTCTGGTAGTTTAGCTACTATTGTCTGGTTGCTCCTGACACGATATATAAATAAGCTACAATATTGCGGTGCGGTATGATAGGGTTCCATAGGGGTGACACTATGAATTACCATACTGGATGACATCAACATAGTGGCATTACCATGGGAAAGGTAGCTTTCATGTCGTTTCTCCTTTTTCTCCCCATTTCCAGCTTCCCAAATAAAGGAAAAGTCAAATCAGTTCAGCAGCCACAGCCACAGCTCTTTGGGATTTCTAGAGGGGTTTTTTAAAGAAAGTAATAAAACCCTGTACATACTTAAGAAAGCTCTGATGTATTGCTTCTTATTTTTTTCATGGCAACCAACATTGAGAACACATTTTGGGGTGGGCTTCTAACAAACCTCAGTTAAACCTGGGGTTTATTTCTTACCTCTTTGATTATTGCTTGTAAATTCTTCATTCTGTGGACCACTCAGAAAATAAAGGTTCAGTATCACTTATCCCTTGTGCTTGGATTTCTGATTTATTTTTAGATTTTGTTACATATGTTGTGCATGAAGTAAAATGTGTGTGTACATTGAACAATCAGAAAGCAAGGATCACTTTCTCAGCCTCACATGTAGACAATTTTTGATTTTAATTTCTGGATAAGGGATACTCAACCAGTACAAGTTGGTTGGGAATTCACGTTTAATGTCAGAATCACAGATTTCCATATGTAGAAAGTGTGAATGTGAGATATTTATGGTTTGTTCTCTCACCTCCTCAACTTAAGAGTACTCTATATATGTTTTGCTTCAGTAGAAATAAAAGGCATTGCTGATGGAGACTATAGGAATCCAGTTTGGAATCAGAAGTTGTGGTGGCATCTCCTATTAGCTGTAGACATCAGTTGCCTTATAGGTTTCTGTAGTTTAGTGCTTCCTTCTGCAACATGCATATTCGGTTCTACTCTGGAAGACCTCCTGATGTGGTATGAATATTTTATGCATTTTTTGAGTCAGGTGAATCTGAGAGTGAGAGCCTCTCCTTTGTTTTTTTTTTAAAGAGCATAACCATGTAAAAGTGGCAATAGTTAATGTTGACTTTTAGAGAGTGCTTCTCCATTTAAGTCCTCCCCTGTTGCTTTTAGGGAAGGAAATATCTGCAATTTCCTAATGTACCGCTAGACAGATATAAAAAGGTAAAGGTTTTCCCACAACATTAAGTCAACATTAACTTTGAGGTGGTGATGTTCACCTCAATTCCTAAGCTGAACAGCCGGCGTTGTTCATAGTTGCCTTCTAGGTCATGTGGCCGGCATGACTGCATGGAGTGCCGTTACCTTCCCACTGTAGCGGTACCTATTGATGTCACATTTGCATGTTTTTGAACTGCTAGGTTGGCAGAAGCTGGGGCTAACAGCGAGAGCTCACCCCGTCCCACAGATCCAAATCGCCTTCCAGACAGCAAGTTCTGCAGCTTAGTGATTTAACCCACTGCACCACCACAGCCCCTTCAGATAGATATATCCTGCTTTAAAGTTGGAAATTGGATGAACCTCTGGCTTCTTTATAGCCATTTTTTGTGTGTCAGGAGCGACTTGAGAAACTGTGAGAGAATTGGCTGTCTGCAAGGACATTGCCTAGGGGATTCCCAAATGATTTGATGTTTTTACCATCCTTGTGGGTGGGTTCTCTCATGTCCCTGAATGGGGAGCTGGAGCTAACAGAGGAAGCTTATCCGCACTCTCCCCGGATTTGAACCTTCGACCTGTGTGGCTTCAGTCCTGCCGGCACAAGGGTTTAACCCATTGCGAAACCAGGGGCTCCATTTCCATATAGCCATAAAATGCTGTGATACAAGACTAGTTGAGTGAGTGCTTCCGCTCTGGCATATGAATAATATGCATTCTGGGGAAGAAAGCGCATACATTTAGCTCGTAAGTGTCATTGTGACTCTATATATGTTTGTTTTGAAGAAGAGGGACAAGGAAGCTTCCTAACAGTTTAATAATCATAACTCGCTGTCCTCATTTAAATAAGTATTCCAGCTATATACATAATGATCATTCTTAATATTCATTTAAAACTTTCACATTGTAAATGTACATCACATACATTATTTTGTAATCCTTGCATTGAAATTACTTAATTGTGCTGTCTTGTCAGTTGTTATGAAGGAACTCCATTAATTAATTGCAGTAGATGCATAGTGGTTGACCTAATCTGTTTGATATTTTTTTTACGTCAGCTTAAGCCAAAGCTGCTTAAATGGGGGTGAGTGGGTAAAAACTCTTTAAAAGTGTTCTAATCATGAATTTTAGTGGTTGCAATCTTAGTTACGCAAGTTGTCTGTCACATGAGAACAGGGCATTGAAACAGATTAGGCAGGACATTCGTTGTGATGCTTCCCCGATTGTGATCCCAGATGTTTACCAGGTAAATGTTAGTCCATCTGTTACATTTGTGCTTTATAAACCAGAAAGAAACCTTTCGTATATAGAAATGTTGATCTTCCTGGCTGTCCCTTGGTAATAGGAGTAGAAGGAATACATTCCTAGATCACTAAACGTTTCTGTTGGCTTGAGGGCAATACTTATTTGGAGTTTAACTTTCGTTTTCATTCTCTCTCACCAGTGTATTTTGAAAATGCAGTCACTAGCTCAGCTAGATTTAATCCATTATACTTGCTATGACTTGTAGGCATCAATTTTGTGTAATGATTGGTGCAGGTGTTGGCCTCTCATCAGGATCACATGTTTAGGACATAGATGTTCAACCTGTTTAATAGTCAGATCCGTGACTGAACATGATGCTGTTCAGATTGACAATGCTGGCAGTGACATCAAAGACCCAAACGTGTTTGCTCTTGTCTAGCGATAACATTTTGTATTTATATAGCACGTCTTGATCTTTTATTACATTTTATATAGTATCTTAAGTAATCCTTTCAGAGTGTCTACACACAGTGTAGAAGCAATGCAGTTGACACCACTTTTAACTGCTATGGTCCAATGCTATGGAATCCTGGGATTTGTAGTTTAGTTAGGCACCAGTGCTATTTAGCAGAGATGGTTCAAGACTTGTAAAACTACAACACTCATATTTCCCTAGCATTGAATCATGTAGTTAAAGTGGTGCCTAACTTCATTAATTATTTGGTGTAAGTGCATCCAAATTGATAACATTGGCAAATATGATTGTCTCTATTGTGCCATAGGAAGAATGAGGTAAAAAGAATGATGACTTATTTATATATTTACAGTATTTATTTATCCGCCCTTCTCACCCTGCAGGGGATTCAGGGTGGATTGCAATGCACATATACATGGCAAACATTCAATGCCATTTAGACATATAACATATATAGACAGACACAGAGGCAATTAAACATTCCAGCTTTCCAGCTTCATGAGGGTATCCTCGATTCCAGCCACAGGGGGAGCCGTCTTTTCACCGTCCACTTGTGACACCGAGACCTTGATGGATTACTTCCTCAGTCCTACACACGCTGCTGGAAGGTTTTATGGTGTCATAAATTAGTTAAATTAGCCTCCCCGCATAAAGTGGTACCTAAATTTCCTACTTGACAGATGCAACTGTCTTTTGGGCTGCATAGGTTAACAGAAAGCTACACTATTAATAGTCGGGAGCTCACTCCGACCTGAGCTGGCTTTGAACTCATGACCTTTCAGTCAGTAGTGATTTTATACAGCTGACTACTATCTAGCTGCGCCACAGCCTGGACTTGCCAAGGACTATCTTGATCTGGAGTCAATATCTGGATTTGCAATTTCTTAGTTTATACTCTTGAAATAGTACATTTACTTCACTCCTCCCAGTACTGTTGATTAAGAAGCAGGAGTGGGGCTTACTGCTATTTGTTTTCTCCATAAGGTTAAATGAGAACCTGTTCTTCCTCCCCAAAAGCTACTTCATTGGTCTTCCTTCATCTCCTATTCAGCTCTTGTAGAAATCTTCTCTCTTGTATTCAGTTCTGTCTTTTGAGAATCCATGGAAATGGACTTTCCTATTGCTTCCTCTATCATTCACAGAAAGAATGAATGAGAAATGCTTGCCATTACCAAACTGATTGAGATTTGGTTTTTTTGTTATTTCATGCCAAAAGCATTGGATACAAAAATATAAAACTTATAAAAATATAAGTATAAGCGGCTAATAATTTTTGACCAAAACCGGGCAACAGTGACTGCATTGTCTGTAGCTTTAAACAATTCTTCCTCTGTACATGAGGCAGGGCATTGTGGACAAGCATACAGGTGCAGAGTTGTTTGTTCTGCTCCACAGTCACACAAGGTAGAGGATTCTTCTACGTAGTGTCATTTTGCCATGCTGTCTTTTGATCTTCCCACTCCACTTCTGAGTCTTTTCAGGGACTTCCAAGTTGACTATTCTTGGTTCGCCCCTGGAGGCAGATCTTCTTCGGGGACCATCCAATTGGGATGTCCTGGTTTAACTAAAATTTGTTGAGCCTTGTATATTTATGTGAGTTGGGTGGGCAGGAATCATGATACTCCAGATATTTTTGGTCTCTTTGCTCTCACAAGCTGTAGGCAGCCGTGAAGGATTTGTGAGAACTGCATCCAATTCCTAGTTTTCTATCCCTTAGGTGGGTAAACCATTCCATGTGAAGTAGCCATTAGATTAGCTACCAAGGTCAAAAGTTACTTCTGTGGCTTTTAAAAAGGAGAATTGTCTCCTTATATACATTTCTATGGCAATAGAATTAGTGGTTTCAGACAAAAATTATAAATTCCTTTTTAATATAATCTTTATTTGAAACTTTTGATTAATAACAGAACAAAACAATAGCAGTAAAATGCAACTTAAAATGATATATAGACCCTATATCAGAAAAAAGACAAATAGAGATAGAAAAAGAAGAGAAGAAAGAAAGACAAAGATTATAAATTCCTCAAGTGTGGTAGTCTTCAGTTGAAAAGACACATGTTTTGCACATTAATTTGTGCTGTTTTTATAATTTAATAACTAGATTCAGATATTTTTTTTTTTGGTCGTGTCAGGAGCAACCACTCCTGTTGTGAGAGAATTGGCTGTCTGCAAGGACGTTGCCCAGGGGACGCCCAGATGATTTCTGATGTTTTGTCATCCTCGTGGGAGGCTTCTCTCTTGTCCCCGCATGAGGATCTGGAGCTGATAGAGGGAGCTCATCCGCCTCTCTCGGGTTTCGAACCTGCGACCTGTCAGTCTTCAGTCCTGCCAGCACAGGGCTTTAACCCACTGTGCCAGCAGGGGCTCCTACTAGATTCAGATACTATGCATAATTATGATTTAATGTTACATAGACATCAGTTATCTACTCATGAGAATGTAAAAAGATCAAAGGCATTAACATTTAGCATAATTTATTGTTGTGTGCAAAGTTTATCTGATCATTACTATGGTTTTTGCAGTGGTTCCCCACCTTTGGGCCTCCAGGTGTTTTGGACTTCAACCCCCAGAAATCCCAGCCAGCTTACTAGCTGTTAGGAACTGTGGGTGCTGAAGTCCAAAACACCTGGAGGCCCAAAGGTTGGGAACCACTGGTTTATTGAAATGTCCGCTTTGTAAATTATAGTTTGAGGTGGGATTATTATGTCCCCCCAGATGTTGTTGGACTGCAACTTTCAGTAGCTCTTGCAAGTATAACCAGTGATTAGGAATGCTGGGAACTGTACTCCAACAACATCTAGAGGGCTACATGATTTATGCATTGATGACAATAGTTAAATTTCACCAGGTGCAGATTCAGACAAAATGTTATTTTGTTTAGCTCAAAATGGGAGCAAAATCTTTTGATCTTCTTGCACAGTGGTTCTCAGCCTGTGGGTCCCCAGATGTTTTGGCCATCAGCTCCCAGAAATCCTAACAGTTGGTAAACTGGCTGGGATTTCTGGGGGTTGTAGGCCAAAATACCTGGGGACCCACAGGTTGAGGGCCACTGTTCTAGCAGCTCTGCTGTAGGAGGGAAAGAGAGGTTCTTATAACAAGATATATTCATATAATATTAAACAAAATCTGAACAAATCAACATTAAGAATAATGGAAAAGCAGAGCCAGATGTTTTTCCAATAAACAAAAATTGCCGTTGTTGTTGTTCTTGTTGTTGTTAAGTCCCTTAAAATCTCATAAGGTGCCCTACAAAATGGAAAAAAAACTAATATTTTTCTTTTTATGTTATGTGGAGCAAAATGCTGTGTGAAAATTACACTCAACTAAACAAGGTGTACATTAGGGATGTGGTACCATATATATATTTTTTTAAAAAAATCATTTTTACGGGAAGGTGAGCAGGAGAGAACATCAACATTTGTGTCCTTTCAGTGAAATATAATTCACATAACAGAAAAATGTCTTTCTCCCCCACAAAATATGATATTTTTCTTTTCCCCCCCAGCTTGGAGGTAGCACATGCAGATGTTTACAATGGCCTCGGAAACACCATCCTCCTCTTTCAAAGAGTTCTGCCCCTTGTACTACCTTCTCAATGCAATTCCTACAAAAATTCAAAAGGGATTTCGTTCCATTGTGGTGTACCTCACTGCGCTTGATACAAATGGAAACTACATTGCTGTGGGCAGCAGTATTGGAATGCTGTATTTGTACTGCAGGCACTTTAACCACATGAAAAAATACAATTTTGAGGTAAGGACAAACATTTCCTGATTACAGCATGGTTCTATTTTTCAAAATATTTCTCCCCCCCCCCCCTTTTGAGTTTTCTATGTTGTGTTGGATAACCTGCCTTGGTTACCTTAATGGGGTATACTTTGTGAAAAGAGATGAGAGAGGGTGGCCCTGTTGATTTCTTAGTCCTCTTAATCCCATTTTAAATTGTAATATCCTGGCTTTACAAATTTCGTAAGAGGAACACTGCTCAATGGTACTCTTGCCAGTGTTTGGGAGAAAAACACTCAGAAGGCACAACCACATGATACTCAAATATTATCATGCTAATTCTGCTATGCTTTTGCTTTTGCTTTATTAGGGGAAAAATGAGTCAATTACTGTTGTGAAGCTTTTGAGCTGCTTTGATGATCTGGTTGCTGTTGGGACAGCGTCAGGGAAAATTGCTATATTTCAGCTTGTCTCTTCACTGCCTGGGAGAAACAAACAAGTAAGAGCCAAACTTAATTAAACTTCTAAGATGTCCAAGACAGTTCCATTAAATTGTCTAGTTCTTTAATTATGGCAGTCAAGAAGAAAACTGTATTTAATGAAATACCTTTCAAGCACTCATTGTTGGGCTTTTCTTCCTTGAATGTTTTAATTAGACAGGACAGCTTTGTTTGGTAATACATTTCTGTGAAATATCTGTTGCCTGTGACAATGAAGGAGCTTGATTGATAGAAAGATGTGCTAATATCTAAGCTGGCCCAATGAATCAAGTCACTGTATGTCTTCCCTTTTCTCCTCTTTCTCCTTTGTTTGTTCACGTGGTGCATTCATTTTCAGCTTCGAAGGTTTAATGTTTCTGGTTTCCACAAAAGTAGCATCACAGCCTTGGCATGGAGTCCTAATGGAATGAAATTATTCTCTGGAGATGACAAAGGAAAAATAGTCTATTCTGCTTTGGATCTAGATAAGGTAAATTGTTGGTTGTTCAAAATGTAAACTCTTGATACTAGGGACCTAGGCTTCTTATCGTCTTAAATATAAGGCCAAGTGACTTTGTTTTCCATGGTGGCTTTGTAAATGCTTCTGAAAAGTTTACTAGCAAGGCATCAAGAAGTTTAACCCTCTTCTGTTTTTTCCTCCTCTGCAGTTAGCATTCAAAGTCATGACATCTGTAATATCTAGCCATCATGGCCACGGTAGCAGCCATTAATAAACATATGAAGTATAAGACTACATTACAGGCCATCATCCCCTATTGAGAAAGTGACTTTCATAGTTCAAATATCAGTTATGTGGAAATGTATTTCCTTTTGTATGTTTTATCTTACAATTACGTTCAGTTGAAGGACCTGAGGTTCTAATAGTGTTCGACAGGCAAAAATCGACAGACAAAAATCCCTGAACTTTGGGTCCTCACGGGACCCAAAGCAGCTTACAACATATTAAAATCATGTAAACAGCAATCCAAATACATTGATAATAAGTACAAAACATCATAAAATAACAATTTAAAGCAACAATGATATACATTCACATTCTTATGGCATCATGTCAGATCATATTGCACTTTGTTCCCGTCCATAAACATTTAGTTTCCTTCTCTAAAGGCTTGTCTAAACAGGAAAGTTCTTGAACAGAAGATTTGGAACAGAAATGAAAGAGCAATCTCCCCCTAAGTACATACTAAGGGAGCAGTCGTATACAAGACTTACTGCATTGGTACCGAATTCGTTGGGTGGGATGGTGTCATTAATGTAAACTTCAACATGCAGAAATTTATATTACACACCCTTGTTCAAGAATCTAGGTACTCTCGCATACACACAGCATATATATATTTATTTAATTTACTCATGGATAGCAGTGGTACTTAGAAATTGGGTCTACAGTTCTGCTCATATTTGGAATTAATGTGTACCGTATGTACTCGAGTATAAGCCGACCTGAATATAAGCCAAGACATCTAATTTTACCACAAAAAACTGGGAAAACTTATTGACTCGAGTATAAGCCGAGGGTGGGAAATGCAGCAGCTACTGGTAAATTTCAAAATAAAAATAGATACCAATGAAATTACATTAATTGAGGCATCAGTAGGTTAAATATTTTTGAATATTTAAAGAAAACTGTGAGTTAAGATATGATTGTCCAACTCTGATTAAACCATTATTCTAACCCTTTTCAATGTACAGTAAATGTGCTTATGTGTCCTTTCAATAATAATAAATAGAGTAAAATAATAAATGTAATAAAAATAATACAGTAAAATATAATAATAATATTAGAATAAAATTTGGGCATGTCAGGAGCAACTTGAGAAACTGCAAGTCGCTTCTGGTGTGAGAGAATTGGCCGTCTGCAAGGACGTTGCCCAAGGGACGCCTAGATGATTTGATATTTTTTATCATCCTTCTGGGAGGCTTCTCTCATGTCCCCGCATGAGGAGCTGGAGTTGATAGAGGGAGCTCATCCGCCTCTCCCCGGATTCAAACCTGCGACCTATCGGTCTTCAGTTCTGCCAGCACAGGGGTTTAACCCACTGCGCCACCGGGGGCTCTAGAATAAAATAATACATGAATAATAATAAATAGAGTAAAAAAAACCCCAAAAATAACATACTCAAGGAAGTCTGGGAAGAAGATTTAGGGATAAAAATAAATGAAACAGAGTGGTAACAATTATGGAGACAAAGATATCTAAAAATTTATCAATACGGGTTAAAGAAAATTAATATGGAAATGGTACCTAAGGACCAGTAAGAATAGCAACTATAAATAAAAACTACTCAAAAAATTGCTGGAGAGGATGTCAAGAACCAGGAACATATATACATATGTGGTGGCAATGTAAATATATAAATAATTTTTGGGGGGAGTATTTAGAGAAATAGTAGATATAATGAATATTAAAATAGAAAGAAGTCCTAGTATAGCTTTAGTATAATTATATAATGATAATTGAAAAAAGAGGATAAAGATGTGATAACAAACTTATTAACAATAGCAAGACTGCTTATAGCAAGGAATTGGAAAAGAGAAATAATATACAAATAGAGGAGCGGTACAAGGAAGTATGGAAATTGGCAGTAAATGATAAGCTGACATATTAAAAATTAAAAGAGGTATATGTAAACAAAGTGATTTTGATGATGTATGGAGAAAATTTATTGAAAAAGGATTTTTTTTAAAAAAGGAAAGTTACCTCCACAAGAAGAATTGAAATTTTGGACAGATGATATGTAAAAGCTGTGGCTTGGGAAGGGGGGGGGGGGAGCACAGTGGTGAGGGATAGATAATATGCATAAGCAGAAAAATAACAGTAGATGCCAAAAGTTAAAGTATGGTAGGTTGTATTGAATAATATGTATCTGCTGTAAAATAAACACTGTATAACAAATGTATTGAACCATGATAAAATAATTAAAAAATATTTAAAAATAAATAAATAGAGTAAAATAATAAATGCAATAAAATAATAATAGAGTAAAATAATGGAATAATAATACTAATAATAATAGTAATAATAACAGAGTAAAATAATAAATAACTTTGACTTGAGTCTAAGACAAAGGGAGCTTTTTCAGTCCAAAAAAAGGGCCGGAAAGCTCAGTTTATACTCGAGTATATATGATAATTTTGAATACTGCTAGTCTTCCATAGAATCATAGAGTTGGAAGAGACCACAAGGGCCATTCAGTCCAATCCCTTACAATGCAGGAACACACAATCAAAGCACGTCCAACAAATGGCCATCCAGTCTTTGCTTAAAAATCCCCAGAGAAGGAGACTCCACCAACTTAAGGAAATCTTGGCAAGAATAATGTTTTGGTCTTATATGATGTGGGCTATGGGAACCGAATTCTGGTGTGCCTTTGTCAGATAGTCAGCTACTGTTTGAACCAGTTTTAACCAAGCTAACATGGACACCTAGCAAGTTTTAATGTACACAGGATCTTATCTTGAAAAATCGTGCTCATCTCTTCCCTGTGTTCTGTCTTTCCAGGGACTTTGCACCTCCACTTTGGTATTGGAAGAACCATGTTCAATTGTACAACTGGATTATAGTCAGAAAGTACTGCTGGTCTCCACTTTACAACGAAGTCTACTTTTTTATACTGAAGAAAAGTCTGTCAAGCAAGTTGGAGCCCAACCCAGAAAAAAGTAACTCTTCAGTATTGTTCCAAGCAGCTGTAAATGGAGATGGGTTTGAATGGCTTCTTGAGATCCTTACAGCTTTTCTTAAAATGTTTTATAAGCAATTGCTCATCTCTAAAACTACTAGTAAAAGAAGCATAATAGATACTTTTCATGTATTATTCCTGTTCTTCATTCCCTTAAAAATATACAATATAGTTCTTGAGGACTAGCGTGTTAATCTCTTAAACCGCCCCATTATTATAGATACCATGACTAGGCCTAACTACAGTGGGGCATTTGATTAAATGAAGTTAATTTAAATATGAACGTAATTGAATGAGTATTTTCTATTTGGGGTTGGCAGTTAGATTTAGGTCTTTTTTAAAAAGTTGGATCATTATTGTCAAATGTATTGTCGAAGGTTTTCATGGCTGGAATCACTGGGTTGTTGTGAGTTTTCCAGGCTGTATGGCCATATTCCAGAAGCATTCTCCCCTGACATTTCACCTGCATCTATGGCAGGCATCCCCAGAGGTTGTGAGGTCTCTTGGAAACTAGGCAAGTGGGATTTATATATCTGTAGAATGTCCAGGGTGGGAGAAATAACTCTTGTTTGTTTGAGGCAGGTGTGAATGATGCAATTGGCCACCTTGATTAGCATTTAATGGCCTTGCAGCTTCAAGGTCTGGCTACTTACTGCCTGTGGGAATTCCTTTGTTGGGAGGTGATTAGCTGGCTCTGATTATTGTCAAAGTCAACTCCAACCTGGGGTTTTAGAATCATATGTTTTTCACCCACAAATATGTATAATTACGTTGTTTGACCATTCTTTTTCTTTTGAATTGTAGTACTGGCAAATTTGGAGCATGTTTTATACCTGGTTTGTGTAAACGAAGTGATCTAACATTATTTGCTGGAAGACCTGGGATTCGTCTTTGGAAATCAGATGTCCATGGGACTGTTCAGGCTACATTCATTTTGAAAGATGTATTTACTGCTGGGATGAAGCCTTTTGAATTATATCCTCGAGTGGAACCCTTGAACAAGAATAGCTATAATTTCCCAGAGAGGCAACTTGGACTCATTTCCTGCTTTTTCCAGGAAGGGTGGGTGTTGAGCTGGAATGAATATAGCATCTATTTATTGGACACAGTAAACCAGGTGAGTAATGCCAACAGAGGAACATTTGATCCTTTGCACTTGAAGACCATCCCAGTTGAATGTCTTTCTGTAATTATTACATAATTGTGTCCAAAACAATGCTTTTTCAGCTACCTTAGCAGGCCAGCTATTAATTTCTCAGTGTGACAGAGACTGGTGCCAAATTTCTGCCATGTTATTATGATATTTTTATAGTTTGCTGGAAATTCATCACAGTCTGGCAGTCACTGGCTCATGCACTGGCGCTGGTCCATGCTTTGCCACTGAGTAGCTCTGTTCTGAAGAATGCATTTAGATCGATCTGTGCTGTGACAAGATTTTGGCATTGCAACATTCTACTTTTGCAGCTTGGTGTTAGCATATGCTGCTAGTAATGTGGTTGAAATTTGATTGCCAGTTTGGCACTTCAGACTTCCTCCAGTAGCTATTCCTCCTTTTTTGTTAACACCGTTTTTAGATAGTTTCCAAGATTTTCTCCCTAATTCTAAAAGCTTTAAATGCCTCTCCTGCAGCTTAGTCATTGGGACTAGAGTTTAAAGGTCAAATAAAGTGGTGTATTTGGTACCTCTCTTTCCTGTGCCTACAAGGGAATGCAGACCATGAGAACCAAGACAGTGTAGTCAGCATCCCAAATATTTAACTCTCAACTCCCCTCTATTTCTATTATCTGGGGCCTGCAGGCAGTGCAGTGGGTTAAACCCTTGTGCTGCTGAACTGCTGACCTGAAGGTTGGCAGTTTGAATCTGCGGGACAGGGTGAGCTCCCATTGTTAGCCCTAGCTTCTGCCAACCTAGCAGTTTGAAAACATGCAAATGTGAGTAGATCAATAGGTACCGCTTTGGCAGGAAAAGGCGAAAAGATGCCCCATGCAATCATGCTGGCCACACAACCAGGAGGTGCCTGTGGACAACACAGGTTTCTAGGCTTGGAAATGAAGAAAAGCACCTCTCCCAGAGCTGGAGATGAGCATCTCCTCCAGAGCCGGAAATGAAAGGAGAAGCCTTTGCCTTTGTCTGTGTATTTGTGTCTCATTGTATTTCATTATAACAAGGCATTGAATGTTTGCCTGGTTCTGGCAAACCTTCCCCTCTGAGTCCTCTCGGGGAGAAGGGCGGAATATAAATAAAGTGTTGATATCATTATTATTAACTGATACTTTCATAAATGGCAAATATAAATACTAATAATAAACCTACTGTAGCCAAATGGTAGTACAAAGCATTTCATCACTACTACGTGAGTCATTGGGTACTTAGATTGATAGAACATCAAATATATTTAATTCATTTGGAGTAAAATGTAAGTATAACATGATACTCTCCATATATTTTTATAATAAGTCTTTTTGACCAACTCCAGCCAAAATTACTCCTGTCTCTGACTTCACAGCCCTGGTAAGGACTCATCTGAAATTCAGTTCACATCACAGACTGAAAGGCTCCCTGTTCTTAGTTTAATAGCTGTTTCTGAACAGGAGTTTTATGCTGTACTTTTTGGCTGACCTTGTGGTGATATGAAGTACCAGGACTATATCAGTTAGCTGTGAAAAATGTACTAAGATGAACATTAGTTTCTCAGTGTCCTAGTTTCATGCCCAAGGCATGATACCATGCATGAAAGGTTTACTTTTCTCAAATAGGATATTACATGCATGTCTCACTTGTCACCATGTTCCAAAATGCAGTGATATTCTTCCTCTTTTTCTTCTCCTTAATAGACTTGTTAATGTATGCTACTTTGGAACTTGAAAGTGTCTGAGAATGTTGTCTGAAATTGCATTTCTCATGCCAAGAAGAGTGAATTATTATCGCAAGAGAGCTAGATTCTAAAACATTTTATAACACATTTCATGCTCTTAGGCAAGATTTACATAAATTGTACATTAATTCTTCAGCAGTTCAGCCATGTCATTTTGCTACATTGCTTGACAAAAATACAATAAGAAGTCTGACATGTTATTTGCATTCTAAATTACTTCTTGGCACATTCGCAACTTACCTTCAACTTTTTTTGTTTCCATAGACGATGATTGGCAGTTTGGAAGGGTCTGGCGATATTGTGTCTGTGTCCTGCACTGAAAATGAGATTTTTCTTTTAAAGGGAGACAGAGATATCATTAGAATCTCAAGCAGACCTGAGGGGCTTATGTCTACAGGTTTGTATATATTAGCATGCTGAGTGTGCACCGTTTGTGAAGTACTCAGTGTGTGGTGAGTGAACTTCTATTCTTGGAATGGATGCAAATTGCCCTTGACTTTCTCACATTTACTATTTAGCAAACAGGTCCCCCATTGACTGCTGCTTCTTGCGTGTGTTGAATTTGATGAGGCCGACAAAAGAATATACAATGTTTTGTGTTATGTCAGTCTCTTGGCAGACAAGTTGTAATTCTCAGTGAATTTTTAGGTATAGGTAGTGACGTGATCCTGAAGTTTTATAGATGAAATGGAGCAAATTTTCCTAGCAGAACTTGGAAAAGTTATTTTTTTTTTACTTCAATTACCAGGAGCCATTATGGCTACTAGTTAAGTTTAAAATTCAGAACTCTGCTGTCCCAAATTATCTGTTCTTCAAATAATGACTTGAATAATTTGTGACTTGGATTTCACACACACAAAATTATTCTCTTGTTATCTTGGGACAACTAGTAAACGGAGCTCAGAAAAGTTACATTTTACACTCTGTTTCTCAAATATTTCCCCTCCCAGTCACCATGGGGACACTAGGGAAGTGACTCTTGAGAGTTTTAAAACCAAACAGGTAACCTTCCCAGGTGCTATTTACTACCACTCACCCTGCTGCATTTCCTCAAAACAATTTCTTGAAATTGGGAGGACTCTATGCAGTATAGTGTATTTCTGAGAGCTCCTTTGCATGGGTGGCAATGCCTTATTTATTTATTTTATTTAGAACATTTATACCCCATCCTTCTCAACCTCCGAACAGGGACTCAGGACATCTTCCAACCGACAATTATTTGATGCCGACACAATGTCATAAGAACACAACATACAATTAGTATACATTAAAAAACAGTTATAAATATACATTAAAACAGTTTGCTGGTTCGAATCGTCATCCAAGTCAGTCCATTGCGGTCCACTAAAACCTTATCTTCACCAGTAAATCAGTCTATTCTGCAAACGCTTGATCCCATAGTCAGGATTTGAGTTTTTTTCCGGAAGATCAGGAAGGATGGGGCAGATCTAATCCCATAAGGGAGCGAGATCCATAGCCGAGGGGCCACCACAGAGAAGGCTCTGTCTCTCGTCCCCACCAAACACAACTGCAATGGCAGTGGGACCGAGAGCAGGGCCTCACCGGATGATCTTAAGGTCCTTGGTGGTTTGTAGAGGGAGATACTTCAGACAGGTAAACTGGGCCAGAACCGTTTAGGGCTTTATAGGTTAAAACCAGGACTTCTAATTTTGACTGGTAGCTAATAGGCAGCCAGTGGAGCTGGCATAACAGGGAAGTTGTACGCTCCCTGTACCCCGCTTCCGAGAGCAACCTGTCCTCCGAGCGTTGGTCTAGCTGAGGCTTCTGAGCAGTCTTCAGAGGCAACCCTACGCATTCGGGATGTAACCAGAGCGTGGGCCACCATGGCCAAGTTGGAAATCCCAAGATACTTGTGATGATGATGAACAGTGGAAATAGTAGATGAAGCCCCATTGTTGCATACATGTGCCTCTAGGTGAGCAGCCATTATTCCACATGGTCATAGCAAATGCCACAGCTTCATTATTAGTTATGTAAAATGTATGTATTTTGGGAGGGGACAGGTTGGTCTTCCAACTAATGCTGATTTCATTTCATTGAACAATTTAATGCTCCAGTTTACTATAAGAGGGTTTTCCCCCCCTTTCTCAGCCTATCCTACTTCCCCATTGATAATTTAATAATCACATTCTCTCTTAATTGTTATAATTGCTGTTTACATGTTTTATCCATTGTTATGTTTATGCTGGCATCGAATTGTGCCTTTTGTAACCTGCCCTGAGTCCCCCCTCGGGGGTTGAGAAGGGTGGGGTAGAAATGCGATAAATAAATAAATAAATAAATAAATAAATAGTATTTCCATGTCTGACATTGTGAGTAGTTGATTCCTTCCTCAATTTTAGCATTTCAAACTTTGCTTTTCAGATCTCAGGTCAAAAGTGATGAGCCCATCATCCGATTTGAGCCCCAAGTTACAGAGTCCACACTTGATCATTGAATCGATGCCATCCAAGCCTTCTCCAGAAACAAACCAAATACTGAGTATCTCCTCTTCACCCCAAACACCTGGTGACAAAAATGGCTCCGTAGGTAAAGCTGACCCAGATGGAGTACTAGTCATAGAGAAACTGCGCTCACAGAGCTTTGATGAACTAGGGGATTTGAACACCAACCCAAGAAGAAGAGGCTATTCAGTAGCAAGTGAATCAAGAAGTAGGAGCAGCTCTGTGAATTCTGTGGATAGCAGTTCCAGTTTCTTGACTGGAGGGGATCAAACCTCAGAAGTACAGCGAGAAGGGCAACTTTCTTCCCAGCGCTTCAGCTTGATTAGTTCTGAAGACTTCAACCAGGAACTGATTGTAAAAGCAATCAAAGTGAAAAAGAAGAAGAGAAGGCCAGGTAAGCAATGAGTTAATAAGATGTTATTCTTTTACATGGAACGTTTTCATCTAGAGCCTCACAAAAATTCTGATTTTATATGTTTCTTGTTAATGTTTGTGTTTTAGAAATGATATAACTTATACATGTAATATGAAGAATAAGGCTGAAGGACTTTGGTTTTGTTTGGAGAGTTTGTTTGTTTGCACAGATATCTACTTTCATTCCTTGGGTCTTGGTGTTTACTTGCATTCAAGCAATGTTAATCCTATTTACATCAGTAGAGCTGGATTAAAACAATAGCAAACAAATCTAACTTAATTGGTAAGTGAAAGCTTTAACTGATTGGATCTTGTGGATTATCATCTTTTGGATTACCTATTAGAGATGTACACACAGTTATGTTTTCCTTACACCTTATCTTTTTTGATAATCTCTCCCTCCCACTTCAGGCCCCAAAGCATCCAGCCCTTTCTGAACAGTCTTTAAAGGTCTTCCCCACAGCTATTTCATGCAGAAAGTAGACAGGATCAGAGGACCCTTAGCAGATCTCAACACTGCTGTAATTATTTTATGCCTGGCTACGCGGAGATAGCCAAGAGCTTCTTTGATACTGCCTCTCCTCTCTGTGAGATGTGGAACGGCTGTGCTGGAGAGCTTCAGAGGCTGTCTGGAAAGTCTGTGGGCTAATCCTAATGTGGATCTGTGCGTTGAACTTCTGTGCTATGCTGATCCATGCTGAACTACAGCCTTAAATAGCTACCTGTGACCTTTGGTACATGGGGCCACTGTGACACTTGTGACTTACTCAGTGAATCTGATACCTATTTACACTATTTATTTATCTATCATGTCAGAAGTGAGTTGAGGGTACAGTTAAAATGTATTTAAAAAACACAAAGTTCCAAAACTTGGCATTATGCTAAATGTTCTTTGACCAGAAGATGGCCACTTGGAGTGCCTCTGGTGTCGCTGTGGCAGGGCTCAGGCTGCATTGTAGTAGGTGGTCTGTGGTTTGCTCTTCTCCACACTCGCATGTCGTGGACTCCACTTTGTGACCCTGTTTCCTAAGGTTGGCTCTGCATCTTGTGGTGCCAGAGTGCAGCCTGTTCAGCGACTTCCAAGTTGCCCAGCCTTCTGTGTGCCCAGGGTGGAGTCTCTCATTCAGTATCAGCCGTGGCTTGAGGTTCCGGGTTTTAGCCAGCCACTTTTGGACTTTCACTTGCTGAGGTGTTCCTGCGAGTATCTTAGAAACTATTTCTTGATTTAAGGCATCAGTGTGCAGGCTGATATTCTAAGAGAATGGACTGGAGATGTCACTGCTTTGGTCCTTTCATTACAGAAAGTTACTTCCCGGCGGATGTCAGGTGGTGCAATACCGGCTAAGCAGTATAATTTCTCCAGTGGTGTGGAGCGTAGACATCCTGTGATAATGCGACATGTCTCATTCAGAGCCACATCCATTGTTTTAACATGGTGAAATATATTCCACACTGTGCATGCCTTTTCAGCAGAAGAGTCGCAAAGCGCAAGGGCAGATGTCTTCACTAGGTCTGGTTGTGTTCCCTAGGTTGTGCCAATCAGCTTTCATACAATATTGTTCCTAGCATCCACTTTTTCCTTGATATTCAAGCAGTGCTTCTTATAAGTCAGAGCACAGTCCAAAGTGACTCCCAAGTATTTTGGTGTGCTTCAATGCTCCAGTGGGATTCCTTCCCAGGTAATCCTCAGAGCTCGAGATGCTTGTCTGTTCTTAAGATGAAAAACACACATTTACATTATAGATGGATTAGGAATCAGCTGGTTTTCCCTGTAATAGGCAGTAAGAGCACCTAAAGCTTCGGAGAGCTTCTGTTCAACCATTTCAAAGCTCCCTGCTTGAGCAATGATGCCATGATTGTCAGCATAGATGAAACTCTCTGTCCCTTCAGGCAATGGCTGGTCATTTGTGTAAATGTTAAACATTGATGGAGCAAGCATGCTCCCTGAGGTAGGCCATTCTTCTGTTTTCGTCATCTGCTTCTCTTGCCCTGGAATTCAACAAAAAAGCTCCTGTTTTGTAGCAGATTTCCTATGAAACAGGTGAGGTAGTAGTCCTTAGTGATATTATAAGTTTTTCTCAGGAGAAGGCAATGATTTACAGTATCATATGCTGCTGATAGATCTATGAAGACAGTTTCTGTAATCTGCTGCCTTTCAAAACCATCTTCTATGTGCTGAGTCTATGTACTATTTACAGCAGAAAAATGCCTTCTGAGCCAAAAGATGAAAGACTGTGACCTGCAACACAGAATCAAACCCTTTGAAAAGGTGATGACAGAAGCATTTCTATAGTACTGTAGAGAAGTTCTTCAGCTGTTTGGTGTGAAGTACCATAGGGCTGGCACCCTATTTATAGAGTTTATTTTCAAAAGGTACCAAATCCATCTGAACAAATTTTACAAGAATTGAAAAAAAGTGCAGAGAATATGCATGCAATTTTCCAAGCCCTGTACCGAAGTAATTTGATACTTTTTTATTGTTATGATCTATATGTAATATTCTACTCTTAGCCAACTATTTTTTCATTATTTTTTGGATTGAGTACCTTTGAGAACACATTCCATATTTGTTTTCATTGACTACAACCATTTCTTTCTTGGAAACTCAATGCAAATTAGCATTGGGCAACAGATCATCACTTTGAGTAGGACTGTTTTAGAGCATACAAAGTCCGTCACATAAATTATCTTGAAACTTTAGCATAATCTTTTAAGAAAGACCAAAGTTGCTGTCTCCATATTGTGGATATGGAAGACAGAGGCTAGGGGAACGCTTCAGTCTCCAAATAATGTATTTGTTGCATAGCTTGCACACAGAATTGGCAAGATGGCATGGGCTCTTATATTGGGGCAGCTTGGATTAATCTAACTAGGCTGCCTGCTTGTTCCTGTGATGTGAGATCTGTTTTAGCTTGTTGGTCCTGTGGATATGAACAAGACTGTATGAAACAGAGACAGTTACCATCTGTTTACTTGATCCTTATCACTCCTGACTAATTCAATCTGCTAAAGTGGACGTAATGCCGGTGGGTGAGGGAAATTAATGTTTCTTTATAGAAAGGGGTTGTTCTACTTAAAAGAGGTCAGCCGTGACCTTTATTAAAGAAGTCTACGTTCAGCCAAACAATATTTATAAATTATGAGCCATGTATCATGCTTTTGTTGATTTAAATAGTGGGGGTGCTGTAACTGCAGGCACTTCTGAACGATTTATTATCTTGACCTGTTGAAATCCAATGTTTGAATGGAGTGTGGAAGTGGGTCTGATTTGTTTAACTTGGTGAATGACCTATGCTGGCGACTGGACTGAGCACATGGGATCCTATCAGTTCTCCTGTACATCTTAGTAGATTTCAGTATTGTAAAACATACTAGTTGAACAGCCTTCCTGGACTGGTTGTTGAGGACATTGCAATGGAGTGATTCTGATTCTCTCTCCCAGCTGTCCCAACAAAGCTGTATTGTGGGATGACTGTTGGACGACTATATCCTTTGTTATAAGATAATCCACAGGGTTCTGTTTTGTCAGCCATGTTCAACATCTCGTATATCAGGGATTAGCGAAATGTGGTCCATGGCCTGTGTGTCTTTTTGTGGCCTGTGACACTCTCTCCTCCCAAGTGGAGCCACAGTAGCACAGCAAGTTAAACTGCTAGCTGTAGGAAAGCTGCTGACCAAAATATTAGCAGTTTGAAGTTGCTAGTCAAGGCAAGCTCCCAACTGTCAGCTCTTGCTTCTGCCAACCTAGCAAGTTCGAAAGCATGCAATACGAGTAGATCAATAGGTACCACCTCAGCGGGAAGGTAAAAGGGTTCCCCATACAGAATGAAACAAGAGCACCTCCCCATGGCTGGATTTGAGCACCTCCCCATGGCTGGATTTGGCCTCCAGACGCCAGAGATGGAAAAAGGGAAAGAACTTTATCTTTGTCTGTGTTGCATGTCATTGTTCACTGTTGTGCTAAAAGGCATTGAATGTTTGCC
The DNA here is from genome assembly GCF_037176765.1 of Anolis sagrei. Classification (NCBI taxonomy): domain Eukaryota; kingdom Metazoa; phylum Chordata; class Lepidosauria; order Squamata; family Anolidae; genus Anolis; species Anolis sagrei. The sequence goes on from NC_090021.1 coordinate 323,923,687, forward strand.
TCACATGTTCCTTGTAATCCGCTGAGTCCCTCCGGAGAGATAAAGGAGAATATAAATTGTTGTTATTATTATTATTAAGTGCCTGCAGAGTCCTATTAGACAGATATCCAACAAAGGGCATTTTACTGTATGCTTCCAGATTGCATATTTAGGACTGTGACCCATTTCCATTCTCAGTGATTTCAGGAAAGACCTGACGATTTCTCTCTTCAAACTGACCCTTTAAATTATTTTAATGTTTATTTAATGTTTATTAATTATGTATGTCAATGATTTAATGGTTTATTATTCTATAGTGATCACAATGGCTTTATTATTCATTTTGTTTTTGATGATGTTATCCACTCTAAATACTTTTATAGACTGTACAAAATCAAAAAATGAAATTATTCCTTGCTTTCACTTGGCCCTAGAACTGTATTCCTTCAACTAATAAACTGCATTGTTTTCTGTCCCCATCTTCTCTCACCCTTCCCTTACTATTTCCCAACTATGTACAAATGTAGGAAATGGAGCCAGGAGACATCCCAGCTCTCTGGAAAGCACACCATGCTATGAGGATCAAGGCTTCAGTGATAGCTCTTCATTTCTAAATGCAGATTCATTCTCCATTAACTCTAGCCTCATGGGCAGCATCACAGATCGCTTAAGTGTGAATTCTGTGGACCAGGAAAGTATATTTAGTTCAGAATCTCAAAACGTGTTGCGGGAGGAAAATGGCTCTGAAACATTCAGTGTTCTTCAGTCTCCAGAGTCGGTGGCTGCTCTTACACCTGAGGACAATGGTGCGGTTGAAATGCTGAAACTTTCTAACAATGAAAGTGCAGTAGGCACATTGTCTACTATGGACTTCTCAACCTCTGATCCTCCCTTGCTTCTGCCTGAAGAAAAACTAGGCTGTGATGACATTGAATGTAATTGGACACTCCCTCAATCTGAACAAACCAAAGCCATTGTAGAGCTGCCATGTCAAAATGAAGCACATACTCTTTTCCCATGTATCATGGAGAGCACTTCAGATAAATTAGATTCCTCAGGAGATTTAGAGTCTGTGGAAAACACAAGCTCTGAGAAAGGGTTGCCTGCAAATGTGCATGCAGCCTCTAATGCCGAGAATGGGCTACTTGGTTGGGCTGCAGCAATACAAAACAACCCAGAGCAGAAGCAACAGCAGCCTCTGGGGGACACCATCCCCCCTGTCCTTTCTGAAAAAGAAGTACATCCTCAAGAGAGTGCTTTTTGGGGGGGATTTCAAGCAATGCCCAACACTCACACTGCCCGCAAATGGATCGGTGACACTTGTGATGTTAGAGCTGAGAAATCTGCATCGAGTGATGAAGAGGACATCTATGGGCATGGCTTGTCTTACTCCTCTTCAGAGGCGAGTGTGGCAGAAATCGGGGCCTGTCTTCCTCTGCAGGACAAGATCCGAACACACATGGAAGAAGGAGTGCTTTTAAAATCAGACCAGGTATTTACAGTTGCAACATCTGTCAGAGGGTCTCCAACATGTACTTACACTAAGATTACCCTATATAACCATGATTAAGTCAAGAAATTTTAATCAATTCAACGCCAAAAACTGGGTCAGTTTGTCCACATGTTAGTATTTACTTCTTATCAAAAAAGGGAACTGTCCCCTTCTCTGTGTTGAGTGGCAAAAGGCAAGAGCGCTAATCTGTCCTGGGAGAATCCAACAAAAGCACCAATCCCCTTAAGTCTCTTTGCCTTATCACCACCTCTGCCCTGTATAAAAGCCTGGGTTGGGAATTGGTGGTGGCAACCAGGGGCAGCTGGCCTGTGCGGAAGCATTAGGGCTTCCCCCTCTTCATGGAGTGACCCTCAGCTTAACCATTGGTCAAATCAAAATCCCTAATTTTGACCTCAAAATCTGCCTTCAACTTATACATGGAGTCAACCTATACATGAGTATATATAGTAGCCCCTTTATGTTTCAGAAAGCAAATTCTGCTATTTCTCCTTCACAAGCCCATACCTATGACACACCCATACTGTTTCCACATATCCTCTGTAAACTCCAGAAGTAACTTTTAGAGGAGAGTGCAGTGGGGCTTGAGAAGAAGTAGGTGGCAAGTCAGCCTCTGTGCATGAATAGGATTCAGGTTAGGGTGTTGAGTGGTTGCCCTTTCCCTAGTTGGATCCATTGTAATTAAACCTTTTCGCTAAAACACATTTTAGGGATTTTTTTTGTACAGGTAGCGTTGAGTTACAAACATCCAACTTACAAACGACTCATAGTAAAAATGGGGGTAAGACAGCAGGAAGGGAAATTCACTCCTGTAAGAGATACCATGGGGAAAATGTGTCTCAACGGAAGCTTTATCACCAATCCTTGCCTCCATAACAAGTTACATTTTTCAAAACCCAATTATCACAGGGACAGAAAGTGAAGTGAAATCTTCTGAACAGGGGCACAGACAGCAAAACCAACACCACAGAGATTTTAACCCTTTCCAATGCTATCCAAAGCTTACACACACACACACACACACAAACACTCAAGGAGTATCACAGAACACATATTCAATGCCAATTAAACAAAGGCAACAGATAGAGATATATTTAGACTTTTTCTCATCAGTAGGCATCTTTTGGAGGCTGTGCTTGGTTCTGACCACAGGGGGTTGCTGTCTCTCCATCTCCTTGCCCAAGAGCTTTCTTTGTTCATAAAGTTTCCTCTGAAGCGCCGTGCCTAAAATACCTCCGTGCTTAATGCCATTTTCGATCCTACCCCCTGTCATTCTCGGAGTATTCGTTCTGTCCAGTCCCTCTCATAGTCAGTTAATAGGTCCTGAAAATATAGTCCCAGGCCCCACTATGGTCACTGCTAGGATCGACTTTTTGCTTCCCCTCCATCTCCCCAGCCCTATATTGTTCTGCACTATCCTGGGCCCAGACATCTTAGACAGTTTAGGCCCACTTGACTACCCCGTCCCTTAGCAACTCATTCCAGATCATAGAATAGTGTTTGAACTTGGTTTTAACTGTATTTGTTTTGTGTTAATAATTTTGTGTTTTTGTTTGGACTACTCTGTATATTTCTTTTGTGTCATTGCATATGTGGAAACTGCTCTGAGTCCCCTAGGGGAGATAGAGCAGTATATAAATAAAGTTATTATTATTATTATTATTATTATTATTATTATTAGGTTGGCGGGGAGCTGGGCTAAAGGTCAGGAGCTCACCCTGACTCTGCTTCAAACTGTCAATCTTTTGGTTGGCAAGATTTAATAATAATAATAATAATAATAATAATAATAATAATAAAAACAAAGTATGGATCGTTGATGTCGCAATCCCAGGTGAAAGCAGGATTGCAGAGAAACAACTGGAAAAGCTGCCACGATATGAGGATTTAAAAATAGAACTGCAAAGACTCTGGCACAAACCAGTAAAGGTGGTCCCAGTGGTGATCGGCTCACTGGGTGCAGTGCCTAAAAACCTTGGCCTGCACTTAAACACAATCGGTGCTGACAAAATTACCATCTGCCAGCTGCAGAAGGCCACCTTACTGGGATCTGCATGCATTATTCACTGATACATCACACAGTCCTAGACACTTGGGAAGTGTCCAATGTGTGATCCAATTCAACAGCCAGCAGAGTGTTGTGGACTCATCTTGTTGTGTTTCAAATAATAATAATAAAACTTTATTTATATTCCACTCTATCTCCCCAAAGGGACTCAGGGCAGATTCCAAACATAAAAGGCAAACATTCAATGCCTGAATACAAAAACAATATATCCATTCTAACAACATTTATACAACCCAACATATAAATACGAATTATAACTTAACAAACTAAAATTAAATAAAAAGCACAGCCTGTTATAACAGGCATAAGACAAAACATCCAACATCAAATGGAAACATTGATTTCCCATTTCTTTGGGGCAAATCGATTAATCATTGCTCAAGATATCTATTGAGCTAGTGGGGTGAGCAGGGCATGGATACAGATGGCAGCTATTAATCAGAGGTATAATGGTAGTATTACCAACTGCAGCTGCATGCATCTTGATTCATCTCCAAAGGGAGAAGTGCAAATCATAAATAGATTTCTAATCCCTTCCAGTTTTATTTCGGAGAGGTGATGTGGATCCATAAGTAAATTGTCTCCTGGACATTGAGCACTTAACACTACAATAAAAAATGTTCTGTGACTTGCCATATTTGTACCCATGAAGATACCTCACTCAGTTCTAACTCTCCAGTCTTTAGTTTGCAGAAAGCTGGATGGGCTACGCAGGCCCTGGCTATGGGATCTTGAGCCTGGTCGTCTCTGATAAATACATTTGGTGCCTGGATTACAAAGGTGGCCTCTACTGCAGTGCTTTACCTAGCGCTGGATTGCGCTGGCAGAGATTTGAAGACAATGTCCAGCAGGTGGCAGTCTCGCCTTCAGGTTGGTTTAGGATAGCAATTTTTGTAGTTTGTTAGGAAACTTGTGAAAAAACTCAAATGCTTTTCTTTGCTTGGGTTAAATTCTGTCTTTATTATTGATATACAGTATACAGAGGCCATTGTTAGAGCAAATAATACATAACCCTGTATCATTCCCTGCCCTTTTGCTGTGATATGAGCACTTTACAAAACATGGAAGCCCAAATGAATATAGAATTCTGGGTTGTTGTAGGGTTTTTTTTTTTTAACTATATGGCCATGTTCTAGAGGCATTCTCTCCTGACTTTTCGCCTGCATCTATGGCAAGCATCCTCAGTCACCTCACTACCTCTGAGGATGCTTGCCATAGATGCAGGAGAAACTTCAGGAGAGAATGCCTCTAGAACATGGCCATATAGACCAAAAAAACCGACAACAACCCAGTGAGTCCGGCCATGAAAGCCTTCGATAATACAATATAGTATTCTCTAATATGGATGTTTGGTGTTTACAACGAAGTACTGTAGACACAAAATATAGCAGCATTTACTGCATGAGTAGAAAATTAAAAATGATAAGGTAGGTTGAATATACAGTACAACCCTTGTATTCAGGCCCGTAGCCAGGATTTCGATTCGGGGGAGGGGGGCTGAGTTTTTTTCAGGGGGGTTTGAGTATGGTGATCAGATCATGATATGAATAAACATAACAGTTTAAATAATGCACCAGTAAGGCCTTTTCACGAACCACCATGAGAATTTCAGGGGGGGGGGGCTGAAGCCCCTGAAGCCCCCCCCCCTCTGGCTACATGCCTGCCTGTATGCATAGGGGATCTGTTCCAGGATTTGGTAAGGGTATGTGAAAATACTGGTAATAGTGAATTCTGTTGAATGAATTACTTCTGGCTGAAGTGTAACATAGAGTCGCATTGGAGGATCAAGGAAATGCTTAGAGAAGATATTTTTCTAGGCATTGCTAAGCCAGACAGCATTCTCTATTGTCCAACTCTGACAAAAACATACAACAGAATTGCCTAGAGCATAGTTTCTAAAACTGTGCTCTTCCAGATGTTTTGGACTTCAGCTCCCACAACAGCTAGTAAACTGATTGAGATTTCTAGGATTTGAAGTCCAAAACACCCGGAGGAGCACAGTTCGAGAAACACTTTACAAGAGGACTGAGAAAATGCTTAAGGAGGACATATTTTGTAAAACGTGAGTAAATGAAACACTGGGTACTGGTTCTGCAGATACGGGGGTCGTATTGTATTGAAGTTTCAGGTTGTCTTTTTGTAGAAACAAATTTCCTAGACCGGAATGCTTCAGGCTGCAGATGGGGCAGTTAAGTTGTATTTGAATGTCTCTGACACATTTGGCATAGGAAGATGTTTACTTTCTCTTTTTATGACAGTATAAATGTGACTTCATATCTTTCACTTAAACTGCATCTAATTTCTACAAATATTCCTTATATGAATTAGTATAAACTTGGAATATTAGCAGTATTCACAATTTTAAACATGCAAAAACAAGTCGCTATCAGTCACTTTGCAAATATATTTTGCCATACAGTCTTGGGTGGTTCACATTTCACACTCGAGTATAATAATAACAACAGAATATGGTGTTGCAGTGGGTGACTAATTCAGCCGAAGTATTTGTACAGCACTGTCCAGCCCAAAACTCCCAGAATAGTTTTCAAAGCTTTGTAATTGAAGAAAGTCCTCACATTCAGACAGGTTTATACTGTAAAAAGCACTAAATCAGTGGTTCTCAACCTGTGGGTTTGTTTATTTATTTACCACACTTTTATTGTGCCCTTTTCAGTCCGAAGGCGACTCAGGACGGCGTACAGACTGGCAATAATTAGATGCCAAACACACATAAATACATTGTTTAAAACAGGTTAAATCACATAATCAAATTCATATAAAAACTATTTAAAATTATTAAAATCAATGACCTCTGGATTTAAATCCTCCAAATCCCCCTTCCATTCACGTAATAAAGTGGTTCTCAACCTGTGGGTTCCTAGATGTTTTGGCCTTCAACTGGCTGGGATTTCTGGGAATTGTAGGCCAAAACACCTGGGGACCCACAGGTTGAGAACCAGTTTATTACATGAATGGAAGGGGGATTTGTAGGAAGGAGGCACACACATTTTGTAGAATCTTTCTTGTGCTTATTTAATATGTTTGTTGCAGTCAATAGTTGTGTGAGCAGGAGTTTTGAGCAACAAGGTAGGTATGTCCCTTGGAAGTGCTTTATTACCCAGCTTTGCTGGAAAGTGGGAGTTTTGGAAGTATCCTTGAAGATTTTTTTTTGAGTTTGTATTTTTTTAATTCCCGTCTCCTTTTTGTTCTCCTGAACCAGCCTTGTTACTATTCTTTTGAACAACATGCCCATCCTTCCTCTGCGAAGACAGAAATGTGGGAAGGTTGTCAAACTTTAGTACTAACTACAGAGAATGAGGGCCCTTCCAGACAGGCCTTATCTCCCAGGATCTGATCCCAGGCTTTCTGTTTATCCCAGATTATCTGGCAGTGTGGACTCATATAATCCATGTTAAAGCAGAAAAACTGGGATCAGATCCTGGAATTTAGGGCCTGTCTGGAAGGACCCTGAGCAAAAGTGAAGCATGTGAAAAGGTAGACTGATTATTTATCTTGAAATAAATGTGACTCATCATATTAACGTAAGGTTCCTTCCTTAGGGGCTCTTCTCTGGAAGATTGAACAAAAAACCAGCAAAGCTTTTGCCTGTGGAAAAGTAACAATAAAAGGCAAACGTCACTGGTATGAAGCTTTACCTCAAACCGCATTTGTATCTTTGAGCGATGACACTGCCTGGATTATTAGAACAAATGGTGATCTGTATCTACAGACAGGTATTGAAATGAGTTGAACATCTTCTAGAGTGGTATGTGTGTTGATTTCCTTTTTGTACACTGTCCTGGAGTTTATCAGTACTTTCCTGAGGATTTATCTGTGAGAAGGCACAAGAAAAGCAGAGTTACTTCAATGGAAATGTTGACACCCCCCCCCCTCCATCTTTCTCCCACGTTGTGGGATGCACTTTCAGTTACATGGAAGTTGAATACTAATCTGCTTCCTCTGACATTCGCTCTTATGTAATTTCTTATGGATAGTAAAATACTTCCGTATGATAATTCTAGCTTTATACATGAGTATATACTGTATGTTTTGAAATGAACCTTGAAAGAAAGCATTTCAGTAATAAGAAAAACGGACAAAGTGATGCAAATAATACTGCTCTGTATTTTCCTTGAAGGCCTGAGTGTGGATCGTCCCTGTGCCAGAGCAGTAAAGGTGGATTGTCCATATCCACTATCGCAAGTGGCAGCCAGGAATAATGTCGTCTGGGCACTGACCGAGCAACGAGCACTTCTGTTCCGTGAAGGTGTGAGCGGCTTCTGCCCTGAAGGAGAGCAATGGAAATGTGATATTATCAGGTAAGCAGTGTTTAATCAATAGGGATGTTCTGTAATAGTTCCTCATGGTTTTGCAATGGTTGGGTTTTTCATCATCTTAGTTTGAACTTGCACTTGTTTATAGAGAGCATAGTGTATCATGTGAGAAGGTCGCTTTCCAAATCACCACAGTAAGTTTCATCAGTTTTGAAATTGCACACAAAAGGAGAAAATACCACTGTGTCAGTGGAGCAACACTGGAAGTTATGCCAGTTGACATTTAGTGTTGCACAATCCTGAGATGAGCTTAATGCAGCTGGGTATTTCTGTGACCACATTACAATGAGCAGCTTTTAAATGTTTCTTTAATTTATATGATCATAATCGGGGCTGTGCGTGTGCTGTGTTCTGAAATAAATAAGTGAATTAAATATGGTCTCACCCACATCCAGGCAAATACAGATTCTGTCCCCCCTCCTGCCCAAAGCAAACTCTGATTCATAAGTGAACTATACAAATTGAGTATGTTTGCATTCATTTTCATTGTCAAGAATAGTGATAAAGATTGCATGGTTGATTGTACTGGTAATTCTTTATCAAATTAATAATAATTTTATATTAAAACATACTTCTATAAAATACATATTAAAATACTCAGAACACAGATTGATACATAACTCCCCTGTTATGCCAGTCTGCTTCTGAGCACAATTCAAAGTGCTGACTATAAAGCCCTACATGGTTCTGGCCCAGCTTACGTGTCTGAATTTATCTCCTTCTATGATCCACCTCAGAGGTTAAGATCATCAGGGAGGCCCTGCTCTCGGTCCCACCCCCTCGCAAGCACGACTGGTGGCCCCTCGCCTGTGGAACTCCCTCCCCAGTGAAATTAGATCTGCCCCATCCCTTCTGACCCTCAGGAAAAAAACAGAAAACATGACTCTTGGATCAGGCTTTTGGCCAGTAACGGGAGTAGTGCAATATGAGACCACAAATTAATATAATGATGACTCGGACCAGCCCTGGAATAAGATTTGGATCATGTGATTTTAATTGTTGTTTTAATGCTATTAATGGTTTGGCTTTCACGTTTTTGTTTATTTACTGATGTATTAATATATAAATTGTTGCCTTTGTAAGGCTGCTCTGAGTCCCCTCAGAGCAGTCTTTTGGGGTTGAGAATAGCAGAATATAAATGTGGCAGATAAATAAATAAATAAACAGGTCATTATTAAAACTGGCTGGATTGGCATTGATATTTTATTTGTTTTAGAACGTTTGACATGCTTTTTAAGCCTGGTGATCCCATAGTATTTTCTTGGTAACTTCTGAGACAGGCAGTGGCATAATTGAGCAATAGTTATTCACACCTGTCCCATACGTATGATTTATCATAACTTAATTGTTTTTGTTCCCTTTCAGTAGACTCAATAACTGAGGCATGTCCAGTGACCAAAACATGAAATTATACTTAATAGTTTTGCTTTCAATTTATTGTCTTTATATAAGTAGATAAGGAAAATTAACTACTTCATGCACTAATTTTTAAAGAAGACATGTTTGCATGTTAAGCTGATATGAATTTGTTCTTTTTGCCCCACAGTGAAATGCAAGCTCTAGAGCCCATGTGTGTGACTCTTGGAGATCAGCAGACCATATGGATTTTAGACATCCATGGAAACCTGTGGTTCAGGACAGGTGTTGCTTCCAAGAAACCACAAGGGGATGATAACCACTGGTGGCAAGTAGGCATAACTTGTTCTACCTTCAGTCAATGCAGAGGATCCTTAGCTTTTTAATGAAGCATGTGTTTTGCATGCACAATCTCATGGGTGTATTTTTCACCAGAGGATCTCAGGAAGTGTCTTTGGGAAAGGCATCTACCTGAAACTTAGAGAGCTGCCTCCAATCGGAAGCTACCTCAGGCCCCTTCCACACAGCTGAATAAAATCCCACATTATCTGCTTTGAACTGGGATACATGGCACTGTGGACTCGGATATTCCAGCTCAAAGCAGATATTGTGGGTTATTCTGCCTTGATATTCTGGGATATAGGGCTGTGTGGAAGGGCCCTTAGCAAAAGTGTATTGGGGGAGAGGGGGAACTATGTTAAGGCATTCATCCTGTATCATAGTATGTAGCTTACTGTCTTGAAGAATGATGGAGAATACTGTTACTCTATAGACTCATGTATAAATCTAGAAATTATAGTCGTCGTCCTTCCCAAAAAGACCTGGGTTAACCTATTAATGAATCAGTGTGAGTACTGCTCCATAAACCTTATCAATAATAATATAATAATAAAACTTTATTCATACCCCGCTCCCATCTCCCCAAGGGGGACTCAGAGCAGCTTACATGAGGCCAAGCCCATCAATAAAATAAACACAGTATTACACAAAAACATAAAATGCAAAAACCAATATAATAGACAACACAGCAATATAAAATCAAAACATCAAAACACAAGGAATTTCACTGGGCAGGGCCAATTCAAAAATAAAAATTTAAATTTATTAAAAACAATGAGAGATAGGCAATGTAAAATTGTCATGAAGGGGAAACCGGGAATGAGGAAGGCTTTAATTGCATGAACCATAAAATAAAGTGCTTCTGAGGTCATTTTGGTCAGGGAGTGTCCTACATTCAATCATTGAAGGCACATTGAAAAAAGAGTACCATACCCTTTGCTGAGTAGAATGGTGAAAGGCAAGAACTTAGTATATTCAGGGAGAACCTAAAAGGAAACACTGGCCTACTTTACTCTTTCTGCCGTTGTACTGTTTCTGGTTTTCTTGGGCAGGAAAATGGCAGTGGCAGCCAGGGCTACTGGCCTCTTGAGGTGACATTGATGCTTGTAAGCCGCCCCGAGTCCCTTTTGGGAGATGGTGACGGGATATAAATAAAGTTGTTATTATTGTTATTGTTATTATTAATTGTTATTATTATTGCCATTTCTGTCTCCATGAAATGGCCTTCAACTTATTCACAGGTCATATCAAAATCCACAATTTTGACGCCAAATCTGCCCGCAACTTACACATAAAGTTGACTTATACATGACATACCAGGCACAAGCAAACTTTGGCTCCCGAGGTATTTTGGACTAATACTCTTAGAAATTCCAGCCATCTTACCAGCTGTAAGGAATTGTAGAAGTTGAAGTCCAAAAAACCTGGAGGACTGAAGTTTGCTTATGCCCTGGTATAGACAGTAACTATCAGTCAATTTGTGTTTTATTATCAGATTGGAGAGGTGTCGTCTTTTCCAATACCTGTATTTTCATCTAGCCTTTGATACTCAGGCAGTTTTAAGCACTTCATTTGTTCATTAATTCTGGCTTACCTGTGGGTTGTTGTTTTTTTTTTGCAAGGATCCTTGAAAGGATTTTACAGAAATATGGCTTTAAAATGTCTATAATCATTACTCGGTACTGTACACTTTGTTTTTGGTCCTTGGGCAACAATCCATGTAATATCGTTACCAATCATTCTGATGTTTCCCTCTGTGGAATAATTTTAAGATTCTTTTTCAGCTGGAAACATGATTGAGGGAAGTACTGTGTGAGTTTCTGAGAGTGAAGAAAACAAGGCTGAAATGCTTTGATGACATTAAAATTATTCAAAATATAGTTTTGAAAATTCTTTCTCTTCAAAACAACATCTGTGACAACCTTCAACTCCTGTCCAAAAAAGTCCTGCTGATTTTCATTGGAGAGTTAATCCTGTTGTCTTTCTATGTCTCCACAGGACTTCAGTGGCATAAGATTCACTGTTGTTCGAATGGGAATGCTGGGGTAGTCCAGTTTTCCCTAAATCTGTAGAACTACAACTCCCAGAATCCACTAGCTAACATGGTCATTGATACTGCTTGCTGCTGACTATAACTGACTAGGGAATTCTGGGAGCTGTATTGCAACATATATTGGGGGTACTAGTTTGGAATGGATAGACTATTAGTCTGATTCAGCAAGGAAAATATTAATATTCTTTTCATCTGAACTGGTTCTTACATATTTCTCCCTTAGGTAAGCATCACAGATTATGTTGTGTTTGACCAGAGCAGCCTTTTCCAGACTATACTCCAGGCAACGCAAACAGTAGCCACAGCAGCCCAGGCCCCTGTCGAGAAAGTAGCAGACAAGCTCCGGATGGCTTTCTGGTCTCAGCCACTGCAGTGCCAGCCAAGCCTCCTTGCAGTCAACAGCAGCGGTGTCTGGATCTCATCTGGGAAGAATGAGTTCCATGTAGCAAAGGGAAGTCTCATAGGTAGGACCATATTTCTTTTCCTTGCAATGTCAAGATTGAATGGCTTTTGCACATTTAACTGTAATAATAACAACAACAACAACAACAACAACAACAACACTAATTCTGGCAGCCCAAGAACAAGTCATTAGAACCAGTGCCACCAAAGCCAGAATTGAAAAGTCAACGACAGATCCCAAATGTAGACTGCAAGGAAGCAGATGAAGATCACATCCTCAGCTGCTGCAAGAAGATCGTGCAGACAGACTACAAGCAGAGGCATAACACTGTTGCTCAGATGATTCATTGGAACTTGTGCCATAAATACCATCTGCCTGCGACAAAGAACTAGTGGGATCACAAGCCTGAAAAAGTTACAGAAAATGAACACGTCAAGCTACTCTGGGACTTCCGAATTCAGACAGAGTTTTGGAGCACAATACTCCTCTGACCCCATGATGGTGTTAAAAAACAAAGTATGGATTGTTGATGTTGCAATCCCAGGTGACGGCAGGATTGAAGAGAAACAACCGGAAAAGCTGACACGATATGAGGATTTAAAGATCGAACTGCAAAGACTCTGGTACAAGCCAGTCAAGATATGAGGATTTAAAGATCAAACTGCAAAGACTCTGGTACAAGCCAGTCAAGGTGGTCGGCACACCGGGTGCAGTGCCTAAAGACCTTGGCCTGTACTTAAACTTAAACACAATTGGCACTGCAAAAGTCACACTGTGCATGCAGGGCAATTATTCACATTATGCACACAGGACAAATAATAGTATAGAGAATGGGAGTGTTTTTCTGACAGCAATAGAAGTGGATTTGGGCATTCATGTGTTTGTGCACAATGCATTGCACAATGTGGTTCCATGGGAGTGGCCTTGTCTTGCCATAACTAATCTTCTCTTGCAGATATTTACGCTATACTTATGGGATGTTGGATTGCAGCTGTTAAAGACTTACCCTTTGATAAAAATGTCCTGCATACTGTAGCATAACATGATTCAAAATGTCTCAAGACAGAAGGCTATTCAGTGGCAGTCTTTTATTGAAATCTATTAGAGTATTTAGCATCAGGACTATCTTTAGATTTAGACAGAATAAAGCAATAACCTCTTTGATGTCATGGAAGTACAGCAAATTGTGTACATTATATACTTTAGGAGTATTTTATTTTTACTCTTGGCTGTGAAATGAATGCTTGTTAGATTTTTCTGCCTTTCATCTCAAAAGAAATTGGTTGTAGGATACATCTTGACCTAGGTCAATGGAAGACATCATTTGCTGCTCTGCCTCAGACAATGAAAGGACTTTGGACAACTGTGAACTGCAAGGAAATAATCTTGTTATTTGCAACATCATTTTTCAGATATAGAAATCTTGTGTTAAAGTTAATGCCCTATTTTCTTCCCTTGAATCTGTGGTCTCATGTGGGCAATTGAAGTGTTTAAATGCCCCTTCGGATGGCCAGTGAGAAAACAACTTTTTGAAATTCTTATAAGATCAGAATAAGTTTTTTCATCATTATTTCTGAGTTCAATACTACAAGTCTGAAGATGCATATGCTCCTTTTTCTGCCTAATATCTCAAAAGAAGTTTTCCATTGCCATTGGCAAAATATGGTCTTTTCCTTCTTAGTATTAATGATCTTCCTCTTCTCCATACTATAATAATAATAATAATAATAATAATAATAATAATTTATTATAATTATTTTTTCTAGACCACTCTCTCTCCTCGAAGGGACTCAGGGCAGTTTACAGACACAAAGCAAAAGACAAACATTCAATGCCCTAAATCGTTCCAGCCCAGCTTACCTGTCCAAACGTATCTTCCTGTATGAACCACCTCAGAAATTAAGATCATCTAGGGAGGCTATGCTCTCAGTCCAACCACCCTCGCAAGTATGTCTGGTGGGAATGAGATACAGGGCCTTTCCATTGGTGGCCCCTTGGCTGTGGAACTCCCTCCCCAGTGACATTTGATCAGCCCCCTCCCAGGCTTTAGAAGAAAAGTCAAAACCAGGCTCTGAGATCTGGGATTTGAAGAATAGTGTGGTGCAATAATAGACTGGAATATGTGCAATGATTACGGAACGATGTATTGTCGAAGGCCTTCATGGCCGGAATCACTGGGTTGTTGTAGGGTTTTTCGGGCTATATGGCCATGTTCTAGAGGCAACGTCAGGAGAGAATGCCTCTAGAATATGGCCATATAGCCCGAAAAAACCCTATAACAACCCAGATTATGGAACAGCCTTGGATTATGATTTTTGGAAGGCATGATTTAACACTGAATGTAATGCTTTTAAATATTTTAATGTTTTTAATTCAATTGATTTTAAGCTTAATGTTGTGTATGTTCCAAGGCATTGAATAATTGCCATATGTAAGCCTCATTGAGTCCCCTTCAGGGTAAAGAAAGGCTAGGTATCAAACAAGGTAAATAAATAAATAAATAAATAGTGCCTCAAATGAATACAAACACATTAAAATTATACACGATAATTCACAGAAACAACAGTAAACTTATAACAAAGAATTAAGCATTGAGTTGAAAATTATAGAAAACAATCCAATAAGACATCATAAACTAAAACATGAGTAAAACATTACAGCATCTACCCTAAAAGCAATTATGATACAATTACATTAAAATGATTTTAAAATGGCCAACACCAGTATTCATTTAAGATGTATTGTAGCAGCCATAAAATACAAGTGGGTTAGCCAGCGTACCAATGGGTTAAAATGTCCTAATCCTTCCCCTCTCCACACGCCAAAGTGCATAAATGCTCCCTCCTCTCATTCAGTACCCACCTGGTACTTTCTAGAAAACTAACTACAGCTCCCATAACATTTACACCCTGGCTGCAGTCATGTAGCAAAATGCTGTCTCCTATGTGCTATTTTGTGATCAGGTGGTCTTCCTATGCATACTTGAGTCTTATTTTGCACCCATGCAAAGAAATAAAGAAATAATTCCATATCCAACATCTTGGAAATGCAGAACCCCCTGACTGGATTGCATGGGCTGCTTCTAAGTTGCTGCTCCCATTCTCCCCACTTTCTTGGGTTGCTATAGCTAGAGAAGATTTCCTCTCTGATATGCAGCTATCCATGATGTTATTTTGCCCAGGCTACACTAACAATAAGTGATGATGGTTCTTGAGTGGTATTTTTTAATGGAAGCTGTACTCAATAACAATTTATTTCAGTGCACGACAAATACAGCTCCCAGCAGAGTTGCTGGAGTACTTATTGGTACTCAAAAGCCATTTGTTTCAACAGCTTGTGCGAGACAAGTTCCAGGGAACTGAGTTGCTGTTCTGACATCAATAAGAAATGCTTTCATGTTTAAATCGGAGCTGTGAACTCCAGTTGTGCTGATATATAGATAAAGTTGCCACACTTTTATTCCAAGTCATAATTATGTTTTGTCTGTCAGGTTTAAACTGTCACACATAAAATGGAAATATAATTGAAGTTAAAAAAAACACTTGAACAAACACAGAGTTAGAATCATTTAAAGTATACTAAACATACAAAAGCATGGTCCTATTGGGTGTTTCTAAGATGGGGGATTCAAGTTACATTCTTCCATCTGGATCACATGATGAAAATGATTATGGAATGATGGAAAAGTTTCCATTCACAGTTATACTTATTTAAAAAAACACCATATTATACAGAATCTAGTTTTAATAACACTTACAACCATACAACAGCCCTATATCCCAGAATATCAAGGCAGAAAATCCCACAATATCTGCTTTGAACTGGGTTATCTGAGTCCACGCTCAGATATTGTGGGATTTCCTGCCTTGATATTCAGGGATATAGGGCTGTTATATGGTCGTAAGTGTTATTCAAACTAGGTTCTGTATAATATGGTGTTTTTTTTTTAAATAAGTATAACTGTGAATAGAAACTTTTCCATCATTCCATAATCATTTTCATCATGTGATCCAAATGGAAGAATGTAACTTGAATCCCCCATCTTAGAAACATCCAATAGGATCATGCTTTTGTATGATTAGTATACTTTAAATGATTCTAACTCTGTGTTTGTTCAAGTGTTTTTTTAACTTTTGTACTAATAGGTTTTTGTTTTTTACCTGCACTTTGTTTTAATTGAATATAAACCGCTTTAGGTCCTGTGCAAGGAGGAAGAAAGATAGAAATGAAATAAATAAAGTAGACTGCATTGAGCACATTGATTTGATTCTTGTTTCATTCCCCAGGTACTTACTGGAATAATGTTGTGCCACGTGGTACTGCTTCAGCCACGAAATGGGCTTTTGTGTTGGCTTCTGCATCTCCAACAAAAGAAGGTAAAGTGTGTTTTATGGCAAATGCTCTCTGAATTTATGGAGCATTTCTGCTAAGTGAAAAAAGATGCATGTCTTGTTTGCAGACATGTTGATTTATTCATTTGACAATGCTGATGTGTGTGTGTGTATGTGTATGCGTGTGTGTGTGTGTATGTATATATATATGTATATATATATGTGTGTGTGTGTGTATATATATATTCAAGTCTAAATTAAAACAGTATAGCAGACAGAAAAGAAAGCCCTGCTGCCTTACAGCTCCTGGGCAGGGCACCTCCATGGCCCCCACAGCCTCGCGGTGAGAGTGCTTCAATTTATTATTATTAGTTATTATTTCGGTTGCTTCTACCCCGCCCTTCTCACCCCAAAGGGGACTCAGGGCGGCTTACAAAAGCAAGGCACAATTTGATGCCCGCATCACATAACAACAATAAGACAAAATAACATCAATTAACAGAAAACAGCAATTCTAGAAATAATATCAATGAACAGAAACAACAGTTCTTGCAAGGCAAAAACAACCATAAAATCAGTAAAAGCAATAAAACCAATACAAACCATTTCTCCTCATTGACGGTCAGTGTTTCGCAATCTCATAGTTCAAATTCCAATTCCACAATTGTCAGTCCTGTCAGTCCTATCCATCTGGTTGTCCATATCTAGTTGTCAGATTGCCCGAAGGCCTGGTCCCACAACCACGTCTTTACCTTCCTCCTGAAGGAGAGGAGGGATGTTGATGCCCTAATTTCCCCCCGGGAGTGAGTTCCACAGGTGAGGTGCCACCACTGAGAAGGTCCTGCTCCTCGTCCCCACCAACCTCAACAGCCTGGCTGCCCAGCCATAGCAACACCTGATGAATGACTAATTGTGTCTCTATTGTATAAGATCAAGACCAGATTGAAGTCCTAAAAAATAGCACACAAATGAGAAACAATTATAACTTGTAAGCTGCTCTGAGTCCCCTTTGGGGGTGAGAAGGGCGGCATATAAATGTAGTAAATAAATAAATAAATAAAATATAGAATCGAGCAGGCCCTGCCTCAATTAGTAGTTTCTATTCTTAACTGTGACAAAATGTGATAAAAGAAACAGGGGTCATTTCAGCTATCCCAGCAACAAGACAGAAGTGTTTTGCTTATGTTTTGCTTGTGGGTTTCCAGAGCCATGTGGTCGATTTACAATGGAAAATGAGAAGCGATGTATTTTAACCTCAGCTTCCTATTGTGAATTTAAGGATAATACTGATTTAACTTACAAGCTTCCTCTAAGGTTTGAGAAGACAGTGTATATGAGATGCACTATAGAAATTGTTGTAGTTCAACCCATGGTGGTATCTGGTATTACTTTTAATGGGGATTCTGGGCCTGAGATTTTAAGTCCTGAATCTGAGCAGTCTGTGTCTCCAGTTAGTCAAGGCCACATTCCAGAGGATGCAGTGGAGCTGATCTCTAGGGAAAGGAGTTCAGAGGCAGAAACTCCAAGTGCCGAAAGTAATGAGCTGCAAGATAATGGTAATAAGTTTGTTGATAGGAGACCTAGTTTTAGTAGACTTCAGACTGATCAAGAAAGAATATGAAGGTCATAGTGCTTATTAGAAAAGAGACCCATATCTGAATCTCATGTGAGATTCACGATTTTTTGGATAAATTATAGAGGCCGGTAGTTTTGCCCAGCAGTTCATGTTCTTGATTTTAAGTACCAGAGATTATCCCTGTATTTCTATATTGGATTTTATGTTTCTCGGGTTTTCTTGTGTTCCTGTTCTGGATGCTCTTGATTATTCTTACACCTGAAACCTTATGGATTATTGATACGTTTGGACTTTGAAGTTTTTATTATTTTTGCTGTTTGCTTTTTATATAATCATCTACAAATTGCTTTGCTGATTTAACCTGGACTTGCGTGAGGTGGTTAAGTACAGAGATGTTTCCTGGCCTGGAGTATCACAATATTAGTAATTATTAATTACTGTATATTAAACACTAGGTTTTTTTTTTTAATGGAATTTGAAAAAAATGCAGGGATAATGCATTATTTTTGTGAAAGAAGGAGCATTCTGGAGAAGAAGAGATTTTGCAATGAATGTTTTATGTTTCCTGCAGGAAGTTTTCTGTGGCTGTGCCAGAGTAACAAGGATCTCTTCTGCGTCAGCGATCAAAACCCTCAATTCCATCCTTCAACTGTTCAGCTTCCCACTGATAGTGAAATCATATACTATTCTGCCTGTCAGGATGCCATATGGAGCTTAGATAGTCTGGGACAAGTCTTCATAAGGACACTTTCACCAAATTGTCCAAGTGGGATGCACTGGACCAAACTGGACCTTTCTCAGTTAGGTAAGTATTTTCTAGCACCATCTTATAAAAGTTGCCAACTTAAGTGTTGACACGTGCACCTTATACAGTATAACTGGTTGAAGTTAGAACACATTTCTTATTCTAGTGTTTGGAGTCCAGTGCTAAAGCATTAGAGGAGAAATTTAAATCAGTATTACATTTTTTGATCATGTTGCTCACAGAGAATTGGAGGCGATCAGTTCTATGTGACCAGTCTTTCTCAATGAAAGAAAGTGATCACAATTTGCAATAACTGCAATAACTCTCCATTACAGTAGCTGGCACTTATTTTATTCCAATATTTACAGCCTGGCCATGGTGCCTACCACCACGGTTAGAGGATCGCAGCTTGATTGAGTCTGAATTGATGTTTCTTTATGTGTTTTTTTTTGTATTTTATATTTCGTTTACTTTTATGTTTGTTTTTATGCACTTTGTGCCATCTGTAAGCTGCCCAATGGTGGCAGGGTATAGGAATAAAGTTGTTGTTGTTGTTGTTCTTATTATTGTTATTATTAGAATCATAGAATCAAAGAGTTGGAAGCGACCTCATGGGCCATCCAGTCCAACCCCCTGCCAAGAAGCAGGAATATTGCATTCAAATCACCCCTGACAGATGGCCATCCAGCCTCTGCTTAAAAGCTTCCAAAGAAGGAGCCTCCACCACACTCTGGGGCAGAGAGTTCCACTGCTGAACGGCTCTCACAGTCAGGAAGTTCTTCCTAATGTTCAGATGGAATCTCCTCTCTTGTAGATAATGTTCTAGCAGTGAAAGGCTGTTGGACATCCAACAGGAGAACTGGAGAACATGGAGGGAAGGATACAGCCCCCAGAGGGGCATCACTTTAGGGTGATGTTACTTAACCTTGCGCTACAGTGCAAATAGCAAGCAGTACTGTAATGATAATTACAGGTTGATAGGATCTGCCACTTCCTGGTGACTTTTCATGCAGGTAAGTGGTGATTAAACAAGAGATAACAAATAGGAGGAACCAGTAGCAGTATGCCATGCCCACTATTTTCTGTAGATGACTGTTAGATAGTAAAGGTAAAGGTTTCCTTTTGACATTAAGTCTAGTCGTGTCCAGCTCTGGAGGTGGTGCTCATCTCCATTTCTAAGCCGAAGAGCTGGTGTTGTCTATAGACACCTCCAAGGTCATGTGGCCAGCATGACTGCATAGAGCGCTGTTCCCTTCCAGCAGAAGCGGTATTTATTGATCTACTCACATTTGCATGTTTTCGAACTGCTAGGTTGGCAGAAATGGGCTAACAGCAGGAGCTCACCCTGCTCCCCGGATTCGAACCGTCAACCTTTCATTCAGCAAGTTCAGCAGTTTAACCCACTGCTCCATATGCAGGGCTCCGACTGTTAGATATAGCTTGTAAAAATAAAAACGAAATGATGTCAATCATGTCTATTTCTGTGTATTATCGAAGGCTTTCACAGCCAGAATAACTGGAGTGTTGTGTGGTTTCTGGGCTATGTGCTGTGTTTTAGCAGCATTTTCTCCTGACATTTTGCCCACATCTGTGGCTAGCATCTTCAGATTCTCTGAAGTTGCCAGCCACAGATGCAGCCGAAATGTCAACACTTCATCTCTATTTCCTCTTCTCTCTGTTAATCTTTATCTTTGTGTATGTGTGTGTGTGTTCTGCTTTAAAATATAATTTTGCCCTTTGGATAATAAATTCAAGATCAGATAGCTTCTGTTGAAGTAATATTATATTAGTTAGACTTCAGCTCTACACAGCCTATTCTTTGCGCACTGAGCCCTGAAGTTGAGCATTTGACTTGATTAACTTTGTGCCATTATATTTTGGCCCTTCAAAAAGAAAGCCAAACGAGCTGTGACAATGTGTTAGCAAGCTGAAAGTTTGTTATCTGTGAATGAACAATGAGCATCAGTTTTGATGTGAGGGATGGATACGCACACGAGGGAGAGAAGAAACTAGAAATGTTGCCTCAGGAGGGCGTCTCTAGATAGTAGGTTTGCTGCCCACTTATGCAACTCAGAGCAGGTGATATGTGATTCCGTGTTCTAAAGGCCCCTGCGCTTATTTAGATCAAAACCAACAGCTGAGGCACTAAGCACTGCAGCCCCTGTGATCCAACAAGCTTTGTGCTGTGGAGGGGTAATAAGATTTTATTTTAACTAACACTGCTAAATGTCAAACCCAGAGGAGGAGCAGAATTATGCTGATGGCTGTTTTTCTCCCCTCTGGCTATTTTGAGCCCGGCAGGCCTTATGTAACAGGGGTAAAATACAGAAGTCAAGAAACTATAAGGGAAATAAGGTAGGAGAGTTCTAATCTATCAGTGGTTCCCAACCTTTTTTTGACCAAGGACACCCTCCAACATTAATACTAAAAGGGTTGTGAATCAGTTTTTGATCAACTTTAGATTCAGTTTGGTTATTTGGCGCGTTGATTCAGAAAACTGCATTGGATGGACCACATCAGCTCTAGTTTCTGATACAGAACATATGTCATCCAGTAGTCACCATCTGCTCATCCATATTTAATCATTTAGAGCTGATGTGGTAGTTGTCGCAGCTATCGTGTCACTGCTTTCAAGTTGGGGTTGATTCCAAGCATCCAAACCCCCTTTGCAGAAGCTGTGCCCCATTGCCCAAGGAGAACAACCATCAGAAAACAAACTGTCTTCCAATAAAGAAATGTTTATATACAATAGTCGCAAAAATAGTTTCAATCCTCAATCCTCCAGCAAACCTTTCTTCAGCCTCTTCAGCAATCTCTTCCTCTTGCTCTTGCACTCATCTCTTCATTACTCTAGCATTCTCTGCATTTTCATTACTCATTTTCTTCTCTACAACACACAATGCTTAGTCCCAATTCGTAGCATCTAATCTATCACGGGTGGCTTAACAGTTGCTCTCTATGCAATGCTTGGACATGGTCCTTACAAATACTTACTCACTTTTTCACTTAAGAAATGACTCAATTGATATAAAACTCTGACAGTAGTAGTAATAATCTTCCATGGATAGTCAGCCTCTCCCCTCCTGACATCTCCATTGCCTTGGCACTATAAGAGGGTTTTGCAAGACCAGTTGCTCTCATTGTCACGTGGTTTTGAGGCAATGGTGTAGTAATGGTGAAGCCATGGACCATATTTTTGTTCTTGCAGGTCACTGGTGGTCCATGGACCATAGGTTGGGAACCACTGGTATATATTGACAGATATATGGCCCACAGCAAGGGAACTGGCATCATGGAGTGGTTTTAGCATTGGCTTACAATTTTATAGGCTGGGGTTCGAATCTCTACTTGAACATGAAGCTCCTTGGGTGACCTTGGGCAAGTCACACTCTCAGCCTCAGATGAAGCAATGGCGAACCTCTTCCAAATAAATCTTGCCAAGAAAACCCTGTGATAGGTTTGCCTTATAGTCACCATAGGTCAGAAACAATTGAAAGGCACCCAACTTCAGAAACAGCCTACAATGTGTCTTGAGTCAGAATTGTTCCCTAGACCTGCTAAAGTTGCCCATCCCTGATAATGCATTAGTATCATGTCTTTAATTTGAGGATTTAAGGAGACTTGTGCTGGTCTTGTCCTGCTTTGTTCTTTGCAGTCTCTATGTTACCACATAAAGGTTTCCTTACCTTTCTTTTAATACCCTCTTGTTAAGCCTAGGACTTGGCACTCCTGCTTTTTCTTTTGAATGGAAAAGCTTTGCCTTTGTCCCATGCTTAGACAAAGTGAGGGTTATCTTTTTTTTTCTATCAAAGTCTGCATTTCATCAGGAGTGATGTATGGAGCACTGTAGCAGGTGAGAACTTTTGCTCTTCTAGTGATCTCAAGCCCTTTTTGGGAAACAACTTTGCCATGATCTCCAAACTCAAATTAACAGCTTATTGGATCCAACTCTCATAAGACAAAATGTGCAGAATTACTGAGCATGAAGATATCTGCCTCAAGTGAGTTCCCAAGTTCCACAAGTCTTTTCATTAGTACCTTAAAGCTGGAATAATAACTTCCAATTAAACAGTAACATATTAACAAATCCATCCATTTTAAAAACCTGTGACCCTAACAGGCAAGCAGCTGCTGGAAGACTTGCCAGAACTGAAAGGTCTTTGTTGGCGAAAGGACAAGGAGGGAGCTAGGCTGATATCCTTTGGAAGAAATGCCTATAAACTATGAACAGCCACTTAGATGCTCTTGTTTCCTTCCTACATTAAACACTGCTGCAAAGTCCTCTCCTATAGATTTCAACGCTTGGGCAGACTTTCAGATACCCTTGATAGGGCTTTATTGGTCAAAACCAGTATTTTGAATGGAGCCAGTTCTCTATTTGAAAACAATAATCTGTAATATGAAAGTTTCTTCAAGTTCCTGTATGAGTTATTTGGAGTGTTCAAGAGAAGCTAAGTCAGTTTATGAAAGCCAAAGAAAGATGACTATGGGCTGTCCAAGAGCTAGAACTGTCCAACTATAATTTGACTCTCCCAGGCATTCTGGAACAAAAGGCATTTTTGTGTTTGGGTTGCTCTGAGTTTTCTGGACTGTGTGGCCATGTTCCAGAAGCATTCTCTCTTGACATTTCACCCACATCTATGGCAGGCATCCTCAGAGGTTGTGAGGTCAGTTGGAAACTAGTGAGGTTGTATACCTGTGGAATGTCCTGGGTGGGAGAAAGAACTCTTGTCTGTTTGAGGGAAGTGTAAATGTGACAATTGACCACTTTGATTACCATTGAATGGCCTTGAAGCTTCAAAGCCTGGCCGGGGAATCCTTTGTTGGGAGGTGTTAGCTGGCCCTGATTGTCTGGAAATCTCCTCTTTTTTGAGTGCTGATCTTTATTTACTGTCCTGATTTTATAGGTTTTTTTTAATATTGGTAACCAGATTTTGTTCGTTTTCATGGTTTCCTCCTTTCTATTGAAATTGTCCTCATGCTGTGGATTTCAATGGGTTCTCTGTGTAGTCTGACATGGTAGGTGTTAAGAGTATACCATGCAGCTGTGGACAAGTCTACAAAGGGACTGCATAAGGAACATGAAATGCACTGCAGACTAATTCAACCTGAGAAGTCAGCTATAGCACAGCACTTGATGAACCATCCTGGACACAGCATATTATTTGCGAACACAGAAATGCTGGATCACTCTTAACGACTACCCAGAAAACTCACAGCAACCCAATGATTCCAGCCATGAAAGCCTTCAACAACACATTTTCTGGGTTTCTCAGTAGCAAGAAATAAATACACTCTGTTCTAATGTAGGATTCCACTTTTCTAATACCTGAAAACACTAAGCTAAAGCTGTTCTCCATTTTCTTCTGAAGTTGCTAAAGAATCAGCTAGAATAAGAGGGATGGATTGTAAGACATTATGCTTACAGCTTTTGCAAATCTGTAGTGTACCAATCTTAATGCAAATAAGATATTAGGCTTTCCTTTCTTCAGGGGAACACTATATCTGGTGACGACGTATCTTTGTCATAGTTCAGAACATTCTGTTTATGAGTGAGATTAACTTTGGCTCTGGTGATTTATCTTTTACGTTTGGTATTTTGTCAGTGTGAATGTCTGTGAACTACGTAATTGGCCATTGTGCCTGTATGCAATGCACCCCCCTCCCCAAAGACTGCTAGCATAGAGTATGGAAACTCTAGATTTGGATTTTGTATCTCGATTGATAACCTCTAGGCACTCTTTGCACCTTCTTCAATGTAAATAACATGGTTGAAATTTCTAGGAATATGTACTGTTTGACTAATGAGATGAAAGTTATTCCACAGCTTCACACCTTCTATTTCAGGCTGGATCAACACTGCCATATAACACAGTTTGAACTGCATTGAACTGCATTATGTGGATCTTCACTGGGTATATTGTGCAGTTATGCTTAAAAATCCATAACGAACATATTTGAGGACCTAGAGATTGTTTCACCTTCACTTTGAGACTAATATTGATCACAGTCGTTTTATACTTGCAGCTATTGTTGCACTTTATTGATTTTAATCAGTGGGGTTTTATGATCTGTTGGTTGTTATTGTTATTGTTTATGCACCTATTTATTTTGTGTGTTAGCACCTTTGAATGCTTGTGATTTGCTCCAAGTCCCTCCAAGTCCCTTTGGGAGATGGTGGTAAATAAATAAAGTATTATTATTATGATTTTATAAAATATTTTTATTGCGTCTTTTCCAAATAATCAAAAAGCCAAGAAAAGAGAAGAAACGAAAAGAAAAAGAGAGAAACAAAAAGAAAAAAGAGAGAAAAGAAAGTATTTTGTATATACAATATTCCTGAATGCACATATTGTTATTTATTATGTGATAGTGTAGATGCCACCTCAGTCCTAAGGAAAGCAAGCAAAGTTTTGATGCTGCTGTTTAATAAAATTGAAAAAAAAAAGTTCTATTGATACCCCTGCTCTTTTGGAAAGGACTTGTGTCTTGCACTGTGTGCTAGAAAAGAAAGCTTGGCTAACCTTGAAATATTTATCCCGTAGGCCCATCCCAGAACCACTGTTTGCTAGTAACATTTGGAATGTTAAGCACTGCAAATGTATTTATAGACTTAGTCTGTAAGCATGACTGGTTCCCCAGAAAAGTTCACTCGAGGTCATGTGAAAACTTCATCTCTAATTTATACACAGAATTGCTGTCCAATTGCATTGCATAGAGTGTGCCTTCCTCCATTCCTCTTGGAAAAATATTATTTTAACAATTCATTCTAAAATATATTGGCCCTGCTATTCTAGGATACTTCAAAGGACTTGCTAAGTGAATGAAACCAAAGAGTTTTAAGCTTTCCTTCATTTGTTTGGTTTTAATGCTAGTTCTACATTACAAATGCATCCATGGTCCAAAGTTACTCACATTTTCTGTTGGTTACTGGATTTTCTCATGTGACAAATACTTTAATTCACATGACCCTGTTCCTCACTAGTGACTCGGGTGAAATAAGAAGCCAATGATGCCTCCACTGTAAGCAGGGTGTTGAGCTTGCAGTTCAGGCCTTTTTTTTTCATTCTATATGGAAATATCCTATAGAAATTTTAGATTGTTGTTGTCTTTTTTATGATGACATACCCAAGGGTGGGCCTCCTGGTGGCACAGTGGTTTAAACCACTGAGCTGCTGAACTTGCTGACTGAAAGGTTGGTGGTTCAAATCCTTGGAGTGGGTTGAGCTCCAGCTGTTAGCCCCAGCTTCTACCAACCTAGCAGTTTGAAAACATGCAAATATGAGTAGATCAATAGGTACCACTTCTGTGGGAAGGTAACGACGCTCCATGCAGTCATGCTGGCCATGTGACCTTGGAGGTGTCTATGGACAACACTGGCTCTTTGACTTAGAAATGGAGATGAGCACCACCCCCGAGAGTCGGACACGACTAGACTTAATGTCAGGGGAAACCTTTACCTTACCAATGGTATTCTTGGCAAGATGTGTTCACCATTTTCTTTTTCTCATGCTGAAAAAGTGTAATTTGTCCAAGTTCACTAATTTGGTTTTTAATAAGTCATAACGAACTCTTTGAACTCTCCATGAAAACACTGGCAGTTGAATCAGAGTTGAAGTTTACTTTTTTTGACCATATGTAAAAAAGCTGATGCTGAAATAAGTTGCTTAATGTTAAAATTGTCATGAGATTCATTTATCCTCTTTTTTTAAAAAACTAGGACAGAATAACATACCTATCTTCCTGAAAACCATTTTTCCTCTTAATTAGGCGCTGTGAAACTTAGGAGTTTAGCATGTGGGAATCAGCACATCTGGGCCTGTGATAGTTCTGGTGGTATCTACTTCCGGGTTGGAACTCAGCCTCTGAACCCAAGCTTGATGTTACCTGCATGGATAATGATTGAGCCACCCATCCAGGTAAAACAGTCATCTTTCTTTCGTTCTATCACTTTCTCTCCTTTCCTCTGGAATGAACGTAGATTATTGATTTCACAATGACATGGACATGTAAATGTTTAGCAAAGTCTATACAACTCTGCTAAATTCATTCGCTAAATTAGAAGAGGGGAAAGTAATCACAATTTATGGAATTGAAATTGTTTCTGGCTATTCTCCCATTCCTTTTTTATTTTTATTAATTTCTTCATACAGATAACAAAACAATACAATAACAAAACAATACAATACGAACCTTAGCCATCTAAAAGATAGCATTAAAAACTGTTTACAATTTTTATGGCTAGGATACAGGGTTCCTGTATTCTAGCCATTCTCCTATTCCTTAATCTCCCTCTCACATCATAACAAAAATTGTGAATGCTACTATAGTAGAGTCTCACAATTACCCAGACGTCTTGAACAAGAGAGTTGCATTTACCCTAAACTAAACCTCCCTTTTGTGTTCCTCATTAGTCAACATAGCTTTGGTAGCTGAGGGAATTAGAGTTCACTGTCCAAACACAGATGCACTTGGCGGGGACAAGAGATAGGGCCTTCTCAGTGGTGGCCTCTTAGCTGTGGAACGCCCTGCCTAGGGATGTAAGATCATTCCCCTCCTTTCTGTCATTCCGAAAAAACGTTAAAACCTGGCATTTTGAGCAAGCTTTCGCGAATGCAGCATAATTATATGAAATCATTGAACGACTTGGATAATGATTTTGGCAAGGAGATGCTCATGACAATTTTTTTATGGCTTTATACGGTTTTTATATATTATGTCAAATGTTTAAATAGTATTATTGTTGTGATTGTTTTATAATTGTTGAGGCATCGAATTGTTGCCGACTGTGAACCGCCTTGAGTTGCCTTCGGGCTGAGAAAGGCAGTATACAAATGGTAAATAATAATAAATAATAACCATCTACAAGACACCAAGTCATTGAAGGTTGCTCTAAACTTATTTGGAAAGTTTTCCTCACGTCCTTTTTGCAGAACTATCCCTGTCATTAGTCAGAACGTGCCAGTGATCACAGGCAGCCCATGTTTATCTGTTTTACTTACTAAGTTACTGAAGTTGGCTTTTGTATTTGGAATGTTGTCCATCATCTTAAGCAGCAAAATGTCTTGGGCCAGCCCTGCTTTATTTACTTGCTAAACAAATGTGGTGATGTAACTCAACCATTCAGCTTACTGTCAGTGTGTTCATTTTTGTTGCTATTTAATCTTGGAGCTTCACTAAATATGGTACTTAAGAAAGTGATTAATCTAAGATTGTCTAAAACAGTATCTCTCCACCTTCCTGATGCCGTGACCTCTTAATACAGTTCCTCATGTTGTGATGACCCCCAACCATAATATTATTTTCGTTGCTACTTCATGACTATCATTTTGCTACTGTTAAGAATTGTAATTCAAATATGTGATATGCAGGATGTATTTTCATTCACTGGACCAAATTTGGCACAAATACCCAATACACCCAAATTTGAATACTGGTGGGGTTGGGGGGGGGGGTTGATTATGTCATTTAGGAGTTGTAGTTGCTGGGGTTTAAAGTTCACCTACAATCAAAGAGCATTTTGAACTCCACTAACGATGGAATTGAACCGAACTTGGCACACAGAACTCCCGTGACCAACAGAAAATACTGGGAAGACCTGGTGGCATTGACCTTGAGTTTGGGAGTGGTAGTTCACCTACATCCAGAGAGCACTGTGGACACAAACAATGATGGATCTGGACCAAAGTTGGCACAAATACTCAATCTGCCCAAATGTGAACACTGGTGGAGTTTGGGGGAAACAGACCTTGACATTAGGGAGTTGTAGTTGCTGAGATTTATAGTTCGCCTACAATCAAAGAGCATTCTGAACCCCACCAATGATAGAATTGGGCCGAACTTCCCACAAAGAACCACCATGACCAACAGAAAATACTGTGTTTTCTGATGGTCTTTGGCAATCTCTCTGACACCCCCTCATGACCGCCCCCCCAGGGGTCCTGTCCTCCAGGTTGAGAAACACTGGTCTAAAAGGATGTGTAAAAAGACTACAGCATATGATGGCTTCCTTGAAGAATGAGATATTGGGATGAATGTTCGTGTTTGTATCTTTGTTCAGGGCAATATGTGGCAGTTTGAGTACAAACATTTTTGTTCCAGCATGTGTTTTTAAAACAAAGCAGTAGTGCAAATGCAACACAGATCGCAATGTGGTATTTGCGGTAGTGAAATCTCCGGAAGTTTATCCTTGACTAGTTTGCCTCTATAAACTTTTCAAGTATTTTCTCTATTCTTTTTTTTTAATGCATAAAATAAAACTGTGACTGGACCTGAGGCAATCTTATATAAATGTCATTACTTCAAACACTAAAGTAATAGAGGAAATTCACATAATTATCCTAAAGCCATGGAATATATTGACTTGTTTACTTACTTTATATCCTTTCTCTGTCCAAGAACTGGGACTTAAAAGCCACTTTGAACAAAACTCCTGATATGGCCACAAATTATATTTAGAGTTAAACAAATTGTAATATGAAAACAGTCTTAAATTACAAAGTAATTTAAAAATGTATTCATGTCTAAAAATTATAAACTTCACTAATTAAAAGTCTTTTTCTTAATAGCAGTCGGTTATTAAATAGCTGCCTGGGATGAAAGGATAGAAGGACTATAGAGAGAAACCCAGTCTAGCCACAACCCTGGAGACAGAATAAAATCTGAATAATGCATAAGCCAACATGATACAAATGTCAGTGTTCAAAGAACACTAAAGTAGTAAGAAAAAAAATGAATGCTATCCTAGTGCCTGAGTTTTAACTTACTGCCAGGATTTCAATAGCTTTGCTTTCTTGGCAGGTCTCCCCTGTACCACCAAGAGTGGTACTGATGGCCCCCCTCCTCTTTCTCCCATGGAGTCCTTTGCACTCTCTCTGTAACAAGATACCAGTGTATATTCAGAGCCCAGTTGCAATAACTTGGTTTTTTTACTCATCATTTACTGAGCTCTGCTTATCTCATGACAGACAGCTGGCACCAGTAGGCTAGGTGAGCAGAGGGAGAACAGAAGAGTAAAGGGAGAATGCTGGTCGCCTCTTTCTATCTGACTGCAAAATGAAGTAAGATAGAAAATGAAGAACACCCAGAGGAAAGTGTTCTTACTATACATCAAGGGAACCACTGACCACATAGGGAAGCTGATGAGGAAACTCAACTTACAAACTATCTACAGACCCACTAAGAAAATCCAACAAATGCTATGTTCAGCAAAGGACGAGAGGGATCCTCTCACCTCTGCAGGAGTCCACCATATACCATGCAGCTGTGGACAAGTCTTCATAGGGACCACCATACACAAGTCTACTTAGGGACCACCAAACACAGCACCCAAACACAAATCAAGGAACATGAAAGCACTGCAGACTGACTCAAGCAGAGAAGTCAGCCATAGCAGAGCACCTGATGAATCAACCTGGACACAGAATATTATTTGAGACCACAGAAATGCTGGACCTCTCTAACAACCACCATGTCAGACTACACAGAGAAGCCAGCAGACAAAAGTCCTTTGTACCACCCTGGTCATTCCACAGATATATAAACCCTTTTTCCTAGTTCCAACAGACCTCACTACCTCTGAGGATGCTTGCCATAGACGCAGGTGAAACGTCAGGAGGGAATGCCTCTAGAACATGGCCATATAGCCCAAAAAAACCTACAACAACCCAGAGATTCCGGCCATGAAAGCCTTCGACAATATTTTGAAACTATTTTATTTTGTTATTTGATGTATTTATTTTGATGGTATTATTTATTTATTTGCATTATTTATATCTCGCCCATATCAGCCTGCAGGCGACTCAGGGCGGTCTACATATTGGCACAATTCGATGCCATCAATACATACATTCAAAAAGCAAAAACAATTAAGTGCAATTAGACAAAAAAGACAGTGCAATAACAATTTTAAAAGAGCTATATCCTCTCATTTCAATCCTCATCCGTTTCATCGTCTTGGCCATTCCTGGGTCATTCTCCATCTCAAGCTTGACTATGTATTCCGGGGTTCCGAATGCTTGCTCGAAGAGCCAGGTTTTTACTCTCTTCCAAAAAGTCAGGAGGGGGGGGGGGGGCTGGTATTTTTACTTCTTGTATTTTATTTTGCTGTACTATAATTTTGGGCTTGGTCTCATGTTAGCCGCCCTGAGTCCCCTTTGGGGAGATGGTGGCGGAGTGCAATAATAATAAATTGCAGCCTAAAATAAATTTGCCTTGCTTGGATTTTGAACGGCTTTTCAGAGGAACTAATCTTTACCTCTACTATTGAATTGGAATATGGATATGAGTCTGTGCCATTGATTGCTGGCAAATATTCCTTGCCTTTAAAAAATGCTATGAACTTCATGGGGTTGCCATAAGTTGACAGGTAATTATTGATAAATGCCTTCATGTTCCCAAATGGAGCAAGAGTGCTGAGGAGAGGTGTAGTCCAATTCAGATTTCCATTAAGATTACTGATCCAGTGTTTTACCATTTCCTGGTTCATAAGATTGTTTTAAAAATTAAGAAGGAGGTGGTGTGGGGATGTGCTCTTGGAGAGAGGTTGAGAGGTAGGACTGGAACCTTAAAAATAATAGCATAATCAGAAATGCACAGAAATGAATCTGAAGTGTCCAGTTCCTTGCACAAATGGCTAAATTAGGTACAAGCCGGACGATTTGTCCATAAATAAATCTCTCATGGAGGGAGTGCCTATTCCACATTTGGGGACATCCGCCATGAAGTTGTTCTTTAGCTACATTTCACAGCTTGCAGTATTTTCTTAGCTGAAATATCACAGATAAGCACAAGGTAGTCTGTAAGTGTGTTCAGAGGTTTTAAGAGGACATGCACGTGTCTGTCTAAGCACATGTTCAAAGTTGCCCAATAAAATTTTCCTCGGGGTGCCCTGTTGTATTTTGGGAATGAAGCCTGTAAAATGAGATTGCAGGATGTACTGGGTCCTCGTTTACATCCACCATTTTCAATGATTTGTTATAGCCCTTGCTTGGCTGCTGTGCATTTTGTAGCTGCAATGGAATCACAAACAACCTTTTTTGCATTGCTTATGCCATCCATATTTGACTCCTTTTCCCTCGCTGGTTTTTCTCGCAATCCTGTTTTCACAACACAGCTGTGAGGATAAACCTGTCTCCAAGTTGTTGACATGATGATGTCAGATGTTGTAAATATCTCTGGGCTTTCTTCTTAAAGCCATCCTGCTCCATACATTTGCAAAATGTGTCCAGTTATATTGAAGTTCAACTCCATCCCTCTTGAAATGCATTTTCCTTTTAGGATGCTTTCAGGAATTGATATTTCTGTCATTAGCTCACTTCAGAATTTACTCTGTTACAATGATTCTGTTTCCTTAAGAATAAAAAGAAATAAGATAACAATTTAGACAAATTTATAGAAGCAATGTTTATCAAACCCACAAACCACTGAATGTCAGGTGCAGATGAGAAGTAGAGGGAGCATTTTTCTTTCTGCTTTCAAGCTTTGTGTCCAGATGGGATATGGACTGAGATGAGTTTCTAGTAAAATCTTCTGGGATTTTATTTTGTTGTTGTTATATTATTATTATTATTATTATTAGTAGTAGTAGTAGTAGTAGCAGTTGTGGTTGTTGTTGTTGTCCCGCCCCCCAATTCTCTCAGATACCCAAAACAGCTCACAACCTTAAAAAACTATATAGTTTAAAAACCTACACAATATAAATATTAAAATAGAATTTAATATTACTTTTATTAAAACAAGTAATTAAAATGACATAAAATGAATAAGTATA
Organism: Anolis sagrei; assembly: GCF_037176765.1. NCBI lineage: Eukaryota > Metazoa > Chordata > Lepidosauria > Squamata > Anolidae > Anolis > Anolis sagrei. Next base: position 323,956,152 of record NC_090021.1, read on the forward strand.
AAACTATTTTTAAAGTCAAGGAGAGGTTGTGGGCCAATCCAAAGGAGTCGGAAAGCAGTCGATCAGTGGAAAGCAAGCAAAACATGAGATAGGCTAGAAGTGTACGAACTAAGAAGCTTATTTGAAATATTTGAAAGTACTGAGGAAGAGAAGGACAGGAGTTAACAGTGCAAAGGTGGAAGCAATGAAACATTTCCTCAGAGATTAAGATCTTCTGGGGAGGCCCTGCTCTCGATTCCACCACCTTCACAAGCGTGACTGGTGGCGATGAGAGACAGGGCCTTCTCAGTGGTGGCCCCTCAGCTATGGAACTCCCTCCCTAGTGAAATTCAGGAAGAAAGTAAAAATGTGGTTATGTGACCAAGCTTTCTTAGTGCAAAGTTCTTAGTGCAATAAGAGAAAAAGGAATGGTGAATGGACCAATGGAACAACTACGGATTTGATTTTGGATGGCATGATTTTAATAACTGTTTTTAAATGTGTTGTTTATGGGTTGTTTTTAATATAAATGTTATTGTATTATCGATGTTTAATTTTGATGCTTTATGTCTAAATGTTATGTTTTATGTTTTAATTTGGTTAGGTTTTTAATATATAGTTATATGTTATTGTCTAGCTATTTCGTTTTGGTTTTCACATGTATGTACGACCTTGGATTTTGCCTTTATAATGTTGGAAACCACTTTGAGTTCCCTCAGGGGGAGAAAAGCAGTTTAAATGTAGTGAATGAATAAATAACTAATTTTGACTGCAATACCTTTGCAAGGATCCACAGTGCCTTTATAACTAGGAGCTGAGGTCTAGGGAAAGATATTCCTGCCAGTTCTCTAAGTGCATATGAAGCACCTTGCCATAATAAAAAATTGTTTAATTAGTTTCTCTAATCAGAATGGACAGTGTGTGGCCGGCAGAACCTGTTGGGGTGCAGTTTCCAGCATTCTTTATCTCTGGCTGTATGGCTAAAAGTGAATGGCTGGCAACACTCTGAGTCATAATTACCTCTGCTTTGTTGCTTCGTTGTTGTTGTTGTTGTTGTTGTTACACCCTGTCTTTGCCCCAAATTTATGGGTGAGGGGCTTAAAATAAAAACGTTTGCAGGAGAGTTAAAATTAAGACAAAACCAATATAAATAGTATTCAACTATTAACAATATTAAATAATTTAAGGTATAAAGGGATTAAAACCAGTTTTAAAACAGCACAATTTAAAACAATGCAGCACTCTTCCCTTAAAAAAGCTTCAATTCCAAAAGCCTATTGCATAACAAATCCTCCTTTCCGGATGGCAGGAGGACATCAAAGAGGGGTCTATTCAAGACTTGGGAAGAGAGCCCCAACTTCCCATGCATGGATATGAGAGACGCCTCCTACAGTATGGTAATACATCCAGGCGTCCCCTGGGCAACGTCCTTGCAGACTACCAATTCTCTCACACTAGAAGTGGCTTGCAGTATATTTGCAATTCACTTCTGACACAATTTTTTAAAAACCTGTGAAAGTTGTGGAACTGAAAGAAGGACATCCCAGGGCTCCGGCAGTTCTGCATAGGATAATAAAGTCAGTCTGATAGCCTGCTCAGGACTTTGTAAGTCATAACAAGCATGTTGAATTATGCCCAGAAATATGCTGGCAGAGAGTGAATCTGTTACAACAAGGGAACAATATGTACCCTGTAACAAGCCCCAGTTAACATTTAATATGTGTGTGTATGTCTGTATGAACTACATCTCCCAGAATATCCCCACCAGCATACAGAATAACACAGTTTTATGCCAATTAACTATGTTATTGTAGTTTTAAGTGAGTTAAAGCTCACTTTGTTACTTTGTGCCTTTGGCAAAGAGTTGTGCTTGACTGGCTAGAGGTCTGAAATAAACCCCAAGGACTTAGAAATCCTGTTGTTTACTCTTAGGTCTCATAAATCCAGCCTTGTATATATGTGTGTGTGTGTGTGTGTGTATAATTTATTTACTATATTTATATACTGCCATTCTCAGCCTGGGGGAGACTCAAGGCCATTTACAAATGGCACGATTCGATGCCCGCAATAACATAAAAATAATTAAAACATTTAGCATAAATAACATTAAATAACATGATAAAAATGATAAAATATAGACCCTCAGCGTCTCATTACTAAAATCATTGTCGAATCGCATTGTCTAGTCGTTCCAAAGATAAGAATTTGTGAGCTACACTGCATTTGGGAAAGCTTGCTCAAAAAGACAGGTTTTAACTTTTTTGTGAAATGTTAAGAGGATAGGAGCCAATCTGATGTCCCTAGGGAGGGCGTTCCACAGCCAAGGGGCCACCGCTGAGATGGCCCTGTCTCTCGTTCCCGCCAGCCGAATCTGCGAAGAAGGCGGGACCGAGAGCAGGGCCTTCCCATAAGATCTTAGAGTTCTAGATGGTTCATAAGGAGAGATACGTTCGGACAGGTAAGCTGGGCCAGAACCGTTTAGGGCTTTATAGGCTAAAACCAGCGCTTTGAATTATATTTATGTATGAACTATAGTTAGAAGTACAGTTTGTTTTCCCAAATGATTTGCAGGCAAGATAGAGTGGTGGAATAGGAGTTTGTGGAGCCCTACTTGGGAGCAAACTTTGACAGAGTTTGTACCTGCCCAAGCCTCTCAATACTCGCCTCTCGCTCCCATTTTGGAATACATAAGTAATAAGCAATTGTTTGTAGAAACAATGTGGGCCATTTTGATGCTTAGAGATTGAGAAGAGTGCCTGAAATGGCACTGGGGCTCTAGTTCAGCTCTGTTTTGTTCTCTATGTTTTGAAGAGACAATCCCTTCTTGGTGGTTTTGCTTATTGGGAGCTTTGAAATTCACATCAAGCACGGAGTGACTCGTGATGTGACAGTATGTGATGTGAAGTAACTATGTACAGAGAGATAGCTGTGCTCTGTCTATCAGTCCAGCTCACAAAGTCTGCTTTGGGTATGATAAGGCATTACGCATCTGCAGAAGAAGTGAGTGAACAGGACAGAACGGTTTGTTCCTGCAGAGTTGTAGAAAAAGGACCTGCACTTCTCTGTCTATAATTTGTCTTTCAAGGGAGTGGCACAGGCAGATTTTACCATAGCTGTCTTTCTGATGGAAAATTATGCCTCTTATTGTCCAGCAGGAACTTCATTTTGAAACATTTGCTTTTCAGCAGGAAATGTATTTCTTGCCTATTTCATTTGCTCCCACTATCCAGACCATAGCATAGATGCAGGAAAGCCTGTTGAGCCCCCAGTCAACATATCCTGAAGCCCCAAAAATGCTTCAGATAGAAATATCATCTCCTAAGCATAACATGTCAGGGGGAGAGAATATCAGAAATTGCCTGTGCAGTTTAGACAGTGATCTGATGATCCTCCCAGTGTCCCACTGGTTTGGGGAAAGGCACGATTCAGGTGGGTTGGATGCCTGTGTTTACAACCTGGCTTTGATAGAAAGAGGGACAGAGACTGTAAAATTCAAATATAATTTGGTGTTGACCTAATCAGTTAAACTTGTGGCACAGGTTGGTGAATTACATGACACATTAAAAGGGAATATTTTAAACGAGTAATTCCTAATCTTACCCTTGAGCCACAGAGATATATTGAGCTATAAATTCCATCATCCTTAGCTGGTAAAGTTTACAGGTATGCTGGCTGAAGATCCTTACAAGATCTAGTTTGATACATATTGGAGGCAAGAAATGGCCCAGAAAAAGCTGTCCTGGGATCACTTGTACCTCTTTCACGTTTCACAGATCTTGCATGACAATTCTACTTTATGCCTGGCTTCTGTGGTATCATGGGATTTGTAGAGCTCTTGAGTTGGAAGTTCTAAAATCGTTATATGATGGGTTCCAGGAATGCATAGGTTAGACTCATGGTAGTTACAGTGTGATCATAGTGCAATATCTACGTAGTGTGAAAGGGTCCTAGAGGAAGGGTCTTCTGACCACCACTTTAACTGCCACCAATGTGGCATGTCTAACACCAGTTGAATTATAGAATCATAGAGTTGGAAGAGACCATAAGTCCAATTTAGCCCTAAGCCTGCCATGCAGGAATATGGTTTGGGCCCAGCCTACTTAAGGGAGCACATCTCCTCTTACGAACTCACATGAGCCCTGAGATCATCAGGAGATGTCCTCCTCTTGGTCCCACTATCATCGCAAGTATAGTGGGTGAGAATGAGAAAGAGGCCTTTCTCAGTGGTGGCCCCACAGCTCTCGAACTCCCTTCCCAAGTGGTGCATTCGACCCCGTCTTTACTGGTCTTTCACTCTCAAATTAAAACCTTTCTATGAAGCTGGTCTTTCCCGACAAGCCATAATAAACAATGACTAGGCAGCTATTAGTATTGCTAAGACACATTATTTGAAGACTATCTCGGAAGAGCAATGTTTACATGGCCAAAGTTGCTGAGCTTCGAGGATGCTTAGTATAATATTTCAAGGACAACGTCAGTGGCCTCAGGCCCAGGGACTTTTGATGGTAAATGTTGTTATTTATTATGCTTGTTTGTATATGGTTTATGTAATCTGTTTTTGTTTATTGGTTTATTTGGGGTGATGATGTTATGCTTTTGTATCATGTAATTTCTGTTGTTTTAACCATTAGTTTGTCGCTTTGAGTCCCACCCATGGGCGAAAAGTGGGATATAAATAAATAAATAGTACACAAATCACAGCATCTCTGACACATTTATTTATTTATTTATTTGGACCATTTCTGTCCCGTCCTTCTCACCTCCGAAGAGGGACTAGCTGGAGTTTCCAAGCAGCCTTCAGAGGCAATCCCATGTAGAGTGCATTGTAGTAATCTATTCGGGATGTAACCAGAACATGGGCTACATGGCTATCCAATCTCTGCTTTAAAACTTCCAAAGAAGGAAGACATTTTCTGACGTTTCTGAACATTTTATTTTCATATCATAATTATTTTAAACAGATTTGCATGTGCATATCTCAAGGATACCATGTACAGATTTAAAATGAAAGTACAGGATCTATAAAAATATTGGAGGAGATGTTGTTGAACCCAAATCCTTAAGAGGTGTTTCTCTGCCATTTCAGTGCTGAACAGATAGAACGTTAGATTCCCAAAAGATTTACAAAGTCCTCTTGACATTCAGAGCGTTCTCTTCACTCTAATGGTCTTGTTTATCACTCTCCGCTCCCTTTTCTGTCGGCAGTGATTCATAACAGGCCTTCTTTATCAAAGGGTGTTTGATAACACCAGAGGGAGAGCATCGTTCCATTCAGATCTCCCTGGCAGACTTCCGATAGGCATCTGGTTGACTGCTATGTGAACGAAATGTTGGACAAGATAAGCTTTTGATCTGGTCCAGCATGACTGCTCTTACGTTTCTAACATTAAATATAATGTTTTGACTTTTCCAGCCAGTTGGAGTCAATCTGATCAGTGTATACTCAAGTTCTAACGATCAGAGCCTGTGGGCGATAGACAGCAAATGGAACATCCATGTCCGCATTGGGATTACTGAAGAGATGCCTGTAGGCACAGACTGGGAACAGATTCCAGGTAGATACTATTTTAAAATAAGAATTAATAAACACATGAAACACTAACTTTCAATTTTCCAAAAAAACATATATAATTTTGCCCTTTCATTTATATTGTTGGTGTCCATATTCTGATGCTGTTGGAATGTCAACAGTCTGCGGCCTCAATCTGATTTTACTATGATTAGCTTAATTTCTGTCAATGTTGTACTATACTGCCTTACCCCATACTTTTGAAAATAGCTTTCTTTTCTGCACACTACCCCTCATGCAGGGATAATCTTCTCAAAGGGCGATAATTTGTGGAATTCACCTCCATAAGGTATGGTGAGGACAGCCACTAGATGAGATGACTGTGAAAAGCAATTAGGCATATCCATAGCTTATTTTTGTGTCAGAAGCAACTTGAGAAACTGCAAGTCACTTCTGGTGTGAGAGAATTGACTATCTGCAAGGACATTGCCCAGGGGACACCTGGATGTTTTGATGTTTTACCATCCTTGTGTGAGGCTTCTCTCATGTCCCTACATGGGGAGCTGGAGCTGACAAAGGGAGCTCATCCCCCACTCCCTGGATTCAAAGCTCCAATTTGTCGGTCTTCAGTCCTGCTGGCACAAGGGTTTCACCCATTGCACCACCGGGGCCCCCTAGATCCATAGCTGATAAACCTACCCCGCCCTTCTCCCCCCAAAGGGGGACTCAGTGCGGCCTCACACAAGCATCTTGTGATGCTATCAGCATATAAACAAACAAAGATTACAGTTAAAACTGTGAAAATCATTAAAACACATTTTTACAAATTCATTAAACAATAAATTAAACATGCCAAATTAAAACCTAGACCAAGTCAGAGTAAATCCAATGACACGGCATACTTGTGCTCCTCTGATTGTTACTGGTTTTCAACTCCCATCAGCCGTAGCCAACACAAGTAATGATTAAATGCTGAAATCTAGCAACATCTATCAGTGGCAGGTTTTACTAGTCATTGTGGACATGTCAAGAACAATCAGGCCCAGAATACCAGCCATAGCTAGCTATTGAAAGATTGCTATTAGGATATTTATTGGGACTCTTCCTGTCCATGATCTCACAACCTAAATGTGTGTTTTTCCTGACTTCAGAGTTATGCTCCCATTTCAGTTCAATATAATACTGAACGTTTTACCTTTCTGTGAATAGCTTCCAGAAGAGATTATTAATAGTTACTATGTTGAGAAAGAACAAAATTTCCCCATCTTGGAGTCCTCTGGCTGTGTGGTCTGCAAACTTAATTTTGCCCAGTGGATGATGGGGATTGTTGGAGTCCAGCACAGATCCATATTGGGGAAGGCTGATTTACAGTCTAACCCAGTGGTTCCCAACCTTTGGTCCTCCAGGTGTTTTGGACTTCAACTCCCAGAGATCCCAGCCATCTTACCAGTTGCTAGGAATTGTGGGAGCTGAAATCCAAAACACCTGGAGGCCCAAAGGTTTGGAACCACTGGCCTAACCTTTCACTCAAAAATTCTTACATAAGTGTGACTTATGTAATACGAGGATGAGTCAAAAATTATCCACATTCTGGTTATATTAAAACTTTTGTTGGCCGCACGGCCAATGATGGTGAGTTAATATAAACATTTATTCAGATATTCTGTTCTTTAGGGACAGTGTTTCTTTTTTCTTTGTAAAAGTAGGTGAAAATATGTACAGATTATTAACAGCAAAGAATTTTGTGCTTCGAATTCGATTTTCCTGCTTCTTGCCCGGTGGTTGAACTGGATGGCCCAGGAGGTCTTTTCCAACTCTGTGATTCTATGTAGAACCTAAAAAAGCAACAAGTTTGGTTTGACATGAATTTTCATGGTCTGCAACCCAATTTATGATAAAGTACACGAAAGCTTATGTCATATGAAACTTATATTTATGGCAAGAGTAAACAAAGTGTGGTACTCTCCAACGGGGTTAAAATGTTCCATGTTCTTCTCGTGTTTCTGGCTTTAGGGCTTCAGGCCTGTGAGCTGGCCATAAGTATACGGACCGTTTGGGCACGCTGCCCAAATGGTGACATTGCACGGCGGTACGGCATTACAGATAAGAACCCGGCGGGAGACTATTGGAAGAAGATTCCAGGGAATGTCACTTGTTTGACAGGTAAGTGTGTTCTTTGAAGCACTACGTAGCCTTACAAAGGTTGTAACAGATTTTTGTTAACTCATAATTTGAATGATTGACATATGCTGCCTATTTCAACCCACCTGGCTTTTATGTTCACAAGATTTCAGATTGAAAGATAAACATGGTGTCCAGATGTTAAACTTTGCAGATTTCTCTTCTAAAGGTTCTTAGGATATTAAATGAGTGCATGGTTTCATTCTCCGGTTCCTCAAAAAACCAAGTATTATTGCCACAGGAGTATAAGGGGATGTGTTTCACTCAGTGGATTGGGGTGGTGACTCTGTGGCCCCCCAAATGTTAATAAGCTTGTATTCTCACCTCCTGGTGGCGCAACGGGTTAAACCACTGAGTTGCTGAACTTGCTGAACTTGTTGGCAGTTCGAAACGGGGCAGCAGAGTGAGCTCCTGCTGTTAGTCCCAGCTTCTGCCAACATAGCAGTTCAAAAACATGCAAATGTGAGTAGATCAATAGGTACCGCTTCTCCAGGAAGGTAACGGTGCTCTATGCAGTCATGCTGGCCACATGACCTTGGAGGTGTCTATGGACAACGCTGGCTCTTCAGCTTAGAAATAGAGATGAGCACCACACCCCAGAGTCAGACATGACTAGACTTAACGTCAGGGGAAACCTTTACCTTTACCTATTCCCATTATGAATTACTATTGACCAGGCTGGCTGGTTTAGATGGGAATTGAACTCCCAACAAAATCTAGACCACTGTTTGGTAAACGGTGGGTCCCAGTCCCAGATGGGGCCCCCTTAGCTCAGTGTTGGTAACAATGAAAGGTTTCTGGCTGCTACCCATTTAGACAACTCTGTTAGCAACAACATACAGTATTTGCAGTGGACTCTGCAGAAAATGCTTCAGCTTTACTTCACAAAAAGGAAAATCAACCTGTTTAGCAAGCCTTGTCAATGCTGATTTATTATCAGTACTGTGAATGTTTGATTTTTATACCTATTTTGCAGTATATACCTATATTCCAAGGGTAATATATAATAAATAAATAAATAAATAAATAACTTTATTTATATACTGCTCTATCTCCCCGAGAGGACTCAAAGCAGTTTCCAAGTAACATCACCAAGGCATACAAACAACATAAACATAAAATTAACAAAACAACGTAAGCATAAAATTATCACAATAACACATATATATTCAAAGTAATCCTGCCTGTTTAGAGCAATTAAAAGGGTCAAGTAAAATTTTGTTGGATGGAAAGGGGTCACAAGTGGGAAAAGTTTAAGAAGCTGTGATCTAGATGACTACAGATTTCCCAGCCTTGTCTTATTCTGCTCTTTGTCTTAGTGCTCTGCTGTCATACTAACTGGGTGTGGTAACTTTTTATTCCACAGTTACACCCCAAGATGAACTCTGGGCAATTGGTCCTTCAGGGAACCTCCTTCAGCGCCTCACCAAGACCTTCCACCATTCTCGCCCTTTACAGAAACATGGCAGCGCTTCTATGTCGTTTCACTCTGATGATTTTGAAGATGAATGGGAAGTCATATGAGGTCCTCAAGGCTATAAAAACCATAAAATAGTGAGAAAACACGGTTGGGAATCCTGTTTTATGCCAAATGTCAGACTTGTAAAGCCCCAGACATTTGGCAGTATTCGCACTTTGGAATATATATTTTTTAAAAGACCTGACTTGTCTAATAAGCCCCCTGAATTGTGTAGTAAGGTGTCTTCTTGCTTCAGCTTTTTCTTTATCTCTCAGATGAGATGGGCAGAAATTGTGAACTTGTCTTTACTTCAGTTTGGAAATATAGCTTAGCAATTTAACGATATTAGCAGCAAGATTTATTTGCTCTAGCATGCAAATAAGTACTGTATCTGTGACTACAGTGGAAAGGCTGCCTGTTACATTGACTTCCAGCTAAGTGCAGTGTTTTCCCCCCCAAGTTTTTGATAATACTTGAAGACACTTGAGCAGAAGAGCATGGTTATGATGTGGATGCAGATCCTGTTTCAATTTGCTGTTACAGAAAGGAACAATGTATGATAACATTTCCTGGTAGAAAGTCAAATTAATTATGCGTAGTGCAACTGAAAATATTTTTTTGTGGAATTTTCACAAATTTTCACAAAGTTCCAGAACACCACTAAACTTTTGTTTTGGGTGAATTGGGTTAAAAACCCACTTATGTCACACACCACAGATGAGTTTGGATTCACCCGTCTCCAAATATTAGGTCCCTTTATGCATCTACCAGCCTATTAATGGCTTTTGTTCCAAGGCTAAAAGAAACATTGTAAAGCTAGACTTGTAAAATCAACGTGGCTCTCTGGGTGGGCTTTAGCACCACTCTGAGATGGATTAAACTGTGCCTGTAACCAGAGTAGATTCCGATTTTCCTTTTTGTACCATAATTTAAAATGACAACAAAGATGTTATGATAACAAAGAAATGTATCCCGTACGCGAGTTTGTGATAGTCGTCAGGATTTTTCTCCTTAATGGTCAATTCTTTAGCTACATTAGCTACATTTTGGCAATGTCTTCTATATGAGATGTTTACAGTGGGGGTGCAGAACTTTATAATTTACTAATCACTGCAGCATATGTTTCGTGAAGGCTACTTTTCTTTGAGAAAGCTGTAAAAATAAATGTTATTCCAGTGACTTAGACTTAAAATTTTTGTTAATGTTTAATAGGGAATGTTTTAAACAGCTGCTAATGAATCTGCGGATGAGCCCAATTGTGATAGCAATGAGGAGAAATATATGAATTTGAGACTGAGATAAAGCAACATGCTTTCCCCTTAAGACGATCTCTGATGGATTTGTGGAGTGAACCAATATAAACCAGGAAACATGGTTCCTCTCTGACACTGAAGAGTCACCATTCACACCTGCTTTGCAAAAGTCCTTGCATAATTTTAGTCCTCGGTTGTTGCTTTGCTCCCTCGGTTGTTGCTTTGCTCTTTCAATTTAGGGCGACTAGGAGGTCATGTTTGTTTCCCTCTGAGAGCTGATCTGTTTTGCTTCACCTCTTCTTCGTCTATATATGGAGCCGGCCTCAAGAGTTTCTTTTTTTAGTCTGTCACTGGATCGTCACTAACTACGCAGCTACTGAAGTTTACCTAATTCACTCAGTGGACTACTTTGAGCAGCTCCTTGGCAAGTGGGACTTCAGAGTTGTAAAAAGGAACCCAAAACACACCTACGTCGAAGTCAAGAACTTCAGAGCAATGGGAAGCAGCTTGATTTTCCACTCTTACTGGCCAGATATTCACATTACAATATTTGGTGGGTGGGTGGGGAATTAAAGATACAGTTTTATATATACTTAACACTTTCTAAAGGGTTTGTGGTAATGGCTTAGCTTGCTAGCCATTTGTATTCCAAATAATATTAGTGCACCTTGCTTTGTTCCTGAATATGAATTGGTGTTAACAACCCTTCTAAGCCAATGAGGGGTGTGTTTTTTTCCTTATTGTCCTACCTAACAACCTGAAATGTTTACCATCCTTAGTTTCATTTCTGTACCCTTGTGTTTCCTTTCCCTTGTGCTTTCCGATAAGTGCAATAAACTAGCCTTTTTCTTACGAAAATAACTCTTATGTTTGTTTTTAATATAGCAATACTAGATGGGTGTTGAGGGCAACAGCATGAGAGATTTTACTTGGAGTTTAAGAGAAGATTTTCAGCCTCAGTGAATCATCTGCTCAAACAGAGGTTTCTAACCTATATTATAATACTGAAGTACAAAAACGTGTACTAGCACAGTGGTTCTCAATCTTCCTAATGGTGCAACCCCTTAATACAGTTTCTCATGTTGTGGTGACCCCCAACCATAAAATTATTTTCATAGCAACTTCATAACTGTAATTTTGCTACTGTTATGACTTGTAATGTAAATATCTGATACGCAGGATGTATTTTCATTCACTGGACCAAATTTGGCACAAATACCCGATACACCCACGTTTGAATACTGGTGGGCTTGGGGCGGGATTGATTTTGTCATTTGTATACGCTGTGATTTATATTTCATCTACAATGAGAGAGCATTCTGAACTCCACGAATGATGGAATTGAACCAAATTTGGCACACAGAACTCCCATGACCAAAAGAAAATACTGGAAAGGTTTGGTGGGCATTGACCTTCAGTTTTGGAGTTGTAGCTCACCTATATTCAGAGAGCACTGTGGACTCAAACAATGATGGATGTGGACCAAACTTGGCACAAATACTCGGTATGCCCAAATGTGAACACTGGTGGAGGTTGGGGGAAAATACACTTGACATTACGGAGTTGTAGTTGCTGGTATTTATAGTTCACCTACAGTCAAAGAGCATTCTGAATCCCACCAACGATAGAATTGGACCAAAATTCCCACACAAAACCCCCATGACCAACAGAAAATACTGTGTTGTTGTAGGGCTATATGGCCATGTTCTAGAACCTACAACAACCCAGTGATTCCAGCCATGGAAGCCTTCAACAATACAGAAAATACTGTGTTTTCTGATAGTCTTTGGCAACCTCTCTGACACCCCCTTGCGACCCCCAGGGGTCCGACCCCCAGGTTGAGAAAAACTGCAGAATTAACTATATTGCAGCACTACTGCAGACATGGCAGTGGAAAAAAATATGAATTGAGGAAGCAGGTAAAGAGGACCACATTATTCCCCATTATTTTCATATCCATTACGTTCTATTGTTTATTTCTTGTCGTGATTTCCAGTATAAAAGAAGAATAGGCTGTCCCAAGATTTCAACTGAAATCTAATGCTAGATTAGCTTTCACTGTTTCCTATATCTTGGATACAAAAGAGGATGCTTGGCTACACAAACATGAATTCCTGGGATCCTTAAAATACTATTTTCCCTTCCATTTTGTGTTTGGTCAGACGTCATCTTGGATACTGAGTCCTGTTCTGAGCACATGAATCAAGAAGGATATTAACAAATAGAATACCTCCAGAAAAGGTATTCTACTTGATCAGTGTTCAATGGTTTGGAAACCAAGGACTACAAGGAACGGTTTAGGAAGCTGGGTATGTTTAGCTTGGAGAAAAAAAAAAGACAGAGGGGACATGACAGTCATGCTTAAATATTTGAAAGGATGTCACATTGAGGAGGAAGCAAGCTTTTTTTCTGCTGCTCTAGAGACTAAGATATGGAGCAACGGCTTCAAACTACAGGAAAAGAAAAGATTCCACCTAAAGATTAGGAAGACTTCCTCAAGGTAATGTTCCAATAGTGGAATACCCCCACTCGGAGTGTGGGGGATCCTCATTCCTGGAAGGTTTTTAGACAAAGGCTGTATGGCCATTAGTTGGGAGTGCTTTGATTGTATACACATACATGGCAGCGGGTAGGACAGGATGGCCCTTGTGATCTCTATGATTCTAAGTCATATGAGTGGCAACAATTTCCTTAGTCTTGATTTGAGAACCTGTAGTTTGTTCTACAGGTTAGCCTTGAAGAATGTCAGATGATTAATAATGGAGTCATTAAACTGCTAGGTGTATGGGAGTGCTATCATGCTACTCACAATACTAAAAGACTTGCAATGGTTACCAATTGCTTGCCAGACTCAATGCAAGACATTGGTTAATTTTTAAAGCCACAAATGGCTGGAGACCTGGCTATCCAAGGGTCTGCTGGCATTGGTATGGAACTTCCTGGAAATTTAAGATCTTCAGAAAAGGTCTTCTCAAGGGTCCTGTGGCCTGCACAGGTCTTCTTGATGGGTATGCAGGGAAATCTTGCCGATCAAAAGTTCAACAGTTCGAGGCCGGATCGGAGTGAGCACCCACTGTTAGCCCAGCTAACCTGCCCACCTAGCAGGTCGAAAGCAGAAATGCGAATAGATAAAATAGGTACCACTTTTAGTAGGGAGGTAATAAAGATGCCCTTAAGGACATCAATTGGAGGAAAACTCCTCAACATGGAAGCGACAGCACACCCTGTGGTTGGAGTTGAGTACAGCCTCCAAGATGCTGGAAATAAGATGAGAAAAACTGCCTTTACCTCTGTTTGTGTTGTCTGCCCTTGTTAACTTTATAATCGGCATTGAATGTTTGCCCTGTGTGTGTTCTATAAAGCCACTCTGACTCCCCTTTGGGGTATCAAATAAATAAATAAATAATTTCACAACACATTAATTCAGTTTTACTGTTAAACTGGAGGTTAAACCAACCCCTTATAAAAGATAGAGATACATACATAAATTGTAATAGTGAAATGTATGGGGACACGGCGCTCCATGCAGTCATGCTGGCCACATGACCTTGGAGGTGTCTACGGTCAACGCCAGCTCTTCGGCTTAGAAATGGAGATGAGCACCACACCCCAGAGTTGGACACGTCTGGACTACATGTCAGGGGAAAACCTTTACCTTTACCTATGGGGACACAACCTATCTCATGAAAATCTTTCATTTATATTTTTAAAGGACTCAGAGGTTTCTTGTTACATTCATATGACACACCTACACACTGCAGATGACACATTTATGTGTCATGGCACAGTTTGGAAAGCTCTGGGTTAATTTTGCTTCCTTTAGCAATGGTGGCAAGACACCTCTCTTCAAAGTGACCTTTTCTGTTGCTTTACTGATTACTGTGGGGATGTTAATTGCTTGATTAATTAGATGGTTTTAATGGTTTTGCTGTCTTATCTGTCTGTAATTTGATTTTAATCTGTTTTTAATGCTGCTGATGAACTATCTTGAGCATTGACCATGGTAGGAGATAAGCATAAGAAATAAAAGAACAAAACAGAACAACTACATTTTTGCACTGCTATGATGGCCAAAACAGAGAACTATACCTTCAAACTGGGCAGGGATTATCCCAATTAACCCTCTGTCATTCCAATTTTTCAGCTGTTTTTCAAAGTTCCCATTTCTTTTTCCTTCTTCCACTTTCCCCCGTTGTCTCAATTGATTTAAATTTAAGTACAAGTGTTCAACAACTGAAGAAACAGTGGGAAAGGGGGAAAGGGGAAAGTTGAGAAACAATAGGACATTTTAAAAGTAGCAGAACAAGCAAGACAGAGGATTCATCAGAACTGTTCCTGACAAAATCTGCCAGTTGGAAGGTCTATAATGTTTACCATATCATATCATAGGCTATCATTTGTGGCCAAGTATGATTGTACAAAAGTACAAAAGCTGGATTGCAGTTCTGTTTGCTGGGCATCGAATTGTTGCTGGATGTGAAGCCAACCTGAATCCCCTTCGGGGTGAAAAGGGTGGGATGCAAGTATGGGAAATAAATAAATAAATAAATCTCCAATTCGAACGTTCAGGTGCCAGGGCTTCCCAGTTCTTGATGTTTACACTACATTTTAGGGTTATCTTTAAGCCAATCTTTAAATCTCTTTTGTTGTCCATCAACATTCTGTTTTCTGTTCTTAAGTTGAGAATAAAGTAACTGCTTTGGGAGACAGTGATCAGGCATTTGGACAATGTGGTCAGTCCAACAAAGTTGA
Source organism: Anolis sagrei (assembly GCF_037176765.1). NCBI lineage: Eukaryota > Metazoa > Chordata > Lepidosauria > Squamata > Anolidae > Anolis > Anolis sagrei. The sequence goes on from NC_090021.1 coordinate 323,971,285, forward strand.
TAGCAAATCATAATCACTTCAGTGTTGGTGGTCTTTGCTTCTTTCAGAACACTGACATTTGTTTGCCTGTCTTTCCAGGAGATTTGCAGGGTTGTTTTTTTTTGTTTTTTTTTGAAGGCAACACTGATGGGATCCTTCCAGAAGTTAAGAGTGATGTTTGCAGATAGTCCACATTTGGCAGGTGTAGAACAAGTTTGGGAGGACAATAGCTTTATAAACAAGCATCTTGGTATTGCTACGAATGTCTCGATCCTCAAATGCTCTCTGCTTCATTCAAAAACAATGTTGTACTCACAGGACTCAGACGATATGGTATTTTGGTGTCAATGACAACTTTAGTAGAGAGTTGACATTGTGGCTGCCAAGGTAGCGGAAATGGTCAACATTTTCTAGCATTGCACCATTATTTATTATTTATTTATTTAAAAGTTTTATATACCGACCTTCTCACCTCTCTTGAGGGACTCAGACCGGTTTCCAACCATAATATCACATACAGTCAATAAAACATCATACTTCATATTGCAATATAACATTAAAACAGCAAAACAGCAATTACATTCAATAAATACAATGGTCAGTCGTCCCACTAAATTTGATGTTCATCATCCTCCATCCATATCTCAGGGTATCGGCTCACTCATCAAATGCCTGTCTCCATAACCACGCTTTATTGCTGGCATTGCAGTGGGATTGATTGGTGCCTGCTGGTAGAGCATTTGGTTTTCCCAATGTTCAGTGAAAGACCAAGTCTTTCATATGCTTCTGTGAAGGTTCTTCCTATGTATACACAGAAAGATCACCAAATACTATGCTAGCAATCTCGTTTAATGGCAAAAATAGATTAGTTTAGTTATTCCTTCATTCATGGTCATGTTATGCAAGGTTCTGCTTGTGTTAAGTCCAAATGGCACTTGGGATTAGGCCTTTCATTTTGTGTGTGTACTAATATTAGATTTATAGCATCCTGTCTTATCAGTAATTCTCCCTGGCTGCTCATCTTGGTGAAGCTCAAAACCAGATTTCTTCTCCTTTGTCTCATATATTACTGATTTGTGATTTCTGAGATTACTTTGGATGGCTATATGATATACCGGTAGACTTCTGCCCGAGAAAAGAACTCCTTCATATTAGCTAGAGCTAATGCCTGAAGACATAACAGCTGCTTTTTCATATCAGCTTCTCCAGTCTTTGGAAAAATTGCTTTTTGCCAAACGTTGGATGAAATTGAAGGTCATTGTTTCCAGCTCAATGGTTTGCAGCTGGAATTTTAAAATGCAGCTTTTTCCTTTTTTGCACACCCAGCTGGATTCTCTAAGGCAGAGAGTCCTTACATATATAAATGAGAACTGAATAGAGATTTGTTAACTGAGATTTATTAGGGAATGATTGATGTGTCATTCATTCCCCACCAAGCCCCTAAAGCTTCCCTGAAATAGATGCAAATAGGACATGAAGTGGTTAGTGGTTATTTTGGGTTTGTGCACTCCCTTCCTGCCCTTGGAGGAAAAAAAGAGCTGTAGGACTTGACACAACTAAGCAAGAGACCAAACAACAGCCAGGCCTTGGACAAGTGTGATGGGAGAAATGCCAAGGGATGAAATCTTAAGGAGCTGTTCCTACAGCTCAAGTTTGGGCCCAGAAACCTCAGAGCCAGAAATAATCCTGAAATGAAATTCCAATGGGAATGCATGACCACATTTGTTTGTTTGTCTTTCTGTCTGTCTCGCAATTTCTCAACCTGGGGGACTCACAAGGGAGTGTCAGAGGGGTCACCAAAGACCTTCAGGAAATACAGTATTTTCTGTTGGCCATGGGGGTTCTGTGTGGGAAGTTTGGCCCAATTCTATCATTGGTGGGGTTCAGAATGCTTTTGATTGTAGGTGAACCATACATCCCAGCAACTACAACTCGGTAATGTCACATTTGGGCATATTAAGGATTCATGCCAAGTTTGGTGGTGATCCATCAATGTGTGATTCCACAATGCTCTCTGGATGTAGGTGAACTACAACTCCAAAACTCAAGGTCAATGCCCACCAAAGCCTTCCAGTATTTTCTGTCGGTCATGGGAGTTCTGTGTGCCAAGTTTGGTTCAATTCCATCATTTGTGGAGTTCTGAATGCTCTTTGATTGTAGGTAAACTATAAATCCCAGCAACTACAACTCCCAAATGAAAAAAAATTAACCCTCCCCCCAACTCCACCAGTATTCACATTTGGGCATATCGAGTATTTGTGCCAAATTTGTACCAGTGAATGAAAATACATCCTGCATACGAGATTTTTACATTACGATTCATAACAGTAGCAAAAATTCAGTTATGAAATCGCAATGAAAATATTTGTATGGTTGGGTGTCATCACAACATGAGGAACTGTATTATGGGGTTGCAGAATTAGGAAGGTTGAGAACTGCTGCTCTATCTGATTAAATGATGTTAGTATCCTATTGCTTGCCAGGAAAGCTCTCAGGTCCCTGCATTCTGCAAGAAAAGTTCAGTTTTCACTTTAAAAGAACCATGTTGGTTGAAGCAAAGTATAGTGCCAAGGTGGAAATCATGCAACCCTCCAGATGTTGAAACTCCACAGCCCAGCAGGCAGTTGGGCATTTGGACAATGTGGTCAGTCCAACAAAGTAGGAGTTGCAGTCCAAGGGAAGTTGGAGGATTCCCAATCCTGTTTTAGAATATGGTGTTTGCTAAATTCTCAGTGCTAGGCTCGGTCTGGAGTCCACACAACAGAGATGCTTACTTAGAAGAGAGAGGAAATGACTTCAGAAGAGCAAACAAATAGCTCCTCTGGCAACTAATATCTTCACTACCTCTTCTTTAACATGTTCACTTATTTGATGCTTCCTTTATTTTTGTTTCCATTCCAGAGAAGTCGCTAAATTTGCCCTTAATAGGGAAAACAACAAAATCATTAAAACATAGCCATTGGTGTGGGCTGTAGAAGAGCATGCGCTGTAACAAATACAAATGTTTAAGCTGCACTATGAGTCTTGTTTTATTTTTTCCTCCTTGGATGACAATGTGGCATGCTATACAAGTGCAATTCCCAATTTGCATGCCTAAGCGATTTTAATCATAGAAAATAATCAGTTTGCATACAAGGGACTGACACATTCACTCGCTCGTCATTCATTGAATGTGCACTGATGGCATTGGCCTGGAATGTTTTTGTTTTTAAGTTAACATGTTCATGAGGAAATCTGTTGCCAGCACAACAAGCAAAGAGGAACAATTTGGCCTGGATCTTATTGTTCAATCCCAACTAAATCACACTCCCTAACATTTCACTAATGAAAACTGAGACACATGTCGCTAGACAACATAATTATGTGGTCAAGATCATAAAAGTAATTTATAAAGACGACTGGACCCCCAGTGGGTTAAAGCGCTGAACTGCTGAACTCGCTGACTGAAAGGTCGCAGGTTCGAATCCGGAAAGCGGCGTGAGCTCCCTGTTCTGGTACTTGCTTTGTATTAAATGTTTGCTTGCAGTCAAAGGTTCCAGGAATTCTGCAGATAGCTGGCTTCCTTTGGTTGCAGTCATAGGGTAAGTCACCTGTCCATCATCGTTAGCCTCTCCCTTGTTTCAACTATACAAAGGCCAGGTCTAAGTTAGGGTCTAATTTCCTGGCTTCACAAAACACCAAGAGATAAGATCATGGCAGGAAGAGAGAGACAAGTAAAGGGCATGCCGAAATTGACCAATCAATACTTATGAAAATCCTGTTGATTCCGTAAGTTTACTCTAGTTAGAACTAATAACAAGACTTAGGAGTTTGTATATTATTTTTCACCTGATGGGGAGACTGCACGTGGCAGAAACTTTCTCATAGTTACTTGAGCCACTTGACCCTAAATCCGATCCTGCTCCAGAACGCAGTGTGAAAAGGATGTAATGTGATGAAGCGGATATTGCTTTCTGCACTAACAGAATCAAGTTCACGCAGGACATTTCAATATAATTCTGATCCCACTTTAATTCCATACCCTTCAACTGACCTGATTTGTTGACAGTTGACTATTGGATGGCTACTTTGCCATCCAATAGTTAACTATTTGGCAAACTTTATGTACCACTAGTAACATCTCATCTTTTAAAGTTATCTTCTCGCTTTTCATTGGATCCAAAAACACTATTTACAGGTTGAGCATCCCTTGTATGAAAATCCAAAATGTTCCAAAATCCAATTTTTTGCCATCCACTGCCTGATTCATAGAATCATAGAATCATAGAGTTGAAGAAACCTTGTGGGCCATCTAGTCCAACCCCCTGCCAAGAAGCAGGAAAATCACATTCAAAGCACCCTCGATAGATGGCCACCCAGACTCTGTTTAAAAGAAGGAGCCTCCACCACACTCTGGGGCAGAGAGTTCCACAGCTGAACAGCGCTCACAGTTAGGAAGTTCTTCCTAATGTTCAGGTGGAGTCTCCTTTCCACAATTTAAAGCCATTGCTCTGTGTCCTAGTCTCCAGGGCAGCAGAAAACAAGCTTGCTCCCTCCTCCCTATGACTTCCACTCACATATTTATATATGGTTAACATGTCTCCTCTCTGCCTTCCCTTCTACAGGCTAAACATGCCCAGCTCTTTAAGCTGCTCCTCATAGGGCTTGTTCTACAGACCCTTGATCATGTCAAAGCAGCGATTACTGTGCTCCAGCTTGTTTGTTCACAAAGTAAGTGACTGGCAGATTCCCTGGATCACTCCTGTATTGTGCTATAATGTATTTCCTCCCAAATATCTGGTTCCTTACATCCTAAGACTCTCTCTAACCTTCTATCTCACACACAACACAAGTAGCAAATGAAAAAGTCATGAGGATGGAGAGAGACGTGAGAATCTGCGAATTTCTTTAAATAAAATGCGCCATGTAAATGTTGGAGCCCCCAGTGGCACAGTGGGTTAAACCGCTGAGCTGCTGAACTTGTTGACCGAAAAGTCACAGGTTTGAATCCATGGATCGGCTTGAGCTTCTGCTGTTAGCCTCAGCTTCTGCTAACCTAGGTGTTCGAAAACATGCAAATGTGAGTAGATCTGACAGGAAGGTAATAGCGCTCCATGCGGTCATGCCAGCCACATGACCTTTGAGGTGTCTGTGGACAATGCCGGCTCTTTGGCTTAGAAATGGAGATGAGCACCTACCCTCAGAGTTGGACACGACTGGACTTAATGTCAGGAGAATACCTTAACTTACCTAAATGTAAATGTTAGATAACCATCGGTAATGAACCTAAATGTTCGATATTGTTGTTGTTATATGCCTTCAAGTAATTTCCAATCTATAACTACTCCAAGGCAATCCTATCACTGGGTTTTATTGGCAAGATTTGTCCAGAAGAGGTTTGCCATTGCCTTTCTCTGAGGCTGAGAGTGTGTGACATGCTCAAGGTCAACCAGCAGGTTTCATGGACAAGCGGGGATTCAAACTCTGGTCTCCAGACCCATCGTCCAATGTTCAAACCACTGTACCATGCTGGCTTGGGATCTTGCCTTGCCCAGTATTCTAAGGGAGAAGCAAACTTTGTCTTGGTTGTGTAAACAAACAAACAAACAAACAAATTGCTACTGCCAGTTAGTCAGAGTTAGTACAACAGCTGTGAGAAATCTTGACTCAACATAATCCATGTTTTTTTTATTCCGGAGTCAAAAACACTCCTTCCCTGCCTTCCACTTTGGCACTGATGTGTTGGAAACAGTTACCCAGATACAGACTAAATCATGTACAGCATTTTCACAGAGAGAAAGAAAGGGAAAAACGCGAGACCTCCTCCAGCTTGAGACCTCCTTGAAGCTTGTTTTCCCTTTCTCTCTCTCTCTCCAAGGAGCTGCAAGTTGTCAGATGAAGGGCTGCCAGAGAGTAACTGAAGCGGAAGGGTGATGACTCCGAGGCTTATCTTCCGTCTGCTCTCTGAGAGGACTCTCAAAGAAGGGACGAAGTCTTTCAGCCACATGGAGAACGCTGATTTTATAAAGATGGGAGTCAAGTTGCCAAATCCAAATATGGTTAACCGAACAGCACAGCAGGGTCTGTCTTGCATCAGTAATATTCACTTATCTGTACTCTGTGTTGTTGAAGGCTTTCATGGCCGGAATCACTAGGTTGCTATGAGTTTTCTGAGCTGTATGACTATGTTCCAGAAGCATTCTCTCCTGACATTTCGGATACAGAATGGGGGACGCCTGGCTCGAGAGCAGTACGTGTGAAAAAGATCTTGGAGTCCTCGTGGACAACAAGTTAAACATGATCCAACAATGTGATGTGGCGGCAAAAAAAAGCCAATGGGATTTTGGCCTGCATCAATAGGAGCATAGTGTCTAGATCTAGGGAAGTAATGCTAGCCCTCTATTCTGCTTTGGTTAGACCACACCTGGAATATTGTGTCCAATTCTGGGCACCACAATTCAAGAGAGATATTGACAAGCTGGAATGTGTCCAGAGGAGGGCGACTAAAATGATCAAGGGTCTGGAGAACAAGTCCTATGAGTAGCGGCTTAAGGAGCTGGGCATGTTTAGCCTGAAGAAGAGAAGGCTGAGAAGAGATAAGATGGCCATGTATAAATATGTGAGAAGAAGTCACAGGGAGGAGGGAGCAAGCTTGTTTTCTGCTTCCCTGGAGACTAGCACGCGGAACAATGGCTTCAAACTACAAGAAAGGAGATTCCATCTAAACATGAGGAGAAACTTCCTGACTGTGAGAGCCGTTCAGCAGTGGAACTCTCTGCCCCAGAGTGTGGTGGAGGCTCCTTCTTTGGAAGCTTTTAAACAGAGGCTGGGTGGCCATCTGTCAGGGTGATTTGAATGCAATATTTCTGCTTCTTGGCAGGGGGATGGACTGGATGGCCCATGAGGTCTCTTCCAACTCTTTGATTCTATGATTCTATGATTCATCCACATCTATGGCAGGCATCCTCAAAGGTTGTCTCTTTCCATTTTTTTTCCTTTAACCACAAAGAGGTCTACAGCCTCTTTCACACAATACAGCTATCTCCTTTAACTACAAAGATCCCATCCTATGAAGTCCTGGGATTTGTGGTTTGTTGGAGGTTCCTTATTTAGAATTGTCTGCCAAGGAGGTCTAGTGCTTTATCAAATTATATTGGCAGAGCAATGGTATCAAAAGTGCCATAACTGTGTGCTGTTGGGGGCGGAGATTGCTAAGGAACCCTTTTTGGCTGAATTTCAGTTTGTGAAGAATCTTAAAGAGATCTACTGCCCAAGAGTGGGCATAGTTGGGTAATGATTTCTTCTATTTTGGAAATATTTACACTGCACAGAGAAAGAGTGCAGCCTGCAAAGTACACATCTAGGTCTAATGCCATGGTTTTCAATATGTCCATAGGTTTCCAGTTATAAGTAAAGGTTTCCCCTTGACATTGAGTCTAGTTGTGTCTGACTCTAGGGGTTGGTCCTCATCTCCATTTCTAAGACAAAGAGCCAGCATTTTCTGTAGACGCCTCCAAAGTCATGCGGTCAGCATGACTGCATGGATTGCTGTTACCTTCCCACAGAAGTGGTACTTATTGATCTACTCACATTTCCAATGAAACCAATTATTCCAAAGCAAAAATACATTGGGCCAGAATTCTCTGTCATGGTCTATATTGTGCAAATTTGTGTATACTTAACTACATAGGAGATGGGCTAAGAAATCCTATTAGCAAATTGTGCAGATGTGTACTGTGGCACTGATAAGAGTGTCCTAATGTGCACTGAGCTCTACAGATGTTCATTGGTGCTTTCTAGCCAGTGTCTCAGTGAGCCTTGGTTCCATTGTATATCAGTCCCATCACACCTCCAAAGTCATGTGGCCGGCATGACTGCATGAAGCACCGTTACCTTCTCACCGGAGAGGTACCTATTGATCTACTCACATTTATATGTTTTCGAACTGCTAGATTGGCAGAAGCTGGGGCTAACAGTGGGAGCTTACCCCACTCGTTGGATTCTAACCGTCAACTTTTTGTTCAGCAAGTTCAGCAGCTCAGCGGTTTAACCAAATGCGGTGAAACAAAATGATGTCAGTGATCTCTATTTATGTGTATTGTCAAAAGCTTTCACAGCTGGAATAACTGGAGTGTTGTGTGGTTTCTGGGCTATGTGGCTGTGTTCAAGCAGCATTTTCTCCTGATCTTTTGCCTGCATCTTCAGATCCTGCAGCCGAATAGTCAACACTTCATCCCTATTTCCTTCTCTCCCTACTAACCTTTATCTCTCTGTGTGTGTCCAAGTGTTCTGCTTTAAAATATAATTTTGCTCTTTGGATACTAAATTCAAGATCAGATAGCTCCCCGGATTCAAACATGAAACCTTTCGGTCAGCAAGTTCAGCAGCTCAGCGCATTTATTTATTTATTTACACTATTTCTACCCTGCCCTTCTCAACCCACTACACCACCGGGGGCTACCCAGAAATAGAAGGCCACAAATCTACAAACAAACACAGAGATGGCTTATTACATCAGTGGCATACCCTCCAACTGTCCCAGCTTGTGGCCAAGCAACATCAGAGTTATCAAGATAGGCCAGGCTTTAGCACAGCAGGTTAAACCACCAGCTGCAGTAAATCTTATCAGTCAAAAAGTTGCCAGTTCGAACCCCGGGTCAGGATGTGTTGCTGGCCTTTCTTTAGCCCAGTTTCTGCCTACCTAGTGGTTCGAAAACAAATGTGAGTAGATAAATAGGTATCACTTTAAAGCAGAGAGGTATTCTAAGGCACCCATAAACAATCAAAGCAGGAAGATTACAAACAAAGCTCTTTGGCAGGGGGATGGATCGACAGCAACCCACCCCCACCCCCAAATTGCCAGAACCAAGCACAAAGACACCAAGATGCCGAAGATGGGAAAAGCCAATATATACCTTTATTTATTTATTTATTGTGCATAAAAACAGCATGTAATGTTTGCCGCACATGTATGTTCTGTGATCTGCCCTGAGTCCTCTTCAGAGTTAGAAGGGCTGAATATAAATACTGTAAGTAGAATACTTTTAAAATGTTATTAATGAGGAGGAGCACACAAGCTGCAGAAACTGCAGCAATTTAGTTTTTCCTGATTCTTCTGGGAAGGGCAACATTTCACCTTTCCTCTCCTCTCCATCCTGAGAAGTTAACTGAAATAGAAACTGCTTTTGAACTTTGAACACATTTTGCATGGATTGACATAAACTGAGGACAAAGAGAGAGAAAAATAAGAGGAGGAGGAAGAGAAAGAAACTAGGGTCCCATCTACACTGACCACTTAGGTCAGCGTAGATTTGGATCAGCCCCATGGCAGCTACACTCTGCACAAATCTCATCTCCAAGAAAAGCCACCTTAATTTGGCCTTGCCCCACATTATTGGAAGCTAGGGGAAAAGCATGAAGTCTGAGCCACCAAGCTTTCCACAATTGCTTGCTCTGATAACACGTAGACAAGTGGACAAATGTCAGCGTGCTGGAAGAAGCAAAGACCACCAGCATTGAAGCGATGGTCTTCCACCATCAACTCCGCTGGACTGGCTATGTTGTCCGGATGCCCGACCACCGTCTCCCAAAGCAGTTGCTCTATTCCGAACTCAAGAATGGAAAATGTTGGTGGGCAGGAAAAGAAATTTAAATATGGGCTCAAAGCCAACCTTCAAATCTCTGGCATAGACACTGAGAACTGGTGTCTATGCGCTCCAGTTGGCGGTCAGCTGTGGTCAGCCCTTGAGCGCTCCAGTTGGTGGTCAGCTGTGACCAGCAGTGCTGCAGAATTTGAAGAGGCATGAATGGAGGGTGAAAGAGAGAAACGTGCCAAGAGGAAGGCACGTCAAGCCAACCCCGACTGGGACCACCTTCCACCTGGAAACCAATGCCCTCACTGTGGAATAAGATGCAGATCAAGAATAGGGTTCCACAGTCACCTATGGACCCACCCCAGGATACTACACTTGGAGGACCATCATCCTCGGACTACAAGGGATCGCCTAAGTAAGTAACAGCCAGAGTGACAGGGAAAGATAGGAGAGGAAGGGGTTTCCTCTTCTTTCCTCTCCTCTAGGGCTGATGTCAGGGCAAACAAAAGGGGAAAGGTAGGTGCCATTAAATTGGGGGGGGGGGGGGAATCATCTAGGGTGTCTTGATTCAGCGTCCAGCTGTCCAGACCAAGCCCAGTTTAAGGTTCACTGTAGATATGTCCTGGGACATTTTTAAAGTAGCTGAAAAAGCAGAACATCAGAGGATCAATCAAGCCTGATCTGCCAACTCCGGCATGTTGATGGGTTTGCCATTACATAGGTATTTCGTACTACTGCTAGGAACATGCAGCTCATAGGAATGTCTCAAGAGGAAATTTGGCTCTGCCTAGCTGCCAATCCCTGCCATAAACCTAAAGGCTGGTTGAACAGGAATTTTCTTGCTGGGACACAGGTCTGCTACACTGTTAATACTCTCTGAAGTGCAAAGACGTCACATCCTGTTTTTAGGAGAGTTAATTCTGTTGAAGACAAAGTCCGGGCAGGCCATTCTGCTCAACTCAACCTTTGTCTAGCTAAGAATTCAAGGTAGCTTCTTTCAGGAAGCAGCTATCTTTCTTTAAGCTAATCAATGCTAATTATTGCTTCCTGTGTAAACAAATAAATACAGCCAAGGCTGGGAATCAATGAACATCCCAGGGCATAGAATAGATAAACCAATCCCAAACCAGTGTGGATTACGAGGTCTGATCTAAAGGTCTGAACATTGGCCATACTAGCAACTAGACTTGTGTGCAGAATTCATTTCTTCTCTTTCTTTGGTACCTTCAGTACTTCAGGAGATCGTAATGGTAAGGCCTCTCCCGGTACAAAAAGCTGCCCGACACGAAAGCAAGCAGGAGCCGATCTTGGTTCTTCCTCTGCTTTTCAGCATCACTTTTTTTATGAATTCCCCAGCAAACAAAAAGAAAACCCTATTCCCTGAAATTCCCTGAAAACTACTCTCCTCTTCCATTTACAGTATTTCTATCTCACTTTCCTCAGCCCGAAAGCGACTCAAGGCAGCTTACAGATTGGCAGCAATTTGATGCCACAACAGTCATAAAATACAATTTAAAACATTCAACACAACATTATAAAAATCCATACAAAAAAACATCAAAAACATATAATCATCACCAGTGTCTTCCTGTTAAACTCATTTCCAATAGCATCATCTAGCCATTCCATGTTCACGCTTTCATAGTTCCATGTTTATCTATTACACTGCATTTCCAAAAGCTTGTTCAAAGAGAAAGGTTTTTACGTTTTTTGGAAAGTCAGAAGGGAGGTGGCCAATCTAATATCCCTAGGGAGGGAGGAGAGATATATTCGGACAGGTAAGTTTGGCCGAAACAACTTAAATGCCTAAAATGATGGGAAGCTTGCTGAAATGGGGGGGGGGGGGGATATCTGTTTTCACCCTGGGGTGTCGAAAGATCCATGTCCTATTGACCCATTATGGGGGGGGGGGGGCTTCTCAGGCTTGAATTTAATGTCAGGGGAAAACCTTTACCTTTACTATTTCTGGGTGAATTGTTTTTGATGTCAAGTGCCACTGTTTCCTATAAATACCTATTTTTATTTATTTAAATTATGTGCTAACAGTTAAGTCTCATTCTATTTTAATATTTCTTTTTTTTGTATGTGTTTAATTGCATAGTTTATAACAGGGGTCCTCAGACTTTTTAAACAGAGGGCCAGGTCAAAGTCTCTCAAACTGTTGGAGGGCCGGATTATAATTTGAAAAAAACATGAATGAATTCCTATGCACACTGCACATATCTTATTTGTAGTGCAAATAACATTTAAAAACAATACAAAAATTTAAATGAAGAACAATTTTAACAAATATAAACTTAATAATATTTTAATGGGAAGTGTGGGCCTGCTTTTGGCTGATGAGATAGGATTGTTGTTGTTGTGTGCTTCTAAGTAGTTTCAGACTTAGGTTGACCCTGAGCGGGGGTCGGATAAATAACCTTGGAGGGCCACATCAGGCCCTTGGGCCTTTGTTTGAGGACCCCTGGTTTATAAAGTTGTGAGCTGTTTTGAGACTCAGTCCTGAGGAAAAAAGTGCAGTACAAGTAATTATAATATCTGCCCTAATTCTCCATGTGTGGTCGCAAGGAAAGAAAGCCATTCTGCACATGGCCATAGTAATTCTCTGTATATGTTTGCCATGTCCCAGGCCAAATTAATAGAAAACTGCATCTGAACTTAGTCCTTTTATAGGGTGGAATCTTTTCCTTCTCCTTTGTTTCTGCTGTTTTTCCTCCCCGTGGAACCCAGCTTTTGCTATGTATTAGTTTGATTGACACAGGAACCCCAGATGGCTTTATTGAGCTTGACAGCACCTTCGTAATGGGTACTAATTGGCATTTATTTTAGTCAGCAATCCCTGCAGAAAGTCTCCCATGAGAACGATGGTTAAAGCACCCACCACTTTGCAAAGTCCTTTATGGGCAGAGTGTCAAGAGTTAGGAAACAATGTTGTTGCTTGTGAAGTTACACCAAATGCCTGAACAGTAGGCTTCTTGTTCCAGGCATTGGACAATCTAGTCTTTCATACAACGAATGGTGAACCTAGGTTATTTAAATAGGAATTGGAAAGGGAAATTAGAAAATGGCATACTGTTAGTTCAGTTGTGTTAATTCAACTCCGCTTCGGGCCACTTCCAAAGTAAGGCTCTGTCCACAATACCCAATAATATACTATTTTCATACAACTTCAATCTTCCTGGAACCATCCAAGTTTTGTTCATTCATTACCACAGAGCTCTAATGATGTAGTTCAAGGAAATTTAGAGTATTTTGGGCCTCTCACAAAACTAGGATGGGGTCATGGTTGTTAAAGTGGAAGAAGTGTGAAGTATGGATCCGCTGTCCAAGTTTGGCAAATTGCAATAATTCTACAGTGTAGACCAGCTGTTTTGGACTTCAGCTCCCACCATTCCTAACAGCCGGCAGGCTGTTAGGAATTGTGGGAGTTGAAGTCCAAACCACCTGCAGTTTGCCCATGCCTAGTGTAGACGCACCCTAAGGTTTTGTGTAGCCAGGGTTCAAATCCCTGATGAGTCATACAAAACTCCTGGAGTAACTTTAGTTAAGTCACACTCTCTCAGTGGAAGGCAATAGCAATCCTTTCTGCACAAATCTTGCCAAACAAACCCTGCTCTAGGTTTGTGTTATGGTCACCATAAATCCCAATTGACTTGAAACCAAACAGGAATCTTTGTAACAAGAACGATCTCGTGTACTTGTCCTTTTTATTTCAGGGCTTCTTTATTTCCTCTTCAGCTCTTTAGATGTGGTTGGATTGCAATTTCCCATAATCCCTCAACCTTGGCCACATAGGCTTGAACTTCTGGGAACTCAACATCCAGGAAATTTGGAAGGCCAACAGCTCTGCAGCATCGCTCTGTTCAATGAGTTTGTTTCTTGTCTTGGAAGGGATTTTTGCAATCTTGACCTGGAATGAGTATTTTCTCTCTCAAACATCTGCTCCATGAAGTATTCTCTGGTGTTTCCTTATGATGAAGTCAGCAGCTTGCTTTGGCCTTAATAAAAAGAATTCTGCACAAGGCAAACATTCTTTCCAAATAACCTTCAAATAATACAGTCACCAAATGCCTCTAAGATATTGTAATATATATTTGGTATATATCCTAACAGGATGGACTAGTGCTGTAAAATAAGTGTAACTACTCTGGATGCTCTTGGGCCCCTCTACACTGTCATATAATCCAGAATATCAAGACACATAATCCACATTTTCTGCTTTGAACTGGATTATCTAGGTCTACACTGACAGATAACCCTGTTCAAAACAGATAATTTGGATTTTATACAGCTATGTAGAAGGGGCCCTTGAAGAAAGAAAGAAAGAAAGAAAGGAAGGAAGGAAGGAAGGAAGGAAGGAAGCAAGCAAGCAAGCAAGCAAGCAAGCAAGCAAGCAAGCAAGCAAGCAAGCAAGCAAGCAAGCAAGCAAGCAAAGGATGAAAGAAGGGAGGGAGGGGGAATGGATGGATGAAAGGATGAAAGAAGGAAGGGCATTTAAAAAAATCTATTGATAATGTAAGAAAATAAACAACCCTGACTTGATTATAGAAGTTCCTAAAGCTGGAAAGCTCACAAGCGACTTGCCTTTGGGAGTGCAAAAGTTGTTTGCATTACAATAATTTGGTGGAAATGCGAGAGAAGAGGAGGCTGGATTCATAAAAAGCGAACTGCTGCAGCCTCTCTTGGCCTGTGTTCTCTTCCTCATTAATTGTTTGACCACACTCAGATGTTGCTTGACTATATTTGTTTTGGATTTTTCAGTGAAAATTTGGAGAGCACAAGGCAAACTCATAAATTTCTAGGAGCTAGATGGGGCTGGATCTACATTGCCATATGATTGAGTTTCCGAATCCAGATTATCTCCTTAGAACTGGATTATATGAATCTATGTTGTTGTAGGTTTTTTCGGGCTATATAGCCATGTTCTAGAGGCATTTTTTCGGAAAGTGGGTTTATATATCTGTGGAATGACCAGGGTGGGGCAAAGAACTCTTGTCTGTTGGAGCTAGGTGTGAACGTTTCAACTGACCACCTTGATTAGCATTTGATGGCCTGGCAGTGCCTGGGGCAATCTTTTGTTGAGAGGTGATTAGATGTGCCTGATTGTTTCCCCTCTGTTGTTTTGCTGTTGTAATTTTAGAATTTTTTAAATACTGGTAGCCAGATTTTGTTAATTTTCATGGTTTCGTCCTTTCTGTTGAAAAGGAGGAAACCATGAAAATGAACAAAATCTGGCTACCAGTATCTAATCACCTCTCAACAAAAGATTGCCCCAGGCACAGCCAGGCCATCAAATGCTAATCAAGGTGGTCAGTTGAAACGTTCACACCTAGCGCCAACAGACAAGAGTTCTTTGCCCCACCCTGGTCATTCCACAGATATATAAACCCACTTTCCGAGTTCCAATAGACCTCACTACCTCTGAGGATGCTTGCCATAGATGCAGGCGAAACTCAGAAGAGAATGCCTCTAGAACATGGCCATATAGCCCGAAAAAACCTACAACAACCCAGTGATTCCGGCCATGAAAGCCTTCGACAATATATGAATCTACACTGCCATATAATAATCTGGATTCAGAAACTCAATCATATGACAATGTAGAAGGGGCCTGTGCTAACATTAGCTAATGTTTTGGTTTATCTTCCAGCCAGGAACATGCCAGCTCCCATTTTAAAGTTTTTATTACAGGTACTGGGGGCACACCAGGATTTGTTGACATACGTGAGAGAATTATCTTGTCCTTGGGAAGCCAGGAAATTTGAACAGATATGGGAGTAAGAATAACCAACAGGGCTACCTGGGAAACAACCTGCCTCTGAGATAAACAAAGAAATGAGGAGACTGTTATCTCTTTCTTTCAGTCTGGTAATCTAATTTCTTCTTTTATTCCCATTTGGGAAGAATCAGTAGTTGGTGGGGCTAAAAGCACAAGGCATGGCCAAGGGAGAAGTGTGGCCATATGTAAAACTGTACCAAATTCAGATTCCCCACCGCAAACACACACAACCCACAGCTTGATTCTAGGGTATTTAGTATTGAGGCACAATGCAACAGTTCTCCAAGTTGCAAAGCACAGCTCAGTTCAATGCCATAACAATTTACAAAAACCATGACTGGTTGAGGATAACAGTGGAAGATGAGTGCAAGCAGATGAGGAACCATCTGTAGATCATATCCAGGGTTTGAATCCCTACTCAGCCATGAAACCAACAGAGGCCCCTTCCACACAGCTGAGTAAAATACAATATCCACTTTGAACTGGGATATATGGCAGTGTGGACACAGATAACCCAATTCAAAGCAGATATTGTGGGTTATTCTGCCTTAATATTCTGGGTTATATGGCTGTGTGGAAAGGCCCTGAGTGACCTTGGGCAAACCATTCTCTCTTAACCCCAGAGGAAGGCAATGGCAACCCCTTCTGATTAAACCTTGCCAAGAAAACCCTATGTTGGGGTTACCATAAGTAAAAAATGACTTGAAGTTACACAACAACATAGAACGTCTAGTTACTACTAGAGCTTACCTAACATTTACATGTTTATCTAGATCAGAGTGTTTAATTTCAGTTGGCCTCAAGTCCCCTTAGCTTTCTTTAGACTGTGGTTTTATTTACATCCTATTTTAAGGACTGTCCTTCTCCGTATGTAACTCCCCAAGTATTCTGCTTTACAAATGAGCTTCTGCTTTAGAGCTCTTGACATGATGTTGTAACAGAGTCCAAGTTCACCGGGTTGAGATGCTGAGCCATTCTAGTTAGAAAAGATTGTGACATCATGCATTTCTACCATCCCAAACATTCTTGTTTGCTCAGAGATTAGTTGCAGTCTTCATCGATGCTGGGGATAAAATTGGAGGCGTGGATGTTGCAAACTAGGCTTCTTATAATGCAAAGCAATGACGTGTCTGTGTGCACGCTGTTTACTCTTCAATGGCAATGGAGGCTCTTAATCTTTGTAAAACACTTGCTCTTGGCAGAAAAGATCACAACTTGGAAAAACTACTTTTTCTGCAATATTCTAGTTTAGCTATGCTTATTGCAGTTTTAGGTATTCTAGTCCAAACTGAATATGAAGACCAGCACCAGGCATAGAGTTGTTCCACTTTTGGAGTCAAGGCAAAGACACTTCATCCACAAAAGTATTTATATTGATACAACCAAAGGGTGTATTTCAAGGTGCAAAGATGACTACAGACGCAGACTGCAGCCAGGAAATCAGAAAACGTTTACTTCTTGGGAGGAGAGCAATGACCAATTGAACTCTGGTGCTGGAGGAAAGTCCTGAGAGTGCCTTGGACCGCAAGAAGATCCAACCAGTCCATACTTCAGGAAATAAAGCCCGATTGCTCATTGGAGGGAAGGATATTAGAGGTAAAGATGAAATACTTTGGCCACATCATGAGAAGAAAGGAAAGCTTAGATAAGACAATGATGGTGGGGGAAATGGAAGGAAAAAGGAAGAGGGGCCGACCAAGGGCAAGATGGGTGGATGGTATCCTTGAAGTGACTGGTTTGACTCTGAAGGAGCTGGGAGTGGTGACAGCCAACAGGGAGCTCTGCCATGGGCTGTTCCATGAGGTCACAAAGAGTCGGAAGTGACTGAATGAATAAACATCAACAAAGGTTCTGCCTTGTCCAAACTTGATAATATGGAATAAAACAGTTGGCTGCATGTTATGTTCTTCCTTGGGGGCAGTTATGGTGACAGTTGTGATGAGAAGTGACATTTCAGCATTTGCCACTAACTGTGAAGTTGAGTTGGCATCAAGCAGATATAAGAGCCCTGTTCCCCCAATAGTACCTAGGAATCACCATAATGTAATGGTTTGAGCATTGGACTATGATTCGAGACCAGCGTTAGAATCTCTGCTTGGGCCTTCTCAGTGGTGGCCCCTCGGCTATGGAACTCCCTTCCTAGTGAAATGTGAGCACCCTCCTCCCTCCTGACATCCAGGAAGAAAGTAAAAACATGGTTATGTGACCAAGCTTTTGAATAGTAAAATACTTAGTGCAATAAGAGAATAAGGAATAGTAAACGCACCAATGGAACAACTACAGATGTAATTTTGGATAATGTGATGTTAATAACTGTTTTTAAATTGTGTCGCTTAAGGTGGGTTTTAATATGTTATTGTATTATCGATGTTTAATTTTTATGCTTTATGTCTAAATGTTATTTTATGTTTATGTTTTAATTTGGTTAGGTTAATGTATAGTTATATGTTATTGTCTAGCTATTATGTTTTGGTTTCCACATGTATGTACGGCATTGAATTTTGCTTTTATAATGTTGGAAACTGCTTTGAGTTCCCTCAGGAGGAAAAAAGCAGTATATAAATAATCTCCTCCATCCTGAGACTGAATTGGTCCTCCCAAAGGCACTATGTGGGCCAAGTCACCTTTAAAACCAACTGCACTGTATAGTATTAAAATTGCAACATCAAACATAACTGTGATGATGAAGTGCCATCATCTAATTATGCAACCTCTGAAGAAACCTACAATTTCAGCTTGGCAGTGCCCCAATGAAAGGACAGTTGAGATGCTTAGATTGGAGTGTTAGAAATGTTTTCCACAACTCCACAGGAAAGGTCAAAAACAGGTAGCTGGAGGGAATCCTTGGGGCCCTGTCATAACCGCTTGTTCTCCAGGGGGCCCCAAAACTGTGAGAGCATAGCAGATATAATTTCCCAGTGTTGTGATCTGCAGCATATCAGTAATACTTCAGTTTGAGAGCTGCCACATTGAAAAGGTCATGTTTGATTGTCATTGGCTGGAAACATGAATTCCAGGCATTGCAGGACCGCACATCTATCGTACATGTTTATTACAGATCGGAATACCTGTATTTGATTGCATATAGCTAATGAGATATCTTGGTGATAGGACACAAGTCTAAACACGAAATTCATTTATGTTTCATATGCACCAGTGTTTCTCAACCTTCCTAATGCTGCGACTCTGTAATATAGTTCCTCATGTTGTGGTGACCCCCAACCATAAAAGTATTTTAGTTGCTACTTCATAACTGCAATTTTGTTCCTGTTATGAATCGTAATGTAAATATCTGATATGCAGGATGTATTGTCATTCACTGGACCAAATTTTGCACAAATACCCAATATGCCCAGATTTGAATACTGGTGGAGTGGGGGAGGGGGGAGGGAATTGATTTTGTTGTGGGGGGTTGCTGCTGGGATTTATAGTTCACCTACAATCAAAGAGCATTCTGAACTCCACCAATGATGGAATTGAACCAAACTTGGCACACAGAACTCCCATGACTAACAGAACATACTGGAAGGGTTTGGTGGGCATTGACTTTGGGTTTGGGAGTTGTAGTTCACCTACATCCAGGTAGAGCACTGTGGACTCAAACAATGATGGATCGGGACAAACTTGGCACAATTAGTCAATATGCCCAAATTTCAACACTGGTGGAGTTTGGGGAAAATAGACCTTGACATTTGGGAGTTGTAGTTGCTGGGATTTATAATTCACTTACAATCGAAGAGCATTCTGAACCCATCAGCGATAGAATTGGGCCAAACTTCCCACACAGACCCCCCCCCCCCCAATGCCTTGAAGGGACTCACTGGCATTTATTTATTTATTTATTTACTTTATTTATATACCGCTTTTCTCAGCCCTCAGGCGACTCAAAGCGGTGTGAGCCTCCCTCCAGCCTCACATGCTCTCCCTTGTCCATATGTGCATACCATGCTGCCATGAGTTGAGCACACCCGCTCTCTCCTCCTGGTTTGTAGTCTCAGAAACAGCCCTCCCTTTGGCTGAAAGTCCAGCCAATTACAGCAGATAAGAGCTTTTGGTGGGAGGATTCGCCATCTGTTTCCAAAAAAGGAAGAGAAGGACAGGCGGAGAGATCTTCAGCCTTCTCTGACAAAGGGGTTCCTAACACCATCATAAATATGTGTCTTCTGATGTCTTTGGTGACCCCTTTGAAACCCCCTCATGACCCCCACAGGGGTCTCAACCTCTAGGTTGAGAAATGCTGATATACACCTAATACCCATAGCCTGAAAAAAACTTTATCCACAAATTTGTTAATAATTTTGTGCATGAAACAATGTTTGTGTATATTAAACCATCACAAAGCAAAGGTGTCACTAGCTTAATCAATCATGTGGACAATTTGGTGTTTTGGATTATTTTGGATAAGGGATACTGGAAGATCTACTACTGGGCAGGATGCCATCCACCTATTTTAAAAACCAGAAATCTATTCTTAGCTGTTTAGAGTATTTTTTCCCTTTCTTTTTGGTTATGTCTGGCAGTTTATTGAGCTCCCAGAAAGTGCTACAGCAAAAAACTGACTTTGAAACTCACCTTGATTACTCAACCCTCTTGTAAACCATATTTCCTCTCATAAAGGAATCTTACTGTTCCTTTCAAACGTCATGTAGGCGACATTAAAATAAAACACAGTGCCATACTCCAGTCTTTTTTAAAAAGGTTCTAATTAAAAGAAAGGCTTCCCCATTTCCCACACAGTTGTGTACATTAAACACGTAAGTTCTCTAGGCAACAGCCAAAACCCTTATTTTCATCACACAAGCAGGAACCGCAGGGTGGGAGAGGAGAAAGGAAGAGTCTCTATCTAGGATGAAGTTCTTAACTCTTCAGTTTGAGGTCTAAGGGCTTCAGAAAGTGTGGCAAAGGCAGGTCCTCCAGCGCCTCGGGGAACTGATCTGGAGAAATGGTCCCAAGTAAGACTTGCATGGACTGGACAAAGAGGGACGAAGGTGCTAAGCCTGCCAGCCACTCAAACCGTTGCTTCCCCAACAGTTCTTGCCACTGTTGCCGGTCCTCCAGGAGCTGTGGCTTCCGTGCAAAATGGAAGCCCTGAGGCATAAAGAGGAACAGAGAGTCCAGGAGGAGCAACTTGGTGCATAGGTTGGATGCCGGGTTTTCCCAGATTTGTTGCAGCAAGAGGTCCAATGGGGTGTTTCCAGCACCATCGCAGAGGCAAGGTGAGGCGCCATGGCCCAGCAGCAAAAGGAAACACTCGGGCCTTGCCAGTTCACAAGCCACGTGGAGAGATGTCTTGCCCCCTTCCACACGGCTGCAGCCTCGGCGGTCTAAGTAACCAGCTCGTTCACTTGCAGGGAAGTCTCTGATGGCTTTCAGGATCTCTAAAAGGATGTGGACACGGTTGTACCGGACAGCCATGGCCAAGTGAGGGGCCGATGAATGGCAGCAGCTGAAATGCAGGCTGGGTATCGCCAGGGCGTTCTTAGGAAATTTGTTGAGGAGGTAATGGGCATAAGGCTGGTGGTTGTGCACTAAAGCATAGAGAAGGGCCTCTGAAGGGGAGTAGCTGCTGACCTTGCCTCCTTCTTGCCAATGAAAGGCTTCCATGCGCCGCATGTCCTCCAACAGCCACACGGGCATCTGGTCCCTCACAGCTTGGTAGAAGGCAAAGGAGGATTTCTTGCATTGCTTCTGGGACTGGGAGCTGTGGCTGCTGTAGCCGTTCAGCCATTTGACGTTCCAGGGCATCGCGGAGGGAGGGTTTCAAGGAGGATGGCTATCAAAACGGCTTCTTCATGAAGACCCAAGAGGAACAGATTGCTTTAAAAGAAAAAGTAAAACACACAATGGTCAGTGTACAAGCCAAAGCAGAATGTAGGTTAATGGACTGTACATTTAAGACATCCCTGGTGACACTATATGTCTCCATCACTCACTGTGAAAATAAATAACATCATGTGTCTTAATTTTCCTACATTCTCTAAATATTCTATAAATATGAAGACTAATTCAAATTTATAGAATACCTAGAGAAGACTAATTAAACAAGTTCTGTGTGGTGATCTATTTGAGGGGGTCAATGACTTTGAGGTCTCCTTGGATATGATAAGAGATACTGCATATATTCCCAATACTATAAATAATTATGTGCCTCCTTAAAGACTAATTACAACATATGGATTAACTTCTCATAGTATTGTTGAAGGCTTTCATGGTCGTAATCACTGGGTTGTTGTAGGTTTTTTGGGCTGTATGGCCATGTTCTAGAAGCATTCTCTCCTGATGTTTCGCCTGCATCTGTGGCAAGCATCCTCAGAGGTTCTGAGGATGCTTGCCACAGATGGAGGCAAAACGTCAGGAGAGAATCCTTCTAGAACATGGCCATACAGCCCAAAAAACCTACAACTACCCAACTTTCCATAGCTTTCAGCCTCCTTTGACTTCAGGCACCTGAAGAAGTAGGTGTGGTCCATGAAAACATGTGCTATAGGAAGCCTTTAAGATGCCACATGATTCTTTGCTGTTTTTCCCAGAAGACTAACATGACTACACCACTCCCTGAAGTATATCCAATACACTGATATAAATGCCACATGCATTATTTTTATTTTATCAGCAAAAAGAGTCTCCATTGACCTGATTAGAGGTTCCTAGCTGTGGAAAAGTAGAGACGCATTAGGACCTTCCTTACATTTGCATGGAATTGCAAAAGCAATTTCTGAACTGTCATTCCGGAAATACAGGTTAGGAAAATCAAACGTAAGAGGTATAAACAAGAGAGCTAAACACTAAATAAGAACTCTATTTAGGGGTTACATCAGAATGAGAAGAACCTCTGCATCATGTTTCTCTGATTGTTGCTCCTCTAAACATACAGATTCACTATCAATTTCAAATTGAAATCTATCCTATCCCCGGTGGCACAATGGGTGGCACAATGAAGACAGACAGGTCAGAGGTTCAAATCTGGGGAGAGTGCGGATGAGCTCCCTCTGTCAGCTCCAGCTCCCCATGCAGGGAAATGAGAGAAGCCTCCCACAAGGATGGTAAAACATCCAATATCCAGGCGTCTCCTGGGCAACGTCCTTGCTGACGGCCAATTTTCTCACACCAGAAGCGACGTGCAGTTTCTCTAGTTGCTCCTGACATGAAAAAAAATCCATCTAAATTCCACTCAGTGGTGAAACCTCCTCCTTAGTAGACCACAATGATCTTTTGAAAGTTGATGAAAATATCAGATAAGTAACAAAGCTGTTGCTTTGAAAAGGTGCTCCTAGGCAAACTGGGTCCATGTCAGGGTTGCTGTTGTTTAAAACACATCATTAACTTTGTTGATTTCCTTCCTACTGATATCTGCAGGGCTGATCTTATCATTAGGCAGAATGAAGCAGCAACCTCAGATCTGGGTTGCTGTTGTTGCTGTGTGCCTTCAAGATATTTTGTACCCATGATGACCTTATCACAGAGTTTTCTCAGTAAGATTTATTCAGAAGATACTTCCTCTGAGGCTGAGAGGGTGTGATTTGTCCAAGGTCAACCAATGGGTTTCCATGACCAAGAAGGGATTCAAACACTGGTCTCCAGAGTTGTAGTTCAGTGCTCACACCACTGCATTACACTGGCTCTAGAGCAACGTTTTACAACGTGGGGGTCAGGACCACTGGGGGGGGTTGTGAGGGGGTGTCAGAGGGGTCACCAAAGATAATCAGAAAACACAGCATTTTCTGTTGGTCATAGAAGCTCTGTGTGGGAAGTTTAGCCCAATTCTATTGTTGGTGGGGTTCAAGGGGGTTTGATTGTAGGTGAACTCTAAACCCTAGCAACTCCCAAATGTCAAGGTCTATTTCCCACAAATGCCACCTATGTTCACATTTGGGCTTATTGAGTATCCATGCCAAGTTTGGTCCAGATCCATCATTGTTTGAGTCCACAATGCTCTCTGGATGTAGGTGAACTACAACTCCAAAACTCAAGGTCAATGTCCACCAAACCTTTCCAGTATTTTCTGTTGGTCATGGGAGTTCTGTGTGCCAAGTTTGGTTCAATTCCATCATTGGTGGAGTTCAGAATGCTCCTTGATTGTAGGTGAGCTATAAATCCCAGCAACTATAACTCCTAAATGACAAAATCAATACCCCCCCCCCAACCCCACCAGTATTCAAATTTGGGCGTATCGGGTATTTCTGCCAAATCTGGTCCAGTGAATGAAAATATATCCTGCATATCAGATATTTACATTATGATTCATAATAGTACTAACATCACAGTTGTGAAGTAGTAATGAAAATAATTTTATGGTTGGGGGTCACCACATGAGGAACTGTATTAAGGCGTTGTGGCATTGGGAAGGTTGAGAAACACTGCTTTAAATGGTATTATATAACCACACTTCAACTTTTTGGCAACATATTCTACCAGTTTCTGAACGTTACAGTTGATAAATGTCTGCATTGTTATTGTGGAAAGGTAGTTTAACAAAAACTAGAAAGTGGGAGGTTTGTAGATCTTTTGTATGTGTTTTGCTATTGTCTTTCTGGTTTTTGTTATTTCTAATAGTTGCATAGTTGTATATACTATATAGTTGTGTAGTTTTCGGTTCCATAGTCTCATAGTTGTATATACTATGTAGTTGTGTAGCTTTCAGTTTTACATATTAGGCATTAGGAAGGCCGAGAACTACTGATCTAGAGGTATTCTTAACAGGCACCCAAGTACTCCTTGTTTTGCTTATTCCTATTGAAAGCGGTATTTCAAAGAAAGGAATTGGCAAAAACCACCTTTTAATATCCCTTGCCTAAGAAAACCCCATGAAAGCTGTAAAGTAGGATTGCCAGCTGACTTCACGACATATATTCGTACACCTCTGACCTCACCTCTGAGGATGCTTGCCATAGATGCAGGCGAAACGTCAGGAGAAATGCCTCTAGAACATGGCCATATAGCCTGAAAAAACCCACAAGAACTGAATATATGCGTACACATTGCATTTCTATTGCTATAGAGTGGAAGCAATGCTTGTGGCCAAAATAATTTGGCTGTTTTTAGGTAATGTATGTACCTATCTAGGCTTGGGTAGAGGTGGGAGCAAGATTTGGTGCTCTCTTGGGCTAGCAGTTAATTCTGTGAGCAGCTTTATTCTTCCTGTACTTCAGGGTGCATCTACACGGCAGAATGAATTCAGTTTGACACCTTAATTGCCATTGTGAATGTCATGGAATCCTGGGAGTTGCAGTTTGGTGAGACACCTGCACTCTTTGGCAAAAAAAACCTAAAGATTGGGTTGTGAGACCTCAGAGGATGCTTGCCATAGATGCAGGTGAAACATCAGGAGAGAGTGCTTCTAGAACATGGCCATATAGCCTGAAAAACTACAACAACCCAATGATTCCAGCCATTAAAGGCTTTGACAAACTAAAGATTGTGGGCCCTTCTGCACAGCCTCATATCCCAGAATATCAAGGCAGGAAATCACACATTATCTGAGTGTGGACTCAGAAAGCCCAGTTCAATGCAGATATTGTGGGATTTTCTGCCTTGATATTCTGGGATATAGGGCTGTGTGGAAGAGCCCTGAGTAAAGCTTCAACTCCCCAGATTCCACAAGATTTTACCATGGCAGCTAAAGTGGTGTCAAGCTGTATTAGTTCTACACTATAGATCAGGCATGGGCAGAGGTGGCCCTAGGTAATTTTCAATGATAAGTAAACAGTTTTTGCCCCCCCCCCCCCCAACCAACCAATCACTGATATATATTTTCTGCTCGTCGTGGGAGTTCTGTGTGCCATATTTGGTTCAATTCCATCAGAATGCTTTTTGATTGTAGGTAAACTATACATCCCAGTAACTACAACTCGCATATGTCAAGGTCTATTTTCCCCCAAGAGCGCTTCAAGAGTACCCCTGGGCAAAATCAACTATACTGCAAATTCTTACTTCGCGTAATGGGTTGGGCCACCCCTGGGCATGGGCCAAATTGGGCCCTCCAGGTGTTTTGGACTTCTGTTACCACAATTCCTGAAAAGGAAGGGGCCTGAGGCTGTTAGGAACTGTGGGAATGGAAGTCCAAAACATCTGGAGGGCTCAAGTTGGCCCATGCCTGGTATAGATGAACCCTCATGTATCCTGCCAGAAGAGTGGTAAGAGGCCCATTTCCTGACTCACAGAAAACTGACTATAAAACACCAGTCAAGGTGGTCCCAGGCACTGGGTGCAGTGCCTAAAGACTTTGGCCTGCACTTAAACACAATCAGAGCTGACAAGATTACCATCTGCCAGCTGCTAAAGGCCACCCTACTGGGATCTGCACGCATTATTCGTTGATACATCACACAGACCTAGACACTTGGGAAGTTTCCAATGTGTGATCCAATACAACAGCCAGCAGACTGATCTTGTTTGCTGTGGACTCATCTTGTTGTGTTTCAAATAGTAGTAGTAGTAGTAGCAGTAGTAGTAGTAATGCAAATAATATATTCGTATTCCGCTCTATCTCCCCAAAGGGACTCAGGGCGGAAGCTCTTCACCTCCACCTCCATTGGAAGAAACTTGCAATTCGATTCCTCTGAGGCCACAGAGCGAGTTTGCCAATGAACCAGCTGACAGATTGGTGACAAAGGCTGTCAGTTCACATGACCAAGTTGGCACCAGGCAAATCCTTGGCTGAGTGGCTCCACACAAAAAAGCAGCTGGTCAAGGGAGGCAACAGTGTGGGCAAGTATCCTTTAGCATACTTACTCCCTCGCATTGCCAGGCACATCTCTTTCAAGTAAGATGCAGAAAACATCGTGGGCCCCTCCTTAAGCTCTGAGCAGGCTTGTCTTCTAAGAATCTGATTCCCCTTAAATGACCTCTGCTGCAAGGGAAATTCACACAACTTGCAAGCATAACAGGGCAATTTGGTTTTGGGGAAGATCAAGACACAATGTTGTCTGTATTTTATAACACATGGGAGGGTCAATATGATTGCATCAAGTGGCCAATCTTTCTGCAGCCTACATCTTAATATTTCCTTGCTGAAGGTGAGAGTATGATTTTGGAAAGCAGGATTTGAATCTGGGTTGCTGTGAATTTTTCCAGGCTGTATGGCCATGTTCCAGAAGCATTCCCTCCTGCCGTTTCGCCCACATCTATGGCAGACATCCTCAGAGGTTGTGAGGTCTGTTGGAAACTAGGCAAGCGGGGTTTATATATCTGTGGAATGTGCAGGGTGTGAGAATTAGAATTCTTGCTCAGAGACAGAAACCGGCTGGTTGGTCTCTGGGCAAGTCACACTCTCTCAGCTTCCACGTCCTTTATCAATGGAATCATAGAATCATTGTGTTGGAAGAGACCTCGTGGGCCATCCAGTCCAACCCCCTGTCAAGAAGCAGGAAAATTGCATTCAAAGCATCCCCAACAGATGGCCATCCAGCCACTGCTTAAAATGCTCCAAAGAAGGAGCCTCCACCACACTCTGGGGCAGAGAGTTCCACTTCTGAACAGCTCTCACAGGAAGTTCTTCCTTGTGTTCAGGTGGAATCTCCTTTCTTGTAGTTTGAAGCCATTGTTCTGCGTCCTAGTCTCCAGGGCAGCAGAAAACAAGCCTGCTCCCTCCTCTCTGTGACTTCCCCTCACATATTTATACATGGAC
The DNA here is from genome assembly GCF_037176765.1 of Anolis sagrei. Lineage (NCBI taxonomy): Eukaryota > Metazoa > Chordata > Lepidosauria > Squamata > Anolidae > Anolis > Anolis sagrei. The sequence goes on from NC_090021.1 coordinate 323,998,241, forward strand.
CTCATCACGTCTCCTCTCAGCCTTCTCTTCTTCAGGCTAAACATGCCCAGCTCTTTAAGCCGCTCCACACAGGGCTCAGTCTCCAGACCCTTGATAATATTTGTTGCCCTCCTCTGGGCACATTCCAGCTTGTCAACATCTCCCTTCAGTTGTGGTGCCCAGAATTGGACACAGTATTCTAGGTGTGGTCTGTCCAAGACAGAATAGAGGGGTAGCATGACACTAGCATCCTATCTGTGCAGGCCAAAATCCCAATGGCTTTTTACGCTGGCGCATGACATTGTTGGCTCTTGTTTAACTTGTTGTCACTTGTCACAAGGACTCCAATATCTTTCTCACACGTACTGCTATCAAGCCAGGTGTCCCCCATTCTGTATCTTTGCATTTCATTTTTTCTGCCCAAGTGGAGTATCTTGCATTTGCTGCTGTTGAACTTCATTTTGTTAGTTTTGGCCCATCTCTCGAATCTGTTAATATCATTTTGAATTCTGCTCCTGTTTTCTGGGGTATTAGCCGTCCCTCCCAATTTGTCTGCAAACTTGATGATCATGCCATCTAACCCTTCATCTAAGTCATTAAAAGTGATGTTGAACAGGACCGGGCCCAGGATTGAACCCAGCTCCTTCTTTGGAGGCTTTTAAGCAGAGGCTGGATGGCCATCTATTGAGGGTGATCTGAATACAGTTTTCCTGCTTCTTGGCAGGGGGTTGGACTGGATGGCCCACGAGGTCTCTTCCAACACAATGATTCTATGATTCTATGGCACTCCACTCATCACTTCTTTCCAGGAGGGTGCTCACCAAGAGGAAGTATTGGTGAATACCCTCTGGGTTCGTTTGCTTAACCAATTACAGATCCACCTAACTGTAATTTTGCCTAGCTCACATTGGACTAGTTTGTTTGCCAGAAGGTAATGGGGGACCTTGTTGAAGGCTGAATCTACACTGCTAAATACTGCAGTTTGATCTGCATTATAGACCCAGTATAAACAGAGGCTGGATGCCCATCTGTTGGGGGTGCTTTTAATGCAGTTTTCCTGCTTCTTGGCAGGGGGTTGGACTGGATGGCCCATGAGGTCTTTTCCAACTCTATGATTCTATGATTCTAGTATAGACCCATACAATGCCATTGAAACAGCATTCTTTGGCAGTGCTGATACAACTTCAAGCTTCCCAACATAACCAGCAATTCTCCTCGCTTTTGAGCCTCCAGGAACCCCATACACTACCTCCTCCTTGGAGATTAAAACATATATATTTAAAAACTCTCTCTAGCACAGAGTCTTCTTTTGGAACAGATCTTAATTCCGGGTTGTTGTGAGTTTTCCAGGCTATATGGCCACATTCCTGAAGTATTCTCTCCTGACGTTTTACCTGCATCTATGACAGGCATCCTGAGTTTTCCGAGCTGTTTGGACATGTTCCCGAAGCATTCTCTCCTGACGTTTTACCTGCATCTATGGCAGGCATCCTGAGTTTTCCAAGCTGTATGGCCATGTTCCCTAAGCATTCTCTCCTGACGTTTTGCCTGCATCTATGGCAAGCATCCTGAGTTTTCTGGGCTGTATGGTCATGTTCCCTAAGCATTCTCTCCTGACGTTTTGCCTGCATCTATGATAGGCATCCTGAGTTTTCTGGGCTGTATGGCCATGTTCCTGAAGCATTCTCTCCTGACGTTTCACCTGCATCTATGACAGGCATCCTGAGTTTTCCGAGCTGTATGGCCATGTTCCCTAAGCATTCTCTCCTGATGTTTTGCCTGCATCTATGGCAGGCATCCTGAGTTTTCCGAGCTGTATGACCATGTTCCCTAAGGATTCTCTCCTGACGTTTTGCCTGCATCTATGACAGGCATCCTGAGTTTTCTGGGCTGTATGGCCATGTTCCCAAAGCATTCTCTCCTGACGTTTTGCCTGCATCTATAGCAGGCATCCTGAGTTTTCTGAGCTGTATGGTCATGTTCCTGAAGCATTCTCTCCTGTCGTTTTGCCTGCATCTATGGCAGGCATCCTGAGTTTTCTGAGCTGTATGGCCATGTTCCCTAAGCATTCTCGCCTGACGTTTTGCCTGCATCTATGGCAGGCATCCTCTGAGGTTGCTTGCCATAGATGCAGGTGAAACGTCAGGAGAGAATGCTTCAGGAACATGACCATACAGCCCAGAAAAGTCACAACAACCCATTGATTCCTTCCATGAAAGCCTTCAACAATACAGATCTTAATTCATTTCATTGGGAGGGAAGGAAAACCCTAGCCATTACAAGATCTGGATGAGAAGGAGATGAGGAGACACACTTCTTTGCAAACCCTGGGCGATTTCTCTCCTTGACCAAAAGGGAAAAACACCAGTTCAAGGCTTCCCTTCGGCCTCCTTCCTTCTTTCCTTCCATCTTCCTCACCCGCCCCAAATCTCTTACCTCATAGATCTCCACCACAAGTCGCCCACTCACCTTGGGATGTGGGGGTTGGCATGGGAAGATCTATAGATCCTGGGATCTATAGATCTTGGGGGGAAAGGGAGAAAACGCGCAGGCTCCTCACCTCCTCCTCCTCCTCTGTCTCTGCTTCTTGGGGAACTCCGGCTTCCTTGGATTCCTTGCCAGCCGGCTGCTGCTGCAATCAATGAGCCAATGTCTCTCTTTCTCCTCCCTCTGTTGCAACCACAATCAACACACACACACACACACACAACGCCTCCTTCTCTTCCTCCTCTTCTCTCTGCAGCCCCAAACTGCTTCAGAAGCCGGCGGGATGGCCAAAGCCCTTGAGCTCCTTCTGGGGCTCTTTTATCCCCTCCTCTCCCTCCCTCCTCGGCCCCCACCCCTCGGGAAGGCCGGTCAGGACCGGGGAACTGTCCAGCGCCTCGAGATTGGTCCCCGGACAGGGCTCCCCCGCTTCTGATTGGCTGGCCAAAGAGGGTGGGGGTTCCACTGCGATTGTTGCGTCACAAGGAGGCGAAGTTCCAAGAAACTTCGCCTCTGGGCCATAGAGACCCAAAAGGGAGGAGGAGGAGGAGGAAGAGGAAGGACGAGGAAGGCTGACCTTGTTCCTTTCGGGAGACAACTTTAGGTTGCCCCTCAGTGCTCTGCTTAAGCTGGCAAACTCCCCGGGACTGCAACACAACGAATCCTCAGGAATTTGGCAAATGGAAAGTAATGCTTCTCCTGTTTCTTTCTCCTCTTCCCTTTTGGTTTCCCTTTGAAATTCTCTGATTCTTGGGAAGAGGGAGGACTGTCAGACCCACGGCAGCCCTTCTTTCATTCCTTTCGCTACCCAGTCCTAAGGAAAATCTCTTTCCAAACTTGCAGGAAGAGCCTTTGACCTTCGCTTGGGAGGGAAAGGACACTCAGAGGTGCCTTTGGGGAGGAGGCTTGGCCTCTGCACTTCACACAACCAGCAGTGGCAGGCGCCAGGCTTGGAAGCCAACACTGTTACTTGTCACAGCAGGTACCAAAAGCTGCTATCCACAGTGTGTGTGTGTGTGTTTCCAGGTACATTATTTGTTTATTTATTTATTTACCCTTTACGGCTCCGGCCCAGCGTACCTGTCCGAATGTATCTCCTTCTACGTCCCACCTCGGAGTTTAAGATCTGTTGAGAGGCCCCTGCTCTCGGCTACACCTTTATCACAAGCGAGATTGGTGGGGGACGAGAGACAGGGCCTTCTCGGTGGTGGCCCCTCGCCTGTGGAATGTGCTCCCCAAGGAAATTAGGACATCAACATCCCTCCTCTCCTTCAGAAGGAAGCTAAAGACCTGGATGTGGGACCAGGCCTTCGGGTAAGCTGGCAGATGGACAAAGACAACCAATAATGACCAGAGTAGGAAAGGACAATTACGATGCAAAATGGTTTACGGACTTGGATTGGGTGAACATTGACCACAAGATGTTTTTATTGATGCTAGTATACTGTTGATTGTTTTAATTAGTTATAACTGTGATATTATGTGGTAAATTTGTGTATTGTATATTGTATTGTACTTTGTAATTGTTAGGCATCGAACTGTGCCTTTTGTAAGCCGCCCTGAGTCCCCCCTAGGGGGTTGAGAAGGGCGAGGTAGAAGCACCCCAAATACATAATTAAAATAAATTAAAACATTTAAATTCCACCCTTTTCACCCCGAAGGGGACTCAGGGCAGAGCACAGCATATATATCCACAACATCTAATGCCGGGACAAGAATTCATATGAGTATACATAAACATTAAAAACATTTATCAAAATATTAAAATACATCGTCTTGGTCATCTGTGTCAAATCTAAATTGGCCTGGTAAAGTAGAGGCAAACTTGGGCCTTCCAGGTGTTTTGGACTTCAACTCCCACTATTCCTAATAGCATTTGTTTCAGGGTGCATCTACATGATAGTATGAATGCAGTTTGACACCACATTAATTGCCATGGCTGAATGACTTGGAATCCTGGGAGTTGTAGTTTGGTGAGGCACCTGCACTCTTTGGCAGAAGAATAATAGAATCAAAGACTTGGAAGAGGCCTCATGGGCCATCCAGTCCAACCCCCTGCCAAGAAGCAGGAATATTGCATCACCCCTGACAGATGGCCATTCAGCCTCTGTTTAAAAGCTTCCAAAGAAGGAGCCTCCACCACACTCCGGGGCAGAGAGTTCCACTGCTGAACGGCTCTCACAGGAAGTTCTTCCTCATGTTCAGATGGAATCTCCTCTCTTGTAGTTTGAAGCCATTGTTTCATGTCCTAGTCTCCAAGGAAGCAGAAAACAAGCTTGCTCCCTCCTCCCTGTGGCTTCCTCTCACATATTTATACATGGCTATCATATTTCCTCTCAGCCTTCTCTTCTTCAGGCTAAACATGCCCAGCTCCTTAAGCCGCTCCTCATAGGGCTTGTTCTCCAGACCCTTGATCATTTAAGTCACCCTCCTCTGGACACATTCCAGCTTGTCAAGATCTCTCTTGAATTGTGGTGCCCAGAATTGGACACAATATTCCAGGTGTAGTCTAACCAGAGCAGAATAGAGGGGGAGCATTACTTCCCTAGATCTAGACACTATGCTCCTATTAATGCAGGCCAAAATCCCATTGGCTTTAGAAGCTAAAGACTAAGTAAAACTTCAACTCCCCAGATTCTACAACATTTGGATCTGGCACCTTCAGGGTAATAAGTGTATTGTTGTTATCTGTCCTCAAGTCAACTTGAAGTTAAGATGACGCTATGAATAAGAGACCTCCAAGCCCCCCTCTCACCAACAGCTCTTGCAGATTTAGGGACAGAGCTTCCATGATGGACTCTATCCATCTGGAAAGAGATAGAGAGGAAAGCATTGTCGGGTGGGGTTGTAATGTTTCAAGGATGCTTAAAGTAATTGTCACATCAAAGCATTGTGGAAATAAAATGGAAAAAAACGCAGTCCATTCTGTCTTAATTTGCACTGCAAGAAGGATACCAAGAATTCTGTGTTAGCAGTTGTTCCCCCAGGCAGCAACCAAGCCAGACTTTGAAGCTGCAAGGCCATTAAATGCTAATCAAGGTAGCCAATTGCAACATTCACACCTGCCTCAAGCAGACAAGAGCTCTTTCTCCCACCCTGGATATAATCCCACAGATATATAAACCTCACTTGGCGAGTTTTCAACAGACCTCACAACCTCTGAGGATGCCAGTCATAGATGTGGGTGAAATGTCAGGAGAAAATGCTTCTGGAACATGGCCATACTTTCCAGAAAACTCACAGTAACCCAGTTGTTCCTCTACTTGTTACAATATTTATTCTGTTTCAGCTCACTCTCAAAAGGCCCAATTGACATTGCAAAGTAATCCTGGTGCTACCATTAAACAGAAGCAGCACTTTAGGATTTTGGGTGGCATGACAAAATCTTTGTTTTGGAGGTATTACCTATTAGGTATTACCTATTAGGCTCTGATGCACCAGAATTGTTTAAAACTTGAGTCCAATGCAATTGAATTGTTCTGAAACTGTTAGAATTCCATTGTATGAAGGATATGCTGGGACTGGGGTTCAGCATAGGCTTTAATGGACACATTGAATTTCCCGAACCCATTGAGAATCCAAGTGCCTCTTGAATATGGCGAACATACTGACTGGAGTACAAGTATTGCTCACTTAACTCTTAATAATCAAAGATAAAGGGTTTTTTTTTTAACAAGGAGTATTTACCCAACCTGTTTTCTGCCTCATCCTCTTGTCTAGCTGGATTTTTAAAATCAGCATCAGCATGGAGAAGATAGCACAGTGAGATTGCTGGAGCAAATGTTTACAAAATATTGCATTCAAAACAAAGATTTTGTTGCACAATCACTGAATAACTCAGCATACAACCCCCCCCCCCCCAATAAGGTTCTGAGTGTTGTTTAAAATTCTTCAGGTGACAATGCTACATCCAGTGTGCCTCCATTATTGATCTAGTTTTATGTAGCTTCTGCAACAAAATGTGAGTCTGAGAGTCTCTGGTGCCCGAGGTTAATTTATAACAGCTAAGACCTTACATTGCTCATCCTAATGTGTGTGTTCATGGGCAGATCTCAACTACTGCTCTCTACTCATTATTCCAGAAGACTCACAACTGTCCAGAACACCTACAGTGGATTCTTAATATCTTTTTGGGTTTGGTTCTGGGACCCCTGGAGATACAAATCTATTTTTGCTCATCACATTACAATGAAATGGTGTTCTTTATGTAAAAGCTCAAAGCCAAGTTTTGCATTTTACATAGGCTGAAAGAGAAGACCAGCCTCCACAATGAGAAAGGGCATAAACAGATGGAAGATGGACTATATCACATGGAACAGTCCTATGGCATTTACATGATTGTTGATCCTGTGAAATTAATGGGATGATCATCCCCAGGATCTCACAACTTCGGTCGACTTCCCATGGGGGTGGAAATTCCACCCTCCCACAGTTCCATTTTTTAATAATTATTTTAAAATTTTACTTTCTCTGAAGTTTAGTTTTAAAACTTTTTAACTAATTGTTTTGTTCAATTAGGAGGGAATGGGTTTGGTGCAAGAAGGTGATGTATCTGCAATGTTGTGCATGATGTTATGTTAAGTGGGTGTCCTGCTTCCTCCAGAATCGGGGACAGCATGTGGTGAAGGGAGGGATGGTTTCCGTGAGGTCTCCGCTATTATGCGGGGTCCCGCAGGGAGCCATTCTCTCTCCTCTATTATTTAACATCTATATGTGACCACTTGCCTGACTGGTGCAAAGCTTTGGGATTGAGTGCCACCAGTACGCTGACGACACTCAGCTCATTCTGAGGATGGAAAGCCGGCCGGACTCCGTACCCGAAAATTTCCATCAGTGCCTTGAGGCCGTTGCTGGATGGTTGCGTGCCAGCAGGTTGAGGGTGAATCCAGAGAAGACGGAGATCCTTTGGCTGGGCCGTCCGGGTGGGAGGGAGATCCAGCTGCCTACCCTGGATGGCGAGACACTACGTCCGTCATCTTCTGTAAAAAGCCTTGGTGTCTTATTGGACCCTCTGCTCACAGTGGAGGCCCAGGTCTCTGCTGTGAGCAGATCTGCGTTTTTCCATCTGCGTCAGTTAGGCGACTGGCTCTCTACCTATCTAGGAACAACCTGGCTACGGTGATCCAGGTGACGGTCATCTCAAGGCTTGACTACTGTAATGCCCTCTACATTGGCCTTCCTTTGTCAGTGATCTGGAAACTGAAGCTGGTGCAAAATGCGGCGGCTCATCTTCTCGCCAGAGTGCCAGCGAGGTGTCGTATCACCCCATTCCTTCAGCGGCTGCACTGGCTTCTGATTGAGTACTGGATCACTTTCAAGGTGCTGGTTCTAACCTTTAAGGCCTTACATGGTCTGGGGCTGGCGTACCTGAGGGCACACTTATCTCCCTACCAACCCCAGAGATTACTCCGATCTGAAGACCAAGGTTTGCTTGCAGTCCCTGACATCCGGACTTACCATTTGTCATCTACTAGGCAGAGAGCTTTCTCGATCATGGCCCCTTATTTATGGAATTCCTTGCCAGTTGAAACTCGAACCATCCGAGACCTACCTGCTTTTCGGAAAGCCTGTAAAACTTTTCTTTTCCGGCAAGCTTTTGATGGGTGAACAACCCGGACTATGCCTGTTCTCGCCGCCTATTCTATTGTTATTGTTATTTTTAAAGCTAATTGTATTGTTTTAATCTGCTTCTGTAAACCGCTCCAAGCCAAATTGGGAGTAGCGGTATACAAATTAAATAAATAAACGAATGAATAAATAAATAAATAGGGACCATCACAACAACAATGACTTTTCTGCTTCTATGCTGCTTTTGTCATCTTCTTAAAATAAAGGCCCCACACTCCTGGATCTAAGTGCATAGACTCCTAGAGTTGGCAGAAACCACAAGGTCCATCCAATCCAACCCCGTGCCATGTGGGAATACACAATGAAATTATCTCCAACCGATGGTTATCCAGCTTAAAAATCTCTGGAGAAGGAGACTCCACCATATTCCAAGGCAGTGTATTTAACTGCATAACAGCTCCTACTGTCAAGAAGTTCTTCCTAATATTTTGGTGGAATTTTTTCCTGCAATTTGTTTTTAATTTTTTTTATTGTTTTATCATAGTTATTACATTTGTTATACATTTGTTTATAGCAGTTAAGGTAAAGGTAAAGGTTGTCCCCTGACATTAAGTCCAGTCATGTCTGACTCTGGGGTGTGGTGCTCATCTCCATTTCTAAGCCGAAGAGCCGGTGTTGTCCGTAGACACCTCCAAGGTCATGTGGCCGGCATGACTGCATGGAGCGCCGTTACCTTCCCGCCTGAGCGGTACCTATTGATCTACTCACATTTGCATATTTTTGAACTGCTAGGTTGGCAGAAGCTAGGGCTGACAGCGGAAGCTCACGCCGCTCCCCGGAATCGAACTGCGACCTTTCGATCAACAAGCTCAGCAGCTCAGTGCTTTAACCCACTGCACCACCGGGGGCTCCTAGTGGGTTATAGCAGTTACATATTACATATTATTCATCACCCTCTTTAACATATAATCTTATTATTCTGCTTAAGCATTTCCCCCCCTTTTTTCCCATCACTGTGCTCCCCTCCCCCCATTTCAAGCCACAACTTTTACATATCATCTGTCCAAAATCTCATTTCTTCTTGTGGCGGTAACCTTCCTTCTTTATTTTTTAAACCATTTGCAATAAATTTTCCCCATACAACATCAAAATCACTTTGTTTTCATATACCTTTTTAAACTTTTAATATACATGTAAGCTTATCATTTATTGCCAGTTTCCATGCAATTTGAATCAATTGATCCATGTCCTAGTTTCCAGAGCAGTAGAAAACAAGCCTGCCCCTCCTCAATGCGTCATCCTTCCAAATATTTAAATATGGCTGAGGGAGCTAAACAGGCCCAGTTCCCTCAGCCATGTGTCATAGGGCTTGGTTTCCAAACCGGTAATCATTGACATGATCTAACTTGTCAATATCCTTCTTGATTTGTGGTGCCAGAATTGGATGCTGGAGTGAGATTCTCCTTTAACAGTGTGTGCTCAAATAAGAAGGCTAACCCAGGATGCTACACACCTTGGTTATTTCTCAGAGGGTGCCCGCTCCTGCTTTCCTTTGGGCTGCAGAATGTCTCCAGTTGGCTTTGTTGACAAGGGCCCTTCAGGACAAATCCTGCTCAGTGTTAACTATTGTTTTAGACTGTGGCATGCCAAAATATTTGGCAGTAACAAAGGCCTCTGCTTCATGCTTTTGTTTCCCTGTCTTTTCTATATTCATTTGGAAACTCCATACAGTGAGTCAGACAGCGAAGGAGACGAGGATGTGGCCTGGAAACAATGACCAAACGGGGGACCGACGCCAGCAATTCCTGGAGTTTCCTGAAGTCTGAGGCCAGTTCAATATGGAGTTGACAAAAACCAAACATGTTGAATTCCATCTGAGGAATCAAAAGAATCTTAAAAGGAAAATGGACTGGAAATCAAAACTTTCCATACCGCCTTCATGGAATGTCCAAGGCAGCCAAAATACGGGAAATGTATTGTTTATCCTGTGTGTTATGGTCAAGCATAAATAGGGGCGGCTCATCCATTACGCGAAGTAAGCGGTCGCAGAACACTTTTTTTTTGCCAGGGGTGCAGAGGCACCTCTGTAAATGCCCCTCGACCGCCACTTGAGGAGCTCCCCCTCGGCTCACAACAACCCTAGCAGTCCGGGGGGAGCCTCGGCTTTCTTGCCTCGCTGCCAGGCGATCCTCTTCCCAAAGGGGCCGGTGGAGTTCAGAATGCTCTTTGATTGTAGGTGAACTATATATCCCAGTAACTACACTTGCCGCACTTGCTCCCTTGCCTGGCCCACTTTAGGTCCGGAGGCGTGCCTGAAGACCCCGGCGTGTGCACCAAAAGTCACCTCTTCTCCTGACTTTCTCTTCAGCCATTGGGACCAAGAGAGAGAGAGAGAGAGAGAGGTGGAGATGCCCACCTTTCCTGAAGGTAGGCACAAAAACAAAGGAGGGAGCGGAGGTGGGAGATACCTCCAGCCAGAGGGGCGCTCTCTCTCTCTCTTGCTTGGTCCCAATGGCTGAAGAGAAGTCAGGAGAAGAGGCGACTTTTGGCGTGCACGCTGGGGTCTTCAGACACGCCTCCAGACCCGAAGCGGGCCAGATGCGGGCCAGAGGAGGCGAGTGGAGCGCCGGGGGATCGGGAAAGGGAGCCGATCATGGGGAAGGGATTGAACGCAGAGAACGATTGAGCGCTGGCTCTGCTCGCGCACCCGGTGGTCGGGTGGAGCAGGAACGAGAGGGGCCAGGCAAGGCTCAAGGGCCCGGCCCCTTTGGGAAGAGGATCGCCCGGCAGCGAGGCAAGAAAGCCGAGGCTCCCCCCGGACTGCTAGGGCTGTTGTGAGCGGAGGTGGGAGATACCTCCAGCCAGAGGGGCGCTCTCTCTCTCACTTGCTTGGTCCCAATGGCTGAAGAGAAGTCAGGAGAAGAGGCGACTTTTGGCGTGCATGCTGGGGTCTTCAGACACGCCTCCAGACCCGAAGCGGGCCAGATGCGGGCCAGAGGAGGCGAGTGGAGCGCCGGGGGATCGGGAAAGGGAGCCGATCATGGGGAAGGGATTGAACGCAGAGAACGATTGAGTGCTGGCTCTGCTCGCGCACCCGGTGGTCGGGTGGAGCAGGAACGAGAGGGGCCAGGCAAGGCTCAAGGGCCCGGCCCCTTTGGGAAGAGGATCGCCCGGCAGCAAGGCAAGAAAGCCGAGGCTCCCCCCGGACTGCTAGGGCTGTTGTGAGCGGAGGTGGGAGATACCTCCAGCCAGAGGGGCGCTCTCTCTCTCTCTTGCTTGGTCCCAATGGCTGAAGAGAAGTCAGGAGAAGAGGCGACTTTTGGCGCGCACGCTGGGGTCTTCAGACACGCCTCCAGACCCAAAGCGGGCCAGATGCGGCGGCTCTGCCCCTTGGTCCACCCGCGTATTGGGGAGAGGAGAGGAGGCGAGTGGAGCGCCAGGGGATCGGGAAAGGGAGCCGGTCATGGGGAAGGGATCGAGCCTCGCCTAGCCCCTCTCGTTCCTGCTCCACCCGGCCACTGAGTGCGCGAGCAGAGCCAGCGCTCAATCGTTCTCCGCGTTCGATCCCTTCCCCATGACCGGCTCCCTTTCCCGATCCCCTGGCGCTCCACTCACCTCCTCTCCTCTCCCCAATCCGCGGGTGGGCCAAGGGGCAGAGCCGCCGCATCTGGCCCGCTTCGGGTCTGGAGGCGTGTCTGAAGACCCCAGCGTGCACACCAAAAGTCGCCTCTTCTCCTGACTTCTCTTCAGCCATTGGGACCAAGCAAGAGAGAGAGAGAGAGAGAGAGAGAGAGCCCCTCTGGCTGGAGGTATCTCCCACCTCCGCTCCCTCCTTTGTTTTTGCGCCTACTTTCAGGAAAGGTGGGCATCTCCACCTCTCTCTCTCTCTCTCTCTCTCTCTCTCTTGGTCCCAATGGCTGAGGAGAAAGTCAGGAGAAGAGGTGACTTTTGGTGCACACGCCGGGATCTTCAGGCACGCTTCCGGACCCAAAGTGGGGCAGGCAAGTGAGCAAGTGCGGCAAGTGTAGTTACTGGGATGTATAGTTCACCTACAATCACAGAGCATTCTGAACTCCACCAATGATGGAATTGAACCAAATATGACACACAGAACTCCCACGAAGAACAGAAAATATATATCAATGATGGGTTTGGGGGGGGGGGGCGCCAAAATACTGTTTGCTTACCTTTGAAAATTACCTAAGGCCGCCTCTGAGCATAAACATAATGAAGGGCCCTTTCAGGTTACACTAATATATCACTGATACTATTATTTATTTATTTACAGTATTTATATTCCGCCCTTCTCACCCTGCAGGGGACTCAGGGCGGATTACAATGGATATATACCTGGCAAACATTCAATACCATAGGCACACAACATATATAGACAGACACACAGAGGCTATTTAAGATTCCAGCTTTTCCATGAGGGTATTCTGGCCACCAGGGGAGCTTTTGCTTCACCATCCATTTGTCACACTGATGAAGTACTTCCTCATTCTTTGCATTCTTGCTGGAGATTTTTATGGTGTCATAAATTAGCCTCTCCGCATAAGCGGTACCTAAATTTCCTTCTTGACAGATGCAACTGTCTTTCAGGCTGCAAAGGTCAACAGCAAGCTACACAAATTGGTTGGAAGCTCACTCTGACCCGGGCTGGCTTCGAACTCATAACCTTTTGGTCAGTAGTGATCTTAATGCAGCTGACTCCCAGCCAGCTGCACCACAGTCCCAGTGCTATTGCTATTGCTATGGCACCATTTAATGGAAGACAAAGATTTGTAGTTCGGGAAGGGGTACTTTGAATTCTCAGACCCAAGAACTCTAGTGTCTCAACAAACTACAAACTGCATGATTCTATAGGATGGAATGATGGCAGTCAATGCAGTATCAAAATCTGATCATCTGTCGGGAGTGCTTTGAATGCAATTTTCCTGTTTCTTGTCAGGGTGTTCACTGGATGGCCCACAAGGTCTCTTCCAACTCAATGATTCTATGAAAATGCAATAATTGGGTCTAAATTGAGTCGCCTTCTGTGCTGTTATTATGGAAGCTTTGGAGTAGAAAACAATTAGTATGGAAAAGTTACTTTTTAGGACCAAAGGATGCTGGGAATTGTAGTACAAAATGACTTTTTCAAGGAGTTCAGGTGGGATCATAGAATCATAGAATCATAGAATCAAAGAGTTGGAAGAGACCTCATGGGCCATCCAGTCCAACCCCCTGCCAAGAAGCAGGAATATTGCATTCAAATCACCCCTGACAGATGGCCATCCAGCCTCTGTTTAAAATCTTCCAAAGAAGGAGCCTCCACCACACTCCGGGGCAGAGAGTTCCACTGCTGAACGGCTCTCACAGTCAGGAAGTTCTTCCTAATGTTCAGATGGAATCTCCTTTCTTGTAGTTTGAAGCCATTGTTCCGTGTCCTAGTCTCCAAGGAAGCAGAAAACAAGCTAGCTCCCTCCTCCCTGTGGCTTCCTCTCACATATTTATACATGGCTATCATATCTCCTCTCAGCCTTCTCTTCTTCAGGCTAAACATGCCCAGTTCCCTAAGCCGCTCCTCATAGGGCTTGTTCTCCAGACCCTTGATCATTTTAGTCGCCCTCCTCTGGACACTTTCCAGCTTGTCAATATCTCTCTTGAATTGTGGTGCCCAGAATTGGACACAATATTCCAGATGTGGTCTAACCAAAGCAGAATAGAGGGGTAGCATTACTTCCTTAGATCTAGACACTATGCTCCTATTGATGCAGGCCAAAATCCCATTGGCTTTTTTTGCCGCCACATCACATTGTTGGCTCATGTTTAACTTGTTGTCCACGAGGACTCCAAGATCTTTTTCACACGTACTGCTCTCGAGCCAGGCGTCCCCCATTCTGTATCTTTGCATCTCATTTTTTCTGCCAAAGTGGAGTATCTTGCATTTGTCACTGTTGAACTTCATTTTGTTAGTTTTGGCCCATCTCTCTAATCTGTCAAGATCGTTTTGAATTCTGCTCCTGTCCTCTGGACTATTGGCTATCCCTCCCAATTTGGTGTCGTCTGCAAACTTGATGATCATGCCTTCTAGCCCTTCATCTAAGTCATTAATAAAGATGTTGAACAGGACCGGGCCCAGGACGGAACCCTGCGGCACTCCGCTCGTCACTTCTTTCCAAGATGAAGAGGAAGCATTAGTGAGCACTCTCTGTGTTCGTCCACTTAACCAATTACAGATCCACCTCACCGTAGTTTTGCCTAGCCCACATTGGACTAGTTTCCTTGCCAGAAGGTCATGGGGGACCTTGTCAAAGGCCTTACTGAAATCCAGGTACGCTACATCCACGGCATTCCCCGCATCTACCCAGCTTGTAGCTCTATCGAAGAAAGAGATCAGATTAGTCTGGCATGACTTGTTTTTGATAAATCCATGTTGACTATTAGCGATGACTGCATTTGTTTCTAAGTGTTTGCAGACCACTTCCTTAACAATCTTTTCCAGAATCTTGCCCGGTATCGACGTGAGGCTGACCGGACGGTAGTTGTTTGGGTCGTCCTTTTTTCCCTTCTTGAAGATTGGGACCACATTGGCCCTCCTCCAATCTGCTGGAACTTCTCCCGTTCTCCAAGAACTCTCAAAGATGGTTGCCAATGGTTCCGAAATGACTTCCGCTAGTTCCTTCAATACTCTTGGGTGTAGTTGATCTGGTCCTGGGGACTTGAACTCATTAAGAGCGGCCAGGTATTCCTGGACGACTTCTTTCCCAATTTGGGGTTGGATGTCCTCTAATCCCTCATCCACTCCATCTTGCTGAGGTTGAAGACTCTCTTTTTGTGAGAAGACCGAGGCAAAGAAGGCATTAAGTAGTTCTGCCTTTTCCCTATCCCCTGTCAGCATTGCCCCATCTTCTCCTCGAAGAGGTCCTATCGCCTCCTTGTTTTTCCTTTTTCTACTGACATAAGAATAGAAGCCCTTTTTATTGTTTTTAATGTCCCTGGCAAGTCTGAGCTCGTTTTTTGCTTTAGCTTTGCGGACCTTTTCCCTACAGGTGTTGGCCATTTGTTTGAATTCTTCTTTGGTGATTTCTCCCTTTTTCCACTTCTTGTGCATGTCTCTTTTGTGTCTTAGCACAGTTAGAAGTTCTTTGGACATCCATTCTGGCTTCTTTGCACTTGTCCTATTTTTTCTCTTTGTTGGCACGGTTTGCAATTGCGCCTTGAGTATTTCACTCTTGAGAAGTTCCCATCCATCCGTAGCTCCCTTGTCTTTTAGTATCTGTGTCCACGGAATGCTGCTCAGCGTTTCCTTCATTTTTTGGAAATCAGCTCTCCTAAAGTCCAAAATGCGGGTTTGACTTGTCTTAGTTTCGGCCTTCCTTTGTACCTCAAATTGCAGGAGCACATGGTCACTTGCCCCTAAGGATCCTACCACTTCGACCGCATTGATCAGGTCCTCCGCATTTGTTAGGATGAGATCAAGAGTAGCCAATCCCCTTGTTGCCTCTTCTACCTTCTGGACCATGAAATTGTCTGCAAGGCAAGCGAGGAATTTGTTGGACCTTGTACTCTTGGCCGAGTTTGTTTTCCAGCAAATATCGGGATAGTTGAAATCGCCCATGACTACTACATCTCTTTTCTGTGCCTGTTTGGTCAACTGTTGGCAGAAGACTTCATCAAGATCTTCCTCCTGGCTTGGGGGTCTGTAGTAGACGCCTACAACGACATCTTTTTGAGTCCCAGTTCCCTTGATTCTTATCCAGATGATTTCAAGCTGGTTTCCCAGATTGCTGTCTTGAATTTCTTCTGCAGCATAAGAGTTTTTGACATATAAGGCTACTCCGCCTCCTCTCCCCTTTGTTCGGTTTCTGTGAAAGAGGTTATACCCCTCGATATCTACATTCCAGCGATAGGAGTCATCCCACCAGGTTTCAGTGATGGCTATGATATCATATTTGTGGTGTTGTGCTAGAAGTTGGAGTTCGTCTTGTTTATTTCCCATGCTCTGTGCATTAGTGTAAAGACATGTGAGCCCCTGGAATCTTCCCTTGAGCTGTTTAATTGGGATTATTGTGCTTTTGGTACGTGGTCCTTGTTGTGTTTGTGCAGCCCTCCGTTTAGCCTTCTGGCGATTCCCAGACATTATGGGTAAAGTAGCGTTCGCAAGGCTGTTGTCCCCCTCCCCCGGTGGACCTAGTTTAAAGTGCGTCTAATGATGTTTGCGAGTCTGTGAGCAAAAAAGTGTTTTCCTGCTTGTGTGAGATGCACCCCATCCCTTGCCAGTAGGCCATCCTCCTGGAATAGCAGGCCATGGTCGAGGAAGCCAAAGCGTTCCTCCTGACACCATTTTCTAAGCCAGTCATTGACCTGTACTATTTTTCTGGCTCTTGTGGGTCCGTGTCTTACAACAGGGAGGAGGGATGAAAAGACCACCTGTACATTACATTCTTTTAGCATTGCTCCTAGAGCTCGAAAATCATTTGTGATCTTTTGAAACGTATGCCTTGCAGTATCATTGGTTCCTACATGAATCAACATGAGGGGAGGACGGTGATAGGGCTTGAGGAGCCTGGTGAGCCTCTGAGTGATATGGTGTATTTTTGCCCCCGGTAGGCAGCATATTTCTCGAGCCATCCCATCTGGTCTGGAAATGACAGCTTCCGTTCCTCTAAGGAGGGAGTCGCCTACTACCAAGACCTGTTTACTTTCAGGAATGACAGCGCCCCTTTTGTGCAATGTGGTGTGTAGGTCTCCAGAGAAGTGATCCTGTTGGTGTGTATTGTGTAGGTGAGAAGTGTTGTCCTCCTCCTCGACATCCCCGGTGCATTCGTCAAGGACAATCCATTGAGATTCATCCGAGAGCCTATGGTTCTCCTGTATGTGTTCCTGTTGCTCATGGTCTATGGTTGGGGATGGTACACCTGCAGGATTGTGCAAGTGTGAATGTTGTGAAGTGTTGTCCCTGTCAGGGCTATCCCCCGCACACTGATCAAGGATGAGCCACTGATCAGTATCTAAGCCATTCTGATCTTCCCCAATATGTTGTGTTTCTTGGTCAGGTGCTAGTTGTGTGAGAATTTGGAATCTATTGTGTAACTGCAGCTGAGTGGAGGTATTCTGAGGAGGCTTCTGGGTCCTATGTGTCCTTCTAAGGGTGACATTTCTCCAGGCCTGAGGGTTGTCCACATCTGAGGTGCTGTTCTGTTGAGCCTCCCTGTAATGTTGGTGTGATATGGGCTGCGTGTCTAGGCCAGTGCGGTGAGTGGTGTCTAAGAAGAGCTCAAGTTCCTGAATGTCCTTAAGGGTCTTAATACGGTCCTCGAGTTGTCGTATCCTGTGTTCCATGCGAGTGATCTGTGTACACTTGGGGCAGATGTAATTGAGTAATTGTAGTGTGAAAAAGCTGAACATGCCACAGCTTGTGCATGAGATGGGAAGTTTCCGTGTTTGTTCCATCTGGAGGTTGCTAATGCTCTTGGCGTCTGTTTGATGTTGTTGTCTGTATGCAGGGGTGAAAGTATAGGTTACTGAGCTTACCCTGAAGCAGAAGGAAACAAAATGGGTTCCTGCTTCCTCAACTTCTGTGGAAAGCCCAGCTGCCCCTTGGGTTCAGACACTGGTTTATATAGGATAACCAGGAAGCTCCGCCTCTCAGCAGTTAGTTTTTAAACTCAGGAAGCCCCGCCTCTCAAAGAAAGCAGCCCTGAAGGCTGTTAAATTCAAACAAAGCTTACCCTGAAGCAGAAGGAAACAAAATGGGTTCCTGCTTCCTCAACTTCTGTGGAAAGCCCAGCTGCCCCTTGGGTTCAGACACTGGTTTATATAGGATAACCAGGAAGCTCCGCCTCTCAGCAGTTAGTTTTTAAACTCAGGAAGCCCCGCCTCTCAAAGAAAGCAGCCCTGAAGGCTGTTAAATTCAAACAAAGCTTACCCTGAAGCAGAAGGAAACAAAATGGGTTCCTGCTTCCTCAACTTCTGTGGAAAGCCCAGCTGCCCCTTGGGTTCAGACACTGGTTTATATAGGATAACCAGGAAGCTCCGCCTCTCAGCAGTTAGTTTTTAAACTCAGGAAGCCCCGCCTCTCAAAGAAAGCAGCCCTGAAGGCTGTTAAATTCAAACAAAGCTTACCCTGAAGCAGAAGGAAACAAAATGGGTTCCTGCTTCCTCAACTTCTGTGGAAAGCCCAGCTGCCCCTTGGGTTCAGACACTGGTTTATATAGGATAACCAGGAAGCTCCGCCTCTCAGCAGTTAGTTTTTAAACTCAGGAAGCCCCGCCTCTCAAAGAAAGCAGCCCTGAAGGCTGTTAAATTCAAACAAAGCTTACCCTGAAGCAGAAGGAAACAAAATGGGTTCCTGCTTCCTCAACTTCTGTGGAAAGCCCAGCTTTCCACAGAAGATATGTGATAATGTGGACTACCATACCATCCTGAACAAACCTGATTGTCTTTGAGTTTAAAAGATATGCAGAGCAAGGCCAAGTCAATACTTAGATAAAAGACCATTGAAGAACATCAGGAGTTTCCAGAAAAGGCTAATGCTTGAAACTTGGAGGACAGCTGCCAGTCAGAATTAACAACATTGGGGCAACGGTAGTACAGTGGTTAAAGCTGCTAGCTGCAGAAAAGGCTGTTGAATCGAGGGTCAATATTTCCAAAAGACAAACCACTGTTTGTTTTCAGAGTGCAGCTATATTTTAGAATTGATGCAGTTTGACACCACTGCAACTGCCATGGCTCAATGCAATGGAATTATGGAGTTGTAGTTTTACAAGGTTCTTAGCCTTCTTTGGCAAAGAATGCTGGTGTCTCACCAAACTACAATTCTCATGATTCTGTAACATTAAGCCACGACAGATATACTTCTGTCAAGCATCATGAATTCTACAGTGTAGATTAGTGGTTCCCAAACTTATTTGGTCTACCACCCACTTTCCAGAAAAAAAATATTACTCAACACTCCCTGGAAATTATTTTTTAAAATTTTTTAATAGCAGTTAAACAGAGAGATATATGTATTAAGTTTTCTACCTTTTTCATAAAATATAGTAAAGAAAAGTGTAAATTAGAAACATCGAAGTTTGAAATTATGAATGTAGAAAAAATAAAAAATGAATTAATATTTTTGTAATTTTTTGAAACAAACTAAAATAAATACTAATGAAATAAATAAACATGATATTAATTGTAAAGCACATATAATTATTACAAAATAAATAAATAATATTCACCAATTATAGTCGTACTATTTGTTAGTTAACTTTAACTTGTCACAATCACAACAATCTAACTTAGAGTTATATTACGCCATAATTTTCCCGGAATAATTACGGTAAATCTCCTGATTTATAGCGAGCTCCAAAATTTGCTGGTAGTATTGCTGCCGCCGTTCCAGGCTTTGGTCTTGCGACTGACCAATGGCACGAGAGGCAGTTGCCTGCAGCAATGCTCGTAGTGCTCATGTGTTTTGGAACGGCAATTCAGTCGCACCACGTGAACAGTAGCAGTGCGTGATTGCACATACCTCAATGCAAGTGAGGGAGTATGCGGGAACTGAGCCAACATCCAGTACGTTGTTCAAAGAAAAATTAAGCGTTATGAGCGGAATACATAAATCAGTTTTTCTAAATCTTCTCTTCTTTCTTTTATGCTTTCACTGCTCCCTTACAGTTATCCATCGCCCCCCAAAAGCACCTGTGGCCATCATCGACCCCCTGGATCATTGGTGTAGATGCACCCCGAGATGAGGAGCCTAAAACCTTCTTCTAGGAAACATTATTTAAAAAGATTGATACAGCCCATCCGTTCTTCACACAGAATGAAATTATCTTTGGATTCTGGGGTCTTTTGTGGGATGTGGGAAAGCACATTCATCTCTGGCAGAGCGTCCAAAGCAAATTAATAATGTTCAGGGTCTTCATTTACTTTCCTGCCAGCACATCTAGGTGCTTTGCTTAACACAAAGGTAGCAATGTCTGAGTCAATCATCCACTTGAAGGAAATATAAGGTACTTGACCTGACAACCACCTTCATACAGCGACATCCATATCGGTGCAGCCGTTGCCTAGATACAGGGATATCCAACTGCAGGAAAATCTCATTTCCTGGGAAGATGGGCTATTCCCTCCTCCTAGGCAGTATTTAATATCAGATATTTACCATTATGTAGGCATTATATTTCGGTACTTTGTCCTAGAGGAAGACAGGAGGGGAATTTCCTTTTATCTACTGATTTAACACTTCTTCGTCTTAGATAAGATTCTAATTTAACCATCAATTTCCATTTGAAATACATATGTCCTGCTCCAGATACAAGTTAGGAATATGTTGAAAGGATATGACTTGGCACCACTTTAAATCAATCATTAAATGTGCTACTGGAAAGCACCCCACTCCACCCCAGGTTCACTTTATTTATTTGTGGTTCTGTTTGTTTATTTGCATCATCCTTACTAGATGTAGCAGGAATATTATTTGTACAGTCAGCCACATTCATAGGGGTTAGGGCAGCCACGGGCAAACTTGGGCCTTCCAGGTGTTTTGAACTTCAACTCCCACAATTCCTAACAGCCTCAGGCCCTTTCCTTATGTGCCGAAGGAACGTAATAAAAAAAGTATGAGAAGGATTGAGTGGCTTAGGAAATCAAGATTTGCTGAGATCTCCCAGATAAAAATGTGATCTAGTAAAAGTCAAGTTGTGTGTAAACATCACAACAAGCTATATGGCCAGAAGAAATAAGTATCCCTAAAGAAGTAGCAAAATTGGAGCTTTGTAAGTGCCTGTGGACACACTGGAAAACCCACACCATTGTAAAAATGCAATGTTCTCTAAAAATCAGGGCAAAAAGTCAAATTAAAGCCCAAAAGCCCCAAAACAGGGAGTGTAATTGTGTGTGTAGCTGTAGGTTTTTTAAAAATCCATTGATAGATCTATTTGATCTTTTCCAGCACCACTGAGTCAGGATCTACACTACCACGTAATTCAATTTTTGAATGCAGATTAACTATTTTGAACTGGATTATATCAGTTTACACTGCCATACAATCCAGTTCAATGCAAAACCTGGATTATCATAGAATCATAGAGTTGGAAGAGACCTCGTGGACCATCCAGTCCAACCCCCTGCCAAGAAGCAGGAAAATCGCATTCAAAAGCCCCCAAAGAAGGAGCCTCCACCACACTCCTGGGCAGAGAGTTTCACTGCTGAACAGCTCTCATAGTTAGGAAGTTCTTCCTCATGTTCAGGTGGAATCTCCTTTTCTGTAGTTTGAAGCCATTGGAAGTGTAGATGGGGTCTGAAATTCACTGCTATATTGATAAATGGTGTGTAAGGAGAAACAATATCCCTTTGTCATGGGGCAAACAACAAAATTGTGTGATCTTACTGAGCTAGCATGGTACGGTGGTTTGAGTGTTGGACTAGGGTTCGAATCATTGTTCAGTCCTAGAAAACCTAAGAGGAAGCCTAGGAAGAAGGCAATGGCAAATCTCCTCAGAATTGATCTTGCCAAGAATATCTTATGACAAGGTTGCTGTATGTCAGGGTTAACTTGAAGGCATATAACAACTTTGAGATTCTTATCAAGGTTAATTCAAGGCATGGAGCATTTAAAGTATTCACGTTACTCAGTTGTTGACTATACTGCCCCATTCTAACATAGACTGGCCAAGACCCACCCAACACAGTGACCATTTATCTGTCTCTTTGCCCATTCTGGAATACAAACAAATCTCTGTTTTGTGTGAAACAAACAAAATAATTCTTCTGTGTATTCCATAGTTAAGTAAGCTTTGTACCCAATGCAATTCTAGGCAGCATCCACAGGAAGACTAGTGTCTAGACTCTTTCTGTGAAATGCTGGTGAGTATGGGCCCACCAGCTTTGTGCTTGAGGATCCATAGGTTTAAGAAGATTTACAAGAAGGTTAAGAGGTGAACACGATAGCCACATTAATATTTTAAAGAATATCACATTGACGATGGTGCAAGCTTGTTCTCAGCTTCTATAGATAATAGGACTTGGATTTTGGAAAGGCATGACCTTTTAGAGACCATAACCTTTTGGAAAACCAGGAATCTTCATAGCCATTTGGAAGCGTGACCCTTTTTGGAGATTAATTGGCATTCACACTATTTGGAATAATTGCAACCTTTTTGTAAAGTATGATCTTCCTGAGAAGAGTTAAATACTCGTTTGAAGGAATCTTCTCCTTAGTGGTAAACATCCACTAGTATTTATACAACGAAAATTAGGCTTCTCAGTTGTTAGATTGATATACCTGGTTATATCTCTGAACTGTCAGGAACAAAGATATGGCAATGCACAAAATATGTAGCAGATGTTCAGATTTACTTACAAAATTCATGTATTCAGCATACAGGTACATTTCTTATTGGTTGATTAAGTTTAAACAATCTGTTTTCTAAAGCATTCTGTTTTAGTCTCTTCTCTGTTACATACAGACGAACACTCTCTTCAGTCTAATACATTACCCAATATTGACTCAATAAAGACTGACTACTTAAAGCAGTATAGTGACACTACCACCTGCATACTAATGCTGCTGACTCCATAAACTGTACTGTACTCCTTCTGATGCAAACTGGCTTCTAAAATGGAGTCTCAGTCTGAATAGTCCCAGATCTAGTCACATGGTCTGCAGTCCCTCCCACAGCCTCAAACAAATAGAGTTAAGGAAAAACTGCATACTAAATCATATACATACAATATAGTAAGCAATCACAATTACGGTATATAAATAACAAATAACTAGTACAGGAGGCTTGTAGAAGGTTGCTATTTCCAACATTGTAGCAATGGGTTCAAATTGCAGGAAAAGACGTTTAACCTGAACTTTAGAACTTCCTGATGGTAAGAACTGTTCAAAAGTGGAATATGCTGCCTCAGAGCATGGTGGAGCCTCATTCTCTGGAGGTTTTTAAACAAAGTTTGGACAGCCATCTATCAGGAGTGCTTTAATTGTGTATTCCTACATGGCAGAATGGAGTTAGACTTGGAAGTCCTTGGGATCTCTTCCAACTTTACGATGCTACAAGGGAGACATTTTTTCAAGGTATTTGGGAACAAGAATATTTAGAGACAGAGTGGTGACTTTGGTTGGATTCTAGTGCCAATTTTGCTCCGTGGAACCTGTCTTTGGCTGCCATCCCTACTTTCTCATATTCAGTGGCAAATCATCAAATATTGAGTGACGGAGTTGGAAAGGGGCATTTTGAAAAAGAGGAGACACTTTTTAAAAATCTTGTCACTGAATTTTAATGTTTCAGAGCAGACCCATTTTTGTATTTCTTGTATTTTTGGCGAGGAGATCACAAAAATGGCCTTGGAGCGACATGTTCCCTATGGCTCGCTTATTCCCACACCTAATTTTAACTAGCAGAATGATGATATTCCGTAGCAAAGAACATTCATTATGTTCCTTTTCAGAGCTATGTTTTCAAATAATTAAAATAAGGGATAACCTTTTGCAAGAATAGATGTTTGGCACTCCTGCTGTCATCTTAATATAGCCTGTTGGCAATGTTGCATTAGATACATATTAGTGGAATAGGCTGAACTGACGGGAACACCATGAGCCTAAGGCTGGGCATAAATATAGCAGCCAAACAGGGAAGCAGAAGGGGCATCTGTGACCCACAACCCAGGATGTGCAAAGGAAACATATTCTGTTGGTGTTTCATTCAAAGTATTCCAAGTGCAGCCCATTTACAGATTGTGCATAGCTAGCTACCTAACAATAATGCTTATTCTCCACACATGGCAAAAATGGCTAGTGAACGACATCCATTTAACAATGAGCTCAATTGCATTCTATGGGGCTTAGGCCAAGTAAACACATCTAGGATGGCAGACTCACATCTTCTGCATTGATGTTTTCCACTCTGCTTAGGCCAAATTTAAATTGTGCATAATTTACACCCATCCTATGTAGCATATCTAAGAAAAGGCATAAAATGATATATCTAAAGAAATTGTGTTCAAGATTTTTGGTTGCCTTTCCTTATTTCCTTTCTTATTTAAAACATTTAAGAGACACCATATTATCTTTGGGTTGTTAAAGGCTTTTCGGGCTATATGGCCATGTTCTAGAGGCATTCTCTCCTTATTTTTTTGCCTGCATCTATGGTAAGCATCCTCAGAGGTTGTGAGGTCCTCACTATAACTTTGGATACAGAGCTGTGATGGCACAAGTGTCGCCACCTATCTGTAGAACTGTAAGTTGCAGGATTTGAACTGTTCTATCATGCCTGATTTTGCCTTTTTACCCTGTAAATGTATAGTTGGATTGATTGGCTATTTATAGCTGTCAATCAATGTTGTTTGCACCAGTTGAATTGCTCCCCCTGCTCAATTGTTTGACCCCACCTCTTCCTAGAGAGCAGGACAGTGTTTCCTTTTCCATTCCACCATCAAACTTTCTATCAGATGGACGTGAGAGAGGGACTTGGCTCTAAAGCCCTTGATTAAGTTACCTCTCAGCACCAATTCTGAGGTTCTTACCCTTGAGACTTATGCTTCATGTTCAGATCAACCTGGATGATGTTGAGAAGTCTCAAGCGCCTTCAAACCAGTTCTTTGGCACCAGAGGAAGGTTTTGTGCCTTCAAAATATAGGCCATTGGAATTGGGGTTGTGATTATTCCGATATTCACAGCCATTGAGAAAGAGGGACCTGGAAAGGCTTCTCAGCTGCAAAACTCCTTGGACCAACCAGAGACTGTAATGTATATTATCCTTTACCCCTTTGAAACTACCAGCTTATTGCCTTAAAGCAGGGGTCAGGAACCTTCGGCCCTCCAGGTGTGGTGGACTTCAACTCCCACAATTCCTTGAGGCCAAGGTAAGCCTTTGGGGCGAATGCCGAGCCTCAAGGAATTGTGGGAGTTGAAGTCCACCACACCTGGAGGGCCGAAGGTTCCCCATGCCTGCCTTAAAGGGATAACTCTTTGTGAACAATTAAACCTATTTTGAGTTATCTACAGTGTTTTGGTCTTCCAGTTCCAGTTTTCCTAAAGGAGGGCAAGAAGCAATCCCCTGGAGGAAAGATGTCACGTCCATGCATTTTTCACTAAGAGTTATAGCCACCAGACATGACGGCACATTACTTAAAAGATTTATTATCTTTGGGTTGTTGTTGACTTTTCGGGCTATATGGCCATGTTCTAGAGGCATTCTCTCCTGATGTTTTGCCTGCATCTATGGCAAGCATCCTCAGAGGTTATGAGGTCCTCAGTATAACTTTGCACTATAACTTTGGATACAGAGCAATAGTAAAATCCAAGGGAACTAGCTGGGGCCAAGTTGTCAGAGGAATGACTTCATGAATGGACCCAGGTCATGGAGGGCTATATAAGTTGTTACCTGTACTTTGGATTGTGTTTGGAAACAAGATTGTAAATAGTGATATGGTTTCAATCAAAGAGTTTTGTATTTCCTATATTCAGAAGTCCAGGTGCAACATATTAGAAGCACTGCAGTTTCTGAACAGTTTCTAAGAACAGCCTCCCATAGAGTGGGATTTAATGAAGGCATGTGTCACCACAGCTTAGTCTGGAGCTTCTAGGAATGGGCACAGCTGGGCACTAGTTTTAGCTGTGCAAAAGCACCCCTGGCCACTGCTGAAACTTGAGCATCCGGGCTCAGATCCTAGTCCATGAATCCACCCAAACAGCAAACCTGAGACTGCAGGGAATATGAAAGCCCATCCAGGTCAGGCTGAATCCCTATATCTTCATCTGTCTTTCAAATGATCAAGATCACATCTATTTTTTTTATTTTGTCTGCCCTCATCTAGTCTGTCATTGACACCTGGCACAGGTTTTGTACTGAGACAGTGTCCTTGAAATTGGATGGAAAGGAGAGATACTGAACCTCAAGGTAGGTTTGTTTAGAAGAGAGTTGGCATCGTCTTCCTTTGAGGCTGAGAGAGTGTGACATGCCCAAGGCCATCCAGTGGTTTTCCATTGTCGAATGAGGAGTCAGATTCATAGTCTAAAGCTCAAATTATTACATGAAACTAGTTCCACTAAAACTGCTGCAAAACAGGTTTTCTCCCAAGTTCTGCCCAGAGATGTGCCCCAAAAGGACATTATTGTTGAGGGTATCAACAGTCCAGCAGGATCTTGTCTCATTCCCAGTGAAGATCATCCACCAAGGCAACCAAAGTTGTCCCCATCTCATAAGAAGTCCTAAATCAGATTGAAATGAATCTAGATAATCCATCTCATCCGGGAACCACTGAAGTTTCCTTGTAAACCAAGTGCAATTCAAAATATCTACAGTCTTATAAAAATACACTTTCCACCATAAATAACCTGCTGGTGCTGTTTTTTCCCCCAGTACATGCATCACATGTACTTAAGGTTCGGAAATACTTAGTTAAGAATTAATTTGCTGCCTCTGATTCATTATAATGTTCTGCAGCAAATGAAGCATTAATTATTTTAATCATTTAATGCCAGCACCATGAATTTAGAGTAGCAATTAATGGCTTGTGATACAAGAATTCATCACTGCCGTTTTAGTAATTTTAAATATTTGTTTTAAATAGTCGCTGTTTAACTAATTATTCCAAAAATTAATGTTATGACTTCTTGGCAAATTCTCCCTTAATCTGATGATTTAATATGAGAACTAACAGTAACATTCCCAAACCGCTTTGAGCCCCCCCCCCCCCAGGGGTGAGAAAGGCGGTATATAAATACTGTAAATAAATAATAAATAAATGTATTCTGTGAATGTCTCCTGAATGACATAGAGCCCTATAGAATGTGGAAACTGCTCTTGATTTCATCCCTATGTCTTCAGTCTAGTGCTATTTGGGTCTCTTTTTAGAAAGAGAAAGCGGGCTAGAAATATTTTTTTTTGTGTGGGTCAGGAGTGACTTGAGAGACTACAAGTTGCTTCTGGCGTAAGAGCATTGGCCATCTGCAAGGACGTTGACACACGGATGTTTTACTATCCTGTGAGAGGTTTATCTTATTTCCCGCATGAGAAGCTGGAGCTGACAAACAGGAGCTCACCCCTGCTCCCCAGATTCAAACCACTGACCTTTCGATCAGCAGTCCTACTAGTACAAAGGTTTAACCCATTGCACCACTGTTGTGTGTGTGTGTGTTTTTTCTTCTTCTTCTTCTTCTTCTTCTTCTTATTATTATTATTATTATTATTTGAAACACAACAAGATGAGTCCACAGCAGACAAAATCACTCTGCTGGCTGTTGTACTGGATCACACATCGGACACTTCCCAAGTGTCTAAGACTGTGTGATGTATCGGCAAATAATGCATGTAGATTCCAGTAAGGTGGCCTTCTGCAGCTGGCAGATGGTAATTTTGTCAGCGCCGATTGTGTTTAAGTGCAGGCCAAGGTCTGTAGGCACTGCACCCAGTGTGACGATCACCACTGAGATCACCTTTACTGGCTTGTGCCACAATCTTTGCAGTTCAATCTTTAAATCCTCCTATCGTGTCAGCTTTTCCAATTGTTTCTCTTCAATCCTGCTGTTGTTTCTCTTCAACCCTGCTAATAATAATAATAATAATAATATGCATGTGTAATATTGAATTGAATTCTGGGTCTCCTTCTCTCTCTTCCTCATCCCTAGATTGGTGTTCATGTCGGAGAATATAATTTAAAAAGATGCTTTGCTCTTGTGTGCCTTCAAATAGTTTCCGACTTACAGTGACCCTATCATGTTTTGGGGGGTTTTTTTGTTGAAATTGTGTGACTCAGCCAAAGTTGCAAGTCAGTTTTATTAATCTTGAGGCAAATGGGAACACAGGCCCTGGACAGTCCAGATGCCACTTTATAGCCCTTCGCTTTGAACAAAGACCAAAAGGACACACTGCCTTTCACAGACTTAGCCTACAATTGCACATTTGTGTTTGCTTTGGCAGTGTGCTTTAACCGGGTTAAGCAAGTATAAACATTGATCACAAGAGGTGAGGGCCAGGCCTTGACATAAGTAAGCAAAGTCTAGGGAGGCCAAAAGATCAGCTCATATCCTCAAACTGCACTTGTAAGCACATTTTTGGTTCACCTTGAATATCTTTTAAGGCCCTTGCAGAAAGGTTTTCTGTTTATCTCAGATTATCTGGCAGTGTGGACTCATATAATCCAGTTTAAAGAAGAAAACCTGGCATCAGATCCTGGGATATAGGGCCTGTCTGCAAGGGCCCTTAGATATTTAGTAGATACTATTAACCAACCTTCACATTTGGTTTCCTTGCATAGTGCTATTATTAGTTTGTAATGATCACAAAGGAGGCCTTAACAATTTCAGGGTGTGCTTATGTAGAACTTCCTTTTATTTGAATGACTGTGTCTACTTTTGTCTCCACAATGGAGCAGAGAACACGAATTCAAGCTGAGTTTTGGACACTGCCCAGTCTGTATACATACTCTCCCAAGTGGAAACTATAGCACATTAACATGGCAACGTAGGGAATTCTTTTTCATGCTCTCTGTTTGTGGACATTGTCTGCTTTAGCCACTGACATTTAGTGCCAGTAGATTGTGGGCATCCTGTTTCAATCACAAATTATCCACAATTTATGCAATCTCAAGAATCTGGCTCAGGTGTTTTGACAGTGCCAGTAGTTTGTGTGCACCCTGTTTCAATCACAAATTACCCACAATTTATGCAATCTCAAGGATCTGGCTCTAAGTTATTTGACAGATCATATTTCCCCATATTCCTTGATTTCATATTTCTGTGTATGGTTGTGAAAGCTGAAAAGTGAAGGAAGTGTTTGGGTTGAGGGAAAAACCTGGGAGAAAGTGGGTTAAAATAACCCGCTTTCTCACAGGTTTCTGCCCTGTCTGGAAGGGCCCTAAAAGAAATCATCTACAAGTGCACTTAATCAAAATGGACTAATAATTGAATGTTTTTTTTTTTCATGTCAGGAGCAACTTGAGAAACTGCACGTCACTTCTGGTGTGAGAGAATTGGTTGTCTGCAAGGACATTGTCCAAGGGATGCCTGGATGTTTTACTATCCTGTCGGAGGCTTCTCTCATGTCCCCGCCTAAGAAGCTGGAGCTGACAGATGGGAGCTCACCCCGCTCCCTGAATTCCAACCGCCGACCTTTTGGTCAGTGTGCCGTCACACCCAGACCCTATAAAAATAAAACTAAGATGTGCTTCTCTCTTTGTCTGGGCGGACCGCACGGGTCTTTCTTTAGAAGCTTGAGATTCCCAGCAACTGAGGTTACTACAGGTTTTGAACATCAAAACAGAATATTTATTTCTCAAAGTCCTTGCAGACTTGGCACAGCTTGTCAAAGTTACCAACAAAACAGTCAATTGGTGAAACCATAGAGATTATCTTTCTTTCTTTTTTCCTTCAGTTATTGAGGCAACTCTTCCCCAAATGGTAGAAAATATTCTGGGATCCTTTCACCCTAACCCTGAGCTGCTATGGTTTAAAAAAACAGGTTTTTCCCTATCTATAGCTCAAAGTTAGCTTTGGAGATGAAGTAATGCTCAATAA
The DNA here is from genome assembly GCF_037176765.1 of Anolis sagrei. Lineage (NCBI taxonomy): Eukaryota > Metazoa > Chordata > Lepidosauria > Squamata > Anolidae > Anolis > Anolis sagrei. The sequence continues at coordinate 324,027,768 of NC_090021.1, forward strand.
TATTCAATAACTCAATATCTGTCTATGACTCAATAAACTTCTCTATCTTTCTATCTATATGACTTAGTTACTCAATTAACTTTTCTATATCTCAGTTGCTATCTATAACTCAATTATATCTCAATTGCTATTCTATCTATCTATCTATCTATCTATCTCAATTAGCTTCTTTATCTATATAACTCAATCATATCTCAATTTCTATATAACTCAATCGTACTTACAATGATTTTTTTCAGAGCTACCTGCCTGATCAACAGCACATCTGAAACTTTCTTTCTCTACACTGAAGGAGGCAGGGAAGATTCCAAAATGGAGACCTCAAACCCTAGGAAAAAGGGCGGTCTCTAAACCCAAAGAGATACTTTCCTAAACCAATAGCTGCAAAAGGGCCTGCAGGCTGGCTTTGCAGACTCTGATACTGTTTAACTTCCAGGGTGCTGCTGGTTCTGTAGCAGCCCTGGGGAAATGCAAAAGAACACTATCCCATGCAACTAAAAGGTAATGCAAACTATGCTCCTGGAAGACGGAACAGTCAGCAATCCTGCCAGAACAAGGCTTTATTGAATGGATTAAAAATATCCAATTCATGAAAGAATAGTGTACTGGACATTATTTTTTATTGTGCTTTTCAAATTAAACTGCCAAAAATACATTAACAACAGCTACAATGTTGAAACAAGTTTTTTTCATCACAGTCTCTGAACTGTGTAGAAGAGGAGAAAATTCTCTTGTTTTCTATCTAACTGATAAGTGGTGCAATTAGGCCATTTTACACTTGGATTGATTATTATATATAGAGAGACACACACGCCACTTTGGTGGTAATGACTGAAATCCAGTTGTTATTCTCAAGCAGAGTAGACCTTTTGAAGTAATTACTAAATAGTCAGTAAACTCTTCTGCAAATCCTATTGATTAAACTGATCAATTGTAGCTCTCGTTGGGAGTACCAATTGAGCTTAGTTTCTGGCATTCTGTTACCGATATACACAAGCATAAGTCATGGTACGCAAGTAGAGTGAATTATCTGCCAAAGTGCAAAATATATATTCTGCTGAGCATGGTGGAAGTGAAGTTGTGCATACACCAACATCATGCCTTGCACATTACATGTTGTGTATTGAGCACAGCGTTGTGGTACACATGCCCATTTACACTAACCATTTATTGCAGTTCAAAACTACCTTCAAACAGTGGCGACCAGACAACAAAATCCCACAAAAAGATATGGAAGAAAGTCCTTAATGTGCATGCATTAGCACTCTGTGGTTTGTGTGATCACCATCTGGGCCACAAACTGGTTGCAGGATTCCCTAATTTTTAAAAGAGAAAAATGGCATGTTGTTGCTGTTACATATATATAGACATGCATAGGTCATGGTGTGTTTGTGGGGTAAATTATTACCAGTCTTCTTGTCAGTATCATTACATAGATGTAATAATAATAAAAAATTGGCATAGTAAAACCACCTTCTTCAATGCTCTTTTGGAACTGCATTAAATTTTCTATTTTTTTTTGTCTCAGGAATGATTTGAGAAACTGCAAGTCGCTTCTGGTGTGAGAGAATTGGCCGTCTGCAAGGGACACCCGGATGTGTTGATGTTTTATCATCCTTGTGGGAGACTTCTCTCATGTCCCCACGTGGGGAGCTGGAGCTGACAGAGGGAGCTCATCCACGCTCTTCCCAGATTCAAACCTCCAACCTGCCGGCACAAGGGTTTAACCCATTGCGCCACTGGGGGCCCCTACTGCATTAAATGATCAGAATAGATGAGGCCTGTGTCACTGACATGTATTGTCCAATGATGGCATCCCTTATGAGGGATTGCTTAATGCTGGCATCTATTTGTAATATGCTGACAGTATTTCACATTGCTTCCAAAGTATCATTCTTGCATCAAAATGAGGTAAGCAATTTAAAAGGACCCTATGCCAACTTTGTCAAATAGTGTTTGGGGACTTTATCACACCAGCCTGTTCTTCTAAAATGTGGTTTAAGCAAAGGGAAATGTAATGTTATTGAAATTGTCATCTTCACAGTTTTCGGTAACTGCAAAATGCTGGCATTTTGTTGATGCAAATTTCCATAATCAGTCTTTTGCACAGTCTCACTTACTACCCATATTTTCACTACTCAGTGCATATGCCCCCCCCCCCCCGTTTTGCTGAAATAGTGTAGTTACAGAGTGTTGTTCTTCTCACAAGATTTTTCTCTACTTTGCAATATTAGGACTGCTGCTGAAGGACATTATTGCACAAGGAAGAGTGGTAGTAGAACATTGCTACTGGATGCATTGACATCCCTGTCGTGATTCAAGCTCAATGTGACAATGGCAATGTGACAATTCAGTAAGCCCCTTCCAAGAGTATTTTCATCCTATTGCAATTGTGGGTTGCCCTAAGACTTAACTTTGTGTTTGTATCTAGTCCCACTTTTGGCCACTCCCTGCTGCTCAGCATTTTTGTTTTACTGACGACTTGAAGGGCGGCATGTGGCCCTTGGCCCACATCTTGCACACAGTTCTAGCCAACGAAGCATGCTGTTTGCAAGCATAGGCATGTATTTCTTCCGCAAATCCAGCTCTGATTAAAACATTTGAATAGGCAATGAAACAACCTCAGTCCAGAGTAACATTCCATACCATATGTGGTTTATTTATTTTATGTATTCATTATTTGGATTTGTGCCCCTTCCTGTCTTAAGGGCTGAGGGCAGCTATCAAAAAGGTGACTAAAAACAAATAATTTCTTGGCAACTTAAACACTAACAAATGTATTAAACTTTCATCAGCTGGAGTTCATTTCCTCAGATGTATGATTGAGGGACATATTTGAGTTCATGCCCATTGAAAACCACACACAGACACATCATAAATAAACCCAGGAAAACGAAAGCTTAGGAACAGTAGAAATATGAGAACAAAGCAGGTGGCTGAATATAATTTTAAATTCCTAGAGTCAATCATTCATTTTTCCAGTGGTCCTTGGACAGTGAAGAGCAGGCATTTTCTAGTCTTTCCGATCCCATTCACAGCTTCATAGAAATGTTAATCATCCCAGCAGACTTCAAGGATGCCACCATCACCACCCTTTTCAAAAAGGGGAAAAGAACAGATGGTGGAAACATGGCCAAAGAGGTTCTCTTACAAATCCCACAACAACAAACCAGGGATGAGCTTGCAGCACTGTCTAGTTTGGAAGAAGTTAACAATAACATTAACTAACAAAAAAATAACAAAGCCAGTGGACCTGATGGGATCCCTGCTAAAGTCTTTAAAGAGGGTGGACCTGAGCTGACACAACAACTCCACCAGCTCATTGAAAAATGTGGGTGACCGAGAAAATCCCAGCAGACTTCAAGCATGTCACCATCATCACCCTTTCCAAAAAAGAGGAAAGAATAGATGGTGGAAACTCCCTTCTAATCTCCGCTGGGAAAATCCTCGCAATAGTCTTTGCAAACCACCTTCACCCTCTCAGAATCCCAGAACGGCTTCCATCCCTCCAGAGGAACAGTGGACATGATCTTCGCTGCATGACAGCTGCAAGAAAAATGCAGGGAACAAAATCAACCTCTGTACATGGCATTCAATGACCTTGCAAAGGCATTCAACACAGTGAATCGCAGTGCTCTCTGGACCATTCCCCCAAAAATCAGATGCTCTGACAAATTTATGAACATCCTGCAGCTCCTCCACGATGATACGATGGCAACAGTCTTGGACAGCAATGACTCTGAAAATGACCTATTTTAGGTGAATCAGGTGTCAAACAGGGATCTGTTATTGCCCCAAACTTATTTTCCATCTTCATCGCTATGATACTTCATCTTGTTGATGAGAAGCTTCCCACTGGTGTGGAAATCGTCTATCAGACAGATGGCAAACTATTTAACCTCAGCAGATTGAAAACCAAAACCAAAGTCTGTTATAGAATTCCAATATGATGATGACAAGGTAGTCTGTGCTCATTCAGAAGAGATCTACAAGCCATTTCCACTACGTTGGCAGCCATTTCTCCACAAAAATCAACATCGACACTAAAATACAACACCACCTGAGCTGTCTGAGTGTAGCTTTTTTCTGAATGAAGCAAAGAGTGTTTGAGGATAGGGACATCTTTGTGGTGGTGGGAAATTAAATGAACGGTCATTGATGTATTTAAAGTGTCATTCCATTTATTGATCTTCCCCAAGCGGGACATGATCGGAAAGGAATGCAGTGTGGCATTGGGCATTGAGCTCAGGATGAGCTTAATGGTTTAGTTCTAGTGGACAAAATGGGATTAATCCAAAGTGCACAATAGGCATTTGAAGATGATGACCATTTCATCTTCTAACACAATTTCAACAGGTGTTAGAAGGGTGAGGCTAGCTTTGGGCATGGGGGATGGATTGTTTCCACAGATAACCCCAATCTTAACAAGGAAAGCAGGAAGAGGACTCCAGGGCACAAGTTTTATGGTGTGCTATCCTCATGTCTCCCAGTCTATTGTGAGGGTATTATGGAAATTTGAAGGGTCATTTCCAGATGTCCAGCTGTGTTAAGCAAAATGCCAAGGATAATCCATGAAATGGGTTTACTATAGGACAAGGTGTGCTTTGCTGTATGTCCCAATGGGGCCACATCTTATGCTTCATATATTTTATATAAATCATAATTGGGGGAGAGGGTCTGATTTCTCACTAACACCCTCCCTTAAGAGAACTTACCGTTGCCAACCCTGGCATTTGTTGTTTTATTAAAACCCATTGGGCGCAATAGATTTTGTCAAAATTGGCACATGTGGTTTTCAAAAGTCTTAACATGTTTTACCTGGCTTTAAAAAATATGAATTTTAAATTCTGTATTCTGAGACCAGCAGTTGGATTTAGATCTGGGAGTTTAGAAAACACAAGATTCAAGTTTCCCTTTTGTTTTCCTGACTGGAAAATGTACAGGTAACAGAAAGGGAAACCTAAAAAAATGCAGTACAGTGTACCTTCATTACCAACATCTTGAATTCACTTTCATTTCTTCACTTGATGGTTCAGTTTTAGTTTTAGACTGTATTGCTTTGTCACTGTATGTCTAAACAGAAACTAAATACCAAACCCACCCTTCTTTACCTCTTGCTTTATTTAAATACAGAGTACATTTTGTGTCACGGAAATTCTAGGAACCCAACCTTTCTCAAACATAGGCAAAATAGTATAGTGGTTTGAGTGTTGAACAAGGATACATGGAAAACCACTGAGTGACCTTGGGCAAGTCACACTTTCTCAAAGATGGCAATGAGGGTCCTTGTCTGAACAATCTCCCTCTCTCCCCAGAAAAACCCATGATAGGCTCACTTTAGGGTCACCAGAAACCCACGATTACCCAAGATCAACACCTTTGTCCCTTAAGTCCTGCACCTTTGTTTCCTAAGATTCATATCTTTGTTCAGCATGGAACTGGACATTTGAGCTCATCAAAATCTCATCAATATATCCTTACCATTTGTTTTCCCTGGACTGTAACCTCCCAGGAGCCAATCCTCTGCTGCCATTCCCCCTCCCAGCCAATCCCAGCACAGATCCTAGCTTACCCCTTTTTTCAAACAATCAGGGGAGGGAGTGGAAATCTGAATAGCCGTCAGAACTGTATAAGATGTCTTGTATTTCTCTGTATATTTATGCTTATACATTTTAAAGAAAAATTGCTATACTTGCATCCTTTTGGGCAAAACCTCTGCGGCTGTTCTTCAACCTGGTGAGTTGGTTTCTCTGTCCTGGCCTATCTGGTTTAGCATGTGCCCTCCAGGCTCAAACTCTCTACCCCAGTGGTTCTCAACCTTCCTAACCCCTTAATACAGTTCCTCACGTTTTGGTGACCCCCAACCATAAAATTATTTTCATTGCTACTTTATAACTGTAATTTTGCTATTGTTATGAATCATAATGTAAATATCTGATATGAAGAATGTATTTTCATTAACTGGACAAAATTTGGCACAAATACCGAATATGCCCAAATTTGAATACTGGTAGGGTTTTGGGGGGGGGGGGGGGGGTTGATTTTGTCATTTGGGAGTCATAGTTGCTGGGATCTATAGTTAACCTACAATCAAAGAGCATTCTGAACTCCATCAACAATGGAATTGAACCAAACTTGCCACACAGAACTCCCATGACCAATAGAAAATACTTGAAGGGTTTGGTGGGCACTGAGCTTGAGTTCTGGAGTTGTAGTTCACCTACATCCAGAGAGCATTGTGGATTCAGACAATGATGGATCTGGACCAAACTTGGCATGAATACCCAATATGCCGAAATGTGAACACTGGTGGAGTTTGGGGGAAATTGAGCTTGACATTTAGGAGATGTAATTGCTGAGATTTATAGTTCACCTAGAAAGACCATTCTGAACCCCACCAATGATAGTATTGGGCCAAACTTCCCATACAAAACCCCCATGACCAGAAAATACTGTGTTTTCCGATGGTTTTTGGTGACCCCTTCATGACCCTCCCTAGGGGTCCCGACCTCCAGATTCAGAAACGCTGCTCTAATCGCTGTCCTAGCTTAATCACTGCACTAGCATGCTATGCCTTTGTTTTAAAAGTATAAGAAAGGAGCAATTGATAATGTTGATAAAGTGAAAGACCACAATTTTAAATTAAGTAAATATTTTTGCAGTAGAATTCAACTTTTTTCAATTGTATAGCATGTTACAAAAGCAAAAGGCTAGCTCATTGGTTTGCTCTCTGGCACCGAAACTAATGCTGGGATGTAAATAAAACAAATACGTAATAAATAAATTACACTTTTGCAATACAGTCTATAGTTTCTTAAAGTCATTAAGGAAATAATACTGTAACATCAGTTGGTTGAGTAATATATTTTTTGTTGTTATTGAGTTACTTGCAAGCAAATACAGATATTACCCTCTACAGACAACATTAAGTTACTGCAGAGTTGATGTGATGATTTATTTCTTCCTTGTCAAGGCCTGGCACTTTCCTGCCCTTAAGTGGGCTACGTTTTCTGATGTTATTGAGAAATTAGACCCCCCCCCCATCCCCAACAATATGAATTATATAACATATATGATTTATTATCTGTGGATATATGGCAAGCACGTTGGATTTTTTTCTCTTTGCCTGCAATTAACCTTTCATTAATATAATCTCCTTTTCTCTCCATAAGGAGAGAAAATACTGGGATGTTCCTTGGTCATATGTGTCTCAGTTTTCATTTGTGAAATGTTTATTGCTATGATACAATGTGTAGCTAATGAACCTACCAGACCCCTTAATGGTTTGCCTTTGAATGCCAGCTGTGCTATACTTCTCACATACACAGAGACCATGGAAAGTTGCCCTTGTTTTGGCTCTTTAAGCACACAGCATTCCCCTGACCACCTGCTTGCACCAAGCCACCGATTAGTTCTCCATTTAATATTAACACAAATGAGCCTTTATTTGCCCAGTGTGAGGGAAGGGCCGTTCTTGGTACAGAGGTCTTCCATGTTGTGAAACATGCCAAAATCTTGGCTAACGGAACAGCAGGTTTCACAATGCTCTCTACCTGCAGAGCATTTTAATTAAGAGAAAGGGAAGCTTTTGATCATGACGACAACATCACACAGGGGTGAGAGCTGAAAGCATTTTGTATGTTTTAATGACAGGTTACATATCGGCTTGCACAAAATCTGTGGGCAACAACAAATGGATGTTGTTTCTGTCCACTTGTTCCTGCTGAAAAGCTTTGAAATTGCTCAACAATTTTTCAGGTGTAGTTCTGCCATGCCTAGACCGGGTTCACATGGTTTTTAATTTAACCCAAATTGTTAATAGATAAATTCTACTACTAAGGTCATCCTGCTGCCTCCTTCAACTGAATTATCCACACTGCTTTGGGTCAGTGTTGCCAGTTTTAGCAAGTTATATTTTATGTATTTCTAAAGTAAGTTGTTATTCTTAGATCTCAAAATTATGAATTATGATATGTGGTTCCATTGGGACATACAGCAAGCCTGCACTACCTTACCATTTCATGAATTTCCCCATGAATGTTGCTCCATCACACCTCAGACCTCAGGATGTAATCATAATTATTATAATCCCCTCACAATTTCCTGGGAAGACTCTGGGGACACACAATGGGTTTGCGCAAGAGCCTCTGAGTCTTCTGTATTTCACCCTGATATGATTTGCTTTATTCCTGGGAACTCTTCCTTATCCCTACCACCAGACCAGACCCCTCCCTAGTGTTCCCATTGAAATGGTCAACCTTCTAAGCACCCTTTTGTTTTTGTAGAGTGACATACATTATATTGATGGGAGCTGGGATATCAAAGCCCATTTGAGCCCATTATTGCATGTCCCACCACATTTCTTTCTGATTCCACCCCTCTCATGGCCGGATCAATATACTGATGCAATCTTCAAAATAATCAAATGACAGTTTATTGAACTTTCCTGCCAAGATGGGGACCAATCAGCAATGATGTTTTACAGAGCTCCGGACCAACTGGGGAGCAGATCCTAGCTGGACACTTTCTAAACTAAACAGAACAGCATGCTAGTCTTGAATAGCTGATGAAATAAAATAAATATGCTATGTGTTTGCAATTGTAGTATGTGAGTTCTTTGGGGTGTTGTCTCCTGACATACTCTTTGGCCACAGAGAATAAAGCCTTTGATTTTGCCTTCAACCCACCTGCGTCTCATCTGGCCATCTGGGAAGCTTGACACACCGGGCTCCAAACCCGTAGTTCTTGTGGTAGCTGAAATCACACAACAGTTTCAAGTGGTTTTGTACTAAGTCAAGTTACAAGCAATTTTGAAATAACTTGTGTCACTGGTTCAGGGCTTGGAAATGTGGTTTTATAGAGTTCCCAGAACCCCCCTGCCAACCATTAGCTATTCTGTGTACAAAATTTGGGCATATGTAATCCAAAACAATTACGGTGCCAAGAGATTAGAACAAACATGCAAGAATAAAGATATACTGACTAGAGTTCCTTGTAGGTAGGTGATTTGAAATAAGGTGGCTCCCCAGACTTGTTGATTATAAGCTATAAAGAACTGCCAAAAATCAATGCCCAAGCAATGGGTGTGACAATTGTCATTACCAAGCAGCAAAGGTTACACCTGCTGTATTTGCACCTACCATTGAGAGGCGCAGTGGCAATCCAATGGGGACACTAGATGCATGTGGCAAAACATATAGGTTTGTTTTTTTTTTGTCGTGTCAGGAGTGACTTAAAACTGCAAGTAGCTTCTGGTGTGAGAGAATTGGCCGTCTGCAAGGACGTTGCCCAGGGGACGCCCGGATGATTTGATGTTTTTATTATCCTTGTGGGAGGCTTCTCTCATGTCCCCGTATGAGGAGCTGGAGCTGATAGAGGGAGCTCATCCGCCTCTCCCTGGATTTGAACCTGTGACCTGTCAGTCCTGCTGGCACAGGTGTAGTGTTTAACCCACTACACCACTGGGGGCTCCACTAAAACAAATAGGATAAAAGTAGTTCTTATTGAATCAGCTTCTCACTGATTCAAAAGGTGTAGGACTGTAGATTCCCATACCATGGTTGCACCTTTTTTTCCTCCAAGAAAATGATCACTTCTGTTCATTCTTTTACAAACTTCCCCTTTTCTCTGCTCCATTTGGGCTGCATCTACACTGTAGAATTAATACAGTTTGACACCACTTTAACTGCCATGGCTCAACACTATGAAATCATAGGAGTTGTAGCTTGGTGAAGCACTAGCACTCTTTTCCAGAGAAGACCTTGTAAAACAATAACTCCCTTGATTCCATAGTATTAGTCATAGAAGTTATAATTGGTGTCAAACTGCATTAATTCTATAGTGTAGATGTGGCCTAGGTTACTAAATGCGCTTTAAGGCAAGAGCGGAGACCTCAATCTGGTTCTATGACTGCCATCTTCTGGATAATGACATGAACTGCATATGCAAACAAACTGCTTAAGGCAGAACAGTTGTCTTGATTTATGTGCGGGTTGCATTTCTGAACTCACAAGGTAAACTGAGGACACAAAACTGACATTGTACCCTGTCATATGATGCTGTGTGCATCCTGCTGCCAGTCTGCATCCCCCCCCCCCCAATAATTATCCATAATTCCCATCTATAGCTCCCAATCCTACAATCTTTCTGTCACTTACTTTGGTGTAATAGGTCCCTTCACATTCTGTGCTGCAGATGGATTTTTTAGAATAATAAAAAATTAAGGAACAGCAATAGTGCAAAAACACAGAGCTTGTGGGAGTGTGGAAGTACAATTGCTGAACTTCAATTAGGCAAATTGGAAGAATTACTCAATGAAAAGAGGTGCGATTTCAAGGGTGCAGAAAGCGGCATGTATCCATCACCAACAATAATGCAATTTTAGTGGACTCTCTCCTGGGCACACAGAAAACTGAGCGACTTGGAAGGCGCTGAACAGATTGCACTCTGGCACCACGAGATGCAGAGCCAACCTTAAGAAATGTGACCACAAAGTGGAGTCCACAACTTGCGAGTGTGGAGAAGAACAAACCACAGACCACTTACTACAATGCAACCTGAGTCCTGCCACATGCACAATGGAGGACCTTCTCAGAGCGACACCAGAGGCACTCCAAGTGGCCAGCTACTGGTCAAAGGACATTTAGGATGATGCCAAGTTTTAAAACTTTATTTGTGTTTTTAAATACATTACATTACCCTCAGTTCGCTTCTGACACGATAAATAAATAGTGGAATAATGGCACTGTGTGAAAAAGTCCTGGGTGAAGCGTTCTATAGGGAATTACTGGATACATGGGAAAAGTGATGGAACTGAAGAAACTACAAAATTAGTGATGCTATTCAACACACTTCCAGTTTTAAAGAGATTTAAGGCACAGTGAAGAAAGCTGATAAGATGATAATCAACTCATTTGAAATGCGTTGCTGGCCAGATGAGACTTCTATTATGCTCCTTTATATGAATTACTTCCAAAGGCAGTATGGTCCACTGGTCAGGAATAATGGGTATTATAGGCAGGAATCATGGTCAGAAATAATGGGATTTATAGCCCCAAAATATGGGAAGCAGCAGATTGCACCCACTTCTTCATCTGCATTTGGGCCGGAGGTTTAGCACAGCTGGCAACTCATCAGCAACTATAAGGTCTATCAACCGAAAAGTTGCAAGTTCAAAGCCCCTGGTTGGCGTGAGCGGCCGACCGTCAGCCCTGCTCACTGTTTACCTAAGCAGTTCGAAAACAGCTCTAGCTGTAATTAGAGAAATTAGGTACCGCTAAAAGTGGGGGAGGTGCTTTACAATGCCGTAAAGAAAAAGAAGATCAGAAAATGCTGGAATGAGGAAGTCCAATGGCACCCCCTATGGACTCAAGCCCAATCGTCCATAGCATTGAAACAACACCCCTTCTGTGCTGTCTATCTGTGTACTGTCTATACAACTGGCATTAAATGTTTGCCATGTATGTGTACTTGTGATCTGCCCTGAGTCCCCTTTGGGGTAAAAAAGTGTTGTTGTTGTTGTTGTTGTTGTTGTTGTTATTGTTATAGGCTTCAGTGCTGAAGGACAGAGAGGATGGAAATAGCTTTCACCTTCCACGGTTTCTTGGTGCTGGGAAATACTGGATCTGTTGAAGGTATAGGCCATATATCAAGGCTAGAAGCAATTTGCCTCATATTTTAAATATAGGTCATCACCAATAAGATCCTTTGCTGAATCTAGTCTGGAAGGCTATCCCATGCTATTCTTGACCTCTGCAAATATAGCGTTGCATCCCTGGAACTGGGGAAAGTTACTTCTTGGATTACAACTCTCAGAATCCTCCAGCCAGACATAATCACCAGCTGGGTGATTCTGGGAATTTGAGTCCAAAAAGGAACTTTCCTGAGCTCTTCTAATCTGATCCAAGCTTCCCTGTCATTCCAACTCAACATTACATGTGTTATAACCCAGAACATCTGAAGGTTATTCACAGCTGGTGTATTCTTTCTAGAATCATGGAAATGGAAATAAACACAAGAACCATTTAGTTCAGTGACATCCAACCTTTAGTCCCACAGGTGTTTGGGACTCCAACTCCCAGAAGCCCTGACCAGCTTGTCCAATTGGGAGCTGAAGTCCAAAACAGCTGGAGAACCAAAGGATGGACACTAATGATTTAGTCCAATACCCTACCTTGCCGAAATCCACAATTAAAACACAACTGGAAGAAGTCCATCCAACCTTTGTTTAAAGACCTCCAAAGCAGGAGAACTACCACCCTCCTTGGCAGTCTATTATATTGCTAAATAGCTCCTTCAATGTCATGGACTGCTTCCAGATAATCCTCTCATTTGTGGTTTGTTTGTAACATCTGAATGAGGCAATGAATGCACTCTGAGATTTAACTTGACGTTTAAATTGTGAATTATTTGACAGACTGTATCTTTCAAGTCTGCTCATGCCCTGAGATTCTCAGGAGAGGGCCTTCCTTCCATTTTTTTTGGTTGTGTCAGGAGCGACTTGAGAAACTGCAAGTCGCTTCTGGTGTGAGAGAATTGGCCGTCTGCAAGGACGTTGCCCAGGGGACGCCCGGATGATTTGATGTTTTCATCATCCTTGTGGGAGGCTTCTCTCATGTCCCCGCATGAGGAGCTGGAGTTGATAGAGGGAGCTCATCCGCCTCTCCCCGGATTTGAACCTGCGACCTGTCGGTCTTCAGACCTGCCATCACAGGGGTTTAACCCACTGCGCCATTGGGGTCTCCTTTCCTTCCATTCCTTCCATTGAAACAACTTCACAGATACGTTTGTGGGGATGCTAGATAGAGCCTTTTGGGGGTTACTTAGGCCCCTTCTGCACCGCTGAATAAAATCTCACATAAGAATAATCATCATCATCATCATCATCATACTCGGGATGGCTAACATGAGGTCAAGCCCAACACAGCAAAATAAAATACAATATGCAGACAACAAAAATCACATCAAAATAAAATACATACAGCAGCAAAATAGAGTAAACAAAGCAAAATAACATAATATAAAATCGAACACAATGGGCAGGCCAAATGGTCAAGGTAAAATGATAAAATCCTGTATGAGGTAGAAATAGAAGTGTATTTGGGGGGAGCCCAAAAGGATAAACAGTAGGGTTAAGCTTTCAGTTTAGGATGGGGGAAAGTGCATCATAGGGGCAACACTATAGATGGAACAAACAGAAAAAGGATAGATGGTCACTCTCCAAAGGCACATCGGAAAAGTTTTCAGATCTGCTTTGAACCGGAATATATGTCAGTGTGGACTCAATTAACCCATTTCAAAGCAGATATTGTGGGATTTTCTGCCTTGATATTACATGGCTGTGTGGAAGGACCCTTCGATTCTGGAACTCCTTTCTTAGGGAGGCTGGAAGTGTTCTCTCCTTGCTGTCCTTCAACATCAAGAGGTGCAGGATAGTCTTTTGAAAATGGAAGGATGTTTCCAGTTCACAAAGCCCTGGGTTAAATGCATGGGATCCTACTTAACTTAGTTTCATAAGTTTGCTCAGTTGGATGTTCTTGGGTCCCTCGTCTGCCTGTATACAGCCTGGAGACAGGGAATTAATTTGAGCCAAGCAGAATAAGCATCTATGGAAATAGGTGACTGGTTTCTATTTTTTTAAAGTGCAAGTCAGCACTTTTGATTGCCTTCCTTGCTTCCTGTCTGTGTCAGGAACAATTAAGTTAACAGTAGGTAACGAGTGAGAAGTACTTTAGGAAACGTTGGCAACTGAGCAGTGGAGCCAAGAGAGTTGATTGCCTTTCTTCCCAGTGCCCATTTATGCCACATCGGATACACTGTTCTTAGCAAGAGGAGGTGAAATTGGGACAGGGCTTTTCTATCTATGGCTGAACAGCTACAGAACTTGTTTCTCAGAGGTCAACCTGGGGCAAGCAATGGACTCTTGGTGCCTGGGAAGGGAGGAATAGAACACTTTCCCACCTATCGATCCTATGTCCATCCCTGTTTAGGACACCTCTGTGAATTAGGACTCTGGGGTGCTGGCCTAATCCATAGTGAGGAATTATGGAGATGGTGGAGGTGCTGTGTCTGAACAGGGCGCCTCTCCAGAGTTTTCTTTCCTTCTCCCCAAAACAAACAAACTTGTTTATATGGAAAAGCCTATATACAATACCCAGGTGCAGCTATTAGCTAAGTATTTAGGTATACAGTAGAGTCTCACTTATCCAACATAAACGGGCTGGCAGAATGTTGGATAAGTGAAAATGTTGGATAATAAGGAGGGATTAAGGAAAAGTCTATTAAATGTCAAATTACATCACAATTTGACAAATTAAGCACCAAAATACCATGTTTTACAACAAATCTGAAGGAAAAGCAGTTCAATACACGGTAACGTTGAAATCGCGGGGGAATTTAAAAGGGTCTTGCCCTGAAGGAAAGACCCTGCGGACCCACCAAAGAGGGCTCGCTACAATGGTGAGCAAAGAGAAGCCACAATTTAAAAGATTTTCCTAAGTTCCCAAAAGAAATCTCACCAAAGTTGAAGGAAGCGCCATTGAGAGGATTTTATTGCGATTCAGCTGGAAAGGATGCAAAGCTGCAATAATTCGCTAAACAAAGCTTAACGTGTACACAAATAAAAGCCTTTTTTATACAGAAACAGAGCTGTCAGATTTGACGAATCAGGAGAGAAGAAGGCGGGATGATAAGGAAACAATGGATTCTTGAGAGGATTATGAAGATAGGAAATGTCCAAGCAGCCAGCAAGTCCTGGGGGCCTGCGAGCCAGCCATTCCTATTGTTTTTGACTGGCTGTAATAAACGTCGATGTTTGGCAAGCCAGCCAGATCCGGATTTTCTGGGTGCTAAGATTTAGAAACAATGAGGGGGATTTTGGCTGAAGTTTCGGTGGAAGGAGATTTAAATGAGTAACAGGGAGCCTTTCCGAAGGCTCCCTTTGTCCTATCAAGATATGATTATCTGTGCCAAATGACCTCCTCCCCTGGGGGGACCAACTTCGAGCCCCAAAGGTCATGATCTATCGTTATTGTCCATGCAAAAAGTGTCTTTAGATAAGGGTCTTTTCAGCTGAGGATTTACTTCTTTCCAGGGTCACGGAGGGTGATTCCTTATATTTTTATACATTTTCCAATAAAGGGGAATTGGGCAAAAGGGTCAGGAAAAGGTCAGGTACACAGGGAGAAATATAGAAATCATGATATAGAAAACATACCCACTTATCCCTCCCCCCAGTGTCCCATAGAGGTTCAAGAGAGTACATAAGTGTAAAGGGAGGTGGTTTCTCAGTAATAAATGTGTTACTTTCTGCTATATATGAAGCATAGGGCATAAAACCTTGATTAAATGTACACACTATCTAACATGGGAAGGGTCCTTGTTGTTAGTGTCTTGGCAAATTGACCAAGGCTTAACCCTTATTATCCAGTATTATCCTTGTCCTTAGCAAAACTATAAGTTACTATCTTTTTTTGGGGGGGGGGGTCATGTTCAACTTCAACATTATGTAGTAATTACTGTATTTACAAATTTAACATCACAATGTATTGAAACAGCTGCATTGGATAATACAGAACGTTGGATGAGCGAAGGTTGGATAAGTGAGACTCTACCGTATGTAACTTGGGTTTTTCCTTGAAAGCATCAAGTTTCACCCAACGTACTGGATCAACATGTAATGTTGCTTGTCTTCAAAAGCGCCTCTGGCAAACCGTGATTTTGCATGCAGCCTGGGACCTAGTGTACTTTTCACCTTCAGTCCCACTTGGAGTTCTGTCTCCTGTGTGAGAGACACATTGGCTGAGACTGGGATGGGAAAAGTATGGCCTTCCAGAAAGTGATGGACTGCAACTCCCATCATTTCTCACTATTGGTCATGTTGGGGCTTGCCGACCAACAACATGAGGAGGAGCTCACCCTAAACTCAAGTTTAAGAATACGGTTTTCTCCGTAGAATTCTTTCTTTGCAGAGTTTTCAAGGATCATCACCATCATCACCCCTCCCGCTCCTCTTCTTTTTCTCCCTCTCCTTTTATTTTCTTTCCTGCCTTTGATTTGACTGGTTAAGTACTTGCCTCTCTCACCCTGACTGAATTATTTTGAATGAGTCCTTCAGCAATGGCTGTGTTCCACCCTTGGAATGGCTGGCTTCCAGGGCAACCAGATGACTCTTTCATTACACAGAGAGATGGACTGGAATGCCTGATGTATGAAAAAGAGATTGCTTGGAGGCATCTCCTTTGTTGCTGTTGCCTTTGGAATACAGCAGCTGCTTAACAATGAAGATTCAAATCCTAAATACTAAAAGATACAGCCAGATGTCAAATTTAAAAATAAAAGCTGCACTTGGTACATGGCTGCTGTGTTGGCTGATGCGATGGGTTTCCTAATGGGAAATAAGGCATCAGTCCAGCGTATCACATGACATGCCTACTAATCATCCACCAGCAACAGGTAAGCTGACCGGATTTCACCTTGAGCACCTCTGCAAGAGCAAGGATCTCATGCCAAGATGTTATTGGAGGCTGCATGCTTTCTCCTGCAGTCTCTTCCTGAGGCGTCACGTCCAACTCATCTGCCCTTTGAAGGTCAAGATCCTCCAGGTATTGTTTCAGATTGGTTTGTTCTCTTAGACTACAATTCTCAGGGTGCACCTACACTGTAGAATTAATGCAGTTTGACAGCACTTTGACTCCTTGGCTCAGTGCTATAGAATCCTGGATTTGTAGTTTGGTGGGGCACCAGCACTCTTTAGCAGAGAAAGGTAAACACTTTGTAAAACTACAACTCTCTTGATTTCATAGCATTGAACCATGGCAGTTAAAACTGCATTAATTCTATGGTATACATACAACATTCGACTCTCACTGCTGCCACATCCAGTCTGGGAATTATAACCCCAAAAAGATAACTTTAGTCAAACCTTATTTTCTCAAACTTTTTAAAAACAATCTTTGGCCACAAAAAAGGCAGCTGTGACAATCTGAGGAAATGCACTTATCAATGGGTACTCTTGGCAAAATCTGTTCAGAGTGGGTTTGCCCTTGCAAACCCACTCTGCATCTTCTTTGTTGTTGTTTATTCATTCACCCCCAGTCACTCCAAGGTTAACATCCATCTTGCCCTTGCTCAGCTCCTCTTCTTTTTCCTTCCATTTTCTCCAGTACAACTTGTTTAAGGTCACCCAATGAGTTACCATGAAAGAAAATGACATTGTTGCTGCTCAAATGGACATGTCACAGAAAACCACCCCAAGGGTGAGAAATCACTCAACGACTTTTATTAGACGGTATACAGAAAGGAAAAAACAATGAGATCACCCTCAAAAGACCAGTTAGTCAAAGATTACAAGCTTCTACATGGTATCACATTTCCACTTTATTAATATACAACTTTCTTAGTGGCCGTACGGAAAATATCCTTTACTCTACTTAATATAAAAATAGATACATGCCTATCTCATGATACCTGACTAACAGCAAAATTAGCATCTAATAATAGCAGAGTAATATAATGTACATTTCCCATTTATCTAGAATTCAAGGTTATTACCTCTTTGGTGGCCATTTCTTATTTACTGTCCTGAGTTTGGAAAGCAGATGTCCCTCTTGACTTTAAAAGTATACTTCTTTACTGTGATTCTGTGTTTACAACCTTGGAATGTGACGGGCCCCAATCGCTCCGGCGGGAAGGTAACTGCACTCCGTGCAGTCATGTCGATCACATTACCTTGGAGAAGTCTACGGACAACGCTGGCTCTTCGGCTTAGAATTGGAGATGAGCACCACCACCCCAGAGTCGGGCACGATGACTTAATGTCAAGGGGAAACCTTTATCTTTACATGTGTGTGTGTGTGTTGTCGTTGTTTTGGTGACATCAGCATGGAGAATAATGAAATAAAGTGTTGGGTTTATTAATAAGTGTGTAGAAATTGGAGAATCTCACTTAAGCTCATTGAAAATCCAGTGAATGTCTTGGAAGTGTTGTGGCTCCTACAACATCTCATCAAATGGGATGATTCAGTCTTTCAAAAGGGTTTATCTCCACAGAGTCACCCAGAGCTCGGACACGTTTCCAGGTACTATAAACCCACCCCAAATCCCCTCGCCCAAAGAGTTTTTCCCTAACTGAGCACTCTGAGTTTTCCCTTTTGGCTACATTCATGGTTATGATTTATAAATGAAACATGAACAGGGGGGGACCTGTACATATATGTTATCTTAAAAGACGAGGATACACTAGGATATAGGCAGATATGATTCCATGCACACAGGAAAGTCTTGAAAATATATCATGTTTGTGATTGTGGAACTGTTGGGGCTTCTAAAACTTTGGGGCTTGTGAAACTGGTACTATGTCGCGCTAAGAGGAAACCCCCCTCAGGTAGGCAAAACAAACAGGAAAAGTCCCTGTTTAAAGACACAATGAAGGTCAGACTTCTGAAGATATAATTAGAAATATTAGACACAAAAAGCACCTTGATGAGGTCTGTATTGCTCTGTCTGTTTTCCATTGTATTTTCTATGTTTGCATATGCCTCTTCATTGTCTCAGAGTCTGACTCCTTTTGTGTATTCATATAATCCCATCCTGGACTATTTGCATATTGCCTCAGACCATTTGCTAACTCTTACCCTTTTCCTCCTGGGTGAACCCTCCAAATGACTCCTTTTGTGCATCAGACATCCTTTCGGGCTAGAAAGTAATAAACCTCTGTTTCTGTTGCCTTCAAATCTGGTCTGCATGAAGATCTGGTCTAAAAGTAGCAGGAATGCCAGGCAATGGATCCACACCACTCCTTAAGCGAATAACATCAAGATGCTACATCAGTATCATGTTGTGTAAATAACCACCTTTGGGCTTTAAATAGCTGGGCATGTTTAACTTACAGAAGAGAAGACTGAGAGGAGACATGATGGCCATGCGTAAATATATGAGGGGAAGTCATAGGGAGGAGGGAGCAACTTGTTTTCTGCTGCCCTGGAGACTAGGATGTGGACAATGACTTCAAATTATAGGAAAGGAGATTCCACCTGAACATTAGTAAGAACGTCCTAATGGTGAGAGCTGTTCAGCAGTGGAACTCTCTGCCCTGGAGTGTGGTAGAGGCTCCTTCTTTGGAGGCTTTTAAACAGAGGCTGGATGGCCTCTGTTGGGGGTGATTTGAATGCGATTTTCCTGCTTCATGGCACAGGTTTGGACTGGATGGCCCATGAGGTCTCTTCCAACTCAATGATTCTATGATTCTAAGTCTTCCAACTTTATGATTCTATGATTCTAAGTCCCTTTTCATTGTGCAGCCTTTTTTCCTGGATAGCAATATAGTGGAATGAAGGAGCATTGGAAGCCAATGTGCATGGCTGGCATCATGTACAACGCTCAGGACAAAGTGGAACTGCATGAACCATTCACACTCTCACATCTATCTGCATGCTAACACAGAACACTATGTTCAACAATTTCACATATGGAACTACCGTAGTTTATTTATTTACCGTATTTATGTAATGCCTTTCTCAGCCCGTGGGTAACTCAGGGCAGTTTAGTTCTACACATTGGCTGGATAGGCAAATTGCTTTGCTAATACTTATATGCCCTCCCAGACTGGGTAAATAAGCATGTTTAGAAATACAGCAGATGTACCCGCTATGGTAAGCTCTAAAGGTGGCTGACCTGGCACAGTTCTGATTTTCATTGTCACCTCTGTATATGGAAAACATCCTTAATCCAATATGTTTCTTGTAGACCTTTGACCGAAATCGACTGGAGGAGAGGATATTTGGCATGTATCTGCATAGGAGCAGCCTTTTGAATAATGTGCTTGCTTTAGTCTTCCAAAGGAAAAATCCTGAAAGAAGCAAGAATCTTTAAAAAAAAACTTAGCCACAATACAGTGAAGATCATCACTTTCTACAAAGGGTTTTTGTGTGTGTGTGTGTGTCAGGAGCGACTTGAGAAACTGCAAGTCGCTTCTGGTGTGAGAGAATTGGCCGTCTGCAAGGACGTTGCCCAGGGGACGCCCGGATGATTTGATGTTTTTATCATCCTTATGGGAGGCTTCTCTCATGTCCCCACATGAGGAGCTGGAGCTGATAGAGGGAGCTCATCCGTCTCTCCCCAGATTCAAACCTGTGACCTGTCGGTCTTCAGTCTTGCCGGCACAGGGGTTTAACCCACTGCGCCACCGGGAGCTCCTCTACAAAGGGTGAAGCATATTGATTCTTATCTTTCAGACCTGGTTGAGAGTTGATATGTTTTGCTTTTCTGGAACCAATCATTACCAATACAATGCATTCATTTGTGTACAAATTGCTCAGGTGAGAATGCTATGAAAAGTATTTTTCCCCATTTTTCAACAAATCTGTGGTTTTAAGCTATGGAATATTTTAATGGCAGTTGTATTTTCTGAAGACTGATGCAATATAAGTGGTTGCTCCTTCTATGCATTCAAGTTGTTTCTGAGCTATGGCAACCCTAAGGCTTGTCTTGGTAAGATTTGTTCAGAAAAGGGTTGCCTTTGCCTTCCTTTTAGGCAGAGGGAGTGTGACCAGTCCAGAGCTTCATAACCAAGCAGGGATTTGAAATCTGGCCTCTACAATTGTAGCACAATGGTCAAAGCATATCCCATCTTAAAAAGAAAAGTAAAAAAAAGCTCTCCATCACAAAGTCTCTGGCTCAAACTATAACTCTCTCTATGCTGAAACCATTATGGTTGCAACCCTATACTTATTTCCCAGGGAAATAGTCTCATTGGACTTAATGATACTTAGTTATGAACAGACATCAAAATAACTGTACTGTAAGCTGCTTTATGTGAGTCATCTCATGTCCATTCCCCTGTAGCTACCAAAGGAAAACTAAAACCTGCCCACTTTACAGGATTGTTGTAAGGATAGATGACATACCATACTTTCAGTATTCACTGAGCATCTTTAAGGTGTTATAGCAATTATCGAATAGGTGGTTGTTCTTGTGGCTGTTGTCGGTGTTATGTGTCTAAGCTGAACCTATTTTTGATTTGTTCAGATGAGATTTGCCATTGTCATTTACCAGGTTTTAGCACAGCACGTTAACTGCCAGCTGCAGTAAATCTTGCCAACCAAAAGGTTTACAGTTCGAAGCCTGGGTCAGGATGAGCTCCTGGCCTTTAGCCCAGCTTCTGTCAACCTAGCAGTTTCGAAAACAGCAATGTGAGTAGATAAACAGACGGAGGCGGCCCTAGGTAATTTTCAACGGTAAGCAAACAGTATTTTGCCCCCCCCCCCCCACCAACCAATCACTGATATATATTTTCTGTTCATCGTGGGGGTTCTGTGTGCCATATTTGGTTCAATTCCATCCTTGGTGGAGTTCAGAATGCTCTTTGATTGTAGGTGAACTATACATCCCAGTAACTACAACTCGCATATGTCAAGGTCTATTTTCCCCCAAGAGCACCTCAGGAGCGCCCCTGGGCAAAATCAACTATACTGCAAAGGCTTACTTTGCATAATGGTTGAGCCGCCCCTGTAAACAGATACCGCTTAAGCAGAGAGGTATTTAAAGCACTCATAAGGAAATGCCAGAAAAATGCCAATGATTTGATCAAGGGAGAAGTTTACGAACAAAACTCTTTGGCAGGGAAAGTGGATCAACAGCACACACCCCTCTCCATGGCCAGAACCGAGCACAGCCTCCAAGATGCAAAAGATGGAAAAACCTGTGTATACCTCTATCTATGTACAGTTGGCTGTCTTGTCAGTTTATAACGGCATTGAATGTTTGCCATATATATATGCGTTCTGCGATCTGCTCTGAGTCCCCTTTGGGGTGAGACGGGTGTAATAGAAATATTGTAAATAAATAATTGTCTTTCCTTGAAACTGAAAACGTCCAGTGGGTTTGAATGACTGAAAAGGTATTTGAACACTGGTCTCCTGGACTCCTAAAGTGCATCTACACTGGGATTTGTAGTTTTGCTTTTCGGCCAGCACTCTGGCAGAAAAGGCTGAGCACCTTATAAAACTGTAACTCACATGATTCCATAGCATTGAACCATGGCAGTTAAAGTGATGTCAAACTGCATTAATACTAAAGTGGAGATGAATTCATAATCCAATATTCAAACCACTATACATTTGAGATCAAGTCTTGGAGAGGTAAAGGTGGTGGTTTGAGAGTTGGACTGTGTCTCTGGAAACTAAGGTTTGATTTCCCACTCAGCCATGGAAACCCACGAGATGACCTTGGGTGAGTCTCACACTCTCAGTCCCAGAAAACCCTGGAATAGGGTCACTGTCGGGTCAGGAAATGGTTTGAAGGCATACTACAACAATAGAAGACAACTTATTCCCTCCATGGAAGAGTAGGCTATTCATAGCTTTGGACTGTGCTTTGTTCTCAGGGAAGCAAAATGCCTTTGCCCTTAGCTGAAAATGTCTAGTCCTTCCCTATAAAAGCCATCTCTGTGCGACTGCAAAGGAGGTGCAATTGAATTGGGGCTGCTTTCATGTGAAATTTGCCCTGGAGACCTCAGTGGAAATCGCAGCTCCATCTATAGCTTTTTAAATACGCCCTTGGACTGTGGCATATTCATATTATTCATAATTACATGGTATTATATAATGCATGATCTGGTCAAATTGCTTTGAGGCAGAATATTATAACTGGAGAAAGAACAGTAGTCCCGGTACACCATTAAGAGACTGAACAATTTTTGCAGGCCAGTGTCATCAACCACCTTTACCTTACGGACTTTGTGTCTATGAAAGCTTGTCATCAGAGCTGCAGTGAGATAGGGTGAGCTTCCATCTGTCAGCTCCAGCTTCTCATGTGGGGATATGAGAGAAACCTCCCACAGGATGGTAAAACATCCGGGCATCCCTGGGCAGCATCCTTATAGACAGCCAATTTTCTCACACCAGAAGTGACTTGCAGTTTCTCAAGTTGCTTCTGACACACACAAAAAAATCTTGATAGCAAAATTTGCAGTTCACCTAAGTCTTGAGGTATGCCTGGCAAGCTAGCTAACATGGATAACGAATCAGGAATCAGGAACCAAAGACTTCACCAGGATGAAGGCAAATGACAGAGACTTTATTCAATTTGCACAAAAGGGACACTTGAACAACACGGGTGCTTGAAGGGTGCAAGTGTAAAAATGTATTCACAAACAGACATCTTTATACACATACATTACCATTCACTGACATTGTCCCATTTTAAAATCTCCCTCCTTCCTCCCTGATTGGCCAGTTCAGTGAAGTCGGCCGGCACTTTTTTATTTATTATTTATTTCCCACATTTCTAACCCGCCCTTCTCAATGCCCGGGGTGGGGACTTAGGACGGCTTAAACTGGCAACAATTCGATGCCACAAGATAATACAAATCTAAACAAATTTAACAACTGTTTAAAACAGTAAATAGAACAGTTAAGTTAAAAACACATTAAAAACATTGTCGTAAATCCACATAAGCCAATTCCAGTCAGATTCAATATCCAAAGTACTGTCATGCTTGCTGTCCAAAGGCCTGGTCCCAGAACTATGATTTGACCTTATTTCTGAAAGAAAGGATGGAAGACACCGATTTCATCTCACTGGGGAGCAAGTTCCACAGGTGTGGGGCCACCGCCGAGAAGGGCCTGTCCCTCATCCCTGCCGAGCACACCTGTGAGGCTGGAGGGGACTGAGAGCAGAGCCTCCCAGATGATCTTAAACTGCAAGGCAGGATGTAGAGGGAGATACGTTCAGACAGGTAAGCTGGAACCATGGGCTTTATAGGTCAAGACCAGCACGTTGAATTGTGCTTGGAAATGGACCGGCAACCAGTGGAGCACACACAGCAGGGGCGTGGTATGCTCCCTGTATGTCACTCCAGTAAGTAACTTTCCTTGGCCTCTGATTGGTTGGGAGGTGGGTCTATGCTGGTAGGTGGAGATGCTGGTGACATAGCTGGGGATAACTTCACAGCTGGGCAGGGAAGCCCAGAAGCCTCAAATCAGCCAGTGGAGACAGTCGAGGGAGGGATGGAGCTCTGGGGTCCATGCCAGTTCCTGGATGTGTAGTCCAGGAATGTGGTGAACAAAGGAAAAGTCCAAAGCATTTCTGACATTATTATGCAAATACTTGGTTCTGCCTAATGGCATAATGGAAAAGTTGTCACAGATGGGTTCTCACATCCAAAGACAAAGAGAGAGTTCGAGAATGTAGATTTGTAGGTGGGATTGCAACCACAGTTTTGGGTGGACCTTTGTCCTGTGACTGTCCAAGATCTCCAAAAGGAAGTCCCAGGGCTGTGAACGGATGACCTCCTTCTGTGATCAGGGAAGGTCCTTTGTCCAAGGATTATGACCCATCTCTGGCTGGTATCTGGATGGGATGTCTGGAAATTGCTCAAGGAAGAGATTACTAAAGTTCGTAGCTTCTGGGTTCATGTACATTTGCCTTCCTCTTATAGAGTTTAATAATAAAAATAGAAAAATAGAAAAAAGCAGACTCTGTGTGGTTATGGATAAGAGAGAAAGAGGGGGAGAGATAAAATGAAAAATGGGAGGGATGGAGGTCTCGCCAAGGCTGAGCAGCAGCTGAAGAGGTCATTTGCAGTATTTTGTTATATTTAGCTCATCCGTTTATGCACACATTTGCAGAAGAGAAAATGAATAATAAAAATAATAAAAGTCGAGAAAAAGGAAGAGATACATAGCAGCGAGGGAAGGTGCTTGGGTTACTTTGTGGTCACCAGGTCAGCTTCCTGACTAGTAGGGGGAGAGGATCAGCTGGCTGATCTCCATAAAGGCTGGAGTGGACCCGTCTGAGCCAAGCGGTTGGCTCAAGGTGTGTTTTGGGCATTTGGTGGCTATGTTGGGTGGGTTGCTGCTGGTTCTGGGGAGGCCCCAAGGAGAATGTGGGGACAGAGGATGTTTCCATACATCCGGTCCTCTGTACTTGGGGAAACTATAGATCATAGGATTTAATTTATGTATTCTTTTTATTGAGGTGGGATTTTTTTTTCACGTCAGGAGTGACTTGAGAAACTGCAAGTCGCTTCTGGTGTGAGAGAATTGGCCATCTGCAAAGACATTGCCCAGGGGACACCTGGATTTTTTACCATCCTATGGGAGGCTTCTCTCATGTTCCCGTATGAGGAGCTGGAGCTCACAGACAGGAGCTCACTCCGCTTTTGGTCAGCAGTCCTGCCAGCACAAGGATTTAACCCATTGCTCCACTGGGGGCTCCTAGGGGTGAGGTTGGGGGTCTTCAATATCAAGCTTATCTGGAAATGTTTGCTGTTTCCAGAGACGGCCCTAGGTAATTTTCAACGGTAAGCAAACAGTATTTTGCCCCCCCACCCCCAACCAATCACTGATATATATTTTCTGTTCGTCGTGGGAATTCTGTGTGCCATATTTGGTTCAATTCCATCATTGGTGGAGTTCAGAATGCTCTTTGATTGTAGGTGAACTATACATGCCAGTAACTACAACTCGCATATGTCAAGGTCTATTTTCCCCCAAGAGCGTCCCTGGGCAAAATCAACTATACTGCAAATGCTTACTTTGCATAATGGGTTGAGCCCCCCCTGGCTGTTTCTGTAAACAGGGTCCCCATTCCTTTTGAAATATGTCTCCTTGCATAATTTTGCATTAAAATTATAATTATTAGAGATACTTGATTCTTATAATATGCCCAAGAACCAGCGTTGTGGTTGGAAACTCAAGAGACTAAGGTTCAAATCCCTACTTGGCCATAGAAATGCATTGGGTAACCCTATCTTCTTCTAGTTTGTGTGTCCATTACCATTAATAACTTTTGTCACTTTGACCCCAGTCTGGTGCTGCTTGGCCACACGAGCCCCAAGTTTTAACTGTGAAATCTTGGAGAAGATGTGTTTTACGTGTGTTTAAAGAGAAACGTTTAAACGGCAAATGAGAGAACACTGCTGAGTTGCAAATAGATCACGGCATTCTCAGGATGCTACTCCCCACAAATAATAAAGGAATCATCTGGAAGCTCTCCAAGGTCATACCTGCAGTGCTCCAGGCATGTCTTTGTAAAGGTGACATTTCCACAGGCACTGCAAATGAATTAGGAACAAATGTTTCTTGTTGCAGCTCACCGTGCCCATGAATCAACTCCTATTTCTGTTTCTGATCTCATTTCAACATCCCACTCTTCCTTTGCAGCAAGTAAGGCCAATGAGAGTTGGTTTGAAGCATAAGATCGCCCATCCCACTTGCTAGATGCAAAGGTACAATGGATCAGGGCTCATGGAAGTGAATAGGAATTGCACTAGAGTGGAAGATCTTAAAAGAATATAAGCAACTGCCTTTTCCTATGGTGCATCTACACCTTACGATTAATGTAATTTGACACCACTTTAATTGCGAAGACTCAATGCTATGGAATTGTGGGATTAGTAGTTTTTTGAGGCATCAGCTCTCTTTGACAGAGAAGACCTTATAAAGCTACACTTCCATATTCCACAACATGGAGCCATAGAAGTTAAAGTGGTATTAAACTGCATTAATTCTGCACTATAGATGCATCCTATATTTTAAATTATGTGGTCATACTTTTGAGCCTCCTTCGGGAGGGATAAATCAGGGTATAAATAAACATAATAATAAATATAATAGTAATAGTAATGATAATGGTAATAATAATAATAATAATAATAATAATAATGTATTAATAGTCAGTGATGCAATCCCAGGTGACAGCAGAATTGATGAGAAACAACTGGAAAGCTTACACAATATGAGGATTTAAAGATCGAACTGCAAAGACTCTGGCACAAGCCAGTAAAGGTGGTCCCAGTGATGATCGGCACACTGGGTGCAGTGCCTAAAGACCTTGGCCTGCACTTAAAAACACTCAGTGCTGACAAAATTACCATCTGTCAGCTGCAAAAAGGCCACCCTTCTCGGATCTGCACACATTATTCGCCAATACATCACACAGTCCTAGACACTTGGGAAGTGCCCGACGTGATTGAATTCAAAAGTCAACATAGTGAACATGTGTATTGTGTACTAATCTTGTTATGTATCAAATAATAATAATAATAATAATAGCAATAATCCTTGGTCAGACTATTTGTCCATTTAGAACAGGGCTTCTTAAACATTTCTACTTTCAGACCGAGAACATTTTTACGTGACCCCGGGTATATAGGTATTTAACATAAGTATAAAAATCAAACATTTACTGATGAACCAGTATTTGCAAGGCTTCCTAAACAGGCTGATTTTCCTTTTTAAGAAGTACAACTGAAGCATCTTCGGAAGAGTCCACTATAAACACTGCACAACAGATTTGTGTAAATGTCAAAATCAGCCACTAGGTTCAGAAAATTTAATGTTGGAGTCATAATTTTTTCAGGAGCACAACATTGAGCTAAAGGGACCTCATTTCGGGGCAGGACCCACAGTTTAAGAAGCAAGTGATCTATACTACTACTTCTTAAATTGTGGGTCCCAGTCCCAAAATAGAACTATATCATCACTGTAGTGTGAATGGGCCACAGGTGTGTTAAGGGTTGTGGTTCTCAACCTCTGGGCCCCCAGATGTTTTGACCTTCAACTCCCAGAAATCCTAACAGCTGGTAATCTGGCTGGCACTGTTGGGAATTGTAGGCCGAAACACTTGAGAACTCATAGGTTGAGAACTACTGGATGGTTTATGGTTCCTGGAGCTAAGAAAAAAAAACAGAAAGCTGCAGATTCCAATACATGTGATGTATGAAAAAGTGGGCATGAAAAAATAGTTTAAATTTGGAACAGAAAATGACCATTCTGCTTTATACATCAAGACACTGGATGAACATCTGTAAGGATCAGTTTAATTCCAGGGATTTGGCAGAGGACTAGTTGTCCCTTGAGATGATTAATGAAGGACTAGTTGTCTCTTGAGATTAGTGTTCACTCACTAACTGTTGCCTTCAGTATAGTCCTTAAAGTTAAGATTTTCCACCTTGTACTTTTATGTTGTTGAGTTTTAGCAATCATTTAAAATGAGAGCAACCTAAAACCCCTACACACGCACACACACGCACACACACACACACACACACACACACATACAATGTGGATATTCTAAAATGCACTTCTACTGACATAGTCTTTGCACTGTTTGGATAACTTACAACATTTTAACTGCTGTGATCCAATGCTTTGCAATCATGGGAGTTGTAGTTTTGAGTCCCTCTATGTGGGAGAGAGGGCGGAATATAAAACAAAGTAAATAATAAATAAAATAGTTTTACAATGCCCTTAGCTTTTGCCAAAACAGTACTGGTATGTCACAAAACTACAACTCCCCTGATTGCATTACACTGAGCAATGGCAATTAAAGTGGTGTCAAACTGCATTAATTCTACAGTGTAGATCAGACATGGGCAAACTTCAGCTCTCCAGTATTTTGGACTTCAACTCTCACAATTCCTAACAGACTTAGGAATTGTGGGAGTTGGAGTCCAAAATATTTGGACAGCTGAAGTTTGCCCATGCCTGGTGTAGATGCACCCTAGGAAAAGGAATTTGACTTTTGCATAAAACAGAACAAAAGCCACATGTGCAAGTTGAAAATAAACCAGCAGAGGTCAGTCACTCACTCAGACCTAACATGATTTACATTTCTAGGAAGAGCAAATAATAATGTAGGAAGGGACAAGGGAAAGAAGGATGTTGATAGTGTTTTCAAAAATGCACCGCTGGTGAGTACATAATATTTTGATTCACCATCTAACCTATCACATTCTAAGACCACACTTGTGTAAGACATTAATTTTAAAAATAAAACCACATAACCAGCGAAAGAGATATATGTAGTCTTAAAAAAAAAAAAACACCACCTGAATGCATAAAGAACAAAGTCGTCTTTCTCAGACACATACACACACAAAGCTGAAAATTGATGTTTCATGAAAAAAATATTGTTTTACTATATTTATATACCGCCTTTCTCACCTCTGGGGATACCCAAGGCGGTTTACAACATACTAATGGCAAAACTTCAATGCCAACATACAGTATGCAAAGAAATCATAACTAATTACTACATATAATTATGTAAAATCAATTAAAAACCATTAAACTTAAATTAAATTAAAATCATTAAACTTAAAATCAATTAAAAACCATTAAATATAATAATTTGACATTGATAAAACTCACATACCCAGGGGACAAATTGTGGTGGCGTGTGAATCACCACTCTTTGTAACACATGATTCAATCTGCACCAAATTTGGGTGTTTCATAACTATGCATTGTCAATTTCTGCCATCTCAGGGTACATCTACACTGTCAGATTCATGCAGTTTGATACCACAAATAATACAAAGTTATTAATTGCCATTGGTCAATGCTATGGAGTCGTGAAAGTTTACTATTTGGCAGAGGAAGCTGAAAACGTTGTAAAACTAAAACTCCCATGATTCCATAGCATTGACCCATGGCAGTTAAAGTGGGGCCATAGTGTATTAATTGGACAGTGTAAATGCACCCTTAGTTAGGAGCTTGGTGGCCTCTCTTACTGCTACTATAGTAGGTCTTTCACTTTAATGTCAAAGCCCTCTTTCAGAAGCAGCCAAGGATGTTTATGGTGATGATGGCAACCACAGGGATGTCCCTGTGTGTTTGACCTGGAAAAATATGTACTGGAAAGGATACTTTGCTCTTAACAAGAGACTGCTGGGGCAATGCAACAACTTAATCAGTCAGATTTCCATGACCTTTAGATATTTTGGGCCACAACTGGTCACTGACCAAGGGTGCATCTACAGAGGACCCATGTGAAAGTTAAAAAGTCATGAATAAAACCCCTGGATTTTTAAAGCCTGGGAGAACGCCTCTTAGGAATCTCTAGAGATGCATCTGCTTTAATTGACTAGGCTCAATGCTGTGGGGACATTGGAATTGTAGTGTGATGACACAACAGCACTTTCTGGCAGAGAAGTCTAAAAATCTTGTAAAACTACAACTCCCACAATTCCATAACATTTACCCATGGGAGTTAAAGTGGCATCAAACTGTCTTAATTTTACAGTGTAACTGCACCCTACATCAAATAATCCAGATCTATTTGGTTCCATAACACTATCTCCACCTAAAAACTGAAACCCCTCTGAATCTGAGATCTGATCATTTCTCCTCCCTAGAAACAACAACAGCAACTGCTGCCATGCGCTGGGCCTGTAATAATTGATTTTTTAAACAGGACGTGCTCTTTGTGCCCAGCGGGGAGCTGGGGTGCCACGGGTGAGAGGCCTTCAAGGATTTTCACATACACAGTCTTTAAAAGGCTTGAAATGTTTAACAAAGTTCTTTATTATTGCTTAGGTCTTCAATAAAACAACAAACACTTCTTGGATCTTCAACAGATTAAACAAATGCTTCTTAACTTGCCCCTAAATGGAAAGGCACATTGCTTGGAGAACTATTTCTTTTTTTAACAAGGAAAACCTTTTATTAACCCCTCCCAGGCAATCTACTGCCTAAGCTTTGCTGATGTGGGTTCTACTACCGGTTCCAATCTGCGTCTTGGGTCCCGAGTAAACCTACCAGTCAAGGCTATGTAGATTCTCCAGCTGGAGGTCTTTGGGTCTGCAAAACTGTTTTCTTCCGAAACTTTAGGACTGTTTCCCTCAGATGCTGTAAAGCTGAGAGGCTGTAATCTCCCAGCCAGAGCTTTGGGACTGCTTTTCCCCGGAGTTTCTGCCCCGGATGCTGTAGGAAATGAAGCTTTTCTACAGATGGAGCTAATCCATGTCCTGTAGCTTAGCTTTCCACTATAAGACTGAACTAAAAATGGCTCCCTCTCTTCCCATGGCCCTGGAGAAAGGGGCGGAACCAAAACTTAACAATGATAGACAGGTGGCTAGCCCTATGATTGCAAAGCAAGGGAAGCCACCTTGTTGCAAATGCATGGAAGCTTGGAATATACACAAACACTTAATAGAAAGAAAATGAAGCTGAAGCTTCTGGTACAGCTGTACAAGCACAATAACAACAACAACAACACTTTATTTATATTCTTGCCTTCTCTCCGGATTACAATGTAAACAGATACCAGCAAACATTCAATGCCAAGTTACAATACAATGAGACACACAAACACAATCAAGGCAAAGGCTTCTCCTTTCATTTCTGCGGGATAATTTACAAGCTGAGGAGCCTGCATTGTGACAGCTTGAAGCATCTTATTCCTTTCCCAACGAAGCGGTACATATCTACTCACATTTGCATGTTTTTGAACTGCTAGGTTTGCAGGAGCTAGGGCTACCAGCGCCAAACTTCAAACTGCCAAACTTCAGGTCAGCAGTTCAGCAGCACAAGAGTTTAATCCATTGTACCATCACGGCCCAAAATGTTAATTTACCAAATTCCTATTTATCCAATAGGTCTATTGTAGTTGTGATTAAAAAATGATATTTAGTTTCACACATTTCCATTCTTGTTATTGATCTGTTAAGGATTTTGTGCTGTTTTTAAATATTCCTCAATTTTACTCTTAGTGGTAATTCTATACGTTTCATAGGGTCTTCTTGGGCAAGAGACGGTTTTGTCAGTTCTTTCCTCTGAAATATAGGCCAGTAGTCATTGATGGTCTCTTTCAAATACTAACCAGGACTGATTCTGATTGGCTTCCAAGATCAGATGAGATCTAATGCACTAGTGATGCATTCCTAATTACTAATGTGCTATTTAAAATGATTTTTATTAAATCTCTAAAATTAGAAGAATGCCACCAAATCCCTAAAACAACCTTTTAAAAAATCAAGCTTTTAGGCATCATGAGTAAACATTACTCCCCAAGTGCTCCCCGTAATGCAGTGACTTGCGATACATTAATTCCAAGCTCTGCTTCTGATCGTGCTTAGCCTAGGGTTTAACACATCCCTTGCCAAAACATCGCTGAGTGACTTTGGCTAAGCCATTATCCCTGTTCTCAAGTTTGCTAAGTAAAAGTGTGAGATAAATGATCTTGAGTGTCAGCCCCTTTACTCGTCATTACAGTGTGATTTTCAGTCATTTATCCACTAGTCCTCAAAGGCCCTATCGACCTGAGCAGCTGAGTGCCTCCCCCTTGTCCGCATTTCTAATTCGTGCCGTTCGCTCAATGAGCCGCAGAGACATGACAGCAGCTGGGAAAATGCCACTGAATGTGCTTTCTTTCTCCCTTGCTCTCTGTTGAAGATCACAGGCCTTTGACTCTCTCATCATCTCTTTGCAATGAATCACAGACTTCAAGGGGAGGGTCTTCCCTTTTCTCTGTGTAAAACCTGTCAACTTGATCTGCTCGGGATTACATTCCCTTTATTGCATAATCTCTTTCATAAGAGCTGCCAACTTATTTTTATTTGAAACTTTCCTGACATCTATGAAGATAAATACCAGTGTTTCTTAGCTTACATCTGCACTGTAGAATTAATGCAGTTTGACACCACTTGAACTCTGAGACTGTAACGCAGCTGGCTTCCCCTTCCCTTCCCGAACTACAAATCCCTGTCTTCCATTGAATGGTGCCATAGTAATTGCAATAGCACTGGGACAGTGGCACAGCTGGCTGGGAGTCAGCTGCATTAAGATCACTACTGTCTGAAAGTTCGAAGCCAGCCTAGGTCGGAGTGAGCTTCCGACCAATTTGTGTAGCTTGCTGTTGACATTTGCAGCCTGAAAAACAGTTGCATCTATCAAGTAGGAAATTTGTGCAGGGAGGCTAATTTAACTCATTTACGAGGCCATAAAAATCTCCAGCAAGCATGCAAAGAATGAGAAAGTACTTCATCAGTGTCACAAATGGACGGTGAAGTGACAGCTCCCCTTGTGATAGAATACCCTCATGAAAAGCTGGAATGTTAAATAGCCCCTGAGTGTCTGTCTATATATGTTGTGTGTCTATGGCATTGAATGTTTGCCATATATATGTACATTGTAATCCGCCCTGAGTCCCTGCGGGGTGAGAAGGGCAGAATATAAAAACTGTAAATAAATAAACTCCCATCCTCTGAAATCACAGGAGTTGTAGTTTGGTAAGGAATAAGCACTCTTTGGCAGAGCAGGCTGAAGATCTTGTAAAACTACAGCTGCTATGATGCCACACTATTTATTTATTTACAGTATCTATACCCTGCCCTTCTCACTCTGAAGGGTACTCAGAATGGCTTACAGAACATGCATAAGGCAAGCATTCAATGCTGATTATACAATCAACAAGGACTGACAAAACAAACAAAGGAAAAGGCGGTTTTCCCATCTTATTTCCGGCATCTTGGAGGCTATGCTCAACTCCAGCCACTGGAGGGTGCTGTCACTCCATCTTCTGGGCCGAGGAGCTTTCCTCCGATCGATGTCCTTTATTACCTCCCTCCTAGAAGCCGTACATATTTTATCTGCTTACATTTCTGCTTTTGACCTGCTAGGTGGACAGGTGAGCTGGAGCTAACTGTGGGTGCTCACCCCAACAGGCAAAAACTGCTGACCTTCCAATTGGCAGGATTTTTCTGCAGCACAGTGGTTTAGCCTGCTGTGCTAAGACCAGCCCATGGCAGTTAAACGTAGGGTCAAACTACAAGAGTTGAATGAAAAGTAATGCCTCCACTTTCGTTACTTGGGTTTGGATGGGAATATTTTAATAAATCTGTGCACTTTCATTTCAGGCGTCAGCATTCTGGGTGCTAATTGTGCACAGATCTTCCAATAGCCAAGCAATGCAATAATGTGACCCACACATTCTTGTGAAATGCCAATTAAGCTTGAAATTTCATCCTGAATCAATCTGTCAACCTTTTGCTTGTGAAACTCAGTGGTTGCTGTCATAGGACATCCAACTCTTTGTTTGTCACGCAAGTCAGATGTTCCCACCTCAACATCTTTAAACTTACTCGCCTAACAACGCACAGTACTCACATCAATACAATCACCATAAACAGCTTGCATTCTCTGATGAATCTCCTTTGGGGTGACACCTTCTACAGTCAAGAATTCAATGACTGCACGTTGCTTAAGTTGCATTGACCGACTGTCTGTGCAGGGTCCCATACTTCACACTTTAACAACACAACAATTCAATGCTAAGGCTTCCCACCAAAATGGAACTATAGAGGAGAGTCTACTGAACAAGCCAGTACCTGCCGCATACCAGTACTGCCATCTGTTGAGGAGTTACGAAGGTGGAGGCATTGCTTTTTATTCAACCCTCGTACAGTTTTCCTACAGATTCCCCCCTACATAAAGTCTATCCCTGCATGCCTGCTCCCATGTTTCCCAATCAAGACGCTCAGAGATAATTTTCAACAGTAAGCAAACAGTATTTTGGCGCCCCCCCCCCCAACCAATCACTGATATATATTTTCTGTTTGTGTACCATATTTGGTTCAATTCCATCATTGGTGGAGTTCAGAATGCTCTATGATTGTAGGTGAACTATACTTCCCAGTAACTACAACTCGCATATGTCAAAATCTATTTTCCCTCAAGAGCAAAATAAACTATACTGCAAATGCTTACTTTGTGTAATGGGTCGAGCCGCCCCTGTATGTATGTATGTATGTATGTATATAGATAGGTAGGTAGGTAGGTAGATAGATAGAGAGGGAGATTGGCTAAAATTCTACATCATAGTTCTGAAATATAAAGCTCCCCAAACTGCAATTCCCAGAATTCCATAGGATGGAACATGACAGTTCAAATCGAATCATAATGCTTAAATGTGTCAGATCAGTGTTATCTTGAGAGAGCCTTCACATTTCTGTGCTTGAGAGATAATGAAGCATGCAGAGTATGCTTGTTTTGAAAGCAATTGTGAAACAATTATGAAATATTTTTACTTTTTAGTACATATGCAAATTTATGCAGATTTTGTTGTTGATTAATAGACACAGGAAAACAAGGATCCTGTAGTAACGAAGAAGAGGGAAACTCAGCAAGTGCAGCTTCCCCACAAACTGTGTCTGTTCACATTCATTTTGCAATCCTCTTTGCAATCCTTCGAAGGCTTTTTCTCTCGCAGAAATCCCACCCTTTGCATCTGTTCATCCTGACATGTGGGGTTTTTTTTTTGAAAAAGCAAGAAATCCAGTCTCTCTGCCCATCATTATCCCGACGTCTGTGTGTGTATGAGTACATGCATGCCTGACATTTTGGCATTTGCCCTAAAGTCTCCATTAGTGGGAAGGAGAAAGAGAACAGAGCCACATGGCTTCTCCTGCTGTAGCTTCCAGGATTTGAAATGACAGCACAAAAGGAAAGGGAGACTTTCATTTAAAGATGCAGCACACCAATCATACAGCTAAAACAGAAATCTTCGCCGTGTCAATCTCTCCGTCTTCATTTTCAACTTGAACGATCCAGATTTTATTTATTCCAGTTACACTTAGCAGCATAAACAAACTATTTTTTACCTTGATAATAAATCCTGCAGAATAAATTCCCTCTTTGCCTTAACTCACGCTCCAGCCTTGACTGTCATAGGAATATTTGGTATTTATATTAAGCAGAGTGCAGTCGTGGAAGATGAGCTTCTGACAGAGGCAGGTGTGCTCACTCAGGATATTCTTATAATGATAAAAAAACACACACCTTATGTTTATTTTTTCAAGAAATGCATCTTAGGATAGGAAAAGAGATAGACAAAAGAACTTGGTGTACAGGGTTGAGCTAACAGACATTATTGGAGTTAGAGCCCCATAGATCCTCCCTTCCCAGACAAAAGAACAAAGGGATGAACTAATTTCTTGAAGAAAGCAGGAGTGACTTCAACAGGTAAGGAGGAAAAAAATAGACCAAAGAAAAACTGGGAGGTGAAACCAAGAAAAGGCATTTTCTAGGCTCACCTCTCCCACTAATCACTTTATACAAGTATTGATGCCTCTTTGCTTTCTATAGTTCTGGTCGAATGAATAAAGAAGCAGGCATAATAGATCTAATTGATTGAATATGGAATCCACCCAGAGGAAAAGTGTTCTTACCATACATCAAGGGAACAACTGACCACATTTGGAAGCTGATTTGGGGGGGTGGGGTGTCAGGAGTAACTTGAGAAACAGCAAGTTGCTTCTGGTGTGAGAGAATTAGCCATCTGCAAGGATGTTACCCAGGGGACACCTGGATTTTTTTAATATTTTACCATCCTTGTGGGAGGCTTCTCTCATGCCTCCACATGGGGAGCTGGAGCTGACAGAGGGAGCTCACCCATGCTCTCCCCGGATTTGAACCTGCGACCTTTCAGTCTTCAGTCCTATTGCCACAAGGGTTTAACCCATTGCACCACTGGGGGCTCCCAGGGAAGCTGATGAAGAAACACAACCTACAAACTATCTACAGACCCACTAAGAAAATCCAACAAATGCTACATTCAGCAAAGGACAAGAGGGATCCTCTCACCTCTGCAGGAGTCTACCTTATACCATGTAGCTGTGGACAAGTCTACATAGGGACCACCAAACCCAGCATTATAGAATCATAGAATCATAGAATCAAAGAGTTGGAAGAGACCTCATGGGCCATCCAGTCCAACCCCCTGCCAAGAAGCAGGAACATCGCATTCAAATCACCCCTGACAGATGGCTGTCCAGCCTCTGCTTAAAAGCTTCCAAAGAAGGAGCCTCCACCACACTCCGGGGCAGAGAGTTCCAC
This sequence comes from Anolis sagrei, assembly GCF_037176765.1. NCBI lineage: Eukaryota > Metazoa > Chordata > Lepidosauria > Squamata > Anolidae > Anolis > Anolis sagrei. The sequence continues at coordinate 324,064,385 of NC_090021.1, forward strand.
TGCTGAACGGCTCTCACAGTCAGGAAGTTCTTCCTAATGTTCAGATGGAATCTCCTCTCTTGTAGTTTGAAGCCATTGTTCCGCGTCCTAGTCTCCAAGGAAGCAGAAAACAAGCTTGCTCCCTCCTCCCTGTGGCTTCCTCTCACATATTTATACATGGCTATCATATCTCCTCTCAGCCTTCTCTTCTTCAGGCTAAACATGCCCAGTTCCCTAAGCCGCTCCTCATAGGGCTTGTTCTCCAGACCCTTGATCATTTTAGTCGCCCTCCTCTGGACACATTCCAGCTTGTCAATATCTCTCTTGAATTGTGGTGCCCAGAATTGGACACAGTATTCCAGATGTGGTCTAACCAAAGCAGAATAGAGGGGTAGCATTACTTCCTTAGATCTAGACACTATGCTCCTATTGATGCAGGCCAAAATCCCATTGGCTTTTTTTGCCGCCACATCACATTGTTGGCTCATGTTTAACTTGTTGTCCACGAGGACTCCAGGATCTTTTTCACACGTACTGCTCTCGAGCCAGGCATCCCCCATTCTGTATCTTTGCATTTCATTTTTTCTGCCAAAGTGGAGTATCTTGCATTTGTCACTGTTGAACTTCATTTTGTTAGTTTTGGCCCATCTCTCTAATCTGTCAAGATCATTTTGAATTCTGCTCCTGTCCTCTGGACTATTGGCTATCCCTCCCAATTTGGTGTCATCTGCAAACTTGATGATCATGCCTTCTAGCCCTTCATCTAAGTCATTAATAAAGATGTTGAACAGGACCGGGCCCAGGACGGAACCCTGAGGCACTCCACTTGTCACTTCTTTCCAAGATGAAGAGGAAGCATTAGTGAGCACTCTCTGTGTTCGTCCACTTAACCAATTACAGATCCACCTCACCGTAGTTTTGCCTAGCCCACATTGGACTAGTTTCCTTGCCAGAAGGTCATGGGGGACCTTGTCGAAGGCCTTACTGAAATCCAGGTACGCTACATCCACGGCATTCCCCGCATCTACCCAGCTTGTAGCTCTATCGAAGAAAGAGATCAGATTAGTCTGGCATGACTTGTTTTTGATAAATCCATGTTGACTATTAGCGATGACTGCATTTGTTTCTAAGTGTTTGCAGACCGCTTCCTTAACAATCTTTTCCAGAATCTTGCCCGGTATTGACGTGAGGCTGACCGGACGGTAGTTGTTTGGGTCGTCCTTTTTTCCCTTCTTGAAGATTGGGACCACATTGGCCCTCCTCCAGTCTGCTGGAACTTCTCCCGTTCTCCAAGAACTCTCAAAGATGGTTGCCAATGGTTCCGAAATGACTTCCGCTAGTTCCTTCAGTACTCTTGGGTGTAGTTGATCTGGCCCTGGGGACTTGAACTCATTAAGAGCGGCCAGGTATTCCTGGACGACTTCTTTCCCAATTTGGGGTTGGATGTCCTCCAATCCCTCATCCACTCCATCTTGCTGAGGTTGAAGACTCTTTTTGTGAGAAGACCGAGGCAAAGAAGGCATTAAGTAGTTCTGCCTTTTCCCTGTCCCCTGTCAGCATTGCCCCATCTTCTCCTCGAAGAGGTCCTATCGCCTCCTTGTTTTTCCTTTTTCTACTGACACAAGAATAGAAGCCCTTTTCATTGTTTTTAATGTCCCTGGCAAGTCTGAGCTTGTTTTTTGCTTTAGCTTTGCGGACCTTTTCCCTACAGGTGTTGGCTATTTGTTTGAATTCTTCTTTGGTGATTTCTCCCTTTTTCCACTTCTTGTGCATGTCTCTTTTGTGTCTTAGCACAGTTAGAAGTTCTTTGGACATCCATTCTGGCTTCTTTGCACTTGTCCTATTTTTTCTCTTTGTTGGCACGGTTTGCAATTGCGCCTTGAGTATTTAACTCTTGAGAAATTCCCATCCATCCGTAGCTCCCTTGTCTTTTAGTATCTGTGTCCACGGAATGCTGCTCAGCGTTTCCTTCATTTTTTGGAAATCAGCTCTCCTAAAGTCCAAAATGCGGGTTTGACTTGTCTTAGTTTCGGCCTTCCTTTGTACCTCAAATTGCAGGAGCACATGGTCACTTGCCCCTAAGGATCCTACCACTTCGACCACATCGATCAGGTCCTCCGCATTTGTTAGGATGAGATCAAGAGTAGCCAATCCCCTTGTTGCCTCTTCTACCTTCTGGACCATGAAATTGTCTGCAAGGCAAGCGAGGAATTTGTTGGACCTTGTACTCTTGGCCGAGTTTGTTTTCCAGCAAATATCGGGATAGTTGAAATCGCCCATGACTACTACATCTCTTTTCTGTGCCTGTTTGGTCAACTGTTGGCAGAAGACTTCATCAAGATCTTCCTCCTGGCTTGGGGGTCTGTAGTAGATGCCTACAACGACATCTTTTTGAGTCCCAGTTCCCTTGATTCTTATCCAGATGATTTCAAGCTGGTTTCCCAGATTGCTGTCTTGAATTTCTTCTGCAGCATAAGAGTTTTTGACATATAAGGCTACTCCGCCTCCTCTCCCCTTTGTTCGGTTTCTGTGAAAGAGGTTATACCCCTCAATATCTACATTCCAGCGATAGGAGTCATCCCACCAGGTTTCAGTGTCCCAACACGAATCAAGCATTGTCCCAACACGAATCAAGGAACATGGAAGGCACTGCAGACTAACTCAACCAGAGAAGTTAGCCATAGCAGAGCACTTGATGAACCAACCTGGACACAGCAAATTATGATCTGGGCCTCCAACAGTTTGAGGGACTGTGACCTGGCCCTCTGTTTAAAAAGTTTGAGGACCCCTGCGCTACACCATACCAGCTTTCTTTTTATAGTTGCACTTGGTGTTTTGAGTCACAAATTGCAGATGTCTGGTAGAGTAGCTGTGATAGTCTATCAGAGCAACATCGACAATAACAAAAAGAAAGTAGTGGCATCTTGAAGACTAGTAAGTGTTCTTTCACCAATAGCAGCTCCATATTGTTAAATACATAGAGAGTTACTTCAGTTGACAGATATTTGTGCACATGCTTTGGTGAATGGAGGATGTTGGGAAACTGAAATTAAACCAGCCCAAACCTATTGATATTGTCTTAACAGTGGTTGTCAGCAAACAGTAGTGGGTGGTAAAACCCTAGTACAGAAAGGAGTAGAGATGGTTTGAGCATTTGTCCAGAATCCCAGGGACCAGGTCTTTACTCAGTAGGAAATCTGCTGGCTGAGCTGGAGCTCCAACTTTCTCAGCTTTAGAGGAAAGTGAAATGGCAAATCTTTTCTAAATAAATCTTGCCAAGAAAACCCCACGACAGAGTCTACTTGAGATCAGTATAGCCTCAGAGGAACATGCAGTCCCACCACCACAGAAAGATAGTGCTATGCTGAAGTGCTAAGATGCTTGCTGGGGATTATGGAAATCTTAGACCAAAACCTAACTTTTCCAAAGCCTGATCCTCGACCAAGGCAGGCGAGGCTGTGTGTCTCACAGGCTTTACATCCGAAATCCTGCTGTTGCTTCCCACCATCTGCTTCCTAAAATGTCTGCCGAGTATTATGACTGACCATGCGTAAAATGTATCTTTAATTTGCAAAGTCAGTCAACAGCTGGAAAAGGCAGTATCAGGTCTTCTTTTGCTCTAAGCAACCAATGGGACCTTGGAGATTTCAAGGAAAGATTGATTCATGTCCCAAACAAGAGAAAACCTTTGATTCTCTAGACATAAAGGCAATCGCTAGCTATCTGTCTGTCCAACCCTAAATTGATTTTGATGTCAAAGCAAAGTCTGAACTATCCTGCACAATTCTAGCATAACAAAGCATTGCACCCAACAATTGAACATACACGTGTGTTACACTAGCATTCTTTCCTTTTGTTGGTATGATCAATATGGCAATAATAGTCCTTTCTGTGTTATTCTAGGTAAAAGGTCATCCTATCTTGCTTTGCTTTAGAGTGATAATCTACTTACTGATCATCACTACATTACATTATTTTACAGTATATTCACAGTATAAATCACTTGTAGCCTGGAAAACACTGTAAGGAAGATTGAGTGAAGAAAGATAGATGCTTTTGAATTGTGGTGTTGGAGGAAAATTCTGAGAGTGCCTTGGACTGCAAGAAGATCCAACCAGTCCATACTTCAGGAAATAAAACCCGACTGCTCATCGGAAGAAAGGATATTAGAGGCAAAGATGAAGTGCTTTGGCCACATCATGAGAAGACAGGAAAGCTTAGAGAAGACAATTATGCTGGGGGAAATGGAAGGAAAAAGGAAGAGGGGCCGACCAAAGGCAAGATGGTATCCCTGAAGTGACTGGCTTGACTCTGAAGGAGTTGGGGGTGGTGACAGCCAACAGGGGGCTGTGGTGTGGGCTGGTCCATGAGGTCACGAAGAGTTGGAAGCGACCGAATGTATAAACAACAAATTAGGAACAACTTCCTAACACTAAGAGCTGTTGTTCAGCGGTGAAATATGCTACCTCCTCGGAGTGTGGTGGAGTGTCCTTGTTGGGAGGTTTTTAAGCAGAGACTGGATGGCCATCCTTCAAAGCTGCTTTGATTCTGCCTTCTCTGCATGGCAGGGGGGTTGAACTGGATGGCTCGTGTATTCTCTTCCAACTCTAGGATATGTGCATGCCAGGTTTTCACATACTTTCAGAAAGATGAAGAAAAAGAATGCAAACATCAGAACCAGGAATCAGAGAGCAAAATGTCTTTGCCCAGCACAGACTATATATTTTCAATGGAAGTTCCATTCTATGTACAGTAGAGTCTCGCTTATTCAACCTTCGCTCATCCAACATTCTGTATTATCCAACACAGTCTGCCTCCCGCCCAGATCCACAGCTGTTTCAATACATTGTGATGTTTTGGTGCAAGATTTGTAAATACAGTAATCAGGCCTATAGCCGGGGAGGGGGGGGGGGGTTGGGAGTTCAACCCCCCCCCCCCCGAAAATTTTCAGGTTAAAAAATAACCTGGTTTACTCATGAATTTTAACTGGTTAACCAAATCCCCATGCGAAGTTTATGAGACGCAAAAAATTAAGAGTCCCTCCAGAACTGCAAGCACTATCTCAAGCAAATATTGACAATTTATTCACACTGTCATTACTTGCAGCAATAGCCGATGTAGCGAAGCAACCAAGTTGTGGGGGGGGGGGGGGAGGTGTTGAATGCTCTCATTAAGGAGGCCAGACTTGCTGGAGGTGGTTGACAGGGGCGGAGCTGCAGGCTATTGAAGGCAGCTCTACCCCCTGCTGTGCTCTTTGATTCAACGTGACCCTAACCCCCCCCCGAAATTTTCAAACCCCCCCCCCCGTAATTTTCAACCCTCCCCGAAATTTTTTTCTGGCTGACAGTAATTACTACATAACGTTACCATGTATTGAACTGCTTTTTCTGTAGATTTGTTGTAAAACATGATGCTTTGGTGCTTAATTTGTAAAATTATAACATAATTTGAGGTTTAATAGGCTTTTCCTTAATTCCTCCTTATTATCCAACATTTTTGCTTATTCAACGATCTGCCGGACTGTTTATGTTGGCTAAACAAGACTCTACTGTATTTTAATATCATGCCCAAAGAGACATAAGGTACATGAACACCACAGAATTAATGTAATTTGTCGACCCTTTCACTGCCGTGGCTCACGGCAATGGAATCATGGGAGCTGCTGTTTTGCAAGGTCTGTAGTCTTCTCTACCAAAAACTAGTTACTTCACCAAACTATAAATCACAGGATCCCATAGCATTGAGCCTCAGCAGTTAAAGTAGTGTCAAATTGCATTAATTTTACAATGCAGTTCCTGACTTTTTAACAGTTCTGCTTCACCTGCTCTGAAATCATTGTTAGATATATGAGGTGGTAAAAATATGACAGACAGTCATTGAAACAAATGTAAAATCCACAGTTTTTTTCCAGAACTAGAAAAGAGTTATATACTAAAACTCCGCAGATTATGGCAGTTACTTTTTAACAAATGTAAAATCCACAGTTTTTTCCAGAACTAGAAAAGAGTTATACAAACTCCACAGATTATGGTAGTTACTTTTTAACTTAGAATGCATTTAAAAAGGAAGAGCAAGTGTTTGGGCCTTGCTGAATTTTCCATCTTTCTGTGGATTCAAAATTTCTGAAACTGCTTTGAGGATTCTCCTTGCCTCTTCCACTTCCTTGCACACTCGCACGCATATCTGCAGTCCTGGAGAGACATGAGCTTGGTCAGCAGGGTGAGAATTCGGTATACCTCTGAACACTGTCCACTCAGCATCATTATTTGAAGCCCTGAGCTCTACAGGGGATCTTGCAAAGAAAAAGAAATTGGCTGGAGAAGAAAGCAGAACGGAGCCGGAGACACCTCAGAAGAGAGTTGGGGAATACTAATACAGAAGAATCTGGACAGACACATGTGGAGGCCTGTCAGAGGATACACCTTTTATTTTTAAGGCAGACATCCTCTCCTTGAAGGACTGTGTAGTCCAATCTGATTTAAAGACAAAATAATTAGAAGAAGGGAGGTCATGGAGCTTAAAACTGCCCATCCTTGATTAGCAGAGCCAGGCTGGAAGACTACAGACTCTTTCATATGATGCTAATCTGGCAATATGGCTTCTCTTTAACTGCCCTGTCTGCATTGTACAAAATTCTGGAATTTCTAATTCTTTCATCCAGTCCCCTGAACTTATATTCCGCCTTTCTCCCTGTGAGGACTCATAGAGGATTACAGTGTAAACAGATACCCACAAACATTCAATACTTTTTTACAATACAATGAGACACACAAACACAAACAAAGGCAGAGGCTTCTCCTTTCATTTCCAGCTTTGGAGGAGGTTCTTATCTCCATTTCCAAGCCAAAAAGCCTGCATTATCACCTCCTGGTTTTGTGACCCACGTGACTGCTTTTCTGCCAAAGTGCTACCTATTTATCTACTCACATTTTTATGTTTTCGCACTGCTAGGTTGGCAGGAGCTAGCCTAACAGTGGGAGCTCACCCCCATATTTTTGCTGACAAGCAAAGATATGGATATGAGGCTGACATTGATAATACATGCACTAAAATAAGCTATGTCTTTGTAGGCAGCTGATTCTCTTACACCAGAAACAACCAGAATTGATTTACCACATTATCACAGGATGTCTACACTCTACACCACTGGAGAAATTATATTGCTTAGCCGGTATTGCACCATCTGACATCCACCGGGAAGTTGCAGCCAATAATGAAAGGACCAAAGCTGTGACATCTCCAGCCCATCCCCTGTTCAGATATCAGCCAGCATGCCAATTACTTAAATCAAGAAACAGTTTCTAAGATCTACAGAGATACTTGTGGGAAAATCTCAGTAAGCGAGAGTCCAAAAGTGGCAGGCTAAAACCCAGAACCTCAATCCTTGGCTGATACCGAATGAGAGACAGTCTTGGGCACACAGAAGATTGGGCAACAGACTGCACTCTGACACCACGAGATGGAGAGCCAACCTTAAGAAATGGGGCTACAAAGTGGAGGCCATGACATGCGAGTGCGGAGAAGAGCAAACCACAGACAACCTATTACATTGCAGCCCGGGCCCTGCCACATGCACAATGGAGGACTTCCTTATAGCAACACCAGAGTCACTCCAAGTGGCCAGCTACTGGTCAAAGGGCTTTTACTATAATGCCAAGTTTTTTTAAACTTTGTTTTTAAAATACAAATATTTATCATATCTGGGTACATTACAACTGTACCCTAATATGATAAATAAATACATTTACAGTATGTGAAAACAGAAAATACAGTGCCTGTGTGACACTTTAAATATACAGGAAAATGAAAATGAAGATATTCAAGTGATAAATGCCTTGGAGAAAAGATATGACTTCAACCATGATTAATAGAGGGCGATGTTTCTGTTTTGTGGTAGATCATTAAAAAAGAGAGATCTCTTCTTGGAAGAAGGAAATTTTAAAGATGTTTTAACGCCACTAAATAACTTGTTGGAGCACTAAAGCTCTACCACCAGGAAGAAGATTTTCCCTTTATTTTTTTCCTATTTCCATATTGATTGAAAAATGTCTATCATGGCTTCCTATCAAAGAGGAGACTGAAAGCTTTTGGCTGTGTTTGTTCAGCACCTTCCCCTTTTGTTCAATGTATTTATGAGAGCAGCGATAAAAAAAGTTAGCTGGAAAATATTAATGTTTATAGTTTATTATTTAAAAACTGAAAAATGTATTTACACTGCATTTAAAAATGGGGAAAAGACCACTGGTATGTTTTTGTTTAACTGAAGTTCAAGATCCATTTTCCACAAGACAATTACAGCACTTTGATGCAACATTGACTGTCACAGAGTTTCATCTTGTGGTGCCCTTGGATCAGTTGTTTTTTGTGGTGTTTAGAGTTTGCTTCCAATATCAAAGAGTGATAATTATGTAGTATCTTAAATGAAAAGCCTACACCAAAACTGTTACAAAATAAAGCTGCAAAATGCCTTTCTTGAATTTACTTATTGCTCTCGTCGCTGCATTGATCTTCAGTGAAGAAATAGATGCATGGGATTTCTGAAAACTGAGTTTCTCCTTCATCTCATCGGAAATCCTTTACTCTTTCCTTTTCTGTGACCTTTGTAATCTTATTGCCTTACATCAGGGTTTCTCAACCTGGGGGTTGAGACCCCTGGGGGGCGGGTTGTGAGGGGGTGTCAGAGGTGTTGCCAAAGACCATCAGAAAACATAGTATTTTCTGTTGGTCTTGGGGATTCTGTGTGGGAAGTTTGGCCCAATTCTATCATTGGTGGGGTTCAGAATGCTCTTTGAATTTAGGTGAACTATAAATCCTAGCAACTACAACTCCCAGATGTCAAGGTCTATTTCCCTTAAACTCCACCAGTGTTCACATTTGGGCCTATTGAGTATTTGTGCCATTTTTGGTCCAGAATTATCATTGTTTGAGTCCACAATGCTCTCTGGATGTAGATAAACTACAACTTCAAAACTCAAGGTCAATGCCTACTAAACCCTTCCAGTATTTGCTGTTGATCATGGAAGTTCTGTGTGCCAAGTTTGGCTCAATTCCATCATTGGTGGAGTTCAGAATGCCCTTTGATTGTAGGTTAACTATAAATCCCAGAAACTACAACTCCCAAATGACAAAATCGGTTCCCCCAACTCCACCAGTATTCAAATTTGAGCTATCGAGTATTTGTGCCAAATTTGGTCCAGCGAATGAAAATACATTCTACCTATCAGATATTTACATTACGATTCATAACAATAGAAAAATTACAGTTATGAACTAGCAACAAAAATAATTTTATGGGGGGTACCACAACATGAGGAACTATATTAAGTGGTCATGGTATTAGGAAGGTTGAGAACCATTGCGTCACATGCTACTGATTCTCATGTGGATCTCTGCAAAAGACTAAGAGTTTAAAATTCAAATTACAGCATATAAAACAGAAGGAAAAACTGTATGCAAAGAATGCAACTCCCTTCCAACCTGTCCTTATTACATCTTGGCTTAGAATCTTCCAACTTCTTTAATTTGTCGTACTCCAATCATGACCCAGCAACAGGGTGGTAGTACTGGATGATTCCTAAGACATCAATTCTGTAACTATAAACTCTGGTTTTCATCCCAAAGTGATGACTTGCAGGGTGAGCTCCTATCTGTCAGCTCCAGCTTCTCATGCGGGGATGTGAGAGAAGCCTCCCACAGGATAATAAAACATCCTGGTGTCCCCTGGGCAACGTCCTTGCAGACAGTCAGTTCTCTCACACCAGAAGCAACTTGCAGTTTCTCAAGTCGCTCCTGACATGGAAAAAAAGTTCTATGACAGTGTTCAGTTGCTTAGTTGTTTTTACAGATTCAAGAGGTAAATTGGAAGCTAGAGTGAGCAAATCCTGGATTTAAAAAAAGGGAGGGGATCTTATCTCTTTGTCATTCTGGGAGCAGCCAACGATTTCTGGGTTGTTATCTCTGATGTGCACATGCTGGCAGAGTGCAGGGTTCCTTTTAAACACAAATGACCTGAAATTGACCCGATTTCAGGAGGAAGGGGTTGTGGGGGAGAAACCCCCGAGACAACTTTTCCCCAGACTCTCTCAGCTGGTTCAGACAATTATCCTGAGTCAGCAGCAACCTCTATAATGACCTTGAGATGAAAGGAAAAAGGCCTTTGCTAAAGAAGCAAAACTTCTTTCGAAATACCTAGTGATGCCAGTGAAGGGTGAGAGCCTACAACTCCTGTAAAAACAGTGGGCTCTTGTCTGCTGGGATTTAGTTCCAGCCCCCCCTCCTCCATTGACACCAAAATCTATGGGTGCTTAAATCCTATTATATATAACAGTGTAATAAAGTCATGTCCCTTATATAAAATGGCAAAATAAAGATCTGCTTTCCAGATTGTTGTTTTTGGAATATTTTGAAGCTGTGGATCGTTTAATATGTGGATACAGATGGCTGTCTGTGCCTCACTATGCTACCACTCATCCAGATTTCTGAACAATTATAGAAAGGTGGTAGATTTAAATCTGATAGCTGACCATGGAGGCCCTTTCCACACAGCTGTATAAAATCCACATTGAACTGGATTATATGGCAGTGTGGACTCAGACAACCTGGTTCAAAGCAGATATTGTAGATCACATGCAAAGAAGCAAAGGTTAGAAGAATTTATTTATTTATTTACAGTATTTATATTCCGCCCTTCTCACCCCGCAGAGAACTCAGGGCAGATTACAATGTACATATACATGGCAAACATTCAATGCCATAGACACACAACATATATAGACAGACACGCAGAGGCTATTTACATTCCAGCTTTTTTATGAGGGTATTCTGGCCATCAGGGGAGTTGTCGCTTCACAGTCCATTTGTGACACTGATGAAGTACTTCCTCATTCTTTGCATGCTTGCTGGAGATTTTTATAGTGCCATAAATTAGCCTCCCCGCATAAGCCATACCTAAATTTCCTAATTGACAGATGCAACTGTCTTTCAGGCTGCAAAGTTGACAGCAAGCTACACAAATTGGTCGGAAGCTCACTCCGACCTGGGCTGGCTTAGAACTCATGACCTTTTGGTCAGTAGTGATCTTAATGCAGCTGACTCCCAGCCAGCTGCACCACAGAATGTTATTAAAATACTTAACAAGCACGATCGGTGGGGATGAGAGACAGGGCCTTCACATTGGTAGCCCCTCGACTGTGGAACTCCTTCCCCAGCGAGATCAAATCAGCCCCCTCCCTCCTGATGTTCAGAAAACAACTTAAAACCTGGCTATGCAAGCAGGCATTTGGCGAGTGATAATACTACGGAATCATCTAAATGACAACCATGGGATTGGTGCAATGTCTAATATGTCTAATATATTTTATGTTCATGTTGATGCATTTTGTTGAATTTTTAATGGTTTCAATTCATAGTTATATATAATGTTTTAGATATGTATTGCTTTTATATATGTGTCTGGCATTGATTTTTTGCCATTTACTATGTTGTATGCCGTTTTGATTCCCTCAGGGGTGAGAAAAGCGGTGTAGAATTGCAATAAATAAATGAATGAATTATCTGCGTTGATATTCTAGGTTATATGGCTGTGTGGAAGGACCCTTAGTTTAGGAGGCTACCTTGTGGCAGCTGAGACTGGTTTACATCCCAAAGGGATCACCTAGATGACATGAACAGACTCATCTACAACAAATAATAACTATAATCATCATCAAACTTGCTTTCTGTTACTGTTACTCTCGAGCAGGGGTCCTCAAACTAAGGCCTGGGGCCCAGATACGGCCCTCCAAGGTCATTTACCCAGCCCTCGCTCAAGGTCAACCTAAGTCTGAAATGACTTGAAAGCACACAACAACAACAGTCCTATCTCATCAGCCAAAGCAGGCCCACGCTTCCCATTGAAATACTAATAAGTTTATATTTGTTAAAAGTGTTCTTCATTTTAATTATTGTATTGTTTTTAAGTGTTTTTGCACTACAAATAAGGTATGCGCAGTGTGCATAGGAATTCATTCATGTTTTTTTCAAACATGTTTGAGGGACTGTCACCTTGCCCTCTGTTTAAAAAGTTTGAGAGAGACTAGGACACAAAGCAGTGCATTAAAACTGCAGACAAAGAGAACCAACAAAAAGGACAAATTCCTTGATGGTATGAGATGTAAATCAGTGGAATCTGCTGCCCCTGAAGATGGTGGAGTCTCCTTCTCTTGAGGCTTTTAAGCAGAGGCTTGAATGGCTATCTGTTGGGAGTGCTTTGATTGTGTATTCCTGCATGGCAGAATGGGATTGGACTGGGTGGTCTTTGGGGTCTCTTTCAACTCTATGATTCTACAATTCTATCATTATCACTATCCAGAATCCTCTATCAACTTGGGGGTTGGGAACCCTGGGTGGGGGGTCACGAGGGGGTTTCAGAGGGGTCGCCATAGACCACCAGAAAACACATATATATAGGAACCCCTTTGGCAGAGAAAGCTGAAGATCTCTCCGCCTGTCCTTCTCTTCCTTTTTGGAAACAAACAGCAAATCCAACCTCTCCACCAAGGAGGGGGTTGTTTCTGAGACTCCAAGCGGGGAGGGGAGAGCAGGCGTGCTTGTCACATGGGCAAGGGAAAGCATGGGAGGCTGGAGAGAGGCTCACGCCAGCAAGTCCCTTCAAGGCATGAAGGTTCTGTGTGGGAAGTTTGGCCCAATTCTATCGTTAGTGGGGTTCAGAATGCTCTTTGATTGAAGTTGAACTATACATCCCAGCTACAACTCCCAAACATCAAGATCTATTTTCAAAAAAACTCCACCAGTGTTTACATTTGGGCATTTTGAGTATCCGTGCCAAGTTTGGTCCAAATCCATCATTGTTTGAGTCCATAGTGCTCTACTTGGATGTAGGTAAACTGCAACTCCAAAATTCAAGGCTTTGGGAAAGTTGGGAAACAGTGTGCTGTGGGATTGTTGTTCATTCGTTCAGTCGTCTCCGACTCTTCGTGACCTCATGGACCAGCCCACGCCAGAGCTCCCTGTCGGCGGTCACCACCCCCAACTCCTTCAAGGTCAGTCCAGTCACTTCAAGGATGCCATCCATCCATCTTGCCCTTGGTCGGCCCCTCTTCCTTTTTCCTTCCACTTTCCCCAGCATAATTGTCTTCTCTAGGCTTTCCTGTCTCCTCATGATGTGGCCAAAGTACAGGGTTAGTCAAAATGAATAGGCCATATATACATATATATATATATATGGCCTATTCATTTTGACTAACCCTGTACTTCAACTTTGTCTCTAGTATCCTTCCCTCCAATGCGCTGTGGGATATATGTATGTATAAGCACCATAGTTACAGGGCTATGCATTGAATTCTCACTCAATCAGACCAACATAATCCTCACCAACTGTGATTCAAGGTGATCTGTTTGGCTGTTGCTTTGGAAGCAACTGAGTGTGGTTTATCTTCGGATTACTTCAAAAACTGGATTTACAATGCAAAATTTCTTTGCACTCAGCCCTGGAGTCTTGCCCTTCCCAGTAGCGTCAGGCAAAAGCAACCTGCTGCAGCCTCTCCAAGCTTCTTCATCGATTAATGTGGCCATCTGAACTACGCTCTGATGTTATCTGGTCATATGTATCCTATATCACTCAGAGCCTAGAAGATGAACAACCCAGGGATTTTCCAGTGCAGTTTATATTTCTTTCAAGCCAGCTGTTGTTGTATGTTTTAGGAGGTTTGAAAGAAGACACCTGTTTCTGAATTCAGGTCATATGCTCAATGATAAAAGTCCTCAGGTTGCTAAGAATGAAGGTAGAGAGGAAGAATTGTGGCAGCATTTTAAAGATGAACTGCCAGTGAAGAAGTGAGGTGATATCCATGAAACGTTGTAAAAATAAAAACCAGTTAGTCTTAAAAGCTCTGTCACATTTCCCTCCCTCTCCTTTCCTTCCTCTTTTTTATGTTGCAAGAGACCAACCGGGCTGCTTTGTTGAACACTACAGACTTTATTAGTTTATGTACCCAGCATTGCCCAGGTATGCATTTTCTAATGCCATTTATTAGAAATGTTAGTTGTTAACTTTATGATTATCTGAAAGGTTTCATTAGAAAATATCCATATAAGGGGACCTTTTGTAAAATCATATAGTGATTGGTTGGAATTTGCATTGCTCCAAGCAGATAGTCTCATCAGTTCCAGATGTGGTAAGCTGGAACTCCCATCAACTCTCAGTCTGATCAGCTGCAAAACCCATCTGGACCAGGTCTTCCATTTGGAACTCCCATCATCCCCAGATCTGAGCGAGTGCAAGTTCCAATAAACCTAGCTAGCTCCAGATCTGTCTGGGTTGGGTCTCTGGGTGTGACTGGATATCAGTTCCCATTATCCTCTATCAGGCATCCTCCCCAAACCACAGTACTAATCTATGCTGGATCATGAAGGATATCTTCATCAAGTTTGATACAGTTCCTGCTGGAGTTGGTAAATGTGAATAAACAGAAGCATTACCACAGTTTATAAACCAAGATATACCCTGCAGTATAATAACGTGTCACACAGGCTTGTGTAACAAGTAACAGTAACTTTACTTCAGTTCAGAAGTTCAAACAGGGTAATAATATATACCAGGGGTCCTCAAACTTTTTAAACCAGGGCCCCGTTTACTGTCCCTCAGACCAATGGAGGGCCGGACTATAGGGTTTTTTTTTTAAATCAATTAAAAAATTTCTATGCACATTGCACATATTTTGCTGTGTGGAAGGGCCCTTAGAAGGGGTTCTTTCTAGCCCTCTTTAGGCAGTAATTCCAGGAGCAGAGAATGGGAAATCTTCATATTTCTAGTCTGAACAAAATCTGGCTACCAGTATTTAAAAAACTCTAAAATTATAACTGTAAATAAAGAATAACACTCAAACACAGGGGAACTCCAGATAAGAAACAATCAGGGCCAGCTAATCACCTCTCAACAAAGCATTCTCCCTAAAAACTGGCAGGCTATGAAATGGCAATCAAGGTGGCCAATTGAAACATTCATACCTACCTCCAACATACAAGAGTTCTTTCTCCCACCATGGATCTTCCACAATTTTCCTGGTTAAAGGTTTTCCTCTGTCCAGTCGTGTCTGACTCTGGGCTGTGGTGCTCATCTGCATTTCTAAGTCAAAGAGCCGGTGTTGTCTGTAGATACCTCCAAGGTCATGTGGCCAGCATGACTGCATGGAGCACCGGGGCAGCCTCCATTGGCTGGCTCATGCTGTCCATCAGACCTGATGGATAGCATGAGCCTGCCAAGGGAGGAGCAGCCCCGTGCGGCCTACTTGCGTGCTTTACACGCGTGTAGGCCATGCGGAGCAGCCTCCCTTGGCTGGCTCACGCTGTCCATCGGGCCTGACGGATAGTGTGAGCCAGCCAACGGAGGGGCACTGTGGGGGGGGGGGGGCGCTCCTCCTCCGCGGGCCAAATAAGGTCCCTTGGCAGGCCGGAAGTGGCCCGCGGGCCATAGTTTGGGGACCCCTGATATATACAGTAGTCTCTTTGAATTGACACATAGAACAGAGTGAATAAAACAGTCCTTTTTAAACAGTTTAAAAATTATCAAGCTTCAAGAGAGTTGGCAGCCAGCACTCTTTTCACTGTCCAAAAGTGAAAATGGCAGTTAGAACCGTTAGTCTCAGCAGCAAGCCAGAGACAGCAGCCAATCAGAACTCTGGCCCCTGGCATGCTCAGCCAATCAGCTGCCGACACATGTCTTTCCAGTTAACCCATTACATCATGGCGTCCCTTTTTAAATCCTCACAGTTCTATCATGGGTTTTAGTTGTAAATGGATTCCAACTTCCATCATTCTCTATTAGTGCCCCCCCCTCCCCCCCAAAAAAATCCCTCCACCAGTATTTCAGGTTAGATCATGAAGGCTATGTGTACCAAGTTTGGTCCAGATTCATCAAGACATGTCAGAGCCTCGGTGGATTAAACTAACCAACCAAACAACCAACACACATATATAGGTTGACATTTATATAGAAGGATAATTTAAAAGCACTTTGACACCATTGATACCATTATTCTTCCTGGCACCACCTATTTGGGAAAGCTGAACCTGCAAAGATTTGCATTTGCTTTCAACTTGCTTCAGGCTACACAGTGAAAGAGGATGAGGCCGTCCTTGGGTTATTTCTCACTTCCACTTTCTGAAATAGACAGCCAGCTTTTATGAAATCATTATGTGCTGTGGCTTTTTTTTCAATGGGAAACATCCTCTAGTAGAGCTACCTTTATGCACCTCTAAGACAAAAAGGCATTTCAGCTCATGTTTGTTCAGACTGCTAGAGTACACATGTCTGACATTTTGGTTCTCCTTGTTATGCTTACTTGAAAAGTATGTAGCCCTATAAAGCCATATAAGGTTGCATTGCTTTATTTTACTTGTTTTTATCAGCCTTTTTATTTATTTTATAATTGCATTGGTCGTGTGATGGAGTAAAAAGGAGAAACATGGGAAAATCCGATCAAAGCCTGTGACCATAAAGGCTGCAAGTTAAGACTTTTGCCTTTATCGCACCAAACAATTGTGGCAAAATAAAAGCACAATTACTGCAAGATGCTTCTCCATCAAAGACTGTGGGTGCCTTGCAAAACTACAAATCCCAGGATTCCACAGAATTGACTTATAAACAGACCTTGATATAATATTTCTATTTTAATTTCCAAACAGGAAAAAAATACTATGCATATTCACTCACTTTTTCTCTTTGTAGGTATGTGTTTAAATGACAAGCTGTAGTTGTGGTTGGTACTTCATGCACAACACTGAATGACACAACATGGGTCTATCCCTAGCTCTCAGTTTGTCCCAGAAACCTTAGGGTTTAGGATAGTCCTGAACTGGACTGATCTTCTTCACACACCATGGAAAGTACAGCTATTCTTGGTGTAATGAGCAGAAGCAACCAGTACAAGTCTGCTTTAACTATGGATTTTAAAATCACATTCTGTGTTTATTGTGTTTTAAGTTTTGTCTCATGTATACGTGTATATTTTAATATATGCTTTTATGGTTGTATTTTAACCATGCTTTAATGTGCGCTTTTATCTCACGATGTTGTGCCCTGCCTCAAGCTGAAAGGAGAGGTGAGTAAATAATAATAATAATAATAATAATAATAATAATAATACAGTAGGGTGGCCTTTTGCAGCTGACAGATGGTAATTTTGTCAGTGCTGATTGTGTTTAAGTGCAGGCCAAGGACTTTAGGCACTGCACCCAGTGTGCCAATCACCACTGGGACCACCTTGTCATTGAAATCCACAAGCATGTTGACAATTTCAACAGAAAGGAAGAAACCGTGAAAATAAACAAAATCTGGCTACCAATATTTTAAAAAACTCCAAAATCATAACAGTAAATAAAGAACAACATTCCAAAAACAGGGGAATTCCAGACAAGAAACAACCAGGGGCATCTAATCACCGCCCAACAAAGGATTTCCCCAGGCCAGGAGAAGCCAGACCTTGAAACTACTAGGCCATTAAATACTAATCAAGGTGGCCAATTGAAACATTCACACGAACTTCAAACAGAGAAGAGTTCTTTCTCCCACCCTGGACATTCCACAGATATATAAACCCCATTTTTGTCGTGTCAGGGGTGACTTGAGAAACTGCAAGTCGCTTCTGGTGTGAGAGAATTGGCCGTCTGCAAGGACGTTGCCCAGGGGACACCCGGATGATTTGATGTTTTTATCATCCTTGTGGGAGATTTCTCTCATGTCCCCGCGTGAGGAGCTGGAGTTGATAGAGGGAACTCATCCGCCTCTCCCCGGATTTGAACCTGCGACCTGTCAGTCTTCAGTCCTGCCAGCACAAGGGTTTAACCCACTGCGCCACCAGGGGCTCCTTTGAGGATGCCTGCCTTAGATTCAGGTGAAATGTCAGGAGAGAATGCTTCTGGAGCATGGTCATAGAGCCCGGAAAACTCACAACGACGCATGGATAACTCTTTGACACAACACGCTTTGAATTTCCCCTGTACATTTCAAACGTTATCTTGATCCTGTTAAACCTACTGCTTGCCTTTACACACCTGCATTCTCTACCTGAGGGATTCTTTGCTCAGTAGTGGAAATAATCTGTCCCCTAGCAATTAATCTCTATAAATTTATAAGACTTACAAAGTCATTATTGGGTAAATTCAATGATGCCAAATTAAATTGTGAAAGCAACTGTAATAGTGCTGTCATATCTGATGCATTCAAACTATCTGTTGAATTGTGCTTAGCAGGAGTACTTTGCCGCCTCCTCCTCCTCCTCCTTCCAACTACTACTATTATTGTTGTTGTCTCCTCCAGCATTATATGATGATGATGACAATTTATTGTTGAAGGCTTTCATGACCGGAATCACTGGGTTGTTGTAGTTTTTTTGGGCTATATGGCCATGTTCTAGAAGCATTCTCTCCTGACATTTCACCTGCATCTCTGGCAGGCATCCTCAGAGGTTGTGAGGACCTCACAACCTCAGAGGATGTCTGTGATAGATGCAAGCGAAATGTCAGGAGAGAATGTTTCTAGAACATAGCCATACAGCTCGAAAAATGTACAACAACCCAATGATGACGATTTATTGATATGCCTTCTGAACCTGACTTCCGAAGACACATTCTGGGTTCCTTTTCCATCCAATTTGGAAACAGAGTCCCATAGAGTCCAACTGGAAGGGACTTCTATCATGTGATGATCTCCTTGGAACTCTGTTTCCAAAGTGCATGGAAACATAGCCCATAATGCATGGAATGGGATCCTAGGGGGTGTTTTTTATTGTAAAGTGGGGTTTAATGCACACAGCTGAGATCCCACCTTCTCTCAAAAGTACACATCTGCTGGTTATTTATCTCCAATTTCTGTTCAAAATCCCAATGAAAGTAACAATCTGCTCCAAAGATGGTGCATTAGCAGGTTTCCTAAAGGGTTCTGTTTCCATGGTAATCAATCATCCCAGTTGTCAGACTCTCTGCTTCAGCCCTTTCTGACCTGTTTAACCCTTCCCATTGGATAGTTCTTACTCTTAGGAACCAGGGCTACATTTTTCTGGTTTGGGCAAATACACTGTAGTATTTTAGTGTTATTGCTGGGCTGCTAGGACTTCATCCTGTTCCTTGAGTATTCTATCATTGGAAGACTGTCAATTTCTATAGCTCTTTTCCCCAGAAGAGGTAGCCTTTGACTCTGAGACTAGGGATTTCTCTCCTCCCTCTCCCTTTAATTATTTCCCTTGGGAATCATTGTATCATAGAGTTGCAGGAGATCACAAGGACCATCCTGTCCAATTGCCTGCCTTACATAAAATCAAAGCATCCCTGACAGATCGGCATTCCACCTCTGCTTAAAACCTCCAGAGAAGGAGACTCCACCGCACTCCCAGGCAGCAGCACGTTCCACTTACGAAATGCTCTTACCCTAGAATCATAGAATTGGAAGAGATCTCATGGACCATTCAGTCCAACCCCTGCCAAGAAGCAGGAAAATCACATTCAAAGCACCCCCGACAGATGGCCATCCAGCCTCTGTTTAAAAGCCTGCAAAGAAGGAGCCTCCACCACTACCATCCTGATGTTTTGGTAGAATGTCTTTTCCTGCAATTTGAATCTATTGTTTTGTGTTGCCTCATCACATTACAATTTAAAGAACCAATATACAGAGTGTACAGCCTACCTTAAACCCATCCCACCTTAAATCCGCTGCCATATAATCCAGATTAGATCAGCCCCCTCCCTCCTGACTTTCCAAAAAAGAGTAAAAACTTGGCTCTTCCAGCAAGCATTCGGAACCCTGGAGTAAACAGACAAACTAGAGTTGGAAATTGACCCAGGAACCACCAATACAATGTAAATGGATGAAGATTTCAACAGAGGACATAGTTTCTTTTTAAATTGTTATTATGCACTGTCGTTTATGTTTAATTGCACTGAATGTTTTTGCTTTATCAATGTATGTATTTTGTTTCGGCATCGAATTGTGCCGACTGTGTATACCGCCCTGAGTCGCCTTCAGGCTGAAATGGGCAGGATAGAAATAATGTAAATAAATAAATAATAAATAAATTATCAAAGCAGATAATCCCCATTATGTGGTTTGAACTGGAGCAGATTACAGGGTACATATATTTCTAAAATTCTGTGCCATTATACAATTAACCACAAAGACAGACAGTACACAAACAGTGGCAAGGCTTCCCTATTTTTTCATCTCTGGCATCTGGAGGTTGTGCTTGACTCCACCATGGGGAGATGCTATTGTTTCATTTTTCCACACTGAGAAGCCTGTCATCCGTGGATGCTTTCCTGATCAAATTGCCGGCATGTTTTCAGAGGTGCCTTTTATTACCTCCCCACCGAAGTGGTTCCTATTTATCTACCCACATTGCTGTTTTCAAACTGCTGGGTAAGCAGAAGCTAGGGCTGATGGCAGGAGCTCACCCTGACAGGTGGCCTGAAGTGCCAACCTTCCAGTCGGCAATATCTTCTGCAGCTGGTGGTTTAACCTGCTGTGCTAGCCATGGCCCTGACACAATCAAAGTACTTTTGGCAGATTAAAATCTCCAAAAAAGGAGACTCCATCACACTGAGGCATCATATTAGCTTCATTTGTGAACCCCCAAATAGATACAGGAAAATCTATGCACAGATATGGAATACCTATAAACAACAATGGAAAATGTGGCTCAGAAAAAGAAAGGTAATAGGAATTTGCTAATAGGCCAGGATGTCATGGTTATGGGAGGAAATCAAAAGTTGTGTGAGTTTGCAGTCCAGTGAAATACTCTTTATAAAGAAGGAACTGGAGTCTGAACGTATTAAAATTCTCATTTGTTATAATGCTAAGGAAAACCCAATCTGAATGAAGTGAGCACGTGGGAGTGGCCACTCGTAACTCTGGGTGTTTGTGCGCATCAAGGAAGTAAAAGGTTTAAATGTGGGAGCAGCTGTGTGCTTTCAGGGCTAATTAGGATTACATTCACTCCATTTGGATTTATCCATTGTAACAGTTACAACTGAAAAGTTTCTCTTTGGCTCCTTTTTTGTTTAAAAAGTATCAGAATAATGAAAGAGAGTCCTGAGACAGATCTAAGGAAAGATCAGCTTTTTGAGGTGCTAGAAATGTTTAAAATACATTATTTACGAGTATAGTGCTATAATTACATTTTAA
The DNA here is from genome assembly GCF_037176765.1 of Anolis sagrei. Lineage (NCBI taxonomy): Eukaryota > Metazoa > Chordata > Lepidosauria > Squamata > Anolidae > Anolis > Anolis sagrei. Next base: position 324,085,536 of record NC_090021.1, read on the forward strand.
CTATGTTTTAATATGTGATGTTATAGATGTACTTTTAAAACATCTCAGTTTCTCTCTCCTTTCTCCTACTTCCTCTCTTTGTACTTAAGCTGCTGCAAACTAAGTTTGCACACAATTAATATAGGAGAAAGAAGAGCATGCACTGTAGAATTGATGCTATTTGAGATCACTTTAACTATGGCTCAATCCCGTGGGATCATAGAAGTTGTAGTGGTCCCTGCCAAAGAGCACTGGTATCTCACCAAATTACAATTTTTGGAAAATGGCATTCATAATCTTTTGGAAAATGCCTTTTAGAGAAGAGCCAAAAACTCCTCTCTTGTGGTACACAAACAGATATAATTATGAAATGCAGTGGTTTCAGTTGTTAGACTGAATAACCTGTTATTCTGATTTGTTAGGAAAACTGAGATTTTGCCAGTGCATAAAAAACAGCATTGCTTTGGAAGTGTTTTTCAGTGCCCGAAAATATATATATCCCCCATGTTGTATAGCATGTACTCAAGAAACAAAAATGAAGTAGACTTCGATAAATATAACATATTTGGTTTACTCAAAAGCTTCATGTGTTCAGCATACACAAGTACAAAACTTATCAGTCCAGATTCAGATATGTTTGAGATCATACTCTGTGCCATCAAGCCAGGACACATCTTACAGCAAAACAGCCATCAAGTGTGTGATCTGAGGTCTGAAGTAGTCTGTAGTCTGAATTCATCTATTTGCCTGCTATAATGATCATGTGGTCTGCAGCCCCTTTTATAACTTCTCAGGAACCACAGAGTAAAGTAAGCTGCATACCAGAACATACATACAAACTGTAAGCAAGAGGACCATAGATAAACATTACTAGAGAAGACTTGAAGAAGGTTGTCATTTCCAACAACAACTCCCGGGATTCCACAGCATTAAGCCATAGAAGGTAAAGTGGTGTCAAACTGTGTTAATTGTACAGTGCAGATGCCTCCCTGGAGATTCTCTTGTTGTAGATGCTCCCAGAGTCACAGGCCCAACTCACTATTTTAGAATCTTGTACACTCCTTTCTAAGACATGTGACCCTTGAAATTCAGTTTTTCAACATCTTAAGAGCAAATAAAGCATACCAGAGGGACTGACATGTGCTGATGTAACATCCCGACCTGGTTATACTGACCATAATCAATTGGAATATGGAAAAGAAATTACTTAAGATCTGGTGCAAACAGTGCCATCTGCTCCCAGGATATATCTCAGGAAATACATTGACGCAAACACCCCTTATTTAGAATATTGTTTATTTTTAAATGCAATGTTGCCATTAGAGGATGAAAAAAACAATGTTATATTTATAAGGAAGAACGTCAATATGCCAAAGATAGTAAATCTGAAGTAATTGCTCCCCCAGTGACCATATTTTCAATCAATGGCAAATATTTATTGTTGTAGATTAAATACTGTATGATGTATTGGAAGTATTTACTTAGAATCTAAAGCATAAATTTCCTAATAGGGACATCTATTTGGAGGGGAAAGGAACTCCCAGTCATCTTTCATCTGTGTACACTAGTATGCAACAACTAGTCAGGTCTCTTCATTTGCTGTGTTCATGGGGGTTTATTTCCTAGGGTGCATGTTCCAGATCCATAGCTTGATTTCTGGGATCTGAAAATGTTAAAGCACCTTTCTTGGGCCCCTTCCACCCAGCTGAATAAAATCCCACATTATCTGCTTTGAACTGGCATATATGGCAGTGAGGACTCAAATAACCCAGTTCAAAGCAGATACTATGAGATATTCAACCTTGATATTCTGGGTTATATGGCTGCATGGAAGAGCACTTGGAAACAGTTTGGAGAATGATAGGATGGGATGAGGAGGAGGAACTGTTGCAGATGCAAACACTGAGCTCTCATCACGCAAATGTCAGATGCTTCGGTTTTTCTACAAATTAACATAAGAGTAAGGCTTGGGAAAGTTACTTTTGGAAGGATCTTGTGATTAGTTGTCTTAACAAGTCAGATTCCCAAGCTCTAGGTCAATGAGTCATTCACTCCCACTTCCAGGATAGAATCATAGAGTTGGAAGAGACCACATGAGCCATGTAGTCCAACCCCCTGCCATGCAGGAAAAGCACAGTCAAAGTATCCCTGACAGATGACCATCCAGCCTGTTTAAAAGCATCCAAGGAAGGAGCTTTTACCACACTTCAAGGCAGAGAGTTCCATAGGTGAACAGCTTTTACAGTCAGGAGCCATGAGCTATCTAGTCAAACAATCAAAGTATCCCTGACAGATGACCGTCCAGCCTGTTTAAAAGCATCCAAGGAAGGAGCTTTTACCACACTTCGAGGCAGAGAGTTCCATAGGTGAACAGCTTTTACAGTCAGGAGCCATGAGCTATCTAGTCCAACAATCAAAGTATCCCTGACAGATGACCGTCCAGCCTGTTTAAAAGCGTCCAAGGAAGGAGCTTCCACCACACTTCGAGGCAGAGAGTTCCATAGCTGAACAGCTTTTACAGTCAGGAACCATGAGCTATCTAGTCCAACAATCAAAGTATCCCTGACAGACGACCATCCAGCCTGTTTAAAAGCCTCCAAGGAAGGTACCTCCACCACGCTCCAAGGCAGCATATCCCACTCCAAGGCAGCATATTTTCCTGCCAAGAAGCAGGAAAATTGTATTCAAAGCACCCCTTCAGTTTGCTGGTTTTCTACAAATCAACATAATAGCAAGGCTTGGAAAGATCCTGCAATTTGTTATCTTAACAAGTCAGATTTTCAACCTCTCGAGAGAAAGAATCTGAAGTGGGACTGACAACAAAATATTGACATGCTGCAGGGTCAATGAGTCATTCACTCCAATTTCTGGGATATAATCATTGTGTTGGAAGAGACCACATGAGCCATCTAGTCCAACCCCCTGCCATGCAGGAAAAGCACAAAGTACCCCTGAGAGCCTCAGTTTAAAAGCTTCCAAGGAAGGAGCCTCTACCATACTCCATGGCAGAGAGTTCCACTGCTGAACAGCTCCTACACTCAGGAAGTTCTTCTTAATGTTCAGGTGGCATCTCCTTTCCTTTTAATTAGAACCCATTGCTCTGAGTTCTAGTTTCCAGGGCAGCAGAAAACAAGCTGCTCCCTCTTCTTTATGACAACCTTTCAAAGATTTATACATGGCAATTGTGTCTCCTCTCAACCATCTCTTCTGCAGGCTAAACATACTCAGCTCCTTAAGCTGTTCTTCAGAGGGAATCATGGTCTCCAGAACTTTGATCATTTTAGTTGCCCTCCACTGAACTCCTTCCAGCTTGTCAATATCTTTTTTTAAATTGTGGTGCTCAGAATTGGACACAGTATTCCAGGTGACGAAAGCAAAATAGAGGGACACTAATATTTCCCTTGAAATAGACAATATACTCATTTTTAGTTGCTGCAGCACATTGTTGACTCGTGTTCAACTAAGGCCCCGCTCTACACTGCCATATAATCCAGATTATCAAAGCAGATAACCCATATTATCTGCTTTGAACTGGATTATATGAGTCCACACTGCCATATAATCCATTCAAACCAGATAATCTGGATTTTATATGGCAGTGTAGCAGAGGACTTAGACTTCATTTCATTCTCTTGCCCCCTTTCCTTCTCCCACCACAACACTCAGCATTTCATATGCACTGAACATGCTCCGTTCTCAAGACCCCCCCCCCCTCATTGTTATTATTGTTTTTCTGAGAACATTATAGAAGGTATTTGGGTTGCATAAGGACCAGCATATGGACAATGAGTTTGCTATTACCAGAGCTGGGATAAGTGTGTTTTTCCACTTTTAAATTAAAACTTCCAGATTTGCAGCCAGTGTGAGTCAGAGCTTCTTGGAGCTGTTGGCCCAAAAATAAATAAATAAATCTCTGCCCTGCCTGTTTGTGTGGAAGGTTTGGGTTTTTGTAGGGCTGCCAAAGTTTTATGGATCAGTGCTTCATCCATGAACAGCTAGAAGGGAAGGAGAACTCCGCAAAATTTCACCAACTAATTTTCCGCTAGCTTCATGCCCTCTGTCAAACCAATAAATGATTTCATCTGGAGAATACTGGCCTGTTGTGCATGTGTTTTAAAGCATAGAAAGAGTGCCACAATAAAAAGCTGGGAGTGGCAAGCCTAGGAAATGAGGCTTTGCAACAAGCTCTTATCTTTATATCAGGAATAGATTCCAATGCAGAGATTCTGCTCCTTGTGCAGGTGTTAAAAGTGTTTCTCCGGGGGTGGGGACTGGCACGTTAGAAGTGCCTTAGGTTTCTATGGCAGAACTCAGGATAGCAGGCTGATTTCCAAAACATTTCCTGAGCCTGTCCCTACAGCTATTTCTAAAGACGTAAGAGCAAACCAGGTTGTTTCCTCACTTCTTCCCACCTGGAACAGCAAGAAAAAAAGTTACCAGGAGGAATGCCTGCTTTTCCCTGAAAACTTCCTTTATTTCCGATTTCACATGTGGAGAGAAAGAGAGAGATTGGTGAGAGAGGGATTTTTCCCAGAAAAAAAATCCCAGAATTCTAACTGATGCAATCCAAAGTACTGTATATACTTGAGTATAAGCCTAGTTTTTCAGATGTTTTCATAGACTGAAAAAGTTCCTCTCGGCTTATCTTCGGGACAACGTTATTTAATATTTTACTCGGTTATTATTATTTTTACTATATGTATTATTTTACTCTATGTATTATTATTATTGCATTTATTATTTTACTCAATTATTATCATTACATTATTATTTTACTTTATTATTGTTATTATTACATGTATTATTTGACTATTTATTATTGTTATTATTACATTTATAATTTTACTCTATTATTACTGTTATTACATTTCCATTATTTTACTCTATTATTATTATTATTATTATTATTATGTTACTCTCTTTATTCTTACTGGAAGGATACATAAGCACATTTACGTTGAAGAAGGTTAGAATCAGAGTTGGACAGTCTTATCTTAAATTACAGTATTACGTAAATATTCAAAAACATTTAAGCTTCTGATGCCTCAATTAATGTAATTTTATTGGTATCTGTTTTTATTTTGAAACTGACCAGTAGCTGCTGTATTTCCCACCCTAGGCTTATACTCGAGTCAATACATTTTCCCAGTTTTTGTGGTAAAATTAGGTGTCTCAGCTTATATTCGGGTCAGCTTATACTTGAGTATATACGGTATTTTGTCGTGGCCAAGTCTTAGATAGGCAATTAAGACCCATTACCTTTAAGAAAGACCTGCATCCAGAGGAGATGGAGAAACAAGTGCTAGGACCGGTTTGTTGATAAGAAAGCACACAGTCGCATTTCTGGATTCCTGGTTTTAGGCATGTGGCTGTCATGGGAAGAGCTGCGTTTCAAAATTTACAATCAAACCTGAGGGAAATTGTGTGATGCCATGTTAATAAAGTTACATGGTCAGTGTTTTAGAGAGGTTTGCTGTATATTTGGCATATGGACAAAACATACTTTTTACAAGTGTAAAAAAACCCCCAAAATTCGATTTCTTAGATACATTGCATAATGTCTAGCCATTAGGGTTGTGCATTTGGGGTAAACCTTGACCCGTTTTGTGTTCCAGCTTTCGGTGGGGGCCCTGATTCATTCATTGGGAGCCTCCTGAAATTGGGAGGGCAGATATCTGCTTTTGCTCTGGAGTGCCAAAAGATCCGTTTCCTATTGGCCCATTATGTGTGTGTGTGGAGGGGAGAGAGATTCCCACTCAGGCTCCCCTTCCTCGAGTGTGCTTTAAGGAGGCTTGGTCTTACCTGCTGTTTCTACTCTATAGAAGACACTTGACTGTAGGCACTGGAAGGTACACACGCTTTCTGGTCCTGAACACAACACATGCTGTTGGAATTAGCAACTTTCTAAGCCTTCACAATTTGTTTGTTAATGTATATATTTACTAACCTGTATAGTAGGTATATATTGATTTGCCACTTTGACCTCTTTGGTGTGGGTCAGGCTACAAATATTTGATTGTACTCAGCATGTTCAGACTCAAGAATCCATTTTGTTATCAGTATGCTTCTGGACTTCAGTGGAAGCAGTTTCCATTTGGACTTATGTAGGAACAGTTTACTATATGTTTGCTTTAAGAAGGAGGTCAACCCTCCTGTTTAAGGAACTCCACTGGCTGCCGTTTATATTCCGAGCCCAATTCAAGGTGCAGGTGCTTACCTACAAAGCCCTGAACGGTTTGGGACCAGCCTACCTGCGTGACCGCATTTCCATCTACGAACCCACGCATTCTCTTCGGTCATCTGGGGAGGCCCTGCTCGTGATCCCACCAGCGTCGCAGGCGCGCTTGGTGGGGACGCGGGACAGGGCCTTCTCCGTAGTGGCCCCCCAACTCTGGAACACCCTCCCCAAAGAGCTTAGACAGGCCCCTTCATTGACTATCTTCAGAAAGAACTTAAAAACCTGGCTTTTCCGATGCGCCTTCCCAGATTAGGAAATCTCCACTACCGAGTCCCACAAGCACTTTACCAGAACCAATGATTGCTGCACATTGCACATCGCACTTGCCCTAGAAACCCTTTATACACCTCCTGTCAAATCAGCACTTTTAATCCTTGTACCCACCTTTTGGCCCGGCCCAGTTTTACTGTATTTTAATGTACTGTGCTTGTTGTTTATTTTTGCTTTAATTTGTTTTAATTGTTTGATTTGCTTGATTGTATTGTTATGTTGTATTGTTGTGGCCTCGGCCTGTTGTAAGCCACATTGAATCCTCTGGGAGATGCTAGCGGGGTACAAATAAAGTTTAATAATAATAATAATAATAATAATAATAATAATAATAATAATAGTTTGGACTTTCCTAAGATGGATATTTAAAGACTTTGGACTATGGACTATTGATTAAGAATGATGCCCTGTGTTCTCAACACAGAGAAACTACATCCTATCAATAAATGAGCCTGTATGCTGAATTAATACAAGATGTTTGTGAGTAAACAAGATATATAACTTTTTAAAGAAGATTTAGTTTTTGGTCTCTGAGTGCATATTTTTAAACTAAGAGGTTTCAAGGGAGAGTATATGTTTTGGGCAACTGCAATTTCAACTTCAAAGAAACATTTCAAAACTCTGGTAGCTAAGTATATGCTTTTTTGTGCAGTGGCATGTCTTTGTCCCTGACAGTTCAAATACATGGTTAATCAGTTTAACAGCTGAGTTACCTGTGTGCCATTACATGCATGCTTGTGAACATCACTTTTTCAAAGGGTTGACTTCTAACAAAGTCATGCCTTTTCCTGACTAGGGGTTTTCAAAAAGTGGTCTCCAAATGTTCATGGAGATTCACATTTGCCAAAAAGATATAACATCATTTTTCCTTTTTCAAAAAGGTTATGGATGCCATTTTTCCAAAACATACACTCTCTTTCCAAGGCAAGGAGGCAAGCTCTGTTTCTTACACTAGAGGAGGCACTTGGCTGCAGGCACAAGTGGGTGCACGTGTTTTCCACATACACACACTCTTTCCAAGGCAAGGAAGCAAGTTCTGGGAGGCACTTGGCTGCAGGCGCATGTGTTTTCTCTCCTGGGCTACACCATGCCAGCCAGCCATGCACTCTCCAAAGCATTTTAAAGAGGCTTCCCACTTCCAGGTAAGAAGAGCGATGACCTCCTGGAAGAGGAGAGTAGTTTACAGGGAATGAAGGTTTACTTTTGTTTGTTGGGGGATTAATAAAAAAGATTAAACTGTGATGCCGAAAAGCAAGCTTGGAGCTAGTGCCCGCTTCCGCTTGTTTTTGTGTCGAGCTGGTTTTCGTACCAGGAGGGGTCTTCCTGTTCCTGTTCCCAAAGTACCAAAAGACACAAAATAAACAAAGGAAACAGGAGAAGCTAATTCCGCGCACAACTCTACTAGCTAGGCAGAACAATCACAGAGAATAAGTTCCATACATTATTTTTTGATGTTTTAAAAAAGAAAAACATCATGGTGTAGTAATCTGAGTGCTGCACTGCAATTTTGGAGGTCAGGATTAGACTCCCTGGTTTACCCTTGGGTATCCATTGGCTGACCTTGAGCAAGTCACGTTCCCTCAGCTTCAGAGGAGGGCAGAAACAAAGAGCCCCGAACAAATCTTACCAAGAAAACCCCACAACAGATTTGCCTGAGGCCTTCATGAAATGCCTTCAAGACACACACAACGATAGATTTCAACAAAAATGCGGAATAATCAATTTTTTAAAAATAATACAAAGGGGAAACTAGACTCTGCTGGCGAGGTATTTTCTTACTCCTGTGTCTGCAGTATCCCGGTTTATGAAATAGAAAGAGCTGTGAAGAATTCACTGGTTTGTTCTTGACATCTCATCTTTAGTTTCACCCAGCTTGAATATTACATTAACCATTTGTAAACTGAGAGCTGGCAGAATTCAGCCCAACTGGTTTCTTCTTTGTCTATCTGTGGTCACCATAGCTACCATTTCAATCTGCTAACATGTGCAGCATTATTTTCTTCTGAAACTCCTTTATGCGCAGATGCTGTCAAAAAATTTCTTTGTACAGATCCGATATATTTGCACCAGGTTTTGACTCTATTCAAGTGAGTAACGCAGCAATGACTGCTGTATGATTACATTCTCAAAGGCTGAAAGTTGTAAACGCATAGAAACTGAGATAGTGAGACTGATGTCTGATTCCAATGCCTTCTATTACATTCAAGTGGCTTTCAGAAACACCTCTTTCCTTCAAATGATTTGTATCAGAAATGTACTTGCATTGCTGTTTTTAGAGCATCTCCTACTTATTAATAATCACAAAATAATGACAACAAGAAATAGTTACAACAACTCAGGTATTGGCAAACTCATAAGCCCTGCTAGGCAATGTGCAATGATAAATTCAGACGCAGTTCCTGCCTGCAGGCGTAGGTTCTAAATATAAAGAATGCAAGAGAACTGTAAGGGAGGAGGAAGCAGATCAGTACCCGAGGGGGAAAAGTCTTCCAATGTGATTGAAACAAAACAGTTGTAGTTATAGGAAGAGGCCATAGGTCAGTTGCAGATGACATGCTTCATACATACAAGGATCCATATGCTATTCACAGCAGCTCTAGTTTAAAAGACAAGCATAGCTTATGCTTTGTTTGCAGCGGCTCCTACTCTTCCACCATCCGAGTGCAGCCACCCCCCCCCCCCCCTTCGCGGCCATGTGCCGTCTCCTTTTGAGAGCGAGGCAGAGCTTGAGTGCTGCACACAAAGCAGACAGAACTGTTGCCTATAGAGCCAGACAAGTTCGGAATAGGAGGATTGGTGGAGTTCTTTCTCAGAGCTGAGCATTATGATTTAAAACCGTGCCAATTCCACTATTTATTTATTTATTTATTTACTGTATTTGTATACCACCTTTCTCAGCCAATTGGCGACTCAAGGCGGTTTCCAACAAATCAGTATAGATAAAAGATAATAGACAAAAAAAACATTGAGCAGTATAACACATCATTAAAAACAATAAAAGCAACACCATCAACGTCTCATTATTCTCAAGCATTGCCCAATTCCATTGTCAGGTCATTCGATTTCCCATATTAGCTACTCTGTATTTGTAAACGCTTGCTCGAATAGCCACGTTTTAACTTGCCTCCGAAACGTCAAGAGGGAGGAAACAGATCTGATTTCCCTAGAAAGGGCATTCCATAGCCAAGGGGCCACTACTGAGAAGGCCCTGTCTCTCGTCCCCGCCAAATGTGCTTGTGACGAAGGCAGGACTGAAAGCAGGGCCTCCTCAGATGATCTTAAAGTCCTTAGTGGTTCATAAGGGGAGATACGTTCGGACAGATAAGTTGGGCCAGAACCATTTCTGGCTGCTTTTCAAATGGCCCGATTTCTCTTTCCTTCTCTGACTTTTCACCATTGTCCTCAGTTTGCTTCAATTGTTGCAAATCAAAGTGAAAAAGCAAAACTAGTTTGTATTCAGTTAATTCAGGAAGGAGGGCAGAACTTGCACTTCCCAGTAGGCTCAGGCAAAAACAAGCTGTTGAACCCTCTGAGCTTGCATGGTTTTTTCCCCAATTGAAAACTTCTGCCATCTTGAACATGCTCTGACTTTTCTTGGTCATGAGTGTCTCACTTTTCATCAGCAACATGTTGGAGAGTATGTGAACAAAGTGCATCTGGAAATCCCGAGTGCTGCAGAGGCTCAAGGTTGTGTTGTTGTTGTATTGTCGAAGGCTTCACTTCTAGCCCCAGCAGACAAAAGTCCTTTGTCTCACCCTGGTCATTCCACAGATATATAAACCCATTTTTCTTACTTCCAACAGACCTCACTACCTCTGAGGATGCTTGCCATATATGCAGGCGAAACGTCAGGAGAAAAATTGCCTCCAGAACATGGCCATATAGCCCGGAAAAACCTACAACAACCCTGTATTGTTGTTGTTTTCCATAGGGACTGCTGACCTCTAGAGCAGTGTTTCTCAACCTTATTTCAAGCATTTGTACCCCACCATTCTCTACCCCCCGGGGTGGGGTGTGGGGGTAGGGAATGCCATGACCCCTTACACAGTTCCTCATGTTGTGGTGACCCCCAACCATACAATTATTTTTGTTGCTACTTCACAACTGTAATTTTGCTACTGTTGTGAATCGTAATGTAAATATCTGATATGCAGGATGTATTTTCATCCACTGGATCAAATTTGGCACAAATACCCAATACACCCAATTTGAATATTGATAGGGTTGGGAGGGGCATTGATTTTGTCATTTGGGAGTTGTAGTTGATGGGATTTATAGTTCACCTACAATCAAAGAGTATTCTGAACTCCACCAATGATGGAATTGAACCAAACTTGGCACATAGAACTCCCATGACTAACCGAAAGTACTGGAAAGGTTTTGGTGCGCATGAACCTTGAGTTTTGGAGTTGTAGTTCACCTATATCCAGAGAGCATTGTGGACTCAAACAATGATGGATCTGGACCAAACTTGGCACAAATACTCAACATGCCCAAATGTGAACACTGGTGGAGTTTATGGGAAATAGACCTTGACATTTGGGAGTTGTAGCCAGGATTTATAGTTCATCTACAATCAAAGAGCATTCTGAACCCCACCTATGATAAAATTGGACCAAACGTCCCCACAGAACCCCCATAAACAACAAAAATACTGTGTTTTCTGATGGTCTTTGGCGACCCCTCTGACACCTCCTCACGACCCCCACAGGGGTCTCAATCCCCAGGATGAGAAACACTGCTCTAGAGTGAGACAGAAGGCAGTTGGTGGTCATTTTGGGAGAGCAGATCTCTGTAGAATGACAGTGTGGACCTTTCCCATTAGGTTTACTTTGCATGCAAGTCTCACAGATCCTTGACTCAGTCCGAGATGTGATATTTTTCTGCCTGAGCACCATGTATAATCAGGTTACAGATTTCTGGATATGATAGGTAAATAATTTCCCCATGGCATAAAATACTTCCGTAAGTATCTGCAAGTGTCTCAGGTGTGCTTCAGATAGGTTGAAAAGCATGCAGATGAGAGCAAAAAACTCTGGGGCAGTAAGAAAACATTTAAATGCAAAATAAAGTTTTAATTCAATGTGGTCTGGGAAAGAGATAATAGAGAATAAAAAAAATCAAGACAGGTGATGGCAACAATGACTGTAAAATATTACGCTGAGGTAACAGAACTCAGGACACTTCTGTAATTCAGCCTATAACTGCATTAGCTCTTTTTGCCATTGCATTATATTGTTAACACATGCTTAACTGTTTCTTAATAACCACGGAATTGATTTCTAAAGTACTCACAGACAATCTCCGAGAAAAGTGTTTATATAGTATTCTGGTATGATAGGTGGAGAGTCCTTTTGCTGCAAGCATGGCTGTGATGGGGAGAAGACACTGATTTGATTGAAATCACTGTCAATAAATTAGTTTTTATAATGCCTTCTTGCCTGGTTTATGAGATTTTTCCATGCCAATCCGTTATACACTTTTGTGCAGTATACATTTGTTTAACTACTTTTTCTATGTGAAAAAGCCATCTCATACCTTTGTCTTTTGAATACTCTTTTTGACCATACAATTATATGTATCATATCATCTTCAATGAGCCCTTGGTGGCACTGTGGGTTAAACTGTTGAGCTGCTGAGCTTGTTGACCGAAAGTCACAGGTTCGAATCTAAGGAGCAGTATGAGCTTCCGCTGTCAGCCCCAGCTTCTGCCAACCTAGCAATTCAAAAACATGCAAATGTGAATAGATCAATAGATGCCGCTCTGGCGAGAAGGTAACAGCGCTCCATGCAATCATGGACCTTTGAGGTGTCTACGACGCTGGCTCTTTGGCTTAGAAATGGAGATGACCACCACATCCCAGAGTCGGACACAACTGGACTTAATGTCAGGGGAAAACCTTTGTCTTTACCTTTCACATCCTCAAAGCAACATGATTTGCATTTAAATTATATTTCTCACTCCACTTTATCACCACCCCCATTTGTATATACAGCACATCTCTGTACAAAGTGATCTGAGACCTAGTGGAATATGAGCCTATCTGTTTTGAATTGGATTATATGGCAGTTTATAATCCAATTCAAATTATAATGCAGTTCAAAGTAGATAATCTGGGTTCAGAAACTTGATTGTATGGCAATGTAGATCCAGTCTCCTATTCAGCACTCCCTCAGAATCATAGCTGAAAAAGGGCTCAAGGGTTAATCCCATTCTAACATGCAATAATACAGAAATAAAGCACTCCCAATAGATGGCCATCTATTGTTTATTTGTTCAGTCTCTTCCGACTCTTCGTGACCTCATGGATCAGGCCATGCCAGAGCTCCTTGTTCGCTGTGGCCACCCCCAGCTGCTTCAGAGTCAAGCCAATCACTTCAAGGATACCATCTATCCATCTTGCCCTTGGTCAGCCCATCTTCCTTTTTCCATCCATTTTCCCCAGCATCACGGGCTTCGCCAGGCTTTCCTGTCTTCTCATGATGTGGCCAAAGTACCTAATCTTTGTCTCTAATATCCTTCCCTCCAGTGAGCAGTCGGGCATTATTTCCTGGAGTATGGACTGGTTGGATCATCTTGCAGTCCAAGGCACTCTAATAATTTTCCTCCAACACCACAGTTCAAAAGTGTCTATCTTCCTTCACTCAGCCTTCCTTATGGTCCACTTCTCGCATCCATAGGTGTTTGGTTTTTTTGTCGTGTCAGGAGTGACTTGAGAAACTGCAAGTCACTTCTGGTGTGAGAGAATTGGCCGTCTGCAAGGATGTTGCCCAGGGGACGCCCAAATGTTTTGATGTTTTACCATCCTTGTGGGAGGCTTCTCTCATGTCCCCGCATGAGGAGCTGGAGCTGATAGAGGGAGTTCATCCACGCTCTCCCCGGATTCAAACCTATGACCTGTTGGTCTTCAGTCCTGCCGGAACAGGGGTATAACCCCTGTGCTACCAGGGTTACTACAGAGAATAACATTGTTTTACCTATGTGGATCTTTGTTGCCAGTCTGATGTCTCTGCTCTTCACTATTTTATCGAGATTGGTCATTGCTCTCCTCCCAAGAAGTAAACGTCTTCTGATTTCCTGGCTACCATCTTGTTGTTGTTCATTCGTTCAGTCGTCTCCGACTCTTTGTGACCTCATGGACCAGCCTACGCCAGAGCTCCCTGTCGGCCGTTACCACCCCCAGCTCCCTCAAGGTCAGTCCAGTCACTTCAAGGATGCCATCCATCCATCTTGCCCTTGGTCGGCCCCTCTTCCTTTTGCCTTCCACTTTCCCCAGCATAATTGTCTTCTCTAGGCTTTCCTGTCTCCTCATGATGTGGCCAAAGTACTTCAGCTTTGTCTCTAGTATCTTTCCCTCCAGTGAGCAGTTGGGCTTTATTTCCTGGAGGATGGACTGGTTGGATCTTCTCGCAGTCCAAGGCACTCTCAGAACTTTCCTCCAACACCACAGCTCAAAAGCATCGATCTTCCTTCGCTCAGCCTTCCCTAAGGTCCAGCTCTCACATCCGTAGGTTACTACAGGGAATACCATGGCTTTGACTAGGCGGATCTTTGTTGCCAGTTTGATGTCTCTACTCTTCACTATTTTATTGAGACTGGACATTGCTCTCCTCCCAAGAAGTAAGTGTCTTCTGATTTCCTGGCTACAGTCTGCATCTGCAGTAATCTTTGCACCTAGAAATACAAAGTCTGTCACGGCCTCCACGGTTTCTCCCTCTATTTTCCAGTTGTCAATCATTCTTGTTGCCATAATCTTGGTTTTTTTGACGTTTAGCTGCAACCCGGCTTTTGCGCTTTCTTCTTTCACCTTGATTAGAAGGCTCCTCAGCTCTTCCTCGCTTTCGGCCATCAGAGTGGTGTCATCTGCATATCTGAGGTTGTTAATGTTTCTTCCAGCAATTTTCACCCCAGCTTTGCATTCATCCAGGCCCGCACATCGCATGATGTGTTCTGCATACAAGTTAAAAAGGTTGGGTGAGAGGATGCAGCCTTGCCGTACGCCTTTCCCAATCTTGAACCAGTCTGTTGTTCCGTGGTCAGTTCTGACTGTTGCTACTTGGTCCTTGTACAGATTCCTCAGGAGAGAGACAAGGTGGCTTGGGATGCCCATCCCACCAAGAACTTACCACAATTTATTATGATCCACACAGTCAAAGGCTTTAGAATAGTCAATGAAGCAGAAGTAGATGTTTTTCTGAAACTCCCTGCCTTTCTCCATTATCCAGCGGATATTGGCAATCTGGTCTCTCGTTCCTCTGCCTTTTCTAAACCCAGCTTGAACATCTGGCAACTCTCGCTCCATGTATTGCTGGAGTCTTCCTTGCAGGATCTTGAGCATTACCTTACTGGCATGAGAAATAAGGGCCACTGTACGGAAGTTTGAGCAGTCTTTCGCATTTCCCTTTTTTGGTATGGGGATATAAGTTGATTTTTTCCAGTCTGATGGCCATTCTTGTGTTTTCCATATTTGCTGGCAAATGGCATGCATCACCTTGACAGCATCATCTTTTAAGATTTTAAACAGTTCAGCTGGGATCCCATCATCTCCTGCTGCCTTGTTGTTAGCAATGCTTCTTAAGGCCCATTCAACCTCACTCCTCAGGATGTCTGGTTCTAATTCATTCACCACACCGTCAAAGCTATCCTCGATATTGTTATCCTTCCTATACAGATCTTCTGTATAGTCTCGCCACCTTCTCTTGATCTCTTCAGCTTCTGTTAGGTCCCTGCCATCTTTGTTTCTTATCATACCAATTTTTGCCTGAAATTTACCTCCAATGTTTCTAATTTTCTGGAAGAGGTCTCTTGTCCTTCCTATTCTGTTGTCTTCTTCCACTTCCATGCATTGCTTATTTAAAAATAGTTCCTTATCTCTTCTGGCTAACCTCTGGAATTGCGCATTTAACTGGGCATATCTCCCCTTTTCACTGTTTCCTTTTGCTTTCCTCCTTTCTTGGGCTACTTCCAGTGTCTCAGCAGACAACCATTTTGCCTTCTTGGTTTTCTTTTTCTTTGGAACGTACTTTGTTGCCGCCTCCTGAACAATGTCGCGGACTTCTGTCCATAGTTCTTCTGGGACTCTGTTTACTAAATCTAGTCCTTCAAATCTGTTCTTCACTTCCACTGTATATTCGCTAGGAATGTTAGTGAGATCATATCTAACTGGTCTGTGTATTTTCCCTGATCTCTTTAGTTTTATTCTAAATTGGGCAATAAGAAGTTCGTGATCTGAGCTACAGTCAGCCCCAGGTCTTGTTTTCACCGACTGGATGGATGTCCGCCACCTTTGGCTGCAAAGGATGTAGTCAAACCATCTAGCCTCTGTTAAAAGGAGACGCCATCAAATTTTGAAGCAGTATATTTCAATGTCGAACAGCTCTTACCCTCTGAAAGTTATTTCTAATGTTTTGGTGGAATCTCTTTTCCTGTAATTTGAATCTGTTGCTATGTAGCACAAAATAAGCCTGCTCCCTCCTCAATGTGACTTCATTTCAAATATTTAAACAAGGTTATGATGCCCCTCTTAACCTTCTCTTCTCCAAGCTGAGCAGATCCGGCTCCCTAAGCTGCTCTTCATAGGACTTGGCTTCCAGGCCTTTTACCACTGCTGTCACTCTTTTCTGGATGTGTTCCAGTTTTCAATATTCTACTTCCTCTCAGAAACAGCCCTCTGCCTTAGACCACATACATATGGCCCGAAGGACACAAAAACACCATGCCCTCAAACAACCATAGATCAGTCAGGATCTAATCCTTAATATGCCATGATTCTCAAATGGTCTTAAAAATCCAGATTGCCCCTTCTTCCAGCCAGTTACTGCCTGAAACTGCTGTGCAGCCTGAACCTGACTGTAGAGCTAAACGAATGCAAAAATTTAACATTCAATTCATTCAGCAGGAGGAGGTCATGCTAATGTGGAGAAGAGAAGAAGAGGTGGAGTGTTATCCTTCCCAGTAGGGTCAAGGTAAGAGTAAAAGGATAAAGTGCTGCAATCACTTGGAGGTTTGCCTTGCTTCAACTGTGGGGGTGGATGTGCACACACAGCTCATGCAGTAGCCATGGTGTGGAGATAAATGTTGAAATTCTAAGCAGGGCCTAATAAAGACCTGTTAGTATTCTAATAATGCAATATACATTGTTAGTCATGCATGTGCACATACATAGAGCATATTGTATTTATTGATTTGGAGAGGGGTTGTCCTTTTTCCTAAATTCACTACATGGGTCCCAATGTTCCTTGACCTGAAGCCTTTGATGTTCTCTTCTACAGTGTAGAATTAATGCAGTTTAACTGTCAGGTCTTAATGCTATGGAATCATGGGATTTATCATTTGGCGAGGCACCAGCACTCTTTGACAGAGAAAGCTTAAGAACTTGTAAAACTACCAAAGATTTATAGTTCACCAAGGGTTCAAAAATATATGATTTTGCCTTTTCAAAAAAAACCCCTTTATGGACTTCAAAGAAACAGAAGATCAAGGCGGAACCACCAGCAGCTGTAACTCCCTAAACTCTATTGTATCTAACCCTTTAATAAATTGCATCGACTTTATGATTTTGTGTCATTGTATCTTTCAACTGTGTACTGTATCTATTTCTTATATGTTACATGTATTTAAACTGCTTCTTAGAAACATATAAAAATGTAACTTGGAAACAGCCACTACTCTGTGACCCTGTTCAGATAATCTCCTGGGAATGGAAAAGGTTGGGCAAATCCCTCTGGCTATTTCCCAAACCAGATAATCATCAGATTCATTGTGTATATGCAAAGACAGGCAACTTTCTTTGCCTGTCAGATAAGCCCCAAATGTTGGCACAAGTCACATAAAGCTGAGAGTCGACTGCTCCTTCATTAACTCTTTTATTGAAAGTCAAGCCCTTGATTACCCAAGATTAGCACCTTTGTCTCTTGAGTCTTGCACCTTTGTTTCCAAAGATTAATATTTTTGGAATTGGACATTTGAGCTAATCAAAAGCTCATCAATGTATCTTTATAATGCCTCCCCAGGGGGCATCTCTGCAGCTGATTGGTCCTTCATGCTGACCAATCCCTGGTTCCCATTTTCCCTCCCAGCCAATCTCAGCATGGATCATAGCCTGTCCTTTTTCCAGCCAATCAGGAGAGGGAGTGGGAAGTCTGAATATCTGTCAGAATTGGATAAGAGGTCCTGTTTATACTTCCATCACTTTTGGCCTAATTGATTTAAACCTCTTCAACCTGGTGAGTGGTTTTTCTTTCCTGGCTCATTCAGTTTGGCATGCACTCACCGGGCACGGACTCTCTAGCCGTGGTCCTATCGAAAGCACTACAAAACAACCACCCCCATGAGCCGTGGCAGTTAAAGTTGGGTCAAACTACATTAATTCTACAGTGTAGATTCACCCTTAATAATAATTTCGCATTCTTTTTTTCTTACTATCCTTTTTTTACCATACTTTTAATGATGCACACATGTGGCCACATGTGTGCTTATTTTTATCTGTTAAATTTGGGAACATATAAAACACAGAAGCAAACTTCAAAGAAGCAAAACAACATAATCCAAAAGGATGCCAGCATCCATTATTTTGTTTGTTACACCTATTTTGGGCAAAATGCCTCTTCTTGTTTTCATAAGCTGTTGTGAACTTTCAGACACTGTGAAGTAATTAAGGGTGCTACATTAATGTAGTTTGACATCATTTAAATTGCCATGGCTCTCTTCTAAAGAATAATAATAATAAACTTTATTTGTACCCCGCTACCATCTCCCCAAGGGACTTGAACCAAGGGATTTGTAGTTTGGTGAGGCACCAACAATCTTGGGAAGAGAAGGCTACAGGCCTTGTAAAAGCACAACTTGGGGTCCTAATTGCAGGTTACCTTCGCCTAACAAACAATTGATATCCAGGCTACCACTGGATCCTGCATAGCAAATTTCCTCCTTTAGTAAAGGTAAAGGTTACCTCTGAAATTAAGTCTAGTTGTGTCTGACTCTGGGGGCTGATGCTCATCTCCATTTCTAAGCCGAAGAGCCAGCATTGTTCATAGACACTTTCAAGGTCATGTAGCCAGCATGGCTGCATGGAGAGCTGTTACCTTCCCACCAGAGTGGAACCTATTGATCTACTCACATTTGCATGTTTTCAATCTGCTAGGTTGGCAGAAGCTGGGGCTAACAGCAGGAGTTCAGCAGCTCGGTCAGCAAGTTCAGCAGCTCAGCGGTGTAACCTCCTGCACCACCAGAGATCCTTCCTCCTTGAAGCCACTCCTAAAACATGGGAAGCAACAACAGGGACCCATGTTTTGAGTGTGATGGAGGCTCAGAGCACCATTTATATTTACATAAAAATAATAATGTGAACATATGGAAAAATAAAGAACTATTTACGAAAATTGGATTATAAAAATTCTAGAATCGACAGAAATAGACAAGTTACCTTGTTTGATAAAAGAGAATTCAAATGGCAATTTTTCACAAGAATGGGAACCATTTCTATCATTCATAAAGAAAAATTGAAGCATGCTTGTAGGTTTTGAAGATTAAGTAAAATATTGAGATAGTGAGGTAGAATAAAGAAGTTGCTTAAGATAAAAAGTTAGCGGGATGACAATGATATTTTTTTCGTATCTCTTTAAAGTGGGAAGTTAATTTTAACTTTTTATTTTATTATTGTTTTTGATGGGAGGGGGGAAGTCAGTTGGTGGTAGAAATATTGCATTGGAGAATTACCGATGTTACAAATTATATAAGGGCTTTAGCACAGCAGGTTACCCTGCAGCTGCAGTAAATCTTGCCAACTGAAAGCCAGGTCAGGGTGAGCTTTTGACCTTCAGCCCAGCTCCCCTGCCCACCTAGCGGATCGAATACAGCAATGTGAGTAGATGAATAGGAACTGCATTAAGCAAGGATGTATTTTAGGCATGATGTTTTGAAGGAAAGTTTGCGAACAAAGAAAGCTCTTTGGCAAGCTGATGGAGCGACAGCACCCCCTTGTGGCCAGAACCAAGCACAGCCTCCAAAAGATGCCAAATGATGAGAAAAAGCTTAAATATAGCTCTATCTGTTGTCATTATATAATTGACATTTAATGTTTTCCATATATGTGTTCTGTGATCCACCCTGAGTCATCTTCGGGGGGAGAAGGGGCAGAATATAAATACTGTAAATAAATAAATAAATAAATAAATAAATAAATAAATATAATGATACTTACATTGCTATACACACACATTTTCACACAGATCCAGGCTGCTAGTTGGGGTGTTGATATTCGATTTAATTCTTTATTTTATTTTTCTAATTGATGCATTGTTTTGGAGCTGATTATCTGAGAGATACGAAGTGGGCTGCCTGCCAAATAAACTTGTTCGTCTCTAAGGTGACGTGACATGTTTCTGTTTTTGCTGCGACAGACTAACATGACTGTGTACCTCCAAAATTCTTAATATATTCTGCAAAAGTGCATTCCTGCAATCCAACACTAAAACAGAAAATAGATTAAGGTCTTCTGGTAGACCTCTGAGTTATTTGCAGAAGATTAACAAGCCTTTCTGCCTCCGCCTCATTTAAAAGAATCAATGCCAAAATCATTCTTCTCCCAAATAAAAGTATGGCCAAAAGGGAGGAAGTTTGAGGCAGGAATAGCAGCAGGGTGAGGATGGGAAATGGCAACTTGAGAGACTGCAAGTCACTTCTGGTGTAAGAGAATTGGCCGTCTCCTTGTGGGAGGCTTCTCTCATGTCCCCACATGGGAAACTGGAGCTGACAGATGGGAGCTCATCCCGCTTCCTGGATTCTAACCGGCAACCAGTCAACAATCCTGCTGGCCACAAGGGTTTAATCCAGTGGTTCTCAACCTTGCCAATGCTGTGACCCCTTAATGTAGTTCCATATGTTGTGGTGACCCCCAACCATGATATTGTTTTCGTTGCTACTTGATCAACCTGTCATTTTACTACGGTTATAAATCATAATGTAAATATCAGATATGCAGGATGTATTTTCATTCACTGTACTAAATTGAGCACAAATACCCAATATGCCCAAATGTGAATGCTAGTGGGGTTGGGGGGGGGGGGAGGATTAATTTTGTAATTTGGGAGTTGTAATTGCTGGGATTTATAGTTCACTTACAATCAAAGAGCATTCTGAACTCTACCAGCGATGGATTTAAACCAAACTTGGCACACAGAGCTTCCATGACCAATAGAAAACATGACCAATAGAAACCCTGGAAGGGTTTTGTGGGCATTGACCTTGAGTTTGGGAGTTGTAGTTCACCTATATCCAGAGGAGTGCTGTGGATTCATGCAATGATGGATCTGGACCAAACTTGGCACGAATACTCAATATGCCCAAATGTGAACACTAGTGGAGTCTGGGGAAAATAGACCTTGACATTTGGGAGTTGTAGTTGTTGGGATTTATAGTTCACCTACAATCAAAGAGCATTCTGAACTCAAGGATATGTGCCTGTTTAGAAAGGATAACTTTTTGTGCGTCTTTATGTCTCTTAAAACCTGCTATTGTAAACCGTAGTCCTCCCTCTGCAATTCTCATTATCCATCATCATTGGCAGTGCTGGCTAGAGCCAATAGGAATTGTAAGCCAAAAACACCTGCAAGCCACACAATAGCCCACACTTTCATAAAATTATAAACTAGTCAGGGTTTCAATTCAAACTCTTTGAGTAATTTCAACATGGATTGCCCCTACTGCTAATAACTACAGTATTTTGCCACTACTGTAAGTTGCAAGATGAATTGCAATTAATGTAGTTTTCTAAATTTTGGGGAATGTGGCATATTTTCCTTCCTATGGGATACTTAAGAAATTTCGTATGTGAAGCATTTTCTGACTTGGCAATAAAGTTAAATGCTTAGCTTTCTAAAATTTTCTGCATTACATTCCTGATAACAAGCAGAGGAACAGCCTGTGTATATACTACACATACACACAAATATGCATACATATACACAGTCAGCCCTCCATATCCACAGATTCTGCATCCAAGGACACCACTATCCACAGCTTGTAAGTATTTTTTTAATCTGAAAGTTAACCTTGATTTTGCCATCAATGTCACTTTACTACATCATTGTATATAATGAGACTTGAGCATCCACGGATTTTGGCATCCATGGTGGGACCTGGAACCAAACTGCAGTGAACAAAAAAGGCCCACTGTACATACGCCTTGGGCAGTTGACTATATTAGACTATGGCAACAACAACAAAAGCCTAATTCTTTTTACTGCGGCATAATCTTTCATGCTCATTGGGTCACTGCCACACCCCCCTGCTCTCATATTGATAGGGACAATCTTAATCAATCTTCTGTTGTCCCACTTTTCAGCAAGTATTGAAATGTCCCAGCTTCTTTTCTCTCCTCCCACATCCCCTCTTTATTTGTTTGTTTAAAACATTTATATTCCACTCTTCTCACCCTGAAAGGGACTCAGGGTGGAGCACAACATATATACGGTAAACATTCAATGCCAGAACATAAAATAAACTATAAATATACATAAACACTAAAATCAATTATTTCCACTTTCAAAACAATTGTTTTAAACCATCTCAGATCAGCTATATCATTAGGATGTTGCGTTATTGCACTGTCCCAAAGGCTTGATCCCACAGCCAAGTTGTTACTATCTTTCCGAAGGAAAGGAGAGAGGGGGCTGATCTAATCTCACCAGGGAGGGAGTTCCATAGTCGAGGGGCAATCACTGAGAAGGCCCTCTCCCTCGTCCCCATCAATCGAGCCTGTGATGGTGGCAGGAGCGAGATCTTAGTCTCTGTGATGGTTCATAGAGGGAGACTTGTTTGGAACGGTAAATTTGGACCAGGGCCATTTAGGGCTTTATAGGCCAAAGCCAACACTTCAAATTGTGTTTGATAGCAAATCAGTGTAGCTGACACAACACGGGAGTTGTGTGCTCCTTGTATGCTGTCCCAGTTATTAAATGTAAGATATTTATACTTAGAGTATAACAGAAATGCAAAAATCAAACATATTAATTTTAACCTTATGATGGCCATTTAACAAACAATAAATAGGTTAAAATATTGCTGATAAAAAAAATCTAGTCTCATCTAAATGCAAGACAGTCTAAAAATTATTTCTGCAGAGAAAGTGCTAAATTCATCATTTAGAGCATATACACACATCAAATGTACAGCTATAGGTTTGGGATTGTACAATAAATACACAATATATATTTAAAAAATTATCAGGAGAATAGCTTGACACATGCTGAACATGAGTCACTAGTGTGATGTGGCTGCAAAAATGCCAATATGCCAATATGATTTCACACCGCCAATCACACCTGTGACGGTGGCGGGAGCAAGAGCAGGGCCTCCCTGGAAGATCTTCATCTCTGTGGTCAGGCATGTAGCCAGGGGGGGGGGGGCTCGGGGGGCTTCAGCCCCCCCCCCCCCGGAATTCTCATGGTGGTTCGCGAAAAGGCCTTACTGGTGCATTATTTAAACTGTTATGTTTATTAATATCATGATTTGGTCACCATGCTCAATATATCCCATATGCATGGGGGTATTGGGGTAATGATACAAAAGGTTTGCTAGGCTAGACCCTCTTTCACTCAGACTCAGCCCCCCCCCCCGAAACTCAGCCCCTCCCGAAACCCCCCCTGAAAATTTTTTACCCCCCCCCCCCGAAACGAAATCCTGGCTACGGGCCTGTCTGTGGTGGTTCATAGAGGGAGACGTGTTCAGACAGGTAAACTGAACCAGGGTCATTTAGGGCTTTATAGGCCAAAGCCAGGTCTTTGAATTGTGCTCGGTAGCAGACTCGCAACCAGTGGAGCTGACACAACATGGGAGTTTTTTGCCCCCTGTATGCCGCCACATTATTAACCTGGCTGCCTCTCGTTGGAATATTTGAAGCTTCTGAACAGTCTTCAAAGGTAACCCCATGTAGAGCACAATGCAGTAGACTATCCTAGATGTAACGAGAGCTTTGACCACCGTGGTTAGGTCTGACATCCCAAGGTATGGGCGCAACTGGTGCAAAAGTTTTTCTTGTACGAAAGCCCCCCTAGCCACCGCCGAAACCTGAGGTTCCAGGCTCAATGATGATTGCAGGAGGACGTTCAAGCTGCAAACCTGCACCTTCAAGGGGATTGTAATCCCATTCAGCACAGGCTATACCCTGTTTGACCTTGCAACTGACCAGGAGAACCTCTGTCTTGTCTGGATTCAACTTCAATTTGTTTGCCCTCATCCAGACCATCACTGCGGCCAGGCATTGGTTCTTTGTCCTTTGCATATCTTGATACACACTGAGTTCAACATGCAAAAATTGTTTGCATGGCGCTACTGGAGGAGGAAGGAGAAGGAGAAAATGTTGCCCTTCCCAGTAGCCTCAGGCAAAAACAAACTGTTGCATCCTCTCCTAGCTTGTCCATTCTTCCTCGTTAATACCTTTTGTCATCTTGACCGCAGACTGAGGCTGCTTGGTCATGTTTGCAATTTTCCCCTTTGCAATGCATGTACTTGATCAGATGCATTATGAAAGGGCATTCCTGCATGACAACTGGATGGCCCTTGTTGTCTCTTCCAACTCTCTGATTCTAACTGTGACATTTCTATGTGCAAAGTCACATTTCAGAGGACTATGTCTCATTTAGGATCTCTGGATACTCTCAAATCTTTCTTGTGCCTTCTACATTTTAGTTGGTTAGGAACAGTTTCCAGTGTATTTGTAATGCTTACCAAAGAGGACAGATTGCCACCTTCTGTGGAAAAACTTGTGGGAGAAGGGAAATGCCAGCGGCCTCCCCCTCTCTTCGAGAGGCGCCAGTTCCTAGCCTGAAAAAGATTGGAACACTGAAAGCCTTTGCTGTGCCTAGAAGCGGAAGGAGCGTTGTGCTGAGCGAAATACTAGGCTCCCCCTCCCCGCCTCCACCAGCCTTCCTCAGAGGGCATTTGTGGTCACATTTGAAAATCCACAAGAGAGAAACTCAGGGAAATGCCTGGCTCAGTTGGGACATTCTCACTTCAGGCTCCCCTCCTTGATCTGGGATCAAAGCAGGATGCAGAAAATACGATTCCTGGTTCTGATGTTTGCATTCTTTTTCTTCATCTTTCTGAAAGTATGTGAAAGCCTGGCATGCACGCTGCTTCATAGAATCCTAGAGTTGGAAGAGAATACAAGGGCCATCCAGTTCAACCCCCTGCCAGGCAGGGAAGGCAGAATCAAAGCAATTTTGAAGGATGGCCATCCAGTCTCTGATTAAAAACCTCCCGACAAGGACACTCCACCACACATCGAGGAGACAGCATATTCCACTGCTGAACAACAGCTCTTAGTGTCAGGAAGTTCTTCCTAATTTGTTGTTTATTCGTTCAGTCACTTCCGACTCTTCGTGTCCTCATGGACCAGCCCATGCCAGAGCTCCCTGTTGGCTGTCATCACCCCCAGCTCCTTCAGAGTCAAGCCAGTCACTTCAAGGATACCATCCACCCATCTTGCCCTTGGTAGGCCCTTCTTCCTTTTTCCTTCCATTTTCCCAGGCATCATTGTATTCTCCAAGATTTCCTGTCTTCTCATGATGTGGCCAAAGTACTTCATCTTTGCCTCTAATATCCTTCCCTCAAGTGAGCAGTTGGGGTTTATTTCCTGAAGTATGGACTGGCTGAATCTTCTTGCAGTCCAAGGCACTCTCAGAATTTTCCTCCAACACCACAGTTCAAAAGCATCTATCTTCTTTCGCTCAGTCTTCCTTATGGTCCAGCTCTCACATCTGTAGGTTACTTCGGGGAATACCATTGCTTTAACTATGCAGATCTCAGTTGCCAGTGTGATGTCTCTACTCTTCACTATTTTATCAAGATTGGTCATTGCTCACCTCCCAAAAAGTAAACACATTCTGATTTTCTTCCTAATATTTAGAGGGAATCTCTCTTGCTGCAATTTGAATCCATTGCTCTGTGTCCTAATCTTCAGAGCAGCAGAGAACAAGCTCGCTCCTCCATGTAACATCCTTTCAAATAGTTAAACACGGCTATCATGGTGAAATATACCCAGCTTCTTAAGCCACTCCTCATAAGGAGTCATTTCTCATAGGGTTTGGCTTCCAAACATTTGACCATTTTAGTTCTAGCTTGTCAATATCCTTCTTGAATTGTGTGCCAAGAACTGATGAGGGTTTTTTTTTTCATGTCTGGAGCGACTTGAAAAACTGCAAGTCACTTCTGCTGTGAGAGAATTGGCTGTCTGCAGGGATGTTGCCTATGGGACACCCGGATGTTTTACCATCCTGTGGGAGGCTTCTCTCATGTCCCCGCATGGGAAGCTGGAGCTAACAGATGGGAGCTCCCCTGCTCCCCTAAATTCCTATTGATGCATCCTAAAATCACACTGGCTTTTTTGTTCAGCTTGTAATCTACAAAGACTCCTAAATCCCTTTCCCATTTCAAGCCAGTTGTTACCCATCCTATATCTTATGGAAACATAGAGTTGGAAGAGGCTACTAGGGCATCCAGTCCAACTCCATTCTGCCATGCAGGAAAAACACAATCAAAGTACCCCTGACAGATGGCTTTTCAGCCTCAGTATTTCATTTTTATTGCCTAAGTGTAGTGCTGTACACAGGCATTAGAAATAAAATGCACAGAAACATACAACATTTTAAAGCAGCTTTCTCCAAACTAATGCCACCTTTTTAATGTGTTGGGTTACAAGTCCCCTCAATACCCAGCAAATATAGCCAGTGAAAGATGAGGATGATGGGAGTTGTTGTTGAATGTATCTGGAGGAGATTGGAGCATTTTTAATTAAAAAGATCTGCCATATATACTAATGGATAAGTTAACCTCATGCATAAGTTGAGGGCAGGTTTTGTGGATGGTTCCTCTTTTTTAAAAGAGTTAAGATACTGGGGGCCCCGGTGGCACAGTGGGATAAACCACTGAGCTGCTAAATTTGCTGACCGAAAGGTCGCAAGTTCAAATCCGTGGAGTGGTGTGAGCTTCCGCTGTCAGCCCCAGCTGCTGCCAACCTAGCAATTCAAAAACATGCAAATGTGAGTAGATCAATAGGGAAGGTAACGGCACTCCATGCAGTCATGCTGGCCACATGACCTTGGAGCTGTCTACAGACAATGCTGGCTCTTCGGCTTAGAAATGGAGATGAGCACCAACCCCCAGAGTTGGACACGACTGGACCTAATGTCAGGGGATGACCTTTACCTTTACCTAAGGTACTATACTTACGCTGACCCATGGAAAATGTGGCTTGGTTTTTTGAGGTTGATTTTTTGACTAAAATTTTTAGATGTATACATAAGTATGGAAGGTAAAGGTAAAGGTTTCCCCTGATGTTAAGTCTACTTGTGTCCGACTCTGAGGGTTGGTGCTCATCTCAATTTCTAAGTCAAAGAACAGGCATTGTCCATAGACACCTCCAAGGTCATGTGGCCAGCATGGTTTCATGGAACGCTGTTACCTTCCCACAGAAGCAGTACCTATTGATCTACTCACATTTGCATGTTTTCAAACTGCTAGGTTGGCAGAAGCTGGGCCTAACAGCAGGAACTCACCCCACTCTCTGGATTCGAACCACCAACCTTTCAGTCTGCAAGTTCAGCAGCTCAACGGTTTAACCGATGTGCCACCAGGGGGCCTCAAGTATATAAGGTGTGTCCTTATATACTTGTGACCTTCTCAACCTCTGAGGATGCTTGCCATAGATGCAGGCAAAACGTCAGGAGAAATGCCTCTAGAACATGGCTCTATAGCCCGAAAAAACCCACAAGAACCTTGTGTCCTTATTATTTCAATTAGTAAGCATTTGATGCTGATAACCAAACAAATGTAAACCTGAGGTCTTTAGCAGATCTACATGTAAGTATTTTTGGTATTATATACTCATTCAAATAGCAGTACAGGTCATGTGTTAAGAGCTCTGGTTTGGTTCTTTTGTCTTTGATCTTCCTGCTTCCAGCGTGTTTTGCATGCTTTGCGGGATTTGGCACTTTTTGTAAGCTGTTACTGGAGTGTGATTGAAGGGCAGGATAATTTATTTGAAGACGATGATAAATACTAAATACCAAAAATATTAACTTGCTTAGACTTGCTGCTTAAAACATTTTGCATCCAAGGTTTTTTACATTTTTATTTTGCAAGCTAAACTAGTTTGCCCTTTGTATGTTGTACGAAGGCTCAGCTTCACTGTAAGTTAGCTCTTTATGCTGCCCTTGGAAGGGTTTATCTCTACAGTTAAAAACAGCAGGTGCAATCTCGCAAACTGTGGGTGTATCTATGCTACACAGTCGCAGGAGGCTGATAATGGGCTTATATTATATTACGACTTCTATTATGTGGAATCCTGGGATTTGTAGTTTTATGAGGGATCTGGGATGCATCTCTGCTGTAGTTTGACCCCACTTTAAGGGCCATGGCTCAATGCTATGGGAGCTGTAGTTTCACAATATCTTTTCCACCAACTCCCATGATCCTAGAGGACTGTTTCTCAATCTTCTTAATGCCGCAACCCCTTAATACAGTTCCTCATGTAGTGGTGACCCCCAACCATAAAATTATTTTCGTTACTACTTCATAACTGCAATTATGTTACTGTTATGAATCATCATGTAATATCTGATATGCAGGATGTATTTTCATTCACTGGACCAAATTTGGCACAAATACCTGATATGCCAACATTTGAATACTAGTGGGGTTGTGTGTGTGTGGGGGGGGTGGTGGTGGTGGTGTTTATTTTGTCATTTGGGCATTGTAGTTGCTGGGATTTATAGTTCACCAGCAATCAAAGAGTATTCTGAACTCCACCAATGATGGAATTGAACCAATCTTGGCACACAGAACTCCCATGGCCCACAGAAATTACTGGAAGTGTTTGGTGGGCATTGACCTTGAGTTTGGGAGTTGTAGTTCACCTACATCCAGAGAGCACTGTGGACTCTAACAATATTGGATCTGGACCAAACTTGGCACGAAAGCTCAATATGCCTAAATGTGAACACTGTTGGAGTTTGGGGAAAATAGAACATGACATTTGGTAGCTGTGGTTGCTGGGATTTATAGTTCACCTATAATTCGCTGTCTGTTTCCAAAAAGAAAGAGGTGGACAGTTGGAGAGATCTTCAGCCTTCTCTGCCAAAGGAGTTCCTAAGATATGTATTTTCTGATGGTCTTTGGTGACCCCTCTGAAACCCCCTCATGACTCCCCCCAGGGCCCCAACCCACAGGTTCAGAAACACTGTCCTATAGCATTGAGCCATGATTGCTAAAGTGGTATCAAACTGCCTTTATCCTGCTTAAGCGGCTGAGGGGGGAAAGGAAAGGGCCTCAGGCTGTTAGGAATTGTGGGAGTTGGAAGTCCAAAACACCTGGAGGGCTGAAGTTTGCCCATGCCTGATCTAGATTTCCCTTATGAGGAACCTGTGGATGTCTCTTCAGTATTCCTTCAGAGAATTGTGCCCCTGAATGCCAAAAGCAGGGACATAAGGCTAAATGCAAAAGCTCATAATGCAAATGTGAGATTAGTCATCAGGCCGAAGTACAGAGATGGGCGGCAGCTTGTTAAGGAAACGCTGCTCCTACAATATAAATAAAATATGTCAGCCTGCAATATCTTAGTCATTTGCTTAGATTGGTAGAAATCTTTACATTTGAAAATTGGCTGAAGATAGCAAATGTTTTGTATGGTAAAGGTTTTACTTGAACTGAATAATCACATTCAGCTCAATGTTGATGTCGTATTTGGTATGTAGATGGCTTTGTCAAATGGTTTTCCTCTTCCAGAAATATATCCCTTGTGTGTGTGTGTGTGTTTATATCTATCTATCTATCTATCTATCTATCTATCTATCTATCTATCTCCTGTTTTAAGAATCTATATCCTGCTGAGCTGCGAGCAGGCCCATGATAACTTGTACCCCTGGGTTGTTGTGTTTTCCGGGCTGTATGGCCATGTTCCAGAAGCATTCTCTCTTGACATTTCACCTGCATCTATGGCAAACCTCACAACCTCTGAGGATGCCTGCCATAGATGCAGGTGAAACGTCAGGAGAGAATGCTTCTGGAACATAGCCATACAGCCTGGAAAACTCACAACAACCCAGTGATTCTGGCCATGATAGCCTCCTATAATACAATATGTACTCCTATTTTCTTAAAATTGTGTCATTTGTTTGGATTTAATCCCAATTCTTCTCCAAGGACTTTGCTCAACTCATCAGATGCTTGACTGCTTTTGATGGAATAAGCTGCAGTGTGTAAACGTTTATGCCAATTTTTTTTCTAAGAGGACACAAGTTTCTCCAATCTTTGGTGGCAAATTAATTACAGCAAGATTTAAAAAAACCAGCACAGTGCAATGGTTGTAGCATTGGATTTGAACTCCAGGATACCAGGGTACAAATCCCTGCTCAGACGTGACAAGTTGCTCTCTCTCACTCTCAGAGGAAGGCAATGGCAAATCTCCTCTGAACAATTTTTGCCAAGGAAATCCTAATGTGGAATCAAAGTTAACAAGGAGCCACATAATAACAAGATTAAGATGTATTTTTAAAAACTCTATCTGTTGCTAAGAAGAAAGAAGAAAAGTCATTTCCTGGCCTGGTGCATCTATGCCAGTGGTTCCCAACCTTTGGTATTCCAGGTGTTTTGGACTTCAACTCCCAGAAATCCCAGCCACCTTACAAGCTGTTATGAATTGTGGGAGTAGAAATTCAAAATGCCTGGAGGCAGGGACGGCTCAACCCATTACGCAAAGTAAGCATTTGCAGTATAGTTCATTTTGCCCAGGGGCACTCTTGAGGTGCTCTTGGGGGGAAATAGACCTTGACATATGCGAGTTGTAGTTACTGGGATGTATAGTTCACCTAAAATCAAAGAGCATTCTGAACTCCACCAATGATGGAATTGAACCAAATATGACACACAGAACTCACATAACAAACAGAAAATATATATCAGTGATTGGTGGGGGGGGGGGGGGAAATACTGTTTGCTTACCTTTGAAAATTACCTAGGACCGCCTCTGCCTGGAGGATCAAAGATTGGGAACCACTGCTGTGGGTTTAATGCAGTTTGACATCACTTTAGTTCAATAGTTCTCAACCTATGGGTCCCCAGTTGTTTTGGTCTACAACTCACAGAAATCCCTATCAGTTTACCAGCTATTACAGTGTTTCTCAACCTGAGGTCCCCAGATGTTTTTGGCCTTCAACTCCCAGAAATCCCAACAGCTGGTAAACTGGCTGGGATTTCTGGGAACTGTAGGCCAAAAACATCTGGGGACCCCAGGTTGAGAACCACTGAGCTATTAGGATTTCTGGGAGTTGAAGGCCAAAACATCTGGGGACCCACAGGTTGAGAACCACTGCTTAAGTTGCCATTGCTCAAGGTAATGGGATCATGGAAGTTTTCGTTTACAAAATCTTTAGCTTTCGTTGCCAAAGAATGTAGGTGCCTCACCAAACTACAACTCCCAGGATTCTACAACATTGAGCCATGATGGTTAAACTGGTGCATTATTTCTCTAGCATAGATCCACCCATGTCTTGTTTTTTTTAAGGTCTAACGTAAGATCCTATGTTCTGTTATAAGGATGACAATAACATGGTCTTTCAGATGCAGAAGGATTGCAGCTCCCAGCATTCTTTATCATGGACTATGATGGCTGGGACTGCTGGGATCTTGAGTCCAATAATAACAACAACAACACTTTATTTATATTCTTCTCTATCTCCTTGAGGAGACTCAGAACAGATTGCAACATACACAGATAGGCAAACATTCAATGCCTTTAATACAGAGGAAATAATGACACACAAATACACAGAACAAAGGTAAAGGCTTCCCTTTTAATCTCCAGCTTCTGGAGGTGGTGTTCAACTCTGGCCATGTGGAGGCGCTCTTGTTCCATTTCTAAGCTGAGGAGCTTGTTGTCCGTAGATACCTCCTGATTGTGCTGCTAGCATGGCTGTATTACCTTCCCACCAAAGTGGTACCTATTGATCTACTCACATTTGCATGTTTTTGAACTGCTAGATTGGCAGGAACTGGGGCTAACAAGGGGAGCTCACCCCGACCTGCAGCTTTCAACTGCTAACCTTTAGGTCAGCAGCAGGCCTGAAGCCAGGATTTTGATTCCGGGGGGGGGGGGGGGGGGGCTGAGTTTGGTTGGGGGAGGGGGCTGAGGATCTACCCTAGCAAACCTTTTGTATCATTATCCCAATACCCCCATGCATATGGGATATATTGAGCATGGTGATCTGAACATGATATGAATAAACATAACAGTTTAAGTAATGTACCAGTAAGGCCTTCTTGCGAACCACTCTGACCCCCCCCCCCCCCCCCCGGCTTACTTAGTCGATCCCTTGTTGGCTGAGTAGGATAGTCTTCCAGGATCAGTATTCTTGTGGGTCCGTAGGTGACTGTGGAGCCCTATTCTTGACCTGCATCTTTTCCTGCAGTGAGGGCATTGGTTTCCAGGTGGAAGGCGGTCCCGGTCAGGGTTGGCTTGACGCGCCTTCCTCTTGGCATGTTTCTCTCTTTCACCCTCCATTAGTGCCTCTTCAAATTCTGCAGCACTGCTGGTCACAGCTGACCTCCAGCTGGAGCGCTCAAGGGCCAGGGCTTCCCAGTTCTCAGTGTCTATGCCACTGGTTACATCCTGGTAGGCAGATAATTGGAGGGAACATCTGGAGGGATGTATAATCCTCATTTGTGTTATACTTGTCATTCCAATAGCACTTACCTGGCACACTAACAATAAACCATTGGCTCCTTTCTTCTATCCCTATGCCAGAAAGGCAAACACTTTTATATGCATCGCTATTACTCGGTACCAGGTTGATGTTCGAATCTCAAGACCATAAAGTTCTGACATTTTTCTTATAATCAGTGTGCAGCAGAGCATGTCCACATCAGCAGAGCTGTATCCCCAAGGAAAATCACAAAATCAAGAGAACTGTATTAATCCTTACCAGTTCCACTAGTTTTCAACTCCACCAGGAGGAAGTGGCTTTGTAACGTTAGTGGCTGTGAATTGCCCATTTAAGACCAAGCCACCACGTACTTTGCATTAATTACTATAGGGAAAACTCCCAGCAATTAATAATGCCTGGGAAGATCAGCTATTTTGTGAGCATTGAAACTAGACACAAAGGAGACCTGGAGCCCGAGGGGAATGGCAGATGGTATTATCTTTGCAGGTGAAAAAGTCCTAAATGTCCCAAACTCATCAATGGTTTTCACAAAATAACAATCAGACATTCAAAAGGCGCTCCAGAACATCTCACAGTCATTATTATTATTATTATTATTGTTGTTGTTGTTGTTGTTGTTGTTGTTTTTTACAGTATTTATATTTGCCCTTCTCACCCCGCAGGGGACTCAGGGGGGAATACAATGCACATATACATGGCAAACATTCAATGCCATTTAGACTTACAATATATATAGTCAGACACAGAGGCATTAAACATTCCAGCTTTTCCAACTTCATGAGAGTATGCTCAATTCCGGTCACAGGGGGGGCTTCCACTTCACCGTCCACTTGTGACACCGAGTCCTTTGATGGAGCACTTCCTCATTCTTCTGCATGCTGCTGGAAGGTTTTATGGCATCGTAATTTAGTTAAATAGGCCTCCCTGCATAAAGTGGTACCTACATTTCCTACTTGACAGATGCAACTGTCCTTTGGGCTGCATAGGTCAACAGCAAGCTAGACTATTAATGGTTGAGAGCTTACTCCAAACCGGCCTGGCTTTGAACTCATGACCTCATGGTCAGTAGTGATTTAATGCAGCTGGCTACTAACTAGCTGCACCAAAGTTAGCAAATGGTCATCTTGTTGACCACCCATGCAGGATCTACATGGCCATATAATCCAGTTTTTGAATCCAGATTATCTGCTTTGAACTATATGAATCTACACTGCCATATAATCCAGTTCAAGGCAGATAATGTGGGTTCAGAAACTGGATTATGTGGCAGTGTAGATGGGGTGCAGTTTTGACATAGATGTTAAAGGCACAGAGCTCTAAATCAGGAAGGAAAAGCAAACACATATATACAAGAGGAAAAATGAATTAGCAAATATTACACAATCTTGATTATCCTTTTTTTTTTTTACTGGAATGAATTAGGCAAACAAAGTGTATAGTGAGATAGCCTTTCAGAAAATGTGGTACATGTGGCCTCAAATCACCTACTGACTTGTGACAAACTCATGAATTCCATCTGGTTTTACAGGCAAGGAATACTCAGAGGTGGTTTTGCCAGTTCTTTCCTTTGAAAGATAGCCTACAGCACCTGGCATTCACTGGCACTCTTCCATCCAAGTACTAACCAGAGATGAACCTGCCCTGCTTCCAAGATCTGGTGCCTTCAGCATATCTAGGCTCTTTGAGAATGATTCCTAGAATATTCAAGCCATTGAAATTTCTAGCAGCCCGCTCCTCTGCCAAAAAACAAGCATGCACACTGATATTCCCAAGCTTTATTCCAGTGCACCGTCCATCAAAAGACATCAGACACCTATTACATTTCTGCCCTGCCATAACCAACAAACATTAAGAAAAAAGATGGGGCCTAAAGACACTAAAGACACCAAATATTGGAAGCTAAGCATGGTCAGACCTGGTTAGTATGTGAATGGGAAACCACGAACGAACACCAGGTGCTGCATGCTGCATTTCAGAGAAAGGAACTGGTAAAACCATCTTTAAGGCCCCATCGACATTGCCATTATAATGCAGATTGAACTGGATTATTTGACAGTGTAGTTGGGGCCCAAGAAAGCCCTGTGATATTAAGAGGATTGTCATAAGTCAACACGTGAATTGAAGGGCATACACACAGAATTAAGGGGCCGTGGTGGCACAGCGGGTTAAACCACTAAGGTGCAGAATTTGCTGATTGGAAGGTCAGTGGTTGGAATGTGCAGGACAGGGTGAGCTCCTGTTGTTAGCCGTAGCTTCTGCCAATCTAGCAGTTTGAAAATATGCAAATGTGAGTAGATCAATACTTCATTAACTTCAGTGGGAAGTTAATGGCATTCCATGCAGTCATGCTAGCCACATGACCTTGGAGGAGTCTGTGGACAACGCTGGCTCTTCGGCTTAAAAATGGGGATGAGCGCCACTCCCAAGAGTCTTAATGTCCGGGGAAACCTTTACCTTTAGACACAGATTTAAAACAAGACAGCAGACTTAGTAGTAAACTGCAAAAGGTTTAAAAAACAGACTGGGATGTAAAATTCTGGAAATGTTTAAACCATGTTTGAAAAAAAATCCCTGCTATGTTTTCTTTTCTGGAATTTTTAATAAGAAAAACTGGAAATAAATGTGGTGCTGGTTGGCACACTTAGTACATTTAAAGTCACCTTCTTAGCGTAGGGGAATAAAATTATGACAGACATAATGTAACACAATTTTATAAATTTGGTTTACATAAATTATCATATAAGAAATATAGCATATTCAGAAGATAATTGTAAATTTATTTTTTTTAACATTTTGGTTACAAGTGAAGCTACAGGGTTCTCAACTGAGAGGAGTCACTTTGATTTTGTATCTGTTAGGAGTAAGCAAAATACAAAAATAAATGAAGCCATCAACTTTGGTAAATCATCCCCCCCCCCCCCCCACTCTGGTTCTCCATAGTGTCAGATTGAGCACAAAACCTTAATTCTTATAACATGAACTAAAAAAAGGAAACAAAGACCAATGATCAGATATTGTATCTTGTCATAATGTAAGCCTTTTTGTTACATGGTTTCCAGAAATAATTTTGTGGGAATAAATATATAAACATCTTGCTTTTAAAAATATTAATCATTCAAAAAGAAAATTTAAAAAAAATATTCTACAATGAATTTCTTTAACAACAACAACAACAACAACAACAACAACAATAAAGCTTTATTTATACCCCTCTCCATCTCTCCCAGGGGGACTCGGTGCGGCTTACATGAGGCCATGCCTATCAATACAATACAAACTATAACACAAACACAATAAAACAAGCAAAATACATAAAATGCAAAATCAAAATAGTATACAACACAACAATATAAAATCAAGCATTAAAAACACAAGAAATGTTCAAAAATGCATTCAAAAAATCCAAAATTTAAAGACTTTAAAAACGTTTATTATTATTTTATTCTTTCTGAATATTTCTGGTCTGTCTCTTGTCCTATCTGTACAAAGGAAAGACAACATTCCCTGGACCCCCTTAAAACCCTGCAATGGGGCAGGGCAATTGCATAATAAAAGGCTTATCTGTAAGCTCCTGAAGTTGATGTGTCAGTTAGCCCACTCTTCCTTTGCAGGAATGTACTTAAAAACAACATTGTTTAAATACATTAGCTCAAGTGGGATTCACGACCTTGACATCACATAATTGCATTTCTACCCACCTTTCTACCAAAGAAAAAAATATAAACTATGCATGCAAAATCATGTGCTTTGGACTGCAAGGCTGTAAATCCCTAACTTGGTAATGCTTAATATCCAGATTTTGGCAAAGTATCTTAAGTCATAATGCTGAAGACACAGAAAGCTGCATAAAGACTAGTTTTGGTCCATATACAAATATGCAGCATCCCATTTCATTGGGTCTAAGGCAGGTATGGGAAAACTTTGTATGTGGGGGGGAGGGAGTAGATATAAAGAAACAGAAGTTTTACTACTGTTTCTGAACCAAGATATAATAATAAAAGACAGCATAATAATGTGTCAGATTTGTGTAACGAGTAACAGTAACTTTACTTCAGTTCAAACGGTAAAACAGGGCAACAATATATACAGCAGTCTCTCTAAATTCACATAGAGAACAGAGGGAATAAACAGTCCCTTTAAAGAGGCTTTAAATATATGCTTCATGCCTTACAAATGAACAAGCTTCAGAGAGTTGGCAGCCATTTGCTTCCTGACTGTTTCCAGTCAGTGCTCTCTTCTCTCCTTGAGAGTAAAGTGGCAGTTAAAACCGTTTGTCTCAGCAGCAAGCCAGAGACAGTAGCTAATCAAAATTCTGGATGCCGGCACGCTCAGCCAATCAGCTGCTGACACATGCCTCTCCAGTCAACCCACCACATCATGGCGTATTTTTACAAATATTCACAAACTTTTGCTCTCTGGGCGTTCTGGACTTCAACTCCCACAATTCCTAACAGCCAGATGACAGATGCTGGAAGTGCAAAGAGAAAACTGGTTCTGTTTACCACATGTGGTGGTCATGCAAATTTGCCAAATTATATTGGAAAACATACACAAAAAATTAGATATTGGATATAAAAACAGAATTAAAACCAGAATACTTCCTTTTAGGAATAATTGATTTCGAAATGGGATATAATAAGGACAAACTTTTCAACTATCTAGTGCAGTGTTTCTCAACCTGAGGGTCAGGACCCCTGGGGTGGGTCGTGAGGGGGTGTCAGAGGGGTTGCCAAAGATTATCAGAAAACACAGTATTGTTTGTTGGTCATGGGGGTTCTGTGTGGGAAATTTGGCCCAATTCTATCATTGGTGGGACACAGACTGTTCTTTGATTGTAGGTGAACTATAAATCCCAGCAACTACAACTCCCAAATGTCAAGGTCTATTTTCCCCAAACTCCACCAGTGTTCACATTTGGGCATATTGAGTATTCATGCCAAGTTTGGTCCAGATCCATCGTTGTTTGAGTTCACAGTGCTCTCTGGATGTAGGTGAACTACAACTCCCAAACTGAAGGTCAATGCCCACCAAACACTTCCAGTATTTTCTGTTGATCATGGGAAAATACATCCTGCATATCAGATATTTACATTACAATTCATAACAGTATCAAAATTAGTTATGAAGTAGTAATGAAAATAATTTTATGGTTGGGGGTCACCACAACATGAGGATCTGTATTAAGGGGTCATGGCATTAGGAAGCTTGAGAAACACTGATCTAGTGACTGCGGCCAGAATAAATTATGCAAGATTCTGGAGAATTCCATCTCAAGAACAATGGCTAATGAAAATTACAGATATTATAAATATGGACAAACTAACCCAATTTATAAGCATAAAGCAGAATGTAAAGATATCAAAAACAGATTGGACACCAGTAAAGAATTTTATAATGCAAAACCCCCTGAAATGGTTAATAGAGATAAGGTAGAAATAAAAATAAAATGCCCTCAAGAATGTTTATACAAAGGAGCTTGCCAATTAACCATGAGTACGAAGAAAGATAGATATACCTGAAGTGAAGAAGATTGGAAGTCAAATATATACCTTACCTGACCAATTCCCCACACCCCACCTATCTCCCCCTTTTCCCCCCTTTCCCTTTTATCTTTCAATCACAACCCCAACCCTTTTCTCCTGACCCTTCTATTCACCCCTCACTCTCTAAATTTCCTACTTTCCTATATTATAGATATGTTCTCCTTCTTTTTATTGTATTCTGAAAACTCTAAATTTTTTTAAAAAGGAATTGTGGGAGTTGAAGTCCAAAACACCTAGAGGGCCAAGTTTGCCCATGCTGGGTCTAAGGGAAGAAATTGAAGCAGGTACAGCAGCTTTATGGGAAACCTTATATATTATTACTCTCACAGCTATTTTCTATACCTTCTTCATGACTTATAGTGAGTAGTGAAAGGCAAAATGAATTGGCAATCTTCATAATGTAGAGACAGACATTCCATAGCCCTCCAGATGTTCTTGGACTGCATCTCCTAGTGACCCCTGTCCTTATCTATCTATCTATCTATCATGTCAGGAGCAACCAGACATTCGTATTACATTTTTCACAAAACAAACAAACAAACAGACAAAACACAACAGACAAGCATCCCGAGCTCTGAGGTGCTCTTACTGCCTGTTACAGGGAAAACCATCTGATCCCTAATCCATCTAAAACACATACATGTGCTTTTCACTCTGTCTGAATGATTCCCACTGATTTTACTTTCATGTAATAAAGTATGTGGGTTTCACTGTGCCCAAAAATGAGGAAATTCATTTCTCTCTGCTCACCAATAGCTGTGGACAAAACAGTAAAATCAAGAATTTGAAGATGCTATAAGAACCATCTGGTCCAAATCTTTGTTAAGCAGAAATACACAAATGACACATTTATGAGAAAGCAATCAAACTTCTGTTTAAAGATCTCTAATGAATAAGGGGGAGAGCCAACATAGTGTAGTGGTTTCTGTGTTTCGAAATACAATTCTGGAGATCAGGATTCGATTCCTAGCCTGGCTATGGAAATCCACTGGGTGACCTTGGGCAAGCCACATATTCTTAACTTCAGAAAACCCCATTATAGGGTTGCCTTAGGGCAGTAGTTCTCAACCTGTGGGTCCCCAGGTGTTTGGCCTACAACTCCCAGAAATCCCAGCAAGTTTACCAGCTGTTAGGATTTCTGGGAGTTGAAGGACAAAACATCTGGGGACCCACAGATTGAGAACCACTGCCTTAGGGTCACCATAGGTTGGAAACACTTGAAGGCACATACAATGGATGACCACACAACATCAAAGAAGGCAATAACACCCCTCTCTGAGGATAGATTTTCCACAATCAAGCAGTTCTTGAATTATTGCCATAGTTTTTAAGCTGCCCTGAGTCCCGCTCCAGAGGTAAGAAGGGTGGAGTATAAGTATCGTAAATAAAATAATAAATACATTCTTACAGTCAAGAAGCTTTTCCCAATGTTTCAGTGGAATCTCTTTTCTGGCAGTGTGAATTCACTAGTTTTGTATCCTTGTTCTCTGGAGCTAAAGAAAACAAGCTTGTTTCAATTTCTGCATGACATCCCTTTAAATGTTTATAGATAGAAGCTATCATAACACCTCTGGATCAAATGGCTTGGAATCAGCAAATGCAAGTAGTAGCTCTGATCTGCTATTTTTTGGAAGGGGGGGGGGAACACTTATCTCTCCAACAGCTTTTGACTTTGACTCAGATACCCTGGACAGCATGGACAATAGCATCATACTGTAGACCAGGCATGGGCAAACTTCAGCCCTCTGGGTATCTTGGAATTCAACTCCCATAATTCTTAACAATCTCAGGCCCCTTCCTTTCCCCCCTAAGCCACTTAAGTGGCTGGGGGGGGGGGGGCAGGAAAAGGCCTGAGGCTGTTAGAAATTGTGGGAGTTGAAGTCTCCAAAACACCCGGAGGACCAACGTTTGTCCATGCCTGCTGCAGACCTATAGACCTGGTCGGGATTGGCTTGATGCGTCTTCCTCTTGGCACATTTTTCTTTTGCCCTCCATTTGTGCCTCTTCAAATTCTGCAGCACTGCTGATCACAGCTGGCCTTCAGCTGGAGCGCTCAAGGGCCAGGGCTTCCCAGTTCTCAGTGTCTATGCCAGAGTTTTTAAGGTTGGCTTTGAGCCCATCTTTAAATCTCTTTTCCTGCCCACCAACATTCCATTTTCCATTCTTGTGTTCGGAGTAGAGCAACTGCTTTGGGAGACAGTGGTTGGGCATTCGGACAATGTGGCTGGTCCAGTGGAGTTGGTCGCAGAGGACCATCGCTTCATTGCTGGTGGTCTTAGCTTCTTCCAGCATGCTGACATTTGTCTGCTTGTCTTGCAGGATTTTTCAGAGGCAACGCTGATGGAATTGTTCTAGGAATTGCATGTGACGTCTGTAGATAGTTCATGTCTCACAGGCGTATAGCAGGGTTAGGAGGACAATAGCTTTATAAATAAGCACCTTGGTATCCCTATGGATGTCCCGGTCATCAAACACTCTCTGCTTCATTCGGAAAAATGCTGCACTCGCAGAGCTCATGCCTGCTGTAGACCAAAACTACAGGAAGGCCAAAGGTCCCCTACCTTGTGTATATATGCCTTCAAATTGCCTGTTGACTTATGGTGACTTTATGGATTTCATATGGTTTTCTTAGCAATTATTTGTGGTTTTGCTAGTTCCTTCCTCTGAAGTACACCCTACAGCACTTGGCAGTTGTTTGAAGTCTCCCATCCAAGTGGTAGCCAGGCCTGACCTTGCTTACTATTTTAGATCAGATAGCCTCTTTGGTGCCTTTAGGACATTTACCTTGTTATTTATAGCGCACTGCTTCCAGACATGGAGGCTACATCATGACAGATTTCTCCTGATAGACCTTTCCTCCTTGACCTGCCCTCACTTCCATATCCTGATAGCCCACACTATTTGTTGCTTGAATTGGAGTAATTTCTAAAACACAATGGACACAGAATGAGTGAAATCTTACTGAGTGGAAATTTCAACTTGTCAGCCCTTGACCTGGACTGCAAGTTTCTATGCTTGCATATACCGTACTTGCATTTACAATAGCAACAGAGATAGAAACTGAGTCATGCATTCTTTTGGCTCCAAGGTTAGTTGGTGCATCAGCCTGCCTGCCTGCCTGCTCTCATTTCCCTTCTTGCTACATATAAATTAATCACTATCATTAAGTTTCAAGAACTGCTGCACTTGTTAACACATTAATGTGTAGCAAAACTTTGCCTGGATTTGTAACTCTCCCAGTCTATTTACAAATAAGAGTTTAACAGATGAAAACCAGAACACGTGCCCAAACAACATCAAAATGTGGTCACAAAGTTAGAATTTACCTTGAGGGAGGACAGGCAAATTAGTTGAAGTTGCAACAGTTTGCTTTTGCCATAGTTTACAGGGAAAGCAAGATTCTGCCTCCTCTCAACACTTTTGTGTTAAAAGGCAAAGATTTCCGTGACATTAAGTCTAGTCGTGTCTGACTCTGGGGGGTGGTGGTCATCTTCATTTCTAAGCCAAAGAGCCGGCATTGTCTGCAGACACCTCCAAGGTCATGTGGCCATGACCTTCTCGCAGAAGCAGTACCTATTGATCTACTTAGATGTGTATGTTTTCGAACTGCTATGCTGGCAGAAGCTGGGGCTAACAGCAGGAGCTCACCCTGAGAGTGAGCCTGCCCGAGGCCCCTGCTTTCCAGCTGATCTGACCAGCTGCAGGGAATTCCACAGTTCCTGGATGCCCCGTTTGGGTCAACTTCAATGGGATGTGCCCCAGCAGCAGCCTCATCCAGGGATTCTTCCGCTCACAAGCTCTCTCCCTTTTGCTTTCTTCCCCGGCCCAACATTGTAACAAACTCCTAATGAAGACTAATTGAATTGTAACCTTCACCTCTCCATAGTGATACATTGTGTCTATTCACTGACTCCAAGCTTATAATGCATGAACCTATCCTTTTCTGAGCCGTGGGCAGTCATGTCCAACTCCTGGACGAGACCCTTCTAAATCTGTGCTCGACTTCATTCCTGCTCCCCAGATTCGAACCGCCAACCTTTTGGTCAGCAAGTTCTGCAGCTCAGTGGTTTAACCCACTGTGTCACCAGGGGGCCATTGTGTTACCTGTGTGCAATATATCTTTGGACTTTGAATTTAATTTACAAAAATGGAAGAAAGCTGAGACAAAGAGGAAAAGTTGGACACAGCTTTTTAAAAAAGTGGGATTAAATGGCACCGTCCCTGCCAATTAGAACACTTGGAGGGTTTGGGAACTGTTTCTGGAATGCTGTTGTTCAGAATTCCAGTCATTTCACTCTATTTCCTCCTATCCCACTGAATTCCTGTCCCCCGCCCCCTTTTATTGGAAAGGCATGCTCTATCCCCATTAAAATGGGTTTCCTGAGGCTGTATATCACTTCATGTCAAAAGAAATGTGCCTCTGTATATCAGCACCTGGGGAAGGCAAAGTACAGAGTGCAGTTGCCTGTATGCCCTCGTGGTGGGCCTACCATAGGCAACTGATTGGTCCCTGTGTGAACATAATGTTGAATGTAGGCCCTTTATTTGATCCCAAATGGCTTTTCCTATATTTTTATGCCAAAAACATATGATTGGGTCTTTCTCACAAGACAAGAATATACCCAACAGTGTGTTTCATAGCCAAGGAGGCATGCTAAGAGGCAATAAAATCAGCAATTTTGAGAAAGAAGGTCATCATTGAACCAGCATGGTATAAAGGTCTGAGTATTGGATTG
Source organism: Anolis sagrei (assembly GCF_037176765.1). Classification (NCBI taxonomy): domain Eukaryota; kingdom Metazoa; phylum Chordata; class Lepidosauria; order Squamata; family Anolidae; genus Anolis; species Anolis sagrei. The sequence continues at coordinate 324,128,021 of NC_090021.1, forward strand.
GTGATTTTATTACGATCCGGTAATAGAGATCCACTATGTCTGATTGGGTGAATCATATTCTCTCACCGTTAGATAGTACAGTAATGGCAAACTTCCCCCGAATAAGCTTCACAAAGAAAACCAGGATACGATTACCAAAGCTGGAGCAGACTTTGAGGCATATAACAACAAAGGTTGTGTTACTACCATAGAAAAGGTGAGGACTTCCTGAAAGATTACAAGAAAATATAGACTGACAAATTCACAAAATAACTGTAAGTCCTGAGCATATGAACACAGGTGTTTGTATGTCTGAATAAACATGCACACAAATCAATTACTGAAATGGCTTCAGGAATTATTTAACTATTAATTATATTTCTGTCTTCTCTTAAAAGAAACATCCCATTTTGGGATTTGATTAAATAAAGATCCTATGGCTTTAAAGGTAGCCATGATTATTTTTGAACTTTTGTGGTTCAACATTTCTATCATCTGATTAAGAGTTCGTAAAGATCTTTCTGTCCACCCATCCATATGTGTACACATACATATATCGGTACATGCAGTATTTCCTCGATTCTAAGACACACTTTCCCCATATAAACATCCCTAAAAACAGAATGCATCTTAGAATTATATAATGTAATATAATATATTGTATATATATAATATTTATAATATTATAATGTAATACAATATAATACTACTACTAATATGATATTATAATTATATATTTTATATTACATGCAATATTACTAATAATATTACAATATAATGTTATACTACAATATAGTAATATATAATACTGATATTGTACTATGCTAATTATACAGTATAATATATTGTATGTATATATATCTTGTAAGCAGCTCTGTCCCCTTCAGGATGAGAAGAGTGGCATATAAATGTCATAAATAAATTGTGGGTCCCATCCATCTCTTTTTTTTTCCCTATTGATGGTACTGAAATTTGAGTGAGTCTTACAATTGATGGAGAAGAAATACAGCATACAGAGGCACACATTCATTTTGAAGGTTTCACAAAGGTGTATTATTATATTTGATTTATACCTCATCTTTCTCTATATAAGCAACTGAAAAGGAGGTTGTAATGTCATGTTAAAACAAAACAGATAAAACAATACAGTTTATAAAGCACAAAACCATCAATCCAATCAAAATATTTATATAAATCAACATTAAAATGTGTTACATGTTAGGCTTTTCCAAAGTCTGAGTGTCACAAAAAATCATTGCAGATTTGATAAATGTGAATTTAATATGATATATGGTATGAATGGAAGAATGGAAGGATGTATGGATGGAGTTAATAATTTTGGAAGCATCAGTAAAATATTAAGGCCTGCAATGACTAGCTACTTGCTTGCAGGACTGTAATTAAAAGTTGCTAATAAGAACCGAAAAGTAAACTGTGATAAGAACTGGGACAGTGATAACAGAAATGTTTACAACATTCCTTATGTTAAGAAGGAAGTCAACACAAGGCTAACACCAATCAAGCAGAATCAACATCTGGCCAGAAAGCTGAGATGGAATAAGGATGGAAGACTTCTATCATTAATTTACAACTTTGGGACTATATCAGCAGAATATTCCTATAAAAGACTCAATCTAATAATGCTCAAATTGTGACAGACCTGAGGAGTCTGGTTCACCCGCTTCTCTGTTCCATGGGAAGGACAGAGAGTGTCAGATATGCTACGAGAAAGCATGATTCTGGTCACTTTGGGGCTTCTTTCTCAAGAGAAGAGGAAGAAATGTCCTTTAGGAGTCTTGGATTTTGTGCTGGGAGTCAGGTTCTGCTGTATGGAAAACAGAGATCTGGTCATTGGTATTGTGCTTAAGGAAAGGATGCATATAGGTGTTTTGAAATTATGCTGTTATGGAAATTTTGAAACTATACATTGGCAGGCTGCAGGAAAGCAGGGTCTGGCCTAACAGGTGCTGTTCCAAGGAGGGGGAAAAGGTTATGGTAATATTTGGATGCATAAGGATAAATGCATGTACATGTGTGCGAATGGCGATTTAAAATGTAATTCCCCTTTGTCTGTTTGTTAACCAATGTAATTATAAATCCAATGTAGTTGCATAGAATATGTATGTCTATATGTCTAATGTCATTCTTTGTATAAAAGTTCTGTAATCTCTCACACTGGAAATTGCAATAAAAAGAACCTATGCTTTAAAGTTATTGAAAAGTTATTCATGACAAATTGGTGTCAGAAGTGGGATGTTCTTTTCCAGTGTGGGAAAGTTATTCATAACACGAGTGTCACCACCAGAAAGTTTTTTTTCAACAGCCACTGCCTAAACTCAGTAAAATCAAAGATGAGTAGACTGAGAGTGTTGTGCTTTGGACATATCATTAGAGAATATGACTAACTGAAAAAAACAATAATGTTGAAGGCTTTCATGGCCGAAATCACTGGGTTGTTGTAGGTTTTTTTGGGCTATATGGCCATGTTCTAGAGGCATTTCTCCTGACATTTTGCCTGCATCTATGGCAAGCACCCTCACTACCTCTGAGGATGCTTGTCATAGATGCAGGCGAAACGTCAGGAGAAATGCCTCTAGATCATGGCCATATATTCCATGCAGTTGTGGACAAGTCTACATAGGGGCCACCAAATGCAGCGCCCAAACACGAATCAAGAAACATGAAAGGCACTGCAGACTACTTTAACCAGAGAAGTCAGCCATAGCAGAGCACCTGATGAACCAACCTGGGCATAGCATATTATTTGAGAACACAAAAATGCTGGACCACTCTCACAACCACCATGTCAGACTACACAGAGAAGCCATTGAAAACCCACAAGCATGTGGACAATTTCAACAGAAAGGAAGAAATCATGAAAATGAACAAAATCTGGCTACCAGTATTAAAAAACTCAAAAATTACAACAGCGAAACAACAGAGAGTAAACAATCAGGCACATCAAATCACTCTCAACAAAAGATTCCCCCCAGGCACTTCCAAGCCATTAAATGCTAATCAAGGTAGTCAGTTGAAACATTCACACCTAGCTCCAGCAGACAAAAGTCCTTTGTCCCACCCTGTTCATTCCACAGATATATAAACCCATTTTCCTACTTCCAACAGACCTCACTACCTCTGAGGATGCTTGCCATAGATGCAGGTGAAACGTCAGGAGAAAATGCCTCTAGAACATGGCCATTTAGCCCGGAAAAACCTACAACAACCTATGGCCATATAGCCCGAAGAAACCTACAATAACCCAAAAACAATAATGCTGGGTAAAGTGGAAAGCAATAGAAAAAGGGGAAGGCCTCATTATAGGTGGATTGATTCAATCAAGGAAGCCAAGGTACTGAGTTTGCAAGACCTGAACAGGGCATAGATGTCGCTCATTATTAGAGTAATCGCAATTTGAATTTATTTTTTGTTATTAACTGTCATGAAGTTGATTTATGGTGACCTCATGAACAAGAGACCACTTGCTTCCTTGCTTGAGTCTATCTACCCATAATGAGGCCTTCCTCTTTTCTTCTCTCTTTCTTCTTTGCCCAGCATTGTCTTTCCCAATATGGCACATTGTGTCATAATATGTTCAAAGTATGACAGTCTCAATTTATTCATGTTAACTTCTAGGGAGAGTTCAGGCTTGATTTGCTCTATAACAGCAACTCCCAAAAAAGGAGACATAGTGGGTTTTCTGTCAGTGGGTGGGGTCACACGTCTGCTGGAATCAGGTCCTAGGTAAAGGTTGTCTCCTGACATTAAGTCCAGTCATGTCCAACATGTCCCCGGTGGCTCAATGGGTTAAACCTCTGTGCCGGCAGGACTGAAGACTGACAGGTCGCAGGTTCAAATCCAGGGAGAGGTGGATGAGCTCCCTCTATCAGCTCCAGCTCCTCATGCGGGGACATGAGAGAAGCCTCCCACAAGGATGATAAAATTATCAAATCATCCGGGCCTCCCCTGGGCAATGTCCTTGCAGACGGCCAATTCTCTCACACCAGAAGCGACTTGCAGTCACTCCTGACATGACAAAAAAAAAAAAAAGTCCAACTCTGGGGGTTGGTGCTCATCTCCATTGCTAAGCCGAAGAGCTGGCGTTGTCTGTAGACACCTCCTAGGTTATGTGGCTGGCATGACTGTATGGAGTGCTGTTACCTTCCCATCAAGGCGGTACCTTTTGATCTACTCACATTTGCATGTTTTCGAACTGCTAGGGTTGGTAGAAGCTGGGGCTGACAGTGGAAGCTCATGCCGCTCCCTGGATTCGAACCTGTGATCTTTCGGTCAACAAGCTCAGCAGTTTAACCCACTACGTCACCAGTCCTAAAATCCTCTTATTTCATATTATGATTTTAAAATTACTGTTTTAGTTTTGCATTTCACATTTCAAATATTTTACATTTCACAATCTATTTCTGCAAAGAGAGTGAAACTAGGAGAGAAATGTGTGCGTGATATTCTATCTCTTTGTTTCCCTAAAGCGGGGGGAAAGACTTTGAGGAGTAACAGGAAGCCACAGACTCTGCAGCCATCGCATTCAGCAGCTCCAGTCCCGCACACCCTTCAAGGCTGTTGCTGTTTGTCTTCTCTTTTTCCCTATGTGGAAAATAGAATGCTTCTAGGCTGACAAGTTAACTCCCTGAGCCTCCACCTACAATGTTCTTTTCCCTCCTCCTCCTTTTTGTGGGGATGGAGGGGGAGACGGAAGAGAAAAGGAGAAGTCTCCCTCACTCTTTCGCGTCAGCGTGAATAAAGCTTGAAACATGTCACCGGTCTTGTGTGGTGGAGGTGGCTTCTCACAGCAATGCCGTGGGTTGGCAGGAAAATACATCTTGCAGCGCATGGGTGTGAGATTCAAGGAGACCTTCACCGCCTCCCCTGGGGGTTTCTCTCCTTCTCTTTATCCTTCCACTCTTCCTCCAGTTAATATTGTTCCTTATGGAGCATCTACACTGTAGCTTTAATGCACTTTGGCACCACTTCAACTCTCATGTCTGAATACTATGGAATCCTGGGAATTGTGGCTTGGTGAGGCACCAGAACTCTTGGGACAGAGAACACAAAACATCTTATAAAGGGACATCTTCCATAATACCATAGTGTGCTACTAAACTGCATTAACGCTACAGTGTAGATGTACCCTTGTGCCAGCAAGACTGAAGACCGACATGTTGGAGGTTCTAATCCAGAGAGAGATTGTGGGTGAGCTCCCTCTGTCATCTCCAGCTCCCCATGCAAGGACATGAGAGAAGCCTCCCACAAGGATGGTAAAACATCAAAATATCTGGGCATCCCTTGGATAACATCCTTGCGGACGGCCAATTCTTTCACACCAGAAGCGACTTGCAGTTTCTCAAGTCGCTCCTGACACGAAAACAAACTCAGAGTCTGGCACAGGCCCAATTCAGAATGTTAAGATTCCTGTATGCTGCATTCAAAGGTCTGTGCCCCTTGAAATTCAATTTTAGCATCTTCAAAGCAAAGAAAGCATCGCAATTGTCCTGTTGTAACATTCTGATCTGATCATAAGGGATCTAACCAATCGGAATATGGTGGAAAATATAGATTACTTTGAGATCTGGAAACCTGGGTGTTGTAGTTGTCCTGCCCCCCCCCCCCCCAAGAGTGCTGGTGCCCTCTAAACTATGGTGCATCTACACTAGGCATGGGCAAAATGCGGCCCTACAGGTGTTTTGGACTTCAACTCCCACAATTCCTAGTTTTTAGGAGTTGTGGGAGTTGAAGTCCAAAACACCTAGATGGCCAAAGCTTGCCCATGCCTGATCTATACTGTAGAATAGTTTGCGGTCACTTTAACTGTCGTGGCTCAATGTTATGGAAGCCTGAGTTGTAGTTTGGTGAGGCACTGACAATCTTTGCCAGAGGTGAATAACCTTGTGAAACTACAACTCCCAGGATTCCATAGCATTGAGTCATAGTAGTTAAAGAGCCCCTGGTGGCGCAATGGGTGAAACCCTTGTGCTGGCAGGACTGAAGACCGACAGGCTGGAGGTTCTAATCCAGGGAGAGTGCAGATGAGCTCCCTCTGTCAGCTCCAGCTTCTCATGCAGTGACATGAGAGAAGCTTCCCACAAGGATGGTAAAACATCAAAACAACTGGGCCTCCCTGGGCAACATCCATGAAGACGGCCAATTCTCTCATACCTTAAGTGATTTGCAGTTTCTCAAGTCACTCCTGACACGAAAAAAATAGCCATTAATGTGGGGTAGGAATTGTGGGAGTTGAAGCCCAAAACACCAGGAGGGCCGAAGTTTGCCCATGCTTGATCTATACTGTAAAACGAGCAATACTTTGAGGTCACTTTAACTGTCATGGCTCAATGTTATGGAATCCTGAGAGTTGTAGTTTGACGAGGCACCAGCAATCTTTGGTAGAGGTGAAAGACCTTGTGAAATTACAACTTCCAGGACTCCATAGCATTGAGTCATAGCAGTTAAAGTGGGGTTGAACTGCATTTCATTCCTCAGTGTATATCAGGCATGGGCAAACTCTGGCCCTCCATGTGTTTTGGACTCCAACCTCCACAATTCCTAACAGCCTCGGGCCCTTTCTTTTCTCCTCTCAGCCACTTAAACTGTTAGGAATTATGGGAGTTGGAGTCCAAAACACCTGGAGGGCTAAAGTTTGCCCATGCCTAGTGTAGATGCACTTTTAGAAGCCTCCCCTCCTCAGAACTCCTTGCTTGTAAAAAGAAGCAACAAAAGTTACTTTCATGGGGTAGATCTGTAGAAGGCTTGGGTAGCTTTCTCTGGGAGCATCTGCTCTGTAGAATTAATGCCATTTGACACCACTAGTAACTGCCATGGAGCAGGCTATGGAACCCTGGCAGTTGTAGTTTCACAAGGTCTTTAGCCTCCTCTAAGAAGAGTGCAAGCTACAACTCCCAGGATCACCTAGCATTGATCCATCCTGAGAGTTGTAGTTTCACAAGGTCTTTGGTCTCCTCTAGGAAGAGTGCAAACTACAACTTCCAGATTCCCCTAGCATTGATCTATTATCGGAGTTGTAGTTTCACAAGGTCTTTAGCCTCCTCTAGGCATAGTGCAAACTACAACTCCCCGGCTCCCCTAGCATTGATGTATTCTTGGAGTTGTAGTTTCACAAGATCTTTAGCCTCCTCTAGGAAGAGTGCAAACTACAACTCCCAGACTCCCCTAGCATTGATGTAATCTTGTAGTTTCACAAGGTCTTTGGCCTCCTCTAGGAAGAGTGCAAACTACAACTCCCAGACTCCCCTAGCATTGATCTATTATCGGAGTTGTAGTTTCACAAGGTGTTTAGCTTCCTCTAGGAATAGTGTAAACTACAACTCCCCGGCTCCCCTAGCATTGATCCAAGGCAGTTAAAGGTGGGATTTGTCCCCTAGCATTGAGCCATCCTTGGGAGTTGTAGTTTCACAAGGTATTTAGCCACCTCTAGGAAGAATGCAAGCTTCAACTCCCAGGACCCCCTAGCATTGATCTATCCTGGGAGTTGTAGTTTCACAAGGTCTTTAGCCTCCTCCTGGAAGAGTGCAAACTACAACTCCCAGATTCCCCTAGAACTGATCCATCCTGGGAGTTGTAGTTTCACAAGGTCTTTAGCCTCTTTTAGGAAGAGTGGAAGCTACAACTCCCAGGATCCCCTAGCATTGATCCATCTTGGGAGTTGTAGTTTCACAGGGTCTTTAGCCTCCTCTAGGAAGCGTGCAAACTACAACTCCCAGGATCCCCAAGCATTGATCCATTATCGGAGTTGTAGTTTCACAAGGTCATTCTTTAGCCTCTTTTAGGAAGAGTGCAAGCTACAACTCCCAGAATCCCCTAGCACTGATCCATCCTGGGGATTGTAGTTTCACAGGGTCATTAGCCTGCTCTAGGAAGATTGCAAACTACAACTCCCTGGCTCCCCTAGCATTGATCCATGGCAGTCAAAAGTGGGGTTTGCTGCATAACGTCTACATTGTCGATGAACCCATATTCCAAGACTCATGAGGACTCAACAAACTATAACTCCTATAATTCCATGGAGGCATGGCAATTTTAAAATGGTGTCACAAACCATATTCTTTCCATAGTATAGCAGCTGCACTTTCTAAAATGTCTTCAGAGTTCCTCGCCTGTGGAAAACACGCGAGGAAAGTTACTCCCATTGATGTGAAGCAGTGGGAAGCTTGGCTGGCTTTCTCCTTCCTTCCCTTTTCCAACTCTGCGCCACGAGGCAGAACCGGTTGCCTTCGGAAACTCCACGCGTTCCAGTCTCTCTCTCTCCCCCCCCCCCTCCTTCCTTCTATCCTTCCTTTCTCTCTTCCCCCTTCCTCCTCTCTTTCCTCAGCAGCAGCAAGCAGAGGGTTGCTGTAAGTTTTTCGGGTTGTATGGCCATGTTCCAGAAGACCTCACCACCTCTGAGGATGCCTGCCATAGATGCAGGCGAAACGTCAGGAGAGAATGCTTCCGGAACGTGACCATATACAGCCCGGAAAACGTGCCACCATTTTAAAATTGCCATGGAATTGTGGGAGTTATAGTTTGTTGAGACACCATGAGTCTTGGAATATGGGTGTATCTACAATAGAGAGGTTATCCAACAAACCCCACTCTTAATTGCCATGGATCAGTTCTAGGGGAGCTAAAGACCTTGTGACACTACAACTCCCAGGTTGGATCAATGCTAAGGGAGCCTGGGAGTTGTAGTTTGCACTCCTGCTAGAGGAGGCTAAAGAACGACCTTGTGAAACTACAACTCCCAGAGTGGAACAATGTTAGGGGATCATGGGAGTTGTAGTTTGCACTCTTCCTAGAGGAGGCTAAAGACCTTGTGAAACTCCAAGAATACATCAATGCTAGGGGATCGTGGGAGTTGTAGTTTGCACTCTTCCTAGAGGAGGCTAAAGAACGAACTTGTGAAACTACAACTCCCATAAGGGAACAATGCTAGGGGGTCCCGGGAGTTGTAATTTGCACTCTTCCTAGAGAGGCTAAAGACCTGGTGAAACTACAACTCCAATAATACATTAATGCTAGTGGATCCTGGAACTACAACTCCAAGAATACATAAATGCTAGGGGATCCTGGCAGTTGTAATTTGCACTTTTCCAAGAGGAGGCTAAAGACCTTGTGACACCACAACTCCAAGAATAAATCAATGCTAGTGGATCCTGGGAGTTTTAGTTTGTACTCTTCCTCGAGGAGGCTAAAGACCTTGTGAAACTATAACTCCAAGAATACATCAATGCTAAGGGAGCCTGGGAGTTGTAGTTTGCACTCTACCTAGACCTTGTGAAACTACAACTCCAAAGGTGGATCAGTGCTAGGGGATCCTGGGAGTTGTAGTTTGCACTTTTCCTAGAGGAGGCTAAAGACCTTGTGAAACTATAACTCCAAGAATAAATCAATGCTAGTGGATCCTGGGAGTTTTAGTTTGTACTCTTCCTCGAGGAGGCTAAAGACCTTGTGAAACTATAACTCCAAGAATACATCAATGCTAAGGGAGTCTGGGAGTTGTAGTTTGCACTCTTCCTAGACCTTGTGAAACTACAACTCCAAAAGTGGATCAGTGCTAGGGGATCCCGGGAGTTGTAGTTTGCACTTTTTCCTAGAGGAGGCTAAAGACCTTGTGATACTACAATTCCGAGAGTGGATCAATGCTAGGAGATTCTGGGAGTTGTAGTTTGCACTCTTCCTAGAGGACGCTAAAGACCTTGTGACCCTACAACTCCCAGAATGGATCAATGCTAAGGGAGCCTGGGAGTTGTAGTTTGCACTTTTCCTAGAGGAGGCTAAAGAACGACCTTGTGAAACTACAACTCTCAGAATGGAGCAAAGCTAAGGGAGCCTGGGAGTTGTAGTTTGCACTCTTCCTAGACCTTATGAAACTACAACTCCACAAGTGGGTCAGTGCTAGGGGATCCTGGGAGTTGTAGTTTGCCCTTTTCCTAGAGGAGGCTAAAGATCTTGTGACACCACAACTCCGAGAATGGATCAATGCTAGGGGATCCTGGGAGTTGTAGTTTGCACAGCAACCCAGTAATTCCTTGCCATGAAAGCCTTCGACAATACAAAGCAAGCAGAGCTTCCTTTTTTTTTTGCCTCAGAAGGTGGCTTCTTTTCTTCTTTCCATCCCCTAAAACAAAACAGACCCCTTTCCCAGTGTGGAAACCCCTGAGTTTCACATCCTGGAAGCCAAGGAAAGTCCTTGATATTAGTCTCTAAATGAGAGTTTCTTTTGTATGGAGGCTGCCATTCAATAAAAAAACAAACACAAAAAAGTGTGGTAACCTTCCGCCAAGGAGAAAAATAGTCCTTTCCCTCCTCCACACAGGCGCGCGTAGGCATCTCTCCTCTTTCTCTCTCTCTGGAGTGAGTTTCAGACCTCAATGTGAGAGAAAGGGAAGACTCATAGGATTATTATGATATTTGTGTGGCTATTTAATTAATGGCACTTCTAGTTGTGTTATTGCAATGAGACAGGACTCTGGGTCCTTCTTGGGATGGAGCTGAGCTTGCCAAAGTGTTGGATTCTCTATTGATTGTGTCTCTTTCTTTCTTTCTTCTGTCACAAGGCGAGCTCGGCTTCCCAGCGCGCTGTCTCATTGGGCGTCATGCTCGCCAAGCCCCAACCCACGTAGAAGGAAGGCGAGACGCCTCTCCACCAAACCCTCTCCACGAACGGAAGCGCCGGGCCGGCTTTGACGGACAGCTGGCCCCGGCCAATGAGAGCCAGGGACGGCTTCCCAAAATGTGGGGGCGGCCAATGGGAGGGGGAGAGGGGCAGGGCTGGTGGGGAGGCCAGCAGTCCGGGTTGACAGTGAGTGGACCGAGTCCCCCTCAGTTTTGCGGGGAAGAGAAGAAGAAGAAGAAGGAAAAAGAGGGGAAAAAGAAGATGAGCGTCAAAGTTGGAAGAGGCTGCAACTGAAAGGACAGGAGAAGAAAGGATAGGAAAGGAAAACCGAGGAGGAGAAGAGGAAACGGAAGAGAAGAATCCTTTGAAACCTGCAACAAAGCGAGACAAGGATACAGTTTCCAGCTAACTTTCCAGTGGCGGCTTTTCCCCTCATCCTCCTCAGAGGAAATCAAGACCAGGAGATTCTGCTATTATTTCCCCACTTTTTTCCTCCTTGCTTCCTTCCTCTTCCCTGAAAGAAAAAGGAGGGGGAAATAGAAAGGAGATTCTGCTATTCTTTCCCCACTTTTTTCCTCCCTGCTTCCTTCCCCTTCCCTTAAAGAAGAAGGAAGGGGAAATAAAAAGGAAATTCTGCTATTCTTTCCCCACTTTTTTCCTCCCTGCTTCCTTCCTCTTCCCTTAAAGAAGGAGGAGGAGGAAGTCAAAAGGAGATTCTGCTATTCTTTCCCCACTTTTTCCCTTTCTGTTTCCTTCCCTTAAAGAAGAAGGAGGGGTAAATAGAAAGGAGATTCTGCTATTCTTTCCCCACTTTTTCCCTCCTTGCTTCCTTCCTCTTCCCTTAAAGAAGAAAGGGGAAATACAGGAGTTTCTGCTATTCCTCCCCCACTTTTTCCTCCTTGCTTCCTTCCTCTTCCCTTAAAGGGGAAATAAAGTTTATTCTATTCTTTCCCCACTTTTTTCCTCCTTGCTTCCTTCCTCTTCCCTTAAAGGAAAAAGGGGAAATAAAGGAGTTTCTTCTATTCTTTCCCCACTTTTTCCCTCCTTCCTTCCTTCCTCTTCCCTTAAACAAGAAGGAAGGGGAAATAAAGGAGTTTCTTCTATTTCCCCCCATTTTTTCCTCCCTGCTTCCTTCCTCTTCCCTTAAACAAGAAGGAAGGGGAAATAAAGGAGTTTATTCTATTCTTTCCCCACTTTTTTCCTCTTTGCTTCCTTCCTCTTCCCTTAAAGAAGAAAGGGGAAATAAGGCAGTTTATTCTATTCTTTCCCCATTTTTTCCTCCTCTTCCCTGAAAGAAGAAGAAAGGGGAAATAGAAAGGAAATTCTTCTATTCTTTCCTCACTTTTTTCCTCCCTGCTTCCTTCCTCTTCCCTTAAAGAAGAAGGAGGAGGAAGTCAAAAGGAGATCCTGCTATTCTTTCCCCACTTTTTCCTCCCTGCTTCCTTCCTCTTCCCTTAAAGAAGAGGAAGAGGGAAATAGGAGTTTCTTCTATTCTTTCCCCACTTTGTTCCCCTCTTATTTTGTATTTTTGCCGGACTTTGGCTCCTGGACCCTCTCCCTTTTCTCATGCCAGCCATGATCGAGAAAGGCCCCGAGGTTTCGGGCAAAAGAAGGGGTCGGAATAACCAGGCGGGCAGCAATGCCAATGCCTCCTCGGCTGCTTCTTCTGCTGCTTCCTCCACCGCTTCCTCCACCCCCAACCCCACCGCCACCACCTCCAGCAGCAACAACAACAATAGTGGGAATAATAAAAGTTTGGTCCCGATTGGAGGAGCGGCGGCGACGGCAGTGGCTCCCAATGGGAACAGCAGCAGCAACAACTCCTGGGAAGAAGGCAGCTCGGGCTCCTCCAGCGACGAGGAACAAGGTGAGTCCCTGCTCTTGGCAAAGGCCCACTCCCCTAAAGGTGGGGGGGGGGGGGGAGAAAAGGAACCAGGCCCATCTCCCTTTCTCAGCACACCCCAACTCTTGGATGCATGGATGGAATCAAAGAATGTGTCCAGAGTATAGTGAGAAGGATCCTCAGGGGTGCATACAACCAACAGACAATGAGCTTGAGCTTTCTAGAGTAGTTTCTGTTGTTTTGTGTCTCCTAGGTGTTTCATCATGTAGGCATGTCCTAGGTTAGTGTTGGTTTTAGAATTATAGACCCCAAGAGTTCAACCCCCTGTTATGTAGGAACCCACAATCTATATTATTTGTTATTATGATGATCATAGAATTGGAAGAGACCACCAAGGGCCCTCTAGTCCAGCCCCATCCATCCAGGCAGGAACAAACTGTTGTTATTATTATTATTATTCCCATCATCATAGAGTTGGAAGAGGCACCAAGGGCCATCTAGTCTCACCCCATTCTGCCAGGAAGGAACACACAATCTATTATTATCATCAGAATTGGAAAAGACCACCAAGGGCCACCTAGTCCAGCCCCATCCATCCAGGCAGGAACAAACTGTTGTTGTTATTATTATTCCCATCATCATAGAGTTGGAAGAGGCACCAAGGGCCATCTAGTCTCACCCCATTCTGCCAGGAAGGAATACACAATCTATTATTATTATCATCAGAATTGGAAGAGACCACCAAGGGCCATGTAGTATAACCCCCATCTAGCCATGCAGGAACAAACTATTATTATTATTATCCCCATCATTATCATCATCATCATCATCATCATCATCGAGTTGGAAGAGACACCAAGGGCGATATAGTCTCACCCCATTCTGCCAGGAAGGAATACACAATTTATTATTATTATTATTATCAGAATTGGAAGAGACCACCAAGGACCATCTAGTCTAACCCCACCTAGCCATGCAGGAACAAACTATTATTATTATTCCCATCATTATCATCATCATCATCGAGTTGGAAGAGACACCAAGGGTCATCTAGTCTCACCCCATTCTGCCAGGAAGGAATACACAATCTATTATTATCATCAGAATTGGAAGAGACCACCAAGGATCATCTAGTATAACCTCATCTAGCCATGCAGGAACAAACTATTATTATTATTATTTCCATCATCATCATCATAGAGTTGGAAGAGACACCAAGGGTCATCTAGACACACCCCACTCTGCCAGGAAGAAATACACAATCTATTATCATCATCATCAGAATGGAACAGACTTCCAAGGGCCATCTAGTCCAACCCATCTAGTCATGCAGGAACAAACTATTATTATTATTCCCATCATTATCATTATCATCATCATCATCATAATCATCATCATCATCATAGAGTTGGAAGAGACACCAAGGGTCATCTAGTCTCACTCCATTCTGCCAGGAAAGAATACATTATTATTATTATTATTATTATTATTATTATTATCAGAATTGGAAGAGACCACCAGGAGCCATCTAGTCTAACCCCATCCAGGCAGGAACAAATTATTATTCCCATCATTATCATCATCATTGAGTTGGAAGAGACACCAAGGGCCATTTAGTCCAACCCCATTTAGCCAGGCAGGAACAAAGTAGTTATTACTATTATTCCCATCATCATCAATTATGTAGTAACCCACAATCTATATTATTTATTATTATCATGATCATTAAGTTGGAAGAGACCCCCAAGGGCCATCAAGTCCAACTCCACCCAGAAAGGCAGGAACAAATTATTATTATTATTACTCCCATCACCATCATCATCATAAGAGTTGGAAGAGACACCAAGGGCTGTCTTGTCTAGTCCCATCCTGTCAGGAAGGAAACATTATTATTATTATTATTATTATTATTCCCACCACCACCTTTATCCTAGAGAGACCCAAAGGTCATCTAATCCAACTCCATCCAACCAGGCAGGAAAAAACTATTTATTATTATTCACATCATCATCATCATCAAGTTGGAAGAGACAAAGGTCATCTGGTCTAACCACATTTTGCTAGACAGAAATACACAATCTATTATTATTATTATTATTATTATTATTATATTAGGATCAGAGTTGGAAGAGACCCTCAAGGGCCATCTAGTCCAACCTCATCCTGCCAGGCAGGAATACACATTTTTTTTATTATTCTCATCTTCATCCTCCTCATTATCAGAGAGTTGGAAGAAACCCCAAGAGCCATCTAGTCCAACCCCACCCTGTCAGGCAGGAACACACAATCCACTGTTGTTGTTGTTGTTGTTGTTGTTGTTGTTATTGTTGTTGTTGTTAGGATCAGAGTTGGAAGAGACCCCCAAGGGCCATCTAGTCCAACCCCATCCTGCCAGGCAGGAATACACATTTTTTTTATTATTCTCATCTTCATCCTCCTCATTATCAGAGAGTTGGAAGAAACCCCAAGAGCCATCTAGTCCAACCCCATCCTGTCAGGCAGGAACACACAATCCACTGTTGTTGTTGTTGTTGTTGTTGTTGTTGTTGTTGTTGTTGTTAGGATCAGAGTTGGAAGAGACCCCCAAGAGCCATCTAGTCCAACCCCATCCTGCAAGGCAGGAATACACAATCTTCTATTATTATTATTATTAGTATTATTATTATTCTCATCATCATTATTGAGTTGGAAGAGATACCAAGGGCTATCTATGGCTTCTCAACCCTATCCTACCAAGCAGGAATACACAACCTTCTATTATTATTATTACTATTATTATTATTGGAATCATAGAGACCCCAAATGCTCTCTTGTCCACCCCCATCTTGCAAGGCAGAAAATACTTATTCAAAACACACCCAACAGATGGCCATCGCACCTCAATTAAAAAACTTCCAGAAAAGGAGACTCCATCATCCTCCAAAGCAGATAAAGTGTCATTAGATTTAGTTTGGTTAGATGTAGTTGTTTTAATGTTATGTGTTATGGAAACCTGCCTCTTTTGGTATTATGTTAAAGAACTCAGTGGGAGTTTTCTTTCCTCCCACCCAGGTCCATTCCAAGATTAGACTTGGAAGCCCAATCTCCATAGAGTTTGATGTGGCTTCCCCCCTTTCCTTCCTTCTTTCCTTCCCTCCCAGGTCCATTTCAAGAGTTGGCTGGGAGGTCCACTCCCAATAGAGTTCAATGGGTCTTTCTCTCCTACTTATTCAGTCCTTTCAATATCTACCTTCCTCAAGTTCTTGGGATGACCTAACAAGGTTAACTTGACATTTATTATTCTTTGAAACCAGGAGGAGGAGGCATGCGAGTGGGACCCCAGTATCAAGCCGTTGTCCCTGACTTCGATCCTGGTGAGTCCTTGATTTTGTAGTTTTGTGTATACGAAATATGTGTATATACAATATTTTTAAAATAGACCTTGTTTTTTTTGTATGTTGAATGATCCAAAGGACTCAACTGTGTGTTCTTTAAAATTATTGTAACCCCCTTTGAACTGCCATGGCTCAATGCTATAGAATCTTGGGAGTTGCAATTTGATGAAGCTTCAGCACTCTTTTAACAGTGAAGGCAAAAACCTTGTAAAACTACAACTCCTTCCCTTTCTCGTTCTCTCCTTCCCATCCAGTTCCATTACAAGGTTTGACTGGGAAGCCCCCTCCCTTCCTCCCCCTCGCATTGAGTCCTTGATCAGTTTCTTCCTTTTTTGTGAGCTTTCAGTTCTCTCAGAAGACCTTCCTTCCTTCCTTTTGTTAGACTTGGAGGCCTGTTATCAAGAAACCTCTCCCTCGACCCTGACTCTGCTGTGTGTGTTATGTGTGAATATTCACCCTAGTGTCCATATAAAGAACGGCAACACATGTGTTTTGGGTGAGGGGGGAGAAATGAGAAGAGGTTTTGTGTTGGGGAGGGAAATGTGCCACAGGTCTTGAGGAAATGTTGGGGAGGGGCAGCCATGCAAGGTTTTTAAAATGTTTACTTCTTTGAAATTCATTCAGAATGCCATCCTTTCCTTTTCCTTCCTCACGTTTTTGGAAAGCCGAGATGAAAGGAGTTCGTATAAAACCCTAGGCTTTACCTATTTTTTATCTCCCTTCTTTACCTCCTGGTTTTCAGGTGTGGCTACTTTTTTCCTATTCACACTGGCAGAGGTGGAGGGAAAGAGGGAGGAGTCGCGGGTCCTCTTTTATGAAAATCGGTGCCAGTCTGCTCCTCTCGGCTCCTCCCCTTCCAACATAATGATTTTACATGCAATTGACCTAAATCCAATTACTTTCAAAAACACAGGAGTGGTTTATAGCATTGGGGTTTTTTTTGCAAAAATAAAAAGAGTTATTGGAGAGCATGAGGAATCTCCCACTTCTCCAGTTTTTAATGATTTAGAACAAAAAAAGGAAAAGAAAGGAGAGCAAATCAGTTGAAGCGAACTGAAGTCTTTCCAAGGGGGAGGGACTGCTTTGTAGGTTGGGAGAGAAGCAAAGAAAGAATAGATTTTGTTGAGCCAGAAAGAGATGGAGAGAGAGCGAGAGAGAGAGAGAGAGAGAGAGAGAGAGAGAGAGAGAGAGAGAAAAAAAGAGAGAGAGAGAGAGAGAAAGAGAGGCAGAGGCCTTTCAAGGGAAGTGTTCTTCTTGATTCTCTCCTCCTTCCTGGGAATGTGATGTTACGGATAAGGAAAGAGAAGAAATAATTAAAATTACTCCAGATTTATGTCTTTTTTTATTAAGGGTGGCAAGATGTGTTGAAATGTTTCATTTCCATGGCTGGGAAGAGAAGCCACCCTGTTCTTAGTAGCCATACGAGTTTCTGTTCCCGTTCCAATTTTCTTTAAGCTTAATTTAAAATAGTACAGGGAGAAACGGAGCAGACAAAGGAATTCAAGTGTTCCTGTAAGGCAGAGAATTTTTTTTAAGTGCCTTTATATACACGGTGAAAACAGGGCTGGTATTTTTATTTTTAGAAAGAGGCCTGTACTTCCTTAGTTTTCCAATGTAAACAATTTTAATTGTTTCTTTGTAACTGTGGGTTAACACAGTCTTATAAAACAAAATGCCCTCAACAGTTTTCATCTCTGCGTTAAAGCTGACTCTAGCCTGTTAGCGACCAGTAATTGCATCCCTTGTTTCTCAACTCTTAAAAAAAAAAGAAAAATCTCTCTCACACAAAAATCCCATCTTCTTTATAAAATGCGTGCTTTTCTTTTTATAGTACGACCCGGCGGGACTCCTGATAATTGATTTTTCTAAATTGCTGACTATTATAACGGGCAGTGTATACAGCCAGTGCACTAGTACAGTGTTTCAGTCTGAATAAGGAAGTCATGGCTTGGAACAGGACTGGGGCTCATGTGGCTCTCCAGATGTTGAAGGACTATAAGTTCCAGCAGCCCTATCTGGCATAACAAGTTGTGAGGAATGCTGGGAGCTGCAGTTCCATAATATGTGGTGAACTATTGTTATTCCCACTTTTCATTTACAGAACAGCTGTTCATGTTATCTAGTATGGAAGCTGACATTGCTCTACCTAGCATGTCACAAACTGACAACATACTTGTCCACATTATTATTGTTGGGTAGACAATAATAATGTGGCAAACTTGGAGTAGATAAGCTGTTGATGGCTTGCTGACTTTGAGCAATAGAGTCCTGTAGCTGGAGCTGACCCTCTGGGTCTCATAGTCCATGGATGGACAATTGTGTCCCTCCAGATGACCCATAGCTCCCATCAGTGCCAACAAGGATAGCCATTCGTGAGGGATTATGGCAATTGTAGTAAAACTCTGCGTATTTGTGTATCTGCATATTTGTGTATCCTTAATTTCACCTGAGGGCGCCTGGTGGCGCAGCAGGTTAAACTGCTGAGCTGCTGAAATTGCTAACCAAAGGTTGGCATTATGAATCCAAAGAGTGGGGTGAGCTCCCATTGTTAGGTCCAGCTACTGCCAGCCTAGCAGTTCGAAAACATGCAAATGTGAGTAGATCAATAGGTACCGCTTCTGCGGGAAGGTAATGGCACTCCATGCTGGCCACATGACCTTGGAGGCATCTATGGACAACACTGGCTCTTCGGCTTAGATATGGAGATGAGCACCAACCCCCAGAGTAGGACACGACTAGACTTAATGCCAGGGGAAACCTTTACCTGATTGATGCAGGAAATCAAGAGGTGGAAAGTTCAGTTTTTGCATGAAGACCTCTGGTGCTGGTTTTGTCTCACCTGGTACATGCTGACCATTGTAAATTCCCAAATTGTCCATATGGGTGGCTGAGATGGTGACACATTTGCCTTTTGATGGTCTAGTGTATATAAAGTATTTAAAATAATGTTTGCCAAATTACCTTCAGCCTCTGTGCATCTGGTGTGTATAAAACATGAATGAATTTCATGTTGAGACTGCATATCTCATTATGCATATACAAGTATTCCAAAATCTGAAAAAATCCACTTTTGAATATTGAACCTGTAACGAGCTTCTTTGTCAAACTGCTCTCACTATTCAGACATTGTGAAGTTTAACCAAAACTCATGATAATGTAGTGTTAGCTTCTGGGTGAGAGATTTTTGGCCCTCTCCTTACAAGTTCAAATTCTTTTATATGGCTTGTTTTCCAGATTGCCGACCACTTTGCTTCTTTAAGTCCATTTCAGTTTGTTGTCTTTAAGCCCATTTCAAGCCTGGTCTGAAGAACTAGAGTCATGCTACAGAATAGTTTAGAATGCAGTAGAACCTTTGGCTTAGAAAGTGTATTTTATTGAAACTGTCTGAAATCATATTGGCATTTTTGCAGCCACATTACACTAGTGACTCATGTTCAGCATGTGTCAAACTATTTTCCTGATGTTGTTTTAATCTATATTGTGTACTTACTGTACAACCCCAAACTTATAGCTGTACATTTGATCTGTGTATGTGCTCTAAATAATGCATTTTGCACTTTCTCTGCAGAAATAATTTTTAGTCTTTTGCATTTAGATGAGACTAGATTTTTTTATCAGCAATATTTTAACCTCCCATTTGTTATGTGTTAAGGTTAATATTAATATGTATGGTTTTTGCATTTATGTTATACTTTAACTATAAATATCCTACATTTAATAACTGGAGCAGCATAAAGGAAACATACTACTCCCATGTTGCGTCAGCTCCACTGGTTGCCAGCTTGCTACCAGGCACAATTCAAAGTGCTGGCTTTGGCCTATAAAGCCCTAAATGGCCCTGGTCCAATTTACCTGTCCAAACACATCTCCCTCTATGAACTATTGCAGAAACTAAGACCTTTCATGGAGGCCATGCTCTTGGTCCTGCCATTGTTGCAGGCACGATTGGCAGGGACGAGAAGAGCGGGTCTTCTCAGTGATTGCCCCTTGACTATGAAACTCCCTGTGTGGCGTGATTAGATCAGTCAGCCCACTCCCTCCTGTCCTTCAGAAAGATGGTAAAAACTTGGTAGTGGAATCAAGCCTTTGGGACAGTGCAATAGGGTAACCGTAGGTATTTTATTCTGTGGATTTGAGATGGCTTAAACAATTGATTTTAAAAGTATATAGTGTTTATCTATATACAAATTCTTTATATCAGGCATTGGCAAACTTCAGCTCTCCACATGTTTTGGACTCCAACTCCCACAATTCCTAACAGCCAGTAGGTTGTCAGGAATTGTGGGAGTTGGAGTCCAAAACATGTGGAGAGCTGAAGTTTGCCCATGCCTGCTTTATAGTGTTTTCTGCAACAGACTAGCATGTCTACCCATGCCCTTTACCCCAGAAAACTTTTTATGTTGTTACCTTGAGTCTGGAAGCTCTTTCTGTCAAGGTTTTGAATTTTCTTCTATTATTATTATTATTATTATTATTATTATTATTAACACAGAAAGATTAGCACACAGCAAACAAGATCGCTATGCTGGCTGTTGTATTGGATCACACGCCGGACACTTCCCAAATATCTAGGACTGTGTGATGTATCGGCAAATAATGCGTATAGCTCCCAGTAAGGTGGCCTTCTGCAGCTGGCAGATGGTAATTTTGTCAGCGCCGATTGTGTTTAAGTGTAGGCCAATGTCTTTATGCAATGCACCCAGTGTGCCGATCACCATTGGGACCACCTTGGGACCACCTTGACTGGCTTGTGTCTTTGCAGTTCGATCTTTAAATCCTCATATCGTGTCAGCTTTTCCAGTTGTTTCTCTTCAACCCTGCCATCACCCGGGATTGCAACATCGATGATCCATACTTTGTTTTTTAATACAATTGTGAGGTCAGGAGTATTGTGCTCCAAAACTCTGTCTGTCTGAATTCGGAAGTCCCAGAGGAGTTTGACATGTTCATTCTCTATAAGTTTTTCCGGCTTCTTCTTCTTCCTCTTCCTCTTCCTCCTCTTCCTCTTCTTCTTATTATACAATATATAAAATATAAGAGTACAACAATAAATCAACGTCATCTAAAATCCAGCTGTTATCTTGTCCACCTTCCCTTCTCTTTCGTCTTCTTTTCTTTGTTATGCATTGTCTGTGAATTGATGAGTATCATTCCATTTTTCCGTTGTTATAATTGCTTTTGATACAAAATAATTGACAAATGTAAACATTTCTTCAGCTATAAATTTTTCAAATTTTCTGACCTACCAGTATGTTTTTAACAGTAACTTTCATTCATTAAATGGAACTGACGCTTTAGTCAAGAGTGTAGTTTCAGGCTATATATATGCAAAAATAAATGTGACTCAGTCATGAATTGCTTAACCTCATCTCCCAGTCTGCAATGTAGAGAATAAATAATGCTGACCTACCTTAATAGGTTGTTGTAAGGATCACTGAGAACACATGTGGCATGCATTAGTCTTTCAAAGAGCTGCATAAAGGCTAATTGTATTATGAAATATGGGATTACTGGCTTCTTCCTGAAGTCTGAATGCTTCCTTTTGAATATAACAGAATATTTACACATTCATTTTCTCTGTCCTCTTCCAAATCTGCACCATCACATCTACATCCTTCCTTGTCTTCCAGGAGCTCAAGTCAACACTTATTTTGTGAGGTTGATGACTTGACCTGTGTTTTCCCAATCCCAATATAGTGATTTACCACACTAGTCGCACAGTGATATACGTTCCTTAATATTTGGTTTAGGAAATTGCATGAACCTGGCATAATGGTTCTGTCTTGTGCCAAATATCACATGATTATTTATAGGGCTGCATGTATAATAGGGAGGGCAAGGTGTATTTATCATGTCAGAAGCGAGTTGAGGGTAAAGTTGAAATGCATTTTAAAAAACAAAGTTAAAATATGTGGCATTCTGCTAAATGTCCTTTGACCACAAGCTTGCCACTTGGAGTGCCTCTGGTGTTGCTGTGAGAAGGGCCTCCATTCTACATGTGGCAGGGTTCAGGTTGCATTGTAGTAGGTGGTCTGTGGTTTGCAATTCTCCACACTCGCATGTCGTGGACTCCACTTTGTAGCCCCATTTCGTAAGAGTTACTGTATCTCGTGGTGTCAGAGTGCAGTGTGTTCAGAGCCTTCCAAGTCGCCCAGTCTTCTGTGTGCCCAGAAGGGAATTTATCATCTGGTCTCAGCCACTGATTAAGACGCTGGGTGTTAACCTGCCACTTTTGGACTCTTGCTTGCTGAAGTGTTACTGCAATTGTTTCTCTTAATCTTAGAAAGCTATTTCTTGATTTAAGCCATTGGTATGCTAGCTGATATTCAAACAGAGGATAGATCAGAGATGTCACTGCTTTGATCTTTTCATTATTGGCTGCTACTTCCTGACGGATGTTTGGTGGTGCAATACCATCTAAACAGTATAGTTTCTCCAGTAGGGATAGCAAAACTAGACAGGTGTCTTAATTTATTGTTCTTGTGTGCCTTCAAGACATTTCTAAATTATGGTGAACCTAAGACAAACTGGGTTGTTGTAGGTTTTTTCGGGCTATATGTCCATGTTTTAGAGGCATGTTCTAAGGTAACCTTCACAGGATTTTCTGAAGCCAAGAGAGTGTGACTCACCCAATGAGTCACACTCTCTTGGCCTGAGAAAATCCTGAAGGGTTCCTATCTTCCCATCTAGAACTGTAGAGTTGTATAGGAAAACTGGTTGATATGGTTACTTGAAAAATTATTTTTTGGAACTACAGAAGCCAGAGCAACGCCTGGAGTTTGTAATAAAAGAAAAGCAATGTTTCTACTTCTTGGGTTTTGTGTCAATGGTAACTAGCTCCATAGAGGTTTCATATTTTATTTATTCATTTATTGAATGTATGCCTCTTATTTCTCTTGGGATGGGATCAAAGGTGGCATGAAAAGCAAGAAGGATCTAAGACCAAGTTGTGTTGTATGCTACCCAAGTGCCCCTGGTTGCACACAAACATATACATAAGCAAGCTGATGTCTGATTGAACCTCATGGTTTAGTACTTGTTGCTCTGCTTCACTGAATTTCTGGCAAGGAAGTGGAGAGCTGCGTGGGTGAAGAAGGCAGGCCTTGATCCTTATGGTAGCTGTATGCTTCATGTGGTCTGACTGAATGCAAACAAATAAACAGACATGATATGAGGCATTGCTGGTATCACTGGTGGCCTCCATGGAGTGTTGTGATGAATTCCCTCTGGATATTGTTATAAAGAATTGTTCAAGATACTGATACATTCTTCCAAAATAGGTTGGTGTGCTTCATTAGCTATAGCGGTATACAAACTTTGCAGGTACATGTATGTAGTACCTAAATATATAGAGAGTTTAGAAAAATTACTTTTTCTGATAATAACCTCCAGAATTTCAAGGTGATAGGGAGTTCTGTGGTATGTAGTTAAAACAATACTTTTCCATACTCTGAAATACTCTTAATTTATAGACAGCAACTAAATTGTGAATAATTGTAACTAGATATCCACTGAAGTTTTGTTTTGTTTTGTGTGGAGGTGCTATTTCTTTTCTACACACAACCAAAAGGTTAAATGTGATACTTTTAAGAATCAGTGGCTACTGGTAGACTTTATTGTGAATACTGAGTCTATGAAAACAAAACTAAGGTGAGGCACAAAAAATATAGACCATGCCCCCAAATATATGTTCAAAATGTGAGTAAGATCAGGAGCAGAGTGCACAAAGATGGTCAGTGTATGATCAATATCTTTTTTTAAAAATGCGTGACAAAGTCATAGTCTGTGGTGCACATCTTGTTCACTGCTCAGAGTAAAATTGGAAGAAGGAAACAAAAAGCTTTGCTGTTGTGTTTTAAAGCCACTGTAATAAAGTGATTTGAGTGGGCACCCAATCAACCACAATGCTTTTGTGGTTGATTGGATAGTTTGGGGATCATCTGGGGTTTGGCGAATTGGATGGTCTGGGGTTTTGGGTGTTGAAAAGGGGTACATGCAACTCCTTGGACACTTTTATCACTCCTTGTTAATGTGAATAGATAGTATCCTCATGAGAAAAGGAATGTTGAAAAGTTCTCAATTTTGACAATGGAATAGTGTTCCCTTGGGGAGGCTTGGTGTAACAGCATATGCGTTGAGACGAGACTGTAAAATTTCTGGCTTATTGTGAATAATCCTACATAATGCTCGGTGATTTTCACCTGCCTCATTCTTCAGGTGAGAACTGTGAAAGAATCCATATATTTTAATATACTGTAATGTGGAAACCAGAATTATAGATTAATGTTAGAAATTGCACAGTTCCCAGAAGCACTAATTGCCTTGGATTTGATTCAAGGAGAAAGGAGGGATATTGAATAGTTACATTAGCTATGTAGATAGTTACCATATCAAATGGTGGGGAATCTTGAGAGAGTTCCAGTTCGGGGCCATGTGGACTAGAAGGCAACATGAGTTCCAAACCTGCTCTAGAGCAGGGCTTCTTAAACCCTTTCCACTGGCGACCCTTTTCTGTTTGAGAAAAAATATGTAGATATATAAAATGGGTATAAAAACAGTCATTTCCTGATAATAAATCTGCATTTGCAAGGCTTGCTAAAAAGGCTGATTTTCCTTTTTGTGGAGCACAGGTGAAGAATTTTCTGTAGATCCCACTGCATGTTGTTGCTAACGGATTTGTGTAAATGTGTGGCATCCAGAAACCTTTATACTGTTGCCATATTTTTCATGACGGCAACATTGAGCTAAAGGGATCAGGACCCACAGTTTAAGAAATCTCATTATGTCTGAACCAGGATGAGATTTTGAGAATTCCCTATTTTAGGCTGAGTTCAATCTCTTTCTAGTGGCCTTGTGGCTCTCAATTCCAGCTGTATGTTTTCTGTTGGGTATAACTAGCTGTTCTGCCAGCCTTCATCAAACGGTAGTGTACCTCAGTTCCCATTTAGGAGGATTTATTACCTTGTTTCTTTCTGTGGCTGTGAACAGTTGCATAAAGGTGGTTATTCCTTGTGTGCACTGCTTTCCCCAGTAAATTACCCTTCGCGTTGTAGGAGAAAAGTTGCTTTGAAGCCTTCAATTGAAGGTTGGATTCCTTCTTTCCTCTGTTACCCTCCTGTCTCCAATTTGAGTTTTACTTTTTGTTTTCTACTCACTTCTCTGTACTTTCAATACCATTGGGTACTTCGAAGCATAATAGACTCAGTCTGGAAAAAAATATACATTTGCTTGAGATATCCTACTAGTGGGGTTCTGGACTAACCCCATTCTAGTTTAGGCAGTTGTTTGGAGAAGCCCCCGGTGACGTAACGGGTTAAACCCCTGTGCTGGCTTCTGACTGAAAGGTCAGCAGTTTGAATCTGGGAAGTGGGGTGAGCTCCAGTCTGTCAGCTCCAGTTTTTCATGCAGGGACCTGAGAGAAGCCTCCCACAGGATGGTCAAACATCTGGGCATCCCCTGGGCAACATCCTCGCAGATGGCCAATTCTCTCTCAAGTCGCTCCTGACATGAAAAAAAAGTTTTGAGAATTTCAGAATATTTGTAGAAAAACCTTATATGTGCCTTGAACTCTTCAAAATAATGGCAGGCTATAAGTAGCATTAAAAAAAGAAAACTATGTTTGGATGTGCTTAAAAGTTTAATGCTGCCCTACATTTGTTTGTTAATTCTTAGCAGAATAGACTGGTGTGTCAGTGGGAACTTGGTAAGTCAGCACTTATGTAAATTCTATTGAATCAATAAGTCTACTCTAGTTAGGACTAACAATTAGATTTGGGCAATTGCTTGGAACTAGTTTTTTTTTTAAATCCTGCCTGTTCATTTCTTTCGTAAAAGCAGTGGTGTTTATTTGGAGCCTCCCAGAGGTATGGCTGTTGGAAAATTTTGCCTGGCCTGCATTTTTTACCATGAATCCACACATTCCAGACTAAAATGCAGCTTGGAATGCAGTTGCCCTTTATATTGTGCACTTCTTGATATTTTGTGACGAACTCAGCTCAGAAAAACTACAAAGAAATGCATAATTTAGGAGATGTGGCATAGGGAATGTGTAAACGGGGGTCAATGCATAAAGGACTGTATATTTTATTGTTGATGTTAAAAAGTTATAGAGAATTAAATGGCACTGACTTATGGCAAATCACATGCTAAACAAAATGGAAATACAGTTTAGAAAATGAGTACAGTTTTGGACTTCAGTTACAAGAGTCTCTCATTTTTAATTTATGTAGCTACATAGTTCAAAAAGTATTTTTCCAGGTTGTTTGATCCATCATAGTGGAAGCACATCAATCGTTGTATATTTGGGTTGAAACCTTTTTAAACCTTTGGGTTGGATAATCTTTTATAACTTCCTAATGCAATTGCAGAATTGCAGCAGTACTTGATATGATTGACATTTGCTGTATATATATATATATTTAAAAAAGAACAAAATTCTGAGAATGGAATATTCTCTAGTGTATTGGTTACACTGGCTAAAATTCAGGATGTGGCTTCCTGTGTAGTATTATATTACTGTCTCTTTAAGAAAAAGGAGCATTGTGAATGCAGAGAGTGAAAGAAAGGAAAGCTGCTAAGAGAAGAATATGGGTGCAGTTCCACTTTATCACATGATAACCCGGAGTGGGGGCTGGTATTTGCAGTGTCGTTAACGAAATCATTTCCACTTGAAGAATGCAACCAGCACTTACATATTCAATTAAACTCTGAGACAAGATAGAAGTGGAACCAAATCTTTATGTTTGTAGTTCAACTGAAAAATAAAATACACCTTGCACTTCTACACACAGCTATTTTAACATTTTGCTTGGTGCTGCTTGGATAAGGTGGACCTTGAAATCACAACCCAACCCCAGAGGCTTGCATCTGGTTAGTTCAGGGAGTTACAATCTGGTCTAAAATGTTATCAGTTCATTCAGAATTAGATGACACTTTTGGGATGATGGTAGTTGACCTGTCTTGCATGACAGAATCCCATTCATATTTTGATGGCTCTGAGAACACTGCTTCATTGTGTAAACATCCATTTAGAGTTATTATATCTGTGTTCCAGAAGTCAGTAACACATCCTGATTGCTCTGCATTGAGAAGAAATACTTGGCAACATTAGACATTATCATGAACTTCCTGATTAATAGAACTTATAGTTGAAACGTGTTTGGTAATGCTGAGGCTTAGCCTATTATGTCAATATATGTATATGGGTTTCTGGCAGTATATTCTGGGAAATACACAAACAGCTGTATGGTGTAGTGGTTTATTGCTGTGCTTCCCATGCTATCTGATGTGGGGCACTGCCAGTTTTGTTTCCTGGAACAGGTTGAACTCCTTATCTGGAATTCTCAAATCCAAAATCGTCCACATGAGTGGCTGAAACAGTAATACCTTTGCTTCCTGATGGTTCAGTGTTCACAAACTTTGTTTCATGTGCAAAAGATGTTAAAATACTGTGTAAATTACCTTCAGGTGTATTTGCAGCAAAACTGAATTTCATGTTCAGACTTGGTTCTCATCTCCAAGATATCTCATTATGTACATATATGAAAATACAGGTACTTGGCCATATCCAAAACTCTTGTGGTGCTAAGCATATTGGAGAAGGGATACTCAACTTGTGTTGTATTTCTTCTAATGGACTTCTGTGGAAACTGTAGATTGATTGGCAGCTAATGGTTTACATCAGGAGTCCTCAAACTTTTTAAACAGAGGGCCAGGTCACAGTCCCTCAAACTGTTGGAGGGCCGGATTATAATTTGAAAAAACATGAATTCCTACGCACACTGCACATATCTCATTTGTAGTGCAAAAAAACCCAAAACACTTAAAAGCAATACAATAATAAAAAATGAACAATTTTAACAAATATAAACTGAATAGTATTTCAATGGGAAGTATGGGCCTCCTTTTGGCTGATGACATAGGGTTGTTGTTGTTGTTGTTGTTGTTGTGGTGTGCTTTCAAGTCATTTCAGACTTAGGTTGACCCTGAGCGAGGGCCGGGTAAATAACCTTGGAGGGCCGCATCTGGCCCCCGGGCCTTAGTTTGAGGACCCCTGTATTATAGGAATGATGTACCAGGAAAATATACAGAGAACAATTACCAGGGTGTTGTTAAGGGAAAGTGAAGGTTGGGCAAGTATTCATGCTATTCTAAAAACTTGAATCTTGCATGTAGCTACCTCTTAAAACTGTGTTATGATTCTCTCTGAACCAATAAGGCATTTCTATATACAGTATATATCTGTGTTTCACAGGCTCCTCAGATGGTTTCCAGCAAAATCAAATGTGTATAATATTAAACAAGGTGAAACCAGGTTGAGCCAAAAAGCTCCTCAATAGAACATCAGCAGAATTTTTGTATATGCAGAAAAAGATCAGAGCTTGCAATCCCAGAGCATTTATCTTAACTTCTTTTAGTTATGGATGGAGAAAATATGGCTCAGGAAGAACATCTTTGAAACCTTCAGGGATGGTCCAACACCTTCTATTGATTTTTTAAAACTAAAAATACTTCCCATTTCCCCTTAAATGCCCTTGTAGGACATGGAGGGATGTTTCGGTAATTTTTCTCACAAGGATGTTGAATACTAGGCAGTTCTTCAATCAAGGAAGTTTACTGGAAGTTGTCTTCCTAGTGGGAGTTAATGAAGTTGTCTTCTGGTTTTAACTTCTTGTGGTGCTGGTGGTGGGGGCTCTATTGGGGCTAAAATTGTACAGGTTAAAAGGATGGCAGTGTCCCCATTATGAAGGATTGGGTCATTCTGAGTTGAAAACATTGGGACTGAGGCAAAACCCTCCAAACTCCATGAGAATGGTGGCTCATTTCTGCTCTTCATGAGGTCACCATCTCCATCCTACCTAAATGTAACTTCCTAAGATCTATCCAAAAGGGAAGAATGTTGTTGCTATGTTCATCTACTGTTTAATGATGTAAGATTGATTATTTTTTAAGAAGACAAATGAGAAGGCTTTATAAGTTGGATAACATATACATAATTGGTACAGATCTGAGTTAGCTTTGGAGTATCAAGTTGACTGAAGGAAGTTGGAGCATTCTTAGAAATATCGTTGTCCCTCCACATTTGTGTTTTTGATTTTTCCATATTTGATTATTAGTTAATCATAGATTAGCAATTTCTTTATTCATTTATTCTCAATTTCAGTGTAGGAAGATCTAGAAATACACAATTTTTCTTCGTAGCCTAGTGAGATGTGTGATGTGCTTTATTCGATGGCTAGGAAGTCACCTTAAACCCACTTTGAGTCTCTTTTGGGGAGAGAAAATGCAGTATATAAATAAACATAATAATAATAGCTTAGAAATTTTAACTCTGACTAAAGTGTGCAAAAAGTTTTGTCTGGCACACGTTGCTTGATACCATTGCATTATTTATTTATTTACAGTGTTTTTATTCCATCCTTCTCACCCTGCAGAGGTCTCAGGGCGGATTACAATGTACATATACATGGCAAACATTCGATGCCATAGACACACAACATATATAGACAGACACTCAGAGGCTATTTAACATTCCAGCTTTTTCCCTGAGGGTATTCGGGACACCAGGGGAGCCGTCGCTTCACCGTCCATTTGTATCAGTGATGAAGTACTTCCTCATTCCTTGCATGCTTGCTGGAGATTTTTATGGCATCGTAAAGGGATTGGTCTGCCCCCTCAAGGATTCGACTGTCCCCTATTAGGAAGTGCAGTACCTGCATCCACAGTCAATAGAGGAAAGAGCTCAGTATAGAGTCTTAAACTATGGAAATATTAGTCACAATCCTCTATATTTTAATAACAGCACTAAGTGTACACCATCATAGCTACATTGGACACTTTGGCCTTGAGCTCATCAGTTGCAAAACAGTAATTTACTCCCAGTCAAAGGTGTTTGAAAGGGCTTTCTTTGCATTTGCGCTCGGGGAATTATTTGCTGCTTTGGTAATTAAATGGTTCAATATGCATAGTCTTTAAATTATTCTTATTGTTTTAAGCCATTCCAGCTGATTTTAATTATAACCTGAGATCCTTGGATGTAGGATAGGGTACAAACATTTTAATTAAATTCAATTGATAGTACCTCCCTATGCCCCAGAGCTTAGTGATTTATGAGTATGATTTCCATAAGAGTTTTCTTTTATGCATTTTCTTATTTTTTACAGGGTTCACAGTTTTAACATCATTCTAGATTTAGGTAGTCTCTTCTACATAGGCCTACAGGTTTAAATCTAACTTACTTTTATAACTTTAGCTGAAAACAGGTTTTAAGCATGACTGACGCTATGTACCACCTTGGAATCTTTCCTCCAGAGAGAGAAAGAGATGGTGATAGAGATATAGGGAGACTTTTCTTTGGCCCGCAATGCAGAGTAATAAAGGATATAATATGTAGTTTGGCTTCTATAAGCCAAATTTCCACATAGTGTTACATTAGTGACAGGCTGATTTTCTACCTTGCTAGCTGAAAATAATTAGTCATGGCAAATGGCCATTGCATGGGAGCTAAACTTTAATTTTGAAGAGGTGCCAAATAGTCTAAGATGGGAACTCTGCAGGAGAGAAGATGGATCTTATTTTTACCCAGAAATGGGAAGCAAGGCTTATAAGTAACACAGCCACCTGTAATTAGTTATTCTTTTACTGGTAATGAGAGTGTTATGGAATCACATTTGAAAGTTAATGTAATGACTGTGAATGATTTGCTGGTTTTATTTTTACATCTTGACATGAATTGTTCCAGGTTTCTTGCCTTTCTTTTAACAGTCCTAAAGCAGCCTCCCAAAACAGTGAAGAGAATTGGCAATGCAACAAGAAGTATAATGAGAAAACTCTCTATTTTTGTGAGGGTTTGGTGCTCAGGATCCATGCAGAAGTCGAAAAAGTGAATTAAAAAGTTTTTTTTTCATCTGAGAGACTACATCTCTAGGAATCTTTAGATCCCCTATAGTGAAATCTATTATCAATTTCTGCTGGAGGATGTTTACCCTGGAATATCTAGAAGTTCCTAAATACACTATATTCATGAAGTCCATGAATAACCAAATCTGCAAACGTCAAATATGGAGGTTTATCTATACTTTTAAAACATTGTAATCAGGAATTAATGGCTTTTAAAACCCCATTCTAATGAGTAATAGAAGACATCTCTTTTACAAGGCAACATCCAGATTGGTAAGAGGCTGTGTCATGCAAGCCAGTCTTAAACAAGTGAAGAAAGTTTTGGAATTTCTCTTTCTCAGCCTTTGTTCCTCCTCCAGTAGTTTCTGCTTTGTACAATGCGGGAATGGTGGCACCAGTTGCCATCTTGCAAAGATTTAACTTCAAACAGAAGATGAAGAAATAAGATAGAGAACTTGGGAAGTCTTCAAAGCACAGCATGGGCTGCCTTAGAGGTGGTGGTGGTGAAGGTGGAAATATAGAGAACAAGGAATCTTTATCTCCTGTGGATTAGAAATGTAGTAATGATGAGCCTCAGTGGTAGCTGAAAAGTTTTGAGGCTAGATGTGAGAGAAAGTAGAGGTGCTTTCAAAGTCTGAGATTGGGTTTGTGGCATAGATTTCTGCACCAATGGGCGTGTTATTGTGGAATATTGGTCCTTTGTAAGCCTTTCCAGGGCTGGTTTTCAAAACATCAACTTAGGTCAGTTTTCTTCAAGCTGGTGTTCTCCAGATTAACCCTTCAATACTAGACTAAAGGTCTGTACAGTCCAGCGTTTTGTTCATACCATGGTCACCTGGGGGCCTGTGAGATGCCCACAAATTGGACATGAGTCCAAGAGTACTCTTCTGCCAAGGATTCCCCAGCAACTGGTATTTAGAGTTACACTGCTTGTGTTACATGAAGGGATGTATATCTCTTGTGACAAGTAATCATTGATAGCCCATTCTCCATGCATTTGTCTAGTTCCTTTATAATGCTGCCCAAATTGGGGACCGTCATGCCTTTTTGTGGCAGTGAACTTCACAGGTTAACTTTTCATTGGATGAAGAAATTCTTCATCTGATCAGTTCCAGATGTCTCACCATTTAGTCTCAGTAGATGACCCTTCTAGTATTTCATTGAAAACCACTTTCTCCCCCCCCCCTTTTTACACATTTTGTGTATCTATTTTATGTCTCTCCTGCACTTTATGAGACTAATACTAACATTGTTGCATTTTACTGATCTTAAAAAGGGAGGTTTTGTGATGTTTATGTTGGTTGTTATTGCTTTTGTACTTTTGTACTTTTGTCTTTGCACTTACTTTATTTTTCATATTTGCAGCTTTGAGTGTTTTGCAAGTTGCCCTGACTGGGTATAAATAAAGGTGACTGGGTATACATAAAGATTATTATTATTATTATTATTATTATTATTATTATTATTATTATTATTATTCCTCTCATTTTTTCTAAGCTAAAGCATTATGCATTCCTTTAGTTGAGTTGAGTTTAGTTTCTGCAACACTCCAATAGGCTAAAGTTCTCCTATCAAAATGAAATTGAATGTTTACAAACGGGCAAGAAGGCAAATAAAGTGTGCCTAGACCAGGGAGACCAATTCAGATACATAAAATGATGGCTGCAATCCCCCTTGATCTGCCAGAAGTTATAACTTTCTAATGGAAGTGAAGGCAGCCATGACGGTGGCAGGAATAATAATGGAATAGGAACAGAAAAGAATTGAAATTGAACATTTTCACAGAAAAATTACACACCAAAAATTTGGTAATTTCCGAAATGGAAAACATTGTTACATAGTGTAATTCTGCGTGAATTTTCATACTACAGAGTGGAATGGCATTTGATGATTCTGTGTGCATGGACCATGTTAGGCATAACTATTTTCACTGTATTTGAGGACAGTGTGAGTGGTTTAACATTTCTGTGTTGTGATAGGACAAGTGGGATCCTCAATGAGCAGTTAGATTCACTAGGTGATTAGCAAAATAGCCTGCCATCCTACCTCATGGGATTTGTTGTGAAGCGAGTAGATGTGTTGTTTTGGACAGCAACAAAGATTACTTGTGAAACAGTGATAGACAAAGTTGCATGGAGCATCTTATTCTTCCCTTCTCTTTTCTCCCATAGAAATGCTTTTTGAATACTTATTCCCATATAGAGCCTCCAGGTCTTTTATTTTTGGTTTAAGAAGAAAAAAAAAGTTTAATAATGCTAACCATGAAGAGGGACTAACTGGTTTCACATTTGGCTTTCAGCCAACCATAGCTATTGCCTGTTGATGTAGGTAGAGTTGGGGCTTAAAGTAGTCCTCCAGATGTTTTTGGGCTGCTAGGAGTTTCCGCCCCTGCCTTGAGGGCTCCTCTGTTCTATATTGTTTCTCTATGCCCATTACAGAAGAGTGTCACAATGCTCCAGTGAACCTTCATTGTATTTCAGAGTGACGTCAGTGGATAGAACAATTTTGCTTCATCTACTTTTGAAACAACTTGTTATGTCTGGACAATATAGCAGTCATAGATCAGTGGTTCTCAACCTGTGGGTTCCCAGATGTTTTGGCCTTCAACTCCTAGAAATTCTGACAGCTGGTAAACTGGCTGGGGTTTCTGGGAGTTGTAGGCCAAAATACCTGGGGACCCACAGGTTGAGAACCACTGTCATAGATGAACCCATGTCAAAGAAACATTTTTGAGATCTGGGAAGTTTTCTGTCTTGCTCAGTAGAAATAAGTGGGTCAGCAACAACTCTACTTGCAAAGGAGTCAATAGGATGGAAGTATAGTTCTTTTCCTCCTCCATCGGATGATATATTTGGAGGAAATGAGTTTGATCATTAAAGTTATGTGCTTAACCCTGGATTGAGTCATGGGGATATAGTATGACTTGATCTAAGTCCCGCCAAAGCACTAGAACTCATCTGATCATGAAAGCTAAGTCAGATGAGCCAAAGCTACTTGGATGTGAAGCCACTAAAGAAGTGGGATATTAGTAATAATACAAATAATATTTGGTGCTGTAAGCCATATTTTATAAGAAGGAACTGGCCAAAACCATTTCTGAGTTTTCATTGCTTAAGAAAATCCTATAAAATTCATGGGTTCACCATAATGTCAACAGGAGCCTTGAAGGTGTGTGGATGTATGCATGAACACACACAGAGAACAGGGAGGAAATAGATTGGAATATGGAGTCAAGTCAAGTCAACTTTATCTATGCCCCATCCCATCTCTCCTTGGGGACTCAGTATGGCTTACAACATAAATGGCAGCCATTTGATGCCATACAATATAATAATAATACTCTTTATTTATATTCCGCCCTTCTTCCCTAGGTCTCAGAGCATTACAGCATTTACATACATAGGCAAACATTCAGTGCTTTTACAATCATATACAATGAGACAGATGAGACAGACAAACAGAAACAAAGGCAGAGGCATCGCCTTTCATTTCCAGATTCTGGAGGCAGTGCTCATCTCTTGGTTTGAGGAGGTGCTTTTCTCCATTTTCAAGCCGAGGAGCCCACGTTGTCATTTCCTGATTTTGTGGCCAGCAAGTTTGCTTGGAGTGTGTGTCCCTGTTGCCTTTTCCCACCATAGCGGGACCTATTTATCTACTCACATTTGCATGTTTTGAACTACTAGGTTGGCAGGAGCTGGAGGTGACAGGCGGGAGGTCACCCTGTCTTGCAGATTCGAACTGCCAACCTTTAGGTCAGCAGTTCAGCATCACAAGGGTTTAACCCATTTCGCCACTGTGGCCCCTGAAACTACAAATACATAATAAATTAAATGTAGATAATTAAAATGACAATTATCAAAGCAAACATGAGAACAAATAAATAAAACACACATGACAACAGAGATTAAAAGGAGGTAAAAACCCAATTGGCAGAGAAGAATGAGATGTTAATGTCATCCAGTATATCATGCTCTCTCAAAGCAGATTCATTCTGCTTTAATCATATTGATATTGTGTCCTAGCTTCCTTACACAGAGGCCAAAATCACCCTACACAGAACTCAGAAGTAAAGTATTACAAACTATTGCAAAAAGTTATCCTCATGAGGACACCAGGAATGTAGATTCCAGTAGTGATATAAGTGGAGTGATGGGCAATGGTTTCTAATCAGCTTAAAAGGTTACCATTACAAGTTATTTAAAATGTTTAGTGATGTTGTGATAGGAAGTTTCCAAGTTTCTTTATGGCATTCTATTATTGGTCTTTTGAAGTTTTTTTCCTTCTAATTTTTAATATGTAACAAGTAGTGACAATGAAGTACTTTTAAAACACTAAAACATGGCAGTAGTTTCTTTTTAAAGTTGCTTCCTATGCTCAGATGCTAAATGATACTGTATCTAAAGCAAAATTAGTGGACCCTTGCCAGCAGCACATGTTTTCCTGCTCAGAATTCAAGACACAGTATTCATGGTGCAAGGAAATGTGTCAGGCAAATGAAGATATATATTGGAACTCATCCCTTCCATCACAGAGTTTTCTTAGGCTAGGAATATTCAAAGGTGATTTTGGGAGTTCATTTCTTTGAAATATAGCTTACAGCTCCTGATATTTATTGGTAGTCTTCCATCCAAGTGCTAACCATGGCTAACCCTGCTCCACATCTAAGATTAGTCAGAGTCTGGTGCCTTTCAGTTCCGAGCACAATTCAAAGTGCTGGTTTTGACCTACAAAACCCTATACGGCTCCGGCCCAGCGCACCTGTCCGAACGCATCTCCTTCTACGTCCCGCCTTGAAGTTTAAGGTCCTCTGGGGAGGCCCTGCTTTCGGCCCACCTTTATCACAAGTGAGATTGGTGGGGACGAGGAGCAGGGCATTCTTGGCAGTGGCCCCTCGCCTGTGGAATTAACTTCCTGGGGAAATCAGATCATCTACATCCTGCCTCTATTTCAGAAGGAAACTAAAAACATGGATATGGGACCAGGCCTTTGGGTAATCTGGCAGATAGACAAAGGACAATGACGACTAGAATTGATAGAATTTGACAATGTGGAATGAATTTATGGATTTTGAGCTGGCGAACGTTGAACATTAGATTGGTTTTATTGATTGTGATATATAATTTGATTGTTTTAATTGTTTTATAATTGGTTTTGATACATGTTTTATTTTATTGTTGTTGTTGGCATCGAATTGTGCCTTTTGTAAGCCGCCTTGAGTCCCCCTTGGGGTTTAGAAAAGCGGGGTAGAAATGCATGTAATAAATAAATAAATAAAATAATGTTGGATAAGTGAAGGTTAGATTAGTGGGACTCTATTGTATTGATACAAAGTGAGCAGAGTTCGAAAAGCCACCCTTCCTTAAGGATTTAAATCATGTCCTGTCAGGAATCATGCATGCCTTTTCGTTTTGTGTTGGTTTCAACCATGGCTCTCTCAACAAATTCTGAATTGTACTCTGTATACAGTAATTTGTTCTGGCACAGAGCTTTAGAGGTTACTGAAGGAAGCTGCTTTTTGATTACAGTACAACCTCAGGACTAAGAAACTGATGTAGATGCTTCTACTTATCCACAGTTTCATTTTTCACCTGGGGCCTCCTGTATAGGCTATCCCAGGCATGGGCAAACTTCGGCCTTCTGGGTATTTTGGACTTCAACTCCTCCAATTCCTAACAGCCTCAGGCTCTTTCTTTTCCCCCCTCAGCCACTAGAAAGGAAGGAGCCTGAGGCTGTTAGGAATTGGGGGAGTTGAAGTCCAAAATACCTGGAGGGCTGAAGTTTGCCTATGCCTGGGATATACCCTCTTCTAGGTACCTCTGTTGTTTGTTCCATTGTAAATAGGTTCAGTATTATCCATATCTATGTGAATTCCAGATGTACTGTATAAAGGAAGCTGCCTGTAAGAAGCTGTCTTTTATACCAGCTCAGAATATTGTTTGTTCTGACTGGTAGCAGTTTTCCAGTGTTTCTCTCATATCTTATGCAAAGTTGTTATATATATCAACTCTTCGTGACCCTTTTAACTATAAATACCAGGGCTGAATTGGGATCTTATTGTGAATGAGTTATAGTTTCCTGCCAGTGGAGGTGGGACTAACAAAGTAGGCAAGGAAAATGGTATTTGAGAGCAAGCTGCATTTTGGTTTCCTGTTCTTGAACCCTGCTAATCTCTTTGTACTTTATCCATATACCTTAATGATAATATGGGGGCTTTTTGTCTAGCGTGCATTCTGTGAAGGCCTTGAGTAAAGATTTGATTCTTCTGCTTATATGATATCCTTTGGATGACTTTTGTACATGAAACCATTTGTATGCATGCAAAGCATAAGTTTTCCAAGTGAACTATAATCACTTCCCTAGCTGTTTCTTTTTTTACTTAGGCTTTTCCATCCAGGTAGGGATGCCATACCTTTGATATTCAGAGGCAGATGTCTCTAGAAAACTGTCAAGGGGCTAGAGTGCATGCAACACTGCTTCATCTGATCATCTCTTGCTCAGCTGTGTGAATGCAAGCTGCTCCTTCCCCGGGAGCATCGTCCTTGAAATAGCACTGGGATGCAGCTGTGCAGCATTGCGGAGGAGACCTAGGATGTAACCCAAAGCAGCAGCATTTTTGGTGGCAGCTTGTTTCTTGGGTAGCTGCTTGGGAGTTCGCCAAAGTTCCCAGCCAACACAGTAGCTGCTTGCTTTGATGCTTGAAAAC
This sequence comes from Anolis sagrei, assembly GCF_037176765.1. Taxonomy (NCBI): domain Eukaryota; kingdom Metazoa; phylum Chordata; class Lepidosauria; order Squamata; family Anolidae; genus Anolis; species Anolis sagrei. The sequence goes on from NC_090021.1 coordinate 324,165,445, forward strand.
CAGAAAAAGGATTGAAGGGATGCTCTGCCTCTTGACCTTCCAGAAAGTGATTTCACACTGAGTCCTGCCTCTTTTAAATGTGTGCTAATATTATTGCCATGAAAACCAGCATAGTTCAGTGGTTTTAATGTTGAACTATGGAAGACCAGGGCTTGAATCCCCAGTTAGCCATGGAAACCCACTGATTGACCTTATAATTGTAGAATCATAGTGTTGGAAGAAACCACAAAGGCTATCCAGTCCAATTCCCTGCCATGCAGGAATTAAAGCACTCCTGACAGATAGCAATCTAGCCTCTACTTTAAAACCTCCAGAGTAGGAGACTCCACCATACTTCAACCCATCATATTTTATTTACTTCATTTATATACCGCTTTTCTCAGCCCTCAGGCGACTCAAAGTGGTTAACAACAGCAAAATTCAATGCAAAACATCATAAAATGATTATGGGACAGTTAAAACAATAGCATAATCAACAATTCAACATCAATATAACAATCATTAGCGTCTCATCAGTAAAATCAGAATCCAATCTCATCATCCGTTAATCCGTGTTCCTATATTCATTACACTAATTAATTGAATGCTTGTTCGAACAGCCAGGTCTTCACTTTCCTCCAAAACGCCAATAGGGATGGGGCCGATCTGATATCTATAGGAAGGGCGTTCCACAGCCAAGGGGCCACCACTGAGAAGGCCCTGTCTCTCGTTTCCGCCAGGCGCGCCTGTGATGCAGGTGGGACTGAGAGGAGGGCCTCCCCAGATGATCTTAATGTCCTAGTTCTTACTATCGGGATGTTTTTCCTGATGTTTAGGTGGAATATCTGTTCTCAGTCATCCACTCAGTGTCTGAGGTTTGGACTAAGCTAGTCACACTTTCTCAGCCTGAAGAAAAAGCAAATTCCCTCTGAACAACTCTTTCCAAGACAACCCATTGATATGTTTGTCTCGGGGATGCCATAATTGAGAAATTACGTGAAGGCACATGACGTTATTGCCATTATTAGGTTACATTTATATGTGAACACAGGTGTGGTGTTAATAACACAATGCAACACAAGTTTTGTTTCTGGATTATAAATGTCATTTCTTAATTGGTCCTATCATAAAAATATGGAAAAATATTAAACTGCAAAAACTTTGATTTTGTGACACATCCTTAAGCACATTTTGCTATAGTTTTTCAAAGAATATCTGAGAGTCTCAACCAAGTCAGCATAGGGTTGTTGTAGGTTTTTTCAGGCTATATGGCCATGGTCTAGAGGCATTCTCTCCTGACGTTTCACCTGCATCAGCATAATTTGCAAGTCAGCATAATTTGTGGCAGCGACAAACATCAAGTTTATGGAGTATAACAACTAATTTCAGACTAAGTAAACAATAAATAAAACCTTCAAACCAGGAACATTAAAATTTTCAAATTTGGTTACATGTTGTTGCCTCTACTTGTAAGGTAGCAGTAAATCTGTGCCTCTGACCAGCTTTCATTTATGCTTGGTGTAAATAGCCTCTTATTCAGTTGTAGACAGCTTGGTCAAAACTGCCTCGAAAAACCATATCTCAGTGTACAACTCTATCTTTCATGATCTTCAAGGGAAGGCTTTTTCTTGGTCCCAGCACTATTACAGCCATGTTTGGTAGGATGCGTGAGAGAACTTTTAAGTGGCAGCTCTCAAATCGTTGAATTCCCCCCTTGTGGTGAAGGCTTTTTTTTATTCAGGCAGAACTTGGAGTTAGGATTTATACAACAAAAAGAGCTGTAGATGGGGGTACTTGTGGTGCAGTGAGTCAAAAGGGGTCATGAATGAAAAAGTTTAAGACGCTGTAGTGTACATCATGCATCCCTCCAGATTACATTGGACTGTAGCAGAAACCAATAGTGAGTCTAACTACATCTACAGGTGCATGTGATTCCAGCCCTGTTCTACATACATGTACATGGTTTAGGTTTGTAGCTAACATAACTGTGGGGATTTTGAGATGGTTTAATGTTGACATTTGGTCAAAGTAGAGTTGTAGGGTGGTTAACCGGTTCATCCTTAAATAGAAGGATGGGCATCATGTGGCCATCCAAATATTGGACTGCAACTTTCTGCATACTTCACCAATGGCTATATATTGTTTAGGGCTGATGGGAGATGCAATCCTACATCTGGAGGTTCACTTGATTCCTCCCCCTGTTTTAACATCTGATAGTCACTTTTATTGTGACTTTGTGATACTTTTTTCAGCTTATGTACCTACCTGTTGGGAATGCTGTAGCTCTGGGTTTTCTGTTGAGCAGAAAGTTGGCCTCTTTCAAAGCAGTCTCCAACACTATAGTTGGCATTCTGTTGGGACATTTTCTCATTGTAAACTAATTCATGATCAGATAAAGTTGAATTTGTACCATTATATTATTCATATTCAGGAGTGGAGCAAAGATGTAGTTATAATATTGGGACTGTTGCACAATTGAAAACAACAATGTAGCCATTATGCAATGATCCTGATATGTAGTGTGTTCTGATGGGCAATGTATCCCATTTCACATGAGCACCTGCATTGTATAACGGAACATCTTCTAAGATGTCCTGTAGTATAACATTGCATTTCCCAAGAATGGTTGTGTATCATATTGGACACATAGCTCATCATTGTTCAGACATTGTTGTTCAGATGTCATTGCATTTAATGTATGTATGTATTTATTTATTTCCAGCATTTCTACCCTGTCCTTCTCAAACCCCAAAGGGGGACTCAGAACGGCTTACATTTGGCACAATTTGATGCCATTAAATATAACAAGGCAATATAACAACAATTAAAACAATAAATAGATCATTAATTAAAACAACAAAAACAGTATTAACCACTGTATCACCATTCCAGTCAAATTCCATATCCAAAGTGCTATTTATGCCTGCTGTCCAAAAGCCTGGTCCCAGAACCACAACTTCAATTTCTTCCTAAAAGACAGAAGGGATGAAGCTGAACTTACCTCGTTGGGAAGCGAGTTCCACAGGCAGGGGGCTACAGCTGAAAAGGCCCTGTCTCTCGTCCCCGTCAGACGTATTTGCGATTTTGGCGAGAGTGAGAGCAGGGCCTCCCCAGATGATCTTAAACTGCAAGGCGGGATGTAGTGGGAGATGCGTTCGGACAAGTAACCTGGGCCAGAACCGTATAGGGCAGTGGTTCTCAACCTGTGGGTCCCCAGGTGTTTTGGCCTACAACTCCCAGAAATCCCAGCCAGTTTACCAGCTATTAGGATATCTGGGAGTTGAAGGCCAAAACATCTGGGGACCCATAGGTTGAGAACCACTGGTATAGAGCTTTATAGGTCAAAACCAGCACTTTGAATTGAGTTTGGAAGTGGATCAGCAGCCAGTTAAGCTGACACAACAAGGGGATGGTGTGCTCCCTGTATGTTGCTCCAGTTAGTAATCTGGCTGCAGCCCGTTGGACTAGTTGAAGTTTACGAACAGTCTTCAAATGCAACCCCATGTAGAGTGTGTTGCAGTAATCTACTCGGGATGTAACAAGAGCGTGGATGACTGTTGCCAGATCAGACTATATGTTGGATCGTATTCTGTGATTCCAGTTGTATTGTTGGCTGTAACTTGAAGGTGAATATTCTACTGCACCTCCAACCAGATTTAAGATCTGGAGATTGGTCCATGAAAGTCTTCCTTTTTAAAAAGCTAGACATTTTCAAACATCAGTCACACCCTTTCCTTTGTTTTAGAGTGTTCAGTTAACTATGCTTATAAAACAGCCTGGTTTAAATCTCAGTTTAATCTAAACAAGTATATTATTTCAATTTATATTATATTAACATCTGAATGTATCACTTGCTTAGATTAGATTGAGTGAAATATTTTAAGTAAAATAGTGAACTAGGGTTAGAAAAAGAAATGGCTGTGGGGAAGCATAAGTATGGCAGTATTTCCCAAACTATCATGTTTGTCTTGTATTGGACAACAATTCTCAGTATCCATGGCCACAGGCAATGCTGCTTCGGGATGATCAAGGTTGTAGCTTGCTGCTGAGTTTGTGAAGGCTACTTTACAATGTATCCTGTAATTACGTTTCAGGAATCCTTCCTTTGCGATCAGAAGAGTTGGAAACCTTCATAGATATAATATGTTGGAATTGTGCCTCGAAATCCCCAGGCAAAGTCAAATTATATTATAGGCCAGATGTGTCCTGTGGCTTATCTCAGAGTGAAGAATACAAATTGTAACTCAGCAAGACCTGTGTACTAAATCTCTTTTGACACTTGGGGGGCAGGGAGGGAGGAAATTCAAAGCCCATCTCCCTCCCTTCCCCTCGATGTATTGGCTTTCTTGAACATTGCACAGGGTCAAACTGGATTCTCGCTTCCCTTTTCTTTATGTGCTACGGTGAGCAAAGAGTAGACATAGCAGTGTTGTTTTCTTAAATGGAAAAACTCTTGTAAAATGTACAACTACATAAAAACTAATTATTTTTAATAGTCAGATCACCAACCAGAACATGGACCTTTGGAAGCTGCAGTCTAAATATACTGTAGTTACAGAATCCCCATTTTAATGGATAGGTCAGCATAAGGTGGGCCATACCTAACTGCAGCTTGAGAAGAAGAAAGAGGAAAAGATCTACAAGTTATACATAATGAAGTTGTATATTGAAATTATAAAATTCTGAACAGTTCCATTTCAGACAAAAGAGTTCACTTGTTTTTATATTCTGACACATGCACATAAAACATATATTCCTCACATACACTAAATTAGTACATTTCAAAAGTGGGGATTAGTATTAATCTGCTCCCAGATGTCCTAGTTTGTTGTTACTAGTTATGTCTTATTTGGGAAAACTACCACAAATTGGGGAGCTTCCTCTTCCGACTATCTAGCACAGTGGTTCTCAACCTGGGGTCCCCAGATGTTTTTGGCCTACAACTCCCAGAAATCCCAGCCAGTTTACCAGCTGTTAGGATTTCTGGGAGTTGAAGGCCAAAAACATCTGGGGACCCCAGGTTGAGAACCACTGTTCTAGCACTTACTGTCTTTGGTTTTGCCATATTCTTTACCTTTTATGCCAAACTGTGCATATATACTGCTATGTATTTGTGTGTAGAATGTGTTGTATAAATATATACATTGTATCATTGAACTCTTTTCTGTTTTGGTCACTTTAATAAATATATCCAGAATCATGTTAGGTCTGTATGCTTGTGTAAAAAGTCAGGTCAGCACAGAAGCAGTCACGCTTGTAGCCTCATCTCTGCCACAGCCAGTCATTTCACAAATGCACTCACAGCTGTCTCTCTCACTTTTCACTTGGTAGGTGGGTAGCTATTAAATCATTGCACAGCGGATAAGCTCAAACACTTGGCACCTGTTGTATAATCAGTTGCAAAACAGTGAGGTCCAGCGTGATTATGTTAATGGATATTTTTTGTTATCGTTCTGTGCCTTCCAAGTCATTTCTGACCAAAGGCAAACCTACCACAGGGTTTTCTTAGCAAGGTTTGTTCAGAAGAGATTTGCCATTGCTTTCTTCTGAGGCTGAGAGAGTATGATTTGCCTAAGGTCTCCTAGTGGGTTTTATGACTGAGCAGGGATTCAAACTCCCATTTCCAGAGCCATAGGGCAACATTCAAACCATTGCATCACACGGCTACTGATGCATATTTATGCAACATTAGAAGTGTATCAGTGATTTGAATCTTCATGGATTATTTGCCAATGGCTGCTGCTGCCCTAAGCCATTTTAAAAAGAGACTTAGATAACACCAGTGCCCATCTTGGACTGTTTTCAGTTAAGTCAGGGTTTGTCAGAGGCCAATATTTGATCTCTATTTAAAATGGCATAGGGAAGCAGTGGAGGCAGCGGTAAATGTGAATCATACATGTATTAATTAAAATATGTGGGAGAGCTATAAATAAAGATATTTATGGTTTATCCACTTATTTAAACTAGTACATGAACTCTTATTTATGGTTCTTCTACGTTCACAAGGGTCCTGCATCTCAAACACTTGTGAATGTGTAGGAAAAGCTCTAGTTTTCAGAATATTATCCCATATTTTTATTAAATGGGCTGTAGTTCAAAAAAGGGTATACTGTGATACATTTGGTGCATGTGTGTATTCTGTTCCAAGGGAACCCATTTTCATTTTCTGTATTCTGTGTGCCTTCATATCCATTTTAACTTTTGACAATCCTTTCATAGGGTTTTCTTGTTAAGTGGTTTGCCAGTGCCTTCCACTAAGGCTGAGAATTGTGACTTTCCCAAAGTTACCAAGTGAGCATGCATGGCTGATTGGAATATTGGTGGCTTGAATCCTAAATTGAATGTATTAATGTGCCACGAAGTTTGTGCATTCTTTCTGCCGCAGTAGACCAATGTTACTAGACCTCAGAAATTTTTAATGCACTATATAGAAAGACTGTTGTACGTATACACTGTATGGGAATATAGTCAAACTTCTAGCTTCTGTATCCATGATCCTAAACAACTGTTTCTCTTTGATAAATGCAACAGAAGTACAAAATAGATGTGCCTTGTGTTCCTGAAAAATGGCACATGCTTTTCTTGGCAGGATAAATGGAAGCATCCATTTCAGGTTGCTGCTCCATATGCTGTGCCAAGAAAAGCGAAATTTTGGATTCACACGTTCCATTCTTAACTGGAGAGACTTTAGTAACTGGGTATCCTTCCAGCTGAATTTTAAAAAAGAAGTGGTAAATAATTCCTACACATATTAAACTTGCCATCTCCCTCTCTCACACACACATATAAAAGCATGTACAGGCAGTCCCCAAGTTAGGAACAAGATGGGTTCTGTAGAGTTGTTCTTAAGCTGAATTTGTATGTAAGTTGTAACAGGTGCATTTTTAAGTGTAACTCCAGCCATGTAGGTAGGAAGGTAGGTAGATAGGTAGGTAGGTAGGTAGGTAGATAGATAGATAGATAGATAGATAGAACTTTGGATAGCACAGGGAAGAGTTCAATGAAGTAGGTTTTAAATGCTGTATGTTATCGTTATTGTTTATTGCTTATTGTGTAATTTTTCTGTTTTTGAGTTATTTTAACTGTTTTGTATTGACTATTCATTGTTTCCTTTGTTTATTGATGTGCTGTGGGCTTGGCCTCATGTAAGCCGCACCGAGTCCCTTGGGGAGATGGTAGCGGGGTACAAATAAATTATTATTATTATTATTATTATTAACATCCCTGTAGTGCCTGTTTTGCTGTCTATGCCCCTATTCAGAAGATTTCACGTCACTTTTGCTCCCTTTGATGATTGGATTTTGAAATATGTGGCTTGTTGTAGAAACAAGGTTGGAGCCCCTGGTGGCACAGCGGGTTAAACCACTGAGCTGCTGAACTTGCTGACTGAAAGATCAGCAGTTTGAATCCAGGGAGTGGAGTGAGCTCCCAATGTTAGCCCCAGCTTCTGCCAACCTAGCAGTTTGAAAACATGCAAATTTGAGTAGATCAATAGGTACTGCTCTGGCGGGAAGGTAACGGTGCTCCATGCAGTCATGCTGACCACATGACCTTGGAGGTGTTTAGAAATGGAAATGAGAATCACCCCCCGCCCCAAGAGTCAGACACGACTAGTAGAGAGGAATGTTTACCTTTACCTAGAAACAAAGATGGGTGAGAAAGCTTCACCGGAGCTCCCTTTCCCCACATGTTAGCACTTTAAGGAGTGAAGTTCCCTTTCTAGGAGAAGATTTATCTCACTTCCTCTTGTCTTATCCCTGTTCATAACTATGAGTCATTTGTAAGTCAGATGTTTGTAACTCAAGGATTGCCTCTACAGAAAAGAAGATAGCCCAGTTATTTAGTTGTTATTTAAAGTATGTGTTTATTTAATGTATTTTCAAGGCTTTTCATCTTTCAGGGGCTTAGGGTGGTATATATATATAAAATTCTTCCCATGTGGTCTGTAAAAAAAAAAGAAGCTGACAAAATAATAAAAAGAACTCAAACCAACAAATTAAAATGCCATGGGAAATTAAAAAGTTTTGAGCTTTTGAAACTGTTTTCTTTGTCCCTGTGAATTTTGTCTCCATAGCTGGAACACTGCAGTTGGGAAGGCTTTCTCTGGGCACACCACCCTAATGATTGTAAATCACACTCAAGCTGCAAGTAGGGAGGGATGTTCCTGCAGATATCTGCACAAAATGGATCAAATCCAGAACCCATTATTAGGGCCATGCTTTTGTTCGGCCAAACCTGGAAGAGCACAAAAATGTTTGCAAGCTAGAATACAAGAACAAAGAACTCTAATCTGCCAGAGCTCCGGCCAAACTTCCATGCTGCTAGCTGTTGAACAGCCCTTTATGTAAGCTGGTGCATATTACTGGGAGAAAGGTGCTCTTGTAGTAATCTTTATTTATTTATTTATTCCTTTATTCATACCTCCACATTTTAAAAGTACAGGATTTTAAAAGGGAGCTTGACAAGTAAGGTCAGTGATGCTTCAGGTTACATCATGGAAGTTTAAGGGTTTTATTTTCCTCCTTTACGGTTAGCAGAGGATGGGAACAGTGTGGTTTGGCATAAATTGAAGTTATTTTGTTTAATGGCATCAGAATGGTGTAGTGATTTGAATGTAGAACCTGGGGTGCATCTTCACTGCAGAATTAATACAGTTTAATGCCACTTTAACTGCAATTGATAGGAGCCGTGGTGGCGCAATGGGTTAAACTCTTGCGCTGACTGAATTGCTTACCTGAAGATCGGTGGTTTGAATCCACGAGACAGACTGAGCTCCCATCTGTCAGCTCCAGCATCTCATGCAGGGACATGAGAGAAGCCAAGGATGATAACACATCTGGACGTCCTCTGGGCAACGTCTCTGCAGACTGCCAGTTCTCTCACACCAGATGCGACTTGCAGTTTCTCAAGTCGCTTCTGACACAATAAAAAAAAAACTGCAATTGATCAATGCTATGAAATCATGGGAGTTGTTGTTTGGTAAGTCTTCAGCAGTATTTGGCAGAAAAAGGTTAAAAACCTTATAAGACTCTTATTATTCCATAGTTTTGAGACATGGCAGTTAAAGTGGTATGCAGTTGCATCAATACTACAGTGTAGATCAGGGGTCCTCAAACTTTTTAAACAGAGGGCCAGGTCACAGTCCCCCAAACTGTTGGAGGGCCGGATTATAATTTGAAAAAACATGAATTAATTCCTATGCACACTGCACATATCTTCTTTGTAGTGCAAAAACACTTTAAAACAATACAATAATTAAATTGACGAACAATTTCAAATTTCAACTTATTAGTATTAGTGTAGGCCTGCTTTTGGCTGATGAGATAGGATTGTTGTTGTTGTTGTGTGCTATCAAGTCGTTTCAGACTTAGGTTGACCCTGAGTGAGGGCCGGGTAAATGACCTTGGAGGGCCGTATCCGGCCCCCGGGCCTTAGTTTGAGGACCCCTGGTGTAGATGCTCCCTGTGATTCTGGAGAATAGGCTTCGACTGCCCATACTTTAAACCAAAATAGGAATTTTGTCAGTGAAAAATGAGAAAAGATTATACAACACTTAAAAATATTGTAAGATACATTGGCAGTGAATTATTCTTTAGCCAATTAATTTAAACAAATTAATATAATTAAACAAATTAAGATAGTACTACTGATAGTACGTACATTTTTACCCAACTGTTTACCCATATCTTGGAAAATAGCACATGGCCTGCTGCAATGAATCTTCCATGTCTTTTTGATGGTACCTTCAGTACTGGAAGGAGAACTTTGCACTACCTTTGATCCAATGGGTAGGAGATAAAACAACATTTGCAGCGTTTGAGAAATGTTATGTCAGTGCAACCTACAAGTGAACTTATAGATAACTGGTCTTTTTAATATAAGTATTTCTTTATTTACATTTTTCTTTCTGCTATAATATCTCAATATGTAACTGATGGTGTGTATTCTAAACAACTTAAACAGCAACAACATAATTGATTACTTTTAAAAATGAACTTTCTCATCTCTGCTGCACACGTCAACATCAGAACAGACAACACAAAGAGCCCGAGCTTTTCTTGTACCTCCTTCATACCAGACTCCCCCTCCTCCTCTTACTAATCTTCCTCCTCCTCCTCCTCCTCCTCCTCCTCCTCCTCCTCCTCCTCCTCTTCTGTTGTCATGGGAACATGGGAAGATGCTATGAAGCGGGTCAGACTTTATTTGCCTATTGAGCCCAGCATTGTCTATGCAGAGTCGCAGAGATTCTCCCAAGATTTCAGACAGAAGGAAGCCTGCCTCATCACCTGGTTACCTAAGCAACTTTAAAATTGGAAATGCTGGGGGCTGACCTGCATTTTTCCAAATATAAAAGCATATACAGACAGCCCCTAATTTACAAACAAGATAGGTTTTGGGTTGCTATGAGTTTTCTGAGCTGTATGGCCATGTTCCAGAAGCATTCCCTCCTGACGTTTCACCCACATCTATAGCAGGCATCCTCAGAGGTTGTGAGGTTCTGTTTGTTCTTACATTGAATTTGTATGTAAGTTGGAAAAGGTGTGTTTTTAAAAAATGTAACTCAAGCCAAGTATGTGTGCGTATGTATATATATCTGTATGTATGTATGCGTTTTGGATAGAACAGAAAAGGGTTAACATCCCTCATCCCTCATGTGTTTGTTTTGCTGTCTGTGCCCTCTGATCATTGGATTTTGAAAAAAAAAAGCTTGTTGTGGAAACAAGGTTTGAGGAAAGACTCAGTGGAGACACCTCTTTGTTACGATAACTCTTTCAGGAGAGAATTTCCCTTCTGAGAGGTAGATTTCTCTCACTTCCTGTTTTCTCATCTGTTAGTAAATATGAGTCATTTGTAAGTTGGATGTTTGTATCTCAGGGACTGCCTGTACTGTATTCTACAACATAATTATGATTCAAGTTGCCTCTTCTCATGCCAAAATGTAGCTGGCCCATTTTTTTTATTATGCTGCTCTGGACAATTGAGATTGCCTAGTTGTATATACTAGGTTGGGTAATACGACATTGCTTAGTGGATGGGCAATATGTAAGTCCCTGCCTGCTTTTGCGGTCCCTGGAAGCTCCTCCCTTGCCTGCACTTTCAACATTATTATTATTTCATTTGAAAAGCACAGTCATCTTCCTACAACCTTCTTCTCTTCAAGTTCATTCAATTTTGATCATTGTGTGGCCTCCAGCAGGTGCTGGACTCCTGATAGAGGAAGATGCACCCTTGTAATTTACATAACTCTGTATTTCATAATTCTCCATCCTGAGGCACTTTTGCACTTCACAGTGATAGCTCTGATTTCACTTGCGCTGCCATTGACTTTACTGGATTGAAACTCAGGGTTTGTAGTTTAGGGAGGAAAGCTTAGAATTACCAATCAGAGAGCTATCGTGCTTCTTGTTATATGCCTTAAAGTCATTCCTTACTCATGGTAAGTCTAAGATGAACCCATCACAGAGTTTTCGTTGCATGATTTGTCCAGAGATTGTTTGCCATTGCCTTCCTTTTTGGTTGAGAGAGTGTGACTTGACTAATGTCACCCAGTAAGTTTCGTTTCCCAAGTAGGGATTTTGAACTTTGGTGTCCCAGAGAGCACAACTCTGGAAAATCTACCATATTAGCACTAGTGCCTTGCCAATCTATGAATCCCAGGATGAGATAGCATGCATCCATGACAGTTAAAGTAGAATAATAGAGCTATCATTGTGGAATGAAAAGGGACACCTGTTTGAGTTCACTGGAAACAATGATGGCATTTATTTATATAATTTTAAAATGTATCTTGAGAGTGTTTCATGAATGGTAGTCTCTATTTGGTTTCTGTTATCACCATATTGCTTTTGAACTGTGGTGCTAGGGGAAAGTTCTGAGAGTGTCTTGGACAGCGAGAAGATCCAACCAGTCCATACCTCAAGAAATAAAGCCCGACTGCTCATTGGAGGGAAGAATAGTAGAGGCCAAGATGAAGTACTTTGGCCACATCATGAGAAGAAAGGAAAGCTTAGAGAAGACAATTATGCTGGGGGAAATGGAAGGAAAAAGGAAGAAGGGCCGACCAAGGGCAAGAGGGATGGTATCCTTGAAGTGACTGGATTGACCTTGAAAGAGCCAGGGTGGTGACGATTGACAAGGAGCTCTAGCGTGGACTGGTTCATGAAGTCATGAGTCAGAAACGACTGAATGAATGAACAACAACAATCACCATATTAAAACTGAGAAAAGGCCTGAGGCTAAGAGAGCACCTTAAGTGTGTGGATCACCGAATGAGTTAATTCTTCAAGTGAGTTTTGGACTGTGATCTTACCATTTGCACCAGGCCTGTAGCCAGGGTGGTGGGGGTGGGGGTGGGGTGGGGGGTGTTAGGGGTTCAACCCCCCCCCCCCGAAATTTTTCAGGTTAAAAAAAAACCTGGTTTACTCATGAATTTTAACTGGTTAACCAAATCCCCATGCTAAGTCTATGAGACGCAAAAAATTAAGAGTCCCTCCAGAACTGCAAACACTATCTCAAGCAAATATTGACAATTTATTCATACTGTCATTACTTGCAGCAATAGCCAATATAGCAAAGCAACCAAGTTGAGTGGGGGGGTGTTGAATTCTCTCATTAAGGAGGCTAGACTTGGTGGAGGTGGTTGACAGGGGCGGAGCTGCAGCCTATTGAAGGCTGCTCTGCCCCCTGCTGTGCTCTTGGCTTCAGCATGACCCTAACCCTCCCCCCTGAAATTTTCAACCCCCCCCTGAAATTTTCAACCCTCCCCGAAATTTTTTTCTGGCTATGGCCCTGATTTGCACTACTAATCTTCTGCCCTGCCCTGACTCTGTTTGGAAATTATCAATAGCAGACCCTGTGCACAAAGAAGTTAGGAAGAAGATATTGATACCCTTGCTTGCTGATATTGCTTCGTTCTCTTGCAAGTGTGTGTGTGTGTGTGTGTGTGTGTTATGTTTTATGTTCTGCAGCTGTTGCAATATATTTCTACACTTTCCTGGGGAAGAAAGTGCACCAAGGAGACTTGTAATGTTTGAGTTATGCATGTGTTGGCCTTTTGGTAATTGCTCATCCTCCTCTATGTGGTAAGCTCTCTATTTCTTGGATGGGCTGTGCTTTAGGATCTTAATACCATTTTGGGGCACTCTCTAGTATGATGCAGGTTACTGCACGGTCTTTTGCTGACATTGAGAGACAAGAGTTATTTTCTTTACTCTCTGCTTTTAAAAAACGCCCTAGAGAAAGAAGAGTAGTAAGGCATTCACTGCTTAATGATGTACTGCTCTGAATGAGTGGAAGCTGCAAAGATCTGATTTAACAAGGTCAAACGCAGAGCATTTGTCCTGTTTCAGGAACACTGATCAATGCACTCATTTAGCCCACTGAACATCCTCATCTGGTTGGATTTCCTTTGGTTTTACTAGGGTTGTCTTCATGTTTGTGTGTATTTGGTATAATCTAGATCTCAAACTAAACTTAAAGTGCTTATTTATTTATCGTGTCAGTATCAACCAGAAATTTGTATTACATTTTAACAAATTTTTAACAAACAGACAAAACAGAGTTTGCAAGCTTGGTAGTTGATTAAATGTCCTTTGACCAGTATCTGGTCACTTGGAGTGCTTCTGGTGTTGCTGCAAGAAGGTCCTCCATTGTGCATGTGGCTGGGCTCAGGTTGCATTGCAGCAAGTGGTCTGTGGTTTGCTCTTCTCCACACTCGCATGTTGTGGATTCCACTTTGTAGCCCCATTTGTTGAGGTTGGCTCTGCATCTCGTGGTGCCAGAGCGCAGTCTGTTCAGCACCTCCAAGTTGCCCAGTTTTCTGTGTGCCCAGGGGGGAGTCTCTCATTTGGTATCAGCCGTTGATTGAGGTTCTGGGTTTGAGCCTGCCACCTTTGGACTCACACTTGCTGAAGTGTTCCAGTGAGTGTCTATTGAAAACTATTTCTTGATTTAAAGTGCTGAGGAGAGAAGATGCTAGATCCCAACCACCTGGAACAAAACCCTGTACAATTTCATACTTTGATTTTTTAAAATAAAATAAAGAGTGTCACATTTTAGCTATGTTTTAATCTGTATTGTAAGATGCTTGGGTCTTATGACATGAGACTGTAACATACATTGGATGGATACCGAAGGAAACAAATGGGCACATTTGAAACAAGGCAGCACTCCTCTTTGCTGGTTGAGCAAAACAGAATTATTGCACAGGTTCAGAGAACGCGATGTTTCAACACAGCAACAGCAGAAGTGGGACACAAATGAATCAGGTATGGAAATTAGAGCAATCGGCATCTCAGCAGTGTTCTGACCGTAATCACACTCTGTATCCACTTTTAACAAACACCAGCAACAGCAAGGATACACCTCAGTAAAAAAATCAATTTGTACCTGAATGTTACTTTTTTAACAGATTATTTTGTGTCAGGGGAAGAAAAAGCAAGGAGATGGGTTCCACAAGCACAGAAGAGCAGCTCAACAGGTTTTACAAAACAACTGATTCAAAACTAACAATATGCATATGTGAAATGAAACAACCAGGTCAGGCAAGGCTTGCAGAAATAAACAAAAAACCTTCTGCACTTTCTAGAAACCACTCCTTCCTAAGGACATTCAGAAATGTTCTTTCACTTGCACCCACCTTCCTTGTGATTCCCATTTTGGTGACCAGACTTATAGATCTACGTTCTAATAACAACACGAATAAAACACATTTAAAACCCAGTGGAAATTATAAAAGTAAAGCACACTTTTCTTCCAGAGCCATTAACAGTCTACTGGCAAAATATTTTCCTATTGGCAAAAAAGAGAGCAGAGAGGGAGTCAACTGAACCTCTTCTGGGAGGGAACTCTACAATTTGAGAGCAACTGCCAGTCTCTCCTGTGTTCTCATAAAATGTACCTGTGACATTAATGTGACCAAGAGTTTGGCTGAAGATCTTAAAATTGAGGCAAGTTCATATAGAGCAGTAGACCTCAACCTGTGGGTCCCCAGGTTTTTGGCCTACAACTCCCATAAATCCCAGCCAGTTTATTTATTTATTATTTATTTACAACATTTCTACCCCTGCCCTTCTCAACCCCCGAGGGGGGACTCAGAGCGGCTAACACTGGCAACAATTCGATGCTGCAATATCACAATATAACAATATAAAACCATAAATACAACATAGATTAAAAACAATAGCATTAATTATACAGTCATATAGCCATTTCCATTATCATAACATATGGTCCAGTTCAATGTCCAAAGTGCTGTTGTGCCTGCTAGCCAAAAGCCTGGTTCCAAAACCATGATTTCAGGTTTTTTTCCTAAAGGAAAGGAGGGAGGACGCCGATCTAATCTCACTGGGTAGCGAATTCCGATTGTGAAAGAAATCCACAAGTGGGGGGTCAACTCCCAGAAAGCCTAACAGTGTACCAGCTGTTAGGTTTTCTGGGAGTTGAAGCCCAAAACATCTGGGGACCTACATCTTGAGAACCACTGGTATAGAGAGATACATTCTATCACATAGACCAGTAGTTTCCAACCTTTGGTCCTCCAGGTATTTTGGACTTCAGTTCTCACAATTCCTAACAGCTGGTAAGCTGTCTGGGATTTTTGGGAGTTGAAGTCCAACTGAAGGACCAAAGGTTGGAAACCCATGATGTAGACTGCAACGGTTTGGCCCTCCTTGCAGGATTGTGTAAAAGCAGTAAACAGACCTGGCTTGGAAAGGCTAAGGACGGGGGGGGGGGGGGGGGGTAGAGTGATCTGGCAGCTTCATAGCTGGAAGTGCAGTTTGATTGGCTGATGAAATTGGAGGGAGTTGCTTATCAACCAGAGATGGGTGGAGCCAGAGGGAAAGGAAGGAGCTAAGGCCACCATACTTCAGTCAATTGAGAGTTTGGTGTGTAAAGGTTAGGTTAGGAGATTTGAAGGGGAAAGAAGGAAGGAAGAGTTTTGGAAACTATTAGGAAGATACCTCTTTGAGGAAAATAGTTAAAACCTTCAGGGAGAAGGAGAAGAAATATAGTAGACCTCTATAGTGTTAGAGTGCTGGTGTGGAAAGAGAATTCAAAAGGTTCAAAAGATCCTGTTTGTATTCCTGTGTGTGGAACATTGCTTTTAAGAAACTCAAGTTATATAACCATTCTCTGTGAAAGTAAAGCCTGTTGTTTTATTGACACCATTACACATCTTTACTGTTCATGAACAAAATAAGCCTTATATTCTTGTTTTATTTCACCTGAAGAGTTTGTGTGGCTTCTTAAACATTCTAGTGAAGGAACTGGCCTATGATTCAATAAATGGTGGCAGCAGAAGAAACCTTAATAATTAATTGGTGGCAGAAAAGAAATATTTAATATACAGGGTTAGTCAAAATGCATAGGCCAAACATACATACAATTGTATGTATGTTTGGCCTATGCATTTTGACTAACCCTGTACAGTGGTAGCTTCTCACTGTCCTGCCTCGTGTGTGAGGGTGTGTGTGTGCCCTTGTCCCTCACGGCCTCACCTGGCCAGACCTGTCGTCCCTCTAGTCTTTATTGCATAGACCATACTTTACCTGCAACCATCATGTACAGTGTTGTCATCACACGAAGGCAAATTGGGTAAATTGAATAGATCCATGTATGCAAAAGAATGGGTTGACCATGCTAGTCTTGCACTAAAAACAACCAAAGAGCCTCGTGGCACCTTAATGACAGAATAATTTATTTGGCATAAACTGTCCTGGGCTACATTTACTGAAGTGGGCAGTAGTCCACAAAAGTTTATGTCAATTTTTTTTTAGTTTTCATGGTGCACAGGATTCTTTGGTTCTCTTAAAAGTAGTAGCTACTGATGAGGTTTCTACCTCCTGAAATTAGTTTGCTGAAAAAGAACATCAGGATTTGTTTGTGTGTGAAAGGCCATTTGCACTTGGCCCTATTTCTGAGTTGGTTCTAGTACGGAACAAAAACCCTGGGGTTTGGAGGTATTGACAGGCATCTTTTCATTAATTTTTAATGCACGTCCAGTCTGCAACACATTGGGCTGCAATGGAGAGGTTGTAATGAAAAGATAAGAGCCTGTAAGCTTAAAGGGTGCCTGCTGGTGATTACGTGACTACTAGTGGTTCTTTGGATCGCTAGTTCTACCTGGAGGTCCATGTGTGTGCATGTGCATGTGAAATTGTGGCTAGCTGAATTCAAAACACGAACTGTGGCCATTTCCTATATACCACATGCAACATTTGAATGACAATAAAAGTATGTGAGGAAAAGATGCCAAAATTGCCCTTAACATTACATGATGTCAGCAGCAGAGCACTTATGTGCTGTTATTGCAAGGCATTTAGAGACCCATCTTTTCTATTTGGTTTGAGAGAGACAAGTGTTGTTCCTTTAGAAACTGGTGAATAGCAAAAACCAACCAAACAAATAAACAAATGAGAGATAGAAAATAGAACTATATGAAATACTGAGAAGGAGCAGGGCAGAAACACAAAGATGCAGAGGTTTTGGCAATATGACATATGTATATGTGATTTTTAAGAGAAAATTCTGAAGATAAGCTGTTCCTGTCATCTGCATGTTTAGCTGCAGAACACAAAATAAAGAACTTTTAGTCACATTATGTTTTTATTCCCATTGGACAGTGATGAGAAAAATATAATCTCATAGGAGGACAAATTACAGCCCTTTTGCTATCAGCTGCTAAAGCTTTTGGGAAATCAAAAATCTCCAATGCCTTTTGGAAATGTGACTCTTTTGGAGATTAATTGGCATTGACACTATTTGGAATAATCATAACCCCT
Source organism: Anolis sagrei (assembly GCF_037176765.1). Lineage (NCBI taxonomy): Eukaryota > Metazoa > Chordata > Lepidosauria > Squamata > Anolidae > Anolis > Anolis sagrei. The sequence continues at coordinate 324,183,207 of NC_090021.1, forward strand.
TTGGAAAACCATAAAACTTTAGGAAAGTATGATCTTCCTGAGAAAAGCTAAAATACTCGTTTGAGTGAATCTTCTCCTTAGTGACAAATATCCACTTGTATTCATACAAGAGACAAACTAGGTTTCTTAGGTGTTAGACTGATATACATACCTGGATATCTCTTTGAACTGTTAGGAACAAGGATAAGCCAATGCACAAAAACAGCAGAGTTTCAGAAGTGTTATTTCAGTTACCCAAAAACATCTACTCTCCCTTAAAACATCTTGGTTTAAGTGGTGCTCTCAAGAGACAAAAATAAGTAGTCTTCGTTAAAAGTAACAGATCTGGTTTACTCACAAACTTCATGTATTCAGCATACAGGTATATTGCTTATCAATCCAGTTATAGATAGGATTGGAAGTAGTTTCTTTGAGCATATAAAACAGGGCATCTTTCGTAGAATCAACAGTCCAAAGTCTAAAGAAGGCATCCTTAAACTGTGGCCCTCCAGCTGTTTGGACCTTCAACTCCCAGAATTCCTGACAACTAAACAAGTTTGCTAGGGGTTCTGGGAGTTGGAGGCCCAAACAGCTGGAGGGCCGCAGTTTGAGGATGCCTGGTCTAAAGCATCTCTGATGGAGTCTGTACAGTCTGAGAGTCTAATGGTGTCTAACCTCTAAAATGGAGTCTCAGGTCTGAATAGTCCCAGATCTGTTCACATGGTCTGCAGTCCCTCCCACAACATTAAGGAAAGCTGTATACCAACACACACATATACAATATAGAAAGCAATCTCAATTATATACATAACAAATAACTGGTATAGGACGCTTGTAGAAGGTTGCTATTTTCAATAAAAACAGGTGGGCAAAGTCTCATTGTGAAGAACGTATTCTCCCCTACGTACCATCAAGATTACTAAGATAGTCTGGAGAGGCCCTGCTCTCGGTCCCACCGGCCTCACAAGCGCGCTTGGTGGGGATGAGGGACAGGGCCTTTTCGGTGGTGGCCCCGCGACTCTGGAACTCTCTCCCACCGGAGGTCAGAACCGCCCTGTCTATCCTGACATTCAGGCAACGGGTGAAGACGTGGTTGTGGAGACAGGCTTTCGATGAATGAGACAGCACCATAGGATTGTGGATGGAAGATGAGGTATACTTGTGTTTTTAATATGACGACTGACCACCGTAGTTTTAAATATAGTTGTTATTTTAAATGTGTTATTGTAATTATGAACTATGATTTTTTACTGATTGTATGTTTTTATGGTTGTAAACTGGGCTGAGTCCCTCTAAGAGGTGAGAAGCTCGGTGTAGAAAACTTTGAAATAAATACATAAATAAATGAAGAGGAAAAATGGAATATAAATAAACATGCAATAATAATAATAAATAAGCACAGGCCCCAAAGCCCATCAAATTCTGATCCTTGGACACATTCAATAATTTTAAAGAAAACATATTTTTTTAAAAAAATCCTAGTTGATGTTTCACTAAGACCTCCTAATTACTCATCTTGATGGCAAAATTTGGTAGCATTGGTCCATGCAACAAGAAATATAGAAGCCTTGTTTATCTAACAATCTATGATGGAAAATATGAAACCTGGCCAAAGCAGATAACATAAGTGAAGCTGATTCCTGTTCCTCTTTGGACAGGGTATTTTTTTTTTGCTTCTGTTTTTTTTAAGGGGAGTGGGTTTGATACTGTGAGGAAACAACACCCATTCCAACCTGGTCTGAGCACTAGAAAAGAGTAGAGTCAAAAACTGCTGAGAACGCATTTCTTCTCTATTATAACGGGGTCTGGGGGGTTTTCTGTGTGGCCTATTAGGGGGTCATGAGGGTGAAAATTGGTCCCTGCCCTTTCCGCAGCTGTCCACCCCTGCCCTGAATGTTTAATCTTCTCTCCAGGAGAAGCATTCCCCTTTTCAATTAGATTGCATGGCTCCCCTCTGCTGTGTGACACAAAAAGCACCCATTTGTCAAAACTTGAAGTGGTCCTTTTTGTTTTCCTGTGTTTTGGCAGTCTGAGCAGCTCCTAGAGGGTCTTGGGGCAGAGAATTGGCTGCCTTTCCCTCTGCAGTTGCCCACTTCTGTTTTTACCTTGTTCTTTCATGGCGGTGTACGTGTTGGCTGGCCATTATGCAAGAGATGAATGGGCCTCTCACGGAGCGAATGACTCCACAGCTGTTTTGACATCAGCCTGTTCACTGACTAAATGCAGTGATGATAAAACTGAATGACACACACATTTATGTGACATGAAGGATGCATTTGTCTCTTGTGTGTTGATTTGATACACCTAGCAAAGAACTGCAGCCCTGCACCTGTGGCTTCCATGACTGGTAGTTTGGCAAAAAACCAAATACATGTTGTGTTTTTTGATCCTCTGAGTGTGGTTCCATTCCTCAACAAAATGGTGCTCACAGTGGATATTAGATTTTTAACATTTATATCTTGCCTTTTCTCTAGGGCTAAAGGAGGACTCTCCTCTCCATTTTGTCCTTACAACAGATAACCTTGTGAAGTGATCTTTCTTACTTACTTTTACTTACTTACTTTACTTAGGCAATCCCTTGTTGTCCAGGTAGGATTGCCTTCCAAGATCGGTGTACTGGTGGTGGCTACGTAGGTGACTGTGGAGCTTTATTCTTGATCTACATCTTCTCCCACAGTGAGAGCATTGGTTTCCAGGTGGAAGGCAGTCCCGGTCAGGGTTGGCTTGATGCGCCTTCCTCTTGACATGTTTATCTCTTTCGCCCTCCATTCATGCCTCTTCAAATTCTACAGTACTGCTGGTCATAGCTGACCTCCAGCTGGAGCACTCAAGGGTCAGGGCTTCCCAGTTCTCAGTGTCTATGCCAGAGTGTTTAAGGTTGGCTTTGAGCCCATCTTTAAATCTCTTTTCCTGTCCACCAACATTCCGTTTTCTGTTCTTGAGTTCGGAGTAGAGCAACTGCTTTGAGAGATGGTGGCCGGGCATCTGGACAATGTGGCAGGTCCAGCAGAGTTGATGCTGGAGGACCATTGCTTCAATGCTGGTGGCCTTTGTTTCTTCCAGCATGCTGACATTTGTCTGCTTGTCTTCCCAAGAGATTTGCAGGATTTTTTGGAGGCAATGCTGATGGAATTGTTCTAGGAGTTGCATGTGATCAGAATGAGAGAGAATGGCTGGCATAAGACCACCCAATGGAATTCATGGTTCATTGGAGATCTCAGTCCCAGTCCAGTGATTCAACCACAACATCACACTGGTCCACCATATTCTTCAGTGACCAGCAAGAGCTCCCTGAAAACCCACGCATTGGGCATTAGGGCAACCATGTGCTCCTGTCATTTTGCTCAAATAACTGCTATTCAGAGAAAAAACAGCTGATAGGTGAAGGCAAAGATTTCCCCTGACATTCAGTCTAGTTGTGTCCGATTCTGGGGGGTGGTGCTCATCTCCCTTTCTAAGCTGAAGAGCTGGCATTGTCTGTAGACATCTCCTAAGTCATGTGGCCGGCATGACTGGATAGAGCACCGTTACCTTGTAAGCTGATACTTACATATATAAATATGTGGACAATATAGGCTTCTGAGCTAGATAGCTGGTGGGCAGAGGGCCACATCCATGTGCATCCACACATATGTTGGTGTTGGAAGCAGTTCTATAGATACTGATAAAGGGAACAAATTATTGATTGATGTATAAATGCGAATTCCCTTAGCCAGTATGTGTAATCCAAAAAGGTAACGATTCCAAGATGTGGATGGGGCTGGTGGAAGGTCTACCTTTCTCTCTTAGTTTACAATAGTTTTGGGCATTATTCTTGCTTACCAAAACCAATTGTCATTTTTATTTCATAAAGTCATAGAATTAGAAGAGATGTTGTGGGCCATCCAATCCAACCCCCTGCCAAGAAGCAGAAAAATCGCATTCATAGCACCCCTGACAGATGGCCATCCAGCCTCTATTTAAAAGCTTCCAAAGAAGGAGCCTCCACCACACTCCGGGCAGAGAGTTCCACTGCTGAACAGCTCTCACAGTCAGGAAGTTCTTCCTAATGTTTAGTGAAATTTCCTTTTCTGTAGTTTGAAGCCATTGTCCCATTGCGTCCTAGTCTCCAGGGCAGCAGAAAACAAGCTTGCTCCCTCCCACCAATAACTTCCCCTCACATATGTATACATGGCTATCATCATGTCTCCTTTCAGCCTTCTCTTCTGCAAGCTAAACATGCCCAGCTCTTTAAGCTGCTCTTCATAGGGCTTGTTCTCCAGACCCTTGATCATTTTAGTCGCCCTCCTCTGGACACATTCCAGCTTGTCGACATCTCCCTTCAATTGTGGTGCCCAGAAGTGGACACAGTATTCCAGGTGTGGTCTGACCAAGGCAGAATCGAGGTTGTCAAATCAGCCTCAACTGATGGTGACTCTATGAATGAATGAGAACTGTGGTGGAGGCTCCTTCTTTGGAGACTTTTAAACAGAAGGCCATCTGTCGGGGGTGCTTTGAATGCGATTTTCCTGCTTCTTGGCAGAATGGGGTTGGACTGGATGGTCCACAAGGTCTCTTGATTCTACTGTTGTTAAAGACCCTGCTCAGGTCTTACAAACTCAAGGCTAAGGCTTCCTTGATTGAATCGATCCATCTGTAATGTGGCCTTTCTTTTGTCCTTCTGTATTAAACTTTAAAAGCAAACTGTTGCTTTATAAGCTTTAACATGGCAATCAGAGAAAACAAGTCACATGAACAGCTTAATAGATCTTTCTTAGATTTTGTGGTTGAGAGCAAGATATGTATGGAATGTGTTCTTGAAGGCTTTCATGGCCAGAATCATTGGGTTGTTGTAAGTTTTTCGGGCTGTATGGCCATGTTCCAGAAGTTCCAGCCTGAAAAACTTACAACAACCCTATGTATGGAATACTAGCAAACTATTTTATTTAGTAAATTTTGCAAAATACATAATAAATGTCCCATTGTGAGTCCTGACCCCAAATGGGGCCCCTTAGCACAATGTTGAAGTCACAAAAATTGGTCAATAGTAAAAGGTTTCCGAATGCCACATAGAATTTTACACAAATTTGTTAATAATATGCAGTGTTTGCATTGGACTCAACAGAATTTGCTTCAGATCTACTTCATAAACAGGAAAATCAGCCTGTTTAGCAATCCTTGCAAATGCTTGTTTGTTATCCGTAAAAGTTTGATTTTTATACCTATTTTATATATCTATATACCTGGGTCATGGGAAAAATTTCTTTTCTTTTCAGTGTATGCTGACAAGGATGTGGGAAGGAAGCTATGGAACTGAAGAAGACCTCCCACGCTTGCCATGATACACCTAGAAAGAAATTAGTATTGCAGAGCCTGTATTTTAGAAAAGGATCACTCTCCATGGCTTGATACATGAGAAGGGGAAAGCGATATATATCAGATGATTCTCTGTTTCCTCTGGTGACAAGAGCTTTGTCCTGGGTTGTTAACAGTAGCTTCCCAGGACCCGAAGCCCCTTTGGGCAGCCGGAATGGAAGAAAGAATGCATGTCTTTCGATGTCAGGAAACGGAAAGGACAGAGAAGGAGATATTGATTTCTTAGCATTGGCCCTTGCTGGAAGTTGTGAATTTCCTGTAGTTGGAATCCTTATCTGTCCCAGCCACTGCAAGCTGAGGAGCAGGAAAAGAGAGGTTGAACATAGTTCCTGGTGAAATGTGCATTTCCTGACAACAGTTTCGCTGCCTAAAATCGTAATTTCTCCTTTTACTATGTGGCTACACTGAGTGCTTATATTTGGATATGGAGAATTGTGGTCAAGGTAGTTGTAACAGGAAGCGGATGGCAATTGAACCTCCTGATGTTTTCTTCTTTAAAAAATCAATAATGAGGGATGTGCAAAGAACAGAGGGGACCATTGCATGTGCAGTGCCCCCCCCTCCCGTTTCCATGTTTTATTGATGCCTGTTTCCATGTTTTATTGATGAAAAGATGAAGATCATTACAACAGTCTTATGTGGATGGATTTTAGTGAGAGGGAAGTGGCTTTCTCTATGCTGGTAGATGTATATCGTCATTTCATACACAAGTATGTACGCACTTATATGCGTATATGTGTATGTGGGGAGAAATATTTCTTGGTAACTGATCATAGCACTTTGAAAATACCTGATATCATCCAACTTCAGAAATTAAGCTGTGCTGAGTCTAGTTAGTGCTTAGATGGAGGACCCCCCAAGAAATACAAGGATTTTCAGATAGCCTTAGGAAAAATCCTACTTGAGACTCTTTGTGGAGAGAAAAAACAGGGAATAATAACAATAACAACAACAACAACAATTCTAGTGACAGCAGAATTGATTAGAAGCATCTGGAAATGAGAATTTAAAGATAGAACTGCAAAGACTCTCGTACAAGCCAATGTACAAGCCAGTAAAGGTGGTTCCAATGGTGATTGGCACACTGGGTACAGTGCCTAAAGACCTTGGCCTGTACTTAAAAACATTCAGCACTGTCAGCTGCAAAACACCACCCTGCTCAGATCTGCATGCATTATTAGCTGATACATTACACAGTCCTAGATACTTGGGGAGTGTGATTAAATACAAACATCAGCATAGTGATTTTTTTTCATGTAAGGAGCGACTTGAGAAACTGCAAGTTGCGCCTGATGTGAGAGAATTGGCTGTCTGCAAGGACATTGCCCAGGGAATGCCCAGATGTTTTGATGTTTTATCATCCTTGTGGGAGGCTTCTCTCATGTCCCTGCATGGGGAGCTGGAGCTGACAGAGGGAGCTCATCCGCCTCTCCCTGGATTTGAACCTGCGACCTGTCGTCTTTAGTCCTGCCGGCACAAGGGTTTAACCCACTGCACCACCAAGAGCTATAGTGATCTTGTTTGCTGTGTTCTAATCTTGTTGTGTATCAAATAATAATAATAGAATTCTACCAGGAAGATGCTACCAAACTGCTCGCTTGGGATCTGTTGGGGTTTCGTTCCAGGACTCCACAGGGATACCAAAATTTGTGGATGCTTAGGTCCGATTATATACAATGGAATTGTTAAATTGTGTATCTTATATAAAATTGCAAGATCAAGATTTGATTTTTTTAAAAAAAACATTTTCAAGCTGTGGATATGGAGGACCAATCGCAACTGCCTTGAAGATGGGTTTTTCTGAACTACATATGTTCAATAGCTGAATACTACTAGCAGTCCTTATTCACAGAGCATATACCAGAATGCCTTCATTGGGAGAATGATACACTTTGTTTTTTAAGACAATGCATGTGAGAAATTTTTTCAGCTAAATCTTGGTTGCTGCTTTTTTCTCTCCTTTTAACACTTATTTACATTCATGTCATATTAATCCGTGAAACCTGACACTTGGAGAAATAACGAGTTTCTGCTTGGTTTCAGTTACTCTTCAGTCGCTCTTCTGGGTCTTACTGGTATTACATTTCCATTTGATTTCAACTAGGCTGTAAGAGGATTTCTTCAGTAGTTTAAATGGCTTGTGATTAAAGGGTTTCTTTGCCTGAGGGACATTTTGCAGTGCTAAGTGTACCAGACTACCTGGTATCTGTCTTTCTTCTTCCTTGATTCTCTTTCTTTCTCCTCCCCGACTCCTCCCTTCATCCATAATTATCTAAAACATATACAGATAGCAGAATTATATCTGTTGATTTATGCAGGGCTACATTTAATTAAGAGTATTCCAATTGTGCAACAGCATTTCCATTTCCTCTCATAATTAATTATGTGGCCTATCTTCTGAAATGTGGCCAAAGTTTAGCTAAAACATTTGGTAAGTTTAAATACTGTATTTGAAAGGGTGGCACATTGAGGAGGGCACAAACTTGTTTTCTGTTGTTTCTAACCCTGGGGGTTGGGGCTCCTGGGCGGAGGGTCATGAACGGGTGTCAGAGTGGTCACCAAAGGCCATAAGGAAACACAGTATTTTCTGTTGGTAATGGGAGTTCTGTGTGGGAAGTTTGGCCCCATTCTGTTATTGGTGGGGTTCAGAATGCTCTTTGATGGGAGATGAACTATAAATCCCAGCAATTACAACTCCCAAATGTCAAGGTTTGCTTTTCCCAAACTCCATCAGTGTTCACATTTGGGTATATTGAATAGTTATGCCAAGTTTGGTCCAGATCCATCATTGTTTGAGTCCACAATGCTCTCTGGATGTAGGTGAACTCCAACTCCAAAAGGGTCAATGCCCACCAAACCCTTCCAGTATTTTGAGTTGGTCATTGAAATTCTGTGTGCCAAGTTTGGTTCAATTCCATCATTGGTGGAGTTCAGAATGCTTGTGGATTTTAGGTTAACGTATAAATTCCAGCAACTACAATTCCTAAATGACAAAATTTGGGCATGCTGGGTATTTGTGCCAAATTTGGTCCAGTAAATGAAAATACATCCTGCATATCAGATATTTACATTATAATTCATATGGTAGCAAAACTACAGTTTTGAAAAAGTTGGGGGTCAGCACAACATAATGAGCAGTGTTTCTCCATCTAAACATTAGTATCTACTATTTCAGACTCTTGTTTTACTACTTGCTGGCTTTCTTTAGCCAAACTACTGACCTGCTTGAATAACTTCTGGGCTGGCAGAAGACCACTTTTATTGCTTTTCCCTTCATCTGGATCCTGAATACTCTGACTGAGCTGGACTAAGGACCTCATCACACTAGAGAATTTTTTTTTGATCATGTCACGAGTAACTTGAGAAACTGCAAGTCGCTTCTGGTGTGAGAGAATTGGCCGTCTGCAAGGACGTTGCCCAGGGATGCCTGGATGTTTTTTTGATGTGTTACCATCCCTGTGGGAGGCTTCTCTCATGTCCCCGCATGAGGAGCTGGAGCTCATGGAGCTCATCTGTGCTCTCCCTGGATTCGAACCAGCGATTTGTCGGTTTTCAGTCCTGCCGGCACAGGGGTTTAACCCACTGCGCCACCAGGGGTTCACACTAGAGAATGAATCCACTTTAAATCCGGTTTCTGCCCCTTGCAGAATTCTGGGGTTTGTAGTTTAGTGAGGCTGTTAAAGGCGCCTCCCTAAACTACAAACCCTAGATTTCTGCATGAGACAGCAATCGGATTTAAAGTGGATCCATTCTCTATGAAGTAGACAATTAACTCCTCAACAGCTCATAGAATCAAACTACCTACTGATAGTATTATGGGTCATTTACATGGAAACGTTTTCATTAGAATATTTATCATCATGTAAAGAGCATAGGATATGTGTCCCTTAGATTTAATAAAAAAAATACTACACCCAAATGAACATTTTAACGAATGCATACTTAAATATAGTTTTACCTGATATATCTTTTTGCTGAGGTTTCACTGCAGTGCTTTCAGCTTCGTTCACTTCTGTACTACTAACCTGTTTAATTCAAAGTTGAGAAAAATATGATTCAGTATAATTCGCTGAATCTTATTTCTCACTAAGAGATGGATGTGAGTCTGTGGCCACAGGCAACGTATCCTTTTTTTGTCTTGACTGCTTGTACTTGTGACTGACAGCGACGCAAAATATTCTGCAAAATAGGAATAAACTTTGCAATGTTTTATTTGATCATCTATTCCTCTGAGCAGTGTGTACATTTATTAATCTATTCCTTAGAAGGATTAGAAATTCATATTCTATTTTTTCTCCCATTTAAAATGATTGACTGCAGCACAAGAGTGTAGGCAGCTATGGATAAACATATACACCTCCTTTCTCTGTGGGGATATATTTCAAGACCCTTGTGGATGACTAAAATAGTGGATTACAGTGAAGTCTATGTTTTGATTGTATTTGAGCTGGAATCACACTGGAGGGCCTAGAGCAGGCATGGGCAAACTTTGGCCCTCTGGTTGTTTTGGACTTCAACTTCTACAATTCCTAGCAGCCGGTAGGCTGCTAGGAATTGTGGGAGTTGAAGTCCAAAACAACTGGAGGGCCGAAGTTTGCCCATGCCTGGCCTAGAGATCCCACAAACTTTCCTGGGGGAAAAATTCTTTTTGAACGATACATGGATATTGGGTCTGTGGATAAGGGGATTGTACTGTAAGTATGTATAATCTGGAGCATTTACATGAGAATTGTTTCCCACATCTTTGGTGGAATTGTGTACCAAAGACAAAAAAGATCTGGCACATCAAATGTTCCCTGTTTTATAAGAGTGGTGGAAAAGAGGAGGTAGGGATGTTTGTTGTCGCATAGGAGGCAAAGTCAGCCGTGCAAACTGAAAGCACACACAAGTCTTGACCTTTGAATGTATCACATCTTGCAGAGAAGAAGGGGACTGGTTAAGTTCACTTACCTTGGGCTTGATTCTTCTTGGAGGACAAAGTGCATCATTTGTGCCAATATGAGCAGATGGGGCCCTACAAGTACCAGGGCAGTGAAGAGAGAGCAAAATATATGCAGTGTGCATGATTTTGACCTGGCTTTCCTGGTTTGTTAGTCACATTGCCTGGAGTTACAACAGTGCTGGCAGTTTGTCAGATTCAAGGCTGGCATCCTCGTTTGTTTGCTTTTACTTCTGTAGTTGGGAGTCAATCAGAGGCCCGGTAGCCACAGGCAGGGAGCGGTTACATGCATGTAACTACTGCTGAGGAGTCAGAAGACATAGGATACTCTGTTTTCCTGAAAATAAGACAGGGTCTCATATTCAGTTTTTCTCCAAAAGATGTGTTAGGTCTTATTTTCAGGGGATGCCTTATTTTTCTAAATTGACTTTGTTATGAACCGTTTTTTGTGTGTGTCAGGAGTGACTTGAAAAACTGCAAGTCGCAACTGGTGTGAGACAATTGGCTGTCTGCAAGGACGTTGACCAAGGGATGCCTAGATGTTTTTATGTTTTTACCATTCTTGTGGGAGGCCTCTCCGCATGGGGAGCTGGAGCTGACAGAGGGAGCTCATCCACATTCTCCCTGGATTCGAACATCTGACCTTTTGGTCTTCAGTCCTACCGGCACAAGGGTTTAACCTATTGCACCACTGGAGGCTCCTGTAACTAGTTCTTATTTTTTGAAGTAGGGCTTATATTTTGAGCATTCTCAAAAATCCTGAAATAATCATTCTAGGGTTTATTTTCAGGGTAGGTCTTATTTTCAGGAAAACAGGATCGGTTGAGCATTCCCTTGCTCATTTCTGAGTCAATTGTAAAGGCTTATAGCAGTGGTTCTCAACCTGTGGGTCCCCAGGTGTTTTGGCCCACAACTCCCAGTAATCCCAGCTGTTAGGATTTTTGGGAGTTGAAGGCTAAAACACAGGTTGAGAACCACTGGCTTAGAGGCTTGGCACTTTCTGCCTCCTTTGCCAGCTTCCCTCAAACTAGCAACATACTTCATGGGTCGGGGATATTATGATTATTGATTTACAAGGCTGGATTGCTTGTAGTGAGATCTTGGAGAAATTATTCATGTAAGGTTGCATTTTTGGAAACGCTGTCTGGAGTCCAAAACAATAACTTTTGGACTCCAGGTTGCATTTTTGGAAACGCTGTCTGGAGTCCAAAACAATAACTTTTACAGAATTTAAGAGGAACTACAAACTTTTATTTTTGAAGGGGAAGAGATTTCTCTTGTAGCCTAAGAGTAGAGCTGGTGAGCAGGGAGTGAGCAATTGAATAATATGACATACAGACATTTGCTTACAGCACCAATATATTGTTGTTACCAAACTGGCCTACATTCCGTTCCTTTCTGCTTGAGGCAGCACATAGGCAAACCAAGGGGCTGAACCCTGAACGCAGCAGCACACCAATTAGTGCCTTCCTCCTCGCTTTTGCCCTAATTTGTTCCTTTTGTATGCCAAGCTCTGACATCCCGGTGGAACACTTCTAATCCCTCAAGTAAGAACAAGACGAGGAAAATCCATTGTGGCTATTTACGTGCAGGAGGGGGAAGAAGAGTTCATTGTATCCAGCAGAATTGGAGACTCTGAACGGAGAGTGCAGGGCTCTGTAGTATGAACCAACAGCCTAAAAACTATAAGCATCTCAGATGTCATCTCTGTGTATAAACATGTAGCTTTGTCTAATTCTCTTTTAAGGACATTCAAGCTGTCAAAGCATTACTACATCTCTAGGTAGATAATGTACATAGTTTTAACTGTGTTATATGAAGAAATGCATCTTTTGAAAGTTAAGATGGTAGCATGCTCAGCCCACATATACATTACTTTAGTGCCACTCATGGCTTTGACATTCAAGGATATATTAGACTGGTCACACTACTTTGATATACTTTTACTTCTCCCATTGGTGCCATCCTACTAGTGTGTGCATTGCTCTTCATACTGTAGTTACTATTGAAATATAAAACATAAAAAGATAACTGAATAATAGCATTTAAACAAAAAAATAGTCAATTGAAATTTCTTTTAAGCAATTTTACAAATCAGTTAGTAGCGTGTTGATTTGCCTTTGTGTGTGTGTGTGTGTGTACATGTTTTATTCATCACTGAATCAGTGTTAAAAGATTTCTTAAGAACTCTTTAAAACAGTGGTTCCCAACCTGTGGTCTGCAAGAACTAAAATATGGTCTGCAGCCTCACCTTTACTACACCGTTGCAATGAGAGCGACTGGTCTTGCGAAACCCTCTTATAGTGTCAAGGCTTGTTAAATATGGTTTTCTGTGGGCGAGTAGATGTCGACTACTGGATGGCTTATGTTCTGTATCAGAAACTAGAGCTGATGTGGTCTATCCAATGCCGTTTTCTGAATCAGCATTCCAAATAACCAAACTGAATCTAAAGTTGACCAAAAACCGATTCGTAACCCTTTTGGTACTAATGTTGGAGAGTGCTCCCTGGTCAAGTAGTCACTGGTAAAAAAAAAAAAAGGTTGGAAACCACTGCTTTAAAAAGCGTTTTGTTGCAAATTTTAGAAATGTTATACTTGGAATGGCATATTTCCTATCAATTACTACATCACAGCCACTGTGTGGAGAAGGCATAGGTAAATGCATACACAAAATATGAAAATACTAGCAATTGGTGCATGAGCACATATGCACAAATGAGGAAAATCACCTAGAATTCTACATTTGACATGACATGGATTTAGGCTAGGCTTTCGGCTAGTTGCGTTCTGTGTATTTTCTTTAGTTTACCTAGAGCTGAGTTCACTCAAGGTGAACAAAAAAGGGTACTCTCTGGCCTACCTTCTCAAAAAGTTGTTTACTTCAATGGAAATATCAGCACCAAAGCATCTTATTTCCTTGTGGTCTACCCTACAGATTGACCTCTTCTGTACTCCCAACATTGCCAAATAAAGCCAAGATAGCACCAGTGTACATAGTTTTGATGTCTTTCTGTTCACAGGTGAAAATGTTTCTATTCTGACAGCCTTTAGGCTAGGATGGAGGGAACACTTTTTGGGCAGGAGACCCATTTTCAATACGGTCAGAGTCTTGGAAGCCATGTTCCAGCTCAAAATGGTTGGGGGCAGATCTTATTCTTACTTATTTGCCCATTTTCCACCAAGGTTACAAAACAAACTCGGGTGTAAGCTCTTATGCAACTAGTGTTAGGTATGCAAAGCAGAGCTCAGTTGTATGCATAACTTAGTAAATAAAAGGCAAAGAAACTGCCCCTGGATTTTATTATTGTGAGAAAGAAAAGCTGCTTCTCCACTCTCTCCATGCCTTGAAGTTTTACTTACACATATCATGTCTCACCCTATCCCCCCCCCCCTTAAAATGCCCTAGACATTGTAACATTTCCTCAAAGGGCAAATATTGTGCGATCTGGAAATAAGAGATTTTATGGCTGATAAACATCCCAGGACAATAGACAGGAAAAATGTGCTTGGAAAAATGCACGCAAGACATTCCAAACTTCGTAAAGTTTTTAAACAACAGTCTCAGCTCTATATTTGGTTCAAGATTCTGGAAGCCTCACTGAATCAGAAAAAAAAAATCCATCCTGTATTAATTAAATTTATTATTATTTTGAGAAAGAAAGTGTTGGCTTTTGTAACCAAAACAACAGAGACATCAGTGTTCAGAGCTGCATCTTTTTACATTCCTTTAAAACCCAGATTTTGGGGCATGGTAGATTGTATCCAGTAACTCTTTCTCTTGCTTTCCATTTTCCCTCATTTGAATTACTCCCTCTCAACCAGATACTATTTGCTGTCTGAGTAAAAACCTGCTTGTTTCAAATAGTAGCTGGGAGAAGACAGATTCCCACTGTTGTGTGTACTGTGCAGTAATTAGGAGCCACAGTGACGCAATGGGTTAAACCTTTATGCTGGCTGAACTGCTGACCTGAAGGTCGGCAGTTGAAATCCGCAAGATGGGGTGAGCTCTCGTCTGTCAACTCCAGCTTCCCATATGTGGACGTGAGAGAAGCCTCTCATAGGACTTGGGCGTCCCCTGGACAATGTCTCTGTAGACAGCCAATTCTCTCACAGTAGAAGTGACTTGCAGTTTCTCAAGTTGCTCCGGATATGAAAAAGAAAAACCCCTCAGTAATTCAGTATTGGTGTACAAGCATAGTTTTTTTTTTTTTTAAAAAAGGGCTGGAGATCTTATACTTTGGACTAGGAACCCTGTGGTTTACCATTCTTCCTATCCACGAACATGGTTAGTAGTCAGACAGACCAAGCATATAGATGTATCCTTGGTAGTCACAGTTGTGCTATCTTGTGTGGCAAGTTACTCTTAATTAAGTATGCAGAGAATTAACTTCTAGATGAAGTATTTTCATTGAATGTCAGTGCCGCTGGCTCCTGCAGCAGAGCACTGGAAACAGGAGCAATCAAGCAGAATGCTAGTATACAGCTCACTAGTGGAGTGCTTCAACAGTAAAACCCTCATATCTGTGTTGCTAGTATCCATTGCTTTACTTATATACATCTGAAAAAAATGATTTTTCTAGGTATTTTCTTTGTCCTTCAGCATGATTCTGTAGTATACTTCTGCTGGAGGTTGACCATTGAGTTTCACTGAAGAACCTAGAAATGCAGTGATGTCTTCTCTCTAGTCATTTTCTATGTCCTTCAGAAAGATTTTATAATATGCTTCTGTTGAAAGTGTTTCATTTCAATAGGGTTCACGATTACCTATAGCAATGGTTCCCAACCTTTTTTTTTTAACCAGGGACTACTTTGACCAGGGAACACTCTCCAACATTAGCACCAATATAGCCGTGGTGGCTGGGAGCTGTAGTCCCAAAATATTTTTCCCAAGCTCTGGCTGCACAGTATAGATCAGTGGTTCCTAACCTTTTTTAGATCAGAGACCACTTTGACCAAGGGATCACTCTCCAACATTTATACCAAAAAGGTTACAAATTGGTTTTTGGTCAACTTTGGATTCGGTTTGGTTATTTGGGGTGCTGATTCAGAAAACTGCATTGCACAGAGCACATCAGCTCTAGTTTCGGATACAGAACATATGGCATCAAGTAGTCACCATTTGCTCACCCACAGAAAACCATATTTAATAATCTAGAGCTGATGTGGTAGCAGTAATTTTTCCTGGGTAGTCAGACTCTCTCCTCCCAATATCCCAGTTGCCTCGGCACTATATGAGGGTTTCATGAAACTAGTCACTCTCATTGCCGTTTAGTTTTGAGGCAATGGTGTAGTAATGGTGAGCCCGCTTACCATATTTTCGTTCTTGCGGACCACTGGTGGTCTATGGACCACAGGTTGGGAATCACTGATCTATAGGGTTATAGCTAGGAATATATTCCCCATGGATATGGGGGTTACGCTGTTTACATTCAGCCAGAGTTCCTGTGGATCTTTGGCTTACCCTGTTATGCAAACACGCCTACAGAGTATACTATACATATGCAACTGTACAGCTGTATGACAGGTGCCATGGCCTGAGTTCACCCCTTGTGGAATGGTCAGCTAGCTCATCACTTAGCAAGTCAACAGTGAATGAATGGGCTATGTGTTTGCTTGTGGAATGATTGACTTAAAAAGGGACTGTACTAATACAATCTCCCAGAAAGGGCAAGCAACATTGCAGTGATTTCTATACCAGTGTACTGACCTAATAATTCCAGTTGTAGTCGGGGTTAGAAATGTTTAATTTCAGCAGTATTCTAAGGTTAACAGAATGTAAGGAGGGTATTTTTGGAAAACACTAGTACGAAAACTATCTGATATACCAGGTTCAGCTGCAGAGGTTTTACTATCTCAAATATTTGTGCAATGAAGGGTTTAATTGCATAAAAAGTGGGCAGTGGTTAGCCTCAACAGCATATGCTGCTCTCGAACAGTGGACTTTTAGTACAGTAATTTCCTGCTAATATCCGTCAGATTAAATTTGAAATGTAGTATTTTATCTAGCTGTCCTGCCATTCTTGCACTGCAATTTTATGAGTATGAAGGTTATCGTATTTTGATAATCTAGTCTGGTCAGAGAAATCGAGAAATAATTATATGGCAAGCATCCCACCCTGTCACCTCTTTACTCCTCTTGATTTGAATTAATAGTCTTGATTTGCAAAATCAAAGAAAATTCACAGGTGCTCCGTTTTATATCATTTCTCCTTCTCCTTCAAAAATATTTGGTTCACTTGCAACATTACATTCAGCCAGCACTATACTTGACAAGAGTAATTCAGTGAGACACTTCAGTTCTCTCACCAATGAATCAAGTCAAGGTGGGTTTTTTTAATTAGAAAATGAGGAATTGTTGAGGGAGTTGTTTCTGTTTGCCCTGAAGGTGAGACAACGGTGTGGTGATATAATACCAACCTTGAGATAACAAAAAGGCTTGCACATGAGAAATGGAGCAAGCTCTGTTTTCCACTGCTCCAGAGAATGCAAAACAAACGAATGGATTCAAACAGTGAGAAAGGAACCTGGCTAAACATTAGGAAGACCTCCCTGATGGCAAGAGCTATTTCTGGGTTGCTGTGAGTTTTCTGGGCTGTATGGCCATGTTCCAGAAGCATTCTCTCCTGACATTTTGCCCACATCTATGGCAGGTACCCTCAGAAGTTGTGAGGTCTGTTGGAAACTAGGCAAGTGAGGTTTATAAATCTGTGGAATGTCCAGGGTGAAAGAAAGAACTCTTGTCTGTTTGAGGCAAGTGTGAATGTTGCAATTGTCCTCATTGATTAGCATTGAGTGGCCTTGCAGCTTTGAAGCCTGGCTGCTTCCCGCCTGGGGGAATCCTTTGTTGGGAGGTGTTAGCTGACGCTGATTTTTTTCCTGTCTGGAACCCCCCTGTTCTTTTTAGTGTTGCTCTTTATTTACTGTCCTGATTTTAGAGTTTTTTAAACACTGGTAGCCAGATTGTGTTCATTTTCATGGTTTCCTCCTTTCTATTGAATTTTATTTATTTATTTATTTCACTTCTATACTAGTTTTCTCATCACTAGGGGGACTCAAAATGGCTTATAACATCACAAATGGCAAAATTTAATGCCTCACATATGTATAAAAATATATCACATATCTAAAAATAACATATAACTGTGGGTTAAAACCATTTAACCTATAAAACATCAGACATAGACATCAGAAAGTATCCACATCCTTGTGGATTTTATGCTTGTGTAGTATGACATTGTGGTTGTTATTGAGTGGTCCAGCATTTCTGTGTTCTCAAATAATATGCTGTGTCCAGGTTGGTTCATCAGGTCCTCTGCGATGGCTAAGTTCTCAGGTTGAATTAGTCTGCAGTGCCTTTCATGTTCCTTGATTTGTGTTTGGGCAATGCTGCCTTTGGTAGTCCCTATGTAGACTTACTTACAACTTACTTACTTACTTAGGCGATCCCCCATTGGCCAAGTAGGATAGTCTTCTAGGATCAGAATTCTTGTGAGTCTGTAGATGGCTGTGGAGCCCTATTCTTGATCTGCACCTTCTTCCACAGTGAGGGCATTGGTTTTCAGGTGGAAGGCGGTCTCGATCGGGGTTGGCTTGACGCGCTTTCGTCTTGGCACGTTTCTCTCTTTCACCCTCCATTTGTGCCTCTTTAAATTCTGCAGCACTGCTGGTCACAGCTGACCTCCAGCTGGAGTGATCTAGGGCCAGGGCTTCCCAGTTCTCAGTGACTATGCACAACTGCATGGTATACGGTAGACTCACTGGAACTCACTTGCATTAGAATATTTTTGCTGGAGATTTTAAAACAGAGATTGGGTGATCATCAGTTACTGATGGTTTTGCTGTGGATTCCTGCCCTAAGTTGAAGGTAGTATACATTCATGTCCAGGTCTCTAAGATTCTTTATAACCAAAGCAGAATTTAGATTTTGTGTACAAAGGTATACCCAATTCCATCTTAGAATTGATACTGAGTATGTGCTCTGTTCATGCAAACTAATGTCCAGGTTTTTCAAAGTTCACTGAACCTCCATATTTGCAGGTTTCACTTGATTAATAGACTTGATTAACGTGTTCTCTCTAGATTTCCAGAGTGACCCTGTGGTCAAATTCCACCATCAATTTGTGCTGGAGGGCCTGGGGACTGCTAGAGAGGACTTCTATCAGATTACAAAATAATGTTCTTTTATTCACCATTTTCCCAGTCTTGCATGGGCTCTTTACCACTAAACCCCAGCGGAGAGCGGATTGTGTAATAATATCAAAGCACCAGCCGATTAGGATAAAGTGATCATCCCAAACAGGAGAGGGGAAACAAAAAAGTGTCATATCAAGTGAATGTGGCTGCAACTGCTGATCTGGTTCATTTCTCTTCCTGCAATGCAGAGAGGGAATCCTCAAACAAACCTGCAAGAAACTGTGGATTAGTCTCTGATTTGTTAGGAGATAAGTAAACCAGAAATGCAGCAGTATCCTGATTTGTGCAATATGATAAAACAAGCGTCATGGAGCAGAACTCTCTACTTTGATTCGACAATGGAAAGTGCTGTTTGTGGGCCATATGTGTTCTCCAGACTCCGCTTTTGTAAGCCCTTGTCAGACCTACAAACCCCCACACCTTCTTTAAAAAAGAAAAAAAAACATTGCTGTGATTTTAAGGAGGCAGGGAACCACCCTAAATTGTGCAAAAAGTTCCATCTATATATATAAATGCTCTGTGCATAATGAGTACCTTAAAAACAAAAGAACCAATGAATGAAATCACACCAAATTTAGCAACAAAACATTTCACAACAAAAGGAGTGACCATCACTCAAAAAATATGATTTTGTCATTTGGGAGTTGCAGTTGCTGGGATTTATAGTTCACCTACAATCAAAGAGCATTCTGAACTCTATCAACGATGGAATTGAACCAAACTTGGCACACAGAATTCCCATGACCAACAGAAAATACTGGAAGGGTTTGATGGGGATTGACCTTGAGTTTGGGAGTTGTAGTTCACCTACATCCAGAGAGCACTGTGGACTCAAACAATGATGGATCTGGACCAAACTTGGCACAAGTACTCAATACACCCAAATATGAACACAGACGGAGTTTGGGAGAAATAGACCTTGACATTTGGGATTTGTAGTCACTGGGATTCACAGTTCACCTACAATCGAGCATTCTGAACCCCACGAACGACAGAAGCGGGACAAACTTCCCACACAGAACCCCCATGACCAACAGAAAACACTTAAGGCCATCCAGTCCAATTCCCTTCAGCAGGGCAAAAAAAAAAAATGTAATCAAAGCCCTCTTGACAAAGAGGCATCCAGCCATAGATATAGATAAATATGATTCACACACACACACACACAGAGATATAGCATCAAAGATTTGAAAGGGACCCCTAAAGAAGGACAATGATATGTTGCATGTTTCAGATTAGGCCAACCAGACCATCTCCACATCCACAACACTGACAAAGAAACAGCAAGAAATACTGTTTACCCACAAGCACAAAGAAATTACATATATTAGAAACCAACACTTTCTCATTACTTTATTTTCCATAGCAACAGACTGGGCCACAGCAACGCGTAGCAGGGGACAGCTAGTATATGTATAAAATCTTCCCTCCAGGCTACTCACACTTGTTTCAGTTGCTTCCAACTCTTTGTGACCTCACACCAGAGCTCCTTGTCAGTCATCATCACCCCCAGGTCCTTCAAGGTCAAACCAGTCACATCAAGTATAACATCCATCCATCTTGCTCTTGGTCAGCCCCTCTTCCTTTTGGGGCTGGGAGTAGCCACGGATGACAGGGAGCTCTGGTGTGAGCTGGTCCATGAAGTCACGAAAAGTCGGAGGCAACGGAATGAATAAACAACGGCATTTTATGATGTTTTATTTGTATTTTATTGTGTTGTTTCATGGGGGGCTTGGTCCCCATGTAAGCTGCCCCGAGTCCCTTTGGGGAGATTGTGACGGGATACAAAAATAAAGTTGTTGTTGTTATTGTTATTATTATTATTATTAAGGTATTATATGCCATCATGCTGTTGAGTATGAAGGTCTTTTCGCTGGTGAACCTACACCTCTGGAATCAGTTTTAACATCTGGATTTTAGCCAGAGTATTCATTTATTTTCATTAATGTTTCTATAGCCTGCAGGTTGCTAGCTTTATTGGTAATTACTTGCTTTTATTGAATTTTTATTTTATTTTTATTGCATTTTGTATCATTCTTGCCTTGTACAAGGCGCCTAAAGGCTTCCTGCCATATGATGAAAATACTAGTTGTGACATGAGAGAACATTAATGTGGAGCAAAAGTTGGATTCCAAGGATAGAACGAGTGGTTCCTTTGTCTTGTTCGGCCCAAGAAATTAAATCATTCGCAGCTACTATTTTTGCTTTTGCACCTTTTGAAACTTTCTGTTCAATTGTGGGAACTTAAAATCTTTTCAATAGAAAAAGACTGGCTACCAATTGTTAACTGAATGATAAATTATGCGAATTTCTGACCCTGGTCTTGGTTCCTGATTTAGCAAATGGCTCTCTTGAGACCAAAATGTAGACTTTGTTTGAAATATAGTTTAATTGTGCAAAGTATTAAACATTAACAGGATTTCTTTGATAGTTTTCATACGTTGCTTTTCTTAAATGGAACTGTCTTCCTTCGTTGAATTCTTTTCTTTTTTTTCGTGTCAGGAGTGACTCCTGGTGTGAAAGAATTGGCCGTCTGCAAGGACGTTGCCCAGGGGACGCCTGGATGATTTGATGTTTTTATCATCCTTGTGGGAGGCTTCTCTCATGTCCCCGCATGAGGAGCTGGAGCTGATAGAGGGAGCTCATCCGCCTCTCCCCGGATTAGAACCTGCGACCTGTCGGTCTTCAGTCCCGCTGGCACAGGGGTTTAACCCACTGCGCCACCGGGGATTCCTTCGCTGAATTCTGAATCCTGTGTTAGTGCATGAGGAATTAATGGTGTTTTTCATGACCTTTTTCATGAGATGGGAATCTCTATGCTAGTTCTCAGTTTTTTCTCAGTGCTTCGAAACTCCCAAGGAATGGGTTTAATTTGTCCTTCCATTGTTCTTGGTTGAACACTGTGAAAGTCACCCACTGCATGGCTACCGGCCTCCTCCCAGTAGACTCAAATCAAGGAAAAGGTTTCATGAGAACCACCACTCTTTGTGACGTTCTCCCAGCAACAACAAGAGTATTCCTCTGGCCATCAAAATCAGGGAATTCCAACTGGATGGCCCCCAACGAGGGTCTTCCTCGAGCAAACCAAGAATGGGCAACTTGGAAGTCCTTGAACAGATTCAGAAGTGGCATGGGCAGATCAAAAGACAACCTGGCAAAATGGAACTACCTAGAAGAATCCTCTACCTTGTGTGACCATGGAGCAGAACAAATAATGCCTTTCCTCATGCACAGAGGAAGAATTGTTTAAAGCTACAGACAATGTGGTCGCTGTTGTCCGTTTTTGGTCTAAAATTATTTAACTGCTTGCGCTCCCTCTATTTTATCAGTTTTATAATTATTTATTTATGCAATGCATTTGACATATAATAAATAATCCTTCCTTGGTCTAACTGCCCTCAAGATGTGTCTGACTACTATCACCATCATCCCCAGAGAATAGTGTTGCAGTCCAGGGGGGCGGTGGGTTCATAGCAACGGGTTGGGTCATAAGAAGGATTCTTAGTTATGTTAAGCACTAGGTGTTTGAAATCTAGCAAGGTTCCCACAATTTGCAATTCCTGAATGGCTTGTCAACTGCAGGAAGTATTTTGCAATTGCAAATGAAAGAACGGTTAGTTTTATTCAAATCAAGCTCTCCCACCTCTTCCCAGGGAAAATATCTTAAGCATTAAGCACATAGGAGTGTTGTGCAACTTTTGTGGCTAGTGAGGCCCATTTGCACTGGAACATTCCCTGGGTCTCTTGCACCAAGGAAGTCTGTTTGTGAGCAGTTCTTTTAAAATTTCCCATGATTGCATCAGAAAACACAACATAATTCTCTGCCCTAGCACCATGTTCCCATGGTGGCCAACTAGATGCCTATGGGAAGGGCTACAAATGGGATTTCAGTGCAACCGCACCCTTCCTGTTTTGTGTAACTCAGCAGTGGATAGTCAGAGTGATGCCTGTTTGTATACATGCCTTTAAGTTGTGTGTTGACTTATGGCAGCCCCATGAATTTTGTAGGGTTATTTTTGGGCAAAGAATATTCAGAGATGTTTTGTCATTGTTTTCCTAGGAAATGTGGTCTATCCAGGGCATGGGCAAACTTCAACCTTCCAGATGTTTGGGACTTCAACTCGCTTAAGTGACTGAGCTGGAAAAGAAAGGGACTCGGGGGTGTTAGGAATTGTGGGAGTTGAAGTTCAAAACACCCGGAGGGCTGAAGTTTGCCCATGCTTGGTCTATCCCATTTAAGTGCTAACTAGGCATGCCCCTGCTTTGTTTCCAGTAGGATCTGGTGTCTTCAGAGTATTTGAGTTTGTGTGTGTATTTCAGCACAGATGTATGCTGCCAATGATATGAGAGGTAATTCATAACCATAATGATTAGAAGCCACTGATACCCTCACTCCAAATATGTTGGGAAAGTGGAAGAAATAGAAATGGTGTATGTATTGTCGAACACTTTCATGGCCAGAATCACTGGGTTGTTGTAGGTTTTTTCGGGCTATATGGCCATGTTCTAGAGGCATTATCTCCTGATGTTTCGCCTGCATCTATGGCAAGCATCCTCAGAGGTAGTGAGGTCTGTTGGAACTAGGAAAATGGGTTTATATATCTGTGGAAAGACCAGGGTGGGACAAAAGACATGCTTGACTACTTCAACCAGAGAAGTCAGCCATAGCAGAGCACCTGATGAACCAACCTGGACAAAACTATTATTTGAGAACACAGAAATGCTGGACCACTCTCACAACCACCATGTCAGACTACACAGAGAAGCCATTGAAATCCACAAGCATGTGGACAATTTCAACAGAAAGGAGGAAACCATGAAAATGAACAAAATCTGTCTACCAGTATTAAAAAACTCTAAAATTAAAACAGCAAAACAACAAAGGGAAAACAATCAGGGACATCTAATCACCTCTCAACAAAAGATTGCTCCAGGCACTTCCAGACTATCAAATGCTAATCAAGGTGGTCAGTTGAAACATTCACACCTAGCTCCAGCAGACAAGAGTCCTTTGTCCCACCCTGGTCTTTCCACAGATATATAAACCCATTTTCCTAGTTCCAACAGACTTCACTACCTCTGAAGATGCTTGCCATAGATGCAGGCGAAACGTCAGGAGAGAATGTCTCTAGAACATGGCCATATAGCCCGAAAAAACCTACAGCAACCCAGAAATGGCGTACTTTAGCAACCCATGCTTATCACCACATATAGAAATTGGCTCAGTAAAATGCACTGTGCTAAGCCCCCCTGACATCTATTATCTCAAAACTACAGAATTATAGTAGTTTCATCCCATTCAATCCTGAGATTTGTAGTTTGATGGTGTATTTGGAATTCTCTGCTAGAGGGGTCTATTGCACTCTCTTGTAGTTCTTCCCCAAATAGCATGGCTTAATCCTCAGTCTCTCTCCTCAGGGGATTGTTCAGGAGACTAGTACATTGGAAACCGATTGAGGAGTGTATATGGCAGGAAATTCCAAGTACACCTTGAACTAGAAGTCACAGAATTCCATTCAACATTGTTATGGAAATTAATAGTGGTGTTAAACTACTATAATTGTGTACTACTAACATACACTTACACAGTCAGATCTGGTCTTACACAGCAACATTAATAGATTGTCAGATAATTTCCCCCCTTAACAATACTTTGGAACAAATTCCTTTCTATACGAAGTCTTTCCATCTATGTGGTGAGGTTTCCTAACCAGAGGAAGCATACAGTTTGGTTGGTTTGAAATAGAGTATTGGATCAGTTACAGCTCATCACGTCCATTTGGAAGACAGTTGTTAAGGCTTGCCCCTGTTCCTTTCAGTACTTCCCTTTTTAATTTAACTAATTAAATGCAAAATGGCAACAAGAGTGTGATATTCATAATCTTTAAAAGACTGCACAGAGAACAAAGAAGAGCAAGAATGCCCTATATACTCAAGTATAAACCGAGTTTTTCAGCCTTTTTGGGGGGCTGAAAAAGCCCCCCTCGACTTATACTTGGGGCAAAATTATTTATAATTTTACTCTATTATTATTATTATTATTTATTACATTTATTATTTTACTCTATTTATTATTATTGTATTATTTTACTCTATTACTGTTATTAGTACATTTCCATTATTTTACTCTATTATCACATTTATAATTTTACTCTATTATTATTAGAAGGATACGTAAGCACAGGCCCGTAGCCAGGATTTCGTTTCGGGGGGGGGGGGTGTGAATTTTTTTCAGGGGGGCCTGAGTTTCGGGGGGGGGGTGAGTTTCAGGGGGGGGCTGAGTCTGAGTGAAAGAGGGTCTACCCTAGCAAACCTTTTGTATCTTTACCCCAATACCCCCATGCATATGGGATATATTGAGAATGCTGATCAGATCATGATATGAATAAACATAACAGTTTAAATAATGCACCAGTAAGGCTTTTTCGCGAATCACCATGAGAATTTCGGGAGGGGGGGGGGCTGAAGCCCCTCAAGCCCCCCCCCCCCGTGTAAGCCTGCGTAAGCACATTAACATTGAAGAAGGGTTGAATAATGGGTTAATCAAAGTTGGACGGTCTTATCTTAAATTACAGTTTTATGTAAATATTCAAAACCTTTTAAGCTACTGATGACTCAAGTAATGTAATTTATTGGTATCTATTTTTATTTTTATTTTATTATGTTTTCCCAGTTGTTTTGTGGTAAAATTAGGTGCTCCAGCTTATATTCAGGTCAGCTTATACTCGAGTATATACGGTATGCGTTTTTAAGTGCAGAATTAAATAATTTTGTAAGTTTCAGAATATTGCTATAAAGGATTCTTTAAAGTAATACAGATAATTCTACTTATATTTATATGGTAATTATAAAACAGCAGGGAGACTGATTGTAGTTGGTAACAGGGTTGTCCTTCATTTAAAAATGGTATTTTCTCTGTTTGTGTTATCTTTCTTAAAGTTCTGTTTCTCTTTATACTGCCAATATTCTCCACCCGAATCCCCCAATGGACCTCACTTTGAGAAAGGCAGCATAAAAATACAGTCAGTCAATCAATCAATTTTTGCAGAGTACACAGAGCATTTTTCCATTCACTTACTAGGTGGATTGAGATCTGCCTGCTCAAAACTAGTTCCAGGATAATGGAAGAGAAGCTTTTTGCTCATTAAGATCACTTGGTGGAGGCTTCTTGTGGCATCTACTTTTCACTAGGGCTGGTCCTCGCAAAGTGGGAAAGAAAATGACCATTTTGTTCCAAAGACCACAGAAGTGTTCTTTGGAGAGAGATAAGCCAGTTCCCTTCCTCCTTCTCTGTCAGTGAATAAAGAAATCGTTTCATTTACTGACATCCTGCTGTGTGTCTTCAAGTCGTTTCCAAGCTATGATGACCTTAAGGTGAACCATTTAATCATAATATTTGGCAGGATTGGCTCATAAGAGGTTTGGTATTGCCTTCCCCTGAGGCTGAGAGAGTACGACTTCCTCAAGATCACCCAGTGGGTTTCATGGCGAAGTGGGGATTTGTATCCTGGTCCCCAAAGTCATAGTCCAACATTCAAACACTATATTATGTTAGCTCAGCTTGTGACCAAAAAAAAAAAAAAGCGAAGAGAAAATAGAGAAAGGGACAAAACATATCCAAACACTGAGGAGGCATGTACACATGTACACAAACCTCCTTGCATAAAGAAGGGTATGATCCCTAATTTTGTGTGATTAGGTGCTCCTCTAACATAGTAGTCAATTTGTGATCGTGTCCAGTGTCCTTGTCTGAATTCCAGTGCATCCATAGGCCCATAAATGTTGGGGATCTCTGTTCTGTAGAAGCTTATCTAATGAAGACCCCCATTGCAGATGTCCTCCCATCTCCCCAATCCCTATCAGTGTGATTATTCTGCTTGGTCTTTGGTTTGCTGTAGAGCAGCTTCCTCTTGTTGTGGATGATAGCCAGGGTTACCAAGGCACTGCTATTCCAAACCTTGAGATTTGAAGGCCAAAAGCTGAAATGGAGGCAGTTTTGATGTCACAGGGGACAGACTGATGATACTATAAGGTTGACATTAAGATGAGTGAGCCCAGTAATATTTTTAAGCACAATATATTAAGCATCAACCAGATTTGCACGGACTATACCATGTAAATTAAAAACATAATGTGTAACAAATAAGAATAATACACACATGCACGCAGTTTTCGAGGCTGTCATTTTGCCTTCACTTTGAGAGAAAACCGGATATATATTCAGTAAACTGCAGTTTACAGAAGAGGAGCCAAATATCGAGATTGGTAATCGTAGTGATCATATTTTCTCAAGATGCATATCTTCACCAAGGCCGTCCATTTTTTGTTTACCTTGTGTACTCTTCTAACAAATCTTGATTGTGCTTACTTCATCCTCATTAGTTATTTCAAATCTGTTCTCTGATCCGCCTTGTTAATCAGAAATGCAGGTTTGCAGAAACTGTGATCATCCTAAAAATGTGGCCCAAGGGTCAAAATATTTTTGATTAGAAGATGAGGAATTGTTGGACCATATTGGTCAACCGAAACACTCAGTTGTCTTATTTAACCTAGGTGATGAATTTGAGAAGTTACAGTCTTATAAAAGCTGGAGGAACATACTTACTCAGACTTCACACTCTCCTCCAGATGAAACCTAAACCTAGAAATTACCTGTATGTTACTATCATTAAAAAACTGATCCAACTATACTTGCTGACACAACATGATTTGCCTTATATATTTCTTTGCTTGCTACTCCTTTTCTTTTGGCTGGCAGTGCAAGAAGAATCAAATACCAGCTTATTCTGCAGTTGAGGTAGTTTTCTGGAAAGTTGTGTCTTAAAAGTTCCCAGAAATGTTTGAAGATAAGGATCATGGAAACGACAGGATTTTTCATTTGTTTGGAAATATTGCCGAGGAAACGTTATGTTTGTGTGTAAATATAAAGATGCAAGTCCCAAAAACCTACAGAGAAAGAAATAGTAATTAATCATATGTTATTCTGGAGCCCCCCGGTGGCATAGCGGGTTAAACCGCTGAGCTGCTGAACTTGCTGACTGAAAGATCGGCAGTTCGAATATGAGGAGCAGGGTGAGCTCCTGATGTTAGCTTCAGCTTCTGCCAACCTAGCAGTTCGAAAACATGCAAATGTGAGTAGATCAGTAGGTACCGCTTTGGTGGGAAGATAACGGTGCTCCATGCAGTCATGCTGGCCACATCACCTTGGAAGTGTCTATGGACAACGCTGGCTCTTCAGCTTAGAAATGGAGAAGAGCACCACTCCCCAGAGTTGGACACAACTAAACTTAGTGTCAAGGGGAAACCTTTACTTTTACCTTTTACAACTGTGATTTTATCTTCCCAATGTTCTTTGCTACTATTTTGTAGCACTATTTGGAGGTTTTGCCCTGATATTTTTGTAACCAATTGCATATTTGTTTCCTTTTCAGCTAAAATTGTGAAGCGGACTCAGGAACGGGAGAACCTTGGCATGCTGGTCTGGTCACCTAACCAGAATATTTCTGAAGCAAAGTGTAAGTCATTGGTGTTTTGCATTTCTTTTCCTTTCCTGAAAGGCCTGTTTAAACCTGAATGTCTTTTCACCAGTATAGGTGGTGGCGCAGTGGGTTAAACCCCTGTGCCAGCAGGACTGAAGACCGACAGGTCGCAGGTTTGAATCCGGGGAGACGCGGATGAGCTCCCTTTATCAACTCCAGCTCCTCATACGGGGACATGAGAGAAGCCTCCCACAAGGATGATAAAAAACATCAAATCATCCGGGCGTCCCCTGGGCAACGTCCTTGCAGGCGGCCAATTTTCTCACACCAGAAGCGACTTGCAGTTTCTCAAGTCGTTCCTGACATGACCAAAAAAACCCCCAAACAGTATAGATTACCGGCATATGCTAATATGCCTTTCATTGTGCCTCAAATGCAGTTTGAGTGTCACAACACAATCCAGATGTCCACAAAGTTGGTTGGACAGGTGCTTAAAATGCAAAGTCTAGTCCAGTCAGAAGAGCCAAATGAACACCTTAATGGCATGTCTTCCTATTTGCAATTTTCGGATTCTGCTATAATTCTCGACAGATGTGTTTTAGATTGATTAGAATTAGAAGAGGATCTCTGATTTACCTGTGCTGGAGAGAAGGAAAGGGAAGAACTTAAAACTGCTTGAAAACAAGAAGTAAGATCATTTGAGTGATCTTGTTAAAAGCACCTGAGCTGAAGAATAACTTTCAGAAGTGCTTCCAAGTATTTGTTGAAACCATTTTGCTATAGTTCTTGTACCACTTAAAATGGGAGTAAGTCCCATTGAACTGATGGAACTTACTTTTGAGTAGACATATATAGAGGACGTCTGTGTTTGTTAGCAGCATGTTTCTGCTTCCCATCCAAACACAATGGCCAAGGCTACAAATTGCCTATTCACTACCACATGTTGTAGAGAAACAGCATCAGGTAACAACTATTGAATTCTTTCATCATAATTCTAGTTTTGTATGAAATGGCAAACTATGCCATTTGGAACCTGTCAAGTATAGTTAGTCTAATGAATTTATTTGTTTTAATACTGATAACTATAGTTTCCTAGATGGATAACATAAGAAACCATGGCTTACTGTTGGTCCTCCAAATTGGTTTCTGCATCGCCACATTTGTGGCAGGCATACTCAGACATTGAGGGGTCTGTTGCAAAAATAGGCAAGTGAGGTTTATATGTCTGTGGAAAGTCCACAGTGGAAGAAAGAACTCTTGTCTGCTTGAGGCAAGTGTGAATGTTGCAATTGCCTACCTTGACTAGCAATAAATGGCCTTGTAGTTTGAAAGCCTGGCTGATTGCTGCCTGGGGATCCTTTGTTGGGAGGTGATTAGCTGGCCCTGATTGATTCTTGCTTGAGGCCAGTGTGGTGTGAATGTTGCAATTGGCCATTTTCATTGAAAACCATGAAAATGAATAAAATCTGGCTAAATGCTAATCAAGATGCCCAGTTGTAACACTCCCATCCTGGATATTCCACGTGAGCAAAAGGTCAGGAGAGAATACTTCTGGAACATGGCCATACAGCTCGGAAAACTCACAGCAATCCAGTGAGTAGCCTTGGTTTCAAGTTATCTAGATTTTAGTAGGCAGGATATGGTGGTGGTGGGAAGGGTGATTTAATCTTGAGATTTTGAATAGTTGTGAATCTGCATGGTCAGATTTTTAAGGTGGAGGGTATAAGTATGGATTTAAATGAATTAGACTCCACTTACATTTGTGAGGCTACTGATTCCCCATTATTTGTGGATGAAGGAAAAAATGGCTGATCTTCTCTTTTTTCAAAATATAAACTCCATGCGCGACTAAGATTTGTCCCTGAACTTTGGTAAAACTGCCTCCTTGACTTAAGTTTCCTTCCATGCAACACAAAAGAAGGAGCAAAAGAGCTGCATGTTGGGGGGCAAATGTTTAAATGTATCCTGTTTAATTAAGCTAAGATATAAGCATTCAAACATACTGCCAGGGATGAAAATGAATTTATAAGAAGAGCCCGTTTTCCCCAAAATCGTCATCCTTCTACCATGCCATTTAGCAACAAACATTTACTTCTACAGAGTTTTCATTGGATGAATTTTGCTGG
This sequence comes from Anolis sagrei, assembly GCF_037176765.1. Lineage (NCBI taxonomy): Eukaryota > Metazoa > Chordata > Lepidosauria > Squamata > Anolidae > Anolis > Anolis sagrei. Next base: position 324,213,278 of record NC_090021.1, read on the forward strand.
TTTTACGTCCCCAGATAAATAGTCTAACAGCAATGGTACTCAATTTCCCACTCTGTTTACCTATCTGTAAGAATCGGGTGGTAGTTAACACTTCCTGAGCAAGGATGGAGAAATAGGAACAAAACTGCAGGTGCTTATGAGGTAACATTCTTCCCACTGATCACTTATTCCGTTTTTAGCATATTTAGTGCAGAGAACCATGTAGGAAGCCCACGCTGTGAGAGCTACTGTTAGCTGGCTGCAAAGGATTTTTTAGAGCATGCACATGCTTGTTTGACCAAGGCACGCACACAGACACATGCACAAACATGCATGTTATGACAGTATGTGGGTAGGTGTCTGTACACACTTGGAAATTAAAAGGGTGGATTTTTTTTCATATCAGTAACTTGAGAAACTGCAAGTCGCTTCTGATGTGAGAGAATTGACCATCTGCAAAGACATTGCCCAGGGGAGACCCAGATGTTTTACCATCCTGTGGGAAGCTTCTATCATGTCTCCTCATGAGGTGCTGGAGCTGACAGACAGGAGCTCACCCCATCTCGTGCCTTCTAACTAGGAGTTGAGAGCTATGGCAGGATATTCCTGCCAGTTCTCTAAGTCCATATGAGCCTCTTGCATCATATGATGCAGCTTGTTTTTGAACTGCTAGGTTGGCAGAAGCTGGAGCTAACAGCAGGAGGTCACCCCACTCTACAGATTTGAACCGCTGACCTTTCAGTCAGCAGTTCTGTCAGCAAAAGGGCCATCAGGTGCTCAATGGATGTCTGGATGATGACTGGTAATGGTTGCTTGGATGAGTCCTGTGCACACTTTGAAAAACTTGTGGAGAAATATCCAACGTAAAAATTGAGTTAGGTGTTTCTAATCAGTTCATTCAGTTTATAACTCCTGCAGTGCATCTTTGTTGTTGATCATACTTTGCAGTGTAAGCCATCTCTATCTGGAGTTTTAATTTGAGCATCCTCAAATGTCATTGCAAAAGAAGAAATGCATACGTGACGAGTAAAAGGTGCCTCTCTTCAGAATGCAATTTTAACTGCAGAGATTTAAGCTGCAGTTTCTATGCAGGTGCTTGGAAGGGTATTTTCTGAAAACAGATAATGCATTGCGAAGAATGCATTACAACCTACCATAAATTGCTCAAAGAATACCACATACATATTTTTTTTAAAAAGCAAGGCTTTCAGTATGTGTGTGCCTTATGAGACCTCTTCAGTGCAATGGTGAAGTGTAAAAATGTTAATTTTGAAAGGTGATGAATGCAGTTTCAAGTTATATCTCTCCTTTCTTCAATGGTTGGAATTTGAGATTAGTTCCTTAACATGTCTATACAATGTGCCCTGAATGTAAAAGTCCCTTGGAAAGGCCTATGTCCTTGAATATGACACTAAATCCAGACAAATTGAAACTAAATCCAGACAAGACAGAGGTTCTCCTGGTCAGTCGGAAGGGTTACAGCTTGTGCTGGATGGGGTTACGCTCCCTCTGAAGGCACAGATTCGCAGTTTGGGAATGATCCTGGACTCATTGCTGAGCCTGGAACCCCAGGTCTTAGTGGTGGCCAGGGGTGCTTTCACACAATTAAAACTTGTGCACCAACTGCGCCTGTACCTTGGGAGGTCAGACTTGGCCACACCAGTCCACACTCTGGTTACATCCCGAATAGATAATTGCAACGCACTCTATGTAGGGTTGCCTCTGAAGACTATTTGGAAGCTTCAGCTAGTCCAATACTTGGCAGCCAGGTTGCTCACGGGAGTGGGATATTGAGAGCGCACAACGCCTTTGCTACGCCAGCTCCACTGGCTGCCTATTAGCTTCCAAGCACAGTTCAAAGTGCTGCTTTGGCCTATAAAGCCCTTAATGGTTCTGTCTCAGTTTACCTGTCCAAACGTATCTCCCGCTACGAACCACCTAGGACCTTAAGATCTTCCAAGGATCTGTCCCCCCACCATCGCAATCACAGTTGGTGCGAGCAAGAGACAGAGCCTTCTCTGTGGTGGCCCCTCGGCTATGGAATTACCTCCCAAGTGAAATTAGATCCGCTCCATCCCTCCTGACTTTCTGAAAAAAGGTGAAATCCTGGCTGTGGGATCAGACCCTTGCGGACTAGACTGCATGATGGTAGAGCTATAGAGTTATAGTTTTAATGGACTCTGATGGACTCTGATACTTCAGTACTCATTTGAGTTGCTCACCATTTTACATAAATCGATGTCATTGCATATAATGTGAATTGAGCATCCACAGATTTTTATATCCTTGTGGAGACCTGGAACATAATCCCAGTAGAAAACTGGGGTAAAAATGAGAGGAATAAATAAATACTACTGGTTATAATAAAAATACCGTATTTCTTCGATTTTAAGATTCATCGATTGTAAGATGCACATTAATTTGAGTACCACCAACAGATTAAAAAGTTTTATTTGTCTATATTAAAAAGCACCCATGATTCTGAGATGTATCCCATTTCAGAGATCTTTATATGGGGAAAATTTAGAGCTTAGAAACAAAGAAATATAGTACAGCCAGAAACTGCACTGAGGATATTCTTGTATGTTTATAGTCTTGTGATGCCCCATATTTCTAGTCTTTACGAATGTTTGACACTGACACTACACAAGCATATTAATAGTTAAGTTTTATAGTGATGAGATAGGGAAATTCTCTGTGCACACAGATGGAGAGTTCAATCCCAAATCCTTCTCTTAGTTGCAAGAATGTCTGAACCCACCATGTGTTTTTAAACTGTAGTTAAAGACTGGCACTATCTGCTTGCTATTTCTGAAAATCCCTGTCAGGAGCGTTCGAAGTGGCAATTTAATACGATGCACCGGGGAGCGTTATTGTGATCAAAGGCCTCCCCACCCACACAGCAAATGGGAGGAAGAGCAGAGATGGGAATCATTTGCATAGACAGAGAGTGTTTTATTAATAGCAGGATACTCAGGTGGGAATGTTGGAGCCGCTGTCTCCAGAGTTGGAGGGTCTCACCGAACGTTGGACTTCCTTGCATAGCCATACTCCATGCAGCGGTTTCCGAACTTGTGTTCTGTGGGCTAGAGTTTTGCAACAAAAAAAAAAAAACCATCATAAGGATTCAGCACTAAATCTTTAAAATGAAATTTACAATGCATTTAAAAATAAATCTACACAATGATACTTCCCAGATACCAGTAGAGAAATCAGGTGGGTGCCAATCCCATTTGTCAACTGAAATACGCCTCACATGTTGTGTCTGCTAGAGTATGAAGATACTATTGAAGTTCACTGTACCTTTGCTTTAAAAATGAAATTTGTACCTCTGTCACTTAATGACTTTTGGGTAGAACTGGTAGACACATGCACATCAATACCTAGAAAGGCTATCCGAGATCATCTCTGCTTCTTGTTCTCTTATTGATGAGAATCAGATGTTTCAATTTATGCTTAGACCAAAAACAAATTTGGAAGTATGATGGATACTGCCCCAGATTTAAATATTCAGCTGTCAGCCATTAAGCCCATTTGCAAAACTTTTTAAAGTACGAAAATGAAACAGTTTCATTTATTACATTAGGTGTGAATCCAATATTTTCTTGTACCAAAATAAAGATTGATGACTGGTTATAGTTACCATATATACTCGCAGATAAGCTAAGTTTTCAGCCCCCTTTTTAGGCTGGAAAAGCCCCCCTCGACTTATACTCGAGTCAAGGTTATTTATTATTTTGCTCTGTTATTATTATTTTTTTACATGTGTTATTTTACTCTATTTTTATTATTACATTTATTATTTTACACTAATTATTATTATTACTACATTTATTACTTTAGTCTCTTTACTATTATTGGAAGGATACGTAAGCACATTTACATTGAAGAAGATTAGAATAATGGTTTAATCAGAGTTGGACAGTCTTATCTTAAATTACATTTTTGTTCAAAAACATTTAACTTATTGAAGACTCAATTAATGTAATTTTTATTGGTATCTATTTTTATTTTGAAATTTATCAGAAACTGCTGCATTTCCCACCCTCAGCTTATACTTGAGTCAATACGTTTTCCCAGTTTTTTTGTTGTGGTAAAATTAGGTGCCTCAGCTTATATTCTGGTTGGCTTATACTTGAGTGTATATGGTAATTTATCTTACTCTTTTGCCAAACCCACTGTGATATACAGAACGCTCAGGCAATAGAAGCAGATGAAAGAAGGAAAACACTGTGTTTGCAATTCTTAGTAAAAAATAAAGTCTAGAATGAGGGTTCCTCAGGAAAATAAAGTTTTCTGAAGGGTCCCATGACTGAAGAGGTTTGGGAACTGCTTCTCAGGAAAATGAGTGCATGGTGTCCATCCTCATGTGGTCCCTTTCCTGCTGCTTTGCTTTTTTCTTCATGGGAATTTATATATGATGCTTTCTTTCTCATTAGCTTAAAAGTTTGGATCTCCTGAAAAATGTGTGACATTTTTTGGAAAGAATTACCATGGCAACCTGTGTGTGCCATAAAGAATTTAGAAGAGAGTTGATTTAGAAGTCTTTGGCTGAAAACCAAAAGCCATCCATGATGCCTATGTAATGTGCCCTTCATGACCTGTATAAATAGCCAAATGTTTGGTTGTAGTGGTTGGATTGACAGAGTTGCAGGAGAGTGGGAGAGAATGTGAATCTCTGACTTTGTCTCAAATCCCTATTCAGCTGTGGAGGTAAGTTTAGGTCAGAGAAGCACATCATTTGTCAGCAGGACATGCTATGTGGAGTATTGAGATACATTATGCAATTCTTATACTAAATAGCAGTAGTAAAAAAAACTGTATGAAATTCATGACTTGAATCATACAATTCAATGAGCATGGCTAGCAATCCGTTGTGCAATTGAACAAAGGTAGTTCATAGAGGCAATGAGCATTCCTATGCTGCACTTCGTACTTTTATCTATTACTAGCTGTCCCTGCCATGCATTGCTGTGAGCCAGTGTATATGTGCTTGTGTGTATATATATTTGTGTATATGTGTGGTTTTGCACATGCATTGGAATGTATTTTTTATTTTTTGACTTTTTAAGTCTCTTCTGCTGTGTTTTTCAGTGTTTTTATGAGTGATGGTCACTTGTTGGCCTGATATGTGTATTGTGTCCAAATTTGGTGTCAATTCGTCCAGTGGTTTTTGAGTTATGTTAATACCACAAATGAATATTACATTTTTATTTATATAGGTTGTACACACTCACAATTTCTCACAACTGTCAGATGGACATGGGTTTTGTGCATTCCTTCTTATCCCAAATCACTCCACATGCTCACTTCTGTATGCCATTAACAACAACAACATCCTCATCATCCTATTAGATTTATATCCCGCTTCTTCCAAAAGGAGACTCAAAGTAGCTCCACTGTTCAAGCTACAGATGATAGACTTAAACCTTTAAATAAATTCCTCCTTGGCTGTTACACTCATTGAAGTCCTTTAAGAACTTTTTTTGCGGTGACCATTGTAAGAAAGTTATTCCATTGAACTACAAAGGAATAATAATAATAATAATAATCATCATCATCATCATCATCTTTATTTATATTCCGTCCTTCTTCCCTGGAGGACTCAGAGCAGATTACCGCATTTATATACATAGGCAAACAATCATATTCAATAAGACACACAAACACAAACAAAGGCAGTGTCTTCTCCTTTCATTTCCGACTTCTGGATGTGGTGCTCATCTCTGATTCTGGGAAGGTACTTTTCTTCATTTTCAAGCCGAGGAGCCAGTGTTGTCACCTCCTGGATGTGAGGCTGACAAGATTGCTTGGAGCATCTCTTTGCCTTTTCCCACTAAAAGAGGAAACCTATTTATGTACTCACATTTCCATGTTTTCAACCAGCTATGTTGGCAGAAGCTGGAGCTGACAGGTGGGAGCTCACCCTGTCTTGTGGATTTGGACTGCCAACCTTCAGGTCAGTAGTTCAGCAGCACAAGCATTTAAACAATTGCTCCACCACAGCTCCTCTATTAAATGGGGTGCTGTGTGATTTCCTGGATGTTTGGCCATATTCTAGCAGCATTTTCTCCTGACGTTTCCTCTGCATCTGTGGCTGGCATCTTTAGAGGATCTGACCTATTAAATCGTTGGGATTTACCTGTATGTCAAGTCACCATTCAATCAGACTAGCCTAGTTGGAAATAACCAACAGGATGCCATCCAATGTAACTCTTCTAGGGTTATGCAGTTAAATCCTCTGTGATGACTTCTAACACAGACAGCTTGTAAACTGGATGAGTTGAAATCCTGGCAGAAAGGACAGATAAACAAATATACCTGCGATTTTACTTTTGCTTTGGTGCTTTCAATGCAGTTGTGCTTTTGATCTAACTAATTATGGAGAGAAAGCAGGATAATTAACCCAACCTGTTGTGAATCTTCCAGTGGTGTCTGACTAGTCAGAAGTATTGTAACTCAGTGTCTCCCTGCACCATCTTTAAAGTGTCTGCAAGACAAGTGCCTACAAGCCTTTGAAATAATCCTTTGAAATTTATGGGGTTGCCATAACTTGACAGGTGACTTGAAAGCACACACACAAACATGCTGGTTCAATCTCATGGGGCTGATTCTGTATAAATGATATATTCAGAAATAAAAAATAAAATAGATTTAAGGAAACCGGGGGGGGGGGGGGGGGTGTAAGGCACAGGGATATGTGGTATTACAAAAAGCATTACTACTAGATTACATTAGAGTTCATCTATTAACAACAACAACATAATAATAATAATAATAATAATAATAATAGTACTTTATTTATATTCCATTCTATCTCTCCGAGGGGACTCAGAGCAAATTACAACATACGCAGAAAGGCAAAAATTCAGTGCCTTTAATACAGTGGAAATAGCAATGACATACAAATACACAGAACAAAAGTAAAGGCTTCCCCTTTCATCTCCGGCTTTCTGAATGCAGTGCTTTACTCTGGCCATGGGGAGGTGCTCTTGTTCCATTTCCAAGCCAAGGAGCTTGTTGTTCATAGACACTCCTGGTTGTGTTGCCGGCATGGCTTTATGGGCACCTTTATTACCTTCTCGCTGAAGCGGTACCTATTGATCTACTCACATTTGCATGTTTCCAAACTGCTAGGTTGGCAGGAGCTAGAGCTAAAAGCAGGAGCTCACCTTGTGTCTTTGTATCTGCAACACAAACTACAGGAAATACTTGGATATACTTTGTTGCCATTGAGAATAACCTAAGTAATAAAAAGAACTCTTCTTAAAAGAAAATTGGATTATAAATATTTTAGAACTGGCAGAAGTGGGTAAGTTTTGTTTCATGAAAGGGAAAGTCAATGGGCAATTTTTCAAAAGAATGGGAACAATTTGTATCATTTATAAAGGAAACATATTGTTAAAAATGCCTGCGGGTTTGAAAAGGTATGTGAAATATTGAGATTGTGTGATAGAATTAAATGGTTTAGGATAAGAAGTTAGCAGGATGACAATAATGTTTTCATCATAGGTCTTTAATATGGGAATGGGAAATCAAGTTAAACTATTTATTTTTATGAATATTGTTTGTATGTGGGGGAAAGCAGATGAAGTTTTAATGGGTGTGTTGATGTTATAAGTCACTGATTCTTAAGCTGGGGATCCTGACCCCAAATAGGATCCCCGAGCTCAATATTAGGGTCACGAAAAATCGTGCAAAAATTTCAAAAGTTCTGGACACAACCCATTTCCACAACAAAATGCAGTGTTTATAGTGGACTTTGCAAAAAATGCTTTAGCTGTGTTCCACAAAAAGGAACATTGACTCATTTAACAAGCCTTACAAATGCTTATTTGTTAGCAGTAATTGTTTGATTGAGTTACTGCGAGGTTGTGAGGTTTGTTGGAAACCAGGCAAGTCAGGTTTATATATCTGTGGAATCCCCAGGGTGGAAGAAAGAACTCTTGTCTGTTTGAAGCTAGTGTGAATGTTGCAGTTGTTGCAATTGACCACCTTGATTATCATTGAATAGGAGCGCAGTGGGTTAAACCCCTGTGCCGGCAGGACTGAAGACCGACAGGTCGCAGGTTCGAATCCGGGGAGAGGCGGATGAGCTCCCTCTATCAGCTCCAGCTCCTCATGTGGGGACATGAGAGAAGCCTCCCACAAGGATGATAATAACATCAAAACATCCGGGCGTCCCCTGGGCAACGTCCTTGCAGACGGCCAATTCTCTCACACCAGAAGCGACTTGCAGTTTCTCAAGTCACTCCAGAAATAACCAAATAATTGAATAGCCTTGCAGTTTCAAGGTCTGGCTGATTCCTGCCTGGGGGAATCTTTTGTTGGGGGGTGTTAGCTGGACCTGATTGTTTCCTATCTGGAATTCCCCTGTTTGAGTGTTGTTCTTTATTAAATGTCCTGATTTTAGAATTTTTTAAATATTGGTAGTAAATTTTATTCATTTTCTTGGTTTCCTCCTTTCTGTTGTAATTGTCCACATGTTTGTGGATTTCAGTGGCTTCTCTGTGTAGTCTGATATGGTGGTTGTTAGCATGATCCAGCATTTCTGTGTTCTCAAATAATATGCTGTGTCCAGGTTGGTTCAACTAGTGTTCTTCTATGGCTGACTTCTTTGAACCAGAAACGTCAGGAGAGAATACTTCTGGAATGTGGCCATACAGCCCAGAAAACTCACAGCAACCCATTGATTCCAGCCATGAAAGCTTTTGACAACATAAATGTTTGATTTTTTAAATATCCATTTTATATTCTGTACTTATATACCCGGGGTCATGTAAAATTTTCTCAGGTTGTAAGAGGTTGCGAATGGGAAAAAAGTTTTTAAAACTCTGGGATAAGTGATATATTTGAACATTATTGACATTACAATATTGCTGAAATAAATTATACATATACAGAGAAATAATCTAAGTGGAGACAAAGTCAGGGCAAGAGAACTGGTGTGTGTCTTTGTATGCATGTATGCGCTCTGTCCTTTAAAATAGAGCAAGGGTCACTGGATTTCGTCCTACGAAGTGAAGTGTTGTGAAAGACACCTGGCAAAACTAGCTCTATAGGCAGAGAGCAAAGGCCGTGTTTATGCTATCGGGAGGATGTGGAGCAATGCAAGCCAAAGAAGGACCCCGGGCTTGCCTATGCCGCTTACTAGTTGTCATGGTAACAGAGTATTGATTTTTCCTTTCTCTATCCCCCCACCATTTAATATGAGGACACAGTATTTTCAACCAACTATAGTATTTTTAACCAACTATACCACCAATAATATTAAAACCCCTTAAAAATGGCACTGAATACGGAAAATTAAATTTATATCTGTTTTGAGGGAGTGGGATGTTAAGGCAATGAACCGCTCCAAACACTTTTGGTAATTGTCATATCTATATGAAGTGTGAAGGGAAAGGAAACAGTATATGTTGAATTCTAGTTATTCTGGTGACTTGATTTCTAATTTCACACTCTTCCTATTGTCTAAGCAGCTTTCAGGACTGTAACAGTAAGCATTATTAGTGGGTTTGGGAGCAATGTTATAGATCTCTATTTTTTCCACTTTTTCTCCAGCTCATTTTTATTTTATGTCCTTATTACTAGTGGCAAGCTTTGGAGACTGGAGGTATTCTGCTTGTTTTGAATGCAATGCTAATTTATTATGAAGGCCACCAACCATTGCAAGAAGGAACAGGGAAGTAGACAGACAAAGGAAACTACTGCCCAGATATTCAGTATTCAGCCAGATATTAAGAAATAGCCAGAGACTAGCAGTTTAAATATGGAGTTGAGCTGCATTATTGATAATCGGATCTCCAAATTTTGTGATCTCAACTTGAAATTAACGGTAAATTCTCTGAAAGAGTATCCCAGTTGAAATCAATTATGCTATACTATTTCAGGTTCTCTATTTAAATTAGCAGTTCTTGTCCTATTTTTAAAATAGTGTTTACAAAAATAACAACAACAACAACAACACAACAACACTTTATTTATATTCAGCCCTTCTCCCTGAGGGGACTCAGAGTAGATTACAGTATATACGCAAACACAACTAAACATTCAATGCTTTGTTATAAATGACACACAATGGGGCACAAATAAAAATACAAAAGTAATGACTTCTTTCATTTCTGGTGCTCATATCCGGTTTTGAAGACGTGCCTTTTCTCCATGTCCAAACTGAGGACCCTGCGTCAATGGACACCTCCTGGTCATGTGGCCAGCTTGACTGCTTGGAGTGTCTTTTTGCCTTTTTGCGCCGAAGCGTTACCTATTTCTCTACTCCTATTTGCATGTTTTTGAACTGCTAGGTTGGCAAAAGCTAGGGCTAACAGCGGGAGCTCACTCTGTTCTGCAGATTTGAACTGCCAACCTTCAGGTCAGCAGTTCAGCAGCACAAGGGTTTAACCCATTGTGCTACCACAGCCCCAAAAGATTATTTCTTTTCTAAGTAGTTTTATTATTGTTGTTATGCAAAATGGGGCTTTTCTACCATTATGTTTCAACCAAACACTTTTCAAAAGCATTCCAGAAATCTTTTAGGTTTCCCCAAAAATGTTAACAAATGAGATATATTTTGCAAGAAATTGACTGGGTTTGTGTACTACAGTGAGACAGTATATGGTTGTATTATTTTACTGACACAAATAGCAAACAAGATCTATATGCTGGATTTCGTATCACAAAATCACAAGTCGAACACTTCCTAAGTGTCTAGTATTGTGTGATGTATTTTCGAATGATGTGCGCATATTCATCATCATCATCATTATCATCTCCAATCACATCGTAAGGAAGCGATGGTAGGCCAGTATCAGATTACAGTTAGAAGCCATAGTTTGTTTTCTGTTTATGGACATTGCTTTATGAACTTCCCTATATTGGGAAAAAAGGTGGGATTAAAAATAAAGTAAATAATGAAATAAATAAACTGTGACATGTTTAAACCATGGCTTGTCATTACCTCTGAAGCAGAAGTGTGGTATTTTAATTATTCTGTAACCTGCCTTGAGCCACGAAATGCGGTGGGTAAGAAATAAAATTATCATCATCATCATCATCATCATCATTATGTGGAGTGTGGAGAAGAGCAAACCACAGACCACCTATTAAAATGCAGCCTGAGCCCTGCCACATGCACAATGGAGGACCTTCTTACAGCAACACCAGAGGTACTCCAATTGGCCAGCTACTGATCCATTTTTAAAAAATCTTTGGGTTATCTCAAATACATTGGTTTGCTCCTGACACAATAAATTATTATTATTATTATTATTATTATTATTATTATTATTATTATTATTATTTTCCTCCCATTTGGCTGCCCTGAAAACAGGAGCTGATGGAAGGTGAAAGACCAGAAATGGTAAATAAACAGATTTTCTTAGTCATTCTTTGGATAATTCATGGCTAAAATAACAAAACATGGCTGATATAAAAACATGGCTTAATACAGTAGTATCAAACTTCTGGCTTTCCAAGTGTTTTGGATTTCAGCTCCCTGAATTCCTGGCTGTTGGAGAAGCTGGCTAGGGCATCTGGAAGTTGGAGTGTGAAACATCTGGAGAGCCACAAGTTTGACACATCTGACTTAATATGACATGGAACCATGGCTACTGTTGGTTGGTTTATCTGCAATATTTTTAGATACCAGGAAGCTGACTGAAAGGGAATCTGTTCAAATCCGGGGAGTGGGGTGAGCTCCTGCTGTTAGCCCCAGCTTCTGTCAACCTAGCAGTTTGAAAACATGCTAATGTGAGTCAATCAATAGGTACCGCTTCTGTTGGAAGGTAACAGTGCTCCATGAAGTTACACCGACCACATGATCTTGAAGGTGTCTATGGACAACGCTGGTCCTTCAGCTTAGAAATGGAGATGAGCACCACCCCCAAAGTCGGACACTGCTGGACTTAATGTCAAGGGGAAAACCTTTACCTTTACCTAGGAAACAAAGCCTTGGTATAAGCTAGATTTAGCTACATTTTAATTAGTTTACTTCACTGCTTACCTGCTGTGTGAAGCACAGCTGGGAACTAGTGTAGCTCCTGATTGTCACATAAAAACTGTCCCAGATTGAAGACAGTTGTTCACAGGAAAGTAGGTTGTTCACAAAGGAGAAAAATATATCTTGAGCATTATTCTTAATGTTGGCTATCTGCATACTGTAAGCTTTGGCTGTCTGGATGTTATAAATTTTCTGATCCATGTTCTTTAACGTCTCTCTTGCTGATTTCCCTTCCTTTCCCTCAAATTTACTGTTCAGATTGCATTTGTGTTTGCTCTGCCTGTGATCCATGAGTTTTCAGATTTTCCCTATGCCTTCTACCTGGCGCAGCTGTTCTTGCTTAATCATGTTTTCTATCGCTCAATTATTATGGCCAAGGTCTCATATATGAAATGTGAAAAATAAGCAGAACACTACTCTTGCCTTTTTCATAACTCATTGTTATGGCAAAAAGAATGGGATGGAGGAAGAAAGAAAACATTATGAAAATACTGGAAAGAGTAGTAAGTGACTGGAAAACAGCTGTATGGGAAACCAAAATGAGATCAGTATAAACAGATCAGTATGCTATTGCTACTATTTATTTATTTATCGTATCAGAAGCGAACCGAGGGTAGAGTTTTAATGTATTTCAAAACACAAACAAAGTTTAAAAACTTGGTTTTATACTAAATGTTCTTTTACCAGTAGCTGGCCACTTGGAGTACCTCTGGTGTTGCTATAAGAAGGTCCTCCATTGTGCATGTGACAGGGCTCAGACTGCATTTTAATAGGTGGTCTGTCGTTTGCTCTTCTCCACACTTGCATGTTGTGGACTCTACTTTGTGGCCCCATTCCTTAAGGTTGGCTCCGTATTTTGTGGTGCCAGAGCGCAGTCTGTTCAGTGCCTTCCAAGGCACCTAGTCTTTTGTGTGCCCAAGAGGACGTCTCTCATCCGGTATCAGTCATGGGTTGAGGTTGTGGGTTTTAGCCTGCCATTTTTGGACTCTCGCTTGCTGCTGACAGCAATACAGTAATTACACCAGCTGTCCCTTATCTAGAAATCAAAAACCTTCCATAATCTAAAATTGTCCACTTAGATAGCTGATAGTGAAATTTTTTACTTGCTGATTGTTCAGTGTACACAAACTGTGTTTCATGGACAAAAGTATTAAAACATATTATACAGTCATCCCTCTACATTTCTGGTTTTGACGTTTGCAGATTTGGTTAGTTACAGATTTGGTTTTAAATGTTCTTTCTAGGAGCCTCTAGGTTTTCCAGTATGAGTCTATGGCAGGCATGGGCAAACTTTGGCCCTCCAGGTGTTTTGGACTTCAACTCCCACAATTCCTGGCCTCAGGCCCCTTCCTGAGACCAAGTATTGTGAGAGTTGAAGTCCAAAACACTTAGAGGGCCAAAGTTTACCCATGCCTGGTCTACGGTCAGCTTTGTCCAGTCATGATGGAAGGCTTGGGGGTTTCTGAAGAGAACACCTCTCTAGGAACCTCTAAGTCTTACAATGTGATTCTGTTGTTAAGGTCCAGCCAAAATTGACCATAAAGGGCACTGAAAGTCCTAGAATTTCCTAGAGAGGAGGTTTCTCGGGTGAAAAATAGCAATTTCTTTTAAAATGTATTTTCACTTTCTTTTTAATCCTATGCCCATAGCAAATATGGAGAACTGACTTATAAATATGTATAAGGTTGCTACATCATCAAAGGAGAGGAGACAGTGGCAAGGAGGAAGAGTAGAGAAAAGCCCTTGTGGGAAACATGCATAGGAATGTGGAGGGGGAGGGGGAATCCCTCAGCCTAATCTTTTCTCTAGCTACTCATTGAGGTCTGGAAACTTGATGACATAAGAGACTTGTGCAGTCCAGAGATGAAACCCAATAGTATTAACCCCCCCCCCAATACATTCCATTTCACATAAAGGATATTGTAGAAAATGGAAATATGTTGTGGCTTAATCTAACTCCTTTCTCTCCCCTTTTAACAAGCTTTGACTAACGACATCTCTAGGAATCAGACACTTCTGTCTTTATCAGCCTTGCTCGAGTCTCACATATTCAGGTTTTTATATCCAGACAAACTTCAACCAGTAAATTCTAACAATGAGAGTTGGGTATGAAACATCAGGAACCTGGTTGCTTCTTAAAAATTATGTAGACTCCACAAATTGAGGAAATATTTAGTGCTGTCGCAGGCTTTCATGGTTGGAATCACTGGGTTGCTGTGAGTTTTCTGGGCACAACCTCTGAGGATGCCTGCCATAGATGTGGGTGAAACGTCAGGAGAGAATGCTTTTGGAACATGGCCATGCAGCCCGGAAAACTCACAGCAACCCATTATTAGTGCTGGTTGTAAACAATTTGATAATGTTCACAATCAGAATTGGGATATAAACTGCACAATAATTATTTTTGCCCACATTTCCTTTTGCTGCTTTGGTTTACCTTTTGCCTAGAGAGGAGTTAGGAAGGGCCTGCCCTTACCTTCAACAAACTGCTACCTTTGTACACTGCCAAATTACTGCAAGGGAGACCAGAGATCAAACTTGTTGATCAACAAGTTTCTGCAAGTCCAGCAAAGGCAGAGCAGAAATCCTGGTGTCTGCTTCTGTACAAGAAAAAACCCCTGGACATTTATGTTGTGGCCAAGGAAGGTAGGGAATTGCAACAGGTAGAGGAGGATAGTTTGGATAGGATAGGAGGAGAAAGAGTAAGTAGGCAATGTAGACAAATGAAGATAAAGCTGCTCTGGGCTCCTGAGGAAAGGAAACAGGGAGAGGCCCTCCATTTAGGTGGACCCTGATTTCTCTCCTTCCATGACTGAATTGAGTCCAAATACTTCTCTGAATCACTTTTCCCCCTTACCTTCCTCAGCAGTAAGTGATAACAAGAGAATGGGCTTCACAGGTCATGGGAGGACATAGATCTCTGTGTGTAGAAATATGTACACATGTGGCATCTCAGGCAGAGTTTGGTGAATCCATCTACAAAATCCTGGTTAGTGTTGTAGGAGGATTGATTATTCCTCACATTCAGAAATCCTAGTCCCATATTGTCTGACTATATCAGAAATTGCATCCTCCTGCTAGCATGATTAGTGGTTAAGCTGGTGAATTCTGAGAATTGTAATCCAAAAAGTTATGGCTTAATAGATTTCACTGTATCATTAACATATAGGCTTTCCCTCTCTTTTTGCTATCTTCCTTCCCAATTATTTTTCTAAATAGATGCATATTAGTAACTGTGCACATGCATACATACACCCAGGAAGATTGATAGACTGGATGCAACCGAAATTCA
Source organism: Anolis sagrei (assembly GCF_037176765.1). NCBI lineage: Eukaryota > Metazoa > Chordata > Lepidosauria > Squamata > Anolidae > Anolis > Anolis sagrei. The sequence goes on from NC_090021.1 coordinate 324,228,547, forward strand.
ATGGTGCAGTGAACCTTGTAGCTGCGGAAACCTTGGATTAAGCATTTGATCTCCAGCCAGACATTTTAAGTTTGTGACCTGAGAAGCAGGTGATACAAGAAGCTTTTAAGTGGAGATTAATTGACTGTGTCATCATATGCACTAATGGTGATCTCAGTCCTTTGACTCCATATAGTTAAAACAGCGCTATTCAGGTTGAGGATCCTTTTATCCAGAAATCCAAAATAATTCAAGACTCAAAATTGTGTCCACATGGAGGACTGAGATAATGGCACCTTTGCATCTTTTTAGTTCACCGTACAAATACTTTGCTTCATGCACAAAATTATTAACAATATTTTGTAAAGTTACTTTTAGGCTTAGTGTAATAGTATATGTGAAACATAAATGAAGTTTTGTGTTTAGCTTTGAGTCCCATTTCCAGAATATCTTAGTAGGTGCACATATGCAAATACAAAATGTAGATAAAAAACAAATGCAAAAGACTGGGACTTAAAGAGCTTCCAATACAATTTTCCTGCTTCTTGGCAGGGGGTTGGACTGGATGGCCCACGAGGTCTCTTCTAACACTATGATTCTATTGTATGATTCTATGACTTGTAGTTTTCAGAGTCCTTGAGTCCGTGTCACTATCTTGACTGGTGGGATTCTTGAAGTTTTTTACACCCAAAAGTAAACTTTCCAAACTCTGGGTGGGATCAGGCTCTTGTTAGTGAAAACCTGATTACATGCCCCAGTTACTTGTCATGAATGTAACTATGTCAAACTTATGTAGATCAATTAGTTTGATTGTATATGAATGTCCCATATCAGATTCATAATTGGAAAGGCCATGGACGTTTAGCTTATTACATTCATGTGTGGGAAGAGATTACCAATTCTACAACCTAGGCTTTGATTGTAAATAAGAATTCTTTTGGCTGTGCATTTTACCCTGAAGCGGATTCTGGAATTATTCTGGGATTTGCTGATATGCTGTGAAAGTTGCACAACTGGTATTCTGATAGCAGCAGCTATATGAATAGCTCAGAAAAGTTATTTTTGAGTTTATTACTCAGAATCCTCATATAGCCGTGGTGGCTGGGAGCTGTAGTCCCAAAATATTTTCCTCAACCTCTGGCTGCACTGTATAGATCAGTGATTCCTAACCTTTTTTAAACCAGGGACCACTTTGACCAGGGATCACTCTCCAACATTAATACCAAAAGGGTTACAAATTAGTCAACTTTGGATTCGGTTCGGATATTTGGGGTGCTGATTCAGAAAATTGTATTGGATAGTTTCTGATACAGAACACATTCCATCCAGTAGTCGCCATCTGCTCGCCCACAGAAAACCATATTTAATAATCTAGAGCCACGGACCTTGTTTTAGGTCTTGTGGCCCACCAGTTAGGAACAACTGGTATAAATGAAGACAACTTCTGTGCAACAATTGTTAACACAATGGGAATTTGAAATCACTAGTCAGTAGCCCTCTTTATATATATTTACTGCCTTTTGGCTACTACTGAGTGGGAAGCACAAAGCTGCAAATCTGACGGTTAGTTTTACATGTTTTTTCTAAACAAAGTTAGTTTACAACTATGCATTAAAGAAGATTTGGAGGAAGAGGCAGCTTTTGAAGTAACAAGACAAAAAAACGAGCTGATTTTTACTTTGAGCCTATACTGGGTTGTAGTATTAACTGGTTCTTGGAATTGCAGTAGGGCAAAGTCATGCTGTTACATGTCTAGAGGCACATGAGGCCATATGTCTGGAATGTGTCCAAACTGTATGCAAAACATGGTTTCCATTCCATATAATCTTTACTTCCACCAAAAATTATTCTGTCCTGAAAATTACTAGCTCCATTCTTAGCTTGTATGGATCCCATCCCAGGAGAAAGACAGGGTATACATCCAATAAAAGTATGTATGTTCTGGAGAAGAAATATTTTTAAATCAACCAACTCTTTTGATTTCTAGTTGTGATATGGGAGCAGGAGGTACCCAAACTTGTGTTGAAATGTTGTTTAGAATATTTTGGAAAAGTTTTGGAGAATGGCCAAGAGATTTGGAAACTTTGAAAAGAGGACTGGGGTCCAATCCTTGCTTACAGGTGAATTACAATGCTAATGCAAATTACTTGGCTGAAAGTGTGTTAAGCAAAAGTTAACACTTACAGGGGTTCGCATCTAGAGCAGGCATCCTCAAACTGCGGCCCTCCAGCTGTTTGGGCCTTCAAATCCCAGAATTCCTGACAACTGGACAAGCCTGTTAGGCTGGAGGGTTCCTGATCTAGAGGGAAGCACCTTTTTCCTGTATAGAAAAGATGTCAAGGTGTTAATTGTTGCTGGGCCATGATAGCAGAGCGGGTTAAACTGCTAAGCTGCAGAACTTGCTGATTGGTGGTTCAAATCCGTGAGATGATATGAGCTCCCATTGTTAGCCCCAGCTTCTGCCAACCTAGCAGTTTGAATACATGCAAATGTGAGTAAATCATTAGGTACTGCTTTGGTGGGAAGGTAATGGTACTTCATGCAATCATACTGGCCACATGACTTTGGAGGTGTCTACGGAAAATGTCGGCTCTTTGGATTAGAAATGGAGATGAGCACCACCCCCAGAGTCAGACTTGACTATACTTAATGTCAAGGGGAAACCTTTACCTTTACCTTTACTAATTGTTGCTGGTTATGTTTTAAAAGTACAGCCACTCCTCCACATTTGCAGGTTTAACTTTTGCAGATTGAATTATTTTCGGATTTGATTACAATGGTTTTTTTTAGATACCTCTAGAACCTCCACAATGACATGTAGTGGAGTCTGACCAATTGCACTGGAGGAACTAAAGAGGTATTCTCTCAGGCAAAAAAGAAGCAGTTTTATCACTTTTATGGTACTCTGGCACCCCTAACTCCAGCAAATGTGGAGGACCTAGTGTAATAACTGCCATTATTTTTGTTGATGCTGTTCAAGGCCAACATCTCAGCTGTGTGCACTACTAGAGCTTAAATGGGTCATAGTTGTTGCTAAAGGACTCAGAGCTTGCAAAGAGGTTTTACGATAGGTTAAGATCCACATGGAACTACATTGAGATTTTTACATTATTATCAACCTACCTTGATTTACCTCAGGTCAACAAAAGTTTGCAGACAAAGGTGTATGCAAAGAAGAGAAAGAAGATAATGCATGGCACATGTAATGTTCTAATTCATTTTCCACTTCTCTCTCGATCCTTGTCAAGGCAATGTAAGAGCTTTTATGAGGAAAGAATGCTCAGCTTATTACTGCATCTTTATGGTCAAGTAGGAAAGTGCCTTTTACGTAAAGCAGAATAGTGAAGGTGATGGGAAATAGTTGTTCAGAGTCTTCACTCCTCTAGATATTTTAGACTTCAGTTCTCAGAACCCCAGTCAGCATGTCCATTTGTCACAGATTCAAGTACTCCAAATGTTTGAAACATACCGATAAGAGCCCCCTTTCCAAGCAGTACAGTTGGCTGTCCGTATCCACAGATTTTGCATTTACAGATTCAACAATCCATGGCTTGAATATATTTAAAAGATATCCAAAAAGCATTTTTTTGATTTTGCCATCTTATATACGAGATATTATTTTACTGCACCATTGCATATAATAGGACAAGCATCTGTGAATACTGTAATCCCTCGCTACTTTGTGGTCCGCTTTTGCAGACTCGCTGTTTCATGGCTTTTTGCAGTACTTGACCATCAACATCGACTGGGGAGGTGCTGCTTCTGCCGGGCCTGAGGCGCGGTGGGGAAGGCTTGCTGGTCACATAGAGCAGCCTACTGTGCTACCGCGGCCTCGGACATGACTTCGGAGGCATTTTTTAAATAATAATTTTATGGATAAGTTTTATAAAGTTAAAGAAAAGAGTAAGATTTTTTACATTGAAAGTGAGAGAACATTATTGTTGGATAGGAAAGTATGAAAAACATAAGTAATATTTAAAAAAGGAGAAAAAAGTCCCAAAAAAGAAAAGAAAAAAAGAGAGGTAGTATTGGACTTTCATCTACTCTTCATTGGTCTTTAGTGATTTTTACTATATTATAAAAAGATAGTTCACTCCCCCGCTATTTCTTCTTTAATTGTAGTTTATTCTTTTTATGTAATAATCTCTATTTTCCATTGTCTCAAGTAATCTTTTACCGGGTTCCAGTTTGTATGTTTCATCGATGTTCCTTGATTTGACATTAGCCAATATGTTAGTTCGTACATATTCTTTATCTCTAAAATTTTGTTTTGCCATTCTTCCCTTTGGAGTATTTTTTTCATTCGCCACTTCCTAGCGAAAATTACTGTAGTTGCAGTGGTTAAATAATAGAATAGTTTTTCCTTGTTTTTCTCTCCTTTGAAGTCCAACATGCCTAGTAGAAAAAACGCAGGTTCTTTTTTAATTCGTACTTTTAAAATCTTTTGAATATAATTATGAATAATGTTCCAAAATTCTTTAGCTTTTGGGCAGGTCCACCAAGTGTGGAAGAAGGTACTTACTTGTTGATTACATTTCCAGCATTTATTTGATGCATTTCTGTAACATTTTGAAATTTTCTGAGGAGTTATGTACATCTATGTACCATTTTATGTACCGTAAACTTTCCTTATATTTAATTTTTTGGTTCTAGATTTTCTCCCATTGGTTTAATTCTATTTGGTGACCTATATTTTGTGCCCATTTAATCATAGATTATTTTATTTGTTCTGTTTCTGTTGCCCACTCTAGCAATTTTTGTGTAATTTTGTAATTAATTTGTTTTCGGTCTTCATAATAGTGTCCCAGAAATCTTCTCTGTCGGAAAAGTCTATCTCTTTGTCCTTCTTAAAACAGCCTATCATTTGTCTATAATTGAGCCATGATAAGTTCTTAAAGTCTTTTTTTACTTCTTCTTCTTATTTTAACTCATATTTACCTCTTTGTTTCTTTAAATATATCTCTATAGGTAGGCCAGGATTGCCAACCAAGTTCTCTCCTATGGAAAGCTTCTAGAGGTGACAGCCAGAGTGGTGCATTTCTATATAATATCTTTTTGTATCTTTCCCATATTTTTATTAGTCCTGCTCTATTGGGTGGAATCTCAGCAGAAGTGGGTAAGAAAGCGTGAGGGCTAGACTGCGCATGCACACATGAACACTTCTTATATATGTCCAATGGAAGTGGAGCGCTTTCTAAAAGTTGCTGCTCTACTAAAGTGACTTAAGGATTTTGTTTATAAGGTAAAGGAAAAGATTCTCCCCTGACATTAAGTCCAGTCATGTCTGACTTTGTATAAATATTAAAATAAATATAGCATCCCTGTTGTTGTTCCTTCATTCAGTCGTTTCCGACTCTTCGTGACCTCATGGACCAGCCCACGCCAGAGCTCCCTGTCGGCCGTCACCTCCCCCAGCTCCTTCAGAGTCAAGCCGGTCACTTCAAGGATGCCAACCATCCATCTTGCACTTGGTCGGCCCCTCTTCCTATTTTCTTCCATTTTCCGCAGCATGATTGTCTTCTCCAAGCTTTCTTGTATCCTCACGATGTGGCCAAAGTACTTCAACTTTGCCTCTAATATCCTTCCCTCCAATGAGCAGTCGGGCTTTATTTCCTCATGTATGGACTGGTTAGATCTTCTCGCAGTCCAAGGCACTCTCAGAACTTTCCTCCAGCACCACAGTTCAAAAGCATCTATCTTCCTTTGCTCAGTCTTCCTTATGGTCCAGCTCTCACATCTGTAGGTGACTATGGGGAATACCATTGCTTTAACTATGCGGATCTTCATTTCCAGTGTGATGTCTCTACTCTTCACTATTTTATCGAGATTTGACATTGCTCTATTCCCAAGAAGTAAGCGTCCCCTGATTTCCTGGCTGCAGTTTGCATCTGCAGTAATCTTTGAACCTAGAAATACAAAGTCTGTCACTGCCTCCATGTTTTCTCTAATTCCCAGTTGTCAGTCATTCTTTTTGCCATAATCTTGGTTTTTTTGATGTTTAGCTGCAACCCAGCTTGTGCGCTTTCTTCTTTCACCTTGATTAGAAGGCTCCTCAGCTCCTCCTTGCTTTCAGTCATCAAAGTGGTGTCATCTGCATATCTAAGGTTGTTAGTGTTAATGTAGCACCCCTACTTCACAGATTTTCACTATTTGCGGGTGGTCCTGGAGAGTAACGCTGGCGATAAGTGAGGGAACATTGTATTGCTATCTTTGCAGGGTCCTTGAGCCAAACCTCAGTAGATGCCAAGGTACACTATGCAAGGTACATGGACCAATATTGTTACTTGATATAATTCAAAATTTACCTAACCCATCTTTATCAAAGAGTTTTAAATGCTAGGTCTATAAAGTCAAGTCTCCATGTTTGTTGTGGCAAACCCTACAATCGTGGAAAAGCCTCTCTAAAAATCCCTACGTCCTCCAACAGAAGTTGCCATAAAACCCTATGTACTCGAGAATTCACACAGAACTAAAAGTACAAGATAAGCTATTCTGTGACATTGTCAACTGAACATTTGTATACATTGCATTTGAATTTCAACCACATGGCATGTACACTCTTTCCCTCAGGAAAAAATCGTTTAGGACAAAAGTTGTCCCAACAAATCTATTTCTTTTTACCTTTGGGGAGGGCTTTTGGCCCATTCACACTAATCTTTTGGGACAAGAAATACCCTATGCTACTTGTTTGGTGAGTCATAATGCTGAGAAGGGGGGGGGGGAAGACATATTGCCATTAAACTGGCCTTATTCCAAGGGACACTTGAATTTTCATTGGGTTTAGGACATATGAAACATGTTACGTTCACCCATCTACTCACACTCCATCTCAATACAGTGGAATTCAATTGGCAGCAGAAAATACCTGATAAATCAATTAGTTCAAATGTTTGTATCAACTTGCAAGAGGGTTAAATTCAGGCAAGAGAGTTAAATTAGGGATCTCATCACATTAGGAAACACTCCGTTTTTGATACAGTTTGAGAACGATTTTGAATGGGTCCCATCACATGACATTCACCCTATCCCATCAGTAATCCATCAAAATAAAATATTTATGTATGTATTATGTGTAAGATAGATTATGTTTATAGGTATCTCCCCCTATGAACCACCAAGGAGATTAAGATCTTCTGGGGAGGCCCTGCTCTCGGTCCCACAACCATCGCAGGCGTGTTTGGCGGGGACAAGAGACAGGGCCTTCTCAGTAATTGCCCCTTGGCTATGGAACTCCCTTCCTAATGAGATCAGGTCAGCCCCCTCCCTTTTGTCCTTTAGAAGGATGATAAAAACGTGGCTGTGGGACCGAGCCTTTGGGACTATGCAATGATGCAGCGATAGGAACCCTTAGTATATCCACCAAATTCGATATGGTTGTTGAGACAGTTTTAACTAGTGGATTTTAACATCGAGATATGTGATTTTAATCCTTTTGTATGTGTATGGTATAATATGTTTCGGCATTGAATGTTTGCCGTTTATATGTTGTGCTCCGCCCTGAGTCCCCTTCAGGGTGAGAATGCTTTAAATAAATAAATAAATAAATAAATAAAAAGGTAGGTAGATAGATAGATAGACACATGTCTATATAATTGTAAAAAGTTAAAGTGTAGCTGTTTCAACTTACATACAAATTCAGCTTAACAACAACCCTTCAGACTCTATCTTGTTCGTAGCTAGGGGGCAGCCTGTATACAATTTAAAGAAATCCAAATTAAACCTAATAAATAATTACTATAAAAATTTTAACAAGATCTTTTAAACAATTCAAGCACATTAAAAGTTTTAAAGGGAAAAAGAGTTACGATCATGTAAACAAAAAGTAAGATTCTGACATATCAGTTTGTGTTACCTTTTCCTTCCTGTTGACCTTTGTTACTGGAAGGCCAGCTGTCCCCACTGAAATGATAAAGCCATCATCTTACTTGCTCTGCTTTGAATAAGTTACTCATCCTCTTTTACTTCCCATTTCTATAAACAAACGCCGTAAGGCAAACAAGATAAGCCAAAATCTTGATCTCCCAACATTGGTTGATATGTTTCTAAAAATGCTGTTCAGCGTGGAATGACTCTTTCAATATAATTCCAGGTGGCAGTGGATAAATCAAGAAATTATACTATACTTAAATATACTAATTAAAGCAAATTGAAACCCTGAGAAGATTGATCTTTGTGTAATTTGTGACCCTCAAGAGCCAAAATCTGCCTGTCCAGATACACAAGGCACTGCATCAAAAGTCTACCCATTGAAGGTCTCATAAGCCAGAGAAGTACTTTACATACACTCCAGGTGCTTTGGACTTCAACTCCCAGCATTCCTAATAGCCTAACAGCTTAAGCTGCTGAGGGGGGAAAGGAAGGCTTTCACGGCTGGAATCACTGGGTTGCTGTGAGTTTTCTGGGCTGAGCCACTGAGCACATTCAGCTTGAAAAACTACAGTAATTTACTGGGTTGATTTGAGTTTTCTGGGCTGTATGGCCATGTTCCAGAAGCATTCTCTTCTGATGTTTTGCCCATAACTATGGCAAGCATCCTGAGAGGTAGGAGCCCCCAGTGGCGCAGTGGGTTAAACCCCTGTGCCGGCAGGACTGAAGACCGACAGGTCTCAGGTTCGAATCCGGGGAGAGGCGAATGAGGTCTCTCTATCAGCTCCAGCTCTTCATGCGGGGACATGAGAGAAGCCTCCCACAAGGATGATAATAACATCAAAACATCCGGGCGTCCCCTGGGCAATGTCCTTGCAGACAGCCAATTCTCTCACACCAGAAGCGACTTGCTCCTGACACGACAAAAAGAAAATCATGAGAGGTTGTGAGGTCTGTTGGAAACTAGGCAAGTTGGGTTTATATATCTGTGGAATGTCCAGGGTGTGAGAAAGAACTCTTGTCTGTTTGAGGCTGTGCAGCTGTGGGCAAGTCTACATAGGGACCACCAAACGCAGCATTGCCCAAACATGAAGCAAGGAACGTGAAAGGCAGTGCAGACTATTTCAACCAGAGAAGTCAGCCATAGCAGAAGACCTGATGTACCAACCTGGGCACAGCATATTATTTGAGAGCACAGAAATGCTGGACCATTTACAACCACCATGTCAGACAACACAGCAAAGCCTTCGAAATCCACAAGCATGTGGACAATTTCAACAGAAAGGAGGAAACCATGAAAATGAACAAAATCTGGCTACCAGTATTAAAAAAAATCTCCAAAATCAGGACAGTAAATAAAGAGCAACACTTAAATAATGGAAATTCCTGACATGAAACAATCAGGGCCAACTAACACCTCCCAACAAAGCATCATCCTAGGCAGCAACCAGCCAGGCTTTGAAACTATAAGGCCATTGGAGCTACAACCAGACTGGCTGGCTGGCTGAAGCTGGAAGGATCCTTTGTTGGGAGGTATTAGCTGTCACTGATTGATTCTTGTCTGGAACCCCCCCCCCCCCGCTTTTTAGTCTTGCTCTTCATTTATTGTCCTGATTTTAGAGTTTTAGAGCAGGAAGCAGCCGAGCTGTGAAGCTGCAAGGCAATTCAATGCTAATCAAGGTGACCAATTGCACAATGATTTAATGTATTTATAATTGGTTTTAATGTATGCTAAGTGTATTTTATGCTTTGTTTTTATTGTTTGGCACCGAATGGTCCTGTTGGTAGCTGTCCTGAGTCCCTCTTCAGAGGTGAGATGGTCGGGATAGAAATGCTCCTAATAAATAATAAATAAATAAATAATATTCACTCACTACCTCTGAGGATGCTTGCCATAGATGCAGGCGAAATGTCAGGAGAGAATACCTCTAGAACATGGCCAAATAGCCTGAAAAAAACTACAACAACCCAGTGATTCCGGCGATGAAAGCCCTCGACAATACATTAAATAATATTCACACATGCCTCAAATAGACAACACTTTATTAATGACTTAGATGAAGGGCTAGAAGGCATGATCATCAAATTTGCAGACGACACCAAATTGGGAGGGATAGCCAATACTCCAGAGGACAAGAGCAGAATTCAAAACGATCTTGACAGATTACAGAGATGGGCAAAAACTAACAAAATGAAGTTCAACAGTGACAAATGCAAGATACTCCACTTTGGCAGGAAAAACGAAATGCAAAGATTCAGAATGGGGGACAATGCCTGGTTCGAGAGCAGTACGTGTGAAAAAGATATTGGAGTTCTCATGGACAGCAAGTTAAACTTGAGCCAACAATGTGATGTGGCGGCAAAAAAAAAAGCCAATGGGATTTTGGCCTGCATCAATAGGAGCATAGTGTCTAGATCTAGGGAAGTAATGCTACCCCTCTATTCTGCTTTGGTTAGACCACACCTGGAATATTGTGTCCAATTCTGGGCACCACAATTCAAGAGAGATATTGACAAGCTGGAATGTGTCCAGAGGAGGGTGACTAAAATGATCAAGGGTTTGGAGAACAAGCCCTATGAGGAGCGGCTTAAGGAGCTGGGCATGTTTAGCCTGAAGAAGAGAAGGCTGAGAGGAGATGTGATAGCCATGTATAAATATGTGAGAGGAAGCCACAGGGAGGAGGAAGCAAGCTTATTTTCTGCTTCCTTGGAGACTAGGATGCAAAACAATGGCTTCAAAATACAAGAAAGGAGATTCCATCTGATCATGAGGAAGAACTTCCTGACTGTGAGAGCCGTTCAGCAGTGGAACTCTCTGCCCCGGAGTGTGGTGGAGGCTACTTCTTTGGAAGCTTTTAAACAGAGGCTGGATGGCCATCTGTCAGGGGTGATTTGAATGCAATATTCCTGCTTCTTGGCAGAGGGTTGGACTGGATGGCCCACGACATCTCTTCCAACTCTATGATTCTATGAAATAAAAAACGACAATTGGTCTTGCTAAGCAAGAATACTGCCCAAAACTATTGTAAACTAGGAAGAACTTCCTGACTGTGAGAGCTGTTCAGCAGTGGAACTCTCTGCCCCGGAGTGTGGTGGAGGCTCCTTCTTTGGAATCTTTTAAACAGAGGCTGGATGGCCATCTGTCAGGGGTGATTTGAATGCAATATTCCTGCTTCTTGGCAGGGGGTTGGACTGGATGGCCCATGAGGTCTCTTCCAACTCTTTGATTCTATGATTCTCGTTCTTTCTCCCACAATGGACATTCCACAGATATATAAACCCAACTTGCCTAGTTTCCAACAGACCTCACAACCTCTGAGGATGCCTGACATAGATGTGGGGGAAACGTCAGGAGAGAATGCTTCTGGACCATGTCCATACAGCCTGGAAAACTCACAGCAACTCAGTAAATTACTGCAGTTTTCCCAGTTGAATATGCTCAGTGGCCACAAGGTGGCAGTATTGCTTCACAAATGGCCTGGCCAGCCACAGGCTACTGCAATCACTCCAGCAGAGGTTGAAGCTTTCCCCAGTATTTGTTTTAGGCTGTCACCGAGTTCAGGAGCTTGAAGATGGTTCAGATTTGTATGCAAGCAATCGTCACCGGGTCCTTCTGCATGATAATGGATTTTGGAAGGTGGAGGGAAGAAAGGATGCGAAATCTTGCTTGCTTCTGTCTTAGTCCTTCATTGTTTCATCAATGCTGGAACCCGCATCAGGCATACTAAATACGGGGATGCTTTGGAGACTGCTGCTGTGTCCTCAAGTCACCCTGTTCTCGCAGTGCATTTTGGCACGTAACAGACAAGGTGTTCAGAGCCTCCTTGCAGTACCTTGTCACGTAATGGTGAATTAAGGGCTGCCGCGTTCTCTTTTGCTTGAAGATTTCTTGTTCTTTCTCCGCAGTGTCTGTTTATGGACCCTTGCTCCTTAATAGAGTGATGTGAGGAGGGGTCTGCTGGTAATTCTGCCGGAGCCATCGCTGATGAATGGCCGGGAAGGAAGCCGTGAAGTCCCATGGAGAGAGTGGGAAAGACAGGAGTTATTAATCTTGACGGGATTTATGAATGGACTGTTGTTGCTCTCGGAGTGTGCAGTCGCTGATCTACCTGGAGAGCATTGCGCTTTTATTTTATTTATTAAATTTATATAACACCTCGTAGTGTGTTTCCCCTCCAGGCGTAACGCAAGTATTTAGAAATACAATAACCGTGCAGTAAAAGCCGCAGTAGTTCATTTGAAATCCAGTAATAGTAGTTCATTTAAAATCCAGTAACAGCAAGAGAGCCTATAGTAATAAAGTGCAATAAAATTCAATAAGGAGTACCAAAGCTACACCACGGCAGCAGAGACATAAACTTGAAGAAGATGAAACAAGATTGTAAGGACTAAAATATGTGATCTTGTGCAGCCAGGGAGAATAAAAAGTTTTTGGACCTAATTACACTAGAGCAGTAGTTCTCAACCTTTGTAATGCCGCAACCCCTTAATACAGTTCCTCATGTTGTGGTGACCCCCAATCATAACATGATTTTCGTCGCTCCTTCATAACTGTAATTTTGCTACAAATTATAGAATCACAGAGTTGGAAGAGACCTCATGGGCCATCCAGTCCAACCCCCTGTGAAGAAGCAGGAAAATTGCATTCAAAGCACCCCTGACAGATGGCCATTCAGCCTCTGTTTAAAAGCCTCCAAAGAAGGAGCCTCCACCACACTCCGGGGCAGAGAGTTCCACTACTGAACAGCCCTCACAGTCAGGAAGTTCTTCCTAGTTTACAATAGTTTTGGGCAGTATTCTTGCTTAGCAAGACCAATTGTCATTTTTATTTCATAGAATCATAGAGTTGGAAGAGATGTCATGGGCCATCCAGTCCAACCTTCTGCCAAGAAGCAGCAGTATTGCATTCAAAGCACCCCCGACAGATGGTCATCCAGCCTCTGTTTAAAAGCCTCCAAAGAAGGAGCCTCCACCACACTCCAGGGCAGAGAGTTCCACTACTGAACAGCCCTCACAGTCAGGAAGTTCTTCCTAATGTTCGGATGGAATCTCCTTTCTTGTAGTTTGAAGTCATTGTTCCTCGTCCTAGTCTCCAGGGCAGCAGAAAATAAGCTTGCTCCCTCCTCCCCATGACTTCCTCTCATTTATTTATACATGGCTATCATGTCTCCTCTCAGCCTTCTCTTCTTCAGGCTAAACATGCCCAGTTCCCTAAGCCGCTCCTCATAGGGCTTGTTCTCCAGACCCTTGATCATTTTAGTCGCCCTCCTCTGGACACATTCCAGCTTGTCAATATCTCTCTTGAATTGTGGTGCCCAGAATTGGACACAATATTCCAGAATTGGACACTGTAATTTTGCTACTATTTTGAATCGTAATGTAAATATCTGATATGCAGGATGTATTTTCATTCACTGGACCAAATTTGGCACAAGTACCCGATACGCCTAAATTTGAATACTGTTGGGATTGGGGACGGGGATTGATTTTGACATTTGGGAGTGGTAGTTGCTGGGATTTATAGTTCACCTACAATCAAAGAGCATTCTGAACTCCAGTAAGGATGGAAGTGAACCAATCTTGGCACACAGAACTCCCATGCCCAACAGAAAATATTGGAAGGGTTTGGTGGGCATTGACCTTGAGTTTTGGACTTTTAGTTCACCTACATCCAGAGAGAACTGTGGACCCAAACAATGATAGATCTGGACCAAACTTGACACAAATACTCAATTTGCCCAAATGTGAATACTGATGGAGTTTGGGGAAAATAGACCTTGACTTTTGGGAGTTGTAGTTGCTGGGATTTATAGTTCACCTACAATCAAAGAGCATTCTAAACCCCACCAATGATAGAATTGGGCCAAACTTCCCAAACAGAACCCCCATGACCAACAGAAAATTCTGTTTTCTGATGGTCTTTGGCAACCCCTCTGACACCCCCTCGTGACCCCCCCAGGTGACCTGACCCCCAGGTTGAGAAACGCTGCTTTAGTTGCTTGTAATATGTCCACACCCAACATCAGTTCTTCCAGATGACTAAGTCTCATTGGAGTTGTAGTTCACAACATCTTGAAGAACCACAGGTTGGGGAAAGTTGGTCTGGAAGGTAAATTATACGAAGAAAGGTTAGCAGAAAGCAAAATTAACGGAAGCTACCATAAATACGGTAAATTCTCAGGAGTGTGGCCACCATTTGTTAAAGCATAAATGTGTTGAGTATAAAGCTTGCAACAGTTGCTTTTTTTGTGCTATCAGAATTTATCAGCCAAGATGGGCAGTTAATTTCCCTAAAGTAACAACACTGAGGTTTTATGTAAAATCTCATAAGGACTGCCAGTTGCCAGGGGAAAGCAAGGCACCGTTATGTTTTTTGCTTTAAGAAAACGTCATCCTGGAAGTTGGCCTTTGTGCATCTAGCTTTATCACTAGCATTTGCAGTGTATAATAGCTTTTCAAATAAGTGGGGACTTGTGTTTATGAAAAATTACTGATTATTCCTAAATTAATCTCAATTGCTGATGGTTACTTAAGCTTTCAATTTTTCATAATTAACATAATGAGCTAAAAAGATTAGAATGAAAAAAAGATGTTCATCTTCAGCACACTTATAAATGAGCTCAGACAACCCATGAGAGCCAGTTCACGTCTCTGTAATTCTGGAAATGCTCCCTGCAAAGTGAGGCACATGTTCCTGTCACCTACAGAAGAAGTAATGTATGATTTGAACATGGGTGTATACAACGTATTGGTGGGTACTGCTTCTTTATAAAAAAATGAACAAAGGTGGAAGGATGACACAAATTGGGAGTACTGCACGTACACCTGACTTCACCTAGAGTGCTGACTACTCAGTATGGCAAACATTTCACTTATACTGATAAATTGGCTCGGTTTGCTCAGCTTTCTACCTTGGGAAGGCACTTGCAACAGTTCTTTGTGTTTTCTTTGCCCAGGTTTAATGGAGGGATTGTTGAAGGGTTTGTTCGCATTTTTAAACAACCTGACCTCGTTCATACCATTCTTCATGGAGCATTCAAAAGTTTATCTGCATCTAAAGAAGGCATGGGCAGACTTTGGCCCTCCAGGTGTCTTGGACTTCAATTCCCACAATTCCTAACAGTCTACCACTGTTAGGAATTGTGAGACTTGAAGTCTAAAACACCTGGAGGGGCGAAGTTTGCCTAAGCCTGACCTAGAGGCTGAAGGGGCACAACCTAGTCTTCCAACTCAAAGGCTTCATTATCATTTAGATTAGATGAAAATTATTGCATGTGTATTGGATGTTATCCATGTCTTATAGAATCCAAGCTCTAAACTCCAAATAATCTCTTATTTTACTCTCATATAAATCGGAGATGCACCAATGTTGTGCATTTCAGAGAGCATAGTTAATACTTAGGGATAATGGGATAAACTGGAGCAGTGGTTTTCAACCTTCCTAATGCCGCAACCTCATGTTGTGGTGACCCCCAACCGTAACATTATTTTTGTTGCTACTTCATAACTGTAACTTTGCTACTGATATGAATCATAATGTAAATATCTGATATGCAGGATATATTCTCATTCACTGGACCAAATTTGGCACAAATACCTGATATGCCCAAACTTGAATACTGGTGGGGTTGAACGGAGGGGCGGGATTGAATTTTTTTTCATTTGGGAGTTTTAGTTGCTGGGATTTATAGTTCACCTACAATCAAAAAGAGCATGCTGAACTCCACCAACAATAGAATTGAGCCAAACTTGGCACACAGAACTCCCATGATCAACAGAAAATACTGGAAGGGTTTGGTGAGCATTGACCCTGAGTTTTGGAGTTGTAGTTCATCTACATTCAGAGAGCACTGTGGACTCAAACAATGATGGATCTGGACCAAACTTGGCCGAGATACTCAATAGGCCCAAATGTGAATACCAGTGGAGTTTGGGAAAATAGACCTTGACATTTGGGAGTTGCAGTTGCTGGGATTTATAGTTCCCCTAGAATCAAAGAGCATTCTGAACTCCACCAATGACAGAATTGGGCCAAACTTCCCACACAGAACCCTCATGGCCAACAGAAAATACTGTGTTTCCTGATGGTCTTTGGTGACCCCTCTGACACCTTCTTGCAACCTCCCCCCCCCCCCCCAGGAGTCCCGGCCCCAGATTGAGAAATGCTAAACTGGAGTCTGATGAGTAAATTATTGCAGTTGTACTCCAGAGCAGGAACACCTCTTACCTTAAACACCACATCAGCTTGGTAAAATCATCAAGCAGTTTATTGAAGAATATATGTAGACAAAGCAGTAAAAATTGTAAAAAACAGTATAGTCCAAAGATAAAGGATAGTCCATGAGCTTCAAGGCACAAGGTAAAACACAAGATCCAATGTTACAAAATTCATAGGAAAAGGCAGCATGAAAATCCATTAGACACATCAGAAGCCTGGCAAAACTTTGAACATAAAACTAGGAACTCTTGGAAACAAGACTGTCATGAAATTCCAACGTTGACGAGACTGAGATAACTCTTTCCCTTGTATCAATATAAAGCTTTTCCAGACCCCAGAATCGAAAGGAAAGCATTTCTCTTGCCCTTACAACCAGATAAGGGTTTCTTATCTCTCTTTTCCTGCAGATGAATTGACCTTAGTTGTGCCTGAAAAATTTGTCTCTGTTTACAAAGTCTTGCTTTCTGCCTCCCTTTCATTAAATTCTGCACCTGACAAATCATATTCAGAAGACAGTTTCTCAGAAAAAGACAGTTGAGGGCATCTCCCAGGAATGTGACCTTGTGAATCTGAATCCATTCATGAGATACCTTAGGTCTCTTGCCTGGGCTTAACTCAGGCCCAGGAAAACCTTCGTCTGCATTGCCAACAGACCCAGAAAACCCTTCACCCCCAGTTCCATCATGAGCATCAGACACGATCACAGGCTGACCTACAACAGCAGTCCCCAAAACAGCACAAAAATGGAAAAAGTGACACTTTGCCAGAAATACTCCGTTAAATGACTCCTATGGGCAGTGGGGTCTGAAAGCATCACTTTCTGCAGTACTGTTTGTTGACGAAAGAAGTAGGACCTGTTACATAGTTGTCCTAATACTGTGAGTCCCTCAGTGGCATGCATTTGAGGTTGGGCTCAATATATTCTATTTGGGCATATTTTTACCAACTCAGAGAAAGAATGATTGCCCACTTTCAAGAACCTCATGATCATTCATTGCCCTCTCTGCTCCCTTCTCTCCTGTTTTAAGAGACAAAAAGGTTATTTGAGAGCTCAGGAATTTCATTTTATTCATGAAACCTAACAGCGGCAGCAAGCAGTAGAGCAAGTCGGTGGTTGGATAGGGCTTGCCTTTGGAATGCCAAGCAGGCTGCACAAAACAGCCTCATCGCTATCAATAATTTCTCAAGGTAATGAAACAATAGATCACAGCCCCCTCTTTCCTCCTGAGGTTAGACTGCCTTTTGGTTCTGAGAAACTGTTTTGCTGCGGTAATAAAACCTTATTCCCATTCTCTGAACTTCATGCTTGCGCCCATGTTTAATCCACCCTCTTGCCATGTGTATGTGTGTGCGCACCTTGAGGTCAACTGTTGAATTATGGCCTCTCAATGAATTTTCTTAGGGTTTTCTTAGGCAAGGAATACACAGAAGTGGCTTTGGCAGCTCCTTCCTCTGAAATGTAGCATACAGCAATTGGTATTTATTGCCGTTCTACCATCCAAGTACTAACCAGTGCCGATCCTGCTTAGCTTCCATGATAAGAGAGGATCTGGTGCCTTTAGGTTACTTTGACCCTTCCCGCCCTAGCCAGTGATTTATTTAATGTTAATGCAGAGGGAAGAGAGCACGTTCACCCTGGACTTACTCCTCTGAAATTTGCTTTCCCCGAATTGCGTTGGCAGCTAAGAGAGTGGTCTTAATGGACAGCCAAACCTCTGACATTAATTGGTGCAGACATTAGGATGTTGAGAGGCTAATTTGTAATCGAGAACTTTTAAACTCTCTTCTTTCAAAAGCTCTTCCAGAGCTTAAAAAGCATTCTTAAAAGGTGGTCTTAGCTCTATGCTAAAAGCCAGTTAATGGCACCCCTCAGAGAGTGATATATAACAAAATTGAGTCTGCCAATGGCTATATATATGTTTGAATCTTTGGAAATCAATTGTGGGGTATGTCTAGATATATGAGTGCTACAGATTGTAGCTTTTCAAGTCACTCAACTATGGATACAAAAGTTGCATTTGGTTGGCAGTGTGGACACCAAGTATTGTCAAAGGCTTTCATGGCCGGAATCAATGGGATTGTTGTGAGTTTTCCGGGCTATATGGCCATGTTCCAGAAGCATTATCTCTTGATGTTTCGCCTGCATCTATGGCAGGCATCTTCTGAGGTTGTGAGGTCTGTTGGAAACTAGGAAAATGGGTTTTATATATCTGTGGAATGTCCAGGGTGGGAGAAATAACTCTTGTCTGTTTGAGGCCAGTGTGAATGTTGCAATTGGCCACCTTGATTAGCATTTGATGGTCTAGCAGTTTCAAGGTCCGGCTTCTCACTGCCTGGGGAATCCTTTGTTGGGAGGTGATTAGCTGGCTCTGATTGTTTATTGTCTGGAATTCCCCTATTTTCAAGTGTTGTTCTTTATCCCCCAGGCAGTAAGAAGCCAGACCTTGAAACTGCTAGGCCATTAAATGCTAATCAAGGTGGTCAATTGCAACATTCACACCTACCCGAAACAGACAGGAGTTCTTTCTCCCACCCTGGACATTCCACAGATACATAAACCCTATTTTCCTACTTTCCAACAGATATATAAACCCCATTTTCCTACTTTCCATCAGGAAATAACGCTTCTGCAACGTGGCCATACAGCCCCGAAAACTCACAATGACACCAAGTAGATTTCAATATGGACATGGAAAGTTGATGCTAAATGCACAAAGGCTTCCACTGCATTGTTGCTATGTCTAGCTTTAGAATTCCCTCTGTTAGACATCCCACCTTATCCTTCCCTGACTTTGGACTGAAAGGATGGAAAACTTTTCTTTTCTTT
This sequence comes from Anolis sagrei, assembly GCF_037176765.1. NCBI lineage: Eukaryota > Metazoa > Chordata > Lepidosauria > Squamata > Anolidae > Anolis > Anolis sagrei. Next base: position 324,247,437 of record NC_090021.1, read on the forward strand.
TGTTGTACAAATAGTGATTAGGCACAGTGCTTGCAAAAGTGACCTTTTCTGGATTACAATTCCAGTGGCCATGTTTGTTGGATTCTGGAATTTATAGCCTCAATTTTTTCCTCCAAGCTTTACTAGGTTATTGCTATTGTGTTTCTGTCTGACCTTCAGGATAATTGTTTTGTAGAAAATGTGAAGCTGGGCTGCATGAAACCAGTCTTTTTTTCTTCTTCGAACTCTCTGGTGGCATCTGCACTGTAGACATAATACAGTTTTACTCCACTTTAACTACTGTGGCTCAGTTCTGTTGAATCTTAGGATTTGAAATCTGCTAAGGCAACGGTACTCTTTGGCAGAGAAGGCTAAAGAGCTTGGAAAAGTACAACTAATGTGATTCTATAGCAGGCACGGGCAAACTTCAGCCCTCTAGGTGTTTTGGACTTCAATTCCCACAATTCTTAACAGCCTCAGGCCCTTTCCTTTCCACCTTCAAACTACAGTAATTCTGGAGGGTAGATATACCTTGTGTTGACATCCTGTAGAGAAAAAGTAAGCAACTGTGGTTTTCCAGATGTGTTTGGGAACACAGACCATCCGGACTGTGGTTAATGAGAGTGGAAATCCAATAATATCCAGAGGTTCTAAACCTAGGGGTTCAAAATGTAAAGAAGCATTATATAATACTCCTTTCCCTTTGTCAGAGAAGAGAGAGCCCCAAGTGATGTTTTATCCCTCCTTTGGTGCACTTGAATTAGTCGTAGATGTGGCATTAGGATTTTTCCCATGGCTTTATTACAACAGTGCTGTTGTAATGCGGAATTGAGATGGGCATCTAACAGTTATAGTTGCCCAACAGAATGAAGTCATGGGGGGGAAAGCAGCCCTTATGCTTCTGCTGTTACACAGCTTTTCTATGGTATCCTTCTTTAAATTGTGGGCCTAAGGCAGGAAGTCTTGGAAATAGCAACTTTTTCAAGCTTCCACTAGTTGTTTGTTATGTATGTAATTGCTTACTATATGTGTATGTATTGATATGCAATTTTACCTTAATTCTTTGTTGTGGGAGGGACTACAGACCATGTGATCAGGACTGGGCTTGTTCAGGACTCAGACTCCATTTTCGAAAAGTACAGTTTAGACTTAAGTAGAGCAGTATGCTTTAGAGCAGTGGTTCTCAACCTTTTGTTGACCAGGGTCCACTTGACCAGGGACCACTTTGACCAGGGACCACATTCCAACATTAGTACCAAAAGGGATACCAATCAGTTTTGAACAGGTTTAGATTCGGTTTGGTTATTTGAGGTGTTGATTCAGAAAATTGCATTTGATAGACCACATGAGCTCTAGTTTCTGATATATAACATATGCCATCCAGTAGTCACCATCTGCTCTCCCACAGAAAACTATATTTAATAATCTAGAGCTGATGTGGTCTATCTAATACAATGATCAGCTCTACGGAAAGGAGCAGAAATAAAATAAATAAAAATAAAATAAAGGGGAAGGAGGTTTGCCAACCAGAGTTTTGTTCTTGCGGTCCGTTGCTGGACCCGGGCCCACATGTTGGGAACCACTGCTTTAGAGACCTCAGTAGGAACAGTATTCTTAGAGACTCCATTGGACTTTCAGACTGGACAGAGACTCTACACTTGTAGAACAGAGCTGCTTTGGACTATGGACTGTTGTTTCTAAAAATGATGCACTGTGTTACCTACACAGAGAAACTACTTAGCATCTTATTGTAACTGCATTCATATGTAAAGTACCTGTATGCTGAATACATGAAGTTTGTGAGTAAACTAACTATGTTACATTTAAATTAGTTACTTATTTTTCTCTTGAGAGCATGATTTAAAGGCAAATATATTTTAAAGGAGAATAGATGATTTTGGGCAACTGAAAGGAACACTTCTGAAACTGTTGTATATATACATGAATGCTGGTGAATACCATTTTCTTAAAAGGGTTATGACTAACAGGTCATACCTTTTACCAAGAGGTTATGGCATCATTTTTCAAAAGGTTGTGACTTCTAACAAGGTCATCCCTTTCCAAAAATCATAAAAAGTTCTGGATATTTCCATTTTCCAAAAGGAGGAAGTTGGGGAAGTCCGTTGGTAAAACATAAAGTGCATATTTTGAAGGAGTACATGAGGTTGAGCGACGGAAGATAGATGCTTCTGAACTGTGGTGTTGGAGGAAAGTTCTGAGAGTGCCTTGGACTGCCAGAAGATCCAACCAGTCCATACTTCAGGAAATAAAGCCCGACTGCTCATTGGAGGGAAGGATAGTAGAGGCCAAGATGAAGTGTTTTGGCCATATAATGAGTAGAAAGGAAAGCTTAGAGAAGAAAATTATGCTGTGGAAAATGGAAGGAAAAAGGAAAAGGGGCTGACCAAGGGCAAGATGGATGGATGGCATCCTTGAAGTGACTGGATTGACCTCTGGCGTGGGCTGGTCCATGAGGTCACAAAGAGTTGGAAATGACTGAATAAATGAACATGAGGTTGCCCTGTTATGGTGGAAGGGATCCCTATTTTAATCCAATTAAACAAAAATCTGACTGGGTTGCATATATTGGATGGTCATCTGATATAATATGCTGGAAAATAGGCTTGTACCATTGGCCCTTGGTATTTGCTGGGGTTTGGTTCTAGTACCCCGCATGGACACCCAACATGTATGGACACTCAAGCCCCATTATATACAATGCTGTAATAAAATTGTCTCCTTTTTATAAAATGGGAAAACCAAGATTTTCTGTTTTGTAATATTTTGGGCAGAATATTTTCAAATCATAGATGGTTGAATCTGTGGATACAGAGGCCAATTGTATTTCCTAAAACCATGCATACCGCTACAGATTTTATGCCATTGACTGAAGCACCTAGTGTCCCTATGAAGGGAGACACAGGATATCATGCTTCGTCAACTTGGTTCCATTATGAGCCCAAAAGGAGCAGCTACAGAATGTGTAATGCTATGATTACTTATGGTTCCTTATCAGAAAGAACACTGTTCTCCAGCTGCTGATGGTTGTTGGATTCAACTGAAAATAATGTCATACTTGGGAAAGTTACTGTTTTAGACTATAACTCCTAGGGTTTTAGAGCTCTGAGACTCTGTGCATTGTAGCCCTGGAAAAGTAACCTTTAGGAGACTAATTGGAGGAATGCCATGTGCGGATGCGTACTGAAAGGCAATTTATATCGGATGCTATGGCTGTATTTATGCAACATCACACATTGGCACCAGAGTTTGCTTGCTTTTGTCTTTTTGTGCTCTGTTTTTTTAATTAATCTCTGTGTAATACATCTTAGGCACTTTGGAAGTAATAAAAATAATATAATATGCCTTTTGACAATTCCTGATCTGATTTGTTCGCAGAAGAATGGAACTAATATAACAGCTTTGTATGTTTAGGGAACATAATCTATGTTTGATAAATTTAAGATAAGAGCAGATCTTATCCACCCAGAGGCAGCAGCTCTGGTTGAGTAGGAAAATAAGCCAGGGAAGAGTAGTTACCTATACATTCCTGCTACATCTGGATTGGGAAAATACGGTAAATGCATTCCCCACACTCCTGAAAACAAACAAGCAAGCAAGCAAACATGCAAACAAACAAACAGGATATGAGTTGTCTTACTGTCCTGGTTTGTGTTGAAACTATTAACCATTTTTTACTGCTTGTATAAATGGAAGAATGAAGCATTTACAGCCAGATGTGGAAATTTCACTCATATCTTGGACTTAAAGATAAAGGTTTCCCCTGACATTAAGTCCAGTCGTATCTGACTCTGGGTGGTGGTGTTCATCTCCATTTCTAAGACAAAGAGGCGGTGTTGTCCATAGACACATCCAAGGTCATGTGGCCAGCATGACTGCATGAAGCGGTACCTATTGATCTATTCACATTTACATGTTTTTGAACTGATAGGTTGGCAGAAGCTGGGGCTAACAGCTGGAGCTCATCCTGGTCCCCAGATTCAAACTACCAACTTTTCAGTCAGCAAGTTCAGCAGCTCAGTGGTTTAACCCTCTGCACCACAAGGGGCCCTCAATCTTGAACTTTTTAAGCCTAAATTTAATTGTTGGTTTGTAGTTATTGCTTTCATTTCATAAAGGAAGTAGTTTTTGAATTGTTAAGGATTTTGTTGTTGAAGATCTAATTTTCTTTTCTTTTTTTTTTGTTTCCTTTTCTTAACAGTGGATGAGTATATCGCTATTGCAAAGGAGAAGCATGGGTACAATATGGAACAGGTACAAAACAATCAAGAATATATGTTTTCTCACTTTATCTGCTATTTGATATTCTCAATTAAAATAAGAAGTGGGATGCGTTTAAGAGTGTACGTTTTTTTTGGGGGGGGGGAAGAGTATGTGTTGAGCATCGCTTATCTGCCAAATTCCAAAATGTTTCACATTAGAGGCTGAGATAGTGATACCTTTGTTTTCTGATTGTTTAATTTATGCAAAATTGTTTAATGCACAAAAGTATTTAACAAAATTGTGTATAACCGCCAGGCTATGTGTATGAGGTATAGATGTAAAATGCATTAATTTGGTGCTTAGACTTGGGTCCTTTCTCTTAACACATCTCATTATATATAGCAAGCATGGGCAAACTTGGGCCCTCCAGGTGTTTTGGACTTCAACTCTCACAATTCCTAACAGCCTACCGGCTGTTAGGAATTGTGGGAATTGAGGTCCAAAACACCTGGAGGGTCCAAGTTTGCCCTTGCCTGATATACAAACAAATATTCTAAAATCTGGAAAAAAAAATCTAAAATATGAAACACTTCTGATCCCAAGCATTTTAGATAAAGGATACTTATCCTATATCAGATTGACATGGATATTTTGACAGGGTGATTCTGGCCACAGAGCGACTTTTATTTTCCATCTTCTGAAGTTTTATGTTATTTTAGTACACATTATTATGTATAAAGACATCATAAACTCCGCTTCCCTATTCTGTCTATCCAAAAGGTCAAGATGGTTTATCATCTGAAAGTCATTAAAATGCACGCAGAAACAAAACAACAGTTGTCTACTAACATCCCGAACAACCTTATGAGAAAGACTACTAGTAGAATACTATCTATATATATATTTTTTAAAAAACAAACCTAATTTCAAAATAGCTTTCCAAAGCTACGAGTCTTACATTTGTTTCTCAATAACCAGCAAGAACATGTGCTGCTATGTGTCCTCTAGGAATTGTAAGATTGTTCTGGGACCAAGAAAAATGCACAGAAGCTGTCCATGCTTTCGTTAAAACAATTTTAGGATCAAGATTTCAAATGGAAGCTTACCTGTACTTTCCATCGCTGCTTGACCATGTGTAGCTTGTCTGGGGGAATGAGGCTGAGTTTTAAATAAACCTCACTTGACACTGCATCAAATTTTAGTACACCGTAAGTACTAAGAAAGCACGAGTTGGATTTTAAAGACATTGTATAACCTTCCATATCTAGAGAACTGTGATATATATATATATATATATATATATATATATATATATATCTTGTCCACAGTTTCACTTAATCACTTAGGGCAGCATTTCTCAACCGGGGTGGGGGAGGTGGGTTCGGGGCCCCTGGGGAGTTCGCGAGGGGTTGCCACAGGGGTTGCCAAAGTCCATCAGAAAATGCAATATTTTCTTTTGGTCATGGGGGTTCTGTGTGGAAAGTTTGGCTCAATTTTATCATTTGTGGGGTTCAGAGTGCTCTTTGATTGTAGGTGAACTATAAATCCCAGCAGCTACAACTTCCAAATGTCAAGGTCTATTTCCCCAAACTCCACCAGTGTCCACATTTGGGCATATTGAATATTTGTGCCAAGTTTGGTCCAGATCCATCATTGTTTGAGTCCACCATGTTCTCTGGATATAGGTGAACTACAACTCCAAAACTCAAGGTTAATGCCCACCAAACCCTTCCAGAATTTTCTATTTGTCATGGGAATTCTGGGTGCCAAGTTTGGTTTAATTCCATCATTGGTGGAGTTCAGAATTCTCTTTGATTGTAGGTTAACTATAAAACCCAGCAACTACAACTCCCAAATGACAAAACCAATCCCTCCCAACCTTACAAGTATTTGTGTGTATTGGGTATTTGTGCCAAATTTGCTCCAGTAAATGAAAATACATCCTGCATATCAGATATTTATATTACGATTCATAACAGTAGCAAAATTACAATTAAGAAGTAGAAAAGAAAATAATGTTTTCGTTGGAGGTCACCACACTATGAGGAACTGTATTAAGAGGTTGCACATTAGGAAGGTTGAGGACCTTCCCATTGCAAATTATAGGGCTCTCTATGATCCACAGATTCATGTATCCACCCGAAGTCCAGGACTGTATCCCCAAAGATATAGGATTTTTACTGTATAGGTATTTATTTTTGAGCCTGGAAATCATGTCTAGAAATGCTCCCTCCCTATAGCTCTTCTAAGGGTGTATCTACATTGTGGGATAATGCAGTTTGACAACACTTTTAACTACTATAGAATCTTGGGAGTTGTAGTTTTACAAGATTTTAGCTTCATTTGTCAAAAGTGCTGGTGTCTCACCAAACTACAATAGTCATGATTCCATAGCATGACCTAGTACAGATCGTGGCCACTAGAGGAAACTCAGAAGAGTACTCCATGTTCTACGTTCTATAGTTGGATTACCTAAATCCTTTCCCAAAGTTTCTTCTCTTAGTAACAGCATTATATGGCAAGATTAGGGGGTTGAAGGTCTCTTTTAAATTACTTTCTAAATAGTTGCAAGAAGGTGGGGCCATAACAAAAGATCAAGAAAAGAGCATAACAGAACACTCCCTCAATGCCTCTCTTTATCTCAATGGAAAAATCAATGACATGATAAATAGGGTTTATGAATGAATGACAATGGGGAAATTGAATGAGACAGCGAAAGTTAATTGCATCATTTTTTGGGCTATGGCCTCAACCAGCGTTCCAAGGGAAGTGTCCCTTAGTTTTAAATAGGTTGTTCACTCTGGACACATCTACACTGTAGAATTAATGCAACTTGAGACCACTTTAGTTGCCATGGATCAATGCTATGGAATCATTGGAGTTGTAGTTTTACAAGGTCCTTAGCTCTCTCTGCCCCAAAGTGAAGGTTCTTCACCAAACTACAACTCCCAAGATTCCATAGCACTGAGCCATGACAATGGTATCAAACTACATTAATTCTAAAGTATAGATGGTTCCACTGTTATATAGTGCAACGTGTTATAATGCTTTAACATACATACAATAGTAGTAATAAGGTAAAAGTTTTCCCTTGACATTAAGTCTAGTTGTGTCCAACATTCAGGGTTTGTGCTCATCTCCATTTCCAAGCCGAAGAGCCAGCGTTGTCCATAGATGCCTCCAGTCATGTGGCTGGCATGAATACATGGAGTGCTGTTACCTTTCCCCCGAAGCAATACCTATTGATCTACTCACATTTGCATGTTTTCGAGCTTCTGGGTTGGCAGAAGCTAGGGCTAACAATGGGAGCTCACCCTGCTCCCCGGATTTGAACCCCCGAACTTTCGGTCAGCAAGCTCAGCGGTTTAACCCACTTCTCCACCTATTGGAGTAGTTTATTAATGCCTAGACCATAGGCCAGTCACTTAAAAAATAAATAAATATGATATAAAAGTGCAAAATATAAAAGTTCTATGTAAAATAGCATATTCATCTTGGATAATTTACAAATCAATACAATGTAAAATGCCAGGACAATAAACTGCAATATCAGCAATACCTTTTGCCTGGATTTTCATTGATCCCAGAATGAAAGGAGAAACTGTTCAAGTTATAATAAAATTAGTATCACATCAAAGAAAAACTTTTCTGAAATGTTATTCGAATGTAGATGAGAATTTGGATCTTGGTTCAGAATATAATGAGCAGGAGAGCAATAATGTGGCACATCCTTAACTTTGGGGGTCCCAGCACTACATGTAATTACAGTAGAGTCTTGCATATCCAACCTTCGCTAATCCAACGTTCTGTATTATCCAATGCTGTCTGCCTCCCGTTTCAATATATTGCAATGTTTTGGTGATAAATTCATAAATACTCTAATTACTACATGACATTATCATGTCTTGAACTCCTTTTTCTGTCAATTTGTTGTAAAACATGATGTTTTGGTGCTTAATTTGTAAAATCATAACGTAATTTGATGTTTAAGAGGCTTTTCCTTAATCCCTCCTTATTATCCAACATTTTTGCTTATGCAATGTTCTGCTGGCCCGTTTATGTTGGATAAGCAAGACTCTATTTATTTATTTAGAGCATTGTATCCTGTCCTTCTCAACCCCCAAAGGGGTACTCAGGACGGCTTACAATTGGCAGTCATTAGATGCCGACAAGGAAACAATTAAAATACAACAATTCACATAAACAAGTCAACAGCAATAAAATAAATATTTTAAAAAGCAAAAAAAATACATTTAAAATATTGGCCCTTAAAATATTAACACAACCAGGTCTGAGTCCGCAAATTCAAATCATAGTCCAGAGTTCCAGACCAAGGTCTCTTAGTTGACAATTCTCACGAGTCATTACAGTTGTTGCTCAGCCAGCTGCCTGAATGCTTGGTCCCAAAGCCAAGACTTGAGTTTCTTCCTGAAGGACAGGAGAGAAGGAATCACCCTGATTACACTGGGGAGTGCATTCCACAGACGAGGGGCCACCACCGGGAAGGCCCTGTCTCTTGTCCCCGCCAATCGCGCTTGTGAGGGTGGTGGGATCGAGAGCAGGGCTTCCCTTGATGATCGTAAACTCCAAGGTGGCTCATAGAGAGAGATACGTTCAGACAAGTAAACTGGGCCGGAACCGTTTAGGGCTTTATAGGTCAAGACCAGCACTTTGAATTGTGCTTGAAAGTGGCCAGGCAGCCAGTGGAGCTGACGAAGCACTCTAATGTATCAAATTTATGCACCCAATATATAAGCTGCAGTTTAAGTCTTCAAATTATGACAGAGCATAAACCCAACATCCAAAAAGAAAAAACCCTGATAGAGTAATAAACAAGGCAATTCAGGGCTTCAGCATATCTTAGTCAGCTCAGAAAATTGGCAAACTGCAAATGAATCTGGTTGCTTCTGTGTGCATTGTGTGCCCATCTCCTTGATCTGTCTACATTCTGGAATATTTTTGAAGAGCCCTGTTTTAAGAAACTAAGGTGAATTTGAGTAGCTGATTGTGGTGCAAGCAGAAGGTTGCATAATTTTAACCTTTGTTCCATGGGGCGGTCCTGTTCTTGAAGATTTGAAAGCAGCAGGGAGGGAGACTTATTATGTACGAAAAATTCTTTTCATCGTGAGTCATGTTTAAGGGAATTCCAAGAAGGAAAAGTCCCTAGATGTTCAGTGATGTGAGACATGAAACTGACATGGGGTCACATTTGTGGTTTACAGATGTGGGGAGCTGCAGAAACCTTTGAAGTGACAACTTTCCACCGAGAACTAAAAACCTTTTTTGCATAGCAAAATTGGTTGGGAGGAAAGCGAAACCACAGTGCCAAAGTTAGCATTTTAAGTGATCTGAGTGAAAAATTTAGCCCGACGGATGTCAAATCTATGTGTGACACAGGAAAAATGAAGTTGATGGGAGTTTATTTCAGGACATTTTAATCAGTGGACAGGGAAAAATAATTTTAACTGAGACGGCAAGTCTGCCAGTTCAATTGTACTTCAGGTATAACAAGCCTGGCCTTTTCTGAAATGTCTTCTGTGGAGAAGAGGAAAACCTAGATTATATAGCAATAGGAACTTGGTAGAGTGGAATTGTGATGTCCTTTGAGACTTTGGAAACTTTTTTGTCGAATCCTCCAGCTAGCGTCGAGGATAAAGGGCCAGTTCACACTTTTTATTGCATTGAACATTCTCACACCCCTTAATAGCTCACAGAATCATAGAGTTGGAAGGGACCTCATGGGTCATCCAGTCCAACCCCCTGCCAAGAAGCAGGAAAATTGCATTCAAAGCACCCCCGACAGATGGTCATCCAGCCTCTGTTTAAAAGCCTCCAAAGAAGGAGCCTCCACCACACTCCAGGGCAGAGAGGTCCACTGCTGAACGGCTCTCAGAGTCAGGAAGTTCTTCCTAATGTTCAGGTGAATTGTCCTTTCCTGTAATTTGAAGCCATTGTTCAGCATCCTAGTCTCCCTCAGAAAACAAGCTTGTTCCCTCCTACCTATGACTTCCTCTTACGTACTTATACATGGCTATCATGTCTCATCTCAGCCTTCTCTTCTTCAGGCTAAACATGCCCAGCTCTTTAAGCTGCTCCTCATAGGGCTTGTTCTCTAGACCCTTGATCATTTTAGTCGCCCTCCTCTGGACACATTCCAGCTTGTCAACATCTCCCTTCAATTTTGGTGCCCAGAATTGGACACAATATTCCAGATGTGGTCTAACCAAGGCAGACTAGAGGGGTAGCATGATTTCCCTGGATCTAGACACTATACTCGTATTGATGCAGGCCAAAATCCCATTGGCTTTTTTAATGAGACATATTTGTGTGTTTCTACTTTTGTGCTGGTACAAATGTACCTACACAAAAGTGGACACACCTAAGGCCAACTCTTTCAGAATATTGCAGCTTGACTGTTAGGAAGTCTTTGGGGTTTTGGAGCACTTCTAAACTAATCTGTTTCATGACTGCTATATTTGCGTGATTGTTTCCTCTTCAAGTTGAAGGAGGGAAGCAATTTCTTATACAGTCATTACACTAGCTGTGTATAGTAGCAAGAAGGCAGTATAGTGAGTTGTCAGAGTTTTATCAGAACCACAATTGAGAAATATAACCTTTTGCACTACAATTCCCGGAATCCCAGGCCAGGATGGTGATTCTGGGAGTTGTAGCCCCAAACCATTTCCAATGTCTGATCTCAATGACTAAAACTTAGGTTGTGGAGCTTCAGCCTAGACAAAAGTATGGAAAGTTAGAATCAGTCTTAAGGTTATTTAAATGTCCAGTTTTTATTTGCATTTCTAAATGTTGCCATTTCTTCCCCTTCCCTTCTCCAGGCCCTTGGGATGCTCTTCTGGCACAAGCATAACATTGAGAAATCTCTGGCTGACCTACCTAACTTCACCCCTTTTCCAGATGAGTGGACAGTTGAAGACAAAGTCTTGTTTGAGCAGGCTTTCAGTTTCCATGGGAAAACATTTCACCGAATCCAGCAGATGGTAAGGAATCTACTGAGGCTAAATACACAAAGGCTTGAGAAAGAAAAGAAAGTGACATAACATCCCCGTTGTTTTGCATTCTCAGAAACAGATTTTTCCAGCTGAGATTTCTGACTATCTAGGAAATGTGTTGGAATCTCATAGAGGAATGCTATAGTGGAAAGTATAATAGTTTTGATTATCTCAAATGAATCTCTTAGCTGAGATTCTTGACAGTCAAGAAAGATGTTGCGATCTTAATGGAAGAAAAGAAGGTATTAATTGCATACATTTATATTTTCTGCTCTTATTTCAGAATTTTTAAAAGCTTTCCTTGTTTATGAGTTTACAAAGTATGAAACCCAGCCAATAGACCAATATGAAGAAGAAATGAACAGTTTGCTTTAGAGTTATTATATGTTTACATAGAGTCAGAGTTGAAACTAACATGTTTCTAATCTCATTAGTATTAAGGCAGGGAGGACCAGGTATGACAGGTTTTGAGGGCAATTTCTCCAGGGTTCCAGAGGAGGCCCAAATGCCAATAGAAGAAAAAACAAAATATCCTCAAGTTTATTTCTTGTTTTGGAAAACAGTGTGTGTGGAAAGGAGAATTACTGTTCCTAGATATTTCCAGCTGAACCAGTTCACTGGGTTATTGTAGTTTTTTTGGGCTGTATGGCCATATTCTAGAAGCATTCTCTCCTGACGTTTCCTTCGACAAAACATTGGATCAGTTTTTTTTTTCTTGGAAAAATGATGCTCCAAAAGGCTTGGATCTTTACAGAAACAAGTGAAGAAGGTTATTTTTGGACCTGGGATCACATTTAACCCACTTATAGTATATGTGGGCCCCCTGGTAGCACAGCGGGTTAAACTGCAGAACTGCCGAACTTGATGGCCAAAAGGTTGGTGGTTCGAATCTGGGGTGCCAGGTGAGCTCCTGCTGTTAGGCTCAGCTTCTGCCAACCTAGCAGTTCAAAAACATGCAGATGTGAGTAGATCAATAGGTACCGCTTCAGCAGGAAGGTAACTGCACTCCATGCAGTCATGCCGGCCACATGATCTTGGAGGCTTCTATGGACAACACCAGCTCTTTGGCTTTGAAATGTAGATGAATACCAGTCCCCAGAGTCAGATACAACTAGACTTAATGTCAGGGGAAACCTTTACTTTTACCTATAGTATGTGTGGTCCAAAGGTCTAGATGATTACCTAGTATGCAACAAATGTATTACTGGAGAAAGAAGCCAACTCCTCCATCTACTGGCATAGGAAGGAAAGGAATTCATATTTCCCATGCTGCCAAAGAGTTGTGGGCTGGATTGTCCACCTTTAATAGCAAGAAGTGGTACATTATTCAAATATTTCTAATTTGAACATCTATTTAAAACAATTAAATATAAATGCTGGACATTTGTCTCGTGAAATTTTTGTGACATTTAGTAATTTGATCATGCAAGATTCCAGGGTCAAAACATAGTGCAGGTGATGGAAATATGGGAGTTTGTAATAGCTATGTTAATCACCTTTTAATTATGCTTTTGTGTACATTTGTTTTAATGGCTGTGAGAAAGAATGCATTAATGGCCTTCTCCCCCAAATCTGACAACGTGATTTTTCTGGAGAATTTTTATAGATTTTTTTTTTTTACACATAAAGTATTTGCTGGAGACGAAGCATCACACTAAAAGCTGTAGGCTCTTAATTAGCAGAAGTAACAGCTGCAATGTTTGCTCCCTTGTCTTTTAAAAAAAAAACTCACAGCCTGATGTGTTTTCTTTTTCCAATTGCTTCTTTTTAGCAGGTTTAGAGTCAGGCTAGATCCAGTGCTTGACATAATGTTTTCAACCCAAAAATGTCTGAAACTACTAACATCATGGTATTGACGTCTCCCATCCAGTAATGTCCCAAAAGACTTTCAGCCAATGATAAAAAAAATATACAGGGAACTGATATTTCAACAAAGATACTGCTACCTGTTGGCAGATGCTAAAAGTAATGTCTAATTTGGCCTTTTCATTTCAAGTTGATTTGCATCCTTGCTTGAAAGGGAAGAGAAAGTTTATGCATTTTTACACATTTTAAAACAAATGTTGACTTAGAAAGAAACTATATCCCCATTTTTGTTGTCCTTGTGAACTTTCAATAATAATAATAATAATAATAGGTAGGTAGGTAGATAAAGGTTTTCCCCTGACTCTGGGGGTTGGTGCTCATCTCCATTTCTAAGTCAAAGAGCCGGCTTGTGGCCAGCATGACTGCATGGAGTGCTGTTACCTTCCCACCAGAGCGGTAACTATTGATCTACTTACATTTGCATGTTTTCGAACTGCTAGGTTGGCAGAAGCTGTGGCTGACAGCGGAAGCTCATGCTGCTCCCCAGATTTGAACCTGTGACCTTTTGGTCAACAAGTTTAGCAGCTCAGCGGTTTAACCCACCGCACCACTGCGGGCTCCCAATAATAATAATAATACACTTTATTTATATTCCACTTTATATCCCTGGAGGGACTCAGAGCTGATTGCATTATACAAATATGAGACAAACATTCAATGCCTTTTACACAGAGTGAACTATGACATACAACATGGACAAGGCCTTCCCCCTTTTCCATCGCTGGTGTCTGGGGGTGATGCTCAATTCCAGCCATGGGGAGTTGCTCTTGTTCCAATTTTCCATCTTAAGGAGCCTCTTGCCCATAGACACCACCTATTGTGTTGCTGGCATGTCTGCATATCTGCATGGGGCACACTTTTACCTTCCTGCCAAGGTGGTACCTATTGATCTACTTGCATTGCAAGCTTTCAAACTGCTAGGTTGGCAGAAGCTAGGGCTGAGAGTTGGGAGCTCACCCCAACTCGCAGCTTTGAACTGCCAAACTTCAAGTCAGCAGACTTTCTGCAGCTCACGGTTTAACCCGCTGCGCTACCAAGGCCCTCAAGATGTTTCACATTTACGGTGGCCCTCATGAGAAACTACCATGTAGTTTTCTTGGCAGAATGTGCATAGAGGCTGAGAGTCTCCTATTAGAATCCCATCTTATCCTAACAGCATATTTTCTGGGAAGGGAGAAAATGTCTGAATCAAAGTCCTTCATATCAAAGGTTATTTGGCACTAAGTGTAGCCAGTATGGTTTCCCAATCAGCATTTTAACTCCATTGTACCTGGAAGCTCATCTCAGACCAAGGCTAAACATCATGATAAAGCTATAGTTAGTACTAAACTACAGGCTGATGGCAAAGATATTCAGAACTGGGAGATTTCATCATTAACCACTGAGTTAGGATATCCTGTGCTAAATGCCCTAAAGGCACTAGAGGCATCTGATCTTGGTAGCTGAGCAGGATCAATTCTTATTAGTAGTCAGATAGGAGAGTGTCAGGTAACAAATGCCAACCTATATTTAAGAGGAAGACAAAATTGGCAAAACCATGTCTGAGTATTCCCTGTCTGAGAAAACGATGAAACTCTCAGCGTCACCAGAAGTCAACAGGTGATTTGAAGGCACAAGCACACACAGTGTCAGCTAGAGCTTAATCTGGAATAGAAGGCTCACTATCAGCTTTGGGTATCTTTTCAGAGAGATACAGTGGGATATAAATAAATATAATAATGCTAGAGTGTTTCCAACTGTGTGGAGGATTGTCTGAACTGAGTCACTAGGTAAACTGCCCTCTTGTTGGTAGTGTCTTTGATCCATATTTGTAGACACTGCACTACTAAATCTATCCACATCTCATCTAGCGAAGATGATCAATCGGCATGTACACTTAGAACAAGAAGCCAGGCTCACTTCTCTGTGTGAACAATATTGATCTGCAGCAAATATCAAAAAGTAACAAACCATTACAAGGAGGTAGATGTGGCTTGCAAGCTTTTGATAAAGAAATGCTTCTCTTGATTCAACTTCCAAATTCATGCTTGTGCTGTTCAGTAGCCAAAGATGAGAATGACTGCAGTATCCAAATTCTAAGCCATTTCCAGAGACTTGTCTGACACCATCAATGGATGCGATTCTTTATGGAGTAACATAGTTTTAAAAACGCATAGGTTCCTGCTCAGTTGATCCTAATTTCAGCTGTTTTAAAGATAAGGTTAAGTGTCTCTGATTACTTTAAAGACACTTAGAGCTGATTCATCGTCTCATATTAATATTAAACCATTAATATTATTATTCCTATTTATACCTTTTCAAATCAACCCAGTGATTTGGGCAGATGATCACAAAAACTAAAATGTGAAAATCAGTTATACACGAACCATAAATACAATTGGTGACAAGGGTAATCATTTAAACTGAAGATCATAAAATCATAGAGCTAGAAGAGACCTCGTGGGCCATTCAGTCCAACCCCCTGCCAAGAAGCTGGAAAATCGCATTCAAAGCACCTCCAACACATGGCTAGCCAGCTTCTGTTTAAAAGCCTCCAAAGCAGGAGCCTCCACCACAATCCAGTGCAGAGAGTTCCACTACTGAACAGTTCTCACAGGAAGTTCTGCCTCATGTTCAAGTGGAATCCCCTTCCCTGCAATTTGAAGCCATTGTTCCGCATCCTAGTCTCCAGGGCAGCAGTAAACAAGCTTGCTCCCTCCTCCCTATCACTTCCTCACATATTTATGGCTATCATGTCTCCTCTCAGCAGGCATGTAGCCCGGGGGGGGGGGGGGGGGGCTTGAGGGGCTTCAGCCCCCCCCCCCCCCCGAAATTCTCATGGTGGTTCGCAAAAAGGCCTTACTGGTGCATTATTTAAACTGTTATGTTTATTCATATCATGATCTGATCACCATATGCATGGGGGTATTGGGGTAATGATACAAAAGGTTTGCTAGGCTAGACCCTCTTTCACTCAGATTCAGCCCCCCCAAAAACTCCCCCCCCCTGAAAAAAAATCAGCCCCCCCCCCCCAAACGAAATCCTGGCTATGGGCCTGCCTCTCAGCCTTCTTTTCTGCAGGCTAAACATGCCCAGCTCTTTAAGTTGCTCCTCATAGGGCTTGTTCTTCAGACCCTTGATCATTTTAGTTGCCTTCTTCTGGACACATTCCAGCTTGTCCACATCTCCCTTAAATTGTGGTGCCCAGAATTGGACACAGTATTCCAGGTGTGGTCTGACCAAGGCAGAATCGAGGGTTAACATGACTTCTCTGGATCTAGATGCTGTACTCCTAATTATGCAGGCGAAAATCCCATTGGCTTTTTAAGCTGCCGCATGACATTGTTGACTCATGCTTAACTTGTTGTCCATGAAGACTCCAAAATGTGAGAGAAGATTACAAACATTTTGTGCTCATTCAAAAGTTAGACTAAATACATTGAGGCAGGATAGGCTGGAGATTCAGCAGACAGGCTAAGGGAGGCAGGTATTGCTGCTCATAGTATATTTACATTTTTTTATGAATACATCAATGAGCATTTTGTCTCATGGTCAGTAAGGAGGGAAGCTAAGAATTGAGCTTCTTAGAGTAGAAAGGCAAAATGTAGATACGTTGCAGGTTTTAAAACACATTTTTAAGTAACCAATTTGAAAAGCAGCTCCTTAATTGCAAATTGCTTTTTCTAAAGCTGCGCTTGTTTAGCAACAAAAGCAGAACCACTGATAATGTAATTATTGTTTAAGGGAGAGTACACATGGCTAGCTTAGGTAGTGTTGGTAGGAAGAAAGAGAACACATAAACTTGAAAAAGAAAGCATGGCATTTAAAATATGACCTGGCTGAGTGGGCAATGTTTCCTTTGAGCACGAAGCAATAAAGTAGAAAGCAACCATTTGAAGAATTTTTATCCAGGTAAATAATACTGCCTTTCAATATTGACCTCTGTTTTATCTGACTTTAGTCAATAGAGTTCAACTGTTACAGATCTGGGACATCACTGTAGTTCTGCCTTGCATTTGGGGACCAACTAATAAATATATCTGTATTTCTCTTTCACTTGCTCTCTCTCTTTCTCTCTCTGTATGACATAAACACACTATCTATATAAATAAAAAAGTAATGTTCGTTTGTGGGATTAACATAACTCAAAAACCACTGAATGAATTGACACCAAATTTGGACACAATACACCTATCAGGCCAATGAGTGACCGTCACTCATAAAAATACTGAAAAACAAAGCAGAAGAGACTGAAAATGCCAAAAAATAAAAATTACATTGCAACGCATGAGCAAAACCACACACACACACACACACACACACATATATATATGCAAACAAACACACACACACACACACACACAAATACATATACATATACACAAACTGGGCCACAGCAACATGTGGCAGGGGACGGCTATTACATTGTATAATAATAATGTTTCTGTTGCAACATATGTTGGATCACACTGTGACCAATGGAGAATCCCATTTTACCAGTCACAAACAAACTGTTGGTTTGAAAATAGAACCATTTCTAAAAATACACCTAAGATGCCAGTTCAACTGTTCCCAGTTTCTGTCATGGAATCCTAATCTATCAGGCATTGATTTACTGATGCTTTTTTTTCTGGTGTTGCCAACTCATGTATAAAGCAACCATTTTGTTCCCCAGTGATCCTTGAATCATGTCGCATTCTGGATTGATCTTTTGACAATCACAATGCACTTTGTTCTTAATCTAGCATGGTGATAGCCAACTTGTACTCACAGTGCACATTGGCTCTTTTGCTTGACAAACTCAGTACCTGATCTGAGTATGACATGTGTGTCATCCCATCATTCTGTGTTCCTCAGCTTCCTGACAAATCGATAGCAAGCTTGGTGAAATTCTATTACTCCTGGAAAAAGACAAGAACCAAAACAAGTGTCATGGATCGTCATGCTCGCAAGCAGAAAAGAGAGAGGGAGGAGAGGTAAGTTGTCAAAATCACAAGTTGGCAATTTGCACACTGAGGATTTTCTGTGTTGCAGTGTGGACATTTACATGGTATTTGAACAAAACAATTTTTAAATCATTCCACTGTGCGGGAAATGGTAAGTGGAAAGTATGGGTACTATATGAGACAGGTTGTAAACTAGGAAAAGACTTCAAATGTTTATGGTAGCATGAAGCTATGCGGATTCCTCTGAGACAGTGAAACCAAGTCCACGAAAATGTGTGCCATGATATAAAGATGAGGGCTTAATTTCCATTTGGAAAGCATCTGAGTGGTCATACTTTTGTTTTGATCAAAACAACTACTACAACTCATGAAACAATAGTTGTTTTAAAAATAATTTTAAAAATCTAGTTTACCTAGCTTTGGAAGCCCATAAGACTGAAGGATGGTAACCAAACCTTACAAGTCCCAATTCAACAGCTTTTGTGCATTTCCTTTCCTACTTGCAAAGCATAATTCAGATCTGTGGTATCAAAGGTTCATTACCTTTGAATGTCATTTTATTTCAGAAATTGTGATAAATTGGGAACTGGATGTTCTCTCGTCCTTGCCATCGATGTGTTGTGTCTTTAAGATGCTACATGACTCTCTGTTTGCTACTATAGATTACACAAACTTTACAGGACACATTTGAAAGGGCAAGTTTTTCAAATGCCTGACATTTCAGAAATGAATGCCATCTCATTGCCTTTGTACTTATGTTTGTTTCCTCCTGGGAATTTTTTAAAAATAAATTCTTTACTATATCCTGTAGCTTACTCCCTTCCTGAGGCACAGGAAGAAAGCATGATTATTGCACAACTGTGTGTGTCAGCCTGTCTGTGTAAGGTACTGACTTTGTGCAATAGTCACATTGTTGTTTGAATAATGTTTCTCCCAGGAAGCATGCCAAACAGAGGTGGCTAACTGTTGTGTGTTGGTGCAGCTGTTCAACTTGCTGTGAGGCCTTTGAGGGGCTTTCCCCATATCTCACCTACATTTAAAAAAAAGATCATGACTCTTTTATTCTCAAAGTCCTTATACATATCCTTAGGACCATGGGAGACCATTTCGCCAAGCTTTTCAAATGTCCTGGGCTCTTTAAGGACCAGAGAGATCTTTTTCAACCAAGAAAAAAACCCCCAAGAAGTGAACTTCCAGTTTCCTTATTGGTTGAAAAAGGGTTGGATTTGTAGTAGCCTCAGGGAAGGACTAAAACCATGGAAAAGTTTTTGTTGTGCAGTTTTCCAAGTTCTGGTGGGAAGGTATCCCGGGACATGCTTTTGGGAAGCTGTCCTGGGACCCAGAAACCACCATCATATTGTTGTTGTTGTTGTTATTTTTATTATTATTGACACAAAAGCACAGTATGTCACAGCAAACGAGATCAATATGCTGGATTTCGTATCACAAAATCACAAGTCGAACACTTCCCAAGCGTCTAGGACTGTGTGATGTATTTTCGAATGATGAGCACAGATCCAAGTAAGGTGGCCTTTTCAGTTGACATATTGTGATTTTGACGATGTTTATTGTTTCCAAATGCCGGCTGAGATATTTTGGCATGGCACCCAGTGTGCCAATGACCACTGGGACTAGCTGTACTGGTTTATGCCAGAGTTTTTGCAGTTCGATTTTGAGGTCTTGATAGCAGCTGAGTTTTTCCTGTTTTTTCCCCCCTCATTGTGACTGTCACCTGGAATGGCGACATCAATAATCCAGACTTTTTTATTTTCCACAATTGTGATGTCTGGTGTATTGTGTTCCAAAACTTTATCAGTCTGGATTTGAAAGTCCCACAGTATTTTTGCATGTTCATTTTCCATGACCTTTGCGGGTTTATAATCCCACTAATTCTTTACTTCTGGCAAGTGGTACTTGTGACATAAGTTCCAGTGAATCATCTGGGCTACAGAGTTGTGCCTCTGTTTGTAGTCCGTCTGTGCGTTTTTCTTGCAACAACTGAGGATATGGTCCATGGTTTCATCAGCTTCCTTGCACAGTCTGCATTTTGGGTCATCTGCTGATTTTTCAATTCTGGTCTTAATTGCATTTGTTCTGATGGCTTGCTCCTGGGCTGCAAGAACCAGGCCTTCTGTTTCCTTCTTCAGTGTTCCATTTGTGAGCCATAATCAGGTCTTCTCCCTGTCAACTTTTCCTTCAATTTTGTCAAGGAATTGCCCATGCAATTCTTTGTTGTGCCAGCTGTCAGCTCTCGTTTTCTTGTACTGACTCTTTGTCTGCTGTGCTTTGAGAAGTTTCCGATCATCATCATCATCATCATCATCATCATCATCAATGGTCTTAGGATTAGGTACACATATTGTTTATGGATGCACACCAGTGTTTGTAGCTTACTAGAAATCTGCTAAAAAGATTTCGGACTTTAAATAACTTGCGAAGCTCTACAGAGGATGGGGAACCTCTGTGGTTAATTTAGGCTCATGATTTGGAAGTTTCCCAGCAAACACACAGTGTATGTATTGAGACTAGCTCTTCAGATAGTCATAGGATCATAGATTTGGAAGAAAACACAAGGACCATCCAGTCCAAACCCCTGCCAGACAGGAACACAAAATCAAAGCACCTCCAACAGATGGCCATCCAGCCTCTGCTTAAAAGCTTCCAGAGAAGGAAACTCCACCACACTCCAAGTCATCATATTTAACTGCTGATCTAGATGATTAGCTGCCATGTACCATTGGTATATGTGAACAAATATGGTCCATTCCTCGAAATAAAAAGTAGACTTTAAAATTTTTATTTTAGTTCTAAATCTTCCAAAATGTTTGCCTTATAAATACTCTGTCCGGATCCATGTATTAAAGATCCCAGTAAATAACAGACATGTCTATTGGACTGATGACATGGATTGGCAGAATTATTCATTAGTCTGCTGATAGGCTTAGCCCAACATGCTTATAGGAAAATGCAGCTTTCCTTTCTCAATTCCATATTGTGAAATTGGATTTTATGGTAAATAGGATCTTTGGTTTAGGTTTTTCTTTCACCTTCTCTATTCTGTCATGCATTATGTGCCAGGGATGGAGGGAATGTTCTACATTAAAGTGGAATATTGCTATGTATTGATACTTCTAAAACTGAAGCTTTGGTGTCCAATCTTGTTCCTTCATATGTTTTAAACTTCAACTCTCAGTATGTCTAATAACTATCAGTCAAGCTGACAGGGGCTTTTGGGAGTTGAAGTCAAGAATACCTGGAAGAGCAAAGGTTGGGAAGCATTGAAGTAAGGGACTCTCTCTCTCTCTGTTATCTAGCGCAGAGCATTCTTGGGGATCCATCTCACCCAGCATATTTTTTTTAATTATTACCATCTGGCAGATGGTGCAGGGTGGCAAACACAAGGACAAACAGACTGAGAGACAGCTTTTATCTTAGAGCTATAACTACAATAGAGTCTCGCTTATCCAGCCTTTGCTCATCCAGTGTTCTGTACTATCCAACGCAGCCTGCCTTCCACCCGTACTCACAACTGTTTCAATATATTGCGATATTTTGGTGCTAAATTCATAAATACAGTAATTACTACATAATGTTCCTGTGTATTAAACTGCCTTTTCTGTCAATTTGTTGTAATACATGATGTTTTCATGCTTAATTTGTAAAATCATAACATAATTTGACATTTAATACATTTTTCCTTAATTCCTCCAACATTTTTACTTATCCAACGTTCTGCCGGTCTGTTTATGTTGGATAAGCGACATATATTGAACCCCATGGCTTCACATTGATGTGGCATTGTGCGCTGTGCAATGGGGTGGGAGTGTGGAGAGATTGGTGTGTTGCTTTGTGATGTGTGCTGGGCAACACATTTAATTTCATTATACAGTGTACAATGACATTAAATTCATTGTACAGTAGAGTCTTGGTGCTGGACCCATAAGTGGCTGTGAAGACCTATTCTGGATCCACATGGTCTTTCATAATGAGAACATAGATTTCCAGGTAGAAGGTGGTCCCAACAAGGATTTGCTTGACATGTCTTCCTCTTGGCACGTTGCGCCCTTTCACCCTATATTTCATCCATAACACTGTTTGTTGGTGACAGCTTACCTCCAGTTATAGCACTTGAGTGTCAGGGCTTCCCAGTTCTCAGTGTTTAAGCCACATAATTAATGGATAGCTTTAAGACCATCTTTAAATACCTTTTGTTGTCCACCAACATTCAATTTTCCCTTCTTGAATTGAGAAAAAATAATTGCTTTGGAAGACTGTGATCAGGCATTTGGACAATGTGGCCAGTCCAGCCAAGTTAATGGTGGAGAATCAACATTGGTGGGTTTTGTTAATTCCAGAATGCCGACATTTGTCTACCTGTCTTCCCAAAAAAAAATGTAGAATTATTCAAAGGCAAAGCTAATGGAATTTTTCCAGAAGTGGAGAGTGACGTTTATAGATGGTCCATGTTTTGCAGGCAAACATTCATAATCTGCTTTTCAAATAGAATTGAAATATAAAAAGGCTATTAGTGTATTCTAGTAATAAAATATTTCTCCATAAGCTTGAAATAGAAATGGCCTTTTACCCATACCAACATCTGCTTCTTACTTTCCTTTACATCTTTTTCTTACCTCTCTATGGAGTGGGCCTCAGTGAAATGCAGGCGTCTCCAACTAGGCATAGCTTCCTTTTTCACCTAAACCAGGAAACCATGATTACAAGCTTTGAAAGCAGCCGTTATCTTGGGAGAACAAAAACTTCAAACTCTTTAACCAGAGTTTCCTGAGATGGATGAAATGTGCAGTTATGGTTAATTGGAGGCTTCTGCATTTCATTCATGTGTGTATGAAGGAAGGGGGAAAAGAAGGAAGAACCAGGTTTTCAAGATTTCGCATTGTTTATTAAGATATTGAAAAGTCTTGTGTTTCTTTTTTTGCACAGACAAAAAAAAATCTCATATGCATCAGTTTTTGAAGCTAAGATATACTTGGCTGAAAGTAGTCTGCATCTTTCACACCTTTTATGTTTGCAAGCAAATATGACATTATAATTTTTGAAGTTAATCGTTGCTGAAGGCAATAAGTAACAGTTTACATTGGATGAAGGAGTGTTTATAATAAGTATCAACTGCTTGATGCTGTGTTATTCTGTATATGTGTTTCCCAAAGATTTGGAAATGGAATTGGTTCCAAGTAGAAATTGGTTTAACAAACCATTCCTGTCCTTCTTGGTTCACCTTTCTCTTCATCCTTCACGTTCAATGACACCAGAATGTTGACAAGATCTTGATCTGATTTACATGAGAATTCTATATAGGTGTTGGTTCCTAAGAAAGCTCTATGAAGATGTGCCCGAATCTAGATTTTCATTAATTCAGTGCTTTTGCAGCACAGGAATATTGATTCAAAATAGTCGGAGAGCCTGTTGCTATGGAGATGATGATTCCAGTTGTACAGTTTGGTGAAGGGGCCAAGCTGGCACACGTATGTTTTGCATTCATAAACTACATTCAATTGCAGGTTTAGCATGTGCTTGGCTTGGTAATTGCGAGCCACCTTGAATAAACTTTGGAAAGGCAGATTATGAATGCTTGCAATAAATCTCTGAGATAACCTTGTAAGCAAAAAAGAAAACAAGCAAAGATCTTTTCTGGTTTGATTGCTAATCAACTAGGGTATTTCCTTTGAAAGAAATCAGCAATGAAGCAATTTTCTCTGAAAACACATCTATCCTTTAGGTTTGCATCTTTCAATTTGGAAGGAGGGCTTGTATCATACATGCAACCACTGTTTTTTATTCTCGGCCATTTTTTCATCGCAATTGGATCGGTGCTTGCTTTCATCAGCTCCGATATCTTAAGACAGTTTTCTTCAGCCTTTAAAAGTGCTGAACTTAAGTCCCTATCATCCCCAATCAGAAAGTCAGTGGATGTGCTGTCTAGGGATAATGGCATGTTTAATCCAATGCATTTGGAATGTACCAAGTTGGGAAGGTTGATTTAATTACCATTGTGTAGTAATTGCTACTATCCTCCAGTCTGTTATTAATGTTTAACTGTGAAAACATAACTTAGTTCTGCCATTGTCTAATGTTTGGTGCTATCTTTATTATTATTTTGATGTGGATGTTGGGTATGATTTGGGATTCGGGTGGTTTCAGTTAGTTTGTTCTTTGTTTAGTATTGTACAGCATTGCATGTTTGCCACAATTTGTTGTAAACCACCCTGAGTTCCAAAGGGAGATGGGGGGATATAAATAAAGTATTATTATTATTAATAATAATATTTATCATCCTGGAAAGAAGTGATGAGTGGAGTCCTGCAAGGTTCCATTCTGGGCCCAGTTCTGTTCAATATCTTTATTAATGACTTAGATGAAGGGTTAGAAGGAAGGATCATCAGGTTTGCAGATGATACCAAATCGGGAGAGATAGCTAATACTTCAGAAGACAGGAGCAGAATTTAAAACGATCTTAATATATTAGAGAGATGGCCAAAACTAACAAAATGGAGTTCAACAGTGACAAAGCTTGTTTTCTGCTTCCCTGGAGACTAGGACACGGAACAATGGCTTCAAACTACAAGAGAGGAGATTCCATCTGAACATGAGAACTTCCTGACTGTGAGAGCCGTTCAGCAGTGGAACTCTCTGCCCCAGAGTGTGGTGGAGGCTCCTTCTTTGGAAGCTTTTAAACAGAGGCTGGATGGCCATCTGTCAGGGGTGATTTGAATGCAATATTCCTGCTTCTTGGCAGGGGGTTGGACTGGATGGCCCTGAGGTCTCTTCCAACTCTATGATTCTATGATTCTAAATGCAAGATACTCCACTTAAGCAGGAACAATGAAATGCAAAGATAAAAATGGGGGATGCCTGGCTTGATAGCATGTGAAAAAGATCATGGAGTCCTTGTGTACAACAAGTTAAAATGAGCCAACAATGTCATGCGGTGGCTAAAAAAGCCAATGAGATTTTGGCCTGCATAAATAGGAGTCTAGTGTCTAGATCCAGGGAAATCATGCTATCCCTCGATTCTGCCTTCGTCAAACCACATCTGGAATACTGTGTCCAATTCTAGGCACTGCAATTGAAAGGAGATGTTGCCAAGCTGGAATGTGTCCAAAGGAGGGCAACTAAAATGACCAAGGGTCTGGAGAACAAGCCTTATGGGAGCGGCTTAAGGAGCTGGGATTTAGGGACCAGCAAATACGTTCTTATGTTCCGTAGCTTTTTAAATGCATTTCTGTTCTTCCTGAATTTCCTCTGGCTTTTAAAAAGAGCTCCTGTTGTTATTTCCAGTGAATTTTGCTGTTTCAATTTTCTGCTGGTAGGTTTTATATTTTTATTATCATGCTATTAATACTCCCTGGAAACTTCCCAGGGAATTAAAGGATAGAAATTGATCTGATACATAAAATAAATAGAGAGGCACCTACACTCTCCCCTGTCTCCTGATAAGTATATTAGGGAATAGATGCCCTGCCATATTTTCTTGCAAATAGGGTGCTAGCATTGCAAAGGATCTTTCTCTCTGAGTTACATAGGTTTCAAAATTTTATAATTCTGCAGTACAGATAACACTGTGTAAAATTGGAAGGAAGTAGGTGCAAATAATTACTTATGTATAATTAGTTCATTTCCCCAATGTTTACCTACATTAAGGGCAACCCAAGGAGATAGAGAGGGTATGCAATTCTATGTCTCTTCATGAATTTAAGTGCCATTGTGTGTTAATTGGCTTAAAGCACCTAGGTTCATACTTTAGTTCCTCTCCCAAAGCTCACCATTTGGATTTGAGGGGTTGAATGCCGCCTGGAAAAGTAAAATATGCATATAATTAATATAAAGATATATTAATGACATCGTTTAATCATTTAGACTGGCATGATTTGATGGATATTTCTCTGTCTGTTGGTATATGATGATTCCCATAGACATATCTGTAGTTTGTGCAGGCAATCAAATACTCTGTCTAGTTATCAAGCATGTCGCTTTAGATAATGGGGCACATGTTGTTCTTTGCTTCAAAATGTTTTTTCATACCAAGAGGAACAAATTCCAGTACAGATATCCACACTGCATAATTGTGTGTTTGCAAAGTAGCAAATTAGTGAAGGTTGACTTAACCAATGCCCTCTTAACAGTTGTTACACAAATAATTAAGGTTGTTTTTGCCTTGGACTTGCAATACAAAAAAAAGAAGAAGAAGAAGAGGAAAATCATGTTTATACAGTATCAACTTGGGGTGTTGAGAAAGTATGCCACTTCCAGTAGATCAGAAACCTATAAATATCTTAAAGGTCAACAGTAAGAAATTCTTACTGCTGTCTGCTTCCTGTATAGCAAAAGCCATTCCTCTAGCATTCTGATACAGTAACTGAGTCACAAATGGGGATTTAACAAATATATTATTTAAACTACAGCCCAAGATTAGGATGGAAGAGATTGACAACAAATACCAGGAGCTACATTTCAGGCTATATTTCAGAGGAAGGAACTGGGAAAACCACCCCTGAAGATTCTTTGGCTAACAAAACCCTATGAAATTCACGGGGCCATCATAAATCAACAGGAGACTTAAAGGCACATATGTAAACACACACATATTGAAAATGAAAATCTTGAATTAGGTGGCCAGTTAAACTAGTGGTCCATTTTGCCCAGAACCTTGTATATCTGATAGTTCACATCTGACCATGCATCTTTGGAGGTCACAATTGCAATCAACTCATCTAATTCAACTGAGACTATAATTATGCAGAATACATCAGTTGAGGCACTTTATTAATAAGTAGTAATATCTTTTGAAAAGAGGGGAGTCCTTAATTGAGTTTGTGAGTGATACAAAATGAGGAGAGGCACCCAACACATTGGAAAATAGGAACAGAAGCTAAGTTTATTTGATTAACTAGAAAAATGAGTGGAATTTAATAGAATAAATTTCAACAACAACTGGGGACCAAGCCCAATATAAACAAGGTTACAAAGAACACAATTAAAAACTTATGCAGTAAAGTATATGTTCTAGATTTAGGACCAAAAATTAAAATGTATAGTTACAGGAATACTTTACAGTTCTACATATGGAAGGGAATTTCTACATATGGAAGGAGTTTGGGATTATTGTTAATGATAAATTGAACCTCACCCATCGGAGTGGGTCCCTTTCTTTCCCAACTTGAATTCCCCGTTGTCCCCGCATTTTCATTGCTCTGGTTGCTGTTTCCAGTACTAGTTTTGCTGGATTTTCTCATGACACCATTAATCGAAAATATACAAAGCTAAGTTTGCTGAATTTTCTCAGAGCTGGGCCTCATGGACCATCTATTCCATCCTTAGCAAAAAGAACCCCACCAGAAAAGTTAATGAAAGTTTATGAAAAGTTTATGAACTTTAGCTGGATAACTTGTTTCTCCTACTAATTTTTAGAGATAATGCCTGAATATGAAGGTTGCATGTTGTAACTATATGGAAGTTGCTCTTCCCCGTTTTTTCTACTTTGATATGGAAAACTCACTGGTGGCATAGCAGGTTAAACCACTGAGCTCCTGAACTTGCTGACCAAAAGATTGGTGGTTCGAATTTGGGGACTGGGGTGAGTTCCCGCTCTTAGGCCCAGTTTCTGCCAACGTAAAAAAGTAAAGGTAAAGGTTTCCCCATGACATTAATTCTAGTTGTGTCTGACTCTGGGGGGTAGTGCTCTTCTCCATTTCTAAGCTGAAGAGCCAGCATTGTCCGTAGACCCTTCCTATGTCCTGTGGCTGACATGACTGCGTGGAGTGCCATTACCTTCCTGCCACAGCGGTACCTATTGATCTACTCACATTTGCATGTTTTCAAACTGCTAGGTTGGGAAAATCGGGGGCTAACAGCGGGAGCTCACTCCACTCCCTGGATTTGAACTGCCAACCTTTCACTCAGCAAGTTCAGCAGCTCATCAGTTTAATCTGCTGTGCCATTAGGGGCTCCTAGCCACCTTGCAATTCGGGAAGGTAACGGCACTCCATGCAGTCATGCTGGCCAAATGACTTTGGAGGTGTCTATGGACAACGTCGGCTCTTTGGCTTAGAAATGGAGATGAGCACCACTCCCTAGTGTTGGACACAACTAGACTTTATGTCAGGGAAAACCTTTACCTTTACCTATGGAACATTTGCCGACATAACTGATACTGGAGAGAGTAGTGAAAGCGTATTTTAAAATACATAGATAACATGTATAAATACTGTCCATTTTGTATCAATAGTTTGTGATGAAAATGTCGTTAGCAGTCTGGATACTTGATTGAATTGTGTTAACAATCCAAAGGAGTAAAATATCCTGACATCCTTTATTAATGGCTGCTTATTCCATCAAACACAACATGATTCCAGTTTGATTTCTATTATTTATTATTTTGCTATTGACAGAAGGTATTTTTACTCAGCCAGGAATTAAAGCTTCGCACATGTACAGATTGTGGAGCATATGTCTACCTTGTGCTTGGCAGAGATAATCTGTCACCTGTGGTTCCTTCCTCCCCCCGTCCATTAAGATAAAATACAATGATTTAAATATATAAGGGAACGTATGCGAAAGTCATTTGGGCTGCAGTCCTGTACTACCCTATTTCTAAGTAAACTCTTTTGATGTCAGAAAAATTTATATCTCCATAGACATGTATATATTGTTGTGTTGTTGGTCAGTTTGTTCCATCTTAGTGGAACAAACTTGAGTAACAACACAAGTTAGAAGTTTTAAAATTGAGCTTGTGATTATTTTAATATTGTCGTTTTAAGAGTAGATCACCTAGTTTTATTGTAAGTGACATTGAGCATTCTTGAGCAGATGGCCAGTTAAACCATACTTGAAATAACTAAACCTTTGTACCTTCTAGTTGACTCTGACTTCTGGTGACCTAAGAAAAATCTATCATGGTGTTTCCTTGGCAATATTTATTCACAGCGGAAGGACATGTCATTGGCTTCCTCTGAGACTCAGAAAGTATGATTTGCTCAAGGTCACTCAAAGGGTTTCCAGGACTGAGCTAGGATTCAAACTCTTGATTTTTTTAAAAAAATGCAGGACAGTTCAAAAGCTAATTTGAATTAGAAGAGTTTGTTGTACATTTGAGTAAGTATATTATTTATTTATTTATTTACAGCTTTTATATTCTGCCCTTCTCACCCTGCAGGGGACTTAGGGCGAATTACAGTGTACACATATATGGCAAACATTCAATGCCATTTTTTGATATACAAACATATACAGACATAGACAGAGGCTATTTAACTTTTTTTTCTTCTGGCCACCAGGGGAGCTGTCGCTTTCATTGTCCATCTGCGACACTGATGAAGCACTTCCGCATTCCCACATGCTTCCCCGCTGGAATGCTTTGCTGGAGTCTTCTTTATGGCCTCATAAATCAGTTAATTTAACCTCCCCACACTTTAAGGTGGTACCTTATTTTCTTACTTGACAGATGCAACTGTCTTTCGGGTTGCAAAGATCGACAACAGGCTACACACAATTGGTTGGAAACCCACTCCAACCCGGGCTGGCTTCGAACTCATGACCTTTTTGGTTAGAGTGATCTTAATGCAACTGACAGCCAGCTGCGCCACAATCCCGGTGCTATATGATGCATATACTTTCTTTAAAGGACCAAGCTGTGGCACAGCTAGTTAGTAGCCAGCTGCATTAAATCACTACTGACTGAGAGGTCATGAGTTCAGCCCGGGTCAGAGTGAGCTCCTGACCATTAATAGTCTAGCTTGCTGTCAACCTATGCAGCCTGAAAGACTGTTGCATCTATCAAGTAGGAAATTTAGGTACCACTTTATGTGTGGAGGCTTATTTAACTAATTCACAACACCACAAAACCTTCCAGCAGTGTGTGAAAGAATGAGGAAGTACTCCATCAAGGACTCGGTGTTCAAAGTGGGCAATGAAGCAGTAGCTCCCCCTGTGGCCGGAATCGAGCATACCTTCATGAAGCTGGAAAAACTGGAATGTTAAATTGCCTCTGTGTCTGTCTGTATGTGTTATATGTCTCAATGGCATTGAATGTTTGCCATGTGCATTGTAATCCACCCTGAGTCCCCTGCAGAATGAGAAGGGAGGAATATAAATACTGTAAATAAATAAATAAAGTCAAAGTAGCTCTAATGCTTCCAAAATGTAGATTGTAATGGTTTAGAAATACATTTTTAAGAGGTCAAATCCACTTTGGTACTGCTTTTGAGTTATTGTGAAATGATTTGCTACAGGAGGAACTTAAAACATTCCCTGAAATGTAGGTCACATTTTTATGTTCCAAGATCTTCAATCAGAAATCAACAAAACATGAACAGTTCGAACTTTTTCTTTGGAAGTTTTTCATTAGCTCTTGGTGACACGATCTGTAATAATGGAAACCTATTTTTAAAAATCTTATCTCACTGTATGTATGTGTATTTAAGAGTATATTGATATGATACTTGTAAGTGCTGATGAGGCCTTTCCTTCTTTTATTTTTCTAGTGAGGATGAAATGGAAGAAACAAATGGAACTAACCCTATTGACATTGAGGTTGAACAAAACAAGGAGAGCAAAAAAGAGGTATTTTTCTAATAATGTTTTCACATATCAGTTCATAAAACATAAACCCAAAATGAAACAAAAACACTGCCGATGTGTTTCATGCTAGGTTTTAATTGCAATATCTCTAGCTGTTGCTTTGTCAGTACCATAACCATATTAGTATATTTAATATATTTTTCACATTTGAAAAACATGCCTTGAATAACCAAAACTGTTTATGCATCTCAGGTTCATTCAGAGTCAACGCATTGCTTGCTGTTTGTTGAACCATGCCACCTCCATGTATTCAATTTTGATCCCATTTTGAAGCTCTGTGGTTTTTTAGGCTAATAGCATTGGCTAACCTAGAAGCCTTTAGGAATTTGCATTTCATCAGGACTGGGATCTGAACGCCTTCTTTCTGTACTTGTTTGTTGCTTTACCTTGGTTGTTTATTCCACATAAGATACATTTTATATGCAATGTGTAAAAGGTCAGTGTGTATATTTGGGACCCTCTGCATTATTTAGCAAATAGATGTGGACTTCCAGTTGCTTTCAGTTTTTTAATAAAAATATCATTAATAGTCCATGCAGTTCTTACAGGGGTAAAACATTGGCTGCTAGACCCACCGAAGTTCTTCTTCTTTGCATTACATTGTCTCCACTTTATCATTAGCATTTTTTATTATTATTATTATTATTATTAAACTTTATTTGTACCCCGCTAGCATCTCCCGCAGGACTCGATGCGGCTTACAAAGGCTAAGGCCTCAACAAACAATACAACAATACAAACCTAGGCAAATTAAAAACAAAGCAATCTAAAACAACAAGCAATGAACAATCCACTAAGACACAATAAAACTGGGCCGGGCCAGAGTAAGGGTACAAGGGTTAAAAGTGCTGATGTGACAGGTGGGAATGAGGCTTATGGACAAGTGCA
Organism: Anolis sagrei; assembly: GCF_037176765.1. Lineage (NCBI taxonomy): Eukaryota > Metazoa > Chordata > Lepidosauria > Squamata > Anolidae > Anolis > Anolis sagrei. The sequence continues at coordinate 324,278,920 of NC_090021.1, forward strand.
GTGTGCAGTGTGCGGCAATCTTGGCTTTAATAAAGTGCTTGTGGGACTTGGTAATGGAGGTTTCCTATTCGGGAAAGGCACATTGGAACAGCCAGGTCTTCAAGTTCTTTCTGAAGGCTGCCAATGTAGGGGCCTGTCTAAGATCTTTGGGGAGGGTGTTCCAGAGTCGGGGGGCCACCACAGAAAAGGCCCTGTCTCGTGTCCCCACCAAACGCGCTTGCGACGCAGGTGGGATCACGAGCAGGGCCTCTCCAGATGAACGAAGAGAGCATGTGGGTTCGTAGACGGAGATGCGATCATGCAGGTAGGCTGGTCCCAAACCATTCAGGGCTTTGTAGGTAAGCACCTGCACCTTAAATTGGGCTCGGTGTATAAACAGCAGCCAGTGGAGCTCCCTGAACAGGAGGGTTGACCTCTCTCTGTAGGGAGCGCCAGTCAACATCCTGGCTGCTGCTCATTGAACCAATTGGAATTTCCGAGCCGTATGGGAAGGGGGATACATTTTGATGGACACAGAAAATGGAAGAGTAGAATCCGTTTTGAAAGTAAATTTCTCATCATTTAGAATAATAGAACCATAGGATTGTAAGAGACCCCCAAGGAACATTCAGTCCAACCCTGTTCTGCAATGCAGGAAAATACAATCAATGTACCCTTGACATATGGCCATCCAATTACTGTTTAAAAGCTTCCTAAAGAAAAAGACTCTGTCACATACTCTAAAAAAGAGCTTTCCACACTATGGTTGTTGTAGGCTTTTCGGGCTATTTTGGCCATGTTCTAGAGGCATTCTCTCCTGACGTTTTGCCTGCATCTATGGCAAGCATCCTCAGAGGTTGCCATAGATGCAGGCGAAACGTCAGGAGAGAATGCCTCTAGAATATGGCCATATAGCTCGAAAAACCTACAACAACCCAGTGATTCCAGCCATGAAAGCCTTCGACAATACATTTCCACACTATGTTGCAACATGTTAGTATGGTGACTACAGTGTATAGGCGTGTCACATGAACATAATGAGAAACCTCAGAGTCTATGTGATATCAGCAATAAATCATATATTAAAAAAATAATGCAAGGTTTTACTGAGATAAGTTTTGTTGCCATACATTTTGTTAGTACAATTTGTATGTGTGTCCATATATCTTTTAAAGAGTTGGCTTTATCTCTGGTTTGCTAGTAAAATGAATCACTATGTTGCAAAATGATGCATGGTTCAAAAGTGTGTCACTGACATGAAATTTTTGGAAAGTTTGGCTCTGAGGTCTTCTCTCCACTGCATTCAAAGGCATGGCTGGCATGGGAACACAGAAGATGGTCTTCTCTGTGGCAACTCCCACACTTTGAAACTTCCTCTCAGGGGAAGGTAAAATAGCTTCCAGCAGCAGGTTAGGACCTTTTGTTTCTGGAAAGCTTTTGGAAATCGATTTTGACCAAAAAATCATTGTTGTATTACTTTTACTTTATTATTATTTATTTACTTTGCTTATATACCGCTGTATCTCAAGCCCGAAGGCGACTCACGGCGGTTCACAAACAGTAAAAACAGTAGAAACAGCAGTGATTCCATACAACATATAACAATTGACTTAACACATTATCCATAAATTACCAATAAGCAATTACAATGCACAATTATTACAAAAAACAACCGTACCCAATCTTCTCATCATCCAAGCGTAGTCCAGGTTCGTCGTCCATTGTTCCATTCCTATGTTCCATTACCAGATTGCACTAAATTACTCAAACGCCTGCACAAACATCCAGGTCTTCACCTTTTTGCGGAATACCATTAGAGATGGTGCTAGTCTAATGTCCGTAGGAAGGGCGTTCCACAGCCGAGGAGCCACCACCGAGAAGGCCCTATCTCTCGTCCCCGCCAGCCGAGCTTGAGAAGCAGGCGGGATCGAGAGCAGGGTCTCCCCGGAAGATCTCAAACTCCTGGTGGGTTCATAGGCAGAGATGCGGTCAGATTGGTAGCTTGGGCCGGAATCGTTTAGGGCTCTTGCTATTTCATACTATTATTTTGTGTGTGTTTTGACTACACTTGACCCTTCACATGTGTGGGTTTGACTTTTGCAGATTTAATTATCTGCGGATTTGATTAATATGTTTTTTCTTGGAATTTCTAGGTCTCCCAGCACAATTCTGTGGTTCACTTCCACCAGAAGTCATGCTGGAGGACTTAGAGCAGTGGTTCCCAACCTTTTTTTGACCAGGGACCACTCTCCAACATTAGTACCAATAGGGTTACAAATCTGTTTTTGGTCAACTTTAGATTCCGGTTAGTTATTTGGGGTGCTGATTCAGCAAATTGCATTGGATAGACCACATCAGCTCTAGTTTCTGATACAGAACATATGCTATCCGGTAATCACCATCTGCTTGCCCACAGAAAACCATATTTAATAATTTAGAGCTGATATGGTAATAGTAATCTTTCATAATCTTTTGTGGGTAGTCAGTCTCTCCCCTCCCGACATTCCCATTGCCTCAGCACTATAAGGGGGTTTCACCAGACCAGTTGCTCTCGTTGGCACGTGGTTTCGAGGCAGTGGTTTCATAATGGTGGGGCCGAGAACCATATTTCATTCTTGCGGACCACTGGTGGTCCACAGACCACAGGTTGGGAACCACTGATTTAGAGATTCCTAGAAAGAGCACTTCTCTAGACATTTGTGGGTCTTCCAATGGGATTCTGTCATGAACTGCAAGTAGAGATTGACTAGAGAGTTGTTCTGGGGGGCCTAGAAATTCCTGGAAAGGTGTTATTTCAAGTTAAAAGATAGTTTTAATCTGTGGGTTTTCCACCTTTCCAGCTAACTGTATATAGTTTTTATTGTATTCTGGGAGGAAGACAGAACATGAAGTGCTGGATAGATGGATCACTGGGTTGGGAGAGAGAGAAATTTTAATTTAATAATATACAAATATTGTGTTGCATCTAGATCCTAGGACACACAAAAGTGTTATTATCAAAATATTTGTATTTGGCTCATAGCCAGTTCAACGGAAATTGTGAGCTGGTGTTATGAATGCGCTGCTATGTTTACTGATCCTGCAGACAGCTCTTCAGCTTGTGATAAATCAGAACAGACCTGCTCTGAGTGACACTGTTAAAGGAAAACTGAGCTGGCCTCTCTATGTAAGTGAGCCTGACACCTCTGTGTCTGGTGCAGCTTTGTTTGCACACTCAGGATTCATGCTGACAGATCGGAGATTCGTATGAATGCATTCAGTCCTCCCTGGAGCCACAGCTGCAGATCTGGAGAGATGGAGCGAACTGAATGCTGCCCTTCAGGCATGTATTGTGCCCTGCCAGGCATTTGACAACTGTGCTAAGGCCTGCAAAACCAAGCCCCTCTGAGTCTTTCTATTAATGGATGGCAAACTGTTTTCAATCCAGTGGGTTGCAAAGGATAAGAAGGGTTGTAGTTATGGAGCCATTTTGCCAGATAATGTTCAAGATTATAAATGATCCCTTTCTCAGTGCAGCCCTGCTTCTAGACTGCTTATCAGAATTTTGGACTTCCTACACTGGACATATTGCAGACAGAGCTTCTTAAACAAACCCTTTCTTCTGAGAAATTTTGTGACCCTAGGATTTTTTGTGTGTGTTTATGTCAGGAGCAACTTGAGAAACTGCAAGTCACTTCTGGTGTGAGAGAATTGGCTGTCTGCAAGGACATTGTTTGATGTTTTACCATCCATGTGGGAGAGTTCTCTCATGTTCCCGCATGGAGAGCTGGAGCTGATAGAGGGAGCTCATCCACGCTCGCCTCAGATTCGAACCTGTGACCTGTCAGTCTTCAGTCCTGCCGGCAAAAGGGTTTAACCCATTGTGCCACCGGGGGCTCAATGTGACCCCAGGTATAAAGGTATATAAAATAGGTATAAAATCAAACATTTACTGATAATAAATCAGCATTTACAAGGCTTGCTAAACAAGCTAGTTTTCCTTTTTATGAAGTACAGCTGAAACATCATCTGCAGAGTCCACTGTAAACACTGCACATTGTTGAAACTGGGTAGCTTTTGAAAATCTTTTGCTCTTGCAAAATTTTCATGACCCCAACATCGACTTAAGGGGTAGGGACCTTTAGTTTCAGAAGCAGTGTTGTAGATTATGACCATGGTATTTATTTTTATTTATTTTATTTGTCGTGTCAGGGCAACCAGTCAATTATATTACATTTCTAACAGAACAAAGCAAACAAACAAACAAACAGACAAAATACAAAATTTGTGGCTTGGTAGTTGATTAAATGTCCTTTGACCAGTATCTGATCACTTGGAGTGCTTCTGGTGTTGCTTCAAGAAGGTCCTCCATGGTGCATGTGGCAGGGCTCAGGTTGCATTGCAGCAGGTGGTCAGTGGTTTGCTCCTCTCCGCATTCGCATGTCGAGGATTCCACTTTGTAGCCCATTTCTGAAGGTTGGCTCTGCATCTTGTGGTGCCAGAGCGCAGTCTGTTCAGCGCCTTCCAAGTTGCCCAGTCCTCTGTGTGCCAGTCCTCTGTGTGTCTCATTTGGTATCAGCCATTGGTTGAGGTTCTGGGTTTGAGCCTGCCACTTTTGGACTCTCGCTTGCTGAGGTGTTCCAGCGAGTGTCTCTGTAGATCTTAGTGATCATGGTGATGATATATATTATATATAATGCTGCCCCATTATAATGCTGTAAATTCTTCTGACGTTGGCTAATCATTCCTATCTCAGCCTAAACTACCTCACAGTTTTGATTTTTGGATAAAATGGGGAACGTCATGTAGGGTTCTTTTGATTTATTTGAAGAGAGCTATACTATCATTGTCCTGAATAAATTGATAAGATGACCTTTGTTTTTGATAGACTCCTGATTAATGCTGAAATCTGGAAGCAACTCCCCTGTGTCCTTAGCTTGTTCTTTTTTTTTTACATATTCCTTTCATAATTGCATACAATTAATTTCTTCAGTGGCAGGTGGATACATTTATCTGATACACCTAACGAGGCACCTCTGGAAGTAGCTTCCACTTTGGGAATGTACTGTGACACTGAGTGGTAATTAAAAACAGATTTAATCGAGATCAAATTCAGTTAAACTCTCTAGCTGCCAAATTCTTAGTTTAGGGCATTTAGGTGGCATCTCTGTCCCCGTATCTACTCTGGGAGCAATATTACAGGGACCAATAGCATTATTCACATTATCCAAGGAATGTTACCTTGTTCTTCCTCCGGTGCCATATATATCATCCTATGCTAGCAATGCCTTTCTGTATTGGACAAACAGGATAGTACCTATGAAAGAGGATAAATAAACACAAATCTGATATTAGAAATTGCAACCCCCCCCCCCCCCAAAAAAATCAGTTATGGAACATTTCAGCCTTTCTAGTAAGGATTTACAGGTTGCAGATCTTGAACAAGGAAATTAGAAAGACTAGAAAGAGAAACAGGTGAACTGAATTATATTCATAAATTCCAATGCGTTTGCAGAGGTATGAACAAAGACAGTGGCTTCAAGGCTCATTGCATATATATTCATCCAAGAATCCTTGCTATTGGACATATAACAAAAATTATCCTCTAACGGTATTAAACCCAGGGAACCTGACTTTTCATGAGCAGAATTATTGCTTTCCCACATTAATACTAAGTGATCACAGTGAAGATCTGTAAGAATTGTATTGCCTTGCCCAGCAAGGGGCATGATTCACATCCTGCTGCATCCTGTTACGTTCCATCCATCTCCCATAATGATGTAAATATCCATTATATCTAAGTCTTTGATATCACTCTATAGTGTATCTGAACACGTTTATATCCATGAAAGCTAAAATAAAAACTAGTATCGCAATGGAATAGCATGACTATTGTTTTGAAAACTACAGCAGGTGTGTTTTGCAGTGTTATGGTGACGACAGCTTATTTGACCCTAAACAATCCCTCTATTCATTACAGAATGTTGTGTTAGCTTCTTCTTTTCCCTTTTTTACAAGATTAGTCTTTATAATCCAGATTTTTAAAAAGACTTCCTGTGGTGTAAGGGATTCTAGATTTGTTTTAAACAGGGCTTGCAATCCCAAAGATTCCCCATCATTTGGGTGCCTCCATACTGTAGAATTAAAGCAGTTTTACACCACTTCAACTGCACTAGCTCAGTGCTAAGGATAACAATTTACGAGATTGTTATCCCTCCATGTCAGTGAGTACTGGTGCCTCACCAAACTACAAATCCCAGGATGCCATAGCAGTTAAAGTGGTGTCAAACTACATTTATTCTACAGTTTACAATCCTTGCTTAAACCCCCAGAGAACTTCTGCCAGTTAGAATAGACAAGACTGAGTTGGCTGGATAAGTGTTTCTGATCAGAGAGTGCAAAAGTTATTAATTTTTTGGCCCACAGCCTCAGAATTCCCTGGCCACTCTAGCCTGTGGCTCAGACAAGTAATATTTTCAAGTTCTGACCCAGAGCTCATTTTTGCAGAAAGCTGGGGGAAAACACGTTACGTGTTTTGTCAGACCAGTGCTGTGAATTCATGATACAAGAAACTACACTCCATTATCATCATATTTATTTGGGCTAATTTTCTGGCACTGCCAAAGCAATGGAAGTGCCTCGGCTGGCTGGATCTTTTAGAATAGGTGGGCAATTAGCTGAAGTCCTGAAACCCCTTTGACAGCCTTTGCCGATGACAAATGTCGGCTGTGGTTCTGCCTGGTCCCCCAAAGCCTTTGATTGCCATGCTGCCAAGAACTGTGGATGTAGCCGTGCATGGTGAAAGTCAAAGTTAATTTGTATCTGCTGCGCTTTCCAAAAAGAAACAGATGGTTGCAATGTTTGAGTTCAGGTCTCCTTTGCAGCCGAAGCAGCGTGTGTTGGATCACACAACCCCATGTTTTTCACACTCTGATAGAACTCATCTATGCCATTGATTTACCTCTACCCACCTCAGCTTCTCAAAAAGTCCCCAAGGTGTATGTGGTCATTATTTGTGTACAAGGGACAGGCAGCCCTGGATGCACTGGTTTGTGTGTGGACTTGTATGTCTGCCTGCTTGTGTGCGTTTGTACTGAATAAACAGAATGGAAACCAGTTGTTTGGCAGCAGGCTTGCATCTGAGTAGCTAGGTCCTTGCCAAGTACTTGTAGCATCATCTAGAGAGAGGTATGACTTGAAATTTGTAAAACAGCAGGAGGGAAGGACCTCCAACCTTCCACAGTGAGTTTCTGGATGTGATAGGATTAGTTGCAAGGAGGAAGCAAGAGATAAGTTAAGTATGTATTGTCGAAGGCTTTCATGGCTGGAATCACTGGGTTGTTGTAGGATTTTCAGGTTGCAAAAACCTACAACAAATTAAGTATGTTTCTCCCACTGACTGCTCTTCTATTTCAGATATCCTATATTTGTCCAGGCCCCCTTTCACAATTTGAGGACTTTGGACTTCGATACCACTTTAAGTAACATGATTGCATTCTGTGTAATCATGGCATTTGCACTTTGGTGAGAAACCAGAGCACTCAAGAAGGGAATTACAACTAAATATATTGTGAAACTACAGCCCTCATATTTCCATTGGCAGTTTACACTGTATAGTTATAGCACTGTTCTACCAGTTTAAGTACCATGTCTATATACTTTGGAATCATGGGTTTGGTGATGCAGCAGAGCATAAAATGACAAGTCTCATATTTCGATTGGATTCAACCATGGCAGTTCTCACATAATAATAATAATAATAATAATAATAATAATAATTTATTTGTACCCTACCACCATCTCCACAAAGGGACTCGGGGCAGCTAACAAAGCACTCAACATATCATCAAAAGAATACACAATTTGGCTAGATACAAACAATGGGAAACATCAATCAATAAAATTAAAAAAATTAAAAATTCTAATACACAGTCGTACTTGCGGGTCATTGAGTTTCTTCAAACATGAACTAAAGTGCAGAATAACAATGGTCAGCATCTCACATGATTATAGTACACTACTCCAGGTCAAAGGCCTGTGTAAATAGCCTTGTTTTTAATCTTGTGCGGAAGGTTTGGAGATTTGGGGATAATCTAATCTCTCTAGGGAGGGAATTCCAGAGCCGAGGAACCACCACCAAGAAGGCCCTCTATCTCATACCCACCACCAAGAAGGCCCTCTATCTCGTCGCCACCAACCACACTTGTGGCGGTAGTGGGACTGAGAGAAGGGACTCCCCAGCAGATCTCTAGGCTCTCACTGGTTCATAGAAGGAGATGCGGTCTCGAAGATAGGTTGAACCAAAAGCACTGTAGGGCTTTGTAGGTATGAATCTGCATTTTCTAGTTATTACAGCAATGTTATACCAGTTTAACTACCATGCCTGAAACCTGCAGAATCATGGGATTTGTAGTTGGTGAGGCACTAGATCATGAAATGCAAAGTCTCTTATTTCCATTGGATGCATTTGCTAGTTATTACAGCAGTGTTATACCAGTTTAACTACCATGCCTGAAACCTGCAGAATCATGGGATTTGTAGTTTGGTGAGGCACTAGATCATGAAATGCAAAGTCTTTTATTTCCATTGGATGGAACCATAGCCATTCACGCTGTTCAAATATAGTGCTTTGATACTAGACTAACATGACTTTGAAAAGAAATAGAAGTCTTCTAGGTATGAATGGTTTTCACTGTCTCGTTTTCTGCAGTGCTGAAAATGAGAAGGCTGAAGGAAAGTGTCATTTGATTGGCAGGATTCTTATTTGTGGGACAATGCTCTCCTTTTGCTGCTCTCTCGTTGCTAAATTTTTGACCCAGGGCTTTATTTTGACCACTTCTTCTTTAAATTTGTATCTCCATCACTTCTTGAGCAATAAGGACATTTTCACATTGGAGTATGGTTGAACATCCCTTATCTGGAATTTAAAAATCCAGAATACTCCAAAAGCCAAAATGGTCCATATGGATGGCTGACGTAGTGACATACTTGCATTTTGATGTTTCAAGGTATGCAGACATTTCATGACCAAAGGTATTACAAATATTATATTAAATTACCTTCAGGCTATGTATAAAGGTGTACATTAAAGATAGATAAAGGTTCGAGGTGGCAACCAGAGCTGCCAGTGCAGAGTTAATCTCTCTGCATATCTGTAGTTGTTCAGATGATGCAAACCAAAATTATCCTGTGAGATTAATCTGTATGGGGATATACAGAACAATTTGCCCCTTTCCCGTCATCTTTTTTCTAGAAGTGACATGGTCATGTTTCTTTCTTTCTTTCTCTCCCTCTCCCTCTATTTTAATTAAAAATTTGATTAACTCAGACTTCACCACTTTATCATTTTGTTAAATGGTATTAAAAATTAATATGATGATAGGAACAATTTTTAAGGATTACACGTACCATGCGAACCAGTGTGGGGCAGTGGTTTGAACAGTGGACTGTGACGCTGGAGACCAGGGTTCAAATCTGCACTGGATGGCTTTGGGAAGCTACATTCTCTGCATCTGCACTCTTTAATTTAATACCTTCTGGATTTCACACTTCTCTAAATTTTGCAGTGCAATCCATAGTTTGTTTGTTTGTTTTTTTGTCGTGTCAGGAGCAAGTTGCTTCTGGTGTGAGAGAATTGGCCGTCTACAACGACGTTGCTCAGGGGACGCCTGGATGATTTTGATGTTTTTATCATCCTTGTGGGAGGCTTTTCTCATGTCCTCGCATGAGGAGCTGGAGCTGATAGAGGGAGCTCATCCGCCTCTCCCCGGATTCAAACCTGCGACCTGTCAGTCTTCAGTCCTACCAGCACAGGGGTTTAACCCACTGCGCCACTGGGGGCTCCGCAATCCATAGTGTATCATAGTGTATCAAGTGTATCATAGTGGATATTAAAACATGATTTTTTAAATAGTTATAATGTTTAGAGATTTATATTTTCATAGAATCATAGAGTTGGAAGAGACCACAAGGGCTCCCCATTGGACAGAAACTCACAATCAAAGCACCTCTAACAGATGGCCAGCAAGCTTTTGCTTGAAAACTTCCAGAGAAGGAGACTGCACCACACTCCAAGGCAGCAGCATATTCCACTGCTGAACAGCTTTTATTATCAGGAAGTTCTTCCTAATGTTTAGGCGGATCTTTCCCCCTGCAATTTGAACCCATTGTTTTGTCTTCTAGTCTACAGAGCAGCAATAAAACAAGCTTGCCCCCTTCTCAATTTGTGACATCCTTTCCAAAATTGTATAAGAATACTTCATTTGACCAATGATAGTAAAAGTAAAGGTAAGGGTTCCCCTTGACATCAAGACTAGTCGTGTCTGATTCTGGGCAGTGGTGCTCATCTCCATTTCTAAGCTGAAAAGCTGGTGTTGTCCTTGGACACCTCCTAGGTCATGTGGCAGACATGACTGTACGAAGCACCATTTCCTTCCCGTCAAAGCGGTACCTACTCACATTTGCATGTTTTTTAACTGCTAGGTTGGCAGAAGCTGGGGCTAACAATGGAAGGTCACACCATTCATGGATTTGAACCGCCAACCTTCTGATCAGCACGTTCTTCGGCTTAGCGATTTAACCTACGGAGCCACTACAACACATGATTGCCATGTTTCAATAGTTGAAAGGATATCGTATTGAAGATGGAGCCAGCTTGTGTTCTGATTCTCCATAGACTAGGACAGAGAGCAATGAATTCAAACTGTTGGAAAAGAGATTCCATCTAAAGATTAGGAAAACCTTGCTGATAGTCAGAATTGTTTGAGGGAGTGTGGTGACATCTCCTCCTGAGGCTTTTAAAAAGAGGCTGGATGGCCATCTGTCCAGACTGCTTTCATTGTATATGACAGAATGGGGTTGGATTGGATGGCCCTTGTTGTGTCTTCTACACATTTTCCATTGCAGGAATATTTCCCGGTTTCCACAATTGTTGGCTTGAGATTACTAGCCAGCTATTGAATATGGTAGCCGCCTTCGCCCAGTTAAAGGGATGTGTATGCTGGGGGCGGTGAGGTTTTTTATTTCATTTATCCTGGCATATGGAAAAGCCAAAAGATATCTGATGTCTGTCTCATCGCTCAGAAAACACACCTGCTTTTTACTTGCTCCAAACCAGGTGCCAATTTGCAATGATAAGGGCTGATTAAAGACAATTAAGTTAGAAATTTTCTAATGGAAAAGGCAACTTGATTAAATTTATTTTAACGTGATTGACTTAACTGGACTTTCAGCATGAATTTAATTTCAGAATTAAGCTATTAATTAATTAAATGTGAGGATATGTCAAAGAATGAACAAATTTTGCATTTGCCAGCTGGTTTTTAAAATAAGTGCAGATGGCTATAGGCACCTTTTTGTTTATTTTTCTCCCAGAGTAGAAGATACAAATTAATTCCCAAGCTAAGAGATTTTAAAAGAACTACTAGTAAAGGTAACAGAAGAGGATCTGACTTCTTTGTATCTAAGTCAGGCATGGGCAAACTTTGGCCCTCCAAGTGTTTTGGACTTCAACTCCCACAATTCCTAACAGCCTACCGGCTGTTAGGAATTATGGGAGTTGAAGTCCAAAACACCTGGAGGCCCATAGTTTGCCCATGCCTGATCTAAGTTGTCTTTTATTGTTTTATACCAGAGATGTAAAATTACCTTCATGCTATGTGTATCAGGTGTATATGAAATATAAATGGAATTCATGTTCATATAAACAAATACAGGTATTCCTAAACAAAATAGAAAATCCCAAAACATTTCTGGCCCAATGTATTTTGGATAAAGGGGTATTAAACCTATGTTTTCCTTTAGAACGCTTAAGAAAACATCTCTGATGCGGTGTTTGCATATTAATCCTGCCTAAAAATAATGCAAAGAATGACTTCTCTGTAAGAATAAGTATAGTATCAGATCATTGGTTTCATTTTCTCAGTTCTTTCTATGAGAACTGTGTCTGCTTGTCACTATGGAGTGATTGATCATTACTTCTTTTTTGACTGGATTTTGGTTTTTTGCTTTTCCTCATAGACTGCTAAAACCAAAGAGATTTCTTAAAATTCAGGGGCCCTTTACTCTTCAAAGGGAGCTGTGGTGGCGCAGCGGTTTAAACCACTAAGCTGTAGAATTTGTTACCATAATGTCAGTGGTTTGAATCCAAGGATGGGGTAAGCCCCGGTTGTTAGCCCCAACTTCTGCCAAACTAGCAGTTCAAAAACATGCAAATGTGAGTAGGTCAATAGGTACCACTTTAACAGGAGCGTAATGTTGCTTCATGCAGTCATGCCACATGACCTAGGAGGTGTCTACGGACAACGCTGGTGAAATGGAGATGAGCACCACCCTCAAGAGTCGGCCTTGAATAAACTTAAGGTGAAGGGGAAACCTTTACCTTTCTCTTCAAAGACCTTCTGAATCTATTTGTAACAAAAATAAAATTTATTGTTGAAGGCTCTCATGGGCAGAATAACTGGGTTGTTGTGAGTTTTCTGGGCTGTAGGCTATGTTCCCGAAACATTATCTCCTGACGTTTCGCCTGCATCTATGGCAAGCATCCTCAGAGGTTGTGACCTATAGATGCCTGCCATAGATGCAGATGAAATGTCAGGAGAGAATGCTTCGGGAACAAGGCCATACAGCTCGGAAAACTCACAACAACCCCAAATTAAAATGTAACTGCATTAGCTCTTTTAAACAAACTTTCTATATTTGTCAGTCGGAGAGATATTGTGTCCTGCTTTGTGCATAAATAAAGTTTAAAAAAAGATAGAATAAATAAAATTAGTTACCAGAGGCAACCATTTTTCCTAGCAAGGAAGAGGAGATGGTCATCTTTGGTGTATTAGAGGATTTATGATGAGTTTCTTTAGTTTAAGATGGAAATACAAATTGTGTCCTTCAAAAAGGAAGCAGAATATAGCGTATGTGTGAATGTTTATGATCCGTTCACATTATGCTCTGTGTCCTTGGTGCCATTAATAAGAAGCCAGAAGAGAAATACCACTTTAAAAAATGAGAAATAATAAATCCACACTGAAACTTGTCAGCAAATCCAGGTGTTCCTTTTTGAGAAGCAGGAAACGATATCCCAGATTCATATTCTGAGATAGTACAGTTCTCGTTCCGAAATGATTCAGTTCTTGTTGTGTGCCATTCTCTGTCCTGAAGAGACCTTGTTTTTGGAATGATTTTCATAGCAATGCAAAAAATCTTTATCATTGTGTTTGGCGGTACTGTGTTATAAAAATGAATGAGCTTTAAGGATTAGTCTGCAATCATCTGACCCCTCATGTTTTGTCTTAAATTAGTTTCTGCTTCTTCCCCTCTGGCTGACACACAGGAAATTGCATCTCAGACTTAAACTTTACTCTTCTATTCTTTCTCACTCAACCACCCACGTTCTCCATGAGCGAGGTCTTCCTTTTATTCTTGGTACAGAATTAAACTGAAATGCTGGTGCCAGTCCCCAGAAAGAGCATCTTTACAAACAGTTACCTTTGAAAGACATGTTTTGAAAGAATATATTTAGGCAATTGGCTGGTGCTTGTTTCAAGGGGGTATTGGGATTCTTTTTCACAACCGGTGAAGAGCGATGGTAATCTTTAAATTGCACTTCTCAGATATTTTGAACTTTGGCCATCTTTCTGATATATTAATTAATTTGGCCTACATCCAGTTGTAAACAATCTTGGATCATGTGCTGGGAGAAATATCAAATAGATAGATAGTCCTAGTGAGAGTAGACATATTGAATCAACGTGAACTCAATATGTCAGGACTTCTGCTGGTTCAGTGGACACATTTATTTAGGCTGAAGGAAGTATGGCTCCCAAACTGTTTTTGCAAGCGCTCCAAATTCTTCTGATCTCCCATTTAATAAATTTAAAAATGACGTGAATTTTAGGTAATGTTCACATTTTTTTCGTGTCAGAAGCGACTTGAGAAACTGCAAGTTGATTCTGGTGTGAGAGAATTGGCCATCTGCAAGGATGTTGCCCAGGGGATGCCCAGATGTGTTACCATCTTATGGGAGGCTTCTGTCATGTCCCCACATGGGAAGCTGGAGCTGACAGACAGGAGCTCATCCCATCTTGCGGAGGTGAACCGCTGACCTGGTACAAGGATTTCACCCATTGAGCCACTATGAAAACTGCTATATAAACTTCCCTTCCCCCATTCTAAAACTTGTTAATTTGGACTGGAATTGGTGCAGAATGGCATCTGGAAGTAATACAATATCACTTTCAGCATATGACAAAAGTTTTGCGATCTTTGGAAACAAGCTTCCTCAGTAAATTCTCTTCTGAGAAAGGCGCAGATGGCCAATGTCTTCTGTCTTGTCTCTGTCTTTCCATCATCAGGCAGAGACTTATTAGAACAGGCCTCCAGTCTTTAACTGGTTTGGGAAGAGGGATGTGCAAAATGGGTGTGTTATTTCTTAGTAAGTGCCAGTAATATGTGTTTCCTAGCAGTAAAAAGCTGAACATCCCAGTGTTTTATCTGTTGCTGTGGTGTACGTTTGTTTCCTTTTACTTGTTTTTGCTTTTGTATTTTGGACTTAAAAGATGGGTATTAGGGGCTACTTTGAGAAAAGTCACTATATAAATATTTTACATAAGCAAATAAATGAAATCACACCTTTACCTACTGATCCAAGTAGGTAATGGTGGAGCAGGGTTGCTCAGCCATGAAAATCAACTGAGTATATTTGACCAAGTTACACTCTCACATCCTCAGAGGAAGGCAAAGGCAATTCCCTTCTGAAAATACCTTGCCAATTAGACCCTGTGATAGAATTGCCTTAAGATTTCTGTATGTCAGAGGTTACCCAAAGGCACACAATGAAGTAAGAAGGAAGATCCACTTTATCCCAACTCACAAGTTGACATTGGCCCCTTCTACACTGCTATATAATCCAGATTGTCAAATCAGATAATCTGCATTATCTGCTTTGATCTGGATTATATGAGTCTACGTTGCTATAAAATCTAGTAGAATGTAAATAATTTGAATTTTATATTGCAGTGTAGGAGGGGCTTGGGAAGTCTCTGGCAATTATAATTTAAAGAGTAACTTTGACATACCCCATTTTAGGGGTTGCCCCAACTGAGAAGCAATGCCGGTGCCAGTTCTATGATTCCCAAATAGCAAGCATGTTTTCTTCATACAGCTTTGATTGCATCCTTATTCACAGGCTAGCTCATATATTTAGAGCTAATAGTGAGATTACATGGTGGAGTTAACATTTGGTAAAATTAAGTGCCTGTTAGTAGATCCAACACTACAGTTAAAGTTTACGCAGTGATAACAAGCTTTTTGCAAGTTGCATCCATTCAAGCATATTACAGTGGACATGTGTTTAGGTCTAACAACTAGGGAGCACTTGTATATATGGATAGTCTGAAATGAAATGGACTCCAGGCTTATGTATGTTAGGTTTCTACTCCTCAGGTGCCTCCAGTGGAACCGATTCCTCAGGTAAAGAAGGAGAAGCACAGTAGCCAGGCCGCGAAGAACCGAGCCAAGAGGAAACCTCCCAAAGGAATGTTCCTTTCCCAAGAAGACGTGGAAGCTGTCTCCGCCAACGCAACCGCCGCTACCACCTTGCTGCGGCAACTAGATATGGAATTGGTCTCCATCAAACGACAGGTATGCTCGTTTCCCCTGCAACAGTAATGAGGCTTATTTTTAATCCTCCAATACATATATTAAAAAGGAGCTGCCATCAGTCTCAATTTTGTGGTTCCCTGGGGGATTTATAGCCTGGACGAGATGCTTTGCATTGGGATGAGGCTTGATTAACAAGCTGTCAGCTGAGCAGCATGTCTTCAAATGGAATCATTTCTGCTTGGTTTTCTATTTACAGTGCAGCAAGGTGGTTGGCCAGCTTTCCGTCTCTTCCGTAAGACTCAACTACCTGTACAAACATTTTAAAATCACAGTTTCTATGCTACTTCAGGTTGATTTTTTTTTATTTTGGAGAGCCTTCATATCAGACAGACATTTTCTTTTGTTACTTGATTTCCCCATTTGCTGAGGGTGTAACATATTGCTCTCTCTCTCTCTCTCTCTCTCTCTCTCTCTATATATATATATATATATATATATATATATAAATATAAATATAAATATATATATAAAACTTATATAGTAATACGTTACACCCTCAGCACCAGAATATATGAGACACTCCATTCTTCTTCCATATCACTCCAGTGCAGCAAAGGATACAATTCTTCTCCCAGTAATACATTTGCAATCAATTTAACATGTAACATCATCTGTCTTAAAACTACTGCCTCCATATCTATATCTACTGAGATGAGAAGAGGATCATTTTTGTGTGGTCTCCAAGTAGGAACCAAATGAGAACAATAGACCCTACATCAACTTTGGAAAGCCCCATAGCCATACAATCTCCTCCCAGAGTAACTGTTTAGCATGATTATTGTATTCATAAGAGTAAGTGTGGTGTAATGATTTGACTATTAGGTGGCACTTGGGGAGGCCCACGTTCAAATCCTTTCTCTGTCATGGGCCCAGCTTTAGCACAGCTGGTTAATCACCAGCAGCAATAGATCACACAAATCAGAAGGTTGGCAGTTCGAAGCCCAGGTTGGGGTGACCACCCAACCTTCAGTCCACCTTACTGTCCACCTAAGCAGTTCAAAAACAGCCATGAGCTGTGAATAGAGAAATTAAGTATTGCTTAAGCGGGGGGGGGGGGGGGGGTGTATTTTAAGGCACTATAAAAAAAACCCAGAAAATGCCGATGATCAAAGGAAGGAAGTCTGTGATCAAGCGCTCTTTGTTATAGAGGATGGAGCGACAGCACTCCCTGTGGCTGGAATTGATCACAACCTTTAGGACTCCGAAGTAGGGAAAAATGCCGACATATACCTCTATCTGTTGTTCAACAGCATTGAATGTTTGCTGTGTATGTGTTCTGTGATCTGCCCTGAGTCCCCTTCGGGGTGAGAAGCGTGGAATATAGAGGCTGTAAATAAATAAAAATAAATAAATAAACCCACCGGTGACCTTGGGGAAGTTACATTCTCTCATCCTCAGGGAAGGCCAGGGCAAACTCTCTCTGAACAAATCTTGCCCAGTGAACCTCATGATAGGTTTACCTTAGTGTCACCACAAGCTGGAAGTGACTTGAAGACACATTAAACCACAACACTGTATTCAGAACCCAATCATAATTCCAAATCCTAACATTTGATTTATGCGGTCAATCTATTGCTGTAGGTATTTGTTGTTGCCAAGGGAGATGTTACCTCTCAGACATTTTCTGCGGTGATTTTATTGGGGCAAGAGGGAGAATGTCAGTTATTTCTGTGTCAGTCGTAACAAAAGCGGTAATGTGATGCTTCTGCATATTGATGGGTTGTGCAGTTTAAAGTGATCATTACTGGTTATTTTGGAATGGAGGAAGTGAATGTTATTTCACATTATTTTGAAGTAGCACGAACATTTGTAACTGTGCTCATGTGGAACACTTGAAGCCTTGCTCTTTCCTTTTGAATCAATTACGGTTGTCAGATATGAATAACTAAGAGACGTTCAACTATGGAAAATACAATTTTAGGATCTATAATTTAGCCATGCAGTCAGTTGTAGCATTGTATACTGCAGCATGGAGGAGGTTGTGATTCAAAGAATTCATTACTGTTTCATGGCCTTTGTTATGAAAGCTACAATTCGATGCACTCTTTGGGATTAAATTCGACATAAAATAGATGAGATAACGTCACTTTAAAAATTCAACAGAATTGTTATAGGTTCAGAATTGCTGGTACACACCTGATTGGATATTGAAAGAAAGCATGAGAGTGAAAGATATAACTATTGTTATCCCGACCAATTTTTTTTCCATTGGTCAAAACTGCTATCTGTGATCACTTTCAGAGCTTGGAAGATTGTTTGTAAAAAGTAATTACAGTTATAGTTCCAAGTTCCACCACAAATTGGTTCTCATAATTTTTGCATTGCTGTTGCTCACGTTTGTTATACAATGCTGTCTTGGATCCCTTATTGAGAGGAAGGCAGGGTATAAAATGAATAAATAGTCAGTCATTCTGATATTTTGTGTGTGTGTGTGTGTCAGGAGCAACTTGAGAAACTGCAAGTCACTTCTGGTGTGAGAGAATTAGCTGTCTGCAAGGACGTTGCCCAGGGGATGCCCGGATGGTTTTTTTTAATGTTTTATCATCCATGTGGGAGGCTTCTCTCATGTCACCGCATGGGGAGCTGGAGCTGACAGAGGGAGCTCATCCACACTCTCCCTGGATTTGAACCTGCCACCTGTCGGTCTTCAGTCCTGCCAGCACAAGGGTTTAACCCATTGCGCCACTGGGAGCTTCTAGTCATTCTGATGAAAACAGGTTACAAGTATTCTCAAGAAAGCCGCAGTAAAGAAAATGATAATATAGAATAAATTTGATAAAAGAAATGGATTGTCACACTGACAGAAGGGAGAAATGGAGAAGCAGTCAACAAGAAGAAATATCAATGGACAATTTAAATACCACAGTGAAGAAGATTGGAAGTGTTATGAACATTTCCCCCATTTCTCATCTTTTTTTTTCTACCCTCTCAACCCTATTTTACCTTTTCTTAACCTTCTCTTCTCTAGATCTTTTTATATCAGCTATATGTTAAAAAGTATCTTAATAAAAATAATTTATTTTAAAAAACCGCAATAGGTTGCAGACCCCGTACATTGTTAAATAACCTAGCAGTACCTGTTTTTTTTTTTCCAAAACCAGAAATGGACATCTGTCCATATCTGGGTAGCGGGCATCTTGTGTCAAAGGGGAGGATGGTTGGCTCCTGCATAAGCCAGAGTCACCCCAATTTAATCAAAGAATTACAATCTAATCCAGGCATGGGTAAACATACGCCTCCAGGTGTTTTGGGCTTCATCTCCCACAATCCCTAACAGTCTACAGCTATTAGGAATTGTGGGAGTTGGTCCAAAACACCTGGAGGACCAAAGTTTTCCCATTCCTAATAATAATAATAATAATAATAATAATAATAATAATAATTATTATTATTATTATTATTCGCCGAAACATCACACAGTCCTAGACACTTGGAAAGTGGCGGATGTCTGATCCAGTACAACAGCCAGCAGAGTGTCTGCTGTGGACTCACCTTGTTGTGTTAATAATAATAATAATAATAATAATAATAATAATCTGACACGATATGAGGATTTAAAGATCGAACTGGCACAAGCCAGTAAAGGTGGCCCCAGTGGACCTTGGCCTGCACTTAAACACAATTGGCACTGACAAAACTATCATCTGTCAGCTGCAAAAGGCCACCCTACTAGGATCTGCACACATTATTCGCCGATAAATCACACAGTCCTAGACACTTGGGAAGTGTCCGATGTGTGATCCAGTGCAACAGCCAGCAGAGTGACCTTGTTTGCTGTGTACTAATCTTGTTGTGTTTCAAATAGTAATAATAAATGGACATGTAAAAATACTGTGGGACTTTGGAATCCAAACTGACAGCTTATTGGAACACAATACACCAGACATCACGATTGTGGAAAAGAAATAAATGGACATGCAAAAATACTGTGGGACTTTCGAATCCAAACTGACAACTTATTGGAACACAATACACCAGACATCACAATTTGGAAAAGAAAAAAGTTTGGATTATTGATGTTGCCATAGCAGGTGACAGTCGAATTGAGGAAAAACAACAGGAAAAATTCATCCGTTATCAAGACCTCAAAACTGAACTGCAAAGTACAGATGATCCCACACTGGGTGCGGTGCCAAAAGGTCTCAGCCACCATTTGGAAACAATAAACATTGCCAAAATCATGATCTGTCAACGGCAAAAGGCCACCTTACTTTGATCTGTGCACATCATTCGAAAATATCTCACACAGTCCTAAACTTTTAGGAAGTGTTTAATTTGTGATTTTGGGATACGAAATCCAGCATATATATCTTGTTTGCTGTGTCATACTGTGTTTTGTGTCAGTAAAAAATAAAATAATAATAATGATAACTTTATTTTTGTACCCCTCCTCCATCTCCCTGAAGGGACTTGGGCGGCTTACATATGGCACAATGTGCCTAAAACAATGCATGAAACAAACACACAATACAATACAAGATAGAACCAATAGCATATTAAACAAGTTTAAGCTGAAAACAGTGTCCAATAACCTATGAAATGCAAGATATGATCTAGTCTCACATCTTGCGTCTCACACCATCAGCTATGGAAGCTTTCCTGGTGCTATCTGAATGTATTGAATAGCTCTACCCTATAATTCCCAATGGTCATTCTGGCTAGGAGGAGGGGTCTTGTAGTCCAGAATTTCAGGAGACATCAAGTTGAGGGAGACGGACTCTACAGGGACCTTACAAGTGGAATGTGGAAGCAAAGACCCTTCCTCTATTGTTGCTTTGTTAGAGCTGGAATAATATATATTTCAAGGGATGTGGGAAGAGAGAATAGAGAAGGCTTCTGTGCATCTTTGTGATTCTGGTATTTAATTTCAGCATCTCCGTTCCCTCTTCTGATAGTATATTGAAAACGAGCTGCTGAAAATGCTTCAGGACAGGACTTCTTTAATCTATTTTGAAGTTTAAAACATGGAGTTATTTTCTTTTGCAAAGTGTTGTGTTTGTGTTTGGGGCTGCTCGTCTTTTAAGCACCTGTGCTTAACTGTTCCTTATTGCTCCATGTAAAGGTCTTTGGGGGCAAGTGTTCGGTCTAATTCAAAGCCAACTATACTTTCCTAGTCATTCCCCAGTCTTGTGCCCCTTGAACTGTCTTGGAGAATGTTCCTGACCTTCACACACTTCAGTCTTAACAATTCTCTCAGATTGGTTTTTAAACAGAAGGCTTGGAGTGGCTTAGATGTGTCAAAAAGACCAGCCTCTTAAATCAGTAGAAGTTTTCATACCTTAGTTGGAGTCTTATAGAGTCTGGAGGGAACTGCAGTTGGCATACCTGCAATAACAAAAATACTGAATGTGGGGGAAGAGAGGTTGTTTTTTTAAAAAAAAACCAAGAGAAAGTGTTGCAGCAAACAGCACATCAAAGCTTGGAGTAGCATTTTGCTGAAGAAAATGGTGCTGTGGCTGCGATCTGTATTGATGGGAAAATGTTTCTCTTTCAGATTCAGAATATCAAGCAAACAAACAGCGCTCTGAAAGAGAAACTTGAAGGAGGGATTGAACAATATCGGCTACCTGAGGTAAGTTTGCTAGCTGGAGCAACCCTTTGCTCTCTCCATTGAAATGTCAAAAGGGTGTAAGGTCAGGAAGGACAACTGTGCCATCTTTAGAGGAATTGAATTGACATAACGTTATTTCTGTTTTCATTTTTGGCCTTTGTTCAGATTGGGGCAGTGTAGAGAACATGAATGGCAAAATTAACCTGTTCAGCAATTATCTGGGCTCTTTTGGAGCCAACTAGCCTGGGAAAATGTAGGATTTAGGGTGTTCTGGGCAAAAATCAAAGGCTGCAAAAATCGGAAAGGATGCATGAAATAGGCTGTACTTAGCCTTCATCTGATATAAGGGATACTGGTAGTGATGCGAGCTTACTGATGTCTTACTGCTCAAGCCAGGAGTCTTGGGCAGAGTAATGATTCTGCTTTGTTTTGTGTGTGTGTGTGTGTGTGTGTGTGTGTGTGTGTGACAGAGAAAGAGACATTGATCTTTTTAATTCTGAACCACAGCTGCTTATTATTGGTTCGCGGTCTACTCTCCTCTTCTGGTGTACTCACAAAAAGGAGCTCAACAATGTTTCTAAATGAACAGTGTTTTCTGTTATGAATTTGAGGAAACTACACTACTGTAGTTTCAGGGGACCACGGTTGAACAGCAGGTTAAACTGTTGAGCTGTGTAACTTGCTGACTGAAAGGTTGGCGGTTTGAATCCACAGAGTGGGGTGAGCTCCCATAGTTAGCTCTAGCTTCTGCCAACCTAGCAGTTCGAAAACATGCAAATGTGAGTAGATCAATAGGTACCGCTCCGGCAGGAAGGTGACAGCACTCCATGAAGACAAGCTGACCACATGAGTAAGGAAATGTCTACGGACAACACTGGCTCTTCAGCTTAGAAATTGAGATGAACACCTACCCCCCAGAGTCTAACTCGACTAGACTTAATGTCAAGGGGAAACCTTTACCTTTACACTATTTTAAATGTGCCTGATCTTGTCTTATTTCAGAAACTTAGGAGGATCAGGCCTGAAAAGAACTTGGTAGGGCACCGCCAGGAAATACCAGGGAAACCATGATAGAGTTAAGAGAGAATCGTCTTTAAAATCTTGAGGAGTTGACAATACTGAACTGCATGGAACAATGCCCTCAGTTTAAATTAGCTTTCTGTGTTCTTGTAAAATGCGAGACAGTTTAAGTCTCATCTAGGCATTTTTTTAAAAAAAAGAAACTTTCTTTTAAGCTGGGCTATTTTCTGATCCCAATGCGAATTCCAATTTATTGTAGCTTGTCAGAAATTCCCTGTGTCCACAGAAATGTTTGTCTGCAGAATTAATCCTCAAGAATCCACACCCATAAGGTTCACAATATGATGGGATGTTTCTTTTGAGTGTCTTTTGGCCTTCCTTATTTGCAAAAAAAAATGTAGCAAATATCAATGCAATAGACATGTTGGGACACTTTTTGGCCCATATGTGATCCCCCCTAGAATCATAGAATCATAAAGTTGGAAGAGAACTCATGGGCCATCCAGTCCAACCCCCTGCCAAGAAGCAGGAAAATCGCATTCAAAGCACCCCCGACACATGGCCATTCAGCCTCTGCTTAAAAGCTTCCAAAGAAGGAGCTTCCATCACACTCCAGGTCAGAGAGTTCCACTGCTGAACAGCTCTCACAGTCAGGAAGTTCTTCCCTAATGTTCAGGTGGAATCTCCTTTCCTGTAGTTTGAATTAAACATATGGCAAGGACATTATTTACTCTTCTTAAAATAGTAAATTTGTAAAATGGCTATGAAAATGGATGTGAATTGTGCAATAAATTATTGCTTTGGGGCACTAAAATATCCCATCCGCCTGAAGGAGAGATAAACTAGACTGTGGTTTATCTTCATGTACCCTGATTATAGTGAAAATTCTCTATATGTGTGTAACAGCATAACTCACTTCAGATGCTTTCTCAAAATGCAGATTATAGATCCAAGCAAGCAAAAGCAGCGGTGGAAGGAGCACTGAGTAGGATGCCCTTGCTTTTGTCCCCAATTCCCAAACTCCGATGGGACAGCTTGGTCTATAGCAGTGGTTCTCAACCTGTGGGTTCCTGGTTGTTTCAGCCTACAACTCCCAGAAATCCCAGCCAGTTTAACAGCTGTTAGGATTTCTGGGAGTTGAAGGCCAAAACATCTGGGGACCCACAGGTTGAGAATCACTGCTATAGAGGTTCTTGCTGCTGGAAAAGGAACTGGAGTAGCCTACTAAGGCCCCTTCCACACAGCTGTATAAAATCCACATTGAACTAGATTATATGGCAGTGTGCTCAGATAATCCAGTTCAAAGCAGATATTGTGGATGATCTGCCTTGATATTCTGGGTGGAAGGGCCCTAAGAATGAATCAAGAACCTTCACATGGAGATTTCTTCTCTGAGCCCATTAAGAATCACTTTTTCCTTCATCCTCAATGTTTACCCAATGCACAGAATGTATAAGCAGAAAGGAGAAAGCCGGGGGATATGCTTTAAGTGGGGTGGATGTTTGGGAGATGTAGACTATAAGGATTTATAAGGACTTCATGTTCAACTTGCACTGTTATCACAGTCATTTGGAGCTTTCCGTGATTGCAAAACCACTAGTCTTCTTATTAACTTTACTTTGGATATTGCTGTCAATAGGTAAGAGAATTCATTCCCTCTTCAGCCATGTGGATTCCTTTCATGCAAAAACAAGGCATTATGAATTCTCCTGAGTTGAAAAGCAAGAGTGTACATGCCATAGTTAATAATAAAATTATTATTGCAGTTAGTTAATTTTATGCATCTCAGTCAATGAATTGATTAAATCTTGCTATTGTCATATGGGTAAAACAAATAGCTTTAAAGAAGAAAAATCATACTTCATTTTTTGATAAAGTAGACAGCAAAAGTGGTAATCCATTTCTGTGCTTGCTACCTGCAGTCATGTTTAAAATGTAACTGTCTGCTTCTTTGATTAATTGTGCCTATCTTCTAAGTTAGCTGAATTTTAAAAACTGGTTAATTTAGCCAATTAAAACTGAAGCCCTGTTTTTGATCTTATTTTGCTGAATTTGATTTTTAAAAAGACTCTGCTGAAATACCAATTTACTTGCTGCATTTCACAGACCTGGAGACTAGTACAAATGTCTCCACCTTGACATGAAAAAGTATGAAATTATGCATAGTGTGGAGAAAGTAGAAAAACAGACATTTTTCTACCTGTCTCAGGGCTTAGAATGTGGGGTGAGGTACTGAAGTTGATTGGTGGGAGATCTGTGACAAATGAAAGGAAGTACGTCTTCACGCTGCATAGTTAAACTACAAAATACACAACCACAAAATACGCTGACCTTGGTTGCCAACTTCCTTTTAAAAGAGGACTGGATAAATTCATGGAGAATGCATCCATCAGTGTCTACTAGTCAAGAGGATTGTGTATCACCTCTGGTAGAAGAGGCAGTACAAGCTCTGTATGTTAGCTTCTAGAGTAGGAAGGATTGAAGGGTATCGTTGCCGTTTTGTCTAGCTGTTAAGCTACCTATCAACAACTGACTGGACTCTGGGTGGACATAATGTTTTAATACTTGTATATTGTATATTTTAAGTTATATTACAATGCTTTTAGTTGTGAGCCGTTTTGAGTCTCCATATGGAGAGAAAAATGGGATATAAATAGACATAATAATAACAATGATGATGATGTTGGTCTATATCTAATCCACATTGGGTCTTCCTAAGTTCTTGAGACAGCTTCTAGGTCCTCATTTTTAACCCAGGTCTGTAACAAGATACTTTTGTAGCCAAAAGGCTAATTTATTTACTTTTATTTACTTTGTTTTATATCCTGCCCTCTCTCCCTCATAGAATGTCACCTATCTGCTAGGATGTCTTTGTTGATATCTAACCTCCAGGCCTGTTGCTCAACTTTCCATCTTCAGTTTGAAGGTTTATATGCACTCGCTTCCAGATTTGATACAAGTGCTTTGAACACTTGGATGTGTTAACCTTAGTATTAATTTTTGCAATCTGATAGCCAGTCCTAGTAAAGCAGGGAGAGGTGACTGTTCAGGCAGGGGGGCATCAATGAGAACCTCTTCACTCCTACGTGACTTCATCTTGATTCCTCAAAGAACATGTGTTAAACACAAGGCCCATGGGCCGAATACGGCCTTCAGTGTCATTTTATGTGATCCTCAGGATGGTGGAGTACAACTTCTGTATTCCTCATCACTAGTAATCATGCCCTGACACGACAAATAAATAAAATCATGACTACAGCTGATGGGAGTTACGATACAGTAACCCCTGGGTGGCTGCAGTTTATTCTTTTTGGTCAGGATGGCGGGGTTTGGATTTATATAAAAAGGGTTATGATTTGCCCTTTAACCTTCTCCAAACAGTCACAAGTGCTGTTGGGTTGCAATTCCCATTATCCCCAGTCCTCATGGCGGATAATAAAAAGTGGTGGAAGTTGTTCCATAACACCTGAGGACCCAAACTGGGTAAAAACTAAAGAGTACCAACCACTATGTAAAACAATTATAGTTGGCCCTCTGTATCCAAGGATTCTTCATCCAAAAATTCAATTGCCCTTTGAAGGCAACCATCAGGCTGATGTAACCCATGAGGAAAATGAGTTTGATACCATGGCTTCAGAGGACACTTCCATCAGTGAAATGAAATACAGTTGGTATCTGTACTTGGAATGGCCAACTTGCTTGATGTATCAAGTACAATAACATATCTTGGAGCGATACCGTCATCTGTCATTGGGATAACCATTGAGAGAAACCAAAGTGGATTTTCTTTTCATCCTTGATAGGGACCTGCAAGTATTTGCCCATAAGGAAAATTCTGTTGCTCCTCTGATAAGCTCTGGAAGAAGATATCCAGACTTCAATTTAGCATTTGTGGGGTGGGTCAGATATCACACATGCATTTCAAAATTCAGAGACAGCTACCTCCTTTTCAGCCTGGGTTTTGTTGCCTAGCTTTGGAAAGGAAGCTTCACCAAATCTGTAGCTGAAGAGGAATTTGGAGTGATTCCATTTCACACTCCTCATGGGCTGGGGCAGAACATAAAATTGTGGCTCTCCTATAGGGATTTTTTTTTTTGTCGTGTCAGGAGCGACTTGAGAAACTGCAAGTAGCTTCTGGCGTGAGAGAATTGGCCGTCTGCAAGGACGTTGCCCAGGGGACACCTGGATGATTTGATGTTTTTATCATCCTTGTGGGAGGCTTCTCTCATGTCCCCGCATGTGGAGCTGGAGCTGGTAGAGGGAGCTCATCTGCCTCTCCCCGGATTCGAACCTATAATCCTATAGGGATTAAAGAGGACAAATGCCTCATAAAATCCGCTGGAAATGAAGAGATAATCCAGACTCTAGTTTGAGAGCTAGATTGGGGAAAAATGCTGATATAAGATTAGGAACATCACAAACGGCAAGATCCTTATTTCTTGCTTACTTACTTAGGCGATCCCTCATTGTCTGAGTAGGATTGTCTTCCAGGATGGGTGTACTGGTGGTGGGTCGTAGGTGGCTTTGGAGCCCTATTCTTGATCCGCATGTTCAGGGAGGGCATTGGTTTCCAGGTGGAAGGCGGTCCTGGTGGGGGTTAGCTTGATGTGTCTTCCTCTTGGCACGTTTCTCTCTTTCGCCCTCCATTCATGTCTCTTCAAATTCTACAGCACTGCTGGTCACAGCTGACCTCTAACTGGAGCGCTCAAGGGCCAGGGCTTCCCAGTTGTCAGTGTCTATACCAGAGTTCTTAAGGTTGGCTTTGAGCCTATCTTTAAATCTTTTCCTGCCCACCAACATTCCGTTTTCCATTCTTGAGTTCGGAGTAGAGCAACTGCTTTGGGAGATGGTGGTCGGGCATCTGGACAAAGTGGCCAGTCCAGCGGAGTCGGTGGCGGAGGACCATCGCTTCAATGCTGGTGGTCTTTGCATATAGCAGGGTTGGGAGGACAATATTTATTTACAGTTCTTATATTCCGCCCTTCTCACCCCGCAGGGGACTCAGGGCGGATTACAGTCAACACATATATGGCAAACATTCAATGCCAGTTTTGACAAACAACGTTTAACACACAAATACACCAAGGCTATTTAACTTTTTTCTGGCCGCCAGGGGAGCTGCTGCTTTTCATCGTCCATCAGCGACACCAATGAAGTTCTTCCGCATTCCATATTCCCCGGAGTCTTTTTTCTTTATGGCCTCATAAATTAGTTAAATTTAGCCTCCCACACAAGGTGGTGCCTTATTTTCCTACTTGACAGATGCAACTGTCTTTCGGGTTGCAAAGGTCGACAACGGGCTACACAATGGCTGGACACCCACTCCAGCCCGGGCTGGCTTCGAACTCATGACCTTTTGGTCAGAGTGATCTTAATGCAGCTGACACTCAGCCAGCTGCGCCACAATCCCGGTGCTTTATAGCTTTATAAAAAAGCACCTTAGTATCCCTACAGATATCCTGGTCCTCAAACACTCTCTGCTTCATTCAGAAAAGTGCTGCACTCACAGAGCTCAGGTGGTGTTGTATTTCAATGTGAATGTTTACTTTTGTGGAAAGGTGGCTGCCAAGGTAGTGGAAATGGTCAACATTTTCTAATGTTACACCATTAAGCTGTATTTCTGGCATTGGAGAGGGATTGGCTGGTGACTGCTGGAAGAGCACTTTGGTTTTCTTGATGTTCAATGACAGGCAAGGTCCTCATACTTTTAGAAATACAAGTTAGCTGAAATTGCGAGCCCTGTATTTAAAGGCTATGTTAAATCCCCTGACCTCTTCCTCTGTTTCTTTTTCCATTCCTGTTGTTATTAACTAAATGTTATTGTTAACTAAATAATGAACTGCATCTTCCATTTTGTTGGCGAGGGAGATACATTTTTTCAAATAAGTGCCAAGAGGAATAATGCAGGTTTTATTTGACTAATGAGTGTTCGCTTCTTCCGCCTCAAGCAATTTGTTCACTATTTCATTTGTACACAGTTGTCAGGCTAGGCTTTGAAAGCAGATCCGTTACCTAAGTAAATGATTCAATTTATTTTTGTGACATCTAGGTTACAATGAAATTTAATGCACGCTGGACCACAGAAGAACAGCTTCTTGCTGTGCAAGGTATGATATGGTGCTTGCACATCTATTTGTCTCTCTTGGAGGGTGACCCTCTTTGGCTTCATGATGGATAGCTTTTTAATTGGCCAATGAATATTTTCTCCACATCCCTACTTCCTGTTTATCAATTTGGGAGACTGGATTGATGGGAGCTTCCAAACAATCGCTTTGGATGCTCCAGAATGCTTTCAGATCCAGTTGAACCATTGCAATGGTGCATAATGTGATTTCACACCCTGCAAGCAGCATTTGTGGATGAATGTTGATGAGGTTTGCTTGACATAGTTTTCATGATCTTTTTGCTGAAGAGGCAAAATATCTCCACTAGCTCAATGTATTTAATATAGGTGTAAAAAAAAAGTGTACCTTCTGGACAAACACTAGTGCTTGGGTCCCCAAACTTAGGTCCACAGGCCTGATTCAGCCCTCCAAGGTCATTTACCATAAGTCTGAAATGACTTGAAGGCACACAACAACAACAGCAGCAGCAGCAGCAACAATCCTAATTAACCTTGACTATCTCATCAGCCAAAAGCAGGCCCATACTTCCCATTGAAATACTGCCAAGTTCAAACTTCCCCCACCTTTTAGAAGGGTATGTGATTATTAATGAATGTTAGAATGACTCTTGCTAGGAGATTTTAATAATGGTATGCTACATTCTCTTGTGCTCTTTTAATTCCTTTTTGTTTTATTATTTCTATTTTTAATAAAAATGAGAATGACAGCCAATTTTGATCTTACTATTATGGTTTACAGTCAGGCCTTCACACCTGAATGAGGTTAAGGTACAGGATCCCTGTGCAGGTGGAAAAAAACCCCAGAAATAATAAAAAATATGATTTTCTACCCAAGGGACTGGTCAAATTTCACCTTCAAATGCCTAGAGAATTATTAGCTTTTGGAATCTCTTTTGTCTGCCAAACATTGACCATAGTGTTGTGCTGGAGGACTTAGCGATTCCTAGACAGAGCAGTTAAAGTTTAATCTGAAAATGGGGAGGACCCACTTTATTTATTTTATTTATTATATTATTTGTCCTTATTATACAGATTCTCGTTAACTGGCCCCGAGCTGCTTACTGTTTGCTAACTTTGGATGCTATTACCTGACCAATGATATGAGGTTTATATATTGCATACAATCTGTTATGATCTGGTCATCGATCGTAATAAAGTTTACTTACTGATATTGTATTCACATTTATTTCTATTCAGTACTGTTCACATCCTCAGCATTTTTTGTGTAATTAGACGTACATTTAGTTCCCCTTTAGAAGAGATATGGTGTTGGACTTGGAATGAAGAACCCTCGATTCAGATTCCCACTTAGCTGTGTTGCTTTATTGGGTGATCTCTGGGCCATTTCACACTTTGATTAGCCTGTCTCACAGTTTGGTTGGAAGGATAAAATGGGCCTGAGTGTATGCTGTGCCCTTAGACACAAAAGAGTGTTGACATGTTCCAGAATGCTATTTCAAGAGCTGAGTACCTTTCACTTTTAATCTTTGATTGCTGCACTTCCAACTTGAACACCTATCTCCTTTCATAGCAATCAGGAAATATGGCCGTGACTTTCAAGCCATCTCAGATGTGATTGGAAACAAATCCGTGGTGCAAGTGAAAAACTTTTTTGTAAATTACCGGCGGCGTTTTAACATAGATGAAGTTCTACAGGAGTGGGAAGCAGAGCACGGCAAGGATGAGATGAATGGAACCAATACCCAGAAACCTGTAAAATCACCGGATAATACCATTAAAGTGTCAGAAGAAGAAGAAGAGGTACGTGTTTTCTTTTTGGTTGTTGTTGTGTTTGTTTTTTTAACTTGAGATCCATCTTCATTTGCTTGCCAATTTGGGATGCTCAGTCCTTTGGCAGAAATGACTGCAATTGTTTTTTGTTTGGATAGCATTTGGCTAGCTTCATTGCTTAGCCATGCAGTCTGGGAGATGGCCAGCCGTATATTATCACTTTAACTGTCCATGACTTTGACATACTCAGATAGTGCTAGATACTCAGTGAATCCAAAACGGTCTTCAAGCCAATGTAAGGTTGTTTTTCACCTTGCAAAATGATTGAAAAAAGAAGTAATTGTAAGTAATTACTAGTAACAGGTACATCTGGTGGAAATGGGAGAGAACGTTCTCAGTTGCAGTCCCAAAGCATTGAAAACTCTCTTCCTAGAGAGGTTAGACTGGCATCTCCTCTGCTTTCTTTCTGACTTTTTTTTTTGTTTCAACACCTTTCTGGAGTGATTCAAACCCCACTCTCCTAACTAAACAGAGCTTCAGCTTTCCAGGTGTTATTGTATCACAACTCCCATCAGCTTTAGTTATGATGCCTAGTGATGGGGAAAACAGGAGTTGTAATCCAGCATCTGGAGGGATTCATAAAATGACATGGAGGACTCGATTTGCCCACAGGCCTTGGATTTCACACATGTGTAGTAATTTATTTATTTAGTGTCAAAAGTATTGCATAAATAAATAAGTTTAAAACTGATAAAATAAAGGGCTCACAAACAGATAAATAGTTTTAGACCAAAAACAGGCAATAGCAACAACATTGTCTGTAGCTTTAAGCAGTTCTTCCTCTGTGCATGAGGCAGGGCATTGTGGGCAAGCGTACAGATGCTGAGTTGTTTGTTCTGCTCCACAGTCGCACTAGGTGTAAGATTCTTCTAGGTAGGACCATTTTGCCAGGTTGTCTTTTGATGTGCCAGCTCCACTTATGAGTCTGTACAGGGACTTCCAAGTTGCCCATTCTTGGTTTGCCTCTGGAGGAAAACCCTCACGAGGGGCCATCCAGTTGGAATTGACTGTTTTTGTTGCCCAGGGGTATACTGTTGCTGCTGCTTGAGGAACATTTAGAGGAGTGGTAGTTCTCATGAAACTTTCCCTTGATTTGAGTCTACTGGGAGGAGGCTGGTAATCGTGCAGTGGGTGGCTTTCACAGTGTTCAACCTTATCTCTCTTGCAATTGGCAACAACTTCTCATCGCACATTGAGGGCGGAGGGCAATGCTAGCTAGCTTATAGATTTTATCAATAGGTGTAGGTTTGGCGCATCCTGTGATTATTCTACATGTTTCATTCAGTGCTATATTCACTTGCTTCGTGTGGGCAGATTTATGCTAGATGGGACAGGCATACTCAGCAGTTAGTTGAGTAACACAAGACCAGGGCTGATGTTCTTACTACTTTTGGGTCTGCATCCCATGCACTGTTAGTAAGTTTCTGCAGGTTGTTTTGCATTTAGCTACTTTGTCCTTGATGTTTGCATAGTGTTTCCTAAATGTTAGTGTTCAATCTAAGGTTACACTGAGATATTTAGGGTGGAAACAGTGTTCAAGATCTTGACCTTCCCAGGTCACTTTCAGTTTCCTGTTCGCTTCACGATTACGTAGGTGGGAAGCACACACTTGTGTCTTGGCAGGGTTAGGCTTCTGGGGATTATCTTTGCAGTAACTGGAGGCAGAGTTTCTCAACCTTCCTAATGCCGTGATCCCTTAATACAGTTCTTCATGTTGTGGTGACCCCCAACCATAACATTATTTTCATTACTACTTCATTACTGTAATTTTGCTACTGTTATGAATCATTATGTAAATATCTGATATGCAGGGTGTATTTTCATTCACTGGACCAAATTTGGAACAAATACCCAATATGCCCAAATTTGAATACTGGTAGGGTGGGTGGGTGTGGGGGGGGGGGATTTATTTTGTCATTTGGGAGTTGTAGTTGCTGACAATCAAAGCGCATTCTGAACTCCAGCAACGATGGAATTGAACCAAACTTGGCACACAGAACTCCCATGACCGACAGAAAATACTGGAAGGGTCTGGTGGGCCTTGAGTTTTGGAGTTGTAGTTCACCTACATCCAGAGAGCACTGTGGACTCAAACAATGACCAAATTTGGCATGGATACTCAATATGCCCAAATGTGAACACTGATGGAATTTGAGGAAAATAAACCTTGACATTTGGGAGTTATGGTTGCTGGGATTTATAGTTCACTTACAATCAAAGAGCATTCTGGACCCCACAAATGATAGAATTGGGCCAAACTTCTCCACGACCAACAAAAAATAATGTGTTTTTTGATAGTCTTTGGCAACCCTTCTGAGACTCCCTCGTAACTCCCCCCCCTGATCCTTCCCCCCAGGATGAGAAATGCTGTTATAGGGCATTAGTAAGTTGGTTTTTGACTGTTTCAAAGTCTTTTGCTTGTGTTGTTACTAATGTGTACTAATAAAATACAGCAATCTATGTAAGAAATCACTTTAAATTAAATTACCTATGGTATGTCTTTCCTCAACACACTGTACCTCTTCCCTTCCAGGCTACTCCTGTGCTGGATGTCAGATACCCATCTGCTTCATGAGAAACTCAGGAAGCCTAGAACAATGCTATGTTGTGACTACTGCATTATCTGCAATATCAGGTATTAGCAAAACCTCAGAACAGCCATCTGCATCATATCTCTGTGAACAAGCAGCTATTACCAAAAAAGAGAGAAAGAGAACAAACAAATTTCAGATGAAACGAAAGGCAAACACTTCTGCTCCCCGTGCTACATTTTTTGCCTTAATCTTCTCCTCATTCCTCCATACCGTTTCCATTTATGCTTCAGGACTGATTCTGGGTTTTCAGCGACATCCCAGTTTATAGCATCAGCTGCTCTTTGAACCACCTACACACGAAGGCATAGACCGCGATCGGCCAACTTTTCTCCTCCTTCCCAAGCTCGGATTATGACTTTTGAAAGCAACCTTCTCTGCAATAGGGTATTAATATGTATTTCTGTAGGGCATTGTGTGGTTTCTGCTTCTTTTCTAGCCATTAATTATGAGATGATCTCTTTTTTTATTTGTTTAATGAATTATGTTAAGAGAAAGCATTGTGGGTTTGCCAGCTTCTCTGTAGTCAGAGGATACAATGGGGATGGGGGAATGTCAAAGGATGCTGGCATGTACAGTTCTTTTTGCATATATTCAGCAACTTTTTTAGAAAGCTCAAAAAAATAATTGTGATTTTTATGATTATTGTAATGGACCTTTTTATTTTAATTCAAAAGGGAATGCACAGCCTGTAAGCCTACATTGAAACAACACACATACACTCACACATATGAACCAATGTATTTGCATTACGACATTTCTGTGAATGCTGGTTTTGTTAACTATCTGGGGGATTAAGGCTGTATAACACATATTTGTTTGTTTTTGGGCCCTTCTGCTTTTTAAAATACTTTCCGTATTGAAGTAGCCACTATAAATTTACAATATGAAAACCACTTAAGATTTTAATCATGGCTGTCCAGAGATTATCAGTGGGATTTTAATGGGTTTTTAAATGTAGAAACAAACAAAAAATAAATAATTACAACCATATAATGTTCAGATATTGAAGCAAAGGTTTTCCTATCATTATTAGTAAATCAATCTTCAGAATGTGATTCACTGTACTCTAGCATGGCAAGAACGTGATACTAATAAGTGCAATTTACCTACCTTACATGGTGCAGTTTATCAATATATATATATATGAATTGATCCATAAGAAGCATGACTATAATAGCTTGCTGAAGCCATGTTTAACTGAATAATGATAAAATGGTCATCTAACTTCAGCATATCATTGTATTTTTTTTCAAAAGCAACTTTTCATTGGTACAGCACAGAAAATGATGAGAGAGATATGGCAAAAGGGAGTGTCGGGCAGAATGTGACACTCCGGCTTCCCCAATTTAGCAGGCATTGATGATAATTTACAATTATTTTACCCATTTGTTCCACCACAACAACCTAGGACTTAGGAATCAGGAAAATGTGTGTCCACCCAGAACACGTTGTACTACAAATCCCATTGCTCCAAGTGACAGCCATGAAGACTGGGGATGATGGGAGATAGAGTCCCAAATATATAGATAATCACATGCATCCTCACTTATAGTTCAGACACAACACCCATGGGATTCTCTTTAACAGTGTTCCTTCACTTATCACGGGCGTTAAGTTCCAGGACCACCCGTGATAAGTGAAAATCCGCGAAGTGGGGATGCTATATATGTACTGCCTCAGCGCATGCGAGACTTAGGACCGCCCCTCCTAGGAGTGGCTCCGTCCACTCCTCTCTCCCCCTTCCCCTCTCTTACTCAATCCCTTCACCTTCCCTTGCCTCTGCTCTTTCCCCTTCCCTTCCTCCCTTCCCCCTCCCCTTGCACTTCCTGCTGGCTCTCCCTCTCCTCCTTCCTCGCTCGCACGTGCCTTCTTTCCTTTCCGGTGGCTGCGCTGGGAAACATAGTGTCGGAGGGGTTGATTTTGATCAACCACGACCACCAAATCCACGTGAGGGTCCTCACAGGTAATGGGTATACAGTGTTCCCTCGCTACTTGCATATTTTAAATTCATACTTTTTGAAACACCGTGAAACAGCAAGTCCGTGAAAAGCGAACTGCGAAGTAGCAAGGGAACACTGTATTTGCCAATATAAATATGGAGAGAGAAGGAGAGAAAGAGAGAGAGAGAAATAGTACTGCTTTTTTCCTTCCTTCTTACCAAGCACCTGTTCACTTTCAGCTGGGTAAAATGCAAAAAGGGGAGGCATGAATCTCACAAAACAACAAAAACAATTTTAAGCCCTCTTAAAATTTGGCACCAGCTAATCTAATATGGATCTGAGAGACTGAAAAGCAATAGCATGTAAATGACAAGAGCCTTGGTCTCAAATCTAATTGCTAATCCCAATTAGAGCTGAACCCATTGAATCAATGGAACTTACGTAAGTGTTGATATGCATCAAGTTCCCATTAATTCACCGAGCCTCATTTAGTTGGAGCTAACAATTGGATTTAGGCTTTGGTGTCCTTTCCTAATTCAGTTCAGGCAAACCTCTTTCTCTCTTTGTGATTCCTATCACGGAACTAACTTTTAAAAACATTCCAAGCCCTTTTGCATTCTAAATCAAGGAAGAGTAGCGAGGAACACTACCTCTGAGGATGCTTGCCATAGATGCAGGCGAAACGTCAGGAGAGAATGCCTCTAGACCATGGCCATATAGCCCGAAAAAACCTACAACAACCCAAGAGTAGCTTTTTCCAAATGTTATGATGACAGACTGGTATATTTTAAACATATTTTAAGGTTGAGTTTGGGATGTCGCCTAATCATTCTAGTTGGGTTGAACTGACTTTTTAAAAATTCAGATTTTATACTAAAATGCAGTAAAAGAGAACTCTTCTTATGTCAGCGTTCTATATCCAATTAATAAGGTGAGGAATATAAGCCAGGTGGGTATTACTTGAATGATTTCATTTAAATTTGAACTGACTAAAACCTAAATTAAATGGTCATTGCTCTGTGTGTGTGTGAGAGAGAGTTTGAGGGATCATTTTAGATAATAGACATGGGATTTAAATATTTGAAAGCTGTCACGCACTTTTTCATCTTTCATTCTCTCTAATATGATAATATCGTACATGTCGAAATTATTTTGGTGATGTAACATTCTGGCACAGATGATTCCCACAAACAGCCATCTTTGCAGTCAGGCACACAAGATTTAGGTTGATTTTAGTTCTGGAATCTAGAAATGTAAAATCTGGTCACCATCCCTGCAAATTTGACAAGGTATAGAAAATGAGATAGAAATTTCTAAACCTGTCTAAATTATTTCCAGAGTTTTTAAAACTAGTCTTGTTCACACTTTGATCTAACAGACTTACTATATTTTTAAACAGTTGAATTTACATCCCTATTTATTTCAGTGTCATATACAAGACTATTTTGTTTTCTCCTTCACTTACAGCCTGTGTTTCCCAGTCATTCTAAAGCAGGCATGGGCAAACTTTGGCCCTCCAGGTGTTTGGGACTTCAACTCCCACAATTCCTAACAGCCTACCGGCTGTTAGGAATTGTGGGAATTGAAGTCCAAAACACTTGGAGGGCCAAAGTTTGCCTATGCCTGTTCTAAAGCATCATTCTATTCTTAATCATATTGCAGTACAGGGGGATGCAGTAAGACCATATGAGAAGTTATACTGGATTAAATCAGAGTTCCCATCTTTTCCAGCTTTCTGTCCATATCAGATGCCACAGGGAAATCAACCAGTCAGACAAGTGAGCAGCTGTGTTTTCCCTTCCAACATCTATATAAATAAAAATGTAATGTTCGTTTGGACGAATTGACGCCAAATTTGGACGAATTGACGCCAAATTTGGACACAAGACACCTGTCAGGCCAATGAGTAAACATTACTCATAAAAACACTGAAAAACACAATGGAAGGGATTTAAAAGGCCAAAAAAGCAAAAAGACGCTACAGCACATGTGCAAAACGACTCCCCCAGCAAACAAAACACACAATAGCATATCTACATTCTCTTCCGGACTACAGCTCCCAGCATCCCCTAGACCAGGCCCTTTAGGAGAGAAGGATGATCCGAATGCATTGCTTCCAAGCTGCAATCTTTCTTTTCCTTGGATTTCTTTAAGATTTCTTTAAGATAATCCCAATCCCTGCATATTTCCAATGTCTTATTCCTAGACTGCGACTCCCAGCAATCCCCCAGATAGATGGATTAGATGGAGAGAGATAGGTTGGTAGGCAGATAGATCAATCAGGAGGATTGCTGGGAGTTGCAGTCCAAGAATAGGTAGAGAAGAAAGACGGGGAGAAAGAGGAAGGGAAAGAAAAGTGGGGAGGAGGAAGAGAGAGAAGGAAAGAGAGAAGGAAAGAAAGAAAGAAAGAAAGAAAGAAAGAAAGAAAGAAAGAAAGAAAGAAGAGAAAGAGGGTGGGAAGGTTGGCCACAGCAACGTGTGGCGGGTACAGCTAGTTAACATATAAAATCAAGTATATGGAACCCCTTTTCTTTACCCACCTCACTTCTAACTGTTCTACAGGGAGGCCCGAATTAGCAAGTCAATCCATAGCATGAGAGGAAAATGCTAAGGAAAAGGGAAGTATCCTTGCTAACAAAATACTATTGGCTACAGCCCCAAGAATTCAATAGAACTAAAACAAAATTAAAAGTTAACAAGGTAACCATTTGCCAATACAGTATGACTTCCATATCTACTGGACTGGTACCTTCATTTTCATTTTTCCACATCTGTCAAATAATATCCTTTCTAGGTATTTTCTAGGTCCTTCACCATGATTCTGTGGCAGAGCTTTCCAAGCATTTCAAGTTGATGATACATTTTTTGGATGTGCATCATTTCACAATACAGTAATAGAGACTAGCAATAAGGAGGTTGAATCAGCCCCTCCTAAGAGATGCAAACACATACATAAATTGTAATAACAAAATGTAGGGGGGAACAACATATCTCATGAAAATCATTCACTTTTTAAATACATATTTGCTTCTTTCACATAGACTCAGAGGTTTCATGTTCTGGTTGCATGGAATACCTATAAACTGTAGCTAATACACTAATATGTTACCACTAATATGTTTGGAAAGCTCTGCTCTATGATATTCTTGGACCAAAAGTCCATCATTTTAATAGGTGTGCTATTATCCATGGTTTCATGTAACCACATGAATTCCAAGGACGGATCCCCTGTGGATATGGAAGTTTTCCTATGTCAAATCTCTCATTAATGTTTGTGAAAATTCTCATTTCATATCTGATTTAATGTATTGTTTGAAAGCTTTCATGACCAGAATCGATGTGTTGTTGTAGGTTTTTTGGGCTGTATGGCCATGTTCTAGAAGCATTCTCTCCTAACGTTTCGCTTGCATCTATGGCAGGCGAAAAGTCAGGAGAAAATGCTTCTAGAACATGGCCATACAGCCTAAAAAAACTACAACAATCCACATCTGATTTTTCCACCTACGGTCTGAAATTGCTCATATAGTTAGTATTTATAATACTAGCAGATTACATTGCTCAGTCGCCCAAACCATATGAACAGAAAAAGATAGTGTTTTTAGTTGATCTCCTACAAAGTCAGTACAGAATCCCCTCACCGGTGAAAAAGATACTCTCTATACATTTCCCTTGCTTTTTCAGATCTAATGAACTTTAAGACATGTACAGAATAGTATATCACTTAATGGGTTCCTCCCTCCTCCCCGGTTTACAATGGTTCCCTTATGAAAACAAAGAAATTGTTTAGCTTTCAAGGTTGGGTTGTTTTCAAAATCTGGTATTTTGTACAGAAAGGGTTCATTGTTGTTGTTCAAACATGATTTTAATAAAGGCTCTGCATTCTGATTTAAAAGGGTCCACAATCCTGACTCTTAATGTGTAATATTCACTTAAATTTGGTTTCTTATTAATGTGGATGTCATAATTATATGCTTTTTAGACGGTGGGCAAATTTTATTTCTTCCTAAGTATAAGTTATTGTGCATAATGATGGTATCACTAAGAAAAAGTGATACTTTAA
Organism: Anolis sagrei; assembly: GCF_037176765.1. Classification (NCBI taxonomy): domain Eukaryota; kingdom Metazoa; phylum Chordata; class Lepidosauria; order Squamata; family Anolidae; genus Anolis; species Anolis sagrei. Next base: position 324,317,615 of record NC_090021.1, read on the forward strand.
AATCTTAACAAATTTATTGTATATGCACCAGAATTTTACACTTGTTCTATTTCTGTTTTTACGTGTCGTTGTGTAACATGCTAGTACATTTTGCTGCTGTTGTTTTGCGCTCCTCCCTGCTGCATCCTTAATAATACCTTTTTACTTGAATATTGTATCCTCACTGGCCTGAAATACAATGATCAAATTTCTGTAATCTAGAACTAAGGGAGGAAGCTGCGTATAAAATATGTAATGCTTAAGCAGCTTCTGATAGCATTGTACAATCATATTCTCAATAGTAGTTGCAACTGGTAATGCAGCCATACAGGCTTCTTATAGGTAAATATGTATATATATATATATTTTCAGGGATTTTGAAATGCTTTTTGTGAAGTTCCTCCTTTTGAGACTGAGTCCATATAAGTCCTCCTGTTCTACCTGCTGGTTCTGCTCCCTGACTTCTATATGGCCCTTTTCCTCCATGCATTCAATTGAAGTTGTAAATGTGTACAACCAAAAAGGAGTCTTGTTGAAGCTTTAAGAGTACAACTTTTATTTCAACACAAAGAAGGATCATGGATTACAGTCCATTTCCTTTGATGCATGAGTATCATAACTGCAAAAATGGAAGCAGAAAGTGACAGATATAGAAACAAAATTGTTGGAGATAGCACAAGTACCCTAACCATTAGAAAGGTAGGTAACACATGATATGCAAAATTTTGTTTAACAGTTTCATTACTGATATCAGAAGACTGTTGTTTGACTGAAAGAAAAGCAACATGGCTCTATTTTTGAAAATGGTGTGCAAATAGAACCGTTTTTCTGACCACATCAAACACCCTCCATGGGGTATCAAGTGTGATCGAGAACCATTGAGTGATTGATGTTCCTAATCACATCAAACAGTCTATGGCATCTCTAGTGTGATCAAGAAACCTCTGTAGACATCAATGGTTCTCTAATGTGATCAAGAACAATAACATGATTGATGTTCCTGATCACATCAAACACCCTACATAGACATCCATGAGGTCTTTACTGTGACCAAGAACCATTGTGCGACCAGTGTTTCTGATCACATCATCCATCTTATGTAGACATCCATGGAGTTTCTAGTGTGATCAAGAACCATTGTATGATCAGTGTTCCTGATCACATGGAAATTTAGGAGAGGGGGGGGGGTGGACACTATGCTATAACTATGCCATAGTTAGTAGATACAGGGAAGGATGCTTTGAAATGACTTATGCTTGGTCTCTCTTGCTACTCTGTCTGTTCTCTGCCTGGTGCTCGACCAATCCTTTGTGCTCAGGTAGCACCTTTTTCACCTTAATTGCAAAACCAATGTCCTGTTTAGGGAGTGAAGGTATGCTTGAGTCCAGAGAGAAGCTCTTTTGCTTTCCATTTTGGAACCTGCAGTGGTTTGCTGCCAGAAATATCAAAAATAACAAATGGAAGGCACTTGGTTCAAGGCCCAGTTGACCTGATTTGAAAAGTACTGGTTAGGTTTATTCTGCCCATGTATGATAACCTCCGCTAGCATAGAGGACTGATGTGTTTTCTTTCTGAAGCTAATACTGTGCTGGGCATTCCCTTTCAGAGGAGATTGGCTGGTTGGTAAAACAATATCTAAAGCTGTTTTGAGTTCAACATTCTGAGAGTCTTGATCTTTGGTTAAAATAAACCTTTTTTGCATTTTTCTTTAAAAAAGAAAAAAAACTTTTTCAGTCACCACCCTACCAAACAATGTCTTTCTTTTTGACATCTTTTGAAACCTGAGTGAAATATTTTCTTGGTCCTTGTTTAGATTCTTTTTCTTTCTTTAGACCCCTCTGCTGAAATCTGTTGTTACTTTTGCGCACGAGATGTGAGCCAAGACTTTTGTTTGCCTGGCTTGCTTACTGTATAGATAAATGTAATGGTTTCATAATTTTTTTTTTTTAAAAAAAGAAAACCTTCAATTTTGGCAAAGTAATAAAAGTAACAAGAAATAGTAAGAACGTTGTTCTGAATCTATATTTTTCAAAGCATTGAGAGAGGATTTGCACCGAGGTCAAAAATGAGTGTCACTATTTTTAATGAGGAACAGAGTTACGATTTTATTATCTCTTGACTGTGTGCTTAGCTAGTTGAAAATCTGTCATCTTGTGCAGTTTCTTCAACCCCAAGTATCCTTTCTGCCACTTTTTGGGAAAATGCAGGTTTTCTTTTTTGAGACACAATCCTCTATGCAGTGGTGCTTTGGGAGCCTCCATTCATTTCAATGAGGCTTGTACAGGAATCCGCTGGTTGTATAAATCTCTAGAACAGAGAAAAGCTGAATAGCAGCCATACCTGTTGGATTGGTGTCACTGTGGATAGTAAAGCACAATTACAGGGAAAGCTACAGTTTTGAAAACAGAAGGTCAGTATATGTCTATGCATGTTGTATATTAATGAGTGTTTACATTCATAATCTCAAATCGAAATTTATACTGGAGTGTATAGTATTCCATTATGTAGATTTTATGAGTTTTTTTGTTAAATTCTAGACAGCTTACAAAGGCTTCTTTTTCCACTCCAAGATTTTATGATGTATAATGTTAAGTTTGCAAATATAATAAAATTCTGTATAGCCTTTGAAGTGATAAAACATTATGCATTGCTGAGGGGGGGGGGGGTTGGGTTTTTAAAAAACGTATGTAGTAATAATGCTGTTGTAAGTAATATTTTTCATGTCCTCTCTCCTTTTTTTTTTTTTTTTGGCTATTTCCCTATTATTTACCACATTACTGTGATGAATGTTCATAGATTTATAAAACTGCTTAGCCACTGAAAAGATAACAGTTTGAGGACTTTTTTTTCCTCTTTGAATTATCAGTTTACTATAAGAGAAATTATAGCGGGAAGAGGAGTTCACAGTTCATTTCTGAAATTCTGCACAGTTCATTTTCTATGATTTCCAGTGTTTGCTGACATGAAATTAAAAAGAAAAAAAAGCTATTGTTGTAATGCAATGTGTGTTTAAAAACCTCCTCCTCCCCAAATAGGGAGCTTCGTGACTTTTCTCCTTGTCAACATTATGAGACCTCAGCAAGAGAGAGACCAATTGCTAAAATTGCCAACAACTGCTGCCACTTGATGAATTTCTATCCATTACCCTGTACCTTCAATTCTCTAGGGGAAACTTGGCCATTGCTTTGAATTAACCTTGAGAAAAACAACATAAGGGGTTCAATTTGTCCGAGCCATGCTCTGTAAACAACGACCTACTTGATTTCTTTTCTTTAATAACACCGAAAAGGTTATATTAGGACAATGTGAACAGAGCAAACAAAAATGAAATGTACAAAACCAGCATCATTTGATCCAACTGGACAGCTGGGTTGTCTAATGGGAGTGTTAGAACAACAGGTCAGGAAAGGCCATTTTGACAACTAGTCCCTCCCCCCATTTTATTTATCATATCAGAAGCAAACTAAAGGTACAGTTGTAAATCATTTTTAAAAAACATAAAGTTTAAAAACTTGGCATTATATTATATGTCCTTTGACCAGTAGCTAGCCATTTGGCGTGCCTCTGGTGTTGCTATAAGAAGGTCCTCCTTGGTGCATGTGGCAGAGCCCAGACTGCATTGTAATAGGTGGCCTGAGGTTTGCTCTTCTCCACACTCACATGTCATGGACTCAATTTTGTGGAGGCTGCTTAGATGGATGAGCAATGATCCCTCACAAACTAATACCCATGCCAACATAAAGGCAGAGCAGATAGCGCATCAACTTCTGAAGAATGGGAAACCCAACCTTGCCACCAAAATAGGAAGGATAGTCAGATAACTAGATAATGCGAACAATAACCTTCATGAACCTTTTACATCTACTGAATTGGACATGGCTCTCAATAAATGCAAAAATGGCAAAGCAGCTGATCTGGAGGATCTGCAGATATATTTTTTGTTCGTGTCAGGAGCAAGTCGCTTCTGGTGTGAGAGAATTGGCCATCTGCAAGGACGTTGCCCAGGGGACGCCTGGATGATTTGATGTGGGAGGCTTCTCTCATGTCCCCTCATGAAGAGCTGGAGCTGATAGAGGGAGCTCATCCGCCTCTCCCTGGATTCGAACCTGCGACCTGTCGGTCTTCAGTCCTGCCGGCACAGGGGTTTAACCCACTGCGCCACTGGGGGCTCGATCTGCAGATGGAACAAATTAAGAACTTTGGTCCAAAGGCAAGGTGCTGGCTGCTGAAGCTGATGAGCAACTGCATTGCATCCTGTCAGATCCCCAAAATCTGGAGGAAATCAAGAGTCATAAACATCTTGAAACCAGGCAAAGACTGTAATGATCCAAAAAGCTACAGACGAATATCTTTGTTGTGCCATCTTTACAAAGTTCTGGAGAGACTTAGTTTGCATAGAATTATGGGGAAAAACGATCCACAGCAAGCTGGCTTCAGGAAACGTAAAAGCTGAACATCACAAGTGTTGAATCTGATTCAGCACATAGTAGATGGTTTTGAAAGGGAGTAGGTTACAGGAGATGTCTTCATAGATCTGTCAGCAGCTTACAACACAGAAAATCATTGCCTTCTCCCGAGAAAAGCTTATAATATCACAAAGGACTACCATGTCACCCGCTTCATAGGAAATACCACCTCCCCATGGCAACTACTTTACTGACGTGCCTCTAACAGACAAGAGTTCTTTCTTCCACCCTGGGCATTTCACAGATATCTAAACCCCACTTGCCTAGTTTCCAACATTCACAGTTTCTGAGGATGCCTGCCATAGATGTGGGGGAAACATCAGGAGAGAATACTTCTGGAACATGGCCATACAGCCCAGAAAACTCACAACAGCCCTATCTTGCTTATGTTAGTTTCTCCCCAAACTATAACATAGAAATCTTACTTAGAGTGAGAATGAGAATGATGTGTTCATGTACATGTATGTGTACAGAGTGGGTGGAATGAACGTCCTTGCTTCTTTCAGTGCTAAATAAAAGCACAAAAAGATGCACTATTGAAAGGACTGAAACATATGAAGACTCCACCCTTTGACTGAAATGAGCCTGCACAAGGAGAGCATTTCACACTTGGCACCAAAGTAGAAAAGATCTACTCACCCTGCAGATCGTGTCTGCAGGGTGAGTAAGTAGGGAAGGTCCTTTGAAGCTGACCTTGACACTTGAGCAAAACAATGCACATCTCTCTGGTCTTGCACAACTAGATTGAATGAAGGTAGACACAGCCAATGCGTTGTAGTGGTTCATACCAATCTGAGATTTGGAAGATGGATGATGATCCTCTCTGGAGCCGTGAAACAGATGGGGTGACATTGGTTCTCCCAGTCTGATCTTGTTGTGGAGCTAAAGTGGGGAGAAGAAGAGTCATGCACACTGCTATTGGCTCATTTGAAAACAGGTAGTATGTGTGTATCGCTTTTGCTGAAGACATAAACACGCAGCAACAGATAGTCTAGTAGCATTTTTTTTTTAATATGCTGAAGATAGTAGTCTCAATCCTTGGCATCTCTAGGTAGGACTGTAGAAACGGGGAAGGTGTTGTCTGTCAGTGTAGGCAGTATAGAGATCAATGGACCAAGAGTGACTCTATATATGACATTAATACTTGGTCTGTATATCTGGAAAGTTCCCATGTTGAGTGAACTCAGATTGGAGCCATAGAAGTAAATAAAAAGGAAATACACACTTCCAAATATGTGTGCCTTATAGCTTCAGCTCCTTCTTCCTTAGGTCCATGGATACATACCATTCTACATACGTTTATTCACACTTGAGTTACCAAAGGTGTATGCAAAGAACTATTGGTTGCCTCATTTTCTACATGAACATCTTAGATCATCTGAATCTAGTTTTCAGCTTACTTTCTGTTGTGAAAGTCGAGGTCAACCCTACCATTAGACTGAGGAAGGCAAATTTTGGGTTTCAGGAAAAGGGCAACAAGTAGCTGCTATTATTAGCCTGTTGGTCTGTTACTTTATTGCCAGGTATGTAAAAAAATTGCTTGTGGGTTTTAATGGCAATGGAGGCTCCACTGGCGCAATGGGTTAAACCTTTGTGCGACAAGACTGCTGACCAAATGGTTGGCAGTTATTATCTGGGGAGCAGGATGAGCTCCCGTCTCTCAGTTTTAGCTTCTCATACAGGGACATGAGAGAAACCTCCTACAGGTTTGGGTGTCCCCTGGGCAACATCCTTTGTTGTTGTTTATTCGTTCAGTCGCTTCTGAACCTTTGTGACCTCATGGATCAGCCCATGCCAGAGTTCCCTGTCGGCCATCACTACCCCCAACTCCTTTAGAGTCAAACCAGTCACTTATTTATTTATTTATTTATTTGCTTCATTTCTATACCGCGTTTCTCAACCTTATTAGGCGACTCAATGCGGTTTACACAATGTAAATTATCACAACACTTCAACGATATCCTTGCAGACGGGCAATTCTCTCACACCAGAAGCGACTTGCAGCTTCTCAAGTTGATCCTGACACACACACACAAATGGCAATGATGTCACTTGGGGGTGCAAACCATCCTGGGTGACACCATCAGAGAGGGAGACATCAAAATGGTGGTCTATAACATTTTTCTGCAGTGTTTCAGCAGAAACTTACTGTTTTAATTTTAAAAATATCCCTGTCATTAAATATAACCACAAAACCATTTTCTGTAAACCCAGTTTGCATGTACAATATCACTAGACCTATAAGGCTGGAATCTCTATGTTAATTGACTTATTGAACCTTATAATGTACATGTATTGAACCTTATAATGGTTAGAGCTGTCATTATTATCCAATTACAGGGACACACTTAATTGTGTCTTAACATCTGCAAACACACTGCAAGGACTTACTTTGGGTTTGTTGCTGCTGGGTTGTAAAAAATAGTGACATCTTGCAGAATTTTCTAGTATTTCACCTACAATGGTGTGGTATGTTCTGGAACACAAGGAGGTGACACCATGAGTTGACCCGCAGTGATGCCACTGTTCATGTGAATGTGTGTATACACATACAGAACATCAGCCAGACTATTGATACAATGCAATCCTAATTTGCTGAGGAGGAGTACATTTGCTACTTGTTCCAGGCAATAAAATCTCATGGGCTGGTAGCCAAATGGTATTGCCTCCTATTCTCTTTTCCCAGAGAGGAAGGGAATCTGTGCAAAGCAACAGTACCTCTCCTTTCTTCTCTGTATTAAAAAAGTGCACAAGTCGCACCAAGCAATCTTGCTCCAGGGCCTTCCAATGAGAACAAAAAGACCTCAAATGCCATCAAAGGCTTTCTTCTCTCACACCTCTTCATATGTATATGGTAAGTTACTTTAATCATGTACATCAGCTTCCAAAGTAGCATCAGCTATGCGCTTTTGTGAATACTTAAACAAAGATATTCCCGAAATTGTCAGCAGATTCCAAATGAGCTCTTGTGTCTCCTTAAGTATGCAATGTTTCAGGTAATCAAGGAGAGGGAAAGCATTTCTGGTTGGAAAGGAACATTTTACCTAATCATCCCTTTATCTTTTATGTTGTCATCAATCCCCCCCCCCTCCCTCGCCACCGCCCAGTAAATTTTAACAGATTTACAGCTCCATCAAATGCATTAAAATGTACATCCCGCTGATTATACTGTCAGTATACAATATGTAGGACAATCATAAAGTTTATTCAGGTCTTAGAAAAATGTGGTACTGCATTAGGGTAGTGTTTTAAAAAGTCATCTTGGGTTAACACACATAGATGCAATAAAACCAATTGTTTTGGTGAAGGAATTTTTATTTAATTGTATTGCATTTCAGTAATATTTGTACTGAAATGGGAAGCTGATGAGGAAACACAACATACAAACTATCTTCAGACCCACCAAGAAAATCCAACAAATGCTACGTTCAGCAAAGGACAAGAGGGATCCATTCACTTCTGCAGGAGTCTACCGTATACCATGCAGCTGTGGACAAGTCTACATGTTGTTGTTGTTCATTCGTTCAGTTGTCTCCGACTCTTCGTGACCTCATGGACCAGTCCACGCCAGAGCTCCCTGTCAGCCGTCACCACCCCCAGCTCCTTCAAGGTCAGTCCAGTCACTTCAAGGATGCCATCCATCCATCTTGTCCTTGGTCGGCCACTCTTCCTTTTGCCTTCCACTTTCCCTAGCATAATTGTCTTCTCTAGGCTTTGCTGTCTCCTCATGATGTGGTCAAAGTACTTCAACTTTGTCTCCAGTATCCTTCCCTCCAGTGAGCAGTCGGGCTTTATTTCCTGGAGGATGGACTGGTTGGATCTTCTCGCAGTCCAAGGCACTCTCAGCACTTTCCTCCAGCACCACAGCTCAAAAGCATCGATCTTCCTTCGCTCAGCCTTCCCTAAGGTCCAGCTCTCACATCCGTAGGTGACTACAGGGAAGACCATGGCTTTGACTAGGGATCACCAAACGCAGCATTGCCCAAACACGAATCAAGGAACATGAAAGGCACTGCAGACTCCTTCAACCAGAGAAGTCAGCCATAGCAGAGCACCTGATGAACCAGCCTGGACACAGCATATTATTTGAGAACACAAAAATGCTGGACCACACCAACAACCACCATGTCGGACTACACAGAGAACCCATTGAAATCCACAAGCATGTGGACAATTTCAACAGAAAGGAGGAAACTATGAAAAGGAATAAAATCTGGCTACCAGTATTTAAAAACTCTAAAATTACAACAGCAAAACTACAGAGAGGAAACAATCAGGGACATCTAATCACCTTTCAACAAAAGATTGCCCCAGGCACTAACAAGCCACACCAAACAACTGCCAGGCCATCAAATGCTAATCAAGGTGGTCAGATTAAACATTCACACCTAGCTCCAACAGACAAGAGTCCTTTGTCCCACCCTGGTCATTCGACATTTTCCAAGTTCCAACAGACCTTACTACCTCTGAGGATGCTTGCCATAGATGCAGACGAAACATCAGGAGAGAATGCCTCGAGAACATGGCCATATAGCCCGAAAAAATCTACAACAACCCTGTATTGAAATGCTTTTGAGTCTCCTTTGTGGAGAGAAAAGGCAGGGTATAATAATAATAATAATAATAATAATAATAATAATAATAATTCAGATGGACAGAGTTTTGGAGCACAGAGTTTTGGACCTCCGAATTCAGATTGACAGAGTTTTGGAGCACAATACCCCTGACTTCACGATTGTGAGGAAAAACCAAGTATGGATCGTCGAGGTTGCAATCCCAAGTGACAGTAGAATTGACAAGAAGCAATTTTCCAAATCATGGAAAAGCTTACATGATATGAGAATTTAAAGATAGAACTGCAAACACTCTGGCACAAGCCAGTCGAGGTGTTCCCAGTGGTGAACAGCACACTCGGTACAGTGCCTAAAGACCTTGGCCTGTATTTAAAAACAATTGGTACTGACAAAATTAGCATCTGTCAGCTGCAAAAGGCCATCCTACTTGAATCTGCATGCATTATTTGCAGTTGGAAAGTGTCCGATATATGATGAAATACCAAAGCCAGCATGGTGATCATGTTTGCTGTGTACTAATCTTGTTATGTATCAATTATTATTATTATTATTATTATTATTATTATTATTATTTCATTTACTGCCCTTAACTCCAATAAGGATGTATCCTGTATCTGTATGGACACTGTGATAGAACACTATAATCTCTTCACTCCTGTGATTTTTTATATTTTTGATGATGTAAAAGCCAATTTGTTTTGAAAGCTGAGGCTAATGTATTTTTCATCTATGGTTGACAGAATAAATGTACCACCACGTTGTGTATTGCTGATTTTGATATAGCCCACACAATTGTTGATCTGTCCTTGGAAAGTGATTTATTTTCTTCCTTCCTGTTTAGTAGTCCAATAAAATTACATGTTGCGAACACATTTGGAGGGATACATTATAAGGGAATAAGTTGTGACATCTCCAGGATTTTTCCTTTACCTGGAGTTGGGGGTAACAATGGCCTGAACGGACCACCAGGTGTCCACGAAAAGTGAGTTCTGGTGGCATAGGTCCAACTTACTCAATTTTTGTCTGTGTCGGGAGTGACTTGAGAAACTGCAAGTCACTTCTGGTGTGAGAGAATTGGCTATCTACAAGGACGTTGCGTAGGGGACGCCCAGATGTTTTTGATGTTTTACCATCTTTGTGGGAGGCTTCTCTCATGTCCCTGCATAGGGAGCTGGAGCTGACAGGGGGAGCTCAGCTGGACTCTTCCTGGATTTAAATCTGCGACCTGTTGGTCTTCAGTCCTGCTAGGGTTTAACCCACTGCACCACTGGGGAAGTTCTGATGGCATAGGCCCAACTTACTCCATTGTAACTTACTAATAGGATAGCAGCCTGTAAGTATGAGGTAAAATTGTGCTGTATGTACGGTGATAAGACATATTCCACATTTGTACTGGGCTCCAGATTTGATCTTGGACCTGGCAATTAAGGCACCACCATATTATATAATAGAAAGTCAGTGTAGTGTAGTGGTTTGAATATCGGATTATGAATCTGGAGATCAGGGTTTGAGTTCCCTCATGAAAAACTACTGGTGACCTTGATGTCATACACTCTCAGCCCCAGAAACCCCTGTGATAAGGCCCCCAGGTGGTCATCATAAGTTGCAAAAGACTTGAAGGCACACCACCCCAATGAATTCTGTTTGGCATGGACTCTTAACACCCTGAGGAGTACTTTTGTTCCTAGTTCCAATTGGTCCTTGTGGCTTGGATCCCATGATAAGGTTAGTCGTGTATTGCCCCTTCTTCCCACCATCCATCACTGAGAATAAGAGATCCAGAATCACATCCCTGAGTGTCCCATTGAGGGATTCTTTGAGTTGAAGTTTTTTTTAAAAAAAACTTTTCAAAGTTTTATAGGACAGTTTGCTGGGATAGGGGAGACTCAACCTAAAGAAGGCAGATATCTCCTCAACCTTGAGTGATATTGTCCTCTTCACCAGAAGTTCCCCCTCATGTAGTTGCAAGAGGGTCTTGGGAGGTTCAAGGGAATGGTAGAGGAGAAGAAGATAGACAGTCCTTTCTTTGAACATGCTCAAGCCAATTTATCTGTAGATCATTGGTCCCCAACCTTTTTTTAACGAGGGACCACTTGACCAGGGACCACTCTCCAAGATTAGTACCAAAGGGTTACGAATAAGCTTTTGGTCAACTTTAGAATTGTTTTGGTTATTTGGGGTGCTGATTCAGAAAATTGCATTGGATGGACCACATCAGCTCTAGTTTCTGATAGAGCTGATGTGGCTACATATGCCATCCAGTAGTTGCCATCTGTTCTCCCACAGAAAACCATATTTAATAATCTAAAGCCGCAGATCTTATTTTAGGTCTTGCGGCCCACCAGTGGTTCCCGGCCCACAGGTTGGGAACGACTTCTGTAGATCCATGCCTTTATTTCCAGCAGTACAAGGGTGGCAACAGTGTGGCTCTTAAATGTTGTTTTGTGGCACTAGATTATCCCTTTTTTCTTGCAAAAACAGGAGATGAATTGCATCTTTTAGAAGCTGTTTTAAATAGGCTAGAGCTTCCACATTTGTTAAACATCAAAGCATCCCCCAGAGAGTCCCAAGGAAAGGAAAGTAGTCCCCACCCCACTGTAGGAAAACTCATTACATTGAGTTAGATACCCACCAAGGAGAGAAAACCCATTTTTCTTTCATTGTCTCACTCACTTCATCAAAGGATGCAGAGACTCAACATTGCACAGTAATGTGAAAATGGAAGCTCTTTGACAGAGAGAAGCATGCAAGTTTTTCATTGCTCTGCCAGGGAAAAGCCCAAAGGATTCACAAGTGTGGAATCAGAGCAAAACAATGGTTGCATGAACAGAGGCTGGCATTTAGCACATTAAGAGGCAATTAGAAAAGTTTCATGGGAGTACCCATTGATGGCGTTACATTTAACAAGTAGGTTACAAGCAATACAGTAGATCCTGTTTGTTTGCATGAAACAAAGAGTTGGCAGGTTGAAAACCCTTTTATCCTCTGGAGATAATGACATTTTCAGCATAAGGCTTCAGGGGACTGTAAAATACTTTATCTGTGCCCTTGTTACATAACATGAGGCAGAGAATTACCATGGGCCTCTTTGGAATTGGGAATAGCAGCCTTTCTTAGTGCCATGACAAGAGATTATTTGCTAATACAGCTCTCCTTCCATATCCATTGATCCTGCATCCATGGATTCAATCATCCATGCCTTGAAAATATTACAAAAATTCCTAAAAGCAAAATAAAATGATTTTTACAAGGGACCCCCCTTTATATAATGGGGCTTGGGCATTCACCTATTTCGGTACTCATGGGCTCCTGGAATCAAACCCAATGGATACCAAGGACCCACTGTGCAATGCTTGCAATGAAGGTAATGTGGTCTCACATACTGTGCAAGAATTTGAGCATTGATAGTACTTTTTGAAGTACTATAGAGTGGAGGGAGCCCCTGGTGGTGCAGCAAGCTAAATTGCTGAGCTGCTGATATTGCTGACGAAAGGTCGGCGGTTCAAATCTGGGGACTGGGGTGAGCTCCTGCTGTTAGCCCCAGCTTCAGCCAACCTAGCAGTTTGAAAACACGCAAATGTGAGTAGATTAATAGATACTGCTCTGGCGGGAAGGTAATGGTGCTCAATGCAGTCATGCTGGCCACAAGACCTTGGGGGCATCTACAGACAACGCTAGCTCTTCAGCTTAGAAATGGAGATGAGCGCGCACACACACACCCCAGAGTCGGATACAACTAGACTTAATGTCAAAGGTAAAACTTTACCTTTTTTATAGAGTGATACAACACAATTTTTGTGTGTGGAAAAGATCACAAATATCATCTCCAAGTAGAAGGATCAGGTACCAGGTGATGGGGAAGGTCACAACAGGCAGTTCTGTACTAAACAGATTCATAGTTTGAGTTAGAACAAAATCCAAAACTCAGAAGCAACGATACCTTTATAGGGCCTACTCCAAAGCATATGTGCAAACTCTTGAAGCATCATTGGCTTCTTCACCAGGCAATTAATCTTCAACATCTTTAAAACTGTACAGGAGAAAATGATGATGATGTTAGAATAACAGGCCCATGCTCTGTCTGAGATTATGTCTGTTAAATGGTACTGAGGGATTTCAGTGCATGCAAAGGCCATGTAAGGACTAGGGACAAAAAGCAATAAAAGGCAGGTAATAACATTTCAACTTTATTAGAAAAGTAACTTCTCTTGAGATCCAACTATTCCTGTTCTGTGCAAAGTTATCTGCTTCATTATCTGCTACATGTGTCAGGGTTAATCCAGATGGGGAAACTTCGACAACTTTTCCCCATTAGAGGTTTGGAAAGAGTAATGAAATTGCATTTCAGGGTGCCCTCTTCCCCATGACGACGTTATTTCATGATTTCAGAGTTTTCATTGAGCTGGAAGGGCCATCCAGTTCCATCTTACTGCTGTGCAGCAAGACACAACAAAGCACTCCCAAAGGATGGCCAACTAATCTCTATTTGAAGACTTCCAAAGATGGAGATCCCCCTACTCAGTGAGCCAGCTCATTCCACTGTTTCCCCTAATGTTTAGGTGGATTGTTTAAAAACAGATTTTGTACAATTCCCATCAAACTCATTCTAAAAGGCTGATGTCCTTTTGCTAATATTAAGTAACTGAGAATTTCTGTCAATATTTCTAATCCTTACTGTTTATTTGGAGGCCTGGAATTTTTGGAAGTAAAAAAAAAGGATGTGGAGATACTTCAAAGATGGGGGATTCAGTTGTAGGTGGAGTGATAATTGGTACCCTGCTTTTTATTTGTTTTTATATTTGTTAATAAACATTACATCAATAAAAATATCCTTTAAAAAGACACAGGCGTTATTCTTTTGTACCTCTTTTCCTATCCAAGGAAACCTGAATTGGACTACCTTCACTTCATTCTAACCAACCTGACTTGGATCAAGTAACAGATATACTGCAAATATTACACCATCCTCCCTGCCTTGGACCCCACCCACCACAGATACTCAGCCCAGGAAAATCTGTCTGAAATTCATGTAGGCCTAAATTCCACTTCCTTAGGATATGAGTTACCCTCTGGCTGGCAAAGAGGACTGAAGGAATCTAGGTGGAAAGTCCCAGAGAAGTCATGGCATGAGCAACAATCTGACTCAGTCCCAGAAATTCTATAGGAATGGGTAGTTTTAGCTCTTCTTGGCATCAGCCTTCATTTGGATGAACACTTACATCAGCGTTTCTCAACCTGAGGGTTGGGACCCAAGGGGGAGTTGTGAGGGGATGTCAGAGGGGTTGCCAAAGACCATCAGAAAACACTATTTTCTGTTGGTCATGGGGGGTCTGTGTGGGAAATTTGGCCCAATTCCATCATTGGTGGAGTTCAGAATGCTCTTTGATTGTAGGTGAACTATAAATCCCAGCAACTACAACTCCCAAATGTCAAGGTCTATTTTCTTCAAACTCCACAGGTGTTCACATTAGGGCATATTGAGGATTCGTGCCAAGTTTGGTCCAGATCCATCGTTTGAGTCCACAGTGCTTTCTGGATGTAGGTGAAAAACAACTCCAAAACTCAAGGTCAATGCTCACCAACCCTTTCAGTATTTTCTGTTGGTCATGGGAGTTCTGTGTGCCAAGTTTGGTTCAATTCCATTGTTGGGGGAGTTCAGAATGCTCTTTGATTGTAGGTGAACTATAAATCCCAGCAACTACAACTCTCAAATGACAAAATCAATACCCCTTCCTCAACCCCACCAGTATTCAAATTCGGGCATATCGGGTATTTGTGCCAAATTTGGTCCAGTGACATCCTGCATATTAGATACTTACATTATGACTCATAACAGTAGCAAAATTACAGTTATGAAATTATTACAAACATAATTTTATGTTTGGGAGTCACCACAACACATGGAACTGTATTAAGAGGTCATGACATTAGAAAGGTTGAGAAACACTGACTTACATGAATTGCATCCCCTCTAGCATTTCAGAGATAGAAACCAGGATCCATGTGGCGAAGCAACATCACAATGCATTAAAGCTAGGAAAGTTATTACTGGGAAAAACACACACACCCTGAGAGAGTGGACAGCAGAGGATTAATCAGGGCTATCTTTGCCAAATTGGGACAGTATGAGAGTGTCTGTGTGTGTTTACTTAGATGCTTACCTTCTATTCTGCATTAGTCTAATTTTCACTGCCCCGACTCTCTAAGTGAGAAGGAATAATCTTATTTCAAGGTATTGTTGAAGACTTTCATGGCTGGAATCGCTGGGTTGTTATAGGTTTTCGGGCTGAATGGCCATGTTCTAGAATAATTCTCTCCTGACGTTTTGAGCACTAACTCTACTGACGTCCTCTTTGGCCACTGAAAATTAAGACCTCTGTCTAGACTTCAAATCCTGGCTTCTTAGCACTCTGGGCTTCTGAACCCTGTGATTTAGGGGAGATAAATTCACATAACAAAATGATAGCCAGAGTCTTGCCCTTCTCAGTAGGTTAAGTCAAAAGCAACCTCACAACATCTGAGGATGCCTGCCATAGATGCAAGCGAAATGTCAGGAGAGAATGCTCCTAGAACATGACTATACAGCCCGTAAAACCTACAGCAACCCAGTGATTCTGGCCATGAAAGCCTTCAACAATAAACTGTGTTTTCATTAATAACTTTGGTCATTTTGACAATATTCTGATGTTGCTTAGCCACGTGTCCCAATTTTCATCTGTGAAACATTGGTGGATATATGACAGGTTTGAAGTTACTTCACTTTTACTCAGCCTGTTGCTGGTAGTGAAAACACAGTGAGAAAACAATAAGTGATAATTTTCCATCTCCCTGAGGGCGCGGACATCTCCCATTATTACTATTTCTCTCATTTTGGAATATTTGTTCAATTGTTCATAATTTCATTCGTGCAGGAAGTTCCTCCATTGAGGCAGATCACAGCTATTTCACACTATTGTGGCCATCAGATCAGCTTTAACTCACAGTGACCTTATGAACTAGAAAGAAGACTGAATTCTTCATGCTGACATTCTATTTTTTATTTATTTGATTCACACTCCGTCTTCTAATAGCTTCCCAAGACAGCCTACCAAAATGTTAAAGATTTATCTAGTTCCTTTCGGGGTCAAACTGATATTTTTCAGAACCTCCTCTATACACACTAAGCAGTTGTACTAGTTTCAGAGTATGTTTCCAGGCTGAGGAATCCCAGGGTTTGTTGCTTGAAGAAGTATTTAGAGCAGAAATGACAACTGTGCTTCCTTCCAGATATTGTTGGATAGCTTCTCCCAGCCGCCCTGAGCTGGTATAGCTCTAGATGAGGATTACAGGGAGTTTCATATCAGTAGCATATGATCACACAGTTTTCATCCCTAACTTAGATGGTACCCAAATATCCCGAGAGAGAGAATCCATTAAATCCATTGATTTTTGCCGAGCCGATAGCATTAAAGGCTCCTGGGGACTGTAGTTCAGTGATTTGCACTAAAGCTCTCTAGCAGAGAAATTTAAGGACCTCACCAAGCTGCGGATCTTAAGTTTCCACTTGATGCTGCCATGACAGTTACAATACTATCAGATGGATAACACCATTGTGTACAAATGCTCATGGACTACTTGTCAGCATGGATAGAAGTGTTATTTCTAGAGTTCTGTCTTAGGCTCAGTGCCAGCTGGCTTTTTTGTATCCGTCGTTGGTTTATTATACATACTACTGTATATTGAGCCCCCGGTGGTGCAGTGGATTAAACTGCTGAGCTGCTGAACTTGCTGTCTAAAAAGTCAGCAGTTCGAATCCAGGGAGTGGGGTGAGCTCCCACTGTTAGCCCCAGCTTCTGCCAACCTAGCAGTTCAAAAACATACAAATATGAGTAGATCAATAGGTACCACTCCGGTGGGAAGGTAACAGTATTCCATGCAGTCATGCCAGCCACATGACCTTCCTTGGAGGTGTGTATGGACAACGCAGGCTCTTAGGCTTAGAAATGGAGATGAGCACCACTCTCCCAGAGTCGGACACGACTAGACTTAATGTCAAAGGGAAACTTTTACCTTTATAATGGGCTCTTGAAGGCTGTGTTTGTTATATTGTCGAAGGATTTCATGGCCGGAATCACTGGGTTGTTGTAGGTTTTTTCGGGCTATATGGCCATGGTCTAGAGGCATTCTCTCCTGACGTTTCACCTGCATCTATGGCAAGCATCCTCAGAGGCACCTCACTACCTCTGAGGATGCTTGCCATAGATGCAGGCGAAACGTCAGGAGAGAATGTCTCTAGACCATGGCCATATAGCCCGAAAAAACCTACAACAACCCACTGTGTTTGTTGTTATTTCCAACTTGCAGTGATCCTAAGAAGTAACCATCATGGGGTTTTCTTGGTAAGATCTGTTCAGAGGGTATTTGCTATTACCTTCCTCTCAGGCTGACACCGAGAGTTGCTGAAGGTGGGTTTTCAGAGCAAAGCAAAGGTTTGAACCTTTGTCCATTTCACTACAGTTCAGGGCCTGACTGTGAAAGCTAGACAGCGAAGAAAGCCTAAAGGCAGAGAAGCAACTTATTCAAAAGATGATGTTAGAAGAGACATCATGAATTTTCTAAAAGAAAAAAAGAAGAAGCCATTGAATGCTAATCAAGGTGATCAGCTGAAACATCCACAGCTAACCCCAGCAGACAAAAGTCCTTTGTTTCACGCTGGTCATTCCACAGATATATAAACCCATTTTTCCTACTTCCAACAGACCTCACTACCTCTGAGGATGCTTGCCATAGATGCAGGCGAAATGTCAGGAGAAAAATTGCCTCCAGAACATGGCCATATAGCCCGGAAAAACCTACAACAACCCACTGAGGTTATCATAGTTTGGCCATATCATGAGAAGCCACGATTCACTAGAAAAGTCAATAATGCTTGGTATGGTACAAGACTGAAAGAGAAGAGGAAGATGGTATTTCAAATGCATATATTCTGTCAAGGAAACCATGACCCTCAGTCTCTGAGACCTGAGCAGGTTGGCTGATGACAGGTTGACTTTGAGGTCTTTCATTCATAAGGTTATTATATAAGTCAAAGTCAACTTAATGTCACTTAACAAAAAATAACCCTAAGGAAAGTCAATGTTTAGTATGTGCCTTTTACGCATTTTAAGTAGACGAGTTTTAACTGTGTTGTGCCTTGCCTGAAGCCATCATGATCATGATCATCCTAGGGCATCATCTCTTTTTTGACTTTTCTTTTTTTTTTTGCAGGGATGTTAGAGGTTTCTTTCAGGGCAGGGAGAACTGAATATATGTTTGTTGACCTAAGTTCTGTGGCTTTAGCTTCATCAGATACAAAGGCAGCCTGTTAGAAACGACGGAAACATTCCTATTTGCTTTGTCTTTTTCACATTCCGGTCTCGCCTTAGAGGAATGACAGAAGGTCGCTGCATAATAGAAGATGCTTTAGCATCTCAAATGGTGAAAAGCCTGCTCATTTTAATGTTCACCTTCCTGAATAACTCTAGTGCCGTCTCAACATTCAGACAGAAATATGTGAGTATATGAGAGATATTTTGTTAAAAATAAGTATGAAGACTTCCTTTCTTTTCATAATTTCTTTTTCAATTTCAAGATTGCAGGTTAGTTTCAAATCTCCCGTGCCATTGGCTGGGTTGCTCTGATGGAACAAGAACTAGCTGTTCTGTTCACAATGAGATAATTAGCGTTGAAAGCTGATGCACATAATTTTCTTCCTATCAGCTTCCCTCAAGCATTTATTTATTTATTTACGGTATTTATATTCCGCCCTTCTCACCCTGAAGGGGATTCATGGCAGATCTCAGAACACATTTGAAGCCATTCTGCACTGACAGGACAGACAATAGTACAGACAACAATACAGATAGAGGTATATATAAGCTTTTCCCATCTTTGGCATCTTGGAGGTTGTGCTTAATTCCAGCCATGGGGAAATGTTGTCCCTCCATCCTCCATGCCAAAGAATCCTGCCCACAGGATTCGATTGAATTGCTGGCATTTCTGGCATTTCTTTTATGATGCCTTTAAAATACCTCCCCGCTAAAGTGGTACCTACTGTATATACTCGAGTATAAGCCTAGTTTTTCAGTCCTTTTTTTAGGCTGAAAAAGGTCTCCCCCGGCTTATACCCAAGTCAAGGTTATTTATTATTTTACTTTGTTATTGTTATTGTTTTGCTTTATTATTGTTGTTATTACTATTATTATTTTACTCTATTTATTATTATTGGAAGGATACGTAAGCATATTTACATTGAAGAAGGTTAGAATAATGGTTGAATCAGAGCTGGACAGTCTTATGTTGAATTACAGTTTTATGGAAATATTCAAAAACAATTAACCAACTGATGCCTCAATTAATGTAATTTTATTGGTATCTATTTTTATTTTGAAATTGACCCATAAATGCTGCATGTCCCATCCTCGGCTTATATTCAAGTCAATCCATTTCCCCAGTTTTTTGTGGTAAACTTAGGTGCCTTGGCTTATATTCGGGTTGGCTTATACTTGAGTATATACAGTATTTATCTACTCAGAGCTGCCGGTGGGCAGTGAGCTGGGCTGAAGGTTGGGCACTCAACCCTGACCCAGACTTTTAACTACCAACCTTTCAATTGGCAAGATTTATTGCACCTGCTGTGCTAAAGTCTGGCTCAAGTGGTATTATTGAGGAAAGAAGAAGAAGAAGAAGAAGAAGAAGAAGAAGAAGAAGAAGAAGAAGAAGAAGAAATAGTGAAAACAATAAACATTGACAAGATCATGATCTGTCAACTGCAAAAGGCCACCTTACTTGGAACTGCACACATCATTTGAAAATACATCACACAGTCCTAAACACTTGGGAAGTGTTTGACTTGTGATTTTGTGATACAAAATCCAGCATATAGATCTCGTTTGCTGTGTCATACTGTGTTTTTGTGTCAATAATAAATTTTTATTTGTATACCGCTCTATCTCTCTGAGGGGACTCAGGGCAGTTTACAATACAATACTGTAAATGGTAAAGCGTTGCAGATTACTGGCTAAGAACATAAAAAACATTATAAAAAGTATAAGCGTAGCACTATACACAGTACATTAGCCAGGATCAAACATGCCAAAATTTCCAGTGCAGTCAGATACTAATAAGTAATGTAACTAGCAAAGTGTCAAGTGCAGGAAACAGATGCTGATGGTTTTCAGGTGTTGATGAACTATTAATCCCATCAGTCCTAGCCACATAATGGTGGGGAATGCTGGGAAGGTTATTCCAACACAATTGTGTGAAGGGCTACAAATTTCCTGCCTTTTCTTATAGCATACAGAGCATTATTTGACCATGCCAATGGTGTGGCCATTGCCTATGCTGTCTGGAGGATTCTGGGAAATTAGAATGCTTCAAAAGTAACTTCACCCGAGCCTAGCTCTGCTTAGAGAGGGTCATTGTTTGCAGAAGTGGAATAATGATGATCACTGCAGATTCGTCAAGTGCATAAACAACAGCTTTTAAAAACGCTCTGCATCACATAATTACCTTACAAATGATAACGGTGATATCGTATGGCTAGGCTTCCTATTTTATATTTCTCCCTGCTTTTAGCCATGCTGTTATCTGCCCTGGGTGCAAGATAAATCAAAACAATTGTAATATAGCATTTTAAAACTCACTTGAGTTACGGCATTAAAACACCCCTAGGGAGAAGGCACACGGGGGGATTTGCAAAAGCAAAAAATCTGTAATGAGGTTTCTCTTGTATTTGAGGAATGGGACGGGGAGAGAACGTCATTCTGGATGGTGAAGGCAAAGCAAATGAGAGAGCTGGCATGGTGCCTTTTCTTATCCCATTTAAGAGGCTGTTTCTTTGGATTTAATCTGATGTCGCAGCAAAGACCTCAGAACATCAAAAGGAAATTATTTCCAAAGAGATTCCATCCATTACCCTTCTTTTACTGCAAAGACATTAGACTGAATTGTACAATGGGCCCTAATCACACTACATGACATAGCTCGATTATTCCAATTTAACCACCATGGCATTGTATGGAATGCTGGGATCTGCAGTTTAGGCAGGGAGGGACATTTATAATTCTCAGCCAAAAATGTCTCATTACAAACCCCAGAATTCCACAGGATGCAACCATACCAGTGAAAGATTAATAGTACCATTAAAACAGGTATGGGCAAACTTCAGCCCTCCAGGTATTTTGGACTTCAACTCCCACAATTCCTAACAACTTACCGCCTGTTAAGAATTGTGGGAAGAGAAGTCCAAAACACCCGGAGTGTTGGAAATAACAACCTTCTCAAGCCTCTAGTTATTTATTATGTATATAATTGCTTATTGTATTATATGTGGGTATTGGTTTGCAATTTTACCTAACCTCTTTGTTGTGGAAGGTGCTACAGACATGTGATCAGGTCTGGACATGTTTAGGACTAAGACTCCATTTTAGTCTGTTTATTACTTTAGTGGAGATAGAAGCTATTATGATTGGCTGCTACTTCCCACTGGATGTCACGTGGTGCAATAAGGACTAGACAGTGTAATTTCTCCAGTGGTGTAGGGCGCAGACAGCCTGTGATAATGCGGCATGTCTCATATAAATATGTATAAATATGTGAGAGGAAGCCACAGGGAGGAGGGAGCAAGCTTGTTTTCTGCTTCCCTGGAGACTAGGACGCGGAACAATGGCTTCAAACTACAAGAGAGGAGATTCCATCTGAACACGAGGAAGAACTTCCTGACTGTGAGAGCCATTCAGCAATGGAACTCTCTGCCCCGGAGTGTGGTGGAGGCTCCTTCTTTGGAAGCTTTTAAACAGAGGCTGGATGGCCATCTGTCAGGGGTGATTTGAATGCAATGTTCCTGCTTCTTGGCAGGGGGTTGGACTGGATGGCCCATGAGGTCTCTTCCAACTCTTTGATTCTATGATTCAATGGTTCCATGATTAAGAGCCTCATCCACTGTTTTAGCATGGTGAGATGTGTTCCACACTGGGCATGCATACTCAGCAGCAGAGAAGCAAAGCACAAGGGCAGATGTCTTCCCTGTGTCTGGTTGAGATCCCCAGGTTGTGCCAGTCAGCCAGTAATGAAAGGACCAAGGCAGTGACATCTCCGGTCCATCCACCTAAAAACTTTCAGGCCATTAAATGCTAATCAAGGTGGCCAATTGAAACATTCACACCTAGCTCCAACAGACAAGAATTCTTTCTCCCACCCGGGATTTTCAACAGATATATAAACCCAATTTTCTTAGTTTCTAATAGACCTCAAAACCTCTGAGGATGCCTGCCATATGTCAGGCAAAATGTCAGGAGAGAATGCTGATAGAACATGGCCATACAGCCCAAAAATCCTGCAACGACCCATTGTAGAAACCCTTTCAGTGGCTTAAGGTGTTAGGCTCTATGTGGGTTTGGGGAATCTAATGCCTGGAAGAAGAAGAAGAAAACCTTTCCTCTCACTTTCTTGGTGCTTACCAGAACAAATTGTAATCACAACTGCAACACTTTAGAATTTGCAATTGGTATGGATATGGGCAATTTTGTGCTCTTGTTGCTTTTAAGCTGGGGTGAAAGTAGAGGAGGGAAATCTGCTAGAGCAAATGCATGTACAAGTTTGTGATGAGCTTTTCAGTGTGAATGAGAGTCAGCAATTTTGTACAATGCATTTCAAATGGGTTTGCATGCATTATCTCAACCATTTATACAATAGCATTCTACATTCTTCTGTCCAGAATACAGATCGAGGTGATGGTAGGAAGCTGAGAGGACAAGGCCATGTTAACTGCCACTTAAGGGGACATCTGCACTGTAGAATTGACATCGCAATAGCTGCCAGCAGTGGATGTTATGGAAAAATGGGAATTGTAGTTTTACAAGAACCTTAGCTTTTATACTTTAAGTGTGCTGATGCCTCACTGAACTACAAATCCCAGGATTCTGTAACAGTGAGCCATGGTAATTAAAGTAGTGTCAAATTGCATTAATACTATAGTGCAGATGGCTTGCCAATAGTCATGAGTGGCGGTGGTTTGAAACTTTGCTGGTTTCTGCACAATTAGGTTTACTTAATGCATAGAGGAGAAAATCATGGTATAATTCTTCTGTCTGTCTGTACTAAAAGTATGTCCAGAATCTTACTGTGTAGCTAGGAATACAAGTACACATTCATAATTGCTGCCTATTCATGATCCCTACACAACTCATTTAACCTAAACGGCTCTAGCCCAGCTTACCTGTCCAAATGTATCTCTCCCTATAAATCATCTAGGAGTTTAAGATCATCTGGGGAGGCCCTGCTCTTAGTCCTACCATCTTCATAGGTGCAACTGGCAGGGACGAGAGACAGGGCCTTCTCAGTGGTGGCCCCTCAGCTGATCTAATATCCCTCCAAAGGAATATTAGATCAACTCCTTCCCTCCTGACCTTCCACAGAAAAGTGAAAACATGGCTTTTTGAACAAGCCTTTGGGAACCTAGTGCAATAGATTAACACAGAACTATGTGAAATCGAATACTGGATCGGCTTAGACGATGTTTTTGGATGACGAGGCTAACAGTGAAGGTAGTGGTTTTATATTAAAGGTTTTAATGTATGTATTTTATAATTCAGTTTTAAATGTTTATTGTCGTTTTTACATTGTTTTAATTGCCTTGAATAGCTAGCTGCCTATGTTGTAAAGCTGCCTTGAGTCACCTTCGGGTTCGAGAAAGGCAGGGTAGAAATATCATAGATCAATAAATCAATTTTAAGGAGAAATAGGACTTAGCATCTTACAGAATTCATTTCAATAGGGTGGCTCTCAAACTCTGACCCTCCAGATGTTAGAGATTTCAACTCCTAGAATCCCTGAATATTGGCCATACTTTTTAGGACTGCATCTACGCTGTAGAATTAATTCAGGGTTGTTGTGTGTTTTCTGGGCTGTATGGCCATGTTCCAGAAGTATTCTCTCCTGATGTTTCACCTGCATCTATGGCAGGCATCTTCAGATGTTGTGAGTCCTCACAACCTTACTGTTCTGTCGCCGCTGGAGCTGAAATTAAATGCTTCTAAGAGAGGATGCAAGGCTTGTGTCCAGCGGGAAGCCCGGGGCCCCGAGAAAGAGCCTTTAGAAGAATTTTCCCTATTAAACAGGCTTTAAGAGACTTAAGCTTAAATACAACAGTCTTTATTAAAGAACACGCAGGAATTGTAAGATTTCTAAATAGTCTATTGGCTCTTGCAGTCTTATTTGCAGGAAACAGGCACTATCTTCAAGAAACTTTGTTTAACAGGAAAAAATCCCCTTTAAAGCTCCTCCCAGGCTGCTGTGAACTTAAACCTAATTGGTTTGAGTCTGCTACCGGCTGAACTGCGTCTCAGAACCGAACAGACGTACCATCAGGCTTGAAATCACTTAGCTGAAGATGAAGAGCTGTTATTCCCTCCGGAGGTCCTCAGGGCTGTGAAGCTGTTCTCTGGAACCCTTTGGGAATCTGTAGAGGCCTTTAATCTGTTCTTCCCCAGGAAGTCTTAAAAGACGAAGCCTTTGCACAGGAGGAGCGTCTGTATGCATCCTCTGCCTTGGCTTCCCTTGCTGTGACTAACTGAAAAATGCCCCCTTCCCTCCAAAAAGCAAAAAGGGGGCGGGACCAGGGATCCTAACTATAATTGGCAGGTGGCTTACCCTATAAATGCAAATTATAACAGGAAACCCCCTGCTGCAAAATCCCAAGCATGGGATTGCACACAAACATTTAAACACAGCGAATAAATCTGGAGCTCCTGGAACAGCTGTTCCAGAACACTCACAAAAATCCAGTGGTTCCAGCCATTAAAGCCTTCGACAATACAAGTAATGCAGCTTGATACTACTTTAACTGCCACAACTCAATGTTATGAAATCATGGGAGTTGTAGTTTGGTGAGGCCCTTGCAATCTTTGGCAGAGAAGGCTAAAGACCTTGTAAAACTACAACTCCCAATTTTCCATAGCATTGAGCTATGGCAGTTAAATCAGTGCCAAACTGCATCAATTCTACAGTGTAGATGCCCCCCAGGACTTCCGAGAGTTGAAGTCTAAAGTTAAGAAGGGCCAGAAAACCACTGCTTAAAGTTAGGACTAAAACACGGAGCAAATTCAGTGCTCAGCTGACATGTCAGCTACCATACATCAAGTTGTTTTCATTCTCTCCAACAGTTGAAAGTGCCGGCAGTTTTGCATTTAGTGCCATTCCTCTCATGTGAAGAATGACTGTCCAACCCTTTCAATCATCCCTCGTCTTCTCCACCTCAACTACAAGTGGATTCATTAATCTCATTTTATCCCCAGATGTTTACTGCCCTGACTACTGAAGCACATATATATGTGTGTGTCCATTAGCAGTATCTTGCAATTGCTTTTCCTTTTAAGAACTCTGTCTGTATGCGCTTGTGTGTAGCCGGAGGGGCAGACATCAACTTTAATTCCTGCATTCATAAGTCCTGAACAAGATTCCGGCCATTATCCTTCTTTTGTTCAGCATCAAGGCTACTGATTGCACCGCGCTGGAAATCTGTACATAACTTATCTTTGGAAAGAGAAAATGAAGTCACTTGTCCTGATGGAGAGAAACTTACTGGTAAAATTAGACACTCTAAAAATGAATACGCTTTTTGTCTTTCCATCTATTAATTATGTTAACCATAACATACATATATTAGTGCCTCCACAATCTCATACATATTGAGTTTCCTTTATCTAAAATATATGGGGACATTTGGATTTTTTCTCCAGATTTTGGAATACTTACATATACACAATGAGATATTTCAGAGATGGGATTCAAGTCTAAACATGAAATGCATTGATGTGTCATACATACATTATACACATAGCCTGAAGGTAATTTTATAGGCAATATTTTAAATAATTTTGTGCATGAAACAATGTGTACGTTGGGCCATCAGAGACCAAAAGAGTCACTATCTCAGTCACCCATGTGCACAATTTTGGATTATAGAGTATTTCAGATTTCAGAAATCCAGACCAGGGATACTCAATCTATACCAGTGGTTCTCAACCTTCCTAATGCTGTGACCCATTAATACCTGTTGTGGTGACCCCCAACCATAAAATTATTTTCATTGCCAATTCATAACTGTAGTTTTTCTACTGTTATGAATCGCAATGTAAATATCTGATATGCAGGATGTATTTTCATTCACTGGACCAAATTTGGCACAAATACCTGAAACACTCAAATTAGAATACTGGTGGGATTGGGGGGGGGGGGGGGGGTTGATTTTGTCATTTGGGAGTTGTAGTTTCTGGGGTTTATAGTCAACCTACAATCAAAGGCGCTTTCCCCCCGGTAAGCCTCTCTCCCGTCTTGCATGCTCTCCCTCACCTGCACATGCGCACCACACTACCATGCGCCGAGCATGCCTGCTCTCCCCTCCCCTCTTGGAGTTTCAGAAACAGCCCTCCCCTTAGCTGAGAAGGCGGCCAATCACAGCAGGAAGAGGGCTGTGATTGGCAGGTGGTGGGATCTTCAGCCTTCTATGTGGTTCCTAAGACCATCAGAAATATGTGTTTTCTGATGGTCTTTGGTACCTCCTCTGAAACCCCCTCTCGATCCCCCCAGGGGTCCCAACTCCCAGGTTGAGAACTGCCAAACTACTGAACTTTGGAAGGGTGGTCTAGCATAAATTTATTGATTATGCAAAGTTTTAGGTAACTAGTTATCTTTCCAAACACTACTCCCGTGTCCTGGCCAGTCTAGGTTTTGTATTTGTTTTCATATTTTATATGTGCAGGTTGTGTTTTTTCTATAATAAAACCAATTTAAAAAGCATTGTGAATTCTATATGCAGAGAATGCAGCTTGATGAAACCCGGTTCCTTGAAATGACTTCCTTGGCGCAAACATACCTGTACACTGAGATCTCTCTGGTAAGTTATGTCGCTGCATAGTAATAAAGCTCAGACCATAATAAGAGAAGCCAGAAGGAGCTGGGAAGAAATGCCCTTGCATCCTTTGATCAGGACCAGCTCCGCTAGTAAATTGGTTTAGTTTTCTTGGAGCAGCCTGCAAGGCCTGCAAAATACCCGTCACCGTCCAGAGTCATTACCGTGGAGGAAGAAAGCCACACGTTGCAGCCGGCAGGAAGAAGCAAGCCAAGGTTAGCTTGCCTGGGTGATCTGAATGCAAAGGACGCAAGCACAGCAGAAGGGAAAGGGTGATTGGAATTCAATTGGGTTGGGACTTTGTTCCTCTGCTCTTAGAGAGAATAACCTTGTCTGTAGCATATGAAGTCATACAAAGTTGGGGACCTGCGCAACTTATTTATTTACTTGAAAATGTGTCCCATTTGAAGGTGAAATGCTTAATCCTATTTGAACAACAAATTAACACACACACATATAAACACCACAATCAATCAATTCATTCATAGGAAGAAGTTATCGTCAACATATCAATGTATATTCATTGGTTTGTTCATTTGTTTGTACCACAACGGCTCCCACATGGCTTGATGGATCTGGACCACACGTAGCACACACACTCATCATCATCCAACTTAAAAAGATTGAATGATTTGAACTATAAAATCAATGCTTTTGGGGGCAGGACCCCAAAAACAAGTGAAAGGTGTATGCAGTGCTCAGATGCAGCCACAAGAGGGCAGTATTTATTTATTCATTTACTATATTTGTACCCCATCCGTCTCATCCTGAAGGGAACTCAGAGCAGCTTAAAAATTGGCAGCAATTCAATGCCGTATAAACAAACATGTACAACGAAAAGCATATACATTAAAAACATGAAAGTTAGCAATCGTCTATGCATTAAAAGCAATTATTAAGATCACACAAATTCAAAATCATAATCCAGGAGCCATTCCAATCATGTTGCATTTATTTCATATCCACTTATTGCACTCAATTAATCTCCAGTGGCTTGGTCCCACAGCTAAGTCTTTAATTTCTTTCTAAAGGTAAAGAGGGAGGGAGCTGATATAACTTCACTGGGGAGGGAGTTCCACAACTGAGAGGCCAACACTGAGAAGGCCCTGTCCCTCGTCCCCACCAGTTATACCTGGGAAGGAGGTGTGACTGAGGGCATGGCCTCCCCAGAAGATCTTAACCTCCGAGATGGTTCATAGAGAGATATACGTTTGGATGGGTAAGTTGGCCAGAACTGTTTAAGGTTTTATAGACTCAAAGGCAGCACTTTGAATTGTGCTTAGTAGCAGACTGGCAGCCAGTGGAGCTGGTGTAACAGGGGGATGTGTGAGCTCCCTGTATGCTGCTCCAGTGTGGAATCAGGCTGCTGACCGCTGGACAACTTGAAGCTTCCGAACAGTTTTCAAAGGCAACTCCACATAGAGTGTCTGGCAGTAGTCTATTTGATATGTAACCAGAGTGTGGACCACTGTGGCCAAGTCTGGTTTGAAAATCTTACCTAAGAGGGAGAGGTTGTTTATTCATTCAGTCGCTTTTGACTCTTCATGATCTCATGGACCAGCCCACGCCAGAGCTCCCTGTTGACTGTCAACACCCCCAGCTCCTTCAGAGTGAAGCCAGTCACTTCAAGGATACCATCCATCCATTTTGCCCTTGAGCGACCCTTCTTCTTTTTTCCTTCCATTTTCCCCAGCATCATTGTCTTTTCCAAGCTTTCCTGCCTTCTTCTTATGTGTCCAAAGTACTTCATCTGCCTCTAATATCCTTCCCTCGAATGAGCAGTTGACCTTTATTTCCTGAAGTATGGACTGGTTGAATCTTCTCA
Organism: Anolis sagrei; assembly: GCF_037176765.1. Lineage (NCBI taxonomy): Eukaryota > Metazoa > Chordata > Lepidosauria > Squamata > Anolidae > Anolis > Anolis sagrei. Next base: position 324,346,388 of record NC_090021.1, read on the forward strand.
TGATCTAAGGCACTCTCAGAACTTTCCTCCAACACCACAGTTCAAAAGCATCTATCTTCCTTCGCTCAGCCTTCCCTATGGTCCAGCTCTCACATCATAATTACATACTCACATCATACTTAACATGTAGGCACTGTAAATCTGACACATACATTTCTGTAGACTTCAATCCATTAAAAAAATATTGCCTTTTCTACCAATATTTATAAAAAAAATCCAGACTTTGAGGCATGCAACTGGCTCTCCAGGCAGCATTGCTTTGTAGGAAAAGGATGAGTGGTGGGTGGAACTGATTGCTGGCAGGTGAACATTCCTTCCAGGAAGTGGTGGTTTTCTGGGTTGGTTTTTAGAGAATAGCCAGATAGAAATTCAAAGCAAATAAATAAATAAATAAATAAATAAATAAATAAATAAATGTATATCAGAATTTGGTCAACCACACTTCATAGAAAATATGTTTGTGGTCTTTAGTAGACCACAAATTGAACATGAATCAACAATGAAATGCAGCAGCTAAAAAAATGCCAGTGTGATTCTAGGCTGCATCAATAGTAGAGTGCCGAGATTGAGGGAAGTCATAGTCCCACTCTATTTTGCTTTGGTCAGACCTCACCTGGAATAACTCTGTGTCTAGTTCTGGGCACCACAATTCTAGAAAGATATTGACAAGCTGGAGAAGGGAGACCAAAATGATCAAAGTTTTGGAAACCAAGTCCTATGAGGAACAGTTGAGGGAGCTGAGTATTTTTAGTTCTTGTGGGTTTTTTCGGGCTATATGGCCATGTTCTAGAGGCATTTCTCCTGACGTTTCGCCTGCATCTATGGCAAGCATCCTCAGAGGTCTGCTGGAGCTGGGAAAAAGGGGGTTTATATATCTGTGGAATGACCAGGGTGAGACAAAAGGCTTTTGTGAGTTGGGCTAGGTGTGAATCTTTTCAACTGACCACCTTGATTAGCATACAATGGGCTGACAGTGCCTGGAGCAAACTCTTCTTGAAAGGTGATTAGATGTCCCTGCCTGTTTTTCTCTCTGCTGTTTTAATTTTAGAATTTTTTAATACTGGTAGCCAGATTTTGTTCATTTTCATGGTTTCTTCCTTTCTGTTGAAATTGTCCACATGTTTGTGGATTTCAATGGCTTCTCTGTGTAGTCTGACATGGTGGTTGTGAGAGTGGTCCAGCATTTTTGTGTTCTCAAATAAAATGCTGTGTCCAGGTTGGTTCATCAGGTGCTCTGCTATGGCTGACTTCTCTGGTTGAAGTAGTCTGCAGTGCCTTTCATGTTCCTGGATTCTTGTTTGGGCGCTGCGTTTGGTGGTCCCTATGTAGACTTGTCCACAGCTGCATGGTATACGGTAGACTCCTGCAGAGGTGAGAGGATCCCTCTTGTCCTTTGCTGAACGTAGCATTTGTTGGATTTTCCTGGTGGGTTTGTAGATTGTTTGTATGTTGTGTTTCCTCATCAGCTTCCCTATGCGATCAGTGGTTCCCTTGATGTATGGCAGGAACACTTTTCCTCTGGGTGGATCTTCGTCTTTACTCTTGTGGCTTGTTCTTGGTCTTGCAGCTCTTCTGATGTCTGAGGTGGAGTATCCATTGGCCTGTAGAGCCCAGTTGAGGTGGTTCAGTTCATCTTGGAGGAGGTGGGGTTCACAGATTCTTTTTGCACGGTCTGCCAAGGCTTTGATGGTGCTTCTTTTTTGACTTGGGTGATGGTTGGAGTTTTTATGTAGATATCTATCTGTGTGTGTAGGTTTTCTGTAAACGGTGTGACCCAATTGTTGATCTGGTTTACGGATGACTAGGACATCTAGAAAAGGCAGTCTTCCTTCCTTTTCTTTTTCCATAGTGAACTGGATGTTAGGGTGGATGCTGTTAAGATGTTCCAGGAACCTGTTGAGTTCTTCATCTCCATGGCTCCAAATGGTGAAAGTGTCATCCACATATCTGAACCATATAGTGGGCTTTTTGGTTGCTGTTTCAAGTATGAGTATTTTTAGTTTGAAGAAGAGAAGGCTGAGAGGGAACCCAGTAGCCATGTTTAAATATTTGTAGGGATACCACATTGAGGAGGGAGTAAGCTTGTTTTCTGGTGCTCTGGAGGCTAGGACATGGAGCAATCGATACAAATTGCAGGAAAAGAGATTCCACCTAAACATCAAGGAGAACTTCCTGACAGTAAGAGCTATTCAGCAGTGGAATATGCTGCATCTGAGTGTGGAAGGAGTCTCTTTCCATGGAGGTATTTAAAGAAAGATTGGATTGTTGGAGTATACAAGGGATCAGTGAGAGAGTGTGAGGGTCAACTGTAAAATAAGATTCATGAAGCTGATTGGTCGGGCAATGCCCAAGGAGATGGCTAAGCCTGGGACTTTTGGATACTGTTACATTTTTGTTCAGGTGCAGAGAGAGAAGAGGGAAGCAGAGAGAGTGTGAGGGAGAGTTGGCGTGTGCTCTCGCCTCATCGGTTGCTGAAGGAGTTTATCCACATGGACAAAGAAAGACTATTTTAAATCTCTCAAAAAAGGACATTATGTGAGTTGGTGCAACTGATCACATTGTGCATATTTTGTTCTGAACTACGAAGAGTAAACTACTTGTTCTTTACTGTTCACCTGTGTGACATATTCTCTTCCTCTGGCAAGGCAGTGTGTGGGCTGATCAAATATGAACTACATGTGGTTTATTTTACATTATGCCACATGGATGGTCATCTGCCTGGAGTGCTTTGATTACATGTTTCTGTATTACAGGGGGTTGGACTGGATGGCCCTTGGGGTCTCTTCCAACTCTTACGATTCTTTGATGGGGAAAAAACAAAAACGAAAAAAAGGACAGAGCTGGGCAGCAATAAAAAAAGAATTTGAAGGACTGGAAATGTGGACCACCATCTAATGGTAAAGTGCATTTAAAAGGGGGAAAATGTGTGTCTGGTTTTGAGATTTCACTATAATGTGTGTGGCATCAAGAGGATCACTGCAGGGCCAATGTGGATTAGGAAAATGTAGTGCCAAACACCATGTTTTCATCAGTGTAGACAAGCTCAAAGTCCTGCATCTAACTTATGATAACTTAACTGATTAAAGAGAACATTACTTTTTAGGTCTATTGGGAAAGATTCTTTTATCCACCTGGATTTCCCTGGCCATAAAAAGTAATTTAAAAAGTAACAAATGTTGCATTTTCATGTAACGATTAAGGACACCAAATGGCTTTTTAATAGTAACTTTCATAATAGTCTGGAACCAGATTGTTTCTTGTCAAGGCTGGCTCTGAGCAATGGCAACTAGTAAATACCCTTCTTCCACCTGAGCCGATGAACAACCAACCTGTTGGGCTGGAAATTTGCAGGTTAATTAATGCACATTTAGTTTATCCTGGGAGTCCTGCAGTCTTAATACTGTATTAAAAATTGTCCAAATGATCGGTTATGTACATTTAAAGTGAGCACACACATAACTATGGGTACTACTGGGAACCATTTACAGAAGATTTTATTCTAAACAGCAATTTTTGATTAAATTTGCTCTAGTTCCCATAATGAGGCTGCTTGTTCATTTAAGCAGCCTCAGTTCCTAGGATGGACCATTTTGTTTTTCTTTAGCAAAGTCAAACTGGTTTAGCTTTCATGTTTTCCCTTCAAAATCAAGATCTAGAACAGCATTTCTCAACTTGGGAGTCGGAATTCCTAGGGCTGGGAGGCTGGGAGGGATTTTATAAGGGATGCCAAAGACCATCAGAAAATACATATTTCTGATGGTCTTAGGAACCCCTTTGTCAGAGAAGGTTGAAGATCTATCTGTTTGTCTGTCCTTCTCTTCCTTTTTGGAAACAGATGGTGAATCCTCCCACCAAAAGCCCTCCTCCATTGTGATTGGCTGGCCTCTCAGCCAAGAGGGAGGGGAGAGCAGGTGTGCTTCATGCATGACAGCGTGGTGCACATGTATGTGAGGGTGAAGGAGAGCGTGTGAGGCTGGAGGGAGGCTCATGCCAGCAAGTCCCTTCAAGGCATAGGGGTTCTGTGTGGGAATTTTGGCCCAATCCTATCATTGGTGGGGTTCAGAATGCTCTTTGATTGTAGGTGAACTATAAATTCCAGCAACTGTAACTCCCAAATGTCTAGGACTATTTTCCCCAAACTCTACCAGTATTCACTTTTGAGCATATTGAGTATTCATGCCAAGTTTGATCCAGATCAAACAGTACTCTCTGGATGTTGGTGAACCACAACTCCAAAACACAAGGTCAGTATTCACCAAAACCTTCCAGTATTTTCCGTGGTCATGGGAGTTCTGTGTGCCAAGTTTGGTTGAATTCCATCGTTGGTGGAGACCAGAATGCTCTTTGATTGTAGGTTAACTATAAATCCCAGCAACTACAACTCCCAAATGACAAAATCAATACCCCCCAACCCCACCAGTATTCAAATTTGTGCGTGTCAGGTATTTGTGCCAAATTTGGTCCAGTAAATGAAAATACATCCTGCATATCAGATATTTACACTACAATTCATAACAATAGCAAAATTACAGTTGTGAAATAGCAACAACAATAATGTTATGTTTGTGGACCAAAACAACATGAGGGTCGCAGCATTAGGAAAGTTGAGAACCACTGATCTACGTAGAACAAAGATGGAGAATTTTTACTCCTCCTGAAGTTTTAACCTCCAGATGTTTTACCCTACAACTCCCACCAGATCTTTCCAACATAGCCAATTTTATAGGATTTATCCTAGCCTGGAGACTAGGACATGGAACAATGGCTTCAAACTGCAAGAAAGGAGATTCCATCTGAACATTAGGAAGAACTTCCTGACTGTGAGAGCCGTTCAGCAGTGGAACTCTCTGCCCTGGAGTGTGGTGGAGGCGCCTTCTTTAGAACCTTTTCAACAGGCTGGATGGCCATCTGTCGGGGGAGCTTTGAATGCAATTTTCCTGCTTTTTGGCAGGGGGTTGGACTGGATGGCCCATGAGGTCTCTTTCAACACTATGATCCTATTATTCTATCGGGATTATAGGAAGTATAGTACAAAACTCTGGAAGGGCAAAGATTCCCCACTATTGATTCAGAGCATCTTCAACACATGCGTGGATTACCTTGGCTGAAAAACCTTTTATTCAGGCCCATTGGTCAGCTTTGCCATTGTTCAATTGCTCATGCTATTAAAACGTTTCTCTTAGTGGTCCACAAAATTTTACTCTCCAATTAAGTACGTCCATTAGATCTCGCCCTGCTCTGTGGGGCAGCAAAGCATGAGTTGTTGCCCTCCTTCATGTGGCAGTCTTACCTTCATACAAGGATGGTGTTTCCTTCCTGAATGTGAGGAGATTGGTTTTAACTTACCAAGAACCTCATGAATCAGGCGTGCAAATTAATAACTGGTGACCCACAGTTCAACTCATTTACTGTGTCTCTGTTCTGGCAAAGGGGGATATTGCTGGGGGTAATAAGTAATTAAAAGATGACTTCAAAATATTAAGGATGCAAACTTTAATCAGGAGGTGAAGAATGGAAAGCTGGATTCATTACTAGGGGCACATTTTAATTGCAGGAGAGTGCAGAGCAAAGTTATTTACTTCTTTGATGGCATTTTTATCCTGGTGTGTTAGTATGACAAGGAATGAAAAGGGAAAACATTCAAGATATCCTTTATGTCGAACAGTAGGTAATCACTTTAGTTTGTTAAATTAAGACATACAAAGACTCCAACTAGACCAGACCAGAATTGTGGCCAATCTAATCCAGAACATGTGGTGATCAATTACTGGTCATATTGGTTGAGGAGTTGCTGGGGACTGTGATCCAAAAGATTCACTGGATTGGGGTTCCAGTTAAGATGGTTCATCCCGAAAGGTTTATGGATTCTGATGGATTTCTGGTGGTTCTTGGAGAATACCTTGTTTCTTTGGTAGGCAAACTTATGGAATATTTGGAATAGGGAAATGGCCTCTCTCATGGAGTGGAGCCAAGAAAGCTCTTAGTTCACTAAGCAGCTCTTAGCAATGGAGTAGGACCAGAAACTCATTGATGGTGACATAACCAGAGCAAGTCTATTAGCAAGTGAAGAAATATTCTTTCCTGCCACCATTGTGTTTCCATGGTGCCATCCAGTGGGTGCCACCATTGTGTTTCTATGGTGGCCCCAGTGGCACAATGGGTTAAACCCTTGTGCCATCAGGACTGCTGACCAAAAGGTCGGCAGTTCAAATCCAGGGAGTGGGGTGAACTCCTGTCTGTCAGCTTAAGCTTCTCATGCAAGGACATGAGAGAAGTCTCCCACAGGATGGTAAAACATCAGATGTTCCCTGGGCAACATCCTTGCAGGTTAATTCTCTTACACCAGAAGCGACCTGCAATTTCTCAAGTCACTCCTGTCACGGAAAAAAAAATCTAGTGGAGTTGTCTTATGTGGTTATGAACCTTTCTTGCTCTGCCCCACAGGATGAGATTTCAGACCACTTAGCAGCCTGCTTTACAGGTAAAATCATTTGGATCCATTCCAATGTGGATGCTGTGGTTGATACAGTTCTAGTTGACGTCATCTTCTGCTTGTCTTATGTTAGTGAATAAGTTTCAAGTTTTGCGGCTTGAAGATGTGGACAGGATCCTTTGCAGAGTAAGAGCCCATACACATGCACTGAACCCTTTACTTTCTTGGCTTATTAAACAGCCACAGAGGGACTGACTTTATCAATAATGGGAGTGGCCTCTTTGGAGCGTGGTAGAGTTCCATCCTGCCTAAAAGAAGCTGTGGTGAACCTGAACCTGAGTACAATAGATAACCACCAGCCTGTCTCCAATATTTCTTTTGGAGGGTAAGGTTCTGAAGCATGTGGTGCCCTCTCAGCTTCATGCATCCATAAGTTGTGATTAATTGGCTCTATCCAGACTTCTCCGGCTTCTTGTTTCACACAGACAAATGGCATCATAATCTGAGATCTCTGGAGGATTCTCAGCAGATGATGTCAACAGTTTGTGACTGGCTATGAGAATATAGCTGAATGCTTCTTTAGCTACTTTGAGTTACCTTTAGGAGAGGAAGGCAGGATGATGATGATGATGATGATGATGATGATGATTTTATTTCCTCATGATTTGAGGAGCTTCATCATCAGATGCTCCTCAAACTCCTCACCAGCCACTGAATGGCCCATGGGAGGAGGGCCGCAGCATCTCAACGGTGGTTTGGGTGTTTGGGAAGTTTCAATTCTGGAATGTTTACACTATGACTTTTCCATACATGATCCTGGTCTTTGTTTAGGACCTATCAACCACTGCACAATGCCTGGTCTAGGCAAGCTGTGTAGTTAAATGTACAACCATGCAATCCATTGGAATCACTACACTGGTGTGACTTGACACAATGCAATCCTCATAGTTGATTTCACCCTTAATTTTCTATCATTTATATTAATAGAAAATACAGCTGAGAATCAACAGCAGTAATACTAGTAATTAACTGGTGATAGTGATTACAGTATCATAATTCAATTACTTTTGTTCAATGTAAGATTAGTATAAGATTAAGAAATACTACTTAGGGGCCATTTTCCTTTTCCCTCTCCATACCTTCCTTCTTTTCTTTTTAGTTTGTGAACTTAACAACAAGGACTATTTTCTTATTGATATGATGATGTCTCTGAGAGCCTTTCCAGCAATCAAAGAAATGCTTTAAAGGCAAGGGTGAGTAAACTGTGGCCCATGAGCCCAAACCTTTGTGGCCTGAAGACACAATGCAGCTACCTCCCTTTTCCTGAAAATAATTGTTCCCTAAATCATTGTTTCAGCTCCTGGGAAACATGCAATTTTTGGGCCTGTAGAAAATACATTATAAAGGTGTTATATGATTTCAGCTCTACTAAAACTGTGGGTTTGGGATCCAGAGTACCAAGCTTCCAAAGGTCCGGATGAGACACACAGAGGCTGATGGCAAAAATCAGAGGTTTTATTTACAATGGCCAGAGCGCATGTCAGCACAGATAGCCCTCTGAAGAACTGACAACTCCCAATGCAAATATGTAGAAATATTTATAATACCTTGACAACAGTTTGAAACCAAGGATTTCTGCTGTCCTGAGTGTCAATTGCTTCAGGTCATGGCAGGCAAGATCTGCAGGCTGGTTTGTTGGGATGCACTATCTGTCGTTGTTGATGATTGGCCTCAAGGCTTGGATGGAAATTTAATAAATTGTCATTTCTCTGTTTGAAGTTTTGTGGTAGTTTCTGGTTCTGCCTTTCATGGGGCGTGTTAAGGAAAGAATGTGGGTGAGTTTGAAGTAATAGATACTGATGATGGCAGTTTCCCCAGCCTGGAGAGGACAATGGTCCATGCTGGTGACACAATGGGTAACAATTGGTGTTAACCAACCTGAATGGGTTCCCAGGAGGAGGACTAAAGAATGTGTTGGGCAACTTCTGTGACCTCTCATTTGGCTCAATAGTTAGGTGTGTGGAGGCATTGTTAGGGGGTTATAGTAATTGTTGAAGAGGCACGAATGGAGGGTGAAAGAGAGAACTGTGCCAGGAGGAAGGCACATCAAGCCAACCCTGACCGAGACCGCCTTCCACCTGGAAACCAATGCCCTCACCGTGGGAGAAGAAGCAGGTCAAAAATCAGGCTCCACAGCCACTTACGGATCCACAAGAATACTGATCATGGAAGGCTATCCTACTTGTCCAACGAGGGATCGCCTACGTAAGTACTAAGTAATAGTAATTGTGGGATTATCTCCTGAAATCCTATGTGTGGTGAGGCAATATTCATGAAAGGTTATTAGCAGGCATGGAAAAATCCAATGCATGCTACCTGTATGTCTCTATAAAACCAAAGCTAATCATTCATAATTTAGGAGTCCAATTTCTCAATAACAAAGGTGTATATAGAATGTTTTCAGTATAATGAAAGCCAGCATGGTGTAGTAGTTTGAGTATTGGATTGGGACACTGGAAAAAAAAGGATTCAAATCCTTGTTCACCTATGGATACCCATTGGATGACCCTCAACATGTCACACTCTCTCAGCCTTAGTGGAAGGCAAAGGCAAATTGACTGTAAACAAATTCTGCCAAGAAAATCCCTCAGTATGTTTGCCTTAAAAGGTAAAGGTTTTCCCTTGATGTTAAGTCTAGTCATGTCCGACTCTGAGGGGTGGTGCTCATCTCCATTTCTAAGTCAAAGCGCTGCCGTTGTCCATAGACAGCTCTAAGGTCATGTGGCCAGCATAACTGGATGGAGCGCTGCTACCTTCCTGATGGAGAGGTACTTATTGATCTACTCACATTTGCATGTTTCTGAACTGCTAGGTTGGCAGAAGCTGGGGCTAACACTCCCCGGATTTGAACTGCTGATCTTACGGTGTTCCGCAACTCAGCAGTTTAACCCGCTGCACCACTGGGGACTTCAGGTTCACCTTAGGGTTGCTGTAAATCAGAAATTATTTGAAATCGCACACTATCAACAAACAGATCCCCTCATACATTTCTATGCAAAAATAATTCCCTGAAAGATTTTCCAAAATGTGAATGGGAATCAAAAATCACAATAATTCTGTGGGAGGGACAGAGGCCTGTAGGCAGTGCATGTCTACTCAATAGGACAAGAATCTGTCTTATTATTTGGAAGTCTCCATAGTTCTCAAAGTCCCAGCCACCATTCCTGAATTCATTAGTGAAACAGAATCAAAACCATTGTGAAGATGTACACAGAGAGAAAGGAAGGGAGGGAGAAGAAAGGAGGGAGGCTGTTTTTCCTAAGCAGTAATATAATGGTTTTGATGTTATTTTATCAGCTAAGCCTCTTACTTTCAGCCTACGCAGGGAGGACAGTTTTCATTATTTGTGTGTTGCTTCGTGTGTTCAGCTTTTCTTACCTTGGGAAAAGGCTGGGGAACTGATAATCTTCAGGTGGCCGAGGACGCTCGCCTGCTTACTATGCAGTGCGCCTGTCTCAAGATTTACCTTGATCCCCCTTTCTTTGCTGTCATTTGTTTTCTCTTTCATAACCCCCACTATGCAGGTTTCTGTGGCTGCCAGGGATGGCGGCTTTTAGCAAAGTGATTTCTCTTTCCCCTTGATGCTTAATTGCTAAGAAGGGTCCCTGCTTAGTAGTCCTGTTCTCAAACTTTAGAATTTGTTTGGCCTGGTTCTACAGAAGCCGTGTGCCATGTTGTACTTCTTGCAGGAGATGTGGGACTTTATCTTCCAAGGCAGCAAACCATCATTGAAACAGCACCATCACCTTTGATTATGGTTCCTATTGAACAAGACTGCCAATCTACCTCCTCCCCATGATTAACCTGATTGATTTTTGCCTGGAATTCCATGTCTGTCTACCATGTCAGACTACACAGCGAAGCCACTGAAATCCACAAGCATGTGGACAATTTCAACAAAAAGGAGGAAACCATGAAAATGAACAAAATCTGGTTACCAGTATTTAAAAAAGCTCTAAAATCAGGGCAGTAAAGAAATAACAACATTAAAAAAACAGGGGAGTTCCAGAAAAGAATCAATCAGGGCCAGCTAACACCTCCCAAAAAAGGATCCCCCTCAGGCAGCAACTAGCCAGGCTTTGAAGCTGCAAGGACATTAAATGCTAATCAAGGTGGGCAATTGCACCATTCACACTTGCATCAAGCAGACAAGAGTTCTCCCATCCTGGACATTCTACATATATATAAACCTACCTTTCCTAGTTTCCAACAGACCTCACCTCTGAGAATTCCTGCTATAGATGTGGGCGAAACGGCAGGAGAGAATGATTCTGGAACATGGGAATACAGCCTGGAAAACTCACAGCAACCCAAAATAGTATTCTTCTTAAAAAGCCGAATAAATCAAGCATAATGAGATAATATGCTTACTTAAATTCTGCAGGCTGCAGAATTACATATTTGTATTCATTTTATCCTACACTGCTGTGGTTGTGTGGACAGTAAAGAAGCATGTAAACACACTTTTTGCTTGTGTAAATGTAAGTTGGGTTTTATCTTTTGGTTTATGTTATTTTATATTTTTATACGGCATTGAATGTTGGCCTCTCCATATGTTGGAAGCCGCCCTGAGTCCCCACTAAGGAGATAGGGTGGGATAGAAATAAAGTCTCATTCATTCATCCACACTTGCACGGGTGTTTCTGAACCATTAGGGGGCAATCGTAGTAGAGAAACTCAGGGTGCATCTGTATTGTAGAATTAATGCAGCTTGACATCACATTAATGGCCATGGTTCAATGCTATGTAATGCTGGGAGTTGTAGTTTTGTGAGGCACCAGTACTCATTGGCAGGGAAGGTTAACATGTTATAAAACTAAATGTTCCATCATCCCATAGCATAGTGCCATGGAAGTTAAAGTGATATCAAACTGCGTTAATTCTACAGTGTAGATGTATCCTAGGCAAAACAAATCTTGAGGTATCAGGCTTAACTACTTCGCTAGTTATACAGTGGCAATTCTTCTGGTGGTAATTCTAAGCTGATAGCCATTTTTTTAGTTATTTCTTAGTTGTGGATGGGGCAGAATTCAGCTGTTTTAGCTTTCATTAGTGGTAAATGGCAAATCTATTACAGGAGGAAGTACTAAGTCTTATTCCAAGACTAAATAAATAAATAATGGCATAATCCAGAACATAATATGCCAGATAAGATCGTGACCTGCATTTATAAGTTTAAATGTTCACATCACATCCCTTATTGTGGGATTTCAAGAGGATATACATCATTTTGATTCTCTCCCAATATTTCACTTAAACAAAAGACAGCATTTACTGATGATACTATGTGCCAATGACCACATTTAATTGCTAAAAGTCACTTTGGATATGCTCCAAGGCCTTCGTTTCATCGGACGAAGCCAGGAGTGAGTAACAAGTGTGGGATCCAGGAGCTAATTCTGTGGCATAATGTAAAATAAGCCACGTGTGGTTCACATTTGACCAGCCCACACACTGCCTTGCCAGAGAAAGAAAATATGCCAAGCAGGTGAGCAATAAAGAACAAGTAGTTCACTTTTCGTAGTTCAGAACAACATATGTACAATATGATCAATTGCATCAACTCACATAATGTCATTTGATAAGAGATTTAAAATGGTCTTTCTTTGCCCATGTGGATAAACTCCTTCAGAAGTTCATGAAAGAAGAGCACACTCTCTCTGCTTCTTTCTCCTTCTCTCTCTAAGCACCTGTGTAATAAAACTACCTTTTTAGCTGGCTAGGCCGAAGCCTGCATGGCAGTGTTTGGCCTCCTGGTTGTTGAGCAAAGAAGGAGGAGGAGTCAGGCTGACTCCTGATTGGGTGTAACAATCAGGGGTGGAGTCAGCTGAATGGAGGGAAAGGGAGCTGTCTTATCTGACAGGAAAAAGAGTCTGTGATTTAGACAGAGTAGGATGTAGATTTTGAGAGCAGGGAACTGACAGAAGGGAAGAGCTTTTAGCTAGTCTCTAGGTGTAAGGTATTTGGTGAAGACATTAGGCTAGAGCTTTACTAGAGAGGCTAGTAAAGGAGAGCTGTGTCTTATTGAGCCTAGGAGAGGTTTCAAAGATACCTTATAGCCAATTGTGGGAGGCAGACAGAGGTCTGTGCTCTGTGTAAAACTGTGTCTAATAATAGAACAGTTGGTTAAAGAGACTCAAGCTGAGAAAGTTATTCTGTCAGGAGAACTGTTTGTGTTTAAGCAACCAAGTTACTGCAACTGCATCAAGATTTTGTACCACTCATTCCAACGAGTTGTTGTTATTCTCAAGTTAAAATAAACTCTTTATTAGTTTACCCTTAACTGTTGTTCGCCTCAATCCATTCGCTTCCCTCAGTAATCATTCTCTCAACACATCTTTTAATCTCTAGTCAGCCATTGAAGTTCAAGTGCTCAAACATTCTTTTACTTATTATACAATCACACCCTTTTGGTTCCTCAGGCCGGCATTTCTGAGGTGGTGGCAGCTATTTTTACCAAGTGCTTCGGTCACTTAGGGTCAGCCTTTTGTTCCACGCTATATCTAAGGGCGGAGGTGTGATCGTGGTGTTCACCCTGCCCGGATATCCCTTCAACTTTATTATAACCTGCATAGCTCAAGCCTGAACAAAAATGCAACAGTAACCAAAAGTCCCAGGCTCAACCATGTCCCCGGGGATTGTCCGACCAATCAGCTTCATGTATCTTATTTTACAGTTGACTCACATACATTAACTGATATCTTGCATGTTTCAACAAATTCCCCCTGATCGTTTGTGTTCCCCCACAGTAAGCCAAAATACTTTCATTTTCCTTTCATAGAGTCATAGAACCATAGAACTGGAAGAGACCCCAAGGGCCATGCAGTCCAACCCCCTGCCATGCAGGAACAAACAATCAAATCACTCCCGACAGACTACTATCCAATCATTGCTTAAAAATCTTCAAAGAGACTTCACCACATCACAAGCTGATAGAAAAGACAGTAGATGAAAACTGAAGCCTTTGGAGCTAGTATAACAACTTTGTTGTTCTTCTGGACCCCCAGAAGTGGAGGTCTTTTCATGCATTTGGGGGGACTTCTTGTGTGATTTTAGGGGGTAAAATGGCTTAAACATCATCCTAATTTCTTTTTTTATTATTATTTTGGGGAGGTGGGAGGTTTTGAGAGACTGGTGAGGGATTTAGGGTCCACACTTTGACCATCTCTTTATTGAGCCCTTGTATAACCAAAATCTTCCAAGGTTGCAACTCGGCTAAATTGAAGTCATACTTGGCATGGAAGAGCCTTTTCACGCATCACTGCTCACAATACAGTAATAAATAGAAAGGCCTCCTTCAGGATTTGCTAGATAGCATGCCAGGGTTCTGCATAGCTAGCCCAAGCTTTCTACAATATGCTGCCGATCTTCTAAAAATAAAACTTGTAAGGGTTTGCACATAAATGGTCCATAAATCTAGCCCAGATACATCTCTATAATTCAAAAAAACAGGACTGGCAGCACAAGCGGATGCTGAGCCGTTGAAGATGCTGCGCTGAATCTTCTTGGAAGTAAATTTTCATCTGGAGGTGACCCGTCACCCAGATCTTATGTTCCCACAAAGGATTATTTAGTACCTGAACTGATGAGAGGATCCCCAGCTTTGCAAAATTATGTATAAAGCTTCTGGATCTGCAGATAAATAGAGACTGTCGAAATTATATCCTGTTATTGTTAGTATGAAAAACTCTGGCAAGTGAGTAGATTAGAAGTAATGATGATGGTGTAGAAAATGGAGCCTGGCGAACCAGAATTTATGAAGGGACGGCTTGGAGCGAATGCTCTGACGATTATTAATTTTTTAAAAACTCATTGTGTTGGGGCTTTTCAAGCACATTTTTAAACCTTATCATGAAATGTATAATCATTAGCAATCAGTGTACACAAGACAGAACAACAATACACTCAGTTTCCGCACACCTAAGTTTCCCAGATTGGTCTCAGGGGAATGTGTACTAGGGTTTTGTTTCCCTTAGGTCTAGAGTAGAGTTTCTCAACCTGGGGGTCGAGACCCCTGGGGGTCATGAGGGGGTGTCAGAGGGGTTGCCAAAGTCCATCAAAAAACATGGTATTTTCTATTAGTCATTGGGGTTCTGTGTGGGAAATCTGGCCCAATTCTGTTGTTGGTGGGGTTCAGAATGCTCTTTGATTTTAGGTGAACTATAAATCCCAGCAACTACAACTCCCAAATGTCAAGTCTATTTTCCACAAACTCCACCAGTGTTGACATTTGAGCATATTGAGTATTCATGCCAGATTGGTCCAGGTCCATAATTGTTTGAGTCCACAGTGAACTCTGGATGTAGGTGAACTATAATTCCAAAATTCAAGGTCAATGCCCACCAAACCCTTCCAGTATTTTCTATTGGTCATGGGAGTGCTGTGTACCAAGTTTGGTTCAGTTCCATCATTGGTGGAGTTCAGAATGATCTTTGATTGTAGGTGAGCTATAAATCCCAGCAACTACAACTCCCAAATGAAAAAAATCACCCCCCCCCCCCCAGACCCACCAGTATTCTAATTTGGACATATCAGGTATTTGTGCCAAATTTGTTCCAGTGAATGAAAATATATCCTGCATATCAGATATTTACATTACAATTCATAACAGTAGCAAAAAATACAGTTCTGAAGTAGCAATGAATATAATGTTGTGGTTGGGGGTCACCACAACATGAGGAACTGTATTAAAGGGTCACGATATTAGGAAGGCTGAGAAATGCTGGTTTAGAGGATCTCACTCATATTTTAATGTTTTAAAAAGGAACATACTATATAGTACAAGTCGCATATCTGCAGCATGTGCCTGCAGTTTCATTTCATCACATCTGGAAAAAAATGTCCTCTATATGCATTTTCTAAGTCCTCCAAGTGATTCTGCATCTGCTGGAAGTTGCCCATAGAAGCAATGGGTTCAAATTGCAGGAAAGGAGATTCCACCTGAACATTAGGAAGAACTTCCTGACTGTAAAATCTGTTCAACTGTGGAACTCTCTGCCCCTGGGTGTGGTGGAAGCTACTTCCTTGGAGGCTTTTAAACAGAGGCTGCATGGCCATCTGTTGAAGGTGCTTTGATTGTGTTTTTTCTACATGGCAGGGGGTTGAATTGATGGCCCAAGTGGAATACTCAGCCGTGTCTATGGAGGTGTCTTCTTTGGGCATTTCCTAAGTTCTCCAACATTGCTCAAAGACACCACTTTTTAAACTCGCTTTTAAAACTCAAACTCAATGTTAGGATTCCAAAAACAGCCACTAGGCAACACTTAAAATTTTCTGAATGTCACATAGTGGCTGTTTAAGATATTTACATGGATTTCTTGTGCAGTGTTTGTAATGGACTTTGCAAAAGATGCTTCAACTGGGCTTTATAAAAAAGGAAAATCAGTCTGTTTAGCAAGCCTTACAAATGCTGATGTGTTATTAGCACATGTTTGGTTTTTATGCCTATTTTATATACCCAAGGTCACATAAAGAGTTCTTGGATCAAAAGGGATCTTGAGTAAAAAAGTTTAAGAAGCTCTCTCTGCTCTAGGGTACGTTTTTGCCAAAAGTCATTCTCTCAATAGAGTGTTCTATTAGCCATAATTTCATGTATCCACACAAAGTTCTAGAATGCTTCTCCCAGAGATACAAGGGTTGTACTGTATGCATAGATGGAAGCTAATACTCTTTCAGAAAGCAGTGGTGTTGCCCTTCGTCAACTTCCCCAAGAGCCACATCCTCCAATACATTAGTGGGTGAAAAGGCAAGTAGAATGTATTCTGGGTTGTAGTCCAAACTTTAAAGGAACCAGCCAGGATACTGAACTGTAGCCTCTAAACAGGTCCAGCATCTTCAAAGCATCTTTGAAGTTGGGACTACAACCCAGATCCAACTCAATGCTCTACTAACACCATGATGCCATGCAGAGTTCAAAGGCAGCTCTCCCCTTCCCTGACTCAAACAACTATTTCCCTTTATTCTTGTATACAAAAAACAGGCAACTGTCACAATTCTCTCCTGTGCCCAAGATACCTTGTGCAAAGGGTGTTTGGATTGCCCCAGGCACTGCCAGGCCATCAAATGCTAATCAAGATGGTCAGTTGAAACATTCACACCTAGCTCCAGCAGACAAGAGTCCTTTGTTCCACCCTGGCCATTCCACAGATATATAAACCCTTTTTCCTAGTTCCAACAGACCTCACTACCTTTGAGGATGCTTGCCATAGATGCAGGCGAAACTTCAGGAGAGAATGCCTCTAGAACATGGCCATATAGCCCGAAAAAACCTCCAACAACCCTGTCAATTAGTTGTTTTCCAAGTGACTGAGGAACAGATCCCCATTGATCACTGCAGCTGCTTCTTGACAAGTGGAATCTGGAGGACTTTCACAGTCTCTACTTGTCTCCTAAACTATAGGCTTTGTAGGGCTTATGAGCATCACACACCTACAAATGCCTATCGCCAGAATATGTATTTACAACTGTCCAGTGGGGATTCTGGTCATTTTATGTGAAGATGCTCACAAATAATAGGAAAATAGCCTCATTTGCTACCCCCATTTTAATATCACAAAGATTTTGCTGCACTATACTACTCGTGAGATGGGAATCCACATTCCAAAACTGCACCACACACCTGAAATGTGCCCAAAGGGAGAGGATTTGTAGATTTCATATTCTCTTCAGCTAGGAGTTCCACAGCTACTGCTTCAATAAATGTAATGCTGCATTATAAATCAAGTATTCTCCTGTGAGCAAATGTTTGCCTGGCTGCTTGTCTAGCTTCCAGCGACATCACCTCCTTTTTGCTCTTTCTTCTCTCTTTTTTCTCTCTGCAGGAGTCCTGGGAAATTTCTTTCTTAATGGGAGGTTCATGCTTATATGGGGCAGTGAAAAAGCACAGTATTCTTTAATTGAAGTTAAACTTTTCGGCTTAAATACAATTGCTAGTCCCATCTAGAACAGACCTATTGAATCAATGGGAAATTGGTAATCAACACGTATACATTGATTCAATGTATCTGCACTAGTAGAAAGCCAGTGTGGTCTAGTGGTTTGTGCTGGACTAGGGGTGTATCTCCACTGCAGAATTAATGCAGTTCGACACCACTGTAACTACCATGGCTCAATGTTATGGAATTCTGGGGGTTATAGTTTGATGAGGCATTGGCACTCTTTGGAAGATAGAATGAATTCATAGCATTAAGCAATGGTAGTTATAGTGGTGTCAAACTGCATTACTTCTACAATGGAGATGCACCCTGTGATTCTGGAAAGCAGGGTTTGATTCCATGCCCTGTCATAGAAACCCACTGGGTGAACTTAGACCAGCGTTTCTCAACCTGGAGGTCAAGAACCCTGAGCAAGGGGGGTTTCAGAGAGTTTTCCAAAGACCATCAGAAAACATATATTTCTGATGGTCTCAGGAACCCCTTTGGCAGAAAAGGCTGAAGATCTCTCTGCATGTCCTGCTCTTCCTTTTTGGAAACAAATGGCAAATCCTCCCACCAAAGGCCTCCTCCTGCAGTGATTGGTTGGCCTCTCAGCTGGCCTCTCAGCCAAGGGAAGGGCTGTTTCTGACTCTCCAAGCAGAGAGGGGAGAGCAGGCGTGCTTGGCACTTGTCAACGTGGTACACATATGTGGGTGAGAGAGAGCGTGTGAGGCTGGAAGGAAGCCCGTGCCATCAAATCTCTTCAAGACATGGGGGTTCTGTGTGGGAAGTTTGACCCAATCCTATCGTTGGTGGGGTTCAGAATGCTCTTTGATTGTAGGTGA
The DNA here is from genome assembly GCF_037176765.1 of Anolis sagrei. NCBI lineage: Eukaryota > Metazoa > Chordata > Lepidosauria > Squamata > Anolidae > Anolis > Anolis sagrei. Next base: position 324,364,639 of record NC_090021.1, read on the forward strand.
ATTATAAATCTCAGAAACGACAACTCCCAATCGTCAAGGTCTATTTCCCCCAAACTCTATCAGTGTTCACATTTGGGTATATTGAGTATTCATGCCAAGTTTGGTCAAGATCTATCATTGTTTGAGTCCACAGTGCTCTCTGGATGTAGGTGAACTACAACTCCAAAATTCAAGGTCAATGCCCACCATATCTTTCTAGTATTTTCTGTTTGTTATGGGAGTTCTATATGCCAAGCTTGGTTCAATTCCATTGTTGGTGGAATTTAGAATCTTCTTTGATTGTAGGTGAACTATAAATCCCAGCAACTACAACTCCCAAATGACAAACTCAATCCTTCACAACCCCACCAGTATTCAAATTTGGGTGTGTTGGGTATTTGTGCCAAATTTGATCCAGTGAATGAAAATACATCCTGCCTATCAGATATTTCAATTCATAACAGTAGCAAAATTACAGTTATGAAGTAGAAACAAAAACAATTTTCAGGTTGTGGGTCACTACAACATGAGGAACTGTATTAAGGGGTTGTGGCATTAGGAAGGTTGAGAAATACCGCGTTAGACAAATCACAGTCTCAGCCCCAGCAAATCTCTTTGATAGGTTTGTCTTGTGATTGCCATAAGTTGGAAACAACAGCAACAATGGCCTAAATACCTTGAAGGCACCAGATCCTGACTAATCTTGGAAGCAAAGCAGAGGGAGACTTGGTTAGTCCTTGGATGGGGGACAGCCAAAGAATACCAGGTGTTCTGGGCTATATGCAGAAGAAGACCATGGCCCCATTTATGATGCACTTTGAAATTGTGTTATATGTGCAGTGTAAACTCAGCAAGGGGGTTAGTGGAACTAACTAACAACAGGTTCTAAATTTGGAGGCAGGTTTATAGCCCAACTAATCCAGGTAACCTTTTGGATGATAACTCCCAGAATTTCCCAGCCAACATGGACATTACCCAACCGGATTGTGGTGCAGCAGGCTGAGTGTCAGCTGCATTAAGATCACTCTGACCAAAAGGTCATGGGTTCGAAGCCAGCCCAGGTTGGAGTGGGTTTCCAACCAATTATGTGTAGCCTGTTGTCAACCTTTGCAACCCGAAAGACAGTTGCATCTGTCAAGTAGGAAAACAAGGTACCACCTTAAAAAGTGTGGGGAGGCTAAATTAACTGATTTATGAGGCCATAAAAAAGACTCCAGCAAAGCATTCCAGCGGGGAAGCATGCGGGAATGTGGAAGTGCTTTATCAGCGTCGCAGATGGACGATGAAAGCGACAGCTCCCCCGGCAGCCAGAAAAAGTTAAATAGCCTCTGTCTATGTCTGTATATGTTTGTATGTCAAAATTGGCATTGAATGTTTGCCATATATGTGTACCCTGAGTCCCCTGTGGGGTGAGAAGGGCGGAATATAAAAGCTGTAAATAAATAAAATAAATAAATGATGAATGGAAGGGATACTGTGAGTTATAGTCCATACAATAACTTATAGAATATCGGTCTCAAGGACTCAAGCACCTGATCTTTAATGACAGCTGTCCAGTAGAGTTGCCAGGTTGGGACTATCCTAGAAACTGCAGATTTGACAGTCAAAGACTGAGATTTAGGGATGTTTCCTTGTGATGTGACAGTTGATATTCCTGGTGAGGTGACACAGTAACTAATATCTTTATTGAATTATGGTTACTATGAGTAAAAGTTTAATTAAAAAGTTTCTCATAATGCTCATCTGCCATGTATCCTCTTATAATGTCTTCCATATTTTTGGCATCTTCTGTGTGATAGCACTTAAGATATTGGAAAGATTCTGTCATATCCCCCCTGAGTTTTCTCTTCTTTAGACTAAACATGCCACTTTCTTCAACCTGTCTTCATATTTTTAAAAACTATATTACTGACTATTTTATTGCTTCCTCTCAAACGATTCCAATTTTGATCTCAATGAGTTACACTTAGGATCAGCAGTGTAATGGCCATTTTTAAAATACAGTCCTGCATCACAATAGTTCTTATCGCAGTATTCCCAGTGAGAGTCCAAAATAAAGAACTATTTTGGTCTTCTTTTATTGGGGTAGTTTTCAACTTCACCTAGAACACATTTTTTTGTAAAACTAATAGCAGTGTTTCTCAACCTTCCTAATGCTGTGACCCCTTTTTACAGTTCTTCATGTTGTGGTGACCCCCAACCATAACATTATTTTCATTTCTACTTCATAACTGTAGTTTTTCTACTGTTATGAATCATAATGTAAATACCTGATATGCCGGATGCATTTTCATTCACTGGACCAAATTTGGCATATATACCCAATATGCCAAAATTTGAATACGGGTGGGATTCGAGGGGATTGATTTTGCAATTTGGGAGTTGTAGTTGCCTGGGTTTATAGTTAATCTACAATCAAAGTGCATCCTGAACTCCACCAATGATGGAATTGAACCAGACTTGGCACACAGAACTCCCATGACCAACAGAAAATACTGGAAGGGTTTGGTGGGCACTGACCTTCAGTTTTGGAGTTATAGTTCACCTACATCCAGAGAGCACTGTGGACTCAAACAATGATAGATCTGGACTAGACTTGGTACAAATACTCAACTTGCTGAAATGTGAAGACTGGTGGTGTTTGGGAAAAATAGACCTTGACATTTGGGTGTTGCAGTTGCTGGGATTTATAGTTCACCTACAAACAAACGGTTTTCTGAACTCCACCAGTGATAGAATTGGGCCAAAGTTCCCACACAGAACCCCCATGTTCTGAAGGGACTCGCTGGCGCGAGCCTCCCTCCAACCTCACATGCTCTCTCTCGCCCGAACATGCACACTGCACTGCCATGCGCCGAGCACACCTGCTCTCCCCTCCACACTTGGAGTCTCTGAAACAGCCTTCCCCTTAGCTGAGAGGCCAGCTAATCACGGTGCAGAAGGGCTTTTGGTGGGAGGATTCACCATCTGTTTCCAAAAAGGAGAGAAGGACAGGTGGAGAGATCTTCAGCTTTCTCTGCCAAAGGGGTTTTTCAGGTTAAAAAAATGGTTTACTCATGAATTTTAACTGGTTAACCAAATCCCCATGCTAAGTCTATGAGATGCAAAAAAAGTCCCTCCAGAACCGCAAACACTATCTCAAGCAAATATTGACAATTTATTCACACTGTCATTACTTGCAGCAATAGCCGATGTAGTGAAGCAACCAAGTTGGGGGGGGGGGGAGTGTTGAATGCTCTCATTAAGGAGGCCAGGTTTGGTGGAGGTGGTTGACAGGGGCGGAGCTGCAAGCTATTGAAGGCTGCTCTGCCCTCTGCTGTGCTCTTTGCTTCAGCGTGAGCTAGGAGGCAGGTTTCAACACACACACACGCCCTGCAAAGTTTTCAACCCCTCCCGAATTTTTTTTCTGGCTACGGCCCTGCCTAACACCATCAGAAATATATGTTTTCTGATTGTCTTTGGCAACTCCTCTGAAACCCCCTCATGACCCCCCAGGGATCTTGACCGCCGGGTTGAGAAACAGCGCTCTATAGATTCCTACTAGTGGAATCTAGGTCCGCCAATAGAACTATGCAGTCATCTTCTGCTAGAAGATGATCACAGAGTAATAGATTCCATCCATACTGCTATATTATGCTGTTTGAAACTGCATTATGGTGGTCAGTGTAAGCTCATATAATGCAGTTTCATTGAACTGCATTATATGAGTGTACACTGTCTTCTATGGGCCTTATTACACAGGGGGACCCCCCCCCCAATGCTGTTTTGACAACAAGGGTGGCAAAACAACAGGTGTGTGGGGCAATGCTTCCCCCATTACATGGGGAAAGCGTCACCCAAACCAGGCAGAAGTGGAGCCAGCACAATACAGGAAGTGGAGCGAGCACAACATGGGAAGCCTCCCAGGTTGGGAGAGAAGCATCCAAGGACGCTTCCACTGCGGTTGGGGGCAGGGCCTCTGCAGGAAGTCACACAATGTTGTGTGATAGCCAGCTTGGGACTGGATGCTGGTTTTGGTAAGTGTGGTGGGGTCATAACTCTATTGTGCACTTGCACAAACATCAGTCTCAACTTCTGGAAAGATTCCATCAGCTTTGCCTTTGAAAAATCCTGCAATTTATTTATTTACTTTATTTCTATCCCACTCTTCTCACCCCGCAGGGGATTCAGAGCACCATACAATATATATCTAGGCAAAAATTCAATGCCTCATTATACAAACCAAATAAAACATATAATAAAATCACTAGAAACAAGAGATATATAAATGTTTATTTACTTCATTTATATACTGCTTTTCTCCCCAAAGGGACTCAAAGCAGTTTCCAGTAAATTCACAGAAAAAATTCAATGCCTTACAATGTATTTTTTAAAAACCCAGCATAAAAGCAACTGTAACATTAAACCATATTAAACAGAGAAACAACAACATCTAGACATTTAAACATTGAATTAATACAATTAAAAACCATTAAACACATTAAAACATAATAACCCCATACACAAATAATGCATTGCACCAATCCCTTAATCATAATTCAGCGGCTTCATTTCTGTGTCATGATAGGATGTTAGACCGCATTTCTGTCACTCGCCAAGTTTGCATAGTGGTGTTCTCAAGTCTCTCGGTTGAGTAGCAGCATCATAGTCCATCGCTATTATAGAATCATTACGATGGACCCTGTCATGAGGTCTTCTTTTGCTCTCTTGGATGGTACTGTGTGGGCAGCAGGTGTTTCTGCTGGGCTTTGCTTCAGCCAGGAAGTCAGGGCCTGAGTCTGTAAGAAGCCAGGAGCTGAGGTCAAAGGCAGCCTCCAGCAGAAAAACACTGCCATTTCCTCCAAGCTCCCTGCTGCTGATGTTCTTTGGCTCTCTTGGATGGTGCTGTGTCTCTTGGGAAGACAGATGGACAAATGTCAGTGTTCTGGAGGAAGCAAAGGCCACCAGCGAAGCGATGATTTTCTGCCACCAACTTTGCTGGACTAGCCATGTTGTCAGAATACTAGATCACCATCTCCCAAAGCAGCTACTCAATTCAATTCAGTTGAATCTCAATTCAATCTCAATTCAAGAATGGAATGTCAGTGGCCATAAAAGAGATTTAAAGATGAGCTTAAAGTGGAATAAATACCAAGAACTGGGAACCCCTGGCAATTGTGTGTTATAACTGGACATCAGCCCTTTCCAACAGTGCTGTGGATTTTGAGGGGGCACAAATATAGGGACAAAGGAAGAAATGTGCCAAGAGAAAGGCACATCAAGCAAACCTCGTCGTGACCAGCTTCCATATAGAAATGTATGTCCTCACTGCAAAAGAACATGTGGATCCAGAATAGGTCTCTACACTCACTTACAGACCCACCAACAAGACTCTACTCTTGGAAGATAATCATACTCGACCATGAGAGATTGCCTATAGTACTATAGTATATAGCAGTATAGATGGGGCCATACTGAAGGAGTTAGCGATTCCTAAAGAGAACACGTTAATCAAATCATGAATAATCAAATCCAAAAAAGTGAAATCTGCCAATGTCGAGGGCCAACTGCATACCTAAGTTGCATGTATCTGATGAAATGAAATGTGCTCTATAAAATGTACAGAGTTAGTTTCTAAAATATCTTGGGGTGCAGCTACACTGTAGAATTAGCACAGTTTGACACCACTTTAATTGCTATGGGTCACTGAAGTTGTAGTTTGGTGAGGCATATGCATTCTTTGGCAGAGATAGCTAAAGTCCTTGAGAGTCTACAACTCCCACAATTCCATGCCATTGAGTCATGGCAGTTAAAGTGGTGTCAAACTGTGTTAATTCTACAGTGTAGATGCCCTTGGTTGCTTTGAAACAGCCACTTTGTATGTCCTCAATGCCAAGGAAAAGATACTCTTATGATAAAGTGGAATCCTGCCGCAAGAACGCCTCCTTTTCTCTTGGGAGATGATTTTTATCTCATCTACTCGAACCTCTGTTTCCCATTGCAGCCAGAGAATTTACTTCCATCTCGTGGGCTTTAAATGCTGCCTTGGCAAAGGCGTAATGATTCAACTCCTGCAGCTGTATCCTGTGGTATGAACTGCGCAGCTTTCCGAGATGACGAATTAAGCTTTCAGAAGGGGGCCAAATGCAATTCCAACCCAATTTCAGAGCTTTTAGTTATCACTATGTGTGTTTTATGGGGGTCGTCTTTTTTCACCCAATTTTTCCTGTACGTAGAATAAATAGAAAAAAATGGTATTATTACTCTGCAACTTGGAACAAACACTTTTGATTTACTTCTCCAGAAGAGAAAAAGGAAAATACAGATCAAGTCAGAAAGTCTGTCCTTCTATAGGACAGCTGGCAAAATGCGTAGCTCCAAGAGAACAAAAATGTTTTGACGTTTCTCTATTGGAATGAAAAAATGAAGATGCGCAAAATCTGTCCAAAAAAAGGTTTTGAAAAGGGATGACAGTGACGTAGGGGAAGGCCGGATGGATTGTCTGCCATGTGTTAAGTCAAAGTGCATTATCTTATTAGAGAGGACCATGAGTGTGATGGATTTTGTATCTATCGAGTCCTCATCATGTCTCCAAAAGCCATGGACTGCCTACTTAAAAGTCAATTCCTGCAGTGTGTGTGCGGTAAGGTCCACACACTCTGGAAGAAATAAAGTAAGTTAGAGGAGGGTAGCTGATCTGATAGCATTTTGACAGCATCTTCCTGTGAGACTGTGCCAATGCCTTCATGTGCCCCTGGCTATATTTTGTCATGGCACAGATGACAAAAGGATCAGGAGGAGGCATCTTGACAGTTTTGTGGAGGTTATGTATTGACTTTTAAGTGAAAGGTGTGTTGCTTTTCTGCTAAAGCTTTTCTAACTACATCTGCAAAGAAAGATCTCAGCCTAATTGAGCTGCACCATCCTGGTGTTGAACAGCAGCATGGCGCAACTGCCCCAAGACATCTAATGTGCCACTAAATTCACAACCAAATGTGGATGCACATCTATGCAGACAGTGCACTTCCATGTATAATTGTACCACTTGTGCACTTCTATTCCTGCAGCATTGAATCGAATGCATTGGTTCTGTCTTAGATTAATAATAATAATAATAATAATAATAATAATAATAATATAATTTCTTTATATTCCATCCTATCTCCCAGAGGGGACTCAGAGCGAATTGCAGCATATATACAAACATAAACACAGGCAAACATTCAATGCCTTGATGCAATAAAACAGAGATTCAAAGGCAAAGGCAAAGGCTTCTTCTTTCATCTCCAGCTTCTGGAAGCAGTGCTCAACTCTAGCCGTGGGGGAGGTGTTCATCTCCATTTCCAAACCGAGGAGCCTGCATTGTCTATAGACACCTCCTGGTGGTGTGGCCGGCATGACTGCTTGGAGCACCTGTTTGCTTTCCCATTAAGGCAGTTGCTCTACTCACATTTGCATGTTTTTGAACTGCTAGGTTGGCAGGAGCTGGGGCTAACAGCAAGAGCTCACCCTGTCCTGTGGATTCAAACTGCCAAACTTCAGGTCAGCAAGTTCAGCAGATCAACAGTTTAACCCGTTGCACTACTGCGGCTCAACCACGTCTATAAGGGAATATTTGCATATGTACGATTTTGGCCTCTAATTTTCAACAATTTTTTTGCATTATTTTTTTAGGCATTATATATTATGCTGAAAATTTCAGGAATTACCATGAAACATTATGAAATAAGCAAATATTCTTTTTCCCCACATGAGCAGGAGGTGTCTACAGACAACACAGGCTCCTGGAGATGAGCACCTCCCCCAAAGCTGGAAATTAAAAGGAGAAGGCTTTGCCTTTGTCTGTGTATTTGTGTTTCATTGTAACAAGGCATTGAATGTTTGCCTGTGTCTGTCTATATGCCATAATCTGCTCTGGGTGATCGCGGGGAGAAGGACAAAATATAAACAAAGTGTTGTTGTTGTTGTTGTTGTTGTTATTTGAAACACAACAAGATGAGTCCACAGCAGACATTCTGCTGGCTGTTGAATTGGATCACACGTTGGACACTTCCCAAGTGTCTAGGACTGTGTGATGTATCGGCGAATAATGTGTGCAGTAAAGTGGTCTTCTGCAGCTGGCAGATGGTAATTCTGTCAGCGCCGATTGTGTTTAAGTGCAGGCCAAGGTCTTTAGGCACTGCACCCAGTGTGCCAATCACCACTGGGACCACCTTTACTGGCTTGTGCCAGAGTCTTATTATTATTATTATTGGATGGGGGTGGAGGTGGGGGAGGAAAAGAATGCTATATTGTTTCACTGAAGTTTTAAGTTACCACATGAATAAGAATTCATTTGGGGACTGAGGAGAATTGCCATAACGTGAGAAGAATTCTTGTGTTGGAGGGGGGAGCTCTCATTGGCCTCTCCCACACAGTTCCATTCCTGCTCCATTCCTATGACTCTGAAAAGATATATTAGAGGAGCTATGCGTTACTTTCTGAAACAAATGAAAACTAAAATAAATGTGCTGTGGTGTTTTGTCTCTCTCTTACATTTCTCATCCTTCAATATAAATATTTCCAGAGAAACTTGCTGAATTAGAATAGGTACAATTTATTTATCTTACATATTTATGCCCTGCTTTTTATGTCAATGTCCTGAAAACATCAGTACAAAACAAACAAGCAGCAGATAAAAGCAGCTGTGTAGAAACAGTCACTTTAGATTTAAAAGATTTTGAAGCCTGGGGGGAAATGGAAAAATGGTTCCCCTCGTATGGAAAGGACATTGGGGGAGGCACCAAACACGTTTCTCTTGGAGAGAGTATGCCACAAAACAATACAGCAACTTACAAAGCATTCTGAGCATATATCTTCTCAAATATTTCATCATATATTATTGCTTCCTAAAGGACAGCATTTAAGTCTGCCTGAGGAGTAAGACGTTCAGGAGATCCTCCTGTTTTTGGTCCCACCACTTTTAGAGGCATGTTAAGTGAGGAGACTTGTAGTCAATAGTCAACACAGATTTATCAAAAACAAATCATGTCAGACTAATCTGATCTTTTTTTTTCCAATAGAGTTACAAGCTGGGTAGATGCAGGGAATGCCGTGGATGTAGCATAACTGGATTTCAGTAAGGCCTTCAACAGGGTTCCCCATGACCTTCTGGTCAAATGTGGGCTAGGCAAAATTATGGTTAGGTGGATCTGTAATTGGCTAAGTTAATGAACTCAAAGGGTGCTTACCATCTTGGCAAGAAGTGATGAGTGGGGTGTCATAAGCAGGGTTCCGCCCTGGGCCCAGACTTGTTCAACATCTTTATTAATGACTTAGATGAAAGGTTAGAAGGTATGATCATCAAGTTTGCAGACAACACCAAATTGGAAGGGATAGCCAATACTCCAGAAGACAAGAGCAGAATTCAAAAGGATCTTAACAGATTAGAGAGATGGGCCAAAACGGGAAAAAATGAAGTTCAACAAGGACAAATGCAAAATACTTCACTTAGGAATAAAAAATGAAATGCAAAGAGGCAGAATGGGGGACGCCTGGATTGAGAGCAGTACATGTGAAAAAGATATTGGAGTCCTTGTAGACAACAAGTTAAACATGAGCCAACAATGTCGATTTTGGCCTGTATCAATAGGAGTATATTGTCTAGATCCAGGGAAGTCCCCTCTATGCTACCCCTCTATTCTGCCTTAGTCAGGCCACATCTGGAATACTGTGTCCAATTCTGGGCACTGCAATTGAAGGGAGATGTTGACAACTTGGAATATGTCCAGAGGAGGGCGATTAAAATGATCAAGGATCTGGAGAACAAGCTCTATGAGGAGCGGCTTAAAGAGCTGGGCATGTTTAGCCTGCAGAAGAGAAGGCTGAGAGGAGACATGATTTATTTATTTATTTATGTCACTTTTATCCCACCCTTTTCAGCCCGCAGACACTGAAAATTAGATGCCACATATATATACATATAATGGTTAAAATCCATTTAAAAATCATGGGGGACATGTATAAATATGTGAGAGGAAGCCACAGGGAGGAGGGAGCAAGCTTGTTTTCTGCTGTCCTGGAGACTAGGATGTGGAACAATGGCTTCAAACTACAAGAGAGGAGATTCCATCTGAACATGAGGAAGAACTTCCTGACTGTGAGAGCTGTTCAACAGTGGAACTCTCTGCCCCAGAGTGTGGTGGAGGCTCCTTCTTTGGGAGCTTTTAAACAGAGGCTGAATGGCCATCTGTCAGGGGTGCTTTGAATGCAATTTTCCTGCTTCTTGGCAGAATGGGGTTGGACTGGGATGGCCCATGAGGTCTCTTCCAACTCTTTGATTCTATAACACAACGGTGGGCCTTTTTGGTGGCTGCCTCACACTCTGGAAGTTTCCTCCAAAATGGAGATGGATAGACCCTTCCCTTTGTCTTTCAACTGGCAGATGGAGAACATGGCTGTTGTTATTTCATTCAGTTTGGGGTTTGATGGACTGATGAGAAATGTAGCTTTAAAAACAAAACAAAACAAAACAGGGAGTTCTATATATATCAAGCTGAGATATATTATAAAATGGTTGTTTATTCTTTATACTTGTGCATAAGTCTAGAAATGTATATTAACAAACCAACCCCCCAAAACTGGGTTGACTTATTCACAGGTCAAAGTGAGTACTGTATTTTAATGCCTATTGAAAAAGGAACCATCTCCTTCTCTGAGTAGAGTGGCAAAAGGAAAGAGCTGAATCTATCCCGGGAGAACCTAAAAGGAGCGCCAATCCTCTTTACTCTCTCCACTGTGCTGCCGCTTCTGGTTTTTTCAAATACTTGAATGTGGAAATGGTAGTGGCATTGGTGCTTTTCTTTTCTTCATGGAACTACCCTCAACTTATCCATATGGGGCACATCAAAATCCATAACTCCCCTCTCCCCAAACTGCCCTTGATTTATACACAAGGTCAATTTATACATGACTATATATGGCAATTTAGTAGTGCTTTTCTTGATTATGTCTTAGCATTATAGCATTTTGCTTACTTTGATCTTTATCTGTTTTTACCTGTTTCTATCTATATCTTTTTTTTTTGTCTTGGTGTGATGTGTCCTACATTCCAATTCTGGCATTAAAGATAGGATATAGAACACATAGTTACACATTTTGGCTCCGATCATTCAATGAAGCTGAGTATGGCATAAATCTGCAAGCATACATTTCTGCACGTGGCATTGCATGTTGATTGTGTTATATGATCTTTGCATTAACCGGCAATGGTATGCAACGAATTGTACAACTAAATGTGCACACACTCATGCCTACACACATGTTCAACTATAATAAATGCAGTTCTGTTCTTGCGACCTTGAAGAGATTGTGCATTGGACAATAGAATCCAACCACATATAGAAGGGTTTTATTTATTTATATTCTGCCCTTCTCACCCTGCAGAGCGGATTACAATGTACATATATGTGGCAAACATTCAATGCCATAGACACGGGACATATATAGGCAGACACACAGAGGCCATTTAACATTCCAGCTTCATGAGGGGATTCTGGCCACCAGCAGAGCTGTTACTTCACCATCCATTTGTGACACTGATGAAGTACTTCCTCATTCTTTGCATGCTTGCTGGAGATTTTTATGGCATCATAAATTAGTTAAATTAGCCTCTCCACATAAGCGGTACCTAAATTTCTTACTTGACAGATGCAACTGACTTTCAGGCTGCAAAGGTCGACAGTGGTTGGAAGCTCACTCTGACCCAGGCTGGCTTCGAATTCATGACCTTTTGGTCAGTAGTGATCGAATGCAGCTGACTTCCAGCCAGCTGCGCCAGTCTTGGTGCTAGGCATGCCTAGCACCAAGTGTTTGAATACAATAGTTTTGTACCTTATCTGCAATCTTTATTTATTCTTGTGATCTGAGCTGAGTTCCAGTTTTGAGAACAAAGTGGAATTGATATTGAATCAATTGATCATTTTTGTGTGTCAGGAGTTACTTGAGAAACTGCTTCTGATGTGAGAGAATTGGCAGTCTGTAAATAGATTGCCTGGAGGATGCCTGGGTGTTTTACCATCTTTGTGGGAGGCTTCTCTCATGTTCCCACATGGGGAGCTGGAGCTGACAGAGGGAGCTCACCTGCACTCTCCCCAGATTCTAACCTCCAACCTGTCAGTCTTCCATCCTGCTGGCACAAGGGTTTAACCCATTATGCCATCAGGGTCTCTAATTGATCAATTAATTCTTTAATACTTTGCAAGGACTGAAAGCTGTCTTGGGAGCTGAGAAGTATTTTTGAGATTTTCGTTATGAATTAGCTTCCAACAACCTGTTTTAGGGTTTGTCTGGAAACTGTACATAAGACAAATGGATTGATGTTACAATCTGATTGGTATAATAATTTTGGTCCAATCATTTGTTTGAGGAAAAAGTTAAATCAAGGTGAACTTAGCCAATGACTTCATGTGGACATGCCAACTCATATCTAGTTAAATAAGAGAAGATGGGAGCAATGTACTTCCTACGCAGATCAGAAAAGAAGTGGTACAATTTTACTTTCTTTCTCCCCCAAATAGTTTCATACTAGTTCTTCTCTGAGATTCACTCTTTTATAATTAGGCGAAAGGTTTTCGGCAGTTCTGATTTTGACTGGCCTTCTGCAGAGATATTACTCACCATATCGGTGCCCCTCCAACCTCTTTTATGATTAATTGGTTCATATTCTGAAACACACACGAGAAGTCAGTATTACTGAGCATTTGGGAAATGGGAAATTTTTTATGACTGGGACAAGGTCAGTGATTCATCCATCTCCAGACCTTACCTTACAGTTTTGATGAATTCAAGGGTCTGCCGGTGGGTAATACAGTGCAGTATCTGCCATGATTTATGTCTGCAGCAGTAGACAGAGGGTGGGAAATAAATACAAGTCAAATAAATATTTGGCTTTTAAAAAATTCTTCTCACTGTTTTGCTTCAGTTGGCAACCTTTACAAGTGCCAGCATTTCCACTTGACTCCAAAAGCACACGACGTGACTCTGATTTTTTTTTAATCCTTCTGCCATTCCAGGGTAATGAAGCAAAAACATAAAATTTCCCATAGGAGTCCTTTCTTCTGTGCTTCTCTCAGATCACAGAATATATTCCCCTCAGAATTGTAATCAATTCCAACTTTTACTGCTTTTAGGAAGGATTTGAAGACGTAAGTTTTCAAACTGATTTTTTAAAAATCAATACTCATCCAGTTGGATTCTGAAGGAGTTGTTGGTTATTGTTGTTTAGATCTATTTCAGTCAGGATTTTATATGGATTATGGGATGCAGTCATGCTGGACACATGACATTGGAGGTGTTTATGGACAATGCCAGTTCTGGCTTAGAAATGGAGATGAGCACCATCCTCCAGAGTTGGACACGATTAGACTTAATGTCAGGGGAAACCTTTACCTTTACTATGGGATGCAGATTGCTTTGTCAACCTGGTGGACAACCTACACTGGGAATTGAACAGAGAGAATGTGAACTTTTTGGATCTGCTCTGTTCCTCAGCAGCTTTTGGTACCATTCACCACGGTCTTCATCTCATCTTCTGTTTTATGGTGGCTTCAGTCCTCCCTCTCAGAGAGGAGTTATGGGGAATGCTTGTATGAGGAGGGAAAGCAACATGATAAAGGGTATGGAAGTCAATCCCCGAGGAGTGACTTACAGCGCTGGATATGTTGAGCCTAAAGTAAAGAAAGTTATGAGGTGACATGATAACAATGTTTAAATATTTGAAAAGATGGCATACTGAACATGGTCAAGGCTTGTTTTCTGCTGCTCTAGAGTCTAGGACACAGAGCAATGGATTCAAACTAAAGGAAAAGAGATTCAACCTGAATATTAAGAAGACCTTCCTGGCAGTAAGAGCTATTTCAGAGTAGTGGATGTGGTAGTGTCTCCTTCTTTGTGGTTTTAAAAGAGAAAGTGGATGGCTATCCACCAGGATTGCTTGGATTGTGTATTCCAGCATGGCAGGATATTAGGCTGGATTGCCCTTGTGGTCTCTTCCAACTCTGATTCTATGGGCCTCATCATCCTTATATCCCTCACACCCTATTTAATTTCACTTCGCTGTGAAACGGAAGGTGTGTGTACCACCTCACAGTGGCCTGCATGTCCTTCCTCCTTCCCCATCACATGGGGTCATCAAGACAAGGTGTTGGTGCTCTGTCCCTGCCCCATCAGAAAGGGGAAAGGGGGGTGATGTGCATTTGGGGGAAAAGGCCAAAAACAAAAACAAAAATGGGCAGCTCCATCAGAGTGACCCAAAAGACATCTTACCTTTTGTTGTTTGTGAGAAAGTGTTTTGCAACACTTCCTCACCACTTTGGTCATGAAAGGGGTGGGGCCATGACCAACATCATGGGCCTGTAGCTGATGAGGAGCAAGGGACCAAAATCTCCTTGTGTGATGATGTAGTATGACTCCTTGGCCAATGGGTGGTAGTGTCTTTTGAGATTCTGTTTTCTTCTCCATGCTTTTAAACATATAAATTGGGCCACTAAGAGATGCCGTCTTGAGCTTGATGCAGTCCTGAACAGATGTCACTGTATATTGATGACACGCAGTTCGTCCACTCCTTTCCACCTATGTTCAGATAAACTGTTTCCATGTAAAGTGGTAGCAGGCTGTAATGGACTGGACAAAGGAAACAAACTGAAACTTCATCCAGGTAAGTCAGAGGTCCTCCTGTTCAGCCAGAAGGCAAATCTGGGAATAGGGATTCAGTCTGTTTTGGATGGGATCATACTCCCCTGAAAAGCAAAGGGGTGCAGCCAGGTGGTTAACTGGGGTTGGCTACAGGAAGCATATAACTCTCATACTGATGGTGTATTTGTGAGTTCTATTCAAAGCCACAAATAACTTGGGTCCAGGATATCTGGAAGACTATGGACCACATCACATGGAGGCTAAGAAGCCTGGGGACAGCAGAGGAAACCATGGGGCTGCGTGCCACTTCATCCCTTTACCATGATTGGTTGTGGTATCCCATCCTACGATGTTTCTCCACTTTCCCCAGCTACCTCCCATCTCTTCCCCAGCTTCTTGTATGAATAACAAGGGGCACATTGCCAGCACACTGCTGACAAGGAGCCCTATGGAACCCCACCAGAGGTAGCCCTGCATCATCTGATGGGTTCCAGTGGACTCTGGCAATGCTGAGAAGCGGAGAGAAGAAGCTTCTCAACCTCCTTGTGATGAGGTTGTATATGAACCTATATGAACCAGTCCAAGTCCTAAGATCTTTGGTAGAGGCCCTTTTCTCTTGCTTTATACCTTCTCAGTCTACTTTGATGGGAAAAAGGAAGAGGGTCTATTTGGTGGCTGCTCCTAAACTTTGAAACTCCTTCTGAAGGAGGCTAGGAGGATTCCATCCATATTTCCATCTGCTGGAAATCAAAATTTTCCATAGATTCAGGCAAAACATCAGGAGAGAATGATTCTGGAACATAGCCATACAGCCCGAAAAACTTACAACAACCCAACACTTTCCTATTCCTACAGGATTTCATGAAATGACCTTAATTTAATTGTTGTTGTTTTGTTGTTGTTGTTGTTTTGGATCCTGTCAAATAAATTTTTAACTCTCTAGATTTATTTAATCTTTTCTAAAATAATTTTATGTATTTTGTGAGTGCATGTTTAGAATCTTTTCTGGTTTGAATATCCTGTCAGCTGCCTTGAATCTCAGTACTGGAGAAAGGCACAATGTTATTGAATAAATAAAAATAAACTCATTTTCTCTGTACTTGAATATGGATGTGCTACTTTGGATCAAAGGCAGGAGAACGTATGCATATTTCAGCCAACAATAGGATCCTGAATAGTGTCTTACGTGCATTAAATCGTCTTTTTAAAAAGCATTTACTACTACAGTGAGCACTTGGGATCTGTGGGCTGCTGAAATATGAGCATTCACATCAGCATCATTTAATAAAATGGGGTGCAATTGTTAGCATGTTTTGGTATCTGTGGCTGGTCTCAGAACAGAACCCCTAAGATACAGCAGATATAAGGGGAGAGGGGAGTAAATCCCTAGTAGTTTTGTTTCTGTTCCAACTATTTTATTTTGGAGATTCAAATGATGTTTTCTTCATCCTGAAGTATATCCTAGAAGCTTCTGGCATTACCAAGGACTTTGCCTTTCCACTCCCCAGCTTGCATTAAATTAACCCAGTACTTTCTGAAATGAAATGCATCTCTACTTGCCTGTAAGTTTGCACTTTCAGAAGCAGTCCAGATGGCTGCTTCTGGTAAACACAACTATTGTTCCAAGGACTCAAATTCTACAATGATCAAAGCACTCTTGACAGATAGCTGTCCAACCTCTACTTTAAAACCTCCAGAGGAGGAGACTCCACTGCACTCTGAGGCAGCGTATTCCAATGTTGAACAGCTGTTACCATAAGGAAGTTCTTTCTTCTAATGTTCATATGGAGTCTCTTTTCCTGCACTTTGATTCCATTGCTCCATGTCCTTTTAACTATAGCAGCAGAAAATAAGATCAAGAGAGATAAAGAGGAATGTTAGGACTAAAACTGAACTCATGTAATGCATAACCTCCAACTAATTTGGCAGCAATAATCCTGAATAATACTCTGTCCTACAACATATTCTGCAGTGTTTAACATGTCTCTGTTTCTCCCCCTTCCTCAATACCCAATTCCACTTATCCAACTTTGAACTGAATATGAACCTTTTGTATCAGACACAAATGCTCCAACATTTGGGAAACTTACACATGGGAACAGAATCCTGAACAATATCTTAAAATTCCTATTTTATAGTTTTGTATGATTTTTGCAACAAAAGGAGAGTCCAAGGAACACAAACAGCCCTTGCAAGAAGCTGAGGGTATAACTATGCTGAGGTTTGTTAATTTTGTGGTTTAAATTAATCATTCATTTTGAAGGCCTACTTTAGCACCTTGGATAGGTCCTTTACAGTTAAGACTAGTAAAGGTAAAGGTTTCCCCCTGACATTAAGTCCAGTCATGTCCGACTCTGGGGGTTGGTGCTCATCTCCATTTCTAAGCCAAAGAGCCGGCGTTGTCCGTAGACACCTCCGAGATCATGTGGCTGGCATGACAGCATGGAGCGTGTTACCTTCCCACCACAGTGGTACCTATTGATCTACTCACATTTGCATGTTTTGAAATTGCTAGGTTGGCAGAAGCTGGGGCTAACAGCAGGAGCTCACGCCGGATTTGAACCTGTGACCTTTCAGTCACCAAGTTCAGCAGTTCAGCGCTATAACTCACTGCACCATTAGGGACTCCACACAGTTAAGACTAAAAGTAAGAAAAAGCGGACTTACCTTGAATCTACTGGTGGTTGTCTTCACCATTAGATTGTCCAGTGGTTGATGTCCAGTGAATATGGCAGCTTGCTTTGTTCTAACTTTGGCCACTTTTGGCAAAGTCGTGGGATATTCCAGAGCTTTCAGGAATCTTATGGAGTGTCCTGGGAAATGGTGATGATGCAGTGTCCATCTGGACAGCAGTTTTGGCTCAATCAGCTATCCAGCTGCCACCCCCCTCTTTCCCTGCACTGAATAACACAGGGGAAGGGGATTGCTCATCTGATCCCAGTTGATCCCAGTTGGATAAGGAGCTCAATTCAAGCTCCTGGTCATCAAGAGCATTTTTGCTGAAGGTAGAATGGGGCACCCACATGACCACCAAGTAAAAGGGGATGGGAGTCTATAATCCAGAGTCAATTCATCCCTCACCAATGACACAGAAATCACTAGATGCCAAAGTGCATAGCCCCCAAGAATGTGACATTCTGGAAGGCGATTCAGGAAGGAGAAAGGAGGACACAACAAAAGCGATGGACTTGTCATTTCAGAGCATGGGAGTAGAGGATGAAATGGACAAATGGTAGTGAGAAATAGCTCAGGACAATGCCACTGCCCTGTGAAGCATCTCAAATTAGAATTCAAATTAGACTCCTGAGAACACTGGGCTCTTGTCTGCATTGGAAAGTCTAGTACTCTGTTAATGCACGAATCCTTCGGAAGAATTACGTAAAAAGTTAACTGCATAGGAGGCTTGGTTGCTATGCAGTTCACGTACCAGCCTGTAATTCATGGGTTATGAGCCTGCCCAAGCTGTCTAATTCATGGGTATGATTATTTAAACTTTTTTTTCCTCAAAGTCACTCTGTGGATTTATAGTTTTTTGACTGAAGTTTAAAATTTACTATTTGAAATCAAGCCATTATGGGGGAGGGGGAGTAATCTATTCAGTAGCAGTGTTAAAGGATATAGCACTGCTGACATTTCGATGTGATGATGATGACAGTGGTGGTGGTGATGATGATTATTATTATAATGAGCAGAAGAATAAGGACTCTTGCTGGAATCCTGCTGTGCATTTTATGAGTTCCTCGTGGAAGCAGTTAGGCATTTTTGTCTGATGCAGCATGGCCATATTGAGTTCGAGAATATGAACGTGGAGCTATGCATGGATGCACATTGTGCATGGCTGTGCATCTACCTTGTGCGGCAATGTTATACAATGGGTATGCATGTGCCTGCATGGTAGCATATTGTTTATGCAGGTATACATGCAAATTCAGTTGCACAGTGTTTCAATTCCTTATGAGATTGAGTTATACAACCATAGCCTGGGTATGATCTCAAGTTTTAATACCAATATTGGTATAATAAAGGCAAAGGTTCCCCCTTGACTTCAAGTCTAGTTGTGTCTGACTCTGGGGTGGTGGTGCTCATCTCCATTTCTAAGCCGAAGAGCTGGTGTTGTCCATAGATGCCTCCAAGGTCATGTGGCCAGCATGACTGCATGTAGTGCTGCTACCTTCCCGCCGAAATGGTACATATTGATCTACTCACTTTTGCATGTTTTTGAACTGCTAGGTTGGCAAAAGCTAGGGTTAGCAATGGGAGCTTATCCCATCCTGCGGCTTCAAACCACCAACCTTTCGATCAGCAAGTTCTGCAGCTTAGCAGTTTAACCCGCAACGCCACCACGGCTTGGTATCTTACTGGCCAAATATCTATCTATCTATCTATCTATCTATCAGCTATCTATCATCTATCTATCTTTTGTTTATATTCTGCTTTCTCCAAGTATGGATCCCAAAGTGGTGTGCATGCCTTTAAAACACATTATAGTTGAAAACTCACCATAAAATTTAAAAAATGCAATAAAATTAAACTTTGATTGAAAACTCAAATTAAAAAAGCATTTTAGCAGACTAAAATAGAAACTCTCTGCATCCCCCTCCCCATTAGTAACTCTATCTGCCATCACCAAATGCTTCCTTAAATATAAACATTTTCATCTATTGGCAAAAAGTTGGGACTCACCGGATCTCACATGGAAAGGAGTTCCACAGCCTTGGAAAAGCCACAGAAAAGGCTCTCTTCTGAGTTCTGGCCAATTGCATTTGTAGAGGTGGTAGGACTGAGAAAAATATCTTTGTTGGTTTATATGAGTAGATTATTCTTTCTAATTGTCCAGGCCCCAGCTGTGTAGGCTTTAAAAGTCAAAACCTTCCTGAGAGCCACTTTATATGTCCAGTTGCTGTAGATGGGGTTGTATATCAGAAAAATACCAACTCCCTGAGAAGAATCAGTCAGAAAGGGCTGACTTTGATCTTCAAAATCCTAAATAATCTGGGACAGATAAAGACTACCACTTCCCATACAATCCTGCCTAGAATGTAAATTCCTCAATGGGGGCCTGTTACATACTTTACCACAATGGAAGACTTAAGATGGCAAGTACACAAAACATAGCTTTTTCTGCAGTGACACCCAGTTGTGGACCATATTCACATACCTGAAAAGACAAGCAGGTACCAATCCATTGAATTGCTGGTTATTTTTTGTCCTTAAAACCAGGGGAGCTTTTTATTATCTTAATTGTCTGTGCTGTAAAAGCTGCTTTTAAAATTATTTTGGGGCACATCCCAATTAATTTAAAAGACAAGGAAGTTCCAGATTTTGTTCCTGTTTATTCTGATTTTTTTTTTTTTGGAAATTCATACATTGAGTTGCTGTGAGTTTTGTGGGCTATATGGCCATGTTCCAGAAGCATTCTCTCCTGATGTTTTGCCCACATCCATGGCAGGCATCATCAGAGGTTGTGAGATTGGCTACCATAGATACGGGCAAAATGTCAGGAGGGAATACTTCTAGAACATGACCATACAGTCCAGAAAACTCACAGCAACCCAGTGATTTCGGCCATGAAAGCCTTCGACAACATAATTCATACAACACTACAACAACACGCTCGTTACGGTCATCCGGAACCCACACGCTCGTTACGGTCATCCGGAGAGGCCCTGCTCGTGATCCCACCCACGTCGCAAGCGCGCTTGGTGGGGACGCGTGACAGGGCCTTTTCCGTGGCGGCCCCCAGACTTTGGAACGCCCTCCCAAAAGATCTCAGACAGGCCCCCACTCTAGCCGTTTTCAAAAGGAATTTAAAAACTTGGCTGTTCCGTTGTGCCTTCCCAAACTAGGAATCCCCATCCCAAGTCCTGGAAGCACTTTAGCACAACAAATGTTGCTGCACACCACACTTTAATCCTACGTTCCTCCTGCCATATCAGCACTTTTAACCCTGTACCCCATTGCGCCGGCCGAACCAGTTTTAATAGTGTCTTGATGTATGTCATTGTTGTTTATTTTGCTTAATTGTTTTGATTTGCTTTGTTTATTGTTGTGATATGTTTTCTTTTGTATTGTGTTTGAGGCTTCGGCCTGTGTAAGCCGCAACGAGTCCTTCGGGAGATGCTAGCGGGGTACAAATAAAGTTAATAATAATAATAATAATAATAATAATAATAACATGGGTGGGATCTCCCTAGTTCATAATGGTTGTAGTTAGGGAAGAAAAGCACAATTTAAATGGTCTCACTACTTTCTAATCTTGGGAGTCACCAAGCCTTGGTTGTGGCTAGACTGTATTTGACCAATGACATCTTTCCCAAAGAATCTTTCCCTTTTACTTTGCAAAGAAATGTACTGTTGTGGACCTGAGGTGTCCCTTGAAGCAAACGTCCAGGAACCGCAGGCATGGAGGACGGATGGGGAGAAGGAGGCGTCATTAAAGATGCCAAATGATTGCAGTGAGCATTGAAATACTGCAGGGAACTCATCAAAGCTGGCTATAAATACACTTTGAAATTACCATAAGCTGTCTTGCAGCTGGAGCAGAGAAACCTCAGGCAAACGGTCACTCATTCACAGAAGCTAAACTCATACATTTCCCTCTTGGGGGGGGGGGGGGAACTATACCATGGGTTATGATTATAACTTCCTCTGGTACTTCCGTAGTCATGGGGCTATTAGTTATCTCTCTTGAATATACAAGACCCAAAACCAGATCTTGGTTAAGGTTGTGGACTAAAATTCTTGAACCCTCTTTCCAGCTGCTTAAGGAGAGCCAGCATGCATAGCACAGAGTTTATCAAACTGTGTACCTCCAGATGTTTTGAACTTCAGCTCCCACAATTCCTAACAGTTGGTAAGCTGGCTGGGATTTCTGGGAGCTGAAGTCCAAAACACCTGTAGAAACACAGTTTGAGAAATATTGGTATAGCCGTTTGAGCATTGGGCTGCAATACTGGAGGAGCCAAGTTGAAATCCTCACTGAGCCATGGAAATCTACTAGGTGACCTTGGGCATGTCATACTCTCCTTGCCTCCTGGCTCAGAGCTAAACAAGTACATTCAAACTTTAAAACAAGAGGGAATATAACTCCACCCAAAACAAACTGAGCCCCCTGTTACCTGATCTATCAACTGACCAGGAGCACCTCTGTGTTTTCTGAATCAACCTTCAATTTTTTGCTCTTATCCCAAATAACCTATGGCTGAAGTTCTAGGAATTGTAGTTCAAAACATTCTGCTGGACCAAATGTCCCCCTCCCTTGTACACCAGGTAAACCATGCTCTCTTCTGCTGAACCTTCTTAGGTCATACTGATTGGTTTTAGTCTGGTAGGTCTTTCCTCCTTTCAACTAAATGTTCACATGTCAGAAGTATGATTGATGGGCACAATTCCATTTCTTTCTTCTTCAAATAGGATACATGGTGTTAGGGAACCTCAGGGTGCATCTACACCAGTGGTTCCCAACCTGTGGTCCATGGACCACCAGTGGTCCACAAGAACAAAAATATGGTCCGCAGCCTCACCATTACTACAGCATTGCCTTGAAACCACACAGCAATGAGAGTGATTGGTCTCGTGCCAAGGCAATGGGGATGTTGGGAGGGGACTACCCACAAAAGATTACTACTACTACACCAGCTCTAGATTATTAAATATGGTTTTCTGTGGGAAAGCAGATGGCAGCAACTGGTTGGCATATGTTCTGCATCAGAAAATAGAGCTGATATGATCTATCCAATGCAATTTTCTGAATCAGCACCCCAAATAACCAAACTGAATTTAAAGTTGACCAAAAACTGATTCATAACCCTTTTGGTACTAATGTTGGAGAGTTGTCTTTGGTCAAATGGTGCCTGGTCAAGTGGTCCCTGGTCAAAAAAAGGTTGGGAACCACTGGTTTACGCCGTAGAATGAATGTAGCTTGACATCACTTTAGTTGTCATGGATCAAATCTATGAAATCATGGGATTTGTAGTTTTACAAGTGCTTTAGCCTTCTCTGCCAAAGAGTATAACTCCCATAATCCCATAGCATTGAACAATGGTAGTTGGAATAGTGTCAAACTGCATTAATTCTCACAGTATAGATGCACCCTTGGAATAGTTTAGAGAGAAGGCATTACATGAATTTTATGACTCCCATTGGAGATTGAAAATGAACTGGAAAATCTCATTCTGGTGATAAATCCAGACTGAAGTATACATGTGTACACAGTGCAAGCATGCATTTTCATGCTGCAATTAACATAGTTGGATTCTTCTAGCCCTCTATTTATAGGGTTATTTATTTTTTCCTTCTAAAGCTGTTAAGTCCAATGTCCTCGCAAATACCAAGCTCAGCATTTTCTGGAGATCAGTGCATTTCTTCAGCCAGCGTTAAGCAAGGACAGCTTATTAGTTACACTGTGATGGACCAGGCCCAACTATTGAAGGAACTTTCCAAGGTAACAACTGAATAATAATGCTTTGGATTTTACTTATTTAAAAGGAGACGTACGCAGAACAAAGATGAATGGCTTCTTTACCATAATCAATTGAGATACTTTCCTGTGGCCTAAGCTGGCCTTGGATGGCTTCAGAATGTTTACAGCATTCTGCAGAGTGTACAGAAAGTGATTTTTCCTTTTTTTTAAAAAAAAAATCCTCTTATAAATTAAAACTTGGGGTCATCCAATGAAATGGACTGGTGGTAGTTTCAGGACTGATAAAAATGAAGGCCAAGACCCTACATCACTGTCCACGTTTTGTCAGTTTATGAATCTGTAGCTCTGTTGCAGAAAGGCAATGAAACCCTATTTTGTTGCTGTGTGCCTTCAAATCATTTCTGATTTATAGCAACTCTAAACCCATCACAGGGTTTTCTAAGGCTAAGAGTGTGTGACTTGCCAAAGGTCATCCAGTGGGTTGTCATGGCTGAGTGGGGTTTCAAACTCTCCATAGTTGAAGTTCATCTCATTTGCAAAGATGTACATCTGGACAAGAAAGCTCCAGGGAGCACCAGATATTTCTGCTTTGCACCAGGGGCTCCCATTATGCTCCAGAACTTCTTAGCCAGTCCTGACGTGCATTTGATAGTGCTCCCCATTTACATTGGCACCCATTGCTGTGCTGCATTGGTCGCTCCACTAACGAACATTGTACGTAGAATATTTGTACATTATAACCCTTGGGAGGAAAATTGGAGGGAAATTATGAGAATGTGTTGTACCACAAGAAGATCAAACAAGTCCATACTCCAGGAAATAATGCACGGCTGCTCACTGGAGGTAAGGAAATTAGAGGCAAAGATGAAGTACTTTGGCCACATAATGAGAAGACAGGAAAGCTTGGAGAAGATAAAGATGCTGGGGAAAATGGTAGGCCATGGAGCCCACTGGATGACCTTGGCTAGTCACATTCTTTCATATATAGAGGAAGGCAATGGCAAATCTCTTCGAAATAAATCTTGTCAAAATAATAATAATATTTGCAGACTGTGCAAGGAAGCGGATGAAACCATTGATCATATGCTCAGCTGCTGCAAGAAAATCGCACAGATGGACTACAAGGGACTACAGAGGCACAACTATGTGGCCCAAATGATTCATTGAAACTTATGTCACAAGTGCCACCCACCTGTAGTAAAAAAAACTGGTGGCATCATATCCCTGCAAAAAATAGTGGAAAATGAACACAGAAAAACACTATGGGACTTTTGAATCCAAACTGACAAAATTTTAGAACAGAATTCACCAGAAATCATGATTGTGGAAAAGAAAAACTTGGGATTATTGATGTCACCATACCAGGTGACAGTTGAATTGACGAAAAACAACAGAAAAAACTCAGTCATTATCAGGATCTCAAAACTGAATTGCAAAGGCTCTAGCATAAACCAGTACAGGTGGCCCCAGTAGTCATTGGCGCACTGGGTGCCGTGCCAAAAGATCTCATCCAGCATTTGAAAACAATTGATTTTGTAAACATGGACAAAATCACAATCTGTCAACTGCAAAAAGGCTACCTTACTTGGATCTGCGCACATCATTTGAAAATACATCACAGTCCTAAATGCTTGGGAAGTGTTTGACTTGTGATTTTGTAATACGAAATCTAGCACATATATATCTCATTTGCTGTGTCATACTGTGTTTTTGTGCCAGAATAATAATAATAATAATAATAATAATAATAATAATAATAATAATACTTTATTTATAAGCCACCCAATCTCCCCAGGGGGACTTAGGGTGGTTTCCAGTAAAACTAACAGAGTGGTAAACATTCAATGCCGAGAACAGCAAATAACAAATCTTAATAGAAATTATGAAAATAGTAAACTTAAATAAACATTGCATAATATATCACAAACATTTACAACATGATAAACTCGTTAAACCTCTTTAAAAATTAGACTAAAATGCATTAAAAGCTAAGATGGTGTATAACATCCAACAGGCGGAGGATTCACAAAATCCTCCGCCTGTTGGCTGTCCAATATATAGGTGAGGATATACCGTATATAAAGATGTACTATATATAAAGATGTACAAGCCTTGTAAAGGATTGCCATTGGGTTGTCATAGGTCTGAAATTATTTGAATGCACACAATGGCAACATGCATGGAAAAGAAATTCTACACTGTGTTTAGTTAATTGCCATTAGCTTACTTGTCTTCAAGAGCCAACCTTAAGAAATGGGGCTACAAAGTGGAATCCACGACATGCGAGTGTGGAGAAGAGCAAACCACTGACCACCTGCTGCAATGCACCCTGAGCCCTGCCACATGCACAATGGAGGACCTCCTTGCAGCAACACCAGAGGCACTCCAAGTGGCCAGCTACTGGTCAAAGGACATTTAATCAACTACCAAGCTTGCAAACGTTGTGTTTTGTTTGTTTGTTAAAAAATGCAACGCAACTGTTAGGTCTGCTCCTGACACGATAGATAAATAAATACTTGTCTTCAAAAGAGATGAATGCATGGAATATGAGAAACATGTGGTCTTTCACATGCTGCTGGATTATCAAGTCTCCTCACCACTAACTATGTTAGCTAGGGCTGATGGCTGAATAGAGCCTTCATGTTTAAAAGCAATAGGCTACTGAATATCATTTGCTGGAATCACTGTTGGTTTCATTCAATGCTTGTGGAATTCCTGTAAACATCAGAACCATAACAGAGCTTTTTGGGCTACAGCTTGAGAAATCTCCACTCTGGCATGGCCAACTGGGCTGGAAAATGATAGATGAAAAGAGGTATTCCTTCAAGATCTCATCTGCAACTGTGCTCAACATAATGTAGGACTGATTCAGCCTTTGGTCTGACCTAGGAGAGATCTCTATGTCACTGTGAGCAAGGATTATTACATGGCTGAGCTGAAAGTGTTCTGAGCTCAACCATGCATTCAGACAAAAAGCCTATCTATCTACAGCACCATTCTCTTCAGCCAGTGACAAGCTGCTTCCCTGTAGGAAGACCACAAAGTAGATGTACATACAATAGCACCTTCTGATTCAGGAGATAATATACAGCCAGCATGACTATTAGCTATTAGTTGCTTTATCCACTCCCCTTGAATCACTATAACTTGTGGCAGCAAACTCTATAGAGTACGCAAAATGCTCATCTGGACAAACCTTTGGCTCTATTCAGCAGAGCTATTTTGGTTTGCATGCAAAAAGTCCCATGTTTAGTCCCTGATTTCTCTGAAACTCAGAAGAACCACACAAAGCGATATAAATAATTATTTCTGACTTAACATCAAGATATTTTTTTCTGTATTCCTACAATTAATATACTCTTATATTCCTTAGTTATCTAACCTTTTTTTCACGGGCACAGTCCTCCATGAGAAGGACCATAAAATTCAATTGTTTTGTGTTTTGATGTCATTTCTGAATTATGGAGACCATAACGCAGTGATTCACAACTTTCCTAATGCTGTGACCTCTTAATACAGTTCCTCGTGTTATGGTGACCCCCAACAATAAAATTATTTTTGTTGCTACTTCATAAACTTTTATTTTGTTACTGGTATGGATCATAATGTAAATATCTGAAATGCAGGATGTATTTTCATTCACTGGACCAAATTTGAATGCTGGTGGGATTGGGGGGACTGATTTTGTCATTTGGGAGTTGTAGTTGCTGGGATTTATAGTTCATCCACAAAGAGCATTCTGAACTCCACCAGTGATGGAAGTGAACCAATCTTGGCACACAGAACTCCCATGACCACCTGAAAATACTGGAAGGGTTTGGTGGGCACTGACCGTGAGTTTTGGAGTTGTAGTTCACCTACATCCAGAGAGCACCGTGGACTGGACCAAACTTGGCACAAATACTCAATATGCCTAAATGTGAACACTGGTGGATTTTGGGGGAAATAGACCTTGACGTTTGGGAGATGTACTTCCTGGGATTTATAGTTCACTTACAATCAAAGAGCATTCTGAACTCCACCAACGAGAGAATTATGCCAGACTTCCCACAGAGAACCCCCATGACCAACAGAAAATACTGTGTTTTCAGATGGTCTTTGGTGACCTCTCTGACATCCCCCTTGCGACCCCCCCCCCGGGGTCCCGACCCTCAGGTTGAGAAATGCTGCCCTAAGGGGACTGGTCACAGGGTTTTCTTAGCAAGATTGGTTCAAAGGAGGTTTGCCTTTGCCTTCCTCTGAGATATAGAGAGAGTGACTTACCCAAGGTCATGCAACTGGGTTCTATGGCCAATGGGGATTCAAACTCTGGTGTCCCAGAATCCTACTCAAACCATTATACTATGCTTAGTTTTCAACTGCTGCCAAGTCAACTGTGATCGATGGTGTTCCTATAACTGAGAAATCTCTGTCATCCTGTTATCAAGAGCCCTGCTTTCAAATCAGTGTCTTGACTCAGTGCCAACTTCATCAATTTGTAATGCGATTTCTCTCTTTTCCCACTGCCTTCTACCTTGTAGATCATTATTGTCTTTTCTGGTGAGTCGTGTCATTCTATTATTCTATCCATCTGTCAGGAGTGCTTTGATTGTGGCAGAATGGGGTTGGACTGGATAGACCTTTTAGTCTCTTCCAACTCTAGGATTCTATGTTTTCTCATGATACTTGTCAAACACACACTTTTTGACAAACAAAACTTATGAATAATTGTATATTGCAAATTGAGTCACCTCACCATGTTCTAATTATGTCAAAACTTTTTGAAAGTTAAGAAATTTCCAAAAATCATTTAAATAAATCAGGTATCATTACAAAAGGGTTCTCTGTGTGTGTCTTCATGATACAAACTGCAATCCTATACATTCACATACATGGGAGTCAGTCCCATTGGAGTGAATATGATTTATTTCACAAGAAAACTACCTTGGTTTAAACTAACCATTTTCCAAATGCATCACCCAAAAGCCTGTGTGAATCTTCTAGATTAAACACAAACTTGGCCATTTTCACCTCTGGCTGAAGCCAAAGCAATTCCACAGTGAGTTCTTGTGTTTCGGCTAATTAAAATTGACCTACTAATTGCAGCAATCAGTTGGTAGCTATTTGTGGTTACCATTAGCAATACTTTATAGCACATTTTTTGTTGTTGCATGAAGTAGTTACTATGGAATTGTATGGAATTTTCTTAGGGCGGGAATTCTCAGAGGAGGTTTTGCGAGCTCCTTCTTCTGAAATACAGCCTATAACACTCGGTCTTTGTTGATAGTCTCTCATCCAAGTACATCCAAGTACTAACCAGTCTCTCATCCAAGTACTAACCTTAGTTTCCAGAAGAGTGTCATTTTTAGCTAAGGGAATGAGCCAAACCACCTATGTATATTACTTGCCTAGGAAAACCCTATGAAATGGAGTCATAACAGGAGATTTGAAGACACACACATATACAAACCAGGAATTGAACCGAGAACTTTCTGGATGGAAAACATGCTCTCTAGATCAGATATTTCATGTTGTTGATGCACTTTCTAGTCATGCACCACTTCACATCACAGTAATGAAGTTTTGCTAGCAAGCCAGAGATTCAACCAACCCCTAATAAGAGATAAAAACACATACCTCAACTGTAATAATGAAATGTATGGAGACACAATATCTCACATGACTTATTTTTCACATAGACACAGAAGTTTCTCATTATGTTTGTGCTACACACTGCAGCATGTTGCAACACACAGTTTGGAAAGCTTTGCTCTAGAGTAGGCTTGTGCAAACTGGGTAAATCTTGATCCTGGCTTTTGATGGGGGAACCTCGATCTTTTTTTTTTTGGAGCCTCTTGAATTCAAGAGGGCAAATATCTGTTTCACTCCGGGGTGTCGAAAGATCCATTTTCTATTGGCCCATTTTTTTGGGGGGGGGGGGGGCGGTTCCCAGGCTCCCCTTCCCATCATTTTAGGCATTTAAGCTGTTTCTACTCTAGAGCAGAGCAGGCAAGTGCATGCTTTAAGATGGCTTCTTACCTGTTTGTACTCTAGAGGAGAGGCACTCAGCTGCAGACAGGAGCATGTTTTCTCACCTGGGCCTGCACCCACATGCACTCTTTCCAAGGCAAGTTTTGTTTCTTACTCTAGAGGAGAGGAACTTAGCTGTAGGCAGGTGCCAGTGCTTTCTCTCCAAGGCCTACACCCACATGCACTCTTTATAAGGAAAGGAGGCAAGTTCTCTGTTTCTTACTCTACAAGAGAGCTGCCCAGCTGCAGACAAGTGTGCACTTTCTCACCCAGGCTACCCCAGTCAGCAGCCATGCACAACTCTTTCCAAGGCATTTTAAGGAGGCTTCCCACTTCCAGGTAAGGAAGAGTGATGACCTTCTGGAAGAGAAGAGGTAACAGGGCCGTAGCGGGGGATGGGGGTGGGGTTAAAAGTTTAACCCTGCCCTGAAATGTATTAGATTAAAAAAGAAACCTGGTTTATTCATAACTTGGTTAACCAGTTAAAATTCTTGAGTAAACCAGGAGTGTGTGTGTGTGTGTGGGTGGGGAGGGGGTTAGAACCTTTTTGGGTTTTGACTATGGCCCTGACTGGTATTAGTTTTCAGGGAAATAGGGTTTTCTTTTTGTTTGCTGGCGGATTAATAAAAAGATTAAACAGTGATGCCAAAAAGCGGGGGGGGGGGGGGGGGGGAGCCGAGATCAGCTCAGGCTTGCTTTCATGTAAGGCGGGTTTTTGTACTAGGAGGGCCCTTGCTGTTACGAGCTTCCAAAGTACAGAAGGTACTAAAAGAAACAGAGGAAACAAGAAACAAATTCCACATACAAGTCTACTCTAGATCTTGGGAAAGTTACCTTTTGACTATAACCTCAGAATACACCAGCTAGCATAGATAGTGCCAAGGTAGTTGTAGGATTCTGGGATTTTTAGTTCATAAAAGAAACATTTCCAAACTCTGCTTGCTTGCCAAGCCTCGTTCAGAGCAAATGTATATCTCCTTGATTGCAACCTTGGCAACCTCAATCACAAGCTAAAACTCCAGCCCAAAGACCTAATAGAACATCCTGTTTTAGTGGCAGCTCTACCCCAGTTGTGGCTGTTATCTACAGTTCTTTGCATAATCTCTCCCTCTCCATGTTTTTAAATTGCCATTTTACAAACTGGAAAATGTTATGTGTGAGGCAGCCTCAAGACAGATGATATCATTCCGTTCTGCTGTTCCTCGTGAAGCAGGCTTGAAAGGGTCCTGCTATATCAGTAGATCTTGATTTGTTAAAAATAAAGAAGCTTCTTTGCCCAATGAGTTGCTTCTTTGCTGACATGTTAAGAAATTGTGTTTGAAATAAGAGCCATCCTGAAAATGAGTGTGCTAATTTCATTTTCATGCAGAAGAACG
The DNA here is from genome assembly GCF_037176765.1 of Anolis sagrei. Lineage (NCBI taxonomy): Eukaryota > Metazoa > Chordata > Lepidosauria > Squamata > Anolidae > Anolis > Anolis sagrei. Next base: position 324,395,077 of record NC_090021.1, read on the forward strand.
ATGGAATTAGACACCGAAAACATAATAGATCATTGCAAATGTAGACTAATGACTGCAAGTTATAATTTTTTCCTCTTTAGTATCCTTTCTCTCTCTCTCTCTTTTAAAGTCAGTAAAATTGGATTGCATTAGCTCTGCAGCTATTAGATGTAAGCAGATGCAAAGCTGTGAAAACAGGCGAATATGGATACAATAATTTTCCATCAGAAAGGCAGGCAGTTTCTTTCTAAACTCCAAATCTTCACCACTACCATTGCACCACCAAAATCCATATTTAGCATTTTTGCTACACTTGTGGTAATTTGTAGCCAATCTTTACATTGTGGCATTTCTTCTGCCCTGTTAAGCAGCTGTTTCTGATCATGTCATCTGCTTGGAAGGAAATAGGAACAAAAGAACTAGTGATTCATCTCCTAGCAAAGAGACCTCTAGATCTGCAATGGCAAATGGCTGCTCTCCAAATATTGATATACTGAGCACCCAGTGTCCCTTACCATTAGGTCTCTTGACCCTGGCTGATGGGAATTGCATAGAATCATAGAACTGTTGACAAGGTGTATCTACGCACTAGAATCAATGCAGTTTGACACCAATTTAACTGTCATGGCATCACAGGAGTTGTAGTTTTATAGTGCTTTTAGCCTTCTTTGCCAAAGAGTGATGGTGTCTCACCAAACTACAATGCCCATTACTCCATAGCATTGAGTCATGACAGTTAAAGTGGTGTCAAAGTACATTCAATCTACAGCATAGTAGTTTTGGCAGGAGTCCTAATGACCACCTGCTATTAGAAGCCTATGCTGGTGTCAAAATCCATTGCTAAACATCCCTGACAGGCAGTCATCCAAGGTCTATTTAAGAATATCCACTGAAGAAGTGTCTTTCACCTTCCAGTGTGTAATTCTAGAAAGCTTGATTATCTGATTGGTTTTATTTTTTTTGTCTTTATATTGTTTGTAGTCATTTTTGCAACAATAACAACAAATGAACAAATTGGTTAAAAGTGACACCACTTTAACTGCCATGGCTCAATGCTATGGAAGCCATAGGAGTTCATTTTTCATATCATGACCTTTCATTTATTGAAAGATGCCAATTAGACTTGTGCTATCCAGGTAAACTGTGATCCATTTTGGTGTCCTGAATTTTGGTGGGGGTCTCGATCCTTTTTTCGGGAGCCTCCCAAATTTGGGAGGACAGAAATCTATTTTCAATCTGGGAAGCCAAAATATTCCTTTTCTATCCAGCTCATTATTGGGGGGGGGGGACTTCCCAGGTTCCCCTTCCCAACAGGAGGAACTGTATTAAGGGGTTGCAACATTAGGGAGGGTGAGAACCACTGCCTTAGAGCCTTGGATTATGCTGAATTGACCTCTCTAGGCCCACCTGCTCTGGACTTAGTTGGACTACGACTTCCTGGAGCACCAGTCAGCATAGCTAGTGATGAGAGCTAATGAGAGTTCCGGTTCAGTCATTCCTGGATGGGCATACATTTTGTAGTTTTTGAAAGAGATGCACTAGGTCAAAGAACAATCTCTTAGGGAGATCTCTGGTTTCAATCTATTTATTGTAAATGACCCTAATATAGGTGCCTTTAGGGCCCTTTGATGTGATGGGAAAAGTTAAGCACCCTTTTAATGATTACCCACCATAATAAAGGGGCAGTCAGTATATAAAATGCTCTCCGAAGGGAGCTTCATTTCTTGTCATTGTTATAGTCTTCTTGGCTTCTGGTAAAGAAGACCTCCTTATTCTCCCAGATGTTTTAAGATACAGATTAGCATTTCTACAACTGTGCACTCTTTTCTTGCTTCTGGTTTTAATGTGGTTTTATATACAGAAATGTTTTATCCTCTGCCACCCATTTTGTCTTGCTTTTATGTTCTGGTTCATCCGCTGTTCTTTTATTGCAATACTCTATGCATAGTTGCTTTGTATCTTTTAGACAGTCTTTAAACTATTAAATAATTGTGGTTGCAGTTTGAAGGGCAACAAATAGAGGAAATAAGTAGAGGGGTGTAGCCATACACTAAACCGCTGTACCCACCTGCTTCTCTGGGTCTCCTTGATAGAGTTCCAAGCTAGGTACCTCTCTGTCCGACACCCCTTTAACTGCCATGACTCAATGCAATTGAAACCTAGGATTTGAAGATTGCTGAGGCACCCACACTCTTCGGTAGTGAAGTTGAAAGACCTTGTAAAACTACAACTCCTATAATTCCACAACATTTATCCATCCCAGTTAAAGTGGGGCCAAGGTGGTTCCCAACGTTTGGTCCTTCAGGTGTTTTGGACTCCAGCTCCCAGAAATCCCAGCCAGTTTACCAACTGTAAGGAAGTCCAAAACACCTGAAGGACCAAAAGTTGGGAACCACTGATCTAGACACTACATTCTGGTTGATGCAGCCTAGAATTTGATGTTTTGGCTGCCACTGAACACAAATGGAGTATCTCTCAGTTCAGGGATAATTGGGACTGAAAGGGAAGTCTGGCCAGCCAAAGGTCATATTACACAGAGAACTTCAACCCACATGAAGCCTTCAAACATTCAGACAAACACCCAATAGCGTTTGTTTTAAATGGGAGAGTGACATCTATAAGGTATGAATTTTAGAAGAGGATCTGTTACTTCATCTGTATGCCCTTAGCTCATATATCATCACTTTAAACAGATACATATAAACTAGCCTTTATATCTTGAAAGCCTCTTATGGATATTAAATATGCAGTTTACTTCACAGGCCTCTCCTATCCAGAAGAAAGAGCTTTCATGAAAAAGTTCCAGTGCTTTTTGTGAGCTGAAAATGTCACCAACATTCATAATATTGCTCCTAATCTCTACCGGCCAGGCACAGAGACAGATCACTGTACACTTTTACACCATTAAAAATGAAAAGCGAGACACTGTGAAACTTAAAAGAATCAGGATTTTTTTTAAAGCAACAACATATCCCCTCTCCTGATATATGGCATGATACTATGTGTGTGCCTTGACACTGTGTGTGTGCCTTGAATGCTTGTTCAGGCCATTGGTTTCCAAAGCATTAGAGTCATAAACTTATTTGGCTGGAGAAATGGTTCCCATCCAAAAAAGCAAAGGAAGTGGGTGAATGGATGGCAAGGAGGGAAAATCTGGCCTGTGACTGTTATTTATTGTGGCCACTAAAGGCAGAGAATATAGTGATAGGGTGGGATGTAAAATGAAGACATCGTCCCCATTCCCCAAATAAGGATTGTGCCACCTAAGATGAGATTTTGCTCCTGTCTGTCCCCAAATTTCTAGAGTTGTTCTCAATTAAAACCCAGCTGAGTTTTTAGAAATACGGGTTAGGTACCCAAAGAAAGAGGGGTGCTACATTATAGTGGTTTGAGCACTGGAGACCAGGGTTTGATTCCCCACTCAACCATGGAGAGCCACTGTGGGTGATCCTGGGGGAGCCTCCTACTTTCAGCCTCAGAAATACCCATGACAGAAGCACCTTGGGGTTGCTATAGCACCGAAACAACTTGAAGGAACACAACAATGACCCAAAGTTCTGGGTTTTCCACTGAAAACTGTAGTAGTATTTGATGGGATAGGAAGGTGACTGATGAGATTTGAAATACTGGCATTGTGCTTATGTATCCTTATGACTTGCTACTCTCAGCATATGCATATTTATGAATATATTATTTTGTTTATATTCATTTAAAACTTCTTTTTAGTTTTAACTGTTCTAGCTACTATACGCCCTTTAATGGACTAATCTTGGAATATTGTATAAGCTTAAAAATATGGCCAGTCCTGATTACATCTTGGTTGGGAGGTTACCAAAGCAATACCAAGGATGTCCAAGTAGGGACATCCTGCTTGAAGCTCTGGAGAGTTGCTGACACTCTGCGTTGGCAATACTCTCTAGATCAGTGGTTCCCAGTCTTATTTTGAACAGGAACCACTTGACCAGGGGCCACTTGACCAGGAACCACTTTGACAAGGGACCACTCTCCAACATTAGTACTAAAAGGATTATGAATCAGTTTTCGATCAACTTTAGATTCAGTTTGGTTATTTGTGGTGCTGATTCAGAAAACTGCATTGGATAGATTACATCAGCTCTAGTTTCTGATACAGAACAAATGCTATCCAGTAGTCACCATTTGCTCACTCACAAAAAACCATATTTCATCATCTAGAGCTGATGTGGTAGTAGCAATCTTTCATGGATAGTCAGCCTCTCCCCTCCCGACATCCTGTTACCTAGGCACTATAAGAGGCTTTTGCAAGACCAGTTGCTCTCATTGCCGCATGCTTTTGAGGCAATGATGTATTAATGGTGAGGCCGCAGACCATATTTTTATTCTTGTGGACCACTGGTAGTCCATGAACCACAGGTTGGCAACCACTGGGCTAATAAACCGATGGTTTGACTCAGCACAATTATTTATTTATTTATTTATTTATTTATTTATTTGGAAGTTTTCTATACCGGCCTTCTCACCTCAACGAAGGACTCAGATCGGTTTACAACATATATGCAAATACAATCAGCAAGAAGCTGAGCTCCTCTTGGTGATTTAGCCCCATCTCCCTCAAAGAAGAAACACACCCTTAAACATTTTTAGGATGAAATCAGAATGTCTGTGCAATCAAGATGGCAGAAGCTATTAATAAGAAAGAGCAAACCTGGAGATACTGCAGCTGTTTGTTCTTGCCTGAGCGTACTGGGTTAAATGGTGCAAACTACTTTCACACTTTGAATCCAGTTTGCAGCAACTGAAGTCAGCTCAGGACAAAGGGGGTAGGTGGGATATCTTAAAAGCAGCTGAAGAAGTGAAGAAACAGCGGAGTCACTTGCCAAATCAGGAGAGTTGGAGGGTAGAAAGGAAATTATTGATCAGCTCCTAAGCTGTTTTGGAGCAAGCAGTGCAGCTTCCTCAGTTGATAGAACTGGTTTTTTTTCAATGTGCCGTATCCACTTTACCAGGGCTGCAAAGCAAGCTACAAACAGATTGACCTTGTCTAAAGCTTTCTTCACATACAGTTGGCCGTCTGTACCCACAGATTCTGCATCCACCGCTTGAACGCCCTCTGCCCCTGCCCAATTTTAAAAAGCAGATCTTGATTTTCCCATTTTACATATGGGATTCATTTCATTTTCATGGCAAGAATACTGGGGTGGGTTGCCATTACCTTCCCCAGGGATCGTATTTAGTCTGACCTCTCTGCCATGACCTTCCCATCTTGGATGTCCCTTCACAATTTTGCTCATGGCATCATTGAGGTGCTCAGACTCCAGCACCATAAAAAGGTAACGATCCTTTGCATAAGACGTTTACTTCTTGGGAGGAGAGCAATGACCAATCTCAATAAAATAGTGAAGAGTAGAGACATCACTCTGGCAACCAAGATCCACATAGTTAAAGCAATGGCATTCCCCATAATAACCTATGGATGTGAGAGATGGGCCATAAGGAAGGCTGAGCAAAGGAAGATAGATGCTTTTGAACTGTGGTATTGGAGGAAAATTCTGAGAGTGCCTTGGACTGTAAGAAGAGCAAACCAGCCCATACAACAGGAAGTAACGCCCGACTGCTCATTGGAGGGAAGGATATTAGAGGCAAAGATGAGTACTTTGGACACATAATGAGAAGACAGGATAGCTTGGAGAAGATAACAATGCTGGGGAAAATGGAAGGAAAAAGGAAGAGAGCTGGATAGATGATTGTTATCCTTGAAGTGACTGGCTTGACCTTGAAGGACCTGGGGGTCACCACGACTGACACGGAACTCTGGCATGGGCTGATCCATGAGGACACGAAGAGTTGGAAGTGACTGAATGAATAAACAACAACAACAAAACATAAGGGATGCCATTTTTGTATGCCATTGTACACAAGGGGAGTTGAGCATCTACAGATTTCAGTATCCATGGGGGGTGTTCTGGAACCAAGCCCCAGCAGATACCAAGGGCCCATTGTAATCCTAATTTAGAAAAAGCATTTAGAAACATGTAAAAGAAAGCATTACAATCTTTTACCCTAATCATTTTTACAGGAGGTCTTTTCATGACCAAGAGTAACACAAGCACAAGCACCACCGTTTTATCAATTTAAGCCAAATTGCTTAATGAATCCATTGGAAACCTGTCTCTTTGGGCTGTGCAGTTCAGCAGTGAACTAAGGTTTCCCGAGAACACGTTCTCCTCAACCCCAAAAGCACGGAGACTGCAAACCACCACGTTATTCCAACAGGGCTGGTGGTGAATTAGTAAAATGTGCTGCAGGATTCTTACAACCTTGCAGCAAAGGTTGCTTCTGCATGTGTTCACTGCCTTTTCTGATTCAGCTCTTTTCTCCTCCTATAGATTTGGACTTGGCAGCAAGGAGGTGTGATTGGAATACACAGAGCTGCTTTTGCACAGAGCCATCATCGCTGGGAGTGATTTTCGCTTCGTAGAGTGGCTGTTGAATGAAATTGGAGGCACGCTGCTGTTTCACGCTAGGTTGTTTGCAGCTTTCAGGAACCATGCTCCAAATGGGAGAGAAGAGCATTCTGGAAGGCCTTTTTAAAATCTAAACAGTACCTCAGTGCTACTTTTGTTGGATTTTTAATCTTATGGGTTTGGAGCATTTGGGTTAGAACAACACCTTAGTAACTGATGTGGAGGCAAGGATCCATTGGCATCTTTTAGAGGCTTACCTTTTTGTCAGCAAAAAGATGGCTGTGTGCGCTTTTTGTTTGTCATCTATTCATATCATTTGCACATCCTTGCAGCTACAAATGTTGCATGACAAAATGAAAGTGAACAATTAATCCTACGGGATGAAGGGAAAGACAGCCGGCAGTCGCCAGCCGACTCAGGCGTGATTGTGCGGAAAGCACTGTAGCAGTTAATTATCTGCTGCTCTTCTATTTTGGATCTTTTGATGGTGGAGCTACTTAGTTAAGCTAGTTAATGCTGGTTCTGGTAGGATGCCTTTCATTCACATCACCTTGTCCTTTCAGAGATCAGCACAAAACTTTATACTCAGGTTGAAAAATGCTCATTTTCTAGAGAATCAGTACAGTACAGTAGAAGTGGGCAGCACCCATAGGGTTTGCACCAGATCCCTCTTGATCCCACAGTTGCTGCAGTGCTGACATCTCGAAAATTCAACACCAGGCACAAACTTTGCCACTGTTGCTTCTGCCAACCCAATTCATAGGCAACTGCAATGACACCCTATGGAATAGGAGGATATTAATCATCCAACTCTACAACAGAGACCTTGCCAGTATCTAAGGAATAATAATAATAATAATAATAATAATAATAATTATTATTATTATTATTATTATTATTACTACTATTTCTTTATACTCCCCTTTTTCTCTCCACAAAGGAGACTGTCCTCTCATTGGAAAACTGGCATCTTCATAACCTTTTGGAGAAAAATGACATTCACAACTGTTTGAAAATCATAGTCTTTTGTAAAAGTATGATCTTCCATAGAAGAGTCAAAAAAACTAATTTGAGTAAAATCTTCTCTTCAGTGGTATATAACCACATGTACTTATGCAAGGCAATTCGGTTTTCAGTTGTTAGACTGATAACCTGGTTGTCTCTGATGCGTTAGGAACAGAAATTATGTCAATGCACAAAATATAGCAGTTCTTCAAAAGTTTTTTTTCAATGCCCAAAAACATCCCCTCCCCCATAAAATATCTTATTTCTATATTATGCTCACAAGAGACAAAAATAAAGTAGATTTCAATGTGCTGTGAGGTCACAACCTCTTAGAATGCCTGCCATAGATGTGAGTGAAACGTCAGGAGAGAATGCTTCAGGAACATGGCCATACAGTCTGGAAAACTCACAGCAACCCAAAATAGACTTCGTTAAAAGTAATATGTCTGGTTTACTCACAAGCTTCATGCATTCAGCATACAGGTACATAACTTGTCAATCCAATTACAGATGGATTTGAAGTGGTTTCTTTGTGCAAATAACACACAACACATTTCTTACCATCGACAGCAACACAAGTTTGCTCTTAACAGTCCAAAGTCTAATGGTCTAATGGTTTCTGTCCTCTAAAATGGAGTCTGAGCTCGGAGCAGTCTCAGATCTGATCATGTGGTCTGCAGCCTCTCTACAACCTCAAGAAACTTAGAGTAAAGGGAAAGCTGGATACCAAAACATACATATACAATACAGTAAGTAAACAGAATCATATACAAAACAAATTACTAGTGGAGGCTTGAAGAAGATTGCTATTCCAACATTCTCTTCCCTATCGTTTCTTTCTGAAAAATGACAAAATAAGTTTTCATCCTTTGTGACAAAGTGTGGTCAAGAAGGCAAAAGTTATTAGTAGGGAACAACACACAAAATACATGATGCTGCATCAGTTTGCTTTTGCCTCGTTTTACTGAGAAAGCTATGATTTTCCTCCTCCCCTCTATCCTTTTGTGTTAATGGAGTACAATTGAAGTAAGCTGAGGACAAATGGGAAAAGTGGGAGGTGGAGTGAGAAACTGGGACATTTTAAAAGCAGCCAAAATGGGAAGATAGAAGAATAATCAAAATTATTCCTGACAAATTGGGATATCATCTGGCAGCAGGTTAAAGAGATATTATTTTGATACTGACTCCAGAGGTGGCCTGATTTCTTTCCCTACTCTAGACAAGTAGAGCTCTGTTGCTTCCACCATGATATCATTTCTCGAGAAGGATATCCCTGCAATAGCACAAATGATTGCCAGGACATCTGCCCTCAGTGCCTTCCTCTGGGAAAAAAAACCCTCTGACAGACACAGAGATCAATACATCAGCTATTTAGTGGTTTGAGAGTTGGGCTATAATTCTGGAGACTAGCGTTGAAATCACCCCCTGGCCTTGGAAACACCCTGGGTGACCCTGAACAAGTCCCATATTCAGTACCAGGAAACCTTGTGATTGGTTCACCTTAGGGTTGAAAATGAATGGATGGTATCCTCAAAATGACTGGTTTGACTTAAAAGGAGCTGGGGGGTGGCCATTGCTGACAAGGAGTTCTGGCGTGGGCTGGTCCATGAGGTCACAAAGAGTCGAAAGCGACTGAATGAATAAACAACAGGGTTGAAAATGACTTAAAGGCACACAACAACAAAGATCCAATGTCACACGACATCCCAAATGCCTATGTGCATATACTCCAAGATTTCGTAGATGAAAAATCAAGACACATGTGGCCAAGTAACACCAAAGTATTGCCCAGTTATAATTTTGGAAGATCACAAAATTTAGGAGGGGCTGAAGCTGTTTGCTTGGCCCGATTCTACCAAGTGTTGGGGTCATTTGCAGTTGTGGTAATAATGTCACAAAAACAAATGAGAATCCAATGCAGTCATAATATCCCAAGCCCAGTTTATGAGATTGTAACTGACTAATTGCCGTTGTATACAGAAAAACACATATCTGTAGCACATGTTTCATATCAGCTCCCACCAGAGTCTCATCACAAGATGTATTAGTCTCAGGGTGTCACTGTGTTCTGAGTTTCTAGTTGGAGGAATAAATCTCAGGAGGAGCAGCACTGGGGAAAAATAAAAGTCTGATTTGTATGTGAGATGTTTTCCAAAGCCTTGCCACCCATCTCTACCTAATTCCTAGCAGTGCACCAAAAAGTTAGGAGTGGGGAGAGAGGTTGCAGGTGTATAAAATTGTCCTAGTTGAAGCAAGGCAGGTAGTGGAACGTCAGGATGGTAAATCTTTGTTTAATGCTCTTCACTGGCAACAGTAGGGTTCGGAAGGAGGAGAAGCTCAAGAATAGAATGGCTTGTAGAGAAGGCTTATGTCACTTGCACTGGCCGATAGCAGTCATCTAGACTTTCAACTCCCTCTTCACAGGGGACAAAGATTTAAGGACTAGTGTGGTGTAGTGGTTTGAGCTTTGGACTATGACTCTGGAGAAGAGGATTCAATTCCCTGCTTGGCCATGGCAACCCACTGGATGACCTTGGGCAAGTCACACAATCTCAACTCCCCCTCCACAAATTGTGCGATAGGAGGCCCATCTGTACTGACCAAGTGATGTGGCTGAAAATGACAGAGGAGGAAGTGAATCAAGCATGCACCTGGTCACACATCAAACACAAGAACACACTGAGGCCTGGAAAATACTTATGTGCAGAGTGTTCAACTTCCACCAAGTTCCACAATGTTCTGGTTGCGGATGACACGATAAATATGACACGATAAATAACCAAGTTCCAAGATTTGCCGAATCTGTGGCTTCACATATGTGGAAATTCCATTTTTTTCTCTCAAAGCACCCCCTCTCCAATGTGACTGTGTGGACTGCCAAAACACCCATCCCTTAATCAGTTTTGCTGTGTGATGTGATTTACATCTACATGTATTGATGTGTATTACAGGCCCTGTTTGGGAATATCCCATGATTTTACTTATTCCAGTTTAAGGCATGTTCCAAGGCATGTTTGTGCCTTCAACCCATGTTAAGGGGTCAGTGCAGATGTGCCCAGGGTTGCCTTAAGGCAGTGGTTCTCAACCTTACCAATACCACAACCCCTTAATACAGTTCCTCATGTATTATTTTTGTTGCTACTTCATAACTGTAATTTTGCTACTGTTATGAATCATAATGTAAATATCTGATATGAAGGATGTATGTTTATTTACTGGACCAAATTTGGCACAAATACCCAATACACCCAAATTTTAATACTGGTGTGGTTGTGGGGAGATTGATTTTGTCATCTGGGAGTTGTAGTTGCTGGGATTTATAGTTCACCTACAATCAAAGAACATTTTGAAATCCACCAATGATGGAATCAAGCCAAACTTGACACACAGAACTCCCATGACCAAGAGAAAATACTGGAAGGGTTTGGTGGGCATTGACCTTGAGTTTTGGAGTTGTTGTTCATCTACATCCAGAGAGCACTGTGGACTCAAACAACGATGGATCTGGACCAAACTTGGCACAAATACTCAATATGCTCAAATGTGAGCATTGGTGGAGTTTGGGGACAACAGACCTTGACATTTGGGAGTTGTAGTTGCTGGGATTTATAGTTCACCTACAATCAAAGAGCATTCTGAACCCCACCAATAATAGAATTGGGCCAAGCTTCCCACACAGAACCCCATGACCAACAGAAAATATGGTACTTTCTGATGGTCTTTAGCAACCCCTCTGACACTCCCTCACAACCCCCCAAGGGTCCTGACCTCCAGGTTGAGAAATGCTGCCTTAGGGTCACTATAAGTTGGAAATGTTTGGAGAACACACTATAAGAAGTATTAACGTGAGGCTCAGCTGCACACTTTGTACTTATCCTATAAGGTAGTTTGGCTCTTTGAACAAACAAACAGTATGCAAATGAACTCAGTGCTCTGCTTAGACATTTTCAGGCAAGCTGAAATGACATATACACACGTTCCTCCGGATGGGAGATTTGTGTTTGTATTAATAATGACAGACAGAGGCAGAGAAAATTATGCTGCATCTGGAATCTTCTGTCCAAAGTATTTCTCACTTCCCAGTAATACTGGCCTGATGAATCCCAAAAGTTTAAGGGCATGAAAATGGCATAATTGTATCAACATTTGGTGTCCTTTTGCATAATCTTGTATCTCTTTCTTTTTTTACAAAAAGCTTGATGCTGTTTTTAATTTAGTTTGGCATTTAGCTTTGACTGTTGCTTTTTTTAATGAAGAGAATGCAAATTGCCTTTGTTTGATAATGTTATTGATTGAATTGTCCCAAGTGAATCTGTATGCGTCCCAGCTCATTACAACTTGGACTGCATTGTTCTTTGCCCCCCCTCACTCTCTCCCCATATATATATATATGTGTGTGTGCATTGTGTATATACACCCACCCTCACATACATACACACACCACAGTAAACTTGGTTCCTGAACAGCTTCTGCTGTTGTGTAAGAAGCCCAATATGAATAGCCCTTTGATCTCTATGACGAAAAGACTGAAAACGACCTGATATTTTCATCGAGACAATACAGAAATAAAGGCCTGAGTATCAAATCATGAGCCTCTGGTGGCACAGTGAGTTAAACCACTGAGTTGTGAAACTTGCTGACCAAAAGGTTGGTGGTTCAAATCTGGGAAACAGGGTGAGCTCCAGCTGTTAGCCCCTGCTTCTGCCAACCTAGCAGTTCAAAAAACATGCAAATGTGAATAGATCAGTAGGTACCACTTCTGCAGGAAGGTAATGGCACTCCGTGCAGTCATGCCGACCACATGACCTTGGAGGTGTCTACGGACAACGCCGGCTCTTCAGCTTCTAAATGGAGATTTAGAAGCTGAAGAGCCCCCCAGAATCAGTCACGACTAGACTTAATGTCAAATCAAATCATGGAATATAGTATTTTTTTTTTTAAAAAAAAGACCTCTGTTTTTATCTTCTACTCTTCCTTTTCCCATCAAACATCCTATAGTTTTCATCTCAAGAATGGGTAACTCAGAGTCCTGTAAATTGTTTAGACTAAGATGACTGTCATAGTAATCCTACAATGAATACATATGGTACCTTTATTAGGCCAAAATATATTATGCATGTTTTTGAAGTGGGCTTCTTCCTCAGAAATGGATGTTGAAAGTCATTTTAGGGGAAGAAATGTGACCAGGGAGGAACTACATCTTTCTTGAGATGCTAAAGCCGAGTTCAGAACGGTGCTGTTTAAGATGGTGAACTTCAAAAGCTCGCATAAGTATCAACGTAATGTGGTATTTTTATTTTGCTTCATTTGCTGTTTTATTTATTTAGCTGTATGACCAACATACACTGGCTCTGAAGAGAGTGAGTTCAGCTGCATCAGGGGAATCCTGAACTAAAGGCAACACAAGGATGGGGATCCGCTCATTCTTGGTTTTCATAGAACCTGTGCACTGGGCTTGAAATGAATTGCTTTAAAAACAGGACGTATAACTTTAGCCCAGCGGGAAGCCAGGGGCCCCGAAGAGAAATTTGCAAGGATTTTCACCATAAACAGTCCCTAGAGGGGTTATAAAATATAACAAAGTCCTTTATTGGTGAACAATCAACAGAAACTTCCTTTGTCTTCAAAAGGTTAAACAAATGCTTCCAGGCCTTTGTGCAACTGGTGGCTTCTAACTGTTACTTTACTCTAAAAGAAAATCCCTTTCCAATCTTCTCCCAGGCTGACTGTGAACCTAAACCTAATTGATGTGGGCTCCACTACCGGATTGAACTGCATCTCAAAGCACAGAGTGGACCTACCAGTAGGCCTGTAGTCACTTCAGCTGGAGTTCTTAGATATTCAAAGCTGCTTTTCCCTCTGAAATTCCTCAGAGCTTTAGGGCTGTTTCCCTGTGAATCTTTTGCTCTTAAGACTGTTCTCCCCCGGGAAGTCTTAAGGGTTGAAGCCTTTGTACAGGAGGTCTGTATACGTCCTGTACATTGACTTTCCTTGCTGAGACTGACTGAAAATGGCTCCCTTCCCTTCTCAATTGTCCTGAACAGGGGGCGGAACCAAACTTAACGATGATGGACAGCGGGCCTGCCCTATAACTGCAAACTTTAACAGGAAGCCACCCTTCTGCAGAATCCCAAGCCTTGGGCTGCAAACAAACACTTAATACAAGGCAAATAAAATGGGAGCTTCTGGTACAGCTGTACCAGCACAGAACCATAGCATAATAGAGTTAAAAGAGACTACATGGGCCACCTAGTCCAACCCCCTGCCATGCAGGAAAAGCACAATCCTCCAAACAAGTTGATACAGTAGAGTCTCTCTTATCCAACATAAATGGGCCAGCAGAACGATGGATAAGCGAAAATGTTGGATAATAAGGAGGGATTAAGGAAAAGCCTATTAAACATCAAATTATGTTATTATTTTAACAATTAAGCACCAAAACATCATGTTTTACAACAAATCATCAGAAAAAGCAGTTCAATACACAGTAACATTATGTAGTAATTACTGTATTTACAAGTTTAGCACCAAAACATTGCAACGTATTGAAACAACTATGGATTCATGCAGGAGGCAGACTGTGTTGTGTAATACAGAATGTTGGATGAGCAAAGGTTGGGTAAGTGAGACTCTACTCACTGTATTGGCAACCACTGGGAGATGTTACCTTTTTCACTGTGCCTAGGATTGTCTCCATATGTGTCAGGCTTCTCAAGGAATTCATTGTATTCTGACAAAAGGGCTTGTAGATGCAGCCTAGATTTCAAAGGAACTATATTTGTTTCTAACAATGGAAGGGAAAAGACTGTCTTGCCTTGCTTTTGTGTCCCAAATGCCTCGGGGCCAGTGTGGCTTTATCTTTATCAAACCTCCCTCCTGTATTATCTTAAATTCAGCTTTAACATCTCAAGTAAAATGCAGCTCCATGACCCTCTACTGTCACATCTCCCCCCACTAAAATGCTGGATGAAGACATCAGTGAGTTTTGAAAACATGTGCAATGTATTTTGTGCCTTTTGGTTGGCCTAATGCAGCTATTGCCCCAATGCATAACTCTCAGTTGTTAACCATGCTGGCTGAAATGCAGTTTTACTAAAGTATGAGCCTTTTCTGCCAAAGAGTGCTGGCAAACAACAAATCCCAGGATTCCACTGACTCAGGTCTGTTAAAATTGGTGCCAAACTGCATCAATTCCATAATGCAGATGCACCCTTAATTTGGGTAGGTTGTGGTTTCTGTGTTAATGGGCAGAACTATCCAGCATGCTGAATCTTATTTTGCAAATATATCCAGCCCCGATGGGGACATCTGCACTGACGACACAAGTCAGTGTGAAACTGGTAGAGAAGGATGCTGTTTCAGTGTGCAGATAATTAGATAGGCAGTCCTCAAACCAGTTTGAGGATTAGATTGTACTTATACGTACACACCGTAATCGCTGACAGTGATGGAGAATGTGATTTGTTTTATTTATTTATTTATTTATTTATTTATTACTAGCTTGGGTAGATATATTTACTTCATTTCTACTCCGTCTTTCTCGACCCTGAAGGGGACTCAAGGCGGCTTACAAATCTAGCAAAAATTCAATGCCACACAGGTAAGCAATAAAACACATCTCATCAAAATAAACACAATCTAAATATATAAACAATTACAACATCAATTAATCAAATAGATATCACCATATAAAATACTGAGTTATGATCTAAATGTCCATAAAGTTTTCCAAATCCATAGTTCATTATTCAAGCTGTTGAAGTCTCATTCTGTAGTTTCCCCACAACTTTCAGAATCTTTCAGCTAGAGTGGCCATTGCCCATGCTAACTGGGGACCCCCAAAATTATCTTTTAGTCAGGGTGAGATCAAGAAGTAAAGCCTCCAAATTACTGAAAGCCTCCTGAACCACAGCCTCAGCTCATAATTTATTTCCAAGCACAATTGAAGGTGCCAGGCTTCAAACCTCTAAATAGTTTTTAGGCATCTCATTAAAAGACTAATTTTATTTGTCCAGGGCTTTTTCGGTCTTCTGTTCCATTATTAATCATATAGTCCTGCTGCTGTGCTCTCTGTATTTTTTATTTATTGTTTTTGTTTTATTTGTTTACTGGGCTTTTAAAGCTCCTGCTAAAGAGCAAGACAGCAAATCCCTAAATGAGTCATTGTTCAAAGCTATTGAATACTAGATCTTTTGGACAGATCCAAAGGGCAGTTGTTTCTCATGCCCAGTTTGTAAACTGTATTTTTTTGGCCCTGTTGAAAATAGAATTCTGGACTTTTCTGGATTACAAATCCCAGAATCCTCTCAGTCTCATGTGGCTTGGCTTCCAAACCTTTGATAATTTTGGTCGCCCTTTTCTGGACATGTTCCAGCTTGTCGATATCCTTCTTGAATTGTGGAACTGGATACAGTATTTCAGGTGAGGAATAGAGTGGGACTATGACTTTTCTTGATCTTGACACTATACTCTTCTTGATGCAGCCTAGAATATTTATTTGACTGCGGGTTCATTGTTGTTTCATTCTGTCCATGGGTCATCCCTCCCACCAGGGATTCCAAGAAAAACAATGTGAACCCAAGATTAGGGGTCTGTCCACTTTTTACAGTTATAGCACTTTTATATTATTTTAAATGTCATGGCTCCTTCCTATGGAATCCTAGAATTTGCAGTTTGGAATTGGAGTATCTGCAAGAAAACTCTGGTCCAATATTTGAATTATAACACTAGAGCTCTCTATCAGACTATAAATTCCAGAGTATGACTGAACTATGAGGGTTAAAGTGATATTATATTACTGCAATTTTGTTGTGTGGATACACTGCAAGGCTAGGATTATTTTAATGTGTAAAGTCATGCTATGCATGCAGGATGAATTATTAATACGACATACCCTACTAGAGTTGCATTTTAGACATTATTGCACAATGCCACCAAGTCACTAATATGTGTTGCACTATGTTGCTATTCTGTAACATCGCATATGGGTATTATTTCCCTATCCTGATGAGGTGTTATTGCATCTAGGTTTAGATGAACCTACATTTAGGGAATTTATTACCAGCATTTTTTATTGTTCTCCCTAGGGGATTCTGGGAGTTATAGTTCTAATGTTCTGACTATATCCAAAAAGCTATATGTTGGAAAGACTCATACTTGAGTCAAAGGTGCTATCAGCCTTAAGGCAGGGAAGCTTTTTACTGTTGTGAAACAACTCAAAAGGCCACATTAGTCTAGCCTACATCCACATTGATATCATATAAATAATCTGAATGTCAACCACTGGGGTCTTACTTGACCTTCTCTCTATTTCCACCCCGCAGGAGCCAACTGCTTGGATGTTGCTCCAGGAAAACCAAAATGAGAAAATTGCCCACCCACAAGAATTCTTTCCTTCAGTCCCCAAATTTCTAGCATTACAGAACTTTGAAAATTCACTCGAGTATTTAGAAGACAGTTTAGGTATTGAAAGAGATGGGACATGCATACTAATCAAATGGATAGAGAACATAGCAAATACCATATTTCTATTCATTAATTATTTTCAATGTCTCATTCACTAAAGTGCCACAAATTTTGAGAGTGAAAGGAAATTGCATGGTGAGAGGGATGTCCTTATCTCCTGCCCTATAATTGCAACCCAAAATAAGTAAAGAAGTAGTAGAGGAATACCTGGCAGCTCTAAATGAATTCAAGTCTTCAGGGCCAGATGAACTACATACAAGAGTATTGAAGGAACTAGTGGAAGTCATTTCAGAACTACTGGCAATAATCTTTGAGAATTCTTGGAGAACAGGAGAAGTCCCAGTAGGCTGGAGGAGGGCCAATGTTGTCCCTATTTTCAAGAAGTGGAAAAAAGAGGACCCAAACAATTACCATCTAGTCAGCTTGCCATCAGTACCAGGAAAGATTCTGAAGCAGATCATCAGGGAGGCAGTCTGCAAGCACTTAAAAAGGATTTCTCAACATGGATTTCTCAAAAATCCGTAATGCCAGACTAATCTTATCTCTTTTTTCGATAGACTTAGAAGCTTGGTAGATGCATGCAATGCTGTGGATGTAGTATATCTTGTTTTCGGTAAGGCTTTCGACAAAGTTTCCCATGACCTTCCTGCAAGCAAGCTAGTCAAATGTGGGCTAGGTCATACTACTAATAGGTGAATCTATAATTGGTTAAGCGACCAAACCCAAAGGGTGCTCAACGATGGTTCCATTTCATCCTGGAAAGACATAATAAGTGGAGTGCCACAGGGTTCAGTCCTGGGCCTAGTACTGTTCAACATCTTTATTAATGATGTGGATGACTGTTTAAAGGGCATGCTTATCAAGTTTGCAGATGACGCCAAATTAGAAGGGATAACTAATACTCCAGAGGACAGGATCAGAATTCAAAATGACCTTAACTGGGCCAAAACTAACAAATTAATTTCAAAAGGACAAATGCAAGATACTACACTTAGGCAGAATAAACAAAATGGAAAGATACAGAAATGGGTGGTGCCTGGCTTGACAACAGTCCATGTGAGAAAGATCTTGGAATCTTCGTGGACATCAAGTTGAACATGAGCCAACAGTGTGATACAGCCAATGGGATACTGGGCTGCATCAAAAGGAGTATAGTGTCTAGATCAAAGGAGGTCATGGTGCCTTTGTATTCTGCTTTGGTTAGACCTCACCTGGTGTCCAATTCTGGGCACCATATTCAAAAGAGATATTGACAAGTTGGAAGGTGTCCAGAGGAGGGTGACTAAAATGATCAAAGGAGTGCCTTAAAAGAACTGGGTATGTTTAGCCTGCAGGAGAGAAGGTTGGGATGAGACATGGTAGCCATGTATATAAAGTAGAGTCTCGCTTATCCAACCTTTGCTCATCCAATGTTCTGTATTATCCAACTCAATCTGTCTCCCACATCAATCCACAGCTGTTTCAATACATTGCGATGTTTTGGTGCTAAATTCATAAATATATTAATTGCTACACAACATTGCTGTGTATTGAACTGCTTTCTCTGTCAATTTGTTGTAAAACATAATATTTTGGTGCTTAATTTGTAAAATAATAACGTAATTTGATGTTTAATAGGCTTTTCCTTAATCCCTCCTTATTATCCAACATTTTCACTTATCCAACATTGTGTTGGCCCATTTGTGTTGGATAAGAGAGACTCTACTGTATATGAAAGGGGGAGCAGACTTGTTTTCTGCTGCCCTTGAAACTGGGACTAGGAGCAATGGGTTCAAATTACAGGAAAGGAGATTCCACCTCAACATTAGGAAGAACTTCTTGACCATACGAGCTGCTCAACAGTGGAACTCTATGCCTCAGAGTGTGGTGGAAGCTCCTTCCTTGGAAACTTTAAACAGAGGCTGGATGGCTATCTGTCAGGGATACTTTGATTGTGCTTTTCCTGGATGGCAGAGGGTTGGACTAGATGGCCCCATATGATATCTTCCAACTCTATTAATCCATGAATCTATGACAGAAGAAGAGGGAACACAGAAGGGAAGTTATCAGCTTAACCATTGCTTCCTCACATTTCTCTCTTCATCCTCCTGTGAGGAGCTGAACCTAAGCTAAGACCTTATTGGGAGACATGAGCCAAGGGAACATGGATGAGGACCAGGCAACGGAGCGTAACCTTCCTGCAAGCCATTCCTGGATTATGAATATCTAGTTCAAACATCAGTCCAGAGGCTAAACATAGATCTTCAATCCCTTTGCAGCCAGGATGAAAAACAGGTGTCAGCTCTCTAAATTGGGGAAGAAGCTAAAAACATGCTCTATGCATGCAGTAATGAGCATAGACAAGAGGTTCAGACCAGAGCTAAAGCGAATTAATTGCCTATTCTTTTGATCTAAGGGAGATGTATGTACCAGCTTGATTGCTTATCTCTGATCATATCCATCACTCTTCTGGTGTTGTCATTAAAAGCCCTGTTGTGTCAAGTCTTGGATAAGGGTTTGTAGTTCTCCCATTTATGTGGTTAAGATTGGTTTTCACTTGCTGTTTTGATACTGCTTTAACATATTTGAGCAGTGACTTTCCATCTCCTCCATATGATACAGCTGCTATTTAGCTGCAGTCGATCTCCCCCGCCCCACACCGGACCTAATTAGAGTACAGGATTGCTTGGTAAAATCAGTGTCTTTTGTGCTGACAGGCAAGCAAAGACAGATGATCAGAGCTACAGGCTCTAGAGGAAGCTTGCTCCGAAATGTGAGGGAGAGTCAGTGACAGAAAGTCATAAATGATGATTCATTTACATACCACTTTGGATGAAGAAGACAACCTCACGCAGCACATGTGAAATGAACATTCTGATAAAAGCATGGGGAACAGCCATCCTATGTGGACAGCATGTGCCCCCATCTAACCTTACCTCTCTCTCCTGCCCTCCCTGTCATATGTGCTGTGGTGGCAAAATACCAGCACTGTGTGAACAAGCAGGTAAAATGCTGAGCAGTTATCACATGACTCATATGAAACAAAGTTTTGCTGCAATGGGAATCACCACAGGGTAGTTGATGGAATGCTGGTGGACAGGAAAAGCGTTAAAGATGGGCTTAAGCTAACCTTAAAAATTGTAGCATAGACACCAGGAACTGGGAAGCCCTGGCCCTCGAGCATTCTAACTGGAGGTCAGCTGTTACCAACAGTGCTGTGGTATTCGAAAGGCACGAATGTAGGGCAAAAGGGAGAAACATGTCAAGGGGAAGGCACATCAAGCCAACCCTTGACAGAACCACTTTTCTTCTGGAAATCAATGTCCTCATTGCAAAAGAACATGCAGATCCAGAATAGGTCTCTCCAGTTACCTATGGACCCACTGCCAAGACCCTTCACTTGGAAGGCAATCATACTCGGCTACAAGTGATAACCTATGATGATGACCACAGGCTAGTGGTTTGAGCATTGGACTATGACCTTGGAACCCATTGGGTGATCTTGGGCAAGTCGCAATCTCATGGGAATTAAAGGCAACTTCCACTCTGAACAAATCTTGCCAAGAATGTATCTAAACTTGGTACTTAATCAAGGACTGCTCTATTCTACACCAGTTGCTTAATTCTCTGTGATGCCAGCCACACACACTGGACCAGACCAGTTGAGGCACCGCATAGGTGTCCTGAGGGTACAGTTGAGCTATCCTTTGTCCTCTGTATCATTGACACCACTCCTTGCCCGCCATGAAGCTCTCTGTAAGTGCCCGACCATTACAGTTGTGTCTACTGAGGCCATTATTTAGCACTTCTGCAATCAGCAAGGAGAGGATAGGGTGATCTCCTCCTCCTTGCTGAACAAATGGGAAACCTGTTCTTACTTTAGTAGAAGTGACTATAATGGCCAGGCTCTTGCATGAAGCTCCATGGCTGGTGAGGAGAAGCAGCAGTGACATGATGATAACCCATCCCCTTCCCTGAATAGTGCAGGGAAAGAGTGATGGTGGCAGTGTGCATGTGGGCAGTTGTCCACATTGCTGCAAGCCCTGGAGACATTCCACTGTTTCCTACAAAATTCGAAATATTATCCAACTTTTCTTAGTGCTGAGCAAAGTCAGGTTAAAGGCTAAAAATTTTGGATTCATACTGGATCCATGTGTTCTGAAGTCAGCCAGTGCCAGCTTCAAGGTAAGTATGGGTTGTTTCATTTGTGTAGCCGTGGCTCAAGGAAACGTTATGATAGATTTACTGTAGGGTCACAAATGCAGTTAAAAGCAGGTTATGCAACTGTGTGCCATAGAGTCTCCATAAGGCAGAAATAACTTGAAATCACACAACATGTAGGGTAAAGACAATTTCAGAGGAATATGTTTAGATAGAATAGTATAAGATCCTCTTCCTCCTCTAATGTGTGTTATGTGATTTCAGATCTGCTAAAATTGTGGGTTCAGGGCCCGGTGCCAAGTTCCAAAAGGACCAAATGAGACACAGACAGGCTGAAGGCAAAATTAGAGATTTTATTCTCAATAGCCATAGAGAATGTCTGCAGAGACAGCACTGCAAAGAACTGACATACCTCAATGCAAACATACAGAAATATTTTAGCACTTTGTCAGCAGTTTGAAACAAAGGATTTATGTTTCCCTGAATGTCGATTGGTCCAGATAGTGGTAGGCTAGGATCTGCAGGCCGGTTGGCTGGGATGTGCTGCCTGTCATTGGTGCTAATTGGTCCCCAGGTTTGGAAGGAAATTTTATAAATTGTCATTGACATCTTTGAAGCCTTGTGTTTGTTTGTTGATCTGCCCACAAGAGGGGCAAGATTGAAAAGGTGAGGCAAGCAGTAACGGGGCGAAATGGGCCATAATATTCCAACTCTGCTTAATAAAATGAATGTCATTTCAGAGAGGAAAAAGATCCCTAGGTTTAGACTGGTTGACAGAAGGATTTCTTGCAAACATTACAATTATTTGTTAGTTTGATTTTTCTATCTTTTACCAAAGTGGGACCAAAGTGCTTCGAATTCTAGAAGCAGGAATTCCCGAATATATTTCGTTCTCTGAGTGCGGAAACAAAGATCGCCAACCACAAACAAGAGGGAGGTATCAGAAACTAGCACAAGGGAAGGAGGTAAGGGAGATCCCAATATTTGCATGAAAAGGGGGAAAACAACTCCTCCACCTCCCTATTTAATGAGGATGGAGCATGCTCAACTGGCGCAGAATGCTTTGAAGAGATGGCGATGAGAACAGGATGTTACTCTCACATTTGAAGTGGCAGCAGCTGCATTTGCATTTGCTTTGAGGGAAAAAGCCAGGCTTCATTTAGATACAGAGTGCCAATATGTATTGTATATGGGCTACATAAATCTTGCAGCTGAAAGAAGTGAAATATACTTTGGCTAGAGTCTTGAATCTTGAATTTTGGACAAATCAGTTCAAGCCCATATGTGACTGCCCATCTTCTCTGCTTGGCATCTCCCAAACATGAGCAGCTGTATGATCATAATTTCGATGGTTTCTCTCACACACTTTATCTTTAGGCTTCTCCTACAAATCTAGGTTCTGCTTTGTTTCTTCAGCTGCCTCCCACAGTTTCTCTTTGCTTGCTCCATTCCACTGTAGGGATACAATTTGACTAGAAAGCATGCACGTGCCCTGGTGCATTTAGGCCAGTGGTTCCCAACCTTTTTTTGACCAGGGACCACTTTGATTTTTTTGTTGTTAGCAGGGACCACAAGGTCCAAGAATAATAAACTCTGTTAATCTAAAAATCAACTTTAATCAAAACTTTTAACATATTTGCTAAACTTAATAGTACATGAATTAAGAGTACTACTATAATATTAAAAAAACATTTTAAATAGAAAATTAAATTCGGTTTGCATTGTTGTGATTTTTTAGCTTGTATCTTCTTTACAAGGTGGGTAATACTGGGACTAATATTATTGCCCAAGGAAGTAGGAAGGAGGGGGAAAGGAAGGGGGAGGGAGGGAAGGAAGGAAGAACCAAGGAAGGAGGAGAGAAGCAAGAAGGGATGGAAGGCTGGAGGGAGAGAGGGAAGGAAGGAAGCGAGGGAGGGAGGAGGGAGAAGAGGAAGGAAGGAGGGAGGGAAGCAAGGAGGAAGACAAGGAAGAAAAGAAGGGATGGGACTGAGGGAGGGAAAGAGAGAGGAAAGGAAGGAAGCAAGGATGGGATCCAGGAAGGGAGAGGAGGAAGAAAAGAAGGAAGGAGAGAAGCAAGGAGGGAGGCAAGAAAGAAAGAGAGGAAGAGACTGAGGAAGGGAGGGAGAGAGAGAGGAAGGGAAGGAAGGGAAAAAGGAAATAAGGAAGGGAGGAAGGAATGGAACTGAGGGAGGGAGGGAGAGGGGGGAAGGAGGAAGGAAATGAGGAAGGAAGGAAATGAGGAAGGAAGGAAGGAAAGAAGGAAAAGAGCAAAGAAGGAAGGAGGGAAGCAAGGAGACAAGCAGGGAGGGGGCAAGGACGGAAGGAATAAAGAGGGAGGAAGGGATGGATGATTTCAGAACTCAAGGAAGGGCACATTGCAGTAGTCTATTCAGGATGTAACCAGAGCATATCTGTGGATATCTTCAGCCAGCAAAATTTTAATAATGGCTGCCATACTTAGCAGCATCTGTTGTGTGAGAAGGGCCATACAGCTGAAGATAACGCTCCCTTTGTTGCATTTCCTAACATTCTCTTTGCTGTTTATCTGACATTTTTGCAATGCTCCGGAAACAAAAGACATAAATGCTTTTCTCCTTGTTTCCAACATTATTACATTAGGTGAGCACTCAAGCAACAGGATGAAAGTGTAGCAGATCAGCTGTTAATGCTGTAGTGTTTTTGTGTTTTCACTGCATGGAGATGTGGGAAAATCCTTGCAGTAGCTTCAAATTGCTTGGCAGACCTGGAGGACAATGAAAGAGGTCTGGGCTTTCATACCCTCTAATATTTTGTGAATGAAAACTGTGGTCAAGCAACATCAGAGTGTGATCAAGATGGCAAATGTTATTAATGAGGAAGAACAGACAAGCCATGGTGGGTGGAGTTCAGTGGTTTGCTTTACTACTACTACTACTACTACTAATAATAATAATAATAATAACAACAACACTTTATTTATATTCTGCCCTTCTCTCCGTGGGGGCTCAGAGCGGATTACAGTGTAAACAGATACTGGCAAACATTCAATGTCTTGTTATAATACAGTAAGACATACAAACAAAGGCAGGGGCTTCTCATTTCATTATCGGTTTTGGTGGCGGTGCTCATCTCTGGGCGACATGCTGTTCTCTATTTCCAAGCTGAGAAGCCTCTGTTGTCACCTCCTGGTTGTGTGACTGGCATGACTGCTTGGAGCATCTTATGCTGTTCCCGCTGAAGTGGTATCTATTGATATACTGACATTTGCATGTTTTCGAACTGCTAGGTTGGCAGGAGCTGGGCTAACAGCAGGAGCTCACCCCGTCCTTGGATTTGAACTGCTAACTTTCAGGTCAGCAGTTCAGCAGCACAAGAATTTAACCCATTGCACCACCGTGGTCTGCTCTGATAATCTGGATTATATGGCAGCATAGAAAGCCTGAGTGCCTACTGGGAAGACCAAGATTTTGCCCTTTCCTCTCCTTCCTGCTGAGATAGTTGAGAGCAATCTACTTTTGCACTTTGAACTCATTTTGCAGCAACTGGAATAGAACGAGGACAAATGGGGAAATTGGGAGGAAAAAAATCCAAACAGATAAAAAAGTGGGAGGACATTGGATTAATCAGGACTACCCCTGCCAAATTTAACCGAGTTAGTCCCATTGAATGTAGTGGGACTTACTGCAGAGTGGACTTCTCTAGGATTTACCTCTAAGTATTCCTCCTTCAGATAAATTCTGCCACTGCCAGACTGTGCCCAAGAGGCTTTTTTTCCTCCCTTGGCCTGAATTCCTTGGTCATGCTGGGGGAAACCGGTGCATCTATTTTCTTCCGTCAACTGTTGGAGGTCATGGATATTTGTTTATTTTTAAGCAGACTCTCAGGCACCCAGACGTTGTGGTTGTCGGGGGTTTCCACACAATCTCATAAAATATTCTCTCTTTCACTTTCCCCCCTAGTGTTTCCGCCTTGCTCTGCTCCTTGAAGCCGACAGCAGTTTCTGTCATTTATAACAAGACAGATTAAAAACAACAGTAAACTCGATTTTTAAAAAGCCAGGGTGTTGGCCATTCAAGAAAGAAAAGGCTAATGAAACATGTCAACAATCTGAACATGCACTTGAAAGTGTTGTCTGGCAGAATCCCTCCTGAAGAATCCCTTATTGTAGACGATTAAATCGCACAAAGATAAATTCCACTTCCTAAGTATACTTAATATGCATTGCTTGAAATAGATATAAATCAGTATATTTAGACTGCCCAGCCTGGTGCCACTTACCAATTAATTTCTTATTTTGAGCACAGCAGCTTCCTATTCCTAGGATGGGTATGGACACTATACTTAGAATAAAAGCTGAGTGTGTTAACAGATCTTAGTTTAGCTGAGTGTTGGTTACTAGCTTTCCAACCCTCTTTCCTCGTCAAATTTATGGTCTCAATCCAAATAATTGAATCAACAGGATTCATAACTGTTATGTTAGCAAGATCCCATTGATTAAGTCGGATTTTCTTTGACTGGAACTAACAATTAGATTTATTCCTATAGTTGCTTTTTGGCTCTAGTCTACTCATAATGAATTACTTATGGACAGAGTTTGAAAACAGTGGGTTTTTGGATTACTATGATGGCAGGGGAATTCTGGAATCTGTAGTTTTAAAAAAAGGAACTTTTCCTAGCTTTGTTCACAGACTTATCAGAGTATTTGCTTTCATCCTATGTCATTATCACAGCATATAACATTCCTGCTAATATTTCATAGATGAAAACTGGGACATGTGGGGCCAAGAAGCAAGATCTGAGTGTGGTCAAGATGGAAGAAATTATGAATCGGGGATAATGCAAAAGCTAGGAACTATATATTTTTAAGATCCTCTAAATCAATGTGTTTCACATATCCATCATGTATTACAAAAAGTACTTTGATGTTGTCACATTTCCAACCATAAAAACATTGCAAATAGTGTCCCTCTGATACCAATTGCTCATTTGATTTAGTTTTATATTCTGCTCGGCAAACCTCCAGGAGGTCTTGATACCACAGTCACATGCTTTTCCTCTTATGCCAACACCCACAGAGGGATTTTCAGGGTCAGTCTAGGTTTATATCTATTTCTTATTCTCAATACAGAAGGTCTCACGAAAGACAAAATTCCTTATTCTTGATATAGAAGGTCACACATAAGATGAAATTCCTTATTATCAATACAGATTGTCTCACGAAAGACGAAATCCCTTATTCTTAATACAGAAGATCTCACGAAAGGTGAGAGAAGGAGTCCCTAGTGGCACAATGGGTTAAACCCTTGCACCAACAGGTCAGAGGTTCGAATCCAGGGAGAGCGTAGATGAGCTCCCTCTGTCAGCTCCAGTTCCCCATGCAGGGACATGAGAGAAGCTTCCCACAAGGATGGTAAAACATCAAAACATTCGGGCATCCCATGGGCAACGCCCTTGCAGATGGACAATTCTCTCACACAGAAGCAAATTGCAGTTTTTGAAGTCCCTCCTGATATAAAAAAAAGCAAACGAAATGATTTTTAAAATCTGTGTTACCTCTGAGTTTATCCTACCATTAAGTATCCATGCCACCAACTTGTTCTAGACTGTACCTTTCCAACTCTAATATTTTTTATATTTCTCAGCACCAATCATTCTTCCATCCAAACCAAATAGCAAGCTGCAAAATACAATTTCAAATTAAGTAAACCCAATCCTCTTTTTTCCTTTGCATCCTGTAATAAAGTGGTTCCCAACCTGTGGTCCGTGAACCACCAGTGGTCCACAAGAATGAAAATATGGTCCATGGCCTCATCATTACTACACTGTTGCCTTGAAACCACATGGCAATGAGAGCGACTGGTCTTGCGAAACCCTCTTACGGTGCCGAGGCAATGAGGATATTGTGAGGGTAGAGGCTGATTAGCCATGAAATATTACTACTACCACATCGGCTCTAGATTATTAAATATGGTTTTCTATGGGTGAGCAGATGGTGACTACTGGATGGCATACAGTATGTCCTGTATTGGAAACTAGAGCTTTATCATCCATAGTCAGATTCCTCACTAATATTTTTGGTCTTAAAGCTGTCAATGCACAATTTTTCACATTTTCTCTATTAACACATTTATATCTTCCAAAGGGTTTTCCAAAACAATCAGCAAATGCCCTTAACTTACCCATTTCTTTTTTAAATCTTTACTTCCCAAATTCTGTTATCTTGTCTTGTATATGTGTTCACTACTTCAAGCACTAAAATAAACAAAAGTGTAGGCAATTGACATTTTCCCTTTTTTAAAATCTTTCATGGTTTCATCAATTCTCTATTAACAATTATTTTGTAGTTTCTGTATGGTATAGATTAATTTAAACCCTTTCATAAAATTATCTCCGAAGGTCCTATCTTCCAAAATTCTAAATACATAGGAAAGTTCAGTTCTTGTTGTTAAAGCCTTTCTCTTCATCTTAGAAAATCAAATCAACTTTTCCCCCTTTCATGCTGTTTTAAGTATTTCAAAAATATTGAACACATTTGTAATACTGTTTTGTAATTGTCTTTTGAGTAAAAACCCCATGTGTAAAGTCCTGCAAATTTGTTTCCAGTTTCTCAGCAAAAAGCATTCTAAACAACCTATAACACAGCTCAAAAAAAATTCTTGGTGTCTTGGTTTTCAGAACCTGTTCCTGGGGTTATTTGTGGTGCTGATTCTGAAAATTGCATTGGATAAACCACATCAGCTCTGGTTTCCTAGATATGGTAATCATGATTTTCTATGGGCAAACAGATCACAACTGGTATATTAGCCTCTTCCAAACTATCAAGAGTATTTCCATTCAGCAAAAGAGTTTGCAGCATTGTCAGAAAGGTAATAAAATTCATTCACAAAACCATCTGACAAACCACCAGTAAGTGTTCTTTCTGTTTTTGCCTTTCTTATAACATCAGAAAATCACAAAATGCCCTTATTGTTATAGAACCAGTTTGGACACTTGGGCACTCTTCTACAACATTCTTATTATAAAACGTCTGGTTAGAGGGAAATTAATGTGTTATTGAAAAGTTGAACCTCAAATTATGAATTACAGACCCTTTCCAAGTTACAAACTTCTGACTTGCAAACAATTCATAGTTAAGTAAGACAACAGGAAGTGAAGGAAATCCCCTCAGATGGGAAATTCACTCCTGAAAGAGTTATCATGGGGAAAAGATGTCTCTATGGAAGCTTTGTCATCAATCCTTGTTTCCACAAACCAAATTTTTGAAAATCCAATTATTATAGGGACAGAAAGTGAGGTGAAATCTTCTGAACATGGGCACAGGCAGCAAAAGAAACACCATAGGGGTGTTAACCCTTCTCTATGCTAACCAAAGAGGAGATATATACATATATATATGAAATTACACTTAAAAATATGGAGTTACACCTATAAAATGTATCTTTTCCAACTTACATACAAACTCAACTTAAGAGCAAACCTACAGAACCTATCTTGTTTGTAACTTGGAGACTACCTGTATATGAATTATGAAACACGGCTCCATTGAGACATACACTGAGTCCACTTGCCTTTGTCCTATAGTGACCCTACATGAACTCTCTGGACTCCAGGAAACAATCCCTAAAAAGTACCACAATCGTATCACAATGAACTGGGAGATGTGAGGGGAACACACAAAGATATTGCATCACAGCCCAAAGGCCTTTTTCCTGTTTTACCTAATATGATCTGAGAATGTCTTTTTCTCCTATGCCCCAAGTGAGACCTAGCCTTGAGACACCCATTAAGATGGCCATCACCCTAAAGCAGTCATTGTTTATCTGGACTGACACCATTGTATTCACAGGAACCATAACATTAAGCTCATATTGCTTGCCATCTGCATTCCTTTCAGATTGCACTCCTCTTAGGGGTGGATCAATAAATGGACAGGCTCTTCAAAATATCCAATAACAGTTTATTTGAGTTTTCCGCCACAGTGGTAACCAACTAGTGATGGCATCTGAGGAAAACCCAGACCAATTACAAAGCAGATCCTAGCTAGACACTTTCTGAGCTAGGAAACTTGAATAGCTGTCAAATACAATAAATATGCTCTGTATTTGCAATTGTGGTATGTCAGTTCTTTGGCGAGCTTTCTCCAGTGACATCCTCTCTGGCCATTGAGAATAAACCTCTGATTTTTCCTTCTATCAATCTTTGTTTCATCTGGCCTTCTGGGAAGCTTGACATGCTGGACTCTGAACCTGCGGTTTGGGCAGAAACTGAATTTACACAACACATTGATTTGATAAAATGCACCTTCATCTGGAAGCTATCACCAATACTTCTTTGTATTTTTAGGGAATGAGAACTGAGTGACGTAGCAAGGATAATACCTGAGACAACAATGGCAGAAAACCTGCATTTAATCTAACTCAGGACAAGGCAATCTAATGTGTTATCCTGAGTTCAACTGCAGTTCCCATTATTCCTGACTATTAACCATGCAGACAGGGACTTATGAGAGTTAGTGCCCCATGCGTCTGGCAAGCACAAGGCTGCCTTTCCTTTATCTTACTGAAACACAAGGGAAGCCTATTTGAACGTCTGCTCTGTAGCAGCAGCCAAGAAATATATTTCATGTAATTTTTAGCCACTTAGAAATTACACTCTTGCATCTCTGAAATTTTATCAAGCAGAGTAGTCTGTGGCTTATTAAAGCTTGGCTTCAGTTCTGATAAAATCCAGCCCTCAGCGGCCTACTGTGATATGTCTGTGAAGTACTTGGTGAATGAAATCTTTCTGGCTTCGATATCTGATTGAATTCAATTGGCCCATCATATCCGCAGATTCTGTACCCAGGGGTTCAACAATCCATGGCTTGAAAATGTGTATATAAAAAAAATCCCAAAACCAAATTTTGATTTTGCCATTTAATATAAGGGACAGCATTTTACTTCACCACTGTATATAGCAGGATTGAAACATCCACCGATTTTGTTATTCAAGGAGTGTCCTGGAACCAAGTCCAAGTGGATACCGAGGGCCTCCCGTATAGGTCGCTTTGAGTCCCCCCAGGGGCGAGAAAGGCGATATATAAATACTGTAAATAAAATATTTATGCAGATAATGCTCAAAATGTGAACAGACCTCTGGGGAAAGTGTGCTTGACTTGAATTAATCAGGGTTCTTTTTTATTTTTACATACGAGCTAGAATTAAATTAAGTTACATTTTTTACATATGGGTTAGAATTAAAAACCAACCTGCCACATATAGGAATCTCACTGAAACCATCAAGACCCATTCAATGCCTTTATAATAATTGATCCCTCCTTCCTCACCCTTCATATAAATGCTCTCCATAGAAAACATTTCTCAAACCACCGGTTTATAGAAGATGGAGGTCTTAGTCTTGAGTACAATAGACACAAAAGGCCAGCCTGGTGTAGCTACATTTTATAGGCTTATAAAGACTACCTGTTGTCCCTAGCCTATTGGAGTGTGACCTTTGAGACACATCATACCCTTCAAATATCCTGATTTGACAGGAACAATCCTGATTAATTCTCTGTCATCCCATTTTTCCCCAGCTACTTAAAAAATGTCCCAGTTTCTCTCTTTTACACCCACTTTCCCTCTTTGTCCTGTACTTGCTTCAATTGCTGCAAACCGAGACCCTTTCCACACTGTCCCTATATCCTAGGATCTGATCCCATATTATCTTCTTATCCCAGATTATCTGGCAGTGGAGACTCATATAATCCGGTTTAAAGTACATAATCTGGGATCAGATCCTGGAATATAGGGCAGTGTAGAAGGGGCCTGAGTTCCAAATGTAGAAGTTGTCATTCAGTTAACTTGGGTCCTTCCCAGTAGGTTCAGACAAAAGCAAACTGGAGCCATCCCTAGCATTTGTCCTCTTCCTCATTAATAACATTGCTATCAGGACCATACAATTCTTTTTGTGATCCGTACAAGGTTGGAAGGTATGACACTGCTCGATTTCTAATGCTGTTCTTAGTCCAAAAACGTTTCATTGCTCTCGATGTTCTATGCAACAATGACTTCAGTTTGTGAGCACTTTGCCTGCACCGTTTCCAATATTAATCCCTTGCAGGAGAGTCTTTGAAAAAGAATTAAGAGAGAAGAGAAAGTTGTGATGCGACTGAGATAAGTGAATTCCTGCAGTAAACACATATTGATCTAATTTTTCCCCCATGACTGGGTTCATCTCCACTTTATGAATGCTAATGCAACATAAATCTCACCATCCTCCACACTAAATAATCACTCAACACTTAAGTAAAGAGAGCACACTCAAATTTATAACCCTAGCTTGTTTTTATACACAAATAAAACTACACTAAGCAAACAGCTGAATTGGTTCAGAATTTCCCTGATGCCTGCTTTTTAATATTATTTCCTTTCACAGTTGCTTAATGTCATTTGTATTTACAGGGTCTCAAAATTAATTTGGAGTCTTCTTAATCATCTGCTCCTGAGAGCTCAGATACTTGTTTTGCCTTCAGTTGGGGGTCAAAAAGAACAACTGCAGCAGAATTGGGGGTCACATTTCTGCCCTGGGGTGCCATGTACACTGTCCAAACCAGCAGTTCTCAACCCGTGGGTCACAACCCCTTTGGTTGATAAGATTTTTCCACAGGGGTCATCACCACCTCCTTTGACCCCCTCTAACAGCCATGAAGTTGTGAAGTAGCAACAAAAATAATTTTATGGTTGGGGGTCACCACAACATGAGGAACTATATTCAAGGGTCATGGCATTAGGAAAATTGAAACCTGTTGTTCCAAGCGATTGTAAAAAATGAAAAAAATAATATAACCAGAAGTTTCTAGACGGCCACTTCTAGTTTTGTAAAATATAAAACATGGCTCTTGGGTTGTTGAAAAGGGCAAGGTGTTTCCGCAGCTGTTTAAAAGTGAAAGAGTTAGATAACTGCTTCTCCTGAGGGCTTTAAAGAAAATTTCCTGGTATCTTTTTTGGGATATCAGGAAGTGTTAAGGACAAAAATGTAAAACCCCACCCCCTTGAGATCCGCAACGATGCATTTTCCATCTCTAGAATTTGGACTTTTGAATGAAAAGCTTGACTCTGTAGCCAACGAATCCCAGTTTGGCAAAGACCATCCCACTTGATGCTTTGTTGCCTCACTTTCTTAGCTGCTTTAAAAATGTCCCACTTTCTCTCAATTTGGACTTTCTCTTTTTGTCTTCAGCTTACTTCAAATGCATTTCAACATGGAAATTTTTTTTGCATTTGGTTAGTGAGAGGAGAGGACAAGAAGGGCAGAATCTTGCCTTTTCCTGTCAACCCAGGAGAAAGGAAACTGCTGCAGCCGCTCCTAGCTTGTGTGCGCTTCCCCATTTACATCATCTCGATCACATTCTAATGTTGCTTGGACACACATGTCTTGCTTTTCATCTAGACCAGGGATGGGCATAGTATCTTGGATGCAATTATGGTTGTGGAGGAAAAATTGAGAACATCAGGCTTTAAGAAGAATTCTGTCCCCAATGAGATTGTCCTTTATTCTCCAAGCGTTTACCATTGCGGAAAGTGAGACACTGCAAATCCCTTACAACTTGAACTCTTGTATTCCTTGTATACCCATTTACATTGATGAGCTTTCATTAACCTTTATTAACTACTTCTTTTCTTTGGATACCAAAAATCTGGTTGAAAGCCTGTATCAGGGGACGTGTTTCATGCAGCTACATTTTCATAGCTATATCTCTAAATGATACCTGCCAAACCCACCATGTAAACATCATTAACAAAGCCTTTTCTAGAGGATGGGATCAAGCAGCAATGTATCAAGCAGCAGTGGAACTCTCTGCCCCAGAGTGTGGTGGAGGCTCCTTCTTTGGAAGCTTTTAAGCAGAGGCTGGATGGCCATTTGTCAGGGGTGATTTGAATGCAATATTCCTGCTTCTTGGCAGGGGGTTGGACTGGATGGCCCATGAGGTCTCTTCCAACTCTTTGATTCTATGATTCTATGATTCTATTCAGTTATTTTCCTGGCACCTGCAGAGACATCCCAAGGACCGCTTTTCAGGTACCAGTTGCAGTGTGTCAGTAGCCACATCAAACATGATATATTTCTTTAATTATCATATCAGGAGTGAACCAAGGGTACAGTTATGATGTATTTGAGAAAACACTCTGCAGCTGAGTATGCATGCTCAGTGTGGAACACATCTCACCATGCTACGACAGTGGATGTGGCTCTTAATGAGACATGCCACATTGTCACAGGCTGTTTGCGCCCTATACCACTGGAGAAATTACACTGAAATACCAAGTCGGTATTGCATCACCTGACATCCCCCAGGAAGTAGCAGCCAATAATGAAAGGACCAAGGCAGTGACATCGCCGGCCCACCCCCTGTTCGGATATCAGCCAGCATGCCAACACCTTAAATCAAGAAATAGTTTTCTAAGATCTACTGCTCACAGGAAAACCTCAGCAAGCGAGAGTCCAAAAGTGGCAGGCTAAAGTCCATCACCTCAATCCATGACTGATACCAAATGAGAGACTCCCTCCTGGGCAAACAGGAGACTGGGCAACTTGGAAGGCACTAAACAGACTGCCCTCTGGTACCACTAGATGTGGAGCCAACTTTAAGAAATGGGGCCACAAAGTGGAGACACAACATGTGAATGTGGACTTACTACAATGCAGTCTGAGCCCTGCCACATGCACAATGGAGAACCTTTTTATAGCAATACCGGAGGCACTCCAAGTGGCCAGCTATTGGTCAAAGGACATTTTCAAACATGATATTATGCACAATATCAACTGGCCTTTATAGTCTTTGTATAGTACCAATAACAATAGCTTTCTTCAACCTAAAGCATGGCAAGTTTTTTTTTTTTAGCATTTTCTAATTTTACACAGGACAGAAGCCTATGTTGAAGGGCTTTGTTGCTGAAGAACAGAACTGTAATGCCCAGACCATTTGGAAAGTGTTTGAAAATCAATTTTTTCCTCTTATTTTTCAAACACAATAGCAAATAGTTCTGGGGTTTTGTCTGTTAGTTGCTATGCCTTTTTTGATGGGTTCCAGCAGACTAAAACTGATGCAACTTGGTTTGTGAAAAGAAATGAAAATACACTGGGTTTCAGACCTTTTTTTTGTTTGTTGTACACTCTCCATTTTTTTAGATTTGTTATAGAAATTGAATGTCACATTGATACATTCTGCCACGTAGTTATAAAACAGCAGATGGCATTTTTAACACAGAGTGATGGTTGCGCGGCATGTTTGTTTGATTTCAGCTACTTGTTGGCAGTTTTCTAATGTGCTGAAGTCTTATCTTGGGGAAAAGATAATCTATTTAGCTTTGTGGTGGTCCATCTATTGCTCCCCATGGAATTCCATTCCAGCAGTTTTCACCAATTTGCAACAATCTGACAACCTCCTAGGAATTTTGAATGAAGAAAATAAATTGTTGTTTCTGATTAATTCTCAGTCTTTCAGCGCCAGTCACGAGAACTGGGTATACACAAGTGGTCATAACTTCATGAAATAAAAACAAATGTGCATCGAGCTTGGAGTGTCCATCAGTCATTTCTTGGCCTTGGAAAGAGGTTTCCAAGAGCTATGATACATTGTGATAGCTTATAAGTTTTTGTTTTTTGCGGGAGGGGGGTTGTATAATCTTTATTAGCAAGTTTTACCAAAGGGGGAGGGAAACTCCGTTAAATGAATGGATGGGAAAACAGGAACAAAAATGGGTGGAAGGGTAGTGTGGGTAGGAAAGGGATTTGGTGCAGAAGCAAGCAGAGTATTCCATGAAGGAAGGCTGGAAATGGGTAAGATAAGGGTAAAAGGGGGAAGGGGATAAATTGTCTTGTCTTCCAATCTTCTTCTTCACATTGTTTTGTAGTAGGGATCCCCAAACTAAGACCAGAGGGCCAGATGCAGCCCTCTAAGGTCTTTTCCCTGGCCCGTGCCTTAAATTTTAGACTAAGGGTTGCCTTAAATCTGAAACAACCTGAAGGCATGCAACAACAACAATTCTAATTATCTTCTTGACGATTTCATCAGCCAAAAGCAGGCCCACACTTCCCATTGAACTATTGGTAAGTTTATGTTGATTAAAATGGCCCTTCATTTAAAGCAGGGTTCCTCAAACTTTTTAAACAGAGGGCCAGGTCACAGTCCCTCAAACTGTTGGAGGGCCGGATTATAATTTTTAAAAAACAAACAAACATGAATGGATTCCTATGCACACTGCACATATCTTATTTGTAGTGCAAAGACATTTAAAAATAATACAATAATTAAAATTAAGAACAATTTTAACAAATATAAATTTATTAGTATGATTTTGGCTGATGAGATAGGATTGTTGTTGTTATTGTGTGCTTTCAAGTAGTTTCAGAATTAGGTTGACCCTGAGCGAGGGCCAGGAACATGACCTTGGAGGGCCGCATTTGGCCCCCGGGCCTTAGTTTGAGGACCCTTGATTTAAAGCATTGTATTATTCTTTCACTATTGTTATTTTTGTACTACAAATAAGATATGTGCAATATGCAATGTTTTTTTTTCAAACTATAGTCCGGCCCCCCAACAGTCTGAGGGATTGTGAATCAGCCCTCTGCTTAAAAAGTTTGCAGACCTCTGTTTTATAGTCTTAGTGCCAGGTATTTGCTCCACTGTCTTTCCCCTTTTCTTACTCTCAGCAAGATCACGTTCTTTCTTATGATCCCTTAATGGCTTGAGTTACAGATCTTTTTTCTCCATTCTCATATAGTCCTTAAATAACTGTCAATCCGTTGTCTTCATAGGTCTCCCTGTATGTTTTTTCATAAGAAATGTTATTCTGTCCATATCCATGATTTCCAAAACTTTGTCTAGCCAGTGGTCCTTTGGAAGAGGTTCTTTTTTCCAGTTCCTTGCATATACTATCCTTGCCGCCACTGGTAAATATGTGAAAAGAATGTCTTCGTTTGGTCTAAGTCAATGTCTATGTCTGTTAAACCTAACAGGAAATATTCCAGCTTCATTTGACTTCTTGTGTTTAGTATTTTCTGACATATCTCTTGTGCCTCTTTCTAGTAATTTTTGGCTTTTTTGCAGGACCACCACATGTGGTATAGAGTACCTTATGAGTTTTGTTGTTGTTGTTTATCCATTCAGTTGCTTCCGACTCTTTGTGACCCCATGGACTAGTCCACACCAGAGCACCCTGCTGGCCATGGCCACCCACCCCCCTCAACTCCTTCAAGGTCAAGGCAGTCACTTCAAGGATACCATCCATCCATCTTGCCCTTGGTCGGCCTCTCTTTCTTTTTCCTTCAATTTTCCCCAGCATCATTATCTTCTCCAAGCTTTCCTGTCTTCTCATGATGTGGCCAAAGTACTTCATCTTTGCCTCTAATATCCTTCCGTTTGGTGAGCAGTTAAGCATTATTTGCTGAATTTTGCAAAGACCAAAAAATTCATCAATCCATAGTTCATTTTGAAAAACTGTAGTGATGCTTTGAAATGTATAGTTGTAATTCTTTTAAAATCGTATGTGGAAACTGTTTCATGCTCTCTATATTATCACTTGCTACTTGTAATGCTAAGGGCCAATCTGAATATATAAATTATCTTTCAAAGGTATAACATGCTGTCTTGAATCCCATTTTGGGAGAAAGGCTGATTATTAAATAAATAAATAAATAAATCCAACAATGACAGTGAAAATGACAATAATTTATTTATTACCCATCTCTCCTTTTGGCTCCAGACAGGGGTACAACATAGTTAAAACAGAAAAATAAAACAAAGCATTATTAAAAGATATAACAAACACACACAAGTAATATGCAGCTTAAAATTTACCAATAAAATGATAATTCACAAGATAGATAGACAGATGGTCAGACACATGACATAATATCTGTATTCT
The DNA here is from genome assembly GCF_037176765.1 of Anolis sagrei. Lineage (NCBI taxonomy): Eukaryota > Metazoa > Chordata > Lepidosauria > Squamata > Anolidae > Anolis > Anolis sagrei. The sequence goes on from NC_090021.1 coordinate 324,431,996, forward strand.
CCATGCCCTTTCTGAAAATCCACTCTTCATTCATGGTATGAAAGCTTCTTCACTGCCCCTGCTATCTTTATCCTTAGAACAAAGCTGGGGACGCGGGTGGGGAATCCTTTAAAAGTACCTAGCAGCTCTGTGGTAGAGCCAGGGCTGGGCCTTGGTTGCTACAGAGCAGGCATGGGCAAACTACAGCCCTCCAGGTGTTTTAGACTTCAACTCCCACAAATTGTGGGAGTTGAATTCCAAAACACCTGGAGGGAGGAAACGAATACTAATGTCAAGGTGCAAACACACAAAATACAACAAGTGCATAAGCAATAACATAAAAGCAACAACAAACAACATAACATCATAAAATCCTACTGGTTAAATCAATAAAATGCAACACTAGTTGCAGATATAAACCAGACTGCAATCAGTCTTATAAAGTGGAATGTGAAATAACCTCTAGGTCCTCAAATATATTCATTAAGAATGTCTAAGCATGGTCAAAAGCTTGTCTGAAAAACCTTGTCTTCAATTATGTTCGGAAGGCTTGGAGAGTGGGGGGTAGCCTGATCTCTTTTGGGAGGGCATTCTAAAGCCGGGGGGGGGGGGCACCACCAAGAAGGCCCTTACTCTTGTCCCCACCAACCACACTTGAGATGGAGGTGGGACCGAGAGGAAGGCCTCCCTGGCAGATCTCATAGTCTATGAGGGTTCACAGAAGGAGATGCGGTCTCGAAGATAGGTTCAACCTGAACCATATAGGGCTTTATAGGTGATAACCTGCACTTTGAATTGAGTCTGGAAACTTGTTGGCAGCCAATAGAGCTGGTTTAATAGGGGCACCGTATGCTCCCTATAATTAGCCTGTTAGTAATCTGGCCACCGATCTTTGCACTAACTTCAGTTTCTGGGCCATCTTCAAATGCAGCCCCAGATAGAGTGCATTGCAATATTCCAACTAAGGCATGGGCCACTGTGGCCAAGTCAGGCTTTTTGGGGTAATCTTGCAACTGGTGCACAAGTTTTAACTGGGTGAAGGCCCTCCCAGCCACTTCAAGTGTCAGTAATGAGTCCAGGAGAAACCCTAGTCTGTAGAACTGTGTCCTCGGGGGGAGTGTAACCCTGTCAAGCACAGGTTGCTACCCTATACACTGATTGGCCTCGTGACTGACCAGAAGGACCTCTGTCTTGAACAGATTAACCCTCAGCTTGTTGGCCCTTATTCAGTCCATCATAGCTGCCAGGCACCAATCCAGGATCCGGGGAGCTTCCTTGGATTGGGGTGGAAAATAGTAGTAGACTTGTGTGTCATTTGCATAGAGGTAGCACCCAACTCCAAAACTCTAGATGACCTCACCCAGTGATTTCAAGTAGATTTGAAAAACATGGGAGATAGAATGGAACATTGCGGGACTCCACAGGTCAATGGCCAAGGATCCAAGCAGGTGCTCCCCATCATCACCATTTGGGTACAATCCTCTAGGAAGGAATGGAGCCACTGCAATGCAGTGCACCCAAGACCATCTGGAGAGCCGACCCGGAAGGATACCATGGTCTATGGTATCAAAAGTATAGATAGTGTGAGCATTGTCCTCTTCAGAGTTGTTATACAGACAATAGGGAAACTTAGAAATAATCAGATACACCCTCTGAATTTGAAGAATTTGAAGATAGTTGAAAAAGGATTTCAAAATAAAGAAGGAAAGTTACCTCTACAAGAAGAATTGAAATTTTGGACAGATGATATGTAAAAAGCAGTGGCTCGGGAGTGGGGGAGGGGAGCACAGCAGTGAGGGATAAATAATATGTATAAGCTGAAAAATAACACTAGATGCCAAAAGTTAAAGTATGGTAGGTTGCATTGAATGATATGTATCTGCTGCAAAACAAACAATGTATAACAAATGTATTGAACCATGATAAAATAATAATATATATATATATTTATAAGGATTTGAAGACAGCTGAGTTCAATAAGCTTTGGGTGAGATCCCATGGCCAGAAAGGCTCAAAAGAAAAAGACTTCATAATATATAGACGTTTCTTAAAGGGGGAATTTTGCAAACAATCCCAATGGGGAAGAAAAGCAATAATGAAACAGAATGGATATACAATATTTTTTCAATTGAACTGATATTTTAAAAAGACATGTGAAAAATGGAAGTAGGGGAAAACCACTCAGAAGGAAAACAAACCAATAGTCAGTATTTCTTGGGGGAAAGTCTGGAAAGCCAAAGCTAAGACTGAGGGTTGTTTCTGGGTTTTGTTTTGTTTTGGTTAGAGGGCTATATTCTGAGAAAGGGAACAACCAAGAAAATCATAGGTCCATTGCCTGGGAAAGAGGCTGAAATTTTAATGGGGGCAGAGAGAAGGCCAAATTGTTCAATATTTTCTTGGCCTCATTCAATAGGACAAATGATGAAGTATGTGGACTGCATCCCTTCCAACTTGTAAGATGCTGTAATTCTTTGCCAATGTATACCTCTAGTACAACAAATCCCTTTAGCTACAGACAGACAGCAGAAGCCCTTCTTCAGTGCTCACCCCATCCCCAAACGTGAATGCTTGTATTGGGGCCAGAAAAGGGGGTCAAACAGGTGTCATTATGACAGGTGAAAGAATCAAGAGAGTGCTCTACTGTCAGCCCAAACAGAAATAGAAAACCCTTAATTAATTTAGTCCATTGACACCAGAGCTTGAAACATCAGCATTTTGAAAAAAATCAATTTCATTAAATGAGTTCCAAAAATGTTTAAATTAGTACTGGACATTTTTAATCTATGAAATTAATCACTGCATGTTAAAGAAACTACCAGTTTGCAGGCCTGAGTTTGGGTTCTATGCACAACCTTGTCAGAGTCTACCCAAGGCCCCCTGCAAGAAGCAAAAGTATCCCTATTATAAGAGTTAGAAAACCTTCTCAGGCTTTAAATAGCTCCTTATCTCCAATCATTGATCAGGAATAATGGCAGAAGAGTAACAAAGAGTTGCGGCATGCTGTTTGATGTCAAAAAGTTTAATGAGTATGGACCTTAAGTTAAAAGCAAAATGTGAACTTATTTTCTTCCCTTATTCAACCCCTCTAACAAATTAACATAATACATTATTTTAAATGTGTTATTTATAAGTTCTATAAATAAGTTCTTTCTGGAAAAAACATTCAAAGCATTTTATGATCTGAAATAATGGCGTACAACTATCATAACAGATGTGAAAGAAGGTAAGGCTAAGGAAGAAGAAACTAAACAGAGATACAGAGTTTTTCATATTGTTATATAATGAAGCTAAGCCCCTGGTGGCACAGTGGGTTAAACCCCTGTGCCGGCAGGACTGAAGACCGACAGGTCGCAGGTTCGAATCCGGGGAGAGGCTGATGAGCTCCCTCTATCAGCTCCAGCTCCTCATGCGGGGACATGAGAGAAGCCTCCCACAAGGATGATCAAATCATCCAGGCATCCCCTGGGCAATGTCCTTGCAGACTGCCAATTCTCTCACACCAGAAGCAACTTGCTCCTGACATGACAATAATAATAATAATAATAATAATAATAATAATAATAATGAATCTACAGCTTCACTATGTGGAATGGACCCTAACATATACATTCCTAGGAAGGGGAGAAGTAAAGGGGCAATAGGTCTCAATCAGGCTGATGGTGTGGATCTCTTAGGACTTTTCGTATCACACAATTTTTGCACTATGATTTCAGTTCAATTGTTGTGAGTCTAATGTGTCAATTCGTGGGATTTGACATTAGGGAGCATTTCTTAGGTCTTTATCACATGAGAGGGCATATTGCAATTATAACAGGACAACTGTGCTGTCGCGCTTGGGGGCTATTAGTCTTAATGAAGGAGGGATGGACGTGGCACCTTTCCCCCAAGGGATTGCTTCTTGCCCTCCTATAGGAAACTGGAACTCCCAAAAACCCAAAACGATGTAAATTGCTCAAAATAAGTTTTATTTATCACAAAGTCATTTCTTCAAAGTAATGAACTGGAAAACTTTAGAGGGGTGAAAGAAAACATACGTTACAGTCTCTATTAGTCCTGGGTCCAAGGGGTTTGAAGCTGAGAAGCCTCACCAAGTTTCCTCCTACCTCAATGGCTGTGAATGCCGGAGCAAACCACAACCCCAGTTCAGATGGCCTATGATTTGAAGACTCAGGATCTTCCTCTGGAGCCAAAAGAACCGGCTTGAAGGCGCCTGGGTCTCCTCAATAATTGTCCAGGACAATCTGGACATAAAGCATGAGTCCCAGGGGTAAAAAACCTCAGAACTGTTGTTAAGAGGTAACTTAAATCAGGGTCTTTAAGAAACAAGTCTCTTACACACGTCCATATGGCAGGACCTCTGATGGCAGAATGAAGAAGGAAACCACTCCTCCCCTCCAGGAAGAGGTGGAGCCAAACAGTACTGATTGACAGCTACAAGCAACCAATCCATACAACTGCACATAAACATGGTAAAAGGGGCAGGATTAAGCATAATACAACAGTTTAAATCTTGCAACTAACCGTTCTATGCATAGGTGGCGCCACTCGCGGCGTCACAACAACAGTGTCTTTGCCTTGGACTTATCCCATTACTCCTTTCCCAATGTGCTCTCAATGGAAAACAGCCTGGATAACAGGGTTTTTCTTTTCTTCAAACAATTCATCGATGACTTCCTTTGTAGGAGTGGGAAAGGAGCAACATCAGGTGATAAATCCATGGTAAAGGTGTTGTTGACCTGCTGTAATTTTGATTTGCTTGACTGATTAAAATTCACAGCCAGAAAGGTGTAGTGCTTCAGCAAAGTGTATCCTATGGAATTCTGGGGTCTGTAGTTTGATGAAGCATTAGAGCAGTGGTTCTCAACCTGGGGTCCCCAGATGTTTTTGGCCTTCAACTCCCAGAAATCCTAATAGCTGGTAAACTGGTTGGGATTTCTGGGAGTTGTAGGCCAAAAACATCTGGGGACCCCAGGTTGAGAACCACTGCACTAGAGCTCTCTGGGTGAGAATTCTAAGCAACCCTCCCTATGCTGCATATTCCAGGATTCCAAATAATGGATATATGGCAGCTAAATTGGAATCATAATACTATAATTATGTAGTGCAGTGGTTCTCAACATGTGGGTCCCCAGGTGATTTGGCCTTCAACTCCCAGAAATCCTAACAGCTGGTAAATTGGGTGAGATTTTTGGGAGTTGTAGGCCAAAACACCACAGGTTGAGAACCACTGATGTAGAGAGAAACACCTAATTGTTTCCTCCCAAAGATATAGCTGTGAAGGAGTGAGTCATATGGCCCTTTCTACCAGCAGAACTATGGAGGAGGCCTTGCAGGTTCACCTTCCTTCTGCTGCAGCCAGATGGAATCTGTTCCATAGAAGTATGTTTTGAGCATTGGCTCTCTTTCTTAGGAGGTTTTAAAACTGAGGCTGGATGGCCATCTGTCAGGAGTGCTCTGATGACATATTCCTTTTTTCTTTTTTTAAAATATATATAATTATATTACATTTTCTTTCCATTTCATTACAAAATACAATCTCCATAATTCATATATTTATTTCATCTCATTACCCCCCGTTGTACTCCCCATCTCTGGAGTCCTTCTTTTTTTCACAGTCACACCAGAACTTCATTTCTTCTGGTGAGGGTTGCTTCCCATCTTCTTTTCTCCATGTTTCTTCTGAAGTGCTTTGAAGTCATATTCCTACATGACAGGGAGTTGAACTGGATTGCACTTGTGGTCTCTACCAACTTTAAGATTTTGTTCAAGCAAAATAAACAACATTTGTTATGTGTCATTCAGTGGCAGCAGATCTTTCAATGTATATTTATAGATCTCATTAGGACAATACAGGAAATGTATTTTTGGAAATATCCTCAATCAGCTATGCTTAGCCAATGTGATATGGGGATCTTCTGGCTGCATCATTTGTCACCTCAACTATCAAAAGAGTCGATTCAGCTAATCCACTTGACTAGATGGTTACCACTTCTTCACCTCTCATTCTCCCCCCACCCCTTTTTCTTCTTTTCACTTTCTCTTGTTCATTTCTTGTTATAGTCTTTGTAATGTTTCTTTTAAAATCCATTAAAATTAGGTATAGGAATATCTCAACCACGTGTCCAAACACAAAGATGCCTATCAAAACCTTTGGTCATCTTCATATCATACTTACATATTCTGGATTCTTTGCTATATCTTCCTTTCTTCTCTTCTATCATTTTTCAGGGAGGAGATTTGTTCTCACTACTTAATTTGAAATCTGGTGTCACAGGTGGTTGCCTAAAACAACATACTTGTCATACATCTTTGTTTTCTGGTTGCTGGAGCAGAAACGTTTCTCTGCCTTTCTGTCTGGCCTCTGTCACAGTGGTTGCACTCTATTTACACTGTGAATTGTGAGTGTTGCATTGCCACCATAGTTTATTTTATTTTGTACTACCTCTACTTGAATGTTTGACTTCAGGCTTGTCTTAATGCAACATTTCCCCCTCTTATTTTCACTGCTTGAAAAAGAGATGGGATTTAACTCTTATTGTTTTATATTTGCTTGAGCATCCTTTGAGGTTTCATTGGCTGCTAGAGATCCCAGTATAATGGTTTTGCTTTTGCTGATCTTGATGATATAACTTGGGCTAGATGTGAGTTCAACTGATGTGATTTCATCTGGCAATTAATATTTCTCACTTTAATTTGAAGCTGTGTAAAATATCTTCTGCCTTAGGGTTATGCAATGTACGGTCCATAACTGCAACACTACCCCTAAGGCCGTTTTGTAACTCCCCAGACTCTGGGTGAATCCACAAATAAATACATGCAAACATTTTGCAATTTAAAAAACAACAACATGGATTTGCCACATTTGTATTAAAGACTGATGGGAGCATATAGACCAGAAAATTACAGGCTTTGTTGCTGATCTTTGCAAATTTATTTTAGAGATCCATATTTGTTGTTTGTTCATTCAGTCATTTCTGACTCTTTGTGACCTCATGGACCAGCCCATGCCAGAGCTCCCTGTCAGCCGTTGCCACCCTTATCTCCTTCAAGGTCAAGCCAATCACTTCAAGGATAACATCCATCTTGCCCTTGGTTGGCCCTTCTTCCATTTTCCTTCCATTTTTCCCAGCATCATTATCTTCTCCAAGCTTTCCTGTCTTCTCATTGTGTGGTCAAAGTACTTCATCTTTGCCTCTAATATCCTTCCCTCCAGCGAGCAGCCAGGCTTCATTTCCTGGAGTATGGACTGGTTTGAGCCATATATAAATATTTTATTCCATAATACTTTCTCTCAGCTTTTGATATTATCCAACGCTTTTTATACCAGCTCTCTGGGTCAGTTTATTTTATCCCAGCATAAAACTGAAAAGAATAGGAACAAAATCTGGGCCTTCTCAATCACTTTAGATCCACCCTAGTATAACTATTTACATTGCTTCTCAGAAAGGTTCTCTTTGATCCCCCATCATATAGTTTCTGCTCTTACATATGCCCTTTGAATTGTGCAGGTTCTTTCAAAGGATGAGATTACCCTATGGTTGTGCAACTATTAACACTTCCCACTCTTTACATTGTTCCCCCAAAAATCCTATTTGTTTTTTTCTCCCCTTTTCTCCCTTTCCTTACATCTTTCAGACATGTTGGTACTGGGAGATGAAAGGAAAAGGAACACCATGCTGTCATCCTGATTATGTGATGTCTCACACTGAGATTGGGTGCATCATTGTTCTAGAGCAGCTTGGAATGCTTTTGGCTGGTGTGGCTGGTAGGCTTCAAAGGTGGGTTTGAGGGGAGGGAGGTCAAATCCTCAGATACCACAACAGTTATCGAAATCCATCATCATAGCTATGTCTGACCATTGAAGATCACAGCCCTTGCATTTAGAGCCTATCTAGGACTAAATTCCCAAAGCCAAAAACAATAAAAAGAGAACTCCTACTGGAAAAAAGCAACTTCTTGAAGGCCCTTCCAAACAGCCATAACCTATAATATCAAGGTAGATAATCCACAATATCTTATTTGAACTGGGTTATCTGAGTCCTCACTGCCATATAACCCAGTACAAAGCAGATAATGTGGGATTTTATACAGTTGTGTGGAAAGGGTCCATGTGGTTATATTTGGTGTGGATTTGGGCTCACGGTTCTTTAGCCCTCCCATTTCCAGATTCTGCAGATAGAAGCAGCCTAAACCCGTTTTGTACCTTGACCTTATCTTCCTATTCACACACCATTCACATATTCTTTTAAAAAATCCTGCCTATCCCATTCTCCTTCATTCCATAACATCTCTTCATAAGAAGCAAAAGTGCATTTTTGGGGAATATGCATGAGGAAAAGGGGTGAAAAACAGGGAGACAAAAAGAGGAAGGAGCAAATGTGGTTGTGATAGAAGATTCAGGAGGTGTTGCTGTGTTTTCACATAGCAGCTGGTACAGTGTGGAGATATCTGGACTGACACTCTGCCACCAGCAAGAAGTCAGCTATAAAGTGCATCTGAAATGTGACTGGAGGAAATGAGGTCAGGTAGAACTTTGCTAATGACATCTAAATGTCATCAATATGTAGTAACAAAATGGTAAATATTGCTACCAACAGTCTGAAGCAATAAAGTCCAGTCGATCATCTTAGCATTCAGTCATCCCACATTCTGCTGCAAAAGTGGATCAGGGTTTTCTGGGTCTAGCTGTTGACTTGTCAGCACAATACACCCAACCCCTATATCTCCGGACACCCTTCTGCTTACCTATACATTGGTCTGTCTCAAAAGTAATGAGAATGATATTTTTTGGACCATGCAGAAGGGCCAGGAAAGGAAAGTAGGGTGTTGCGGCAGATGGAGGGGGAATCCAGGCATACATTTTGACATCTTTTAGTTGAGTACGCACCTTTGTAGCAGTCACTACACTGGCAAAGTGTGTAGTAGTTTTTGTGTTTTGGCACTGGTGAAAATGCAGAGGGATCTGGAACAGCATCATTCAACTTCAAGAAATGAGAACAACATGGCTGTTTGTGTGAAGGCTATTCTGAACACTTTTCCACCCACCATACAGCCCTGCCTTGGCTTTGTGCAATTCCTTTCTCCAAGATCAAAACCTGCCTCAGAGGACATCATTTTGGGACAGTTGAAAATGTCCAGGCAGTTGTAACAAGGGGACTGAAAGCAACATCTCAAGTGAAAACTTCCTCTACTGCTAGGAAGAGTGGCAGCAACTCTGGAATCGCTGTATACAATCACAAGGAGCCTATTTTGAAGCAGCTAAACTGTAATTGCTTATATGTTAAAAAATTAGAATCATTCCCATTACTTTTGGGACAGACCCCTTTCTGGTTGACTGCCTCTCTGTATGTGAGGTTTGAATCCCAGCCAATCATTTCATCTTTCCTCTCAGAAGCACTCCTCTAACAGGCTGAGTTCTCTGAGCAGTTGGACGTTCTGTTTCAGCTTAGCCAAATTTCTGTTGAAGTTGTTTCGCCACCACAAGCACAATATAATATAAACACTATTTTAAAACCAGTAGGTGAATCTCTCACTTGTTCAATAGATTGCTAACAATGTTACACTACACAAGCAATACACTGTTTGTTCCTAACTACCTGCCAATAGCCTACATTACTTTTTGCATATCACTGCACTAGATCCTGGCATTTTGCCCATGTAGACGAATCTTTTCCAAGTCGGGTAATCATACAGTTTAGTAAAGAGGGATTGGCATAACATTGTTTAAGAATAAAAAATAGTGCAGGCAAAGGCTTATAATTGTGTGCATTTCAATCTGCTGAAGTAGTGTAATATTTTGTTAGTTTCTGTGCAGTGGACTCTTGTGATGGCATGTCCGAGCCTATGGGAAAACGATAATGTCTGGCTTTACTCGGGGGGGGGGGGGGGTCTGTATATCTTCTGTTAAGATTAAGACCCTTAGCAGACAGAGGCACTTTAGGCAAGGTGAAAAGATAACCAAAATGAGTTTACTGCAAACAAGATTAATAAAGGGTTAACTCCAGGTAACTTAAAACAATACATTACAAAATGAGCCTTTGCTGGCTGCAGCCATCTCTCTGGAGTCTTCTGCCTCTGGTGCAAAGCTGGTCATAAGCTTCTGTTGTCCTTTGGACTGCTGGTATAAAAATACTGCTGAATGCAGGTGCTAAGGATGCCTGTTTTTGGATTGCTTGGGCCTAGGATACCAAACAATGTCCCAAGTTTCTAGTGACTGTAGAAAAAGTCCAGCAAGAGAGCTCTATACAGGCAAATGGAATAGACCAACTAACGCTGGCCTCTGGGGGGATTTTAAGCTCCACCCAAAACTAATACAAAGGAAGGTTGGGAAAACCTACAATTGGGAAAACCTATAAACTGGGGGGACTGAAGCAGAGGAGAGTAAAAGCCGGAGCCAAGACTTCACAACTCTAGCTTGCTATTGACCTATTGTGCCCTTCAGCTGAGCCAACCCCAGACTTATGCTGAGCTCCAAATACATTTTTTCTGTAACACAGAATCCCTTAGCAACCTCCCCTCAGTTTCCTATGGAAGTATTCTTGCTTCATCTGAAAATGTAAAGCCTATCCCATCCCTAACCCTACCAATTTTCACCAGAGATTTGGCTGGCTCTGCCTTCAATAATCTTTCAAATGTAGCCCAGTGTAACAGCACTTAGCAAATACTCTCATCATTATAATCAACACAGTTGCTCTGCCTTGTTTATTGACTAATCTGTTATCTACAAACAAGACTGTTGTTGCGTCTGTCTGTGATGAACCCATTTATTTGAATGTAACTCTGAAAAATAAACTTTTTCTTGCCCACTAATATGAATCTGGTAGATTGTTAGTAAATCAAGCAAAGTATGGTATGTAGTTGTGCTTAGGGTTACTATACATCCACTTTTTACAGGATACGTCACCGTCCTCTGGACACTTTCCTGCTTGTCAATATCTCCCTTCAATGGTAGTGCCCAGGACTGTGTGATTCCAGGTGTGGTGTGACCAAGGCAGAATAGAGGGTAGCATGACTTCTCTGGATCTAGACACTATACTCCTATTTATGAAGCCCAAAATCCCATTGGCTTTTTTATCTCGTGCATGACATCGTTGGCTCATGTTTAATTTGTTCCCCACTAGGACTCCAAGACCTTTTTCTCACGTACTGCGGTCGGGCCAGGTGTCCCCATTTCTGTGTCTTCCCATTTCATTTTTTCTACCTAAGTGGAGTATCTTGCATTTGTTCTTATTGAACTTCATTTTGTTAGTTTTGGCCCATCATCTCTCTAATCTGATCATGTCATTTTGGATTCTGCTCCTGTCTTCTGGGGTTTTAGCTATCCCTCGCAATTTGCTGTCATCTGCAAACTTGATGATCATGCCTTTTAACCCATCATCTAAGTCATTAATAAAGATGTTGAACAGGACCAGGCCCAGAACGGAACCCTGCAGCACTCCACCCATCACTTCTTTCCAGGATGAAGAGGAAGCATTGGTTCATTCTCTTAACCAATTACAGATCCGCCTAACCGTAGTTTTGCCTAGCCCACATTTGACTAGTTTGTTTGCCAGAAGGTCATGGGGGACACTGTCAAAGGCCTTACTGAAATCCAGTTACGCTACATCCACGGCATTCCCAGCAACTACCCAGCTTGTAACTCTATCGAAAAAAGAGATCAGATTAGTCTGGCATAACTTGTTTTTGATAAATCCATGTTGACTATTAGCAATGACTGCATTTGTTTCTAAGTGTTTGCAGACCACTTCCTTAACTATCTTTTCCAGAATCTTGCCTGGTATCGACATGAGGCTGACGGGATGGTAATTATTTGGGTTGTCCCTTAAAGGAAGAAGGAAAGAATTGGTATATCAGAGGCAGATAAAGAATCTTGGGTCCCACCATCTCTCAGTGGCTGTGCTGGGCATTGATAGTTTCACATAGAGTAAATCTTGGGCTCATTTTATTTCTACAGGAAATAATAGAAACATGGAGTTGGAAGGGGCCTCATGGTCCAGCAAGTCAAACCCACTATTCAGAGCAAGATCTCCAGCTAAAGCATCCTTGTAGGTTATAATGAGCATTTTTTTATGTTGGGGTGAGATGGTTGTATGTCCCAGCACTGGCATCGATTTTTGAGGCAATTATAATTTCACGTTTTAATTTTAGCTTACATTTTGGGTGATCCTTCTTCTTGATAATTCTCTGTCTTTCCAATTCAACATCACTAACGGAATATATCTAGGCGTATGAGGGAATCTCGGGTCTTGATCTGTTCACCTTTTCTCCCATATTTCCCCTTTTACAGAGAAGATGTGATCATAATCCTATTTCTATACTGCATTTTCTCAAATCTCTCTTAGGACTCACGCGGCAATGCAAAAATATTCAACGCACATTGAATACTGTTAAGTTAGAAAGAAAATTTCACAAGACGCCCCCCCTCCCCCTTTTGACATAGAGATTTCTATATGCAGGGAACTTTATTGTGTTTTCTAGCATGGAAAAACATCAATTTCTTAGTGTGCCCATAGTAGTGGATCCTTGGTATTTGTTTGGGTTTGGTTCCAGGACCAACCAAGCCCCATGGAGACCAAAATCCATGGATGACAATGGCATAGTAAAATGGTGTCCCTTATATAAAATGGCAAAAATGTAGGGTTTTGTTTTGTTTTTTTGTTTTTTGTATTTTCAAAAATTATTTTCAAGACTTGGGTGATGGAAACCTAGATGCAGAATCTATGGAAACAAAGGACCACCCGTATGGTAGAAAACAGTGTGAACAAAGCTTGGATCACTTTACAATTTTTTTTGGAAAGCATGCAGTCGTTTTCACAAGAGAATAGCGGGAGAGAAGCAAGGGACAATTGCATGGGAACTCCAATTCAACATAGGCAAAAGTCACTCAAAAAAACATACTTTGTGCCAGCAAATGTTACCTTTTTAGACTATAACCCTTAAAATCCCCCAGTAAGCTACTGATTCAAATAAATGTCAGATCCATACTGGATTTCAGTATCAATTGCACATTGAGTGCATATGAAAATTTCACCATAAAGAAGTGGTGGGTGGGACTTGAGTGATTCATGTTTTAATATGAATTGACCTCATTCACACAAGCACACCACAGAAATATCCTTTGGATTTTTCACTTCTGTAGATTTTGTGCTTCTAAATTGTTTGAACTCAAAGGTCTTGGAAATAAAAAGTGTGCATTAAGTAGAAATGCTTTTGTATAACGTTTACTCATACAAGCTTTCCATGAAAGACTTGAACAATTGTTATCTAACAGATGAGGAAATGGGATAGAATGAATCTGTGTGAGCAAAATGTGAGTCAGAGATGTATCGAGCCATATTTTAAGGTGGTCTATAGTTGAGTAAGAGCATTTGTGTTTGCTGCCTGCTTTTGTTAGACATATTCCCTTCTCTGATCTGTTGACTCCATGGAATATTGTTTCTCCTACTGCTTCGTCTTTGGCCTTCACATTCTTCCACCTCCACTGCTTTCCTATTCCTATTCATTGCAAAAACACAAACAAGTTGGTAGATTATAGAATCACAGAGTTGGAAGATACCACAAGGGCCATCCAATCCATGCAAGAACACCCAATAAAAGAGCCCCTGATAGATGGCCATACAGCCTCTGCTTAAAAACCCCCAGAGCAGGAGATTCCACCATACTCTGAAGCAGCATATTCCATGGCTGAACAGCTCTTGCCATCAGGAAGGTTTCCCTGATGTTTAGCTGGACTCTCTTTCCCTGCAATTTGCATCTATTGCCCCTTCTCAATGTGACATCCTTTCAAACATGTAAACATGGCTATGATGTCCCCTCTTAACCTTCTCTTCTCCAAGCTGAACATACCCAGGCTGAACATCCTCATAAGGCTTGGCTTCCTACCTTTGATTATTTAGGACACACTTCTCTGAACATGTTTCAGTTTGCTAATGTCCTTCTTGAATTGTTGTGCCCCAAACTGGACAGAATATTCCAGATATTGTCCGACCAAAGCAGAATAAAGGGGTATTATTACATCTTTCAATCTAGACACTATACTCCTATCGATCCAGCCTAGAATCGCATTGCCTTTTTTAGCTGCCGCATTCACACTGTTGACTTATGTTCAGTTTGTGGTCTACTAAGACTCCTGGATCCCTTCCACATGTCCTGTTTTCAGGTCAGATGCCACCCATCATATATCTGTGCATTTCATTTTGATTGCCTAAGTATATTTCATTTTTTTCTGCCGAAGTGTACTATATACATTTCTCCCCAGATTAATGTCTCTTGACCTTTTTCCAGATTACAAGCATTCAAAGAAGGGAGATGGTTTCCTTATAATTTAAAGCATTTATATGCCACTCTTCAGCCACAACAACAACAACAATTTTTTATTGATTAGTCAATTTTGACCATATCAAAACATACAGAACATACAAAACATACACACTTGCCCATACATACAATAAAATCATATATGAATACAAGGTAATCTTAATAGTATTAGATTTAAGACTGCCTTGAGAGTGACCAAGAGGAAGCACAATGGGGACAGAGAGAAGCTGAAGACTATCCCTCTCTTTTAACCCAAGGAATGCAAATATAAATACAAATCAACACCAAGGAATGCAAATGTAAATACAAATCAATGGCTATCCTCCTCTTCAACTGATAATGTAAGTTCCCAACCTACCCTCCCCTCTTCAGCCAAAGTGTCTCTGAGAGAGGCCAATAAGACTGACACTATGACAATTCCTGCATATTGTCCAGCTCTCTTAATCTAGCAAGTAATGACCCCTCTTTCCACTTCTGCCTTTGCAAACTATGTTCGAAGTACAAAAGCAGTTTACTGTCAAATAACTCAGACTAGAACAAACATGTCTGAGTTGTCCTCATTATTAATTTTTGCCATCTAGACCACTGGAGGGAAGGATATTAGAGGCTAAGATGAAGTACAGTACTTTGGCTACATAATGAGAAGACAGGAAAGTTTGGAGGAGAGAATGATGCTGGGGAAAATGGAAGGAAAAAGGAAGAGGGGCCAACCAAGGGCAAGATGGATGAATGGTATCCTTGAAGTGACTGGCTTGACTTTGAAGAAACTGGAGGTGGCCACAGCCAACAGGGAGCTCTGACGTGGGCTGGTCCATGAGGTCACGAAGAGTCAGAAGCGACTGAACAAATAAACAACAGACCACATCCTGACATCGCTTGGCCACACAAGTCTAAGTTCTGTGGAAAAATGGAAGAGCACACCTCTGGACAGTAAACCCCCTTTGAGAGACATTTATCCTAAAAATCCTATGATGAAACAACTGAAAATGAAACAAGACACAGGACTGAAAGATGAAACTCCCAGGTCAAATGGCACTCAATGAGCTACTGGAATACAGCAGGGGACAATGATAAGTAGCATAGTTAATGAAACAGTCATTGGATATAATACAAAGTTTGACCAAATGATATCAATAAGGCTTCAGGGAAAACCCCTCAATTAAACCATAATCGAAGTTTGTCCTCCAGTTACACAGGCAGAACAGAAAGAAATTGAAACATTATATTCTAGAGTCCAGGAGGAAATTGATCACACAGTAATGACCTCATCAAACGGGCCTGAATTTGATGGCAATGCTGGTTCCCCTTCCCTTTTGCCACGGAGCCCACCGGTCTACAGCTACTACTGGCAGTAACTGAATGAATATTCTTCAAGCAATTCAAGGACAATTGTATATATGAGCATCACTTGATGGCCAATATAGAACTCAAATGGACTATAGAATTGGAAGAAGATTATAAAGAAACTCCAACTTTTTTGCAAAAACAAGGCCAGGAGCAAAATGTGGCACAGACTGTGTACTCTAAATATCAAAATTAGAGTAAAGCTAAAGAGCACTAAAACAACATCATACAAAATACAATGAGAAGAGCATCCTGCAGAATTTAAAGATAACATAAAAACAGATTTGGATTATTAAGCCTATTTGATTGGGAGCCAGAACTCTGGACTAAAGCCAGGGACATTGTCAGGATGTAAACCAAAAAGACACTATTTCTAGCCAACAAGAAAAAGAAGCCTCAATGGATGAGAGATTATACTCTTCACACAGTTAACTACAGAGATGAGAAATAAAAGTAAAAGGTGACAGTATTACAGTCAGAACTCTGAATTTAACTATTCTATGACTTGTATGCAGGGACAAGGAGAACTACTATAATAACCAGTGCATTATAATAGGAGATGACAACAACAAAAGAAAGAACAAGAGACATCTCCACGAGATCCAAGACAGGAAAAGAAACTTTAAATCAAGAATGGGATGCTATATGACCCGCAGGTGAACACATTATATGACAAAGTATAAATAGACTGAATTACTACATAAAAGAGATGAACGTATGACACATTCTTTCAAAAATGAATTATCTGAAGATGAACCTACTGTTTTAGGAAGTGAAATAGAAACTGAGGAAATCTGACATAAATTAGCCACCAGGAACAAATGGCATACAGTGCCTTCCCTGAATAAAGGAAACAATCCCCTGCAAAATATCCTGAGAAGCACTTTAATTTATTGTCGAAGGCTTTCATGGCTGGAATCACTAGGTTCTTGTGGGTTTTTTGGGGCTATAGGGCCATGTTCTAGAGGCATTTCTCCTGACGTTTCGCCTGCATCTATGGCAAGCATCCTCAGAGGTAATGGGGTCTGTTGGAATTAGGACAATGGGTTTATATATCTGTGGAATGGCTGGGGTGGGGCAAAGAGCTCTTCTCTGCTGGAGCTAGGTGTGAATGTTTCAACTGACCACCTTCATTAGCATTTGAAGGCCTGGCTGAGCCTGGACACAGCATATTATTTGAGAACACAGAAATGCTGGACCACACCAACAACCACCATGTCAGACTACACAGAGAAGCCATTGAAATCCACAAGCATGTGGACAATTTCAACAGAAAGGAAGAGACCATGAAAATGAACAAAATCTGGCTTCCAGTATTTTAAAAACTCTAAAATTACAACAGCAAAACAGCAGAGAGGAAACAACCAGGCACATCTTAACACCTCTCAACAAAAGATTTTCCCAGGCTCAGCCAGGCCTTCAAATGCTAATGAAGGTGGTCAGTTGAAACATTCATACCTAGCTCCAGCAGAGAAAAGCTCTTTGCCCCACCCCAGCCATTCCACAGATATATAAACCCATTGTCCTAATTCCAACAGCCCTCACTACCTCTGAGGATGCTTGCCATAGATGCAGGCGAAACGTCAAGAGAAATGCCTCTAGAACATGGCCCTATAGCCCGAAAAAACCCACAAGAACTTAGCACTTTAATTACCCGTTGGGTTGCTCTCCCTACATTTCGTTTATAACCCTCCTACTAGATACATCCTACCTCTGTTCATGCCCAGCGTTTATTTTTATTTTTAAATTTTTAATTATTACATCTGGCCCGGCCATAGGTTTTTAAATCTTTGTGTGCTATTGTTTATATGTGAGTTATATTAATTGTATTGTTTATTTGCTTATTGCTTGTTGTTTTTACTGATGTGCTGTTGGGCTTGGCCTCATGTAAGCCGCTCCGAGTCCCTTGGGGAGATGGTGGCGAGGCATAAATAAAGTTATTATTATTATTATTATTATTATTATTATTATTATTGTGCTTTTCCAAGCTGCAGAAATGGAATCTAGTGTATTTCTAACTAATATCTGTCAACAAGTGTGAAAAACAAAACAATAGCCCACAGATAGGAAATGCTTAACATAGATGCGGGTTTTCCCCAAAGGGGACCTCAGAGAATGCAGTGACTAGAGAACCACTGAAAGCAAAGTGGTGCTTAAAATTCTACAACACCTTTACTATATATGGAGTGAGAAATGCCAAATGTCCAAGTGGCTTCAGGAAAAACAAAGGCACTAGGGATCGTATTGCAAACATAGGTTAGATGATGGAGCACATCAAACAATTTCAAAATAAAATCAGACTGTGCCTTATAAGCTATAGCAAGACCTTTGATTGTTTTTTGATCACAAAAAGGGATGGCAATCAGGAAGTCAGAATATCACTGAGACTTGGAAATGCAGCTATAAAGGATCACTGGAAAATATAACAATGTTTGGTAAGGTAGAAGGCAGTAGGAAAAAAGGAAGATGGCATTTCACATGACATGGATAGACTCAACCAAGAAAGCAAAGCCACGGTCCAGATCCTGCAGATTCAGAATAGGGCTGACAGGATGACTTGGAGGTCTCGTTCATAGGATTGCCATAAATCAAGGTCGACTTGAGGGCAGTGGACAACAACAACAACAACAATGCCTTCTCCCTTGGACTTTCAGTCTGAGTGAGACATAAATAAGCCACCCAAGGGAGAAAAGTATGAGGAGAGGAGAGGGGATGATTATTGATTATATCTATCAAAAAAGCATTTTAATAGGTTTTTAATGGGTAGATTAATTGGATTGGATTTGTTTTTATTTAAGAATCTGTAAATCATAATAAACCACATTAGTTTTAATTTTTTTTAAACTGCCTTGTGTCCTGATACTATTTTTAATTATCTTGAACTGTTTTAAATGGATGTAAACACTCCTTTTTTAACCTTGGCAAATTGATTAATATGCTTTTAGTCATTTAAATTATTTTTCACTAGTTTAAATTGCTCCACATTTTACACTGATGGTATTGTACACTGTCTGTAATCCCATTAAATAGGGTAGAATCTAGACAAATAGAGCTGAGTTTAAGGGGGGGCATGGGTTTAAATGGGAGAATGGACAAATCACCAAGGAAAAGCACATGCAATCAGTCAGTATTTGCAGGAAGATTGTGAGAAGGACTACACCATAGGATAAGTTCAAGCTTATGAGATGTTCAAATCATTTTTATATATAAAAAACAGATTTTTGGCATATGTTTGGAGCAAGGACAAGACGATCTTAATCCCCAAGGTGGTTCATAGGGGAGGATATGTCTGGACAGGTAAGCTGAACCGGAACCATTTAGGGCTTTGTAGGCTAAAGCTTGCAAGATTAATGCAGACAGAGACTGCAGCCAGGAAATCAGCAGAAGTTTACTTCTTGGGAGGACAGCAATGACCAATCTCGATAAAATAGTAAAGAGTAGAGACATCACACTGGCAATGAAGATCCGCATAGTAATAACAATGGTATTCCCCGTAGTCACCTACGGATGTGAGAGCGGGACCATAGGGAAGGCTGAGCGAAGGAAGATAGATACTTTTGAACTGTGGTGTTGGAAGAAAGTTCTGAGAGTGCGAGAAGATCCAACTACTCCATACTTCAGGAAATAAAGCCCGACTGCAAATTGGAGGGAAGGATATTAGAAGCAAAGATGAAGTATTTTGGCCACATAATGAGAAGACAAGAAAGCTTAGAGAAGACAATGATGCTGGGGAAAATGGAAGGAAAAAGGAAGAGGGGCCAACCAAGGGCAAGATGGATGGTATCATTGAAGTGACTGGCTTGACCTTGAAGGAGCTGGGGGTGGTGATGGCCGACAGGGAGCTCTGGCGTGGGCTGGTCCATGAGGTCATGAAGAGTCGGAAATGACTGAACAAGTGAACACACAGGCCAAAGCCACCACTTTGAATTATGCTCAGTAGCAGACTGGCAGCCAGTAAAGCTGGGGCAACAGGGGAGTTGTGTGCTCCCTGTACACTGCTCTAGTGAGCAATCTGGCTGCCACCCGTTGGACCAGTTGAAGCTTCTGAACAGTCTTTAAAGGCAGCCCCACGTAGAGTATCTTGCAGTAATCTATATGGGATGTAACAAGGACATGGACCACCATGGCCAAGCCTGACTTCCCACGGCACGGGCGCAACTGGCACACAAGCTTTAACTTTAACCCTAACCCTAACCCTGGCCACCATCGAGACCTGGGGTTTCAGGCTCAATGATGAATCCAGGATTACCCCTAAACTGCGAACCTGTGTCTTCAGAGGGAGTGTAACCCCATCCAACACAGGCAGTAACCCTATACCCTGTTTGACCTTGCAACTAACGAAGAGGACCTCTGTCTTGTCTGGATTCAGTTTCAATTTGTTTGCCCTCATCCAGACCATCACAGCAGCCAAGCACTGGTTAAGGACCTGAACAGCTTCCTTAGTAGGAGGTGGAAAGGAGTGACAGAGTTTAACGTTATCTGCATACAGGTGTGTACGTGTGTTACGTTATCTTTCATTTTTGTGCTAATGTGCCCCTTTATCCTATTTATTTTTTTAAAAAAACAAGTATTTGTGCCATGCTTAAATTTAAAAAAGCATTTTGGCACAAATAAAAACATATACCTGAGGAACTCTGAGTTTCTTGTCAGCATCATTTTAGCACTATGCTAAATTGTTTCGAGCTTCGCTGTGATCAGCACTAAAACACCTTGTAACCTACAGTTAAAGTAATCGTACAGAGGTAGGGATGTAAATCTTCCACTATTTCATCCTCACACATAAGGATGAATAATTGCATTGTTTTTGCCCTACTGCAGGAGAGAACAAATATTTCTTCACAGTATTCTTCCTGTTAGGAAATTAGGAAGACCACACTATAGGTAGATTGATTCAATTAAGGAAGCCAAAACCCAGAGTTTGCAAGAACAGCAGTTAATAACAAGGTCTCTTGGAGGTTTTTCATTCATGGGCTTGTCATAAGTCAAAGTCAACTTGATAGCAAATAATAAATAAAAAATATCTCTCTGTATCCAAGTATTCTGGGGAAATTAATCTGCGGAAATGTACACATTTCCATGCCAAATTTTTCTGCAGAAAAATTGCACTACTTTCTCTGTGGAATAATTTCCCCAGAGCACGGTGGGGTGTTTCAATATGCCAAGAAAACTGAATAAAAACTTTGGTGCTTTATCACTGCTCCTGATGGGATTTCCCCAAATGCCAGGAAATCCATTTTCAATGAGGAAATGAATAATGGGGAATATTCTCCCACCCCTATGTAATACAGGCATGCCAATGTTAACAAAGTGTTGCAAGTCTCTTTTGGTTGAGAGAATCGGCTGTCTAGAAAGATGTTGCCCAGGAGATGCCCGGATGTGTTGCAATCCCACAAGGAGGCTTCTCTTGTGTCCCCCTCAGCAAGCAAGAGTCCAAAAGTGGCAGGCTAAATCCTGGAACCTCAAGCCATGGCTGATACCAAATGAGAGACTGCCCCTTGGACACACAGAAGACTGGGTGAGTTGGAAGGTGCTGAACAGACTGCACTCTGGTACCATGGGATGCAGAGCCAACCCTAAGAAATGGGGCCACAAAGTGGAGTCCACAACATGCGATTGTGAAGAAGAGCAAACCACAAACCACCTATTACAATGCAGTCTGAGCCCTGCCACATGCACAATGGAGGGCATTCTCACAGCAACACCAGAGGCACTCCAAGTGGCCAGCTACTGGTCAAAGAACATTTAATATAATTAAAATGGTGTCACATTGCATGAATTGTACAGTGTAGACTGACCCATAGTCAATACACACAAACCATTATAGCACATACCAGTTGCACCTAACATGTTAAAAGAGCATGGATCTGTTGTCAAACATAGACCCTCCCCACCCCCCTCCCACCCCCCCCCCCCTCCCACCCCGGTAGAAATATTAAATTGGAAAACTTGGTACTGCTGTGTAGAGTTCTGTAGGTAGCAGCACCTTGGAGCTTCATGAATTGACTCTATCCCATGGTATGGAGGAGTCTAGCAGCAGCTACCAGCACCTAGGAAGAATTCTGGGCAAAAATTTCGTTTTTTAAATTAATTATATTGTCTCTAACCCTTCAATAATTATAGTTACCCTTAGCCTCTGCCTCTCTATCACTCCTTTTGCCTTTCGAGCCTTTTCCTTCCTACTTCTACAGCCGGCCCTATGGCTGCTTGGGCCACAAGACCCACATGGCCTCCACAGCCCTGAAAATGGCGCTCTCCTTCTCTTTTCCCCCTGCATAATTTATTTATTTATTTGTGATTTATTTCAAACATTTATACCTGTCCTTCTCTACCCCCCGAGGGGGGACTCGGGTGGCTTACAACGGCAACAATTTGATGCCGGCCACATACAAAACATCACAATAAAAACATCACACAGTAAATAAAACATTATTACATGTACCCAAGCTTTGCCCCAATAACCCTGGGTATGTCTTCCCTTACCCGTGGATAACAAAATCTACCCTTTCCTCCAGTATCCGTGGATCTCTTGTGTGCATTTCTCCTTCCCTGTGGAACTACCCACTTGCAGGGTTCCCCTGGTATCTATGGGCTCTTCTGCGCATATGTTCTACTATATTCTATTTTATTTTTCCTTCTCATCTCCCTGAACTCCTTCACCAGTCTTCCACACCCATGGGTCCCCAGGGTCTACAGAATCATCAGGTCCCCCTTGGTATTCATAGATCCCCTGGGTACATGCAGAGGCGGCCCTAGGTAATTTTCAATGGTAAGCAAACAGTATTTTGGCGCCCCCCCCCCAAAACCAATCACTATCTATCTATCTATCTATCTATGGGGGCATGGACAAATTTTGGCCCTCCAGGTATTTAGGACTTCCTACTGGCTGTTTGGAATTGTGGGAATTGAAGTCCAAAACACATGGAGGGCTGAAGTTGGCCCATGCCAGCCATACATACACACACACACACACTAGCCATCCCCTGCCACGCGTTGCTGTGATCCAGTCTAGTGATCTTGAAAAGAAAGTAATAAGAAAGTTGGTTTCTAATATATGTAATTTCTTAATGCTTGTAATAAATAAATAGTATTTCTTGTTGTTTCTTTGTCAGTGTTGATGTAGTTCCAACACAAAATACTGAAGGGATTTGGGGAAAATAGACTCTGATACTGGAGGGGTTTTGGGAAAACATGTACAATAATTTAGATTTGCAGTACCTTCAGTCACTTCCGTTCATGAAGAAACCTCCTTGCCGCCCTGAGAGGGGTGATGGCACAGCTGCCTGGAGAGGCACTTGCAATGCTGCCCCTCTTCACACAGGAGAAGAGGCCCTGTGCTCCATCGGCTCCTGGGTATGCGCTTTGCATTCTCTTCCCCCACACGCTTTGCAACTCCGGGAGAGGGACACGCGCCGGCATTACCAGGCGCACGGAAAAAGAGCCCTCATGCAGGGAGCATGCTCTCCCTCCATCCTTCCCTCACAAGTGCGCACGTTGTCCTCCTCTCCTCCTCCTCCTTGCAGGCCAAGGAAGACAACAACGCCAGTGTGCATCCTTCTCCCAGCGTTAGGAAGTGCATGGAGAAGGAGGGCGATGCAGGGCGCACATTTCCTAATGCCAAGAGAGGGATGCGCAGCGGCATTGCCGGGCACGTGGGAAAAGAGGCCTCGTGCATGCCTCTTTTGTGTTTCATCTTGGGTGCTATCTTTGAAATGTGTCATTGTGTATGTAAACAGCTATCCCATGATCCCAAACATTTTATTTATTTATTTACAGTATTTGTATACCGCTTTTCTCACCCTCAGGAGGACTCAAAGTGATTTACACACTTCTAGTTCAAAGCACTTTGGATCAGGGATACTCAACCTGTATTACATTACAAAGTGCTAGACCGGCTGTTAGGTATTGTGGGAGTTGAAGTCCGAAACACCTGGAGGGCTGAAGTTTGCTCTTGCATGTGCTTGACCCAGAAGCAGATGAAGAGCCCTCCTTTCATCCAACTGCCACTGCTTTGGCCTTGGAGAAACAGGTGGCATGTGAAGCCATGGAGCCCTTCCAGACAGGCCCTATGCCGCATTATCACAGGGTGTTTACACCCTACACCACTGGAAAAATTATACTGCCTAGCCGGTATTGCGCCACCTGACATCCGCCGGGAAGTGGCAGCCAATAGTGAAAGGACCAAGGCAGAGACATCTCCAGCTCATCCCCTGTTTGGGTATCAGCCAGCACGTCAATGACTTAAATCTAGAAATAGTTTTCTAAGATCTACAGAGACACTCGCTGGAACACTTCAGCAAGCGAGAGTCCAAAAGTGGCAGCCTCAAACCCAGCACCTCAGCCCATGGCTGATACTTTGGATCAGGGATACTCAACCTGTATTACATTACAAAGTGCTAGACCGGCTGTTAGGTATTGTGGGAGTTGAAGTCCGAAACACCTGGAGGGCTGAAGTTTGCTCTTGCATGTGCTTGACCCAGAAGCAGATGAAGAGCCCTCCTTTCATCCAACTGCCACTGCTTTGGCCTTGGAGAAACAGGTGGCATGTGAAGCCATGGAGCCCTTCCAGACAGGCCCTATGCCGCATTATCACAGGGTGTTTACACCCTACACCACTGGAAAAATTATACTGCCTAGCCGGTATTGCGCCACCTGACATCCGCCGGGAAGTGGCAGCCAATAGTGAAAGGACCAAGGCAGAGACATCTCCAGCTCATCCCCTGTTTGGGTATCAGCCAGCACGTCAATGACTTAAATCTAGAAATAGTTTTCTAAGATCTACAGAGACACTCGCTGGAACACTTCAGCAAGCGAGAGTCCAAAAGTGGCAGCCTCAAACCCAGCACCTCAGCCCATGGCTGATACCAGATGAGAGACTCCCCCCTGGGCACACAGAGGACTGGGCGACTTGGAAGGCGCTGAACAGACTGCGCTCGGGCACCACGAGATGCAGAGCCAACCTTCAGAAATGGGGCCACAAAGTGGAATCCTCGACGTGCGAGTGTGGAGAGGAGCAAACCACTGACCACCTGCTGCAATGAACCCTGAGCCCTGCCACATGCACAAGGGAGGACCTTCTTGCGGCAACACCAGAAGCACTCCAAGTGGCCAGATACTGATCAAAGGACATTTAATCAACTACCATACTCACAAATTTTGTAATCTGCTTGTTTTGCTTTGTTCTGTTAGAAATGTAACATAATTTGACTGGTTGTTCTGACATGACAAATAAATAAATAAATCCCAGGTTTTCAGCTTTAAACTGGATCATATGAGTCCACTCTGCCAGATAATCCAGGATAAACAGAAAACCTGCAATCACATCCTGGGATATAGGGCCTGTCTGGACAGGCCCTTCATCCCTTCCCACACTGGCATCCCTTTGCCTTTGTGTCATGTTTTAATTAAATTATACACCTAAGGGCAGGGGAGCATTTTGTTGTTGCTTTACTCGTACAGTGACAGTGTTACACAGCTGGTGTTCTGCAACCACTGCTTCAACCATCCATGGTTTGAAAACATTTTTTTTTTAAAAAAAATCCCAAAGCAGTCTTTGATTTTGCCACTTTGTACTGTGGAAATATAAATATAGAGCTCCATAGTGTCTCGTCCACCAGCAGTTGGGATTGAGCCCTGGAACTGATGGAAGGATAAGTGGAAGGACAAGAGTTAGCAACCCAAAAGACACTGCTGCAAAATATAATTGCTAAAATATCAAAGTCAAAATATTATCCAAATTTAAACTATTCGGCCAGCAATGGAAAGGAATCACACAGGATCATATTTTTGCAGTCCATTAAGTGTGTTGATGACAAATCAGATAAAGGAATACTGGGGAAATTAATATAAAGCAGTGTGTATAAAGGGACATTACATTTGGTAATCTAATGCAGGCTTTAAAAGGTTTTAAAGATCAAGTCAGGGTCTGCTGCAGTTTTTAGTTTTGGATATGTTTTTTATGGATTTTAACTGAATTTTTAAAATACCAATGATATTTAATTCCATTTTAATGTTTGCATATTTGTGGATTTTAAACTGTACTGAAATGTTTTTAATCTAAGCCAACTTGAGTCTTCTTGGGGAGAGAAAAAGCAGGGTATAAATAAACATAATAATGTGTTGTGGAAGGCTTTCATGGCCAGAATCACTGAGTTGCTGTGAGTTTTCTGGGCTGTATGGCCATGTTCCAGAAGCATTCTCTCCTGACATTTTCCCCACATCTATGGCAGGCAACCTCAGAGGAACAAAATCTGGCTACCAGTACCCTCTAAAATAACCCTCTAAAATCAGAACAATAAATAAAGAGCAACACTAAAAAAGGGGGGGAATTCCTGACATGAAGCAATCAGGGCCAGTTAACCGCTCCCAACAAAGGATTCCTGGGCAGCAACTAGCTCGGCTTCGAAGCTGCAAGGCCATTAAATACTCATCAAGATGACCAATTGCAACATTCACACTTACCTCAAGCAGACATGAGTTCTTTTTGCCACCCTGGACATTCCACAGATATACAAACCCCACTTGCCTAGTTACAAACAGACCTCACAGCCTCTTGAGGATGCCTGCCATAGATGTGGGTGAAACATCAGGTGAGAATGCTTCACCAAGCACCAAAGAGCATTCTGAACTCCACCAATAATAGAACTGAACCAAACTTGGCATACAGGACTTTCATGACTAACAGAAAATACTGGAGAGGGGGTTGGGAAAAATAGACCCTGACATTTGGGAATTGCAGTTTACCAAGCACCAAAGAACATTCTGAGCTCCACCAACAATAGAATTGAACCAAGCTTGGCATATAGGACTTCCATTACCAAATACCGTATATTCCGGCATATAAGACGACTGGGCGTATAAGACGACCCCCAATTTTTCCAGTTAAAATACAGAGTTTGGGATATACTCGCCGTATAAGACCACCCCTCTTCAAATGCACACTAAATAATTTTTTTTAAAAAAAATCAGATTTGAATTCAAGATGGTAATTTTAATTCAAATGCTTATGACATGCAGGTTCCCATGAGAGGGACATTGCACCTTACATTGTACATTACAGTTGCTCTTTCTCCCTTGAATTTCATTTATACTCTGGGTCCTTTACATCATGCTGGCAATAAGTTAAAATAAACTGTTGCATGAAATAATTCTCATTTAAAGCAATTAAAAAACCAGCCAAGGTAAAGTGTCATATCAGTTCCCTTTTGCCTTTTCTCAGGCTTATCCTATTGACATAGCCTAAAACAGCATTGGCCTTTTTAGCTGCAGCATCACACTACTGGCTCATGGTCGACAAAGATTCCTTTCACAGAATGCTAAAGTTGGGAGGGACCTCTAAAGGCCATTTAGTTCAACCCCCTTCATTCTGCCTTCTTGCAGGGAAAGCACAATCAAAGCACTCCCGACAAATGGCTATCTAGTCTTATTAATATTAATAATGGTGTTGGAAGGGAGCTCTAAAGGCCATCTAGTCCAACCCCCTTCATTCTGCCTTCATACAGGGAAAGCACAATCAAAGCAGCCCTGACAGATGGCCAGCCAGCCTCAATAACAGCAACAATAACATTAATACTAATAAAAAGCTGGAAGATATCCTTTAGGCCATTTAGTCCAACCCCCTTCTGCTTTCATGCAGCAGAAGCACAATCAAAGCACCCCTGACGGACAGACTGCCATTCTCAATAATAATATAAACAATTATAAGATTCATGCTAGTAAAAGGTTGGAAGAGACCCCAAGGGCCATCTAGTCCAACCCCCTTCTGTCTTCATGCAGCAGAAGCACAATCAAAGCACCCCTGACAGACAGACTGCCATTCTCAATAATAATATAAACAATTATAAGATTCATGCTAATAAAGGGTTGGAAGAGACCCCAAGGGCCATCTAGTCCAACCCCCTTCTGTCTTTCCCTGCTCCCCCCTTGCCTTCCTTGGCGGCGGCAGAGGAGAAGGGAGCCCCGGTGGCAGGGTTTTCCATGGCCTTGCTCTCCTCCTCCCTGGGCCCCCGCACGGCCGCGGGGGCAGTGGTGCAAGGAGGCAGAAAAGCCATGCATGGGGTGAAAGAGGGAAAGGTGCGCACGTCTCCCCCTTTTCTCTCATCCTGTGCACACCTTTCTTGGCGACGGTGGTGGTAAAGGCGCGCACAGGGCAAGAGAGGAGGGAAAGGTGCGCACCTTTCCCTCCTGCCTCGCGCGCCTTTCCTGCCTCCACCACAGGAAGGCATCTGCGGGGCGACGTCGGAGAAGGGAAAGATGCACCCTGCGGAGGCCTGCACTGTCTTCCGCAGCTGGTGCACACCTTTCCCTCCTCTCTCGTCCTGTGTGCGCCTGCCGAGGAAGGCATCTGCGGGGCGAGGACGGAGGAGGGAGACCTGCGCTGGTGAGCGCGCTCACCCCTGCTGCTTCCGGAGAGGCTTCATCATGTCTACAGGCTCCTGCAGCAGCGCGGTGTGGGCCAGATGCTCCATTGGCCTCAATTAGGTCCAGGAAGGAGAGAGGCAGCGTGAGGAAGGCAGCCCTCCGGCCTCCTTCCTCATGCTGCCTCTTTCCGCACTGGGCCCAGCTGGGGCCCAACGGAGCGTCTGGCCCACACCGTGCTGCTGCAGGAGCCTGTAGACATGATGAAGCCTCTCCGGAAGCAGCAGGGGTGAGCGCGCTCACCAGCGCAGGTCTCCCTCCTCCGTCCTCGCCCCGCAGATGCCTTCCTCGGCAGGCGCACACAGGATGAGAGAGGAGGGAAAGGTGTGCACCTTTCCCTCCTCTCTCGTCCCATGTACGCCTCCACTGCCGAGGAAGGCATCTGCGGGGCGAGGACGGAGGAGGGAAAGGTGCCAGACGCTCCGTTGGGCCCCAGCTAGGCCCAGTGAGGAAAGAGGCAGCGTGAGGAAGGAGGTCGGAGGGCAGGCCGCTGCGAGCGGATGCTCTATTAGAAGGCTGTTGAGGGCGCATGCGGCCTGCAGGAGGAGGCGTGGCCTAAGGGCAGAACAGCGCCCCCTGGCAAAAAAAGTATTCCGCCACCGCTTACTTCGAGTAATGGACGGGCCGCCCCTGGGTACATGCCTCCCTCTCCCTGTGGATACTGGGCTTATTTATTTATTTATTTATTTCGGTTGCTTCTACCCCGCCCTTCTCACCCCGGGGGGGACTCAGGGTGGCTTACAAAAGCAAGGCACAATTCGATGCCCGCATCACATACAGCAAAAGACAATAACATCAGATAACAAAACAGCATTCTGGCAATAACAACAGTTAACAGAAAACAATAATTAGTATAGGCAAAAACAACCATACAACCAATAAAAGCAATAAAAATCAATACAAACCTCATTGACGGTCAGCGTTTCACAATCTCATAGTTCAAATTCCCATTCCACAATTGTCAGTCCTTTCAGTCCTATCCATCTGGCTGTCCATGTCTAATTGTCAGATTGCCCGAAGGCCTGGTCCCACAACCACGTCTTTACCTTCCTCCTGAAGGAGAGGAGGGATGTTGATGCCCTAATTTCCCCCGGGAGTGAGTTCCACAGGTGAGGGGCCACCACTGAGAAGGCCCTGCTCCTCGTCCCCACCAGCCTCACTTGTGATAGCGGTGGGGTCGAGAACAGGGCCTCCCCAGATGATCTCAAATTCCGGGGTGGGACGTAGAGGGAGATAAGTTCGGACAGATACGCTGGACCGGAACCGTAAAGGGTTTTGTAGGTCAGAACCAGCACCTTGAATTGTGCTCGGAATTGAATCGGCAGCCAGTGGAGCTGACACAGCAGGGGGGTGGTATGCTCCCTGTATGTCGCTCTGGTAAGCAGTCTGGTTGCCACTCGCTGGACCAGTTGGAGTTTCCGAACAGTCTTCAAGGGCAACCCCACGTAGAGTGCATTGCAGTAGTCTATATGGGATGTAATAAGAGCGTGGACCACTGTGGCCAGATCAGACTTCCCAAGGTACGGGCGCAACTGGTGCACAAGTTTTAATTGCGGAAAAGCTCTCCTGGCCACCGCTGAGACCTGGGGTCCCAGGCTCAGTGATGAGTCCAGGATCACTCCCAAGCTGCGAACCTGAGTCTTCAGGGGGAGTGTAACCCCGTCCAGCACAGGCTGTAACCCTATACCCTGTTCGGCCTTACGACTGACCAGTAGGACCTCTGTCTTGTCTGGATTCAGTTTCAATTTGTTAGCTCTCATCCAGTCCGACACAGCAGCTAAACACTGATTCAAGGTCTGGACAGCCTCCTTGGTGACAGGTGAGAAGGAGTGACGGCTTCTGGAGTCGTCGTGTCCCCTCGGTATCCACAGGCCCCTCATGTGTGTGTTTTTGTTTACTATTTCATATTTTATGTCTTGATATATAACTTTCAAGAATGAAGCCACTCACTATGACCTTGGTGACCTCTTTGTCAGCACCTCTCAACCCTGGAATCCCTTCCAGCAGTTTTCCTGGTCATCATCTACTTACAAAGGGCTCAATCACCCATCGTCTGTGACTCATACCACCAGCTGTGCTAACACAACAGACATCAGTGTTGGACCACCTGTTTTTTGTGCAGCCATATGGAGATATGAAAAGACATTTATCACTTGGCATTTTCTTCCTTGATATTGGGATGACTTGCCTTGCTTTCCACATTTCCCCCTTTCCCAGGGATGGATTCATAATCCTATCATCTAGGACAATATGCTGCTTTGTAATACAATGGACACTGGTGCAGAATTGCCAGTCCGTGCAGTTGGAGTTCATAAAGATAATCATCACAACAATACAACTCATGGGACCTGAGGGTCCCGCTTTGTTTGTCCCGGAGTAGAGACAATGAAATCCAATCATAAAACTATGCCTTCTTTGTCTGAAGTTTCCATCCTGCTCTTCTTCAGCCATTGGAGAGTAGAAATCAGCACTGGGAGTGGGGAGCGCTCTTTGATTGGCTAGGGGGGGAGGGGGAATACCCAGTCTCATGTCGCCAGGGTATTCCTGCCCAGCTTATTGTGACATCAATAGGGCTCAGCCAATCATGGTGGGGCAGACTCCAGCTGGGGCAGGAGCGGGAAGTTCAAATATAAAAGCATAAAAATGTCTGTTTTTCACTCTTATGGCATCTCAGCTTAATTTGGTGGATAACTGTGGGCTGGCATCACTTCAACTGACTTAATAAACTAACTTGGTGGCTTCTTCTTCAACTTGGTGAGATTTATTAGGAAACATTGGCTTCTTTGTCTTGCCAGGTGCATGAACCCTGGTACCCAGGGCTGTAGCCAGAAAAAAATTTCGGGAGGGGTTGAAATTTTCGGGGGGGGGGGGGTTGAAACTTGCCTCCTAGCTCACGCTGAAGCAAAGAACACAGCAGGGGGCAGAGCAGAATTCAATAGCCTGCAGCTCCGCCCCTGTCAACCACCTCCACCAAGTCTGGCCTCCTTAATGAGAACATTCAACACCTCCCCCCCCCCCCCCCCGCAACTTGGTTGCTTCACTACATCAGCCATTGCCGCAAGTAATGACAGTGTGAATAAATTGTCAATATTTGCCTGAGATAGTGCTTGCAGTTCTGGAGGGACTCTTGATTTTTTGCATCTCATAGACTTAGCATGGGGATTTGGTTAACCAATTAAAATGCATGAGTAAACCAGGTTTTTTAAAAAATCTGAAACATTTTGGGGGGGGGTTGAACCCCTAAAACCACCCCCTCGCTACAGGCCTGCTGGTACCGGTAACCGCCTACCGGGTCTCGGTATCTGCACTTCAGATTTTGTTATCTGTAGGTCAGATCTCACTATCCGTGGCCATTTCAAATTGCTCTTTTCAGATCTGTAAGTTTGTCTCCCAGAATGGAAATCCTAAGGAAATTAGAGACTGGTGAAAAACAAATCATTCTTGGATGCATTTTGGAGAAAACATTTCAAATGGTCTCTAGAAAGTTCAAAATGATTTTGTTTACTTATACAAGCCTTACCTGACCTTTTACATATTCATATTGTCGGTTTTGAACAAAACAATTGCTAAAACATGTTGAAATGCTCTTGTTCTCCTTTTCCTGGTGCAGGAACCTATCCTTATTTTTCCCCATATGATTTCCGCCCTGGGTACCAAAGTTTCTATTAAAGAAGAAATGCCCAGAAACACATCTACTTTGTTACTGAAACTACTTAAATTAAGATACTTTAGCAGAAATTGAAATAGTTTATTCTAAATTTCTGATGTTTTGAAAGGGATGTGCCTAGACTTGTCCTTTCCCTGCTTGTATGATTCTGTTATATCCATTAAATAAATCCAAAATAACAGACATAGAAACTTCAGACATATATTCCTAACCAACTGCATTGTGGGAAGCAGGACCCATAATTTACCTTACGGTGGATGGGCAAGAGAACTTTATAGAGGTTGAATATTCCTTATCCAGAAATCTGAACTGTTCCAAAATTGCCTGCATGGGTGGCTCAGATAATGAGACCTTTGCTTTCCGATGCACACAATAATTATAAATAGCTTGTATGAAATTACCTACAGGCTATGTGTATCAGGTGCATATTGAACATAAATGAATTTCGTGTTTAGACTCGAGTCTCCAAGGTATTTTGTTATGTATATGCAAATATTCTTTAAAAATCCAAAACCCAAAACATTTCTGGTCCCAAGCATTTCGGATAAGGATTACTCTACATGTAGTATCTTAAAAAAAACCAACCCTAGCACATTTATCATATGGTCTATAAAAGCTCAGGCAATGAAAAATTGTCTTCAGGTACTATGGAACTCTTTGTTGTTTTTGTTGCAAGAACGTTATCCAGTTGAGTGTTAGAGACTGAAGGCAGCGATTCAGAGACAAAAGGAGGAAACAGCATTCAACACATGCTCAGAGAAGCACTTGTATCATTACTTCTCAACAGCTCACCAAACAGTTGTTGAAGATTGTGTGTGACAGTGGAGAACCAGGTTGGTGAACTGGGAAAAATAATGAGCAACATCCCGATGGCTAGACCACCCATTCTTTGATTTCACAATGCAATGTGATCTTGCTTAAGGCTCTAATGTGTGTTCCTGTATCCATTTATACTGTGCATTATTAAAACACAGTGTTCTTGATATGCTTTTGATCCATGATAAGTTATTGGTGTAGATGTGCCCTGATGCTGCCATACTTTGGCCATATTATGAGACAGCGTGCCTCCTTACTAAAGGCAACAATGCTTGGTGAGGTACAAGGCAGAAGAGAATGAGAAAGACCACATGCCAGATGGATGGCCTTGTCCAAAGAAGTCCCTGAATTAGCAAGGGCAGTTGAGGATTGATAGGGAAATTTAGAGGTCCTGGACAAATCTCCCTGAGCTCTCCTTAGAAAAGAATGACTAAACTGAAGTTGTAATACTTTGCCATGCATGCCTCCCTATAAAAGACAATGAGTAGAAGGCAGCAGGAGAGAGGAAGACCTCATTCCCGATGGAAAGTCCCTATTGGGGACAGTGGGACGTAGGCCTCATCTACACTGCCATACAATGCAGTTTCAGAATGCATTCTGAAACTGCATTATGTGGCAGTGTAAATGGGGCCTTAGAGGTCTCTCCTTCATAGGGTCACCATAAGCCAGTTACAACAACCCCTGATCGTGAAGGACTGGGTAGATGAGCCCTGGGACTGTTGTACTTTGGCCGTGTCATGAAATATGCCCAAAATACAACAGTTCCGGGGCACATCCACCTTACGAAGCATTATGGTCATTCTAAAAGACCATAATGCTTGGTTTGGTAGAACGCAGTAGGGAAAGATGAAGACCCCATTCCTGATAGAAAGTCCCCAAGTTTGCAAGGACTGTCAAAGACTTAAGAGGTCCTGGAGCAAATCAGCCTCAGCTCCTGCTAGAAGTCAGGATGACTAAACTAAAGCTGTTCTACCTTGGCCACATCATGAGACAACATTTATCCCTCTAAAAACCATCATGCTTGGTAAGTGTTGTAGCCTGGTCAGATTCTGAGGGCTCAGAAACAGAAGAAGGAAGGGGGTGCTGGAATAGATGCGGAGGGTCCTGGAGAGTGCTGTTTTGGAATCTCCTGGCAGTTCCCATGAGACTGGAGAAAGTGGTATCAGTTCTTATGAGAATCTGCCAGAAGTGCAGGCTGAGAGAAATGTGGGAGATGAATGTTTGTCCAGATCAAGGCACTTGGAATGTTGGAGGCAGAGCACACAACAGAGACAGTCTTGCTTTTTCCAGTGGCTTAGAGATAAGGAGAGGAAAAGCAGGTGTGTGAGGAATGATGTCATGGGAGGGCTTGATGCCTTTTAAGTGGGTTTCTGCTGTTAACAATCCTTTGTGAGAGCAACATTGCATTCAGGTGAACAGCTCTCGGTTCCTGGTCATACATTTGCTTATTCATGTATGCAAGTTTTTACGTTTGTTTCTGGTCCCAGTTTCATGTGTGGCATAGGTTTCCTCCCTTGGATTCATGTTATCATGTTTATGGATATATCTGGGGATTGACTCTTGAGACCCTATCTGAAAGGATTTTGGAACCTCGGCTATCTTGGAAATACATTTTTGAACTTTGCTTTTCTCTTGTGGATTTGCTTTTTTTATATATGACTCACCTCTGGCTTTTTTGTTGTTGTTGTGTCAGGAGTGACCTGAGAAACTGCAAGTCACTTCTGGTGTGAGAGAATTGGCCATCTGCAAGGACGTTGCCCAGGGGATGCCCGGATGATTTGATGTCATTTTATCATCCTTGTGGGAGGCTTCTCTTATGTCCCCGCATGAGGAGCTGGAGTTGATAGAGGGAGCTCATCCACCTCTCACCGGATTTGAACCTGCAACCTGTCGGTCTTCAGTCCTGCCAGCACAGGTGTTTAACCCACTGTGCCACTGGGGGCTCTGGCTTAGGGATAAGGAGAGGAAAAGCAGGTGTGTGAGAAATGATGTCATGAGAGGGCTTGATGCCTTTTAAGTGGGTTTCTGCTGTTACAAAGCCATGGTATTCTCTGTAGTAACCTATGGATGTGAGAGCTGGAACTTAGGGAAGGCTGAGCGAAGGAAGAGAGATGCTTTTGAACTGTGGTGCTGGAGGAAAGTTCTGAGAGTGCCTTGGACTGCGAGAAGATGCAACCAGTCCATCCTCCAGGAGGGAAGGATACTAGAGGCAAAGTTGAAGTACTTTGGCCACATCATGAGGAGACAGCAAAGCCTAGAGAAGACAATTATGTTGGGGAAATTGGAAGGTAAAAGGAAGAGGGGCTGACCAAGGGCAAGATGGATGGATGGCATCATTGAAGTGACTGGACTGACCTTGAAGGAGCTGGGGGTGGTGACGGCCGACAGGGAGCTCTGGCGTGGGCTGGTCCATGAGGTCCCGAAGAGTCAGAGACGACTGAACAAATGAACAACAACAACTGCTGTTACAATCCTTTGTGAGAGCAACATTGCATTTAGGTGAATAACTCTCCGTTCCTGGTCCTACATTTGTTTCTCTCTTGTGGGTTTGCTTATTTATATATGAGTCGCCTCTGGCTGAGAAAGGCGGTATACAAATGTAGCAAATAAATAAATAAATAAATAATCAATTGCGAGTTCCTTCATGGCAGAATGGGGTTGGGCTGCATGGCCCCTTGCGGTCCCTTCCAACTCTAGGATCCTATGACGCCATTCCAGTTGGAAAGTCCCTGGGTTTTCAACCTGGAATATTGTGTCCAATTCTGGGCACCACAATTCAAGAGAGATATTGACAAGCTGGAATGTGTCCAGAGGAGGGCGACTAAAATGATCAAGGCTCTGGAGAACAAGCCCTATGAGGAGCGGCTTAAGGAGCTGGGCATGTTTAGCCTGAAGAAGAGAAGGCTGAGAGGAGATATGATAGCCATGTATAAATATGTGAGAGGAAGCCACAGGGAGGAGGGAGCACGCTTGTTTACTGCTTCCTTGGAGACTAGGACACGGAACAATGGCTTCAAACTACAAGAGAGGAGATTTCATCTGAACATGAGGAAGAACTTCCTGACTGTGAGAGCCGTTCAGCAGTGGAACTCTCTGCCCTGGAGTGTGGTGGAGGCTCCTTCTTTGGAAGCTTTTAAACAGAGGCTGGATGGCCATTTGTCAGGGGTGATTTGAATGCAATATTCCTGCTTCTTGGCAGGGGGTTGGACTGGATGGCCCATGAGGTCTCTTCCAACTCTTTGATTCTATGATTCTATGAAATAGATAAATAAATAATCATTGGCGAGTTCCTTCATGGCAGAATGGGGTTGGGTTGCATGGCCCCTTGTGGTCTCTTCCAACTCTAGGATCCTATGATGCCATTCCAGTTGGAAAGTCCCTGGGTTTTCAAGAGCTGTTGATGTTAAGGCTAGTGGGGCTTGGAGGCCTCTCTCCTTGCTAGGGTCGCCATAGGTCAGTCCACAACAGCAGCAGATATACAGCAAGCCCCTTGGTTCTTAGTCCCGCTGCTGGCGAGGAAGGGAAGGAAAGGAAAAACGCGCAAGAGAGAGGGAGGCAGGCGGGCGGGCGGGCAGGCGCGAGAGGGGCGGGCAGTCTCTTGGCCCAGGCCCGGCCCTTCTGCTCCACCTCCTTGGAGCCAGACGAAGGGCTGAGCCGCAGAAAGAGAAAGAGGAGAGCGAAGGAGGAGAGAGAGAGAGAGAGAGAGAGAGGGAGAGAGAGAGAAAGAGGAGGCACCGGCGGCGGGGATTTCCAGCCTGGGCTGCGGGAGGGCGGGAGAGGAAGTGCGGGGCGGGGTCGGAGGGGCAGCGCACCAGGGACTTTCCAAGCCGGGGCCAAAGCAAGGCGAAGGAGAAGGCAGCAGGAGCAGCACCGTCGTGGGGCTTGGAGCGGCTGCTGGGCGCTTTGGAGGCGGCGGTGCAGAAGGAGGAGGAGGAGAAGGAGGAGGAGGCCGGGGCTGGAGGGACCTCTCCTCCTTCCCTTCCTTTCTTTCCCCCCAAAGGAAGAGTTAAGTCGGGGAGGGAGACCGTATGGGGAAGGAAGGAGGGATTGGGTGGGATTGCCTGTTTCCTTCTCGAGGCTGCTTCCCAAAAAGCTGGAGGAGAAGGTGTCTGCGTGTGTCTATTGTGGTGCACATTTACGCATTCCTGCATTTTTTGGCCGGGGAGGGAGGGAGGTGTGTGTCTGGTGCGTAATTACGCCTTTCTTGGCTGCTGGCTTTGGAGAGAGAGAATGAGAAAGAGGGGGAAGGGGGGGGGTGCTTGGTCTGAATGGAGGGGCTTCAGCTGCATGGTTGGGTTACATTATTTATGGTGGTCTTTTGGTGGGGAGGGGTGTGTGTGTGTGTGTGTGCTGTGCGTAATCCCACACGCCTGTATTTGTTGGATGGCTGCTGTTGGCATTGCTGGCTGGAGATTGGCTCAGGAGGGGAAAGACTTGGTTGCAGGAAGGGGTTTAGGTTGTGTGGGGGTTATATTGTTATTGATCTTATTAGGAGGGGGAAGAGGTGTGTGCGGTGTGTAAGTACGCACTGCATCTGTTGGATAGCTGCTCCTGGCATTGCTAGCTGGGGATTGGTTGTGGATGATATGACTGGATTGCATGAAGGGGCTCAGGCTGTGTGTTGGGTGGGTTGTATTAATATTATTGATCTTTTTGGAGGGGGAAGATGTGTGTGATGTGTAAGTACGCACTGCATTTGTTGCATAGCTGCTGTTGGCATTGCTACCTGGAGATTGGTTCTGGATGGGATGGCTGGATTGCATGAAGGAGCTCAGGCTGTGTGTTGGATGGGTTATATTATTATAATATTATTATTATTATTTGGAAGGGGAAGAGGTGTGTGTGGTGTGTAAGTACGCACTGTATTTGTTGGGTGGCAGTTGTTGGCATTGCTAGCTGTAGATTGGTTGTGGATGGGTTGGTTGGGTTGCATGAAGGAGCTCAGGTTGTGTTATTATTGATATATTATTTGGAGGGAGGAAGTGGTGTGTGTGGTGTGTAATTACACATTGTATTTGTTGCTGCCTGCTGTTGGCATTGCTAGCTGGAGAGTGGTTGTGGATGGGATGGCTGGATTGCATGAAACTGCTCAGGCTGTGTGTTGGATGGGTTATATTATTATCATTGATGTTGATACTATTTGGAGGGGGAAGAGGTGTGTGTGGTGCATAATTACACATTGCATTTGTTGCTGGCTGCTCTTGGCATTGCTAACTGCAAATTGGTTCTAGAGTGGATGGCTTGGTTGCATGAAGGAGCCCAGGCTGTATGTTGGGTGGGTTATATTATTATTGTTGATATTGATCTTATCTGGAGGGGGGGGGGGAAAGTGTGTGTGGTGCGTAATTACGCATTGCATTTGTTGCTAGCAGCTCTTGGCATTGTTAGCACGAGACTGGCATTGGAGAAAAGGAGCTGTGTGGAATGGAAGGGCTCAAGCTGTGAGTTGCCTTGCTATTATTGGGTTGCTGTGAGTTTTCTGGGCTGTATGGCTGTGAGAAGCATTCTCTCCTGATGTTTCGCCTGCATCTGTGGCAGGCATCATCAGAGGTTGTGAGGAGCCATGGAGAGGAAGAGCTAAACAAGTTCCTGGACCACATCAACAGCATCCACTCAAACATCCTTAGAGGTTGTGAAACGTCAGGCCAACTGCAACATTCACAGTTGCCTCAAACAGACAAGAGTCCTTTCTACCATCCTGGACATTCCACACTTGCCTCTGAGGATGCCTTCCATAGATGCAGGCAAAACGTCAGGAGATAATGTTTCTGGAACATGGCCATACAGCCCGGAAAACTCATAGCAACCCAGTGATCCCTGCCACGAAAGCCTTCAAAAACACATTATCAGTATTACTATATTGATTTGGATCCTGCTTTTATCTCTAGGCTGAGAAGCAAAGTTGCATGGAGAGGCTCAGGCTGTATATGTGTGTGAGAGAGAGGGGGAGACTTTACTGCTGCAGGAGGTGTGCCATCCATCCCTGCCTTGAAGTCATTCTTGGAGAGAAGGAATTGTCTCCTTGTCCTCCTGAGGAAGGGGATATAGACCCACTCCATCCCTCTATTCCTTAGAGATAAGGGGCTGTAATAAAACACAAGGGATTGTCTCCTTGTTCTCCTGAGATACAGACCCAATGAGAGGTCCCCAGGCTCATGCCAGCTCATGTGTCCATTTGGAGAGGCCAGCAGAGGAAAGGGGATGGTGCTTTTGCTGGTGTTTGCCTCTATGTGCTTGTTCGTGGTCCAAGAATGTGTGGGACCCCCCTTTTCTCCCCCTGTTGCCTCTCTGCCCAGCTGCTTGCCCCTGCTTGCCTTTGCTGCCCTGCCCCTCCATGCTTTTGGCTCCTGCTGCTCTGCCATGGCTTCAGTCCCTTGCTGGGGCTGCTCTGCTCTTTCTCAGGAGCCCATGCTCTCTCCTTGCCTCCCTTGCGGCTGCTGAGAGGCGACTTGCTTTGCCTGAGTCCCAGTCTCAAGGCTGTTGCTGCTTTTTCTCCCCTCTCGCCTCTGCTTAAAAACCTTTGCTGCTTTAAAGAGACTGAAGATCTTGGGAGACCAAACACACACAGGCACAAACCACCCCCTCCAGGTGTTGGAGCATGGAGCTGCTCTGTAAGTCTTTCCAAGGCAGGAATGTCTGAGGTCTTGTGTCTGTCTGTGGCTGGGGTTGGCCAAGGGTAGCACGCTTTTCCTTTTCATGCTGTGCTGAAAAGGTGTCTTTGCATGCATTTGTGTATGTGTGTGTGTGTTGTGTGTGTTTGAATGCAGAAATGCTCTCCCTAATTCCTAGCTCCCTCCATATGCAGTCAGTGTGGGCGGAGGGTCGTTTGGTTTTAAAGGGGAAGTGTTTGGACTGGAAGCAGATTTGTTGGGGGGTGGGCTGCTTTATTCATTCACTGGTAGCAAACTCTCTTTCATGGTATCCACTTGGCATGTTCCAAAAGCTTGTTTTGCTTGAAGGCTTCCTCGTGAGTGCATGGATGCACGAACAGGTTACATTTTCCCTCCCATTTCGTTCCATGATAGCTGTGTAGGATAAGGAATGTTGCGGGTAAAGTCGAGGGATGGATGTAGGATAAATGCAATGTAGGTTTAGCCTGACTGAGAAAACCTTTTATTTTTGTGTTGTATTGTTTATTTCCCCCCCCCATAGGGATAGGATTGTAGCTGGTCCAGAAGAAGGAGCAGGTTGTGAAAGGGAGCCGCAAGAAGGTAGTACGGCCTTATATTACCAATTTGTTTGCTGTTGTAACCCATCATGCTTTTAGATGTGCATTCACATCCAGAATGTCGATCCATGTACCATGCTGTCATGTTGCATTGCTGTCAAAGGGAATTGCTTTAAAAGTTTACACTGAGTCATTCTACTGCAGATAAATCTGTCATTTGTTATAAGAGCTAATAGCCATAAATAAATATTTTTATTTGGATGGTGCATTTGTTCATTCTTAATGAAGCTTTCTAATGGATTGGTTGCAAAGATGCATATTTAGATAATGCTAAAGGTATGATTGAACTGAAAAAAATAATACTGTTGCTTGCCATTCTGGTCATGCCTCTGTACTGGGATATTGCCTGTGTGTGATTTGAATCCATTGCATAAACTTCTGTCTTTTCAACTCGCCTAAATCTATTACCACATCTTGTGTAGCAGCAAAATAGATAGAATGTAGAATGCATTATATGTTTGGGATACTGTTCATTTGCGAAGTGGAGGAGGGGGGAACAGTTGTTGATCTGTAGTGAAAACTATATCTTTGCTTGTTCTTATCAGTGCTGTGAAATGTATTTGGCAACATTAAGCTCAATTTTGCCGGTTACTGACCTCATTGATTGGATTTCTATTGATATCTTGGAAGTTAGGCTTTTACCCATCATATTCTACTCTCAATGCATGTCCATAAAGGGGAGATAAGTCTTTCTGGCTTATGCTGTTGAGTATTGTGGCATGAATGGGTTTGAACATGGATTCTGTCACTGGTTGTACATGGAACACAAATAGCCACATCTTTGGTTGCTAGGTCTTTAAGTTGCTTTTTTCCCTTCCAGTAGACCTTTCTGTTTCATTTTGGAGGTATAGTTGATGGCTTTGAAACATTATTTCTCTTTTCTATTAAAAGACAACAGAAGGTAGTTTTGCAAAGTTGTGTTCTGGTTTGCAACATCGGTGGCTAAAATGTACCCATGTGCATTACAGCATAGAGAGCTTATGGCAAAGATGTTCCACGTATGAGGCAACATTGCTTTCATGTCTGAATGTGTGGTTCCATGATCGTGCTGGGAAGCCCCTGAAAGTACCGGCTAATAATGGAAACAGTGATCTTGCTTGAGGTTAGGCAGCCGAAAGTTATCTTT
Organism: Anolis sagrei; assembly: GCF_037176765.1. Taxonomy (NCBI): domain Eukaryota; kingdom Metazoa; phylum Chordata; class Lepidosauria; order Squamata; family Anolidae; genus Anolis; species Anolis sagrei. The sequence continues at coordinate 324,472,886 of NC_090021.1, forward strand.
GTACATAGGGCTTTTGCATATGCTATTCCACGTCAAGTTGTACCAAAGCTATATCAGTTTGGCATGTCTACTAAAGGCATATGACTGAATTGCATCTTGGTAGAATGTACTGCTTGCGACTGAGGCTAATGTGTATAATCCTCGTGGGAATTAACCCCAACCCAATTGGGTGCTGAACGATATTAAAAGCCATGGTTTTCTCTGGAATCCAATCTGTAAGAAAATTATATTTCATGACAGTTTGACACAAAAATTCTAGAGGTGGATCAGGCGGGCAATTTCCAATGTTCCGAAGGAGGCATTAGAGTCCACGGAAACGCATGCATTATCGTCATTTCGTTTCCAATGGATATGGAACGTGTCACCAGGCTAAAAGCAAGAACTTCGTGGTACTGTGTGCACCAAAGCCTGCTCTTATTCCATGAAAGAGCTAGTCCAGAACCCTGTTCCACAGAGTGACAAACCAGATGCATGTGTGAGATCCACAAGCAGAACAAGGCAGCAGGAGCCCTTTCTTGCTCTTGTTCCCCAGCAACCAGTGTTCATGATCTTGCTGCCTCTGATCCTGGAGGTTGTATGAAGCTGGCATGATGGCTGGAAGTCATGAATAAAGCTGTAGCTTCCTTGAATTTGTCAGTGACCATTGGTTAATAACGGCATGAGCAAATTCCAGAATTTTCACAGAAAGAAAGCATTTGTGATTATGAGAATTCAGAATATCTGGATGCATGTGATCTCAGCGTTTGCATCCAAATGTACACATGGTTTTTTCATTGCAGTATAGACAAATGAAGTATGAGGAACAGAAACAGCACGTTAAGTATAGGTGGCAATAGGGTGCAATACTCAAAGTATGCACACTGAAATTGTCTATTAGAATATACTCGTAAGCCATTTTGATTCTAGCTTATTTATTTTTAAGTTGGGTACTCTGATTCCAGCTGTTTAGAAAATCAATGCTAGTTTGTGTTAGTGACAAAGAACATGATTAGCTGATTTTGTAATTCACCTCCTGAAACTTTGAATATAACACTTCTACAAAAGGTCCTATGTTGTAATAAGAGCAGAACAATTTGTTCCCAGTTTTATGAGAGATTTTGTTGGGCCTGTTTCTCATTGAGTATAAAAATAAGGATCTTGCCCTCATTTTTTATATGTATGGCAGTGGCAGTGAGAATGCACCTGTTCCGTCTCCAGACCCAGTGGGCAATCACATATGGGTATAATATTTGCATAAGGCCAATTTGTGTGAAATGGTAAGGTATACATGGCTTAAATACCCCCAAACCACCTGGTCAGCCTCAGTTGGTACTTGAATGGGAGATCTACAGCACCAATGAATATGAAGTGCTGTAGGCTTTATTTCAGTGGGAAAAGGCTAGCAAAAACACTTCTTGAGTATTCCTTGCCTAAGTAAATCCTATGAAATGAATGGACTTTCCATAAGTGACTTGAAGGCACAGATTCCCATATGTATAGTTCTCAGTTGTGTCACCAACTGGAACTGAATAGGGATTTCAGCAAACATTCCAAACTCTGGACATCCAGTGGGCCTAGAACAGTGCTTCTCAATCTGTGGATCCCCAGATGTTTTGACCTTCAACTCCCAGAAATCCTAACAGCTGGTAAACTAGCTGGGATTTCTGGGAGTTGTGGGGACACACAGGTTGGGAACCACTGGCCTAGAAGTATAACTTTGTTTTCCTGTTATGCCAATATTTTTGTAGTAGTCTGAACCAATTTGTGCCTGAGGGGAACTGTTAGTTAACCTGTGTGTAGTGTACCTTCAGGTTTTCTTCTACAACCAAATGTGGTTATGCTTTAATTTGAGGAGTTTCCTCACAGGATAATGTAACACGTTTCATTCTTTTGGTAAGAAAGAGCCAAAGGAATATACAATATTTTGTATTGCAAATTGACTGAAATATATACATGACTGGTAGATAAGAACATGGAATACCACTTTAATGGAGAAGATGCCTGGAAGGGCATTGGAGATAAGACCTTTTCTGGGACATGTGGTTCTCCTTCATTCAGTCTGTACACAATATGGTCAAGCTGAAGGATCACCAGATTTATATTCTCTATTCTAGAAAGTTATCTGCTGGAGATTGAAGATATCCTGATGGTATTCTACACTGTTAATGCCGTTTGATACCACATTAAGTGGTATGCAGTTTGGAGAGGCACCAGCACTCTTTGACAGATAAGGGTTAAGACCTTGTGACACTACAACTCCCATAATTCCATAACATTGAGCCATGGGAGTTATAGTGGTGTCAAACTGCATTAATTCTATAGTATAGATGCATCTTGAGTTTCCATAGCTCATTTATCACCATATACCTGCCAATGGTTCTCAACCTGTGGGTCCCCAGATGTTTTGGCCTTAAACTCCCAGAAATCCTAACAGCTGATAAACTGGCTGGGATTTCTGGGAGCTGTAGGCCAAGACACCTGGGGACCCACAGGTTGAGAGCCACTGCCATAGACTGACTATGCTGTTGAATCTTTTGTTCTTGAAACATGACTTGTATTAACATAAATAAAACATAGAAAATAATGTATTAACTTTTTGGAAAAAATATGTTGTATTTTGGTTTTTTGTTTTAATTATGTGTAGATGCTGAGGCTAGTTATAGTAAATCCAGGCAGAAATGTACATAGGCAGTTAGGTCTATATAATCCTTCATGGAGTGGCTAAAGATGCATCTGCACTATGGAATTAATGTAGTCGACATCACTTTGGCTCCATGGCTCAATGCTGTGGAATTATGGAAGTTGTAGTTTTACAAGGCCCATGAGGTCTCTTCCAACTCTTTGATTCTATGATTCTAAGGCCTTAGGCTTTTCTTCCCAAGAGTGCTGGTGCCTTACCAAACTACAGCATCCAGGATTTCATAGCATTGAGCATGGCAGTTAATGTGGTATTGACCTGCATTAATTCTACAGTGTAGATCAGTGGTTCCCAACCTGTGGTCTGTGGACCACCAGTGGTCTGCAACAACTAAAATATGATCCTTGGCCTCACTGTTACTACACCATTGCAACGAGAGCAACACAAAACCCTCTTATAGTGTTGAAGCTTATTAAATATGGTTTTCTGTGGGCGAGCAGATGGTGACTACTGGATGGGATATGTTCTGTATCAGAAACTAGAGCTGATGTGATCTATCCAATGCAATTTTCTGAATCAGCACCCCAAATAACCAAACCGAATCTAAAGTTGACCAAAAACTGATTCATAACCCTTTTGGTATTTGGCAAAAAAAAGAAAAAGAAAAAAAAAAGGTTGGCAATCACTGGTGTAGATGCAGCCTAAGATAACCAATGCCCATCTTGTTTAGTCAAGTAGCTCTTGTTTGCAGGAGGACAACTCTACGTGGAATTCTGAAGGTGTCCTACAGAAGCCTTAGTTGTTTTGCAAATGAACTTGCTATTAAGTCCTGAATCTACTGATATATTGTGGTCATTCTCTACACAAACGTAACTGATAAAGGCCTGTGCTGTGGTTGAGCAGCACTGTACTTTGGGTTTATAACCCTACCACTTAGTGGAAAGTCTTATGCACCTTATCTCTCTCATCATATGATGCTGCATGATGGGAAGATGTATTTGTCACAGTGGAACCTCTTTTGGTTTTCCTTATCTATGTTTTTTAAATAAAAAACTGGATCAACAAGGAAAAGGAAAGCCAAAAAGTTCCACTGTGACAAATACCTCTTCCTATCATGCAGCATCATTAAAAAAACCCCTCAGAAATCTTGCCTCATTCATGACTAGCAAGTGAATTCATAAATTGCTGTGTAAGCTTTTGAAATCTGAAGGTGAGTGGGTGGATCATCTCATTTATGTTAATTTCAGCTTGCTGCATCCCAAATAATCAGGATGAGTTACAGCAAATTCAGTGGCGCTTTCTCTGTACCTCGAATTGGACATACAACCCAATATCTATTTTCAGTCCAAATCTGAAATGCAAAATCATTCTAGTTTTTGTAAATTCTCAATTTTTCTAGATTATTCTAGTTTCCTAGTTTTATCTCTTGCAAATCACTCTGGGTTAAATGGCAATCCATTTTGGGGTTGTGACCTACAGGTTGAGGTCTACAGCTCTCTGAATGGCCTTTAAGGAGTCAGGATAGGCAAGGTCATGCTGTGACCATTGCAGTCAAAGTAACCTGTGGGAATAGTGTCATTTAGTTAGTTCTTCTTAAAAAATTACCGTATATACTCTAGCATAAGCCAACCTGAATATAAACCGAGGCATCTAATTTTACCACAAAAAACTGGGACAACAGATTGACTTGAGTATAAGCTGAGGGTGGGAAATGCAGCAGCTACTGGTAAATTTCAAAATAAAAATAGATACCAATACAATCACATTACTTGAGGCATCAGTAGGTTAAATGTTTTTGAATATTTACATAAAACTGTATTTGAAGATAAGACTGCCCAACTCTGATTAAACCATTATTATAACCTCCTTCAACGTGAATGTACTTATGTCTTCTTCCAATAAGAATAAAAAGAGTAAAATAATGGAAATGTAATAATAATAAAAATATTTAATAGATGTAATAACAACAATAAAGTAAAATAATAATTGTAATAATAAAGTAAAATGATAAATGTAATAATAATAAATAGAGTAAAATAATAAATACCTTTGACTTGAGTATGAGCTGAGGGGGTCTTTTTCAGTCTAATGAAAGGGCTGAAAAACTAGGTTTATACTTGAGTATATACAGTACATCTGAAACAGAATACCGCAGTTTCTCCCTTCTCACCTGTTAGAACGGATAATAAAGTCTACCTTTATGTATTTTATTATTATTTTATATTATATTATTTGGAGCATCCGGCAGTGCAATGGGTTAAATCCTTGTGCCATTTGAACTGCTGACTGAAAGGTCGGTGGTTCGAATCTGAGAAGTGGGGTGAGCTCCCATCTGTCAGCTCCAGCTTTCATGCCAGGGACATGAGAGAAGCCTCCCACAGGATGGTAAAACATTTGGTCATGTCCTGGACTATGCCCTTGCAGATGGCCAATTGTCTCACACCAGAAGCGACTTGCAGTTTCTCAAGCTTCACAAAAATATTATTTTTAATTTATATGTTACCTTTCTTACAAAGGTGGCTTACAAAAATAATAAGTTAAAAATCCTATCTTGTCCAATGTAAAACAATTAAAATCATATACAGTCATCCCTCCATATTTGCTGGTGTTAGGGGCACAGGACCGGAATGAGAGTGAAAAACTATGAATGAAGCAATTGCTGGGTTTTTTTAAAACCTGAGATAACATTTATCTAGCCCAGGGGTCCTCAAACTTTTTAAACAGAGGGCCAGGTCACAGTCCCTCAAACTGTTGGAGGGCCAGATTATAATTTGAAAAATATATATGAATGAATTCCTATGCACACTGCACATATCTTATTTGTAGTGCAAAAACACTTTAAAACAATACAGTAATTAAAATGAAGAACAATTTTAACAAATTTAAACTTATTAGTTTTTCAGTGGGAAGTGTGGGCCTGCTTTTGGCTGATGAGATAGGATTGTTGTTGTGTGCATTCAAGTTGTTTCAGACTTAGGTTGACCCTGAGTGAAGGCTGTTGGGGTGAAACTTGCTATAATGGTAGAACTCATTTACCACTGTTGGCCACCCAAATTTCAGAACATTTCACTTTTCTATAGATTTTGGGGAAATTTTCAAAGTTTTTATAAACAACATTTTTTTTTAAAAAAACTACAAGTACTAGCTTTTATGAATTTTCTATATTTACTGATTTTACAGATTTTTTAAAAAAAGTTTTGACAAACTTTTTGACAAAAAACATTTTTTTAAAAAAACGCCACAATAGCTATCTCATTGAACCGTTCTCATATTGACCAATAGAAACCAATATTGTCATAGAATCCTAGAGTTGGATCCCCCCCCCCCCAAAGAGCCATCTAGTACAACCCCCTTCTTCCAGGCTGAAGGGCACCATCAAAACTCTACTGACAGGGGGCCATCCAGCCTCTAAATTAATTAAGATGCTTCTCCTATAGGATGGGGGCCATCAATTTACGGATTTCTTCCCAGCCCAGCACATAGATTTACTTACTAGAAGTATCAGTCAGTCCTCCTCTTTGCAGATTCACCCATTCATTGAACCTCTCGCTGGCTGCCGTTAGGGAGGGATCTCTCTCCACCACCCTGATTGGTGCTACTAGATAGTTTGGACCTATTTATTTATTTATTTATTTATGTAAAGCATTTATATTCCACCCTTCTCACCCCGAAGGGGACTCAGGGCGGAGCACAACATATAAATGGCAAACATTCAATGCCAAAACATATTAGACAATACATATACAAAAGTATTAAAAATACATAAAATCACATACCTAAACCTTATCCTGGCACTAATAGAGCGCAGATACAGGCTAGATCCCAAATAACTAGTGACTGCTATCTAAAGAGAGCGGAAGTGAGTCTGCATCCAATAAGTAATGCCCAGTTTGGGGTATTTGGGAATAGATGCATCATCCATATTATTGGAATGAGTGAACTGGATTCGCTTTCCCCCCAGCATATTAATAACACTTCTTTTTAAATGAACTAATGCTGGTGCTGAAGCATTGGCTCATTTAAAATACTTCTATTCCTTCTTCCAGCAAGTTATCTGCAAACTATATTGCACTACATTAAAACCAACATAATTATAAGACAGAATAAAAGTGACACAGGGAGATAAGTATGGAAAAAAGAAGAGCATTAGCTCCTTGTTAACCCTTTTGATAAAAGCCCTACAAAAGTACCAGACTTTGCCTTTGTCTAAACCCATCAAAGGCGAAGATATTTCTTAACCATGTACCTGTCTCATCCAATATCATGTATGTCCTTTAAACCACGTTGGAAAGAGGATGAAAACTCACACAAGACTATTCATTTCACAAAAGTCTCTCAGGAAGACAACTATCTATAACTCAGGATAAGAAGAAGCAGAAGTGCTTCAGTCTTTCAGGTACTTGCTTTATTCCACAGCTCATTATCTTGGTCACTCTTTTGTGGCAAAGTACCCAATTACTCTGGGTCTAAATGCCTTAAGGGCACCAGATCCTGTTTGACCTTAGAAGCTAGGCAGCTCAACCCTGCTTAGTACTCGGATGGAAGACCACCAACACTTATCAGGTGCTGTAGGCTATGTTTCAGAGGAAAGAACTAGCAAAACTATTTTTGAGTCTTCCTTGTCTTAGAAAACCTTTTGTATGGGGTCACCATAAGTTGATAAGTGATCTGAAGACACGAGCACACTCTCTTCCTATATGATATTTTCAGAGTAAAATGTGGAAGTAGCTGCGAAATAAAGAGGATATTTTCTCCAAAACTAACACAGCATTCATCTTTCAAGGTGATTTGGTTTTCATTCTTGCCGTAAGAGACAAACAAATAGCTGGAGCCAGATTGTGCTCATTTGAAATTAATGTCTGGATTAATTAATATGGATCTTCCAGAATATCAGCAGACCTTGAACTTGTCTATTTCTGAAGAGCTTCCTCTACACTGACTGTATTAAATATGGCATATCCCAATTAAGATGATTATGAGAAAAGCATCAAAGATGGTCCTCTCTTCAAACACTTTAAAGGGCAAGTTTGTCTTTTAAAGAACCCTTTCTTGCAGAGAAAGGCCAAAATTACAATATGAATTTACCCTCATTTTAAAAAGCTGGCACCTATTCTGTTGATGATTAAGATTGACAGTTATCAGCTTTTGTGGCAACAATGTTGGATAATTTTATTCTTAATATCGTCATGAACCCTCTTTTAATTTTGATCCCAGAATCTTCATATGAAGCCTGTCTTTTCTGAGGCTGCACTTGAATTCTGAATATGAACTTGTACTGTAGACATTTGTGTCGTTATTGTCAGTCATAGAATAATTGAAAAGTAAGAGCTTGCAGTCATAGAATCATAGACCCATAGAGTTGGAAGAGACCTAATAGGCCATCCAGTCCAACCCACTGCCAAGAAGCAGGGCAATCACATTCAAAGCACCCCCGACAGATGGCCATCCAGCCTCTGCTTAAAAGCCTCCAAAAAAGGAGCCTCCACCACACTCCAGGGCAGAGAGTTCCATGGCTGAACAGCTTTTACAGTTAGGAAGTTCTTCATAATGTTCAAGTGGAATCTCCTTACCTGTAGTTTGAAACCATTGCTCTGCGTCCTAGTCTCCAGGTACATTGGATATGTAGACTAAACTCTTTCAAAAACTCATTCCTTGCTGAATTAGGAAGATGGCATAGAGATAGAGATAGGTCTTCTCAGTGGTGTGTTGGACAAGGTCTGATAGGTAAATATGGTTTGAAAAGAATAGAAAGGCAGATAGTCCTGAGGACATCTTCTTTTAAGCCCATTGACCAAAGTATTAACCAACTTTAACTGGAAAAGGTATTGACTTTATTGATACTGGTAGTGTTACCTGGTGTCCAGAGGTGACACCAGTGAGCTTCGTTGATCAATTGTACATGGCATGTTCATGATAACATGGTTGTCTAATCTTGTTTCTCTGCATTCCATATATACATTTCTACTGTCTTTGCCTGATAAAGAAGTCTGTGAACTTCAAAAAGTTAGAACAATAAATTTGTGCTTTTCAGTTGGCCTCATGAAGGCATCACCAAAGTAGGGATTTTTAGATGTAATACAGTTGTTTGAGCATTGGATTATAACTTTGGAGACCTGCTCAGCCATGGAAAGTCATTCAGTGACCTTGGAAGAATCACACATCCTCAGGCCCAGAAAATCCCATAATATGTTCAACTTGGGGCTGCCATTGGTTGGAAATGGTGGAAGACACGCAAAAACAAACAAACAAACAAACCTTCCCTGGTACAGGGAATTTGAGAGCAGAAGTAAAGTGAAGAAGAAAGATGGTAACATTTGAAGCAACCAAACAACAATCTTCAAGCATGATTCAGTTTCAAGTATTCAAATGAGAGAAAAAGTGAAATAAAGGGAAGGTTAGACAGATACTACTGGGTAAATAGAAGACTTTTGTTGTGTTGCAATACATCCTTTGTGGAGCAATAGCTGATTTTTTTCATGCTTTGTGCATTTCATAGAATTGTACACTGCAGAACAATGTGTACCCCAAGGCTGTTTTTTCAGCCCTCAGTCATTTCCTCCAGTTCACATTTACATTACACCTTTCCTGGCAAATTTCTGTTTGTGTGTATATTGCCTTTCTTGGAAGCCTGAAGGAGTGGTGATATGTCTTTCAAATAGATCATAGCTCTTCTCCCCTTGATTAACATAAAGTAACCGGTTTTGGATAATCAGAACTGAATGCCAGGTTATATTTGTTTATGAGTTTTTAATGTGGGTGTTTTGCAAGTTGTGTGGTCCCTGAAGGGCCCCAGGAATACATGGCCCTCAGATCGGTCATTGCCTGCACTTAATTTAAAGATTTCTTAATTTAAATATACCTTGGAGAAGATTGCTTCTTTTAATGCAGTGGGTCTTTGGTATCTGCTGGGCTTTGGTTCCAGAATCCCCAGTAGATACAAAATCTGTGGGTGCTCAAATCCTATTATATACAACCGTATGGTAAAATCGTGTGCCATATATAAAAAGGCAAAATCACTTGCTTTTGGATATATTATCAAAAAGTTGGTTAGTTGAGTCCATGAATACATAATCTGTAAATACAGAGGGTCAGATGTACTTGGAATTGCTATCTGTAGATTTCTTTTAAAACCAAAATCTTAAATTGGCATCCATATTTCAAAAATGTTTGACACCAAAATGGAAGATAAGTAAATGAAGGGAGAAATCAAGACCAAGGGAAGTACTGCCTGATGGCACTGAAGACAAGAAGGTGAGTGGATATTATTCGAAGAAACAAAAGGAACATCAAGAATGGCATGGGCCCTTCCACACAGCCATATAACCCAGAATATCAAGGCAGAAAATCCCACAATATCTGCTTTGAACTGGGTTATCTGAGTCCACACTGCCATATATTCCAGTTCGAAACAGAAAATGTGGGATTTTATTCAGCTGTGTGGAAGGGGCCTTAGAAACCAGAGATGGCAAAACTGAGAGATGGCAAAAAGTGATATCTTCCAGTTTTCAGAGAATAGTTTTCATTGTGCTTGGCCTTACTCAGAGAGAAGCTGTGATCTTATGCATTTTGCTTCCGTTGCGACAGGAACTGAATTGGTACTTTCTGAGGGTGTTGTTAGTGGTGTCACTAGGTTAATGGCAACCTTTCTGGTGCAGCGGTTTGGTTGATGTTTTGTCTTATGTCTGTTATAATAGGCTGTGTTTTTATTTAATTTTAGTTGTTAAGTCATAATTTGTGTTTATATGTTGGGTTGTTTAAACTTCGTTAGTATAGATGTATTGTTGTTGTATTTGGGCATTGAATGTTTGCCTTTTATGTTTGGAATCTGCCCTGAGTTCCTTCGGGGAGATAGAGTGGAATATAAATAAAGTTGTTGTTGTTGGTTGTTGTTGTTGTTGTTGTTAGACTAGGCCTCTGGGAATCAGGATTCAAGTCCCTGGTTGGCTATGGAAACCCATTGCATGACATAGGGCAAGTCACGTTCTTTTGATCTTAGAGGAAAGTAATGGCCAACCTACACTGTTTTCCAAGAAATTGCATGATAGGCTTGCTTTATCATCACCATAGTCAGACTAATGGCATGCAGGGATGCAGCAGCAACAACAAATTGAGTTAATTGGGCAATTTTCTTTTTTTATATAAAAGCACATATTTTGATCCAATAAGTTATTAACAGTTTTCAGTTTAGCTATAATGCAAAGCCATTAATTTCTTTGTTGTTGTTCTTACCTGCTGCTATATGCCAAGTATGTGCTGGAACATGTAATTTCACTTAAAAGCTGCTCTGAAGTGGGACATAGTGCGACATGAACGTTTGTACCAATTCTTGCAGTATTTCCATTCTTGCTCTTGTATGTATCTTAACTTCTCTCTTGCTACTGTAGAAACTAGTAATGATCTCTGGAGTCTTTAGTGGCCTTTGTCCTGGTCATAGCGAGGGGTAATAATCTCTCCATCTCTTCTTGGCCTTTCCTGAAAGAGCTTTTCCATCAAGAAAATAATTACAGAGTGGCATTCATGATTTCAGATTTTTAATGAGCCTGTTGCATGTTCATTGCTTTGAATAAAAGTACTGTATGTTTTCACTATAGAAAGCTCACAATCTGAAAATGTGAATTAGCTGAGGTTTACAATCTGAGAAAACTGTCAGTACTAAGACTAAGTAGAACGTTGTCTAATAGCTCTTTTATTTTATGAGATTTTTTTTTAATCTTGGAGAGTAATTGCATTATGAAATCCATCTCTTGTCCTGAAGAAACGAGATTCAGTAGAACGTTTATCATTCTGAGAAACTAGCCCTAGCTATTGTTGATTTGCTTTGTGTTAGAGTCATTTTTAAATACAGTTAGAAGAAGGATCTTGGGAGACTTCTTTCTGCAACTTGTTCAACATTGGTTGGAAATGTATATGTGGTTAAGGCTAATAAACATGGAAGAGTCTACGAATTTGAGACTTGGCAAACTCAGAAGGTCAATATAGACTATAGCACTTGGCTTTCATTTTTGAACAGGACCTTTCCAGTTATATTACTGTCATGACATTTTATGTGCCATGGCTGTGTCTTCTGGAATTCTGGGCTTTGTAGTTTGGTGAGGTACTAAAGCTCTCTGATCAAGGAATCTAAATAGCTCTGCACCTAAAGCAGTGTTTCTGCTAACACCTAAAGCAGTTTTTTCTCAACCTTCCCAAAGCCACAACCCCTTAATACAGTTCATATGTTGTGTGACCCCCCCAACCATAAAATTATTTTTGTTGCTACTTTGTAATTGTAATTTTGCTACTGTTATGAATCATAATGTAAATATCTGATATGCAGGATGTATTTTCATTCACTGGACCAAATTTGGCACAAATAACCGATGCACCCAAATTTGAATACTGGTGGGGTCGGGGGGATTGATTTTGTCCTTTGGGAGTTGTAGTTGCTGGGATTTATAGTTCACCTACAATCAAAGAGCATTTTGAACTCTACCAATCATGGGATGGAACAAACTTGGCACACAGAACTCCCATGAGCAACAGAAAATACTGGAAGGATTCGTTGGGCACTGAACTTGAGTTTTGGAGCAGTGTGGACTCAAACAATGATGGATCTGGACCAAACTTGGTATGAATATTCAATATGCCCAAATGTGAACACTGGTGGATTTTGGGGGAAATAGACCTTGGCACTTGGGAGTTGTAGTTACTGGGCATTATAGTTCACCTACAATCAAAGAGTATTTTGAACCTCACCAACGATAGAATTGGGCCAGACTTCCCACCCAGAACCCCCATGATCAACAGAAAATACGGTGTTTTCTGATGGTCTTTGGTGGCCCCTCTGACATCCCCTTGCGACCTCAGGGGTCATCACCCCCAGGTTGGGAAACAATGACCTAAAGGCTGCAAATGCTTTATAATTTCACATGTTGAATCTTTTCTGTAAGATAATGCAGTGATGTCGCTAGCGGGATATGATGTGGTGTGGACTGCTTTGGGTGACACCTTCAGAGAGGGTGATACCAAAATATATGAAATCATTGTACACTTTTCCAGTACATATTGCCTCTTTCAAGCTCTTTTACAAAGTTCCTACATGTACATTGCTCTCTTTGATGCCCGTTAATCTCCCTTGTCCATCTTTGCACTGCATAGCCCAACTAGAAAAAGGTCCTCTGGGGCTCAGATATTGTGGGGCACCATAATAAAGACCTCCTTCTTTGTTCCTTCTCCTTTCTGCCTCTCCTGCTCTTCCCTTCCATCTGTTGATAGTTACCAGGGCAGAAGAGTGCTACAGAGAAGAGTGTACAAGGTAGCTAGAGGTGGAGTGATGATGTGAGGTGGGAGAATGATAGAAGTTCACTCACTTATTTAAAATTGGATCCAGTGGAAGGGGTGGGCATGCACATCTGCCGCGGCTGCTGATTTGGAGTGCGGTGATGGAACATTTCCTGAAACCAGTAAAGTCCTTTCTGGAAATGGCATTGTATCCCCTCACCTTGATCCTAAAGTGTGGATTTAAAAAGAAGTGCTGAGTTCAGATAAACCTTTCATATGCCTGGAATAAGAGACAGGTGTACACACCAGGTTTCTAAAAGTGCACCAAAATTTAATACATCTTTCAAGTTGATATACCACTATCACTTTTGAGCGTTTTTTCTGCATAGCTGTTTAGTATGTCCACTCTGGCCAATTATATTAATGATTTGAAGTTCTTCAATTGGGTGCCTGAAGTAATGTTTGCATTGAATTCTTTGACAAAAACGAGGTGATGTAGTTTTTAGCAGATTAAAGGCAGCTACTGTGGCTGGGAAGAACTATTCGTTATTAAAAAGCAAAACTTGGACATTTATGATCCCTATCCACATCATAGCACACTTAAAGAAGTGAATATGTTAAGAGTTCAATAAAGTGGTTGTCAGGTAATTGAAAAGACTGAGTGAAGTATTTGGGAGAAATGTTGTCTCCAATATGGTGAAGTTCCTTAGTAGAAATATTCAGGGTAGTGTAGGAGGGAAGAGACAATGCTTCCAGTTCTAGCTCCAGAAGCAAGGGAAGAATGTGTTAGTGCAGGAGCCTGGAAAACTTAAAACAGACAAATTCAGAAACTATTGTAGTCGAATTAAGATGCATTAGTACCCATCTTCTGAAGCAAGCAAAAAAAAAAGGGGGGGGGGGAAATACTATTACTTTTTCTGGTAATGCATTAGTACCCATCTTCTGAAGCAAGCAAGCAAAAAAAAAAAAAAAAAAAAAGGAAATACTATTACTTTTTCTGGTTTTGCCAAAACATTTTTATTGATTTCAATCCTCCAACTCAGATGGATTTGATTGTGATTTCTCCATTGTTTTTTGGCAGTACTTATGGAGAGGTGGATGTGGTTGGTGGCAACTCCATTCCCTTTCCATGGAAAAGGACAATATTTGGTAGAGCATCTCACAACAATGTACAGACTGCCTGCACAACAATGTACAGGCAGTCCCCAAGTTACAAACAAGATAGGTTCTGGGTTGTTGTAGGCTGTTATGTGGTCATGTTCATGTTTGGGCAATGCTGCGTTTGGAGGTCCCTATGTAGACTTGCCCACAGCTGCATGGCATTTGTTAGACTCCTGCAGAGGCGAGAGGATCCCTCTTGTCCTTTGCTGAGCGTAGCATTTGTTGGATTTTCTTAGTGAGTCTGTAGATAGTTTGTAGGTTGTGTTTCTTCATCAGCTTCCCTATGCAGTCAGTGGTTCCCTTGATGTATGACAAGAACACTTTTCCTCTGGGTGTCTACATAAGGACCACCAAATACAGTGCCCAAACATGAATCAAGGAATATGAAAGGCACTGCAGACTACTTCACGCAGAAGAGTCAGTCATAGCAGAGCACCTGATGAACCAACCTGGCATATTATTTGAGAACACAGAAATGCTGGACCACTCTAACAACTATCATTTCAGGCTACACAGAGAGACCATTGAAACCCACAAGCATGTGAACAATTTCAGCCAAAGGGAGGAAACCATGAAAATGAACAAAATCTGACTACCAGTATTAAAAAACTCTAAAATTATAACAGAAAAATAAAGAACAAAACTCAAACACAGGGGAATTCCAGAGAAGAAACAATCAGGAACAGCTAATCACCTCTCAACAAAGAATTCCCCCAGGCAGTAACAAGGCATCCTAAAAGCTGTCAAGCCATCAAATGCTAATCAAGGTGGCCAATTGAAACATTCATACCTAGCTCCAACAGACAAGAGTTCTTTCTCCCACCCTGGGCATTCCACAGATATATAAACCCAATTTTCCTAGTTTCCAACAGACCTCACAACCTCTGAGGATGCTTGCCATAGATGCAGGTGAAACGTCAGGAGAGAATGCTTCAAGAACATGACCAAATAGCCTGAAAAACCTACAACAACCCAGTGATTCCGGCCATGAAAGCCTTTGACAAGATGGATTCTGTAGTTGAATGTGTAAGTCGGAACAGGTACATTTTTAAGTCTAATGCCAGCTATATCTATCTATCTATCTATCTATCTATCTATCTATCTATCTATCTATCTATCTATCTAAGCTTTGGATAGTTCAGGGAAGAGCTAATATCTCTGTGGTGTTTGCTTTGCTGTCTGTGCCCCTGTTTAGAAGATTATGCCTCATTTTCTTTCCCTGTGATAATTGAAATTTGAAAAATGTAGCTTGTTGTGGAAACAAGAATTGGTGGGAAAGCTTCAGTGGAGACACCTTTTCCCCATGATAACTCTTCTAGGAGTGAATTTCTCTTCCTAGAAGTAGATTTCTCTCACTTTCTGAGGTCTCACCCGTGTTCTTAACTATGAAAAATTTGTAAGTCGAATGTTTGCAACTCAGGGACTGTCTGTATATTGATCATGGTCAGTGATCACTAGGGAGGTCCATCTACAAACATCACTCTTGACTTCTGGAAAGTTTCCATTAGCATTACTTAAAAAAACCCTGCTAATCTCTTGGAAAGACAAGTGGACCAAAGTCATGCTTCTGAAAAAACAAAGACCACCGACATTGAAGCTATGATCCTCCATCTAACTTCACTGGACTGGCCATGTTGTACGAATGTCCAATCACAATCTCTCAAAGCAGTTACTTTATTCTCACATTAAGAACTGAAAACAGAATGTTGGTGGTCAACAAAAGAGATTTCAAGATGGGCTGAAAGCTAACCTTACAATATGTGATATAAACACCAAGAACTGGGAAGCCCTGGCATTCGAGTGTTGTAACTGGGCGTCAGCTGTTACCAATGATGCTGAGGTACAAATAGTGGGCAAAAGGAAGAACATGCCAAGAGGATGGTGCATCAGGAAAATCTTTGTTGGGACTGCCTTTCATCTGAAAATCTATGTCCGCAGCGTGAAAGATTCTGTGGATCCAGAATAGGTCTTCACTGTCATTTACATACTCATTGTCAAGACTCTACCTCTGAAAGACATACTTGGACCATACTTGGACCATGAAAAGTGATTGCCTGTGAAAAGGTTAAAACTCTATGCTAATTTGTTTTTTGAACCTTTGAATGCACAAGTTGTGCTTTTTTGGTCATTGCAAATATGTCAGAGCTGTCATTTTTGCCTATCTGCAAGGATGCTTTGAATCACATGCTTTTGTCTTCCTGTGTTACAGACATGCACTGTTGCTGTTTTTTTTAAATAGTGGCTGATTTTCTCAAACTTTCTAAGATTTTAACTACAATATTGTGGTATGGTTTTGTACAAAGGGCAGGTACAGGTTGGTTGACATCTTGAGTTACTGCCCTGGTGACACCAATCCTAGTGACACCACTGGATTCTGAAATTATTCTGTGGTGTCTCCATTTTCTGCTACTCTATTGAATTTATGTTGAACCTGTATATCAGGGTTGTCAAACTCATTTTCACCGAGGATCAGATCAGCCTTAAGGTTCCTTTCAAAGGGCTGTATTTTTTTAATTGCAGTACTATATAAATGTAACTATGCTTCCCTGACATTGAAAGCCTTCTGAGCCTTGTGTTTGGCACATGAGTTGTTGGTGGTTGAATGAAAACGGGTGACTCCTAGTTCTCTTAAATCAATACCTAGCATTGGAAGCTGGAACATGAGTTTACTTTTCTGCTCAGCAGCAAAGCCTGATGTTACCTACCTAGTACTTACACTGTGTCTGGCCAAGACAAAGACTTCATTTTTCTTGCCAATTTCAATATACAATATTTGTTTTGTTCCTTTCCCTAGGTCTATATTGTACCTTATTGCCAAAGCCTGAAGGGAGCTAACAGCAAATTTAAAAATAAAAATGCAAACACACTACAGCCAGTTAAAAAGCAGCAAATACAACCAAGAATAAAAGCAACCAAGGAACACTCGGAGAAGAACCAAAAACCAGAATAGCAATTACATGCTCCTAGCACAATATGAATTTTGTTGAACATTAAAGGATGATAATGACATCCTTTTCATCTGTACATATTTTAACTTTTCTAAGCTGTCCTAGACATCAACTTATATCTCCATACAAAAAAAGGGAAATGCTAAAGAATGCTCAAACTTTCATACAGTGGCACTTATTTCACATGCCAGTAAGGTAATGCTCAAGATCCTGCAAGGTAGACTCCAGCAATACATGGAACAAGAGTTACCAGCTGTATAAGCTGTATTTAGAAAAGGCAGAGAAACAAGAGACAAAATTGCCAATATCCCCTGGATAATGGAGGAAGGAAAGAAGTTTCAGAAAAACATCTATTTCTGTTTTATTCACTCTCCTAAAGTCTTTGACTGTGTGGATCATAGTAAATTGTGGCAAGTTCTTGGTGGTATGGGCATATCAAATCACCTTGTCTCTCTCCTCAGGAATCTATATAATGACCAAGTAACAACAGACCATGGAACAACAGACTGGTTCAAGATTGGCAAAGGAGTATGGCAGGATTGTATAGCCTCACCTGACCTATCCAGCTTGTATGCAGAATACATCATGTGACATGCAGGACTTGACAAATCAAAGGCTGGAGTTAAAATTGCTGAAAGAAACATTAACAACCTTAGATATGCAGATGATACCATTTTGATGGCTGAAAGTGAGGAGGAGCTGAGGAGCCTTATAACCAAGGTGATAGAAGAGCAAAAGCTGGGTTACAGTTAAACAAAAAAAACAAGATTATGGCAATCAGACTGATTGATAACTGGCAAATAGAGGGAGAAAATGTGGAGGCAGTGACAGACTTTGTATTTCTAAGCTTGAAGATTACTGCAGCCAGGAAATCAGAAGACGTTTATTTCTTGGGAGGAGAGCAATGATCATTCTCGATAAAATAGTTAAGAGTAGAGACATCACACTGGCAACAAAGGTCTGCGTAGTCAAAGCAATAGTATTCTTTGTAGTAACCTATAGATGCGAGAGATGGACTATAAGGAAGGCTGAACAAAGGAAGATAGATGCTTTTGAACTGTGGTGTTGGAGGAAAATTTTGAGAGTGCCTTGGACCGCAAGAAGATCAAACCAATCCATCCTCCAGGAAATAATGCCTGACTGCTCATTGGAAGGAAGGATATTAGAGGCAAAGATGAAGTACTTTGGCCACATAATGAGAAGTGCAAGATGGATGGATGTTATCCTTGAAGTGGCTAACTCGACCTTGAAGGAGCTGTGGGTGGCGATGGCTGCCAGAAAGTTCTGGCGTGGGTTGGTCCATGAGGTCATGATGAGCTGGAAGAGACTGAATGAATAAATAAACAAAACAAAAAAAGCTGTCTTGAGTTCCAGGATGGGAAGAGGACAAGAGGATGATTTATTACAGAATCAGTTCCACCATGTAGGTGCCACCATAGATAGGGTTACATAGATGGTGATTATTTTCCCTAAAATTTGTTGCTGTTGGTTGTTGTGTGCTTTCAATTGTTTTTTATTTATAGCAACCCAAAGGTGGGGTTTTCTAAGGCTGAGAGTGTGTGACTTTACCATGATTATGCAGTGGGGTTCCATGGCCAAGAGGATGTTAAGACCCTGGCCTCCCAAGTCGTAATCCAACATTAAACCACTACATGCTGGCAATATATTACCCTAATCCTTACAGGAATTTCTAAAATAGACCAATTAAATTAATAGCTGAATAGTAAGTCAACAAATATTCAGTCAACCCCATTAAGGTCAGCCCTGCACATTTATGGGTTGGACTTTTGTGGATGTTCTCTCTAGGAATCTCTAGATTGTCCAATGCAATGCTGCAATCAACTTCTGCCAGAAGGTGGTCATAGAATCACGCTGAAGGACCTAGAGGTGTTTTTACCATTTATTGTGTTGTAAACCGCTTTGAGCCCCCCCCCCCCCCCGGGGTGAGAAAAGAGGTATAGAAATGCAATAAATACATAAAATAATACAATCTAAAATATAGGGTACTTCATAAGCTCTATTCTGATTTGGACAACCCATTGGATTTGAGCCTAGACATGCATGAAAAATATGTATGTAGGGCAAACAAATTATTTCCTGAACCAACTAACTTCTAGCTTTTCTGCTGTCATTTAATACTAGAAAAGTTGTAGTGCAGATTTTTAACATTTAAAGCACCTAGACTAAAAAGCGATTAGTGAACCATCCTTCATAAGGAGAGAATTGGAAGATAATGAGAATGTAGATTTTTTTCAGGACTGGAACATCAATGAGCCACCAAGAGATCTTTTTTGAAGGATCTCTTGATGGCTTATTCAGCATGTACCTGAGGACAAATATGTGTTTTAAAGCATAAGCTTGAAGGACTTAATGCCTTGCAATTCTTCACCCTCCTGAATATATATTGTTGACTAATGAGGAAGTAGCTACTAATGAGGAAAATGGATGTGACTGGTCAGAAATATTTTAATGGAATATGCTTGTATGTAGTGATATACATACATGCATATGAAAGTTGATATATGCGTATGTAAGAATAGAAAGTCATGGACTTTATGAAATCTGGAAACAAGAGGTATCGACATGCAGATGTGATAGAATTACAATATTTGAACAGTCCTACAGGCAAGCAAGCCTTTGAAGTGCTAAGACAATTTAATATAAATCCAGTGTAGAGTTGGGAAGTGGCCCTTTTCAAGGCACTTTCCTCAACTCCTATCTCTACAGCACACATCCTGTTGAGACCCTTAACTTGAACAAGAGTCTAAGCAGTTCAAGTTTTTGGTAGGAGTCCATTTGATCTGCTAGAGGAATGGAGGATGACACATCCCCTGAAAGATAAGCCTTCAACGAAGCCTTGTCAATGAGAAGCTCAATAATGTGGATTGTAATGGAAGTAACAATTTGAAGACACAAAGTTTTATAGAGGCCATCCAGTGCTCTGTTGTGTCATAGGTACTTAAGCATTCAAGATAAACAATGTCTGTATGGAATGTTTCCTGTGAACAGATGATAGTTTGCTAATATACGAAGGTTATCTAAAAAGTGAGGTTACCAGGCATGTAGCTCTCGTGGAGAATTTTCTCGGGGGAAGTTGGTATCACTGCTGTGTAGAGGGAAGCCAGCGGAAGAGAACGAGCAGTGCCAGTCTTCAGTAGCTCATCGAATAGCATTGTAGTGAAGGTTAGAAATGAGCATCTTCATTTTGTTTTCCCTCCAAGTGAGAACTTTGCGCTGTAATACGCTACCTAAATGCTAAGGGCATGAACGTTGCTGCGATCCATCGTGAAATAGTTTCAGTTTATGGAGAGGCTGTAATGTCAAGACAGCATGTGACAAAATGGGTACGGAATATATTGTGAGACCATGAAGAAACTTCACAGAACCATCCAGAACAAACATTGTGAGATGCTGTCGGGGGAGTCTCTTCTTCATGACAATGCGGGTCCGCACACTGCTCATACAACACAAGAGTTGTTGACTTCATTTGGTTGGGATGTTCTAAGCCACCCCTCTCACAGCCCCCATCTCACAATCAGTGACTATCATCTGTTCACTAAATTGAAGGAACACCTTGGTGGAAAATGCTTTTCTGATGGCGATGAGGTGAAAATCAAAGTGACAAACTGGTTGAAAAAGGCGGAGGGAAACTTCTATGACACAAGCATAAAAAACTCGTCCCACAGATGACAAAATGTATTGAACTGAATGGTGATTGCGTGGAAAAATAATGTAATACCTATGCTACAATCCATGTAAGTTCTATTAAAATATATTCTTTGTATTAAAAAAAATCTTATAACCTTACTTTCTGGATCACCCTCGTATATCACTTTTTTCTTTTGTGTTTAAATAATAATACATGTTTCAATTTAATGGGAAAAAGGGAAAAAAGACAAAGTGGGAACAGATCCATCCTTGAGTCCCAATTTGGTTCATTGAGTTGTCCAAAAGACTACTCACATACCAGTGATGCTGTCATCCAGTGGCCTTCCAGGTTTTGTATGGCATTAGCATATTTTGAAAGGAAGAAATGCTTTTCCTATGACTTAGTTAATGGTAGGAAAAAGTTTAAGATTAAATATGCTGGCCTTTCATATATCACCTTTTCCTTTTGGCCTGTTCACCACAGAAATGCAGACCCACGCCCTGATTCTCAGAGTTCAGCTCTTGATCTGATCATTGCTTTCAAGAGAGTCCTTAAGCTTACATTTTCATTCACAGACACATTTTGGAAGGATGTATTATATACTCACATTTCTATTCATTTTGCGCCTTTTGGGAGTTTGATTTTAATTGTTTCTGCATATTAATAGTAGGCAGTTAGCTTCGCCAGTTTGTATCCCAGCAGGAAATGCCTGAACATTGAAAATCCCACTGAAAACAAGATCAGATTTTAACAAAAGGAGACGGTGTATTAATCCATTCTGAATACAGCAGGCCAACAATATCCATGGGAGACTGGTTCCAAAATCCCCTTCAGATTCCAAAAAAGTGCAGGTGCAAGACCCTATTAAAATGGCATAGGGTGGAAGTCAAAACGGAAGAGTCCAAAGAATATTATGTGTCAGGTGGCCAGAGTTTGTCATCATTTTTATTAAGGACTCACTGTACATGGTAGGATCATGCATTTCGCTGAGTTGTTTTTTAAGTTAATAGAATTTCTCTTGCAGTGTAAAGGGGCACTTCCTAATACAAAAAATGAGCATGATCTTCATTTAATATAAGGGAAGGCTCAAACATCTAGAGAAGAAAGGGGTGCATAGTAGTTTGATTTGGTTGCAGTTCAGCACTGCTTATGTACCAGCCAGTACTAATTACATTATGTACACATCATGCATTATCTACTCAGTTAAGAGCAGCCCATGTAAATACATCTATATCAGTGGTTCTCAACCTGTGGGTCACCAGGTGTTTTGGCCTATAACTCCCAGAAATCCCAGCCTAGAATTTCTGGGGAACCCACAGGTTGAGAACTACTTATCTATATCCAATATATTTTTCAAGAAACTTCCAAGCATATTAACATGTGGTGAAAAGGTAGTATAGCCAATGTTTTCTGAAATTGAATATATGTTTGGAACTGGAAAAACTAGCTTCACCCATAATCTGCCTATTGCATTTGTGTGGAAACTGGGGTTCTGGAAGGAAACTGACAGTACAAAAACCAGTACTGTTGCAAAAATTCAAATCAATAAAATATAAGTACAAATCCTTTCAAAGCAGGAGGCTCACATGTGATTTTTTTCAGTAGCTTTCCCAGATTTTTTTTTTAAATCGATATATGGTTTGGCAGAAAACCACTAAGTGCACTATAGTCAATGGGAAAAGGAATTGAATGGACTGTAGTTCAATAGGATGGTCAGAATCGTTTTCAGTTTAGTTCCTTTTGGTTCTAGTATCATTAGTATTATAGCCTTTATATTAATTAAAGTCAAGTATATTTAACATTTGTTTATATTTAAATATAAATGTTATAAGTGTATAACATGGGCTTGTCCATGAGGTCACACAGAGTAGGAAGCAACTAAACGAATAAACAACAACAACAACAACAAGTGTTTATGGAATTTTATTTGATGCTGTTCAGTAGAAGACATTTTAATGATTCATGCTTTAAAAAATTATCCATTCCATGTTATGTTGGACTAATTCTAAGCATTTTTGATGTTAAAAACAAAAATAACTGATTATTGTCCTCAACCTTATTCTTCTGAAGCATCTTGGGTGGCTCAGTGCCTTCTACCTCCTCTGTTGTTCTTGTGGCACTTTATATATATATATATATTTATATCCTGCTTTTCTCCCATGGATGAGACTCAAAGCGACTAGTAAATGGTAAAAAACACAAACTACGTAATACAAGAACACAACATCATCTCTCCAACCCAAACATATAAACATTGCATAAACACGTTACAGAACACATATAAAATAAGCGTAAACATAAGAACATTTATCATTAAAAATCACAGGGCCTCAGGCCACTGAGGCTGTATTAAAAACATTGTACTAAAAGGTCTCCAAATCTTTGGCAATGTGAGCCTTGCCTGACTGAGATAGCATGCTATTGTATGTTGTCGGGGGAGGCCTGCTTCCATAAAAAAGTTTGAACCTGGAAGTGAAAGGCCAATAAGGAGGGGGCCGAATACGCACCTCTTTCGGGAGAGAGTTTCACAGCTATGGTGCCACCACCGAGAAGGCCCTCCCTCATGTTCCCACAAGTAGTACTTGTGATGGTGGTGGGACTGAGAAAAGGGCCTCTCCCGATGATCTCAGAGCTCGTGTGGGCTGATAGGAGATTCGGTCCATCAAGTAGATGGCACAAACTGTTTATCTTATGTGTTTCCCTACATTTACTACAAGGAGCCCCCCGGTGGCACAGTGGGTTAAAGCACTGAGCTGCTGAGCTTGTCGATCGAAAGGTCGCAGGTTCAATTCTGGGGAGCGGCGTGAGCTTCCGCTGTCAGGCCTAGCTTCTGCCAACCTAGCAGTTCGAAAACATGTAAATGTGAGTAGATCAATAGGTACCGCTCCGGCGGGAAGGTAACGACGCTCCATGCAGTCAGGCCGGCCACATGACCTTGGAGGTGTCTACGGATAATGCTGGCTCTTCGGCTTAGAAATGGAGATGAGCATCACACCCCAGAGTCAGACATGACTGGACTTAATGTCAGGGGACTACCTTTACCCACTAGAAGGAGCCATGCATGATCCAAAGTGTAAGCAGGGGAACAGCAGGGTAGTGATAGCAAACAGATCTACAAGATACTTTGCAGTCAGAGATCTAAACTTCAGGCAGTAGTCTATTGACTTTTGTAACATCTACATCTTCCACAGCACATTAATACACGTAGTTCTGCCACTTTAGGTTGAATTGGCTCTTTGGTCCCATTTCTATGAAACTTTCTATGCCTGACACAAGGTGTCATCTTTACCCTTCAACCTTTTATAATATGCAAGTAGTGGCATTAACCGTTGTATTTGGATGCTGAACAAATATGCCCTGAGAGGTTAATTATGAGCAAATTCACAATGAAGATTTCAGTTAGGTTTCAGAATTGCCTTAGGCTTCTGTATTGCTGTAGTATATCTGAACCCCTTGCTGTTGAAGACACCTAGATTTTCAAGTGTTTACCAAATTCATCATTTTCTGTTAGACTATGCTGCTGGGTACCTGCAGGCTGTCGTGTAGACAAAAGGTGGAATGGCTTTTGATTGTACCCACTTTGTTTATTTTCCACAGAGAAAGTTCCACTAAGAAAGTCTTTCTTAGTTTGATATTATGGGGATTTTAAATATGATTTTGCTTGAATACAGTACTCAAATGAAATTAAACCAAGATCAAACTGATGATGGCACCAATTTTTACCAGTGGTTGTGGTAATTTGTGCCATGTTTTGAGTTCTTTCAAGAGCAGATAAAGTTCTCTTTCTGCTTTACTGACTACATGGCCATGTAGAGTTAGAGTCCAAAGAGAAAGGATTCCAACCTTTTATACTACAGTATGTATATATATTTGAAAGTGCCCTACTTTTGTGTTCAGTGGGACCCACAGTCCTGGGTAAGATGGCAATCCTTTCTATTATGATATCTGAAGTGGTATTGATAATTGTACTAAAGCAGTGGTTCTTAAACTTCCTAATGCCACAACCCCATAATGCAGCCTCATGTTGTGGTGACCCAACCATAAAATTATTTTCATTGCTACTTCACAACTGTAATTTTGCTATGGTTATGAATCATAATGTGAATATTGATAAGCAGGATGCATTTTCATTCACATGACTAGATTCGGCACAAATACCCAATACACTCAAATTTGAATACTGGTGGAGTTGTGGGGGGTGGGGGTTGATTTTGTCATTTGAGAGTTGTAGTTTTTGAGAGCACTGTGGACTTAAAACAATGATGAATCTGGACCAAAATTAGCACAAATACTCAATATGCCCAAAGTGAACACTGGTGGAGCTAGGGGAAAATAGACCTTGACATTTGGGAGTTGTAGTTGCATTCCGAACCCCACTAACAATAGAATTGGGCCAAACTTCCCACACAGAGACCCCCATGACCAACAGGAAAATACTGGAGGGATTTGGGATGAATGACGCTGATTTAGGGGAGATGTAGTTCACTTATATCTGGAGAGCACTCTGAACCCAAACGACTATGCCAGAGGGATTCCGGTCCATCAGAAACCCCCTTGTTACCCCCCCAAGGGGTCCCGACCCCCAGGTTGAAAAACATTGTACTAAATCCTCTTTTGTCTTATGCTCAATATTAGTTTTTTGCCAGTTGACTTGTGTTCCATTTTGGATAATGGAAAACTATTTATGGGTATCATTATCCCATTGGATACAGCTTTTCCCCTCTTCTTTCTGTCTGCTGATTGGAAGTTAGAGAAGAGATGCTAGATTGTACACAATCTCTGGCTTGTGTTTGCCAAAGGTGGCCACAAAATCTGTTGAACACACTTGTAGTTGGGCCAAGGCTTGTGGCATTTGGGAGCAATGAATGAGAGAGCTGTCTTGGATTACAATGTTTATGCCAAGTGGCAGCCTTACAGGTACTGACTGACCTGGCCTTTCTAATCTGGTTTTGCTTTAGCTCAGAATGGGTTATCTTCCTGGAGTTCTTCAAAATTACCTTTCAGACATTTCCACTGGATAAAATAATTTTGTGTCAGTTGGCTAGAGAAGTATCTCCAAATATGTTGATCTCAAGAGAAATTGTACTATAAATCCCACCATCCCCATCTAGCAAGGCAAATTACCATGCTAGTTGAAAATGTTAGGATTTACTGTAAGATCAGCCCCCTCGCTGATGGTGTTCCGTAGAAAATTAAAAACCTGGATGTTCGAACAGGCATTTGGTTAATTCGGTGCAATGAATGTAATGATTAAAGGTTTGGTAATATGGACGACGAAACTGGATCACGATTTTAGTCAGGAGATGCATTGGATTGTTATTGATGTGCGAATATTGTGTATTATGTTTTTATGGTTTTAAATTGCATACTGTTGTTGTATTTTGTTCTAAACCGCGTTGAGTCGCCGGCTAGGCTGAGAAACAGCGGTATACAAGTATAGCAAATAAATAAATAAATAAATAACATGTCTTGGGTGATGTAAGAAATGCTAGGTTGGGTGCCGATTATTTTGAAGCTTTTAAATTAGCTATTCTCTGCATTGTGTTATACTGCTACCCCTTTGCTTTTTTGTCCAGGATTGGGACATTGTTATCCATGTGATTATCTTAAACAGTTGTGACCTGCTGCTATGAATGTATAAACATACTCACCCTCCATTGGACGTCACCCTTTTACATTGAGCCTCTCTCAATGTCTGCAAAACTGAATGAATTTTTGGGTCTTGAAAAGCCCAGGACCCCTTGGCGATGTATTTCCCCCATTCCTAATGTATAAGATCTGTTAGTTAGGCAGTGTGATCCTATCCAAAAAGCTGATCTGACATCACTCATTTGTAAACGCTAGTTGAGAAATCATTCTGCAGGAACGTGCAGCAGTAGAGTGTGTCCTTACTCATCCTGAATAGTTCCTTCACCCTAAAATTTATTATCTTAGTAGCTTTAGAATGCCTGTATTAATCCCATTAGTACTGATTTGATATATTTTAAGGAGGCATGTGTGGTCATTTCAGATCTTTGAAACTAGTGAAAAAAGTAGCACCCTAAATCAGTGGTTCCCAACCTGTAGTCCGTGAACCACCAGTGGTCCCCAAGAAAAAATATAGTCCATGGCCTCACCATTACTACACCATTGCAACAAGAGCAACTGGTCTTACGAAACCTTCTTATAGTGCTAAGGCAATGGGGATGTTGGGAGGGCAGAGGCTGACTACCCACGAAAGATGCGACAACAAGCCTCCTGACTGTTGCTTCTCTTCGTCCTCTCTCCCCCTGAGCGGTGTCATTCCATGTGGCACCTGGAAGCAGGGTGCCTTGGTGTCTTCCATTTTAGGCCTGTTCCTGGGGTTGTTTGGGGTGCTGATTCAGAAAATTGCATTGGATAGACCACATCAGCTCTAGATTATTAAATATGGTTTTCTGTGGGCGAGTAGATGGCAACTATTGGATGATATATGTTCTGTATCAGAAACTAGAACTGATGTGGTCTAGACAATGCAGTTTTATGAATCTGCAGCCCAGTTAACTAAACTGAATCTGAAGTTGACCAAAAACTGTTTCGTAATCCTTTGGGTACTAATGTTGGAGAGTGGTCCCTGGTCAAAGTGGTTCTTAGTCAAAAAAAGGTTGGGAACCACTGATCTAAATGCACCTGGGTGGCTGCCATGCTTCCTTTTCGTAGTCTACAAGTGGGGGCTTTTTCTTAGAGCCAAAGATTTTCAAGAATTCCTGTTTTGCTTTAAATTGTATTTTTGAAAGCTGTTTTTAAAAATCATTTTACAGTCAATATTGTTGTCATGTTTTTAAAATTGTTTCCAACTTATGGCGACTTTAAGGTGACCATATCATGGTTTTTTAAAAATTTGTTCAGAGGGGTTTGAGGCTGAGAGAATGTAATTTGCCCAAGGTCACCCAATGGGTTTCAGTGACCTTGTCTGGATTTGAAACAGTCTCCAGAATTGTGGTATTAGAGAATGGCACATGGGTGTCGGGGGGCGGGGGGGGGGGGGGGAAGATATATCTCATTTTAAATGCACTTGCTTTTACTTTGAGAACCTAATGGATATTATTGGCAGGACCAGTTAGGTAGTTTTGTTTGTGTACAAAAGCCACATTGTGACCTGATGTGATTTTACAAATGTTATTGTGCCCTCTCTCACATATTGCATGGCACATTGGGTGTACAAATCTGTTTCTAAAATCAACTTTAATGCTGTCCCTTGCATTTTATAAAATATATGTTCATGGAAAATACTGCAAAATAGTAAAAAAATAACTATTTAAAATAGCTTGTAACAGATAACAAGCTCTAAGGAGAAATGCTGTAAGAGTGTTTCATAGTTGAGCATGATTAATGCATTGTGTTGATTTAGGCACTAGTTGGCAGCATAGTTATACACACTGATGGAAGGTGCTGTAAATGTGAATGAGTCTGGTGCTGTTTTGCAGTACACTTGGGATTCTGGCATTCAGAACTCTGCTGGTGAAGATCATTTTACTATAACTGCTCTGTTGTGGCAGAACTTTGCTTACTGCTTGGTGGCACAATGCTAAGGGCAACCTCCTTAGTTAGTATGATATATAAAGTATATGTGTATTTTCCTTCAAGTTGACTGTTGATTAATGAGGACCACATTAATTTCATAGTGTTGTGAGTACTTCAGTGACTGCAAAATAAAATGCTAGAGTCTAAAATAATTGGCTAAAAAAATAACCCATGTTTCTTGCTTTACAACAACACGTGATAGTGTTTGAAAGCCTTTTTTCAAACAAGAGATAACTTAGGGCGCGCACACACTTAGGATTAATGCAGTTTGACACCATTTAACTGGCATGGCTCAATGTTATGAAATCCTTGGAGTTTGGTGAGGCACCAGCTCTATTTGGAAGAGAAGGCTAAAGATTTGTAAAGCTATAGATCTCAGGTTCCATAGCATTGAACCATACTAGTTAAAGTGATATCAAACTGCAACAATTCTACAGTGTATATGCATGCTAAGATTAAAAATCTTGGTTTGATGTAAGGAAAAAATGGTTTTGAAAAGGCAAAAAATAGTTTGACAAGCTGGAAAGGGAGACTGCATTATCAAGGCACTTCCACATCCCAGTAAATACCATTGGAAATCAATTTGCAATGTATCTGTTTAATTATATGTGTCTACAAAAATCAGCTTTACTGTAAACTTCTCGTTCTTCAAGTGCTTTTGCATGCTGCTTTGATTGTATACTCATTGAGGAAGACTGCAATGCAGTATTTAGTGTGAGCTGTAGTATACAACTGTTGAAAACTAGAGCCAAGGGTACATTATCACCATGCGTTAGTGTATCAGAAAGGTTCTTCTGAGCTTAAATTGGTCTGTGCAGCTCACAAAACATGATGGATGGAAATGCATATCACGTCTTCTTGTAGACATTGGGGGGGGGGGGTATTTTTTGTGAATGATTTAGAAAAATCATTTCTGATTCAGTGGGGTGGTGTTGTCCAGGGAATCTCCAGGCATGGTGGAAATGTCCTATAATGCCTTTGGGCACATCTCACAGTGACATCTAGCCCACTCCTGTCCTCGGCATAAGTAAATCTGTGCTGGGATCTTGCAGAAAGGTTGAGTTAATTGCATTGGTTTTGTATGAGCAATTACATCCACGAGGGAGTGTGTTCAGTTATCTACAACTCCCTTTCTGCCCTTCAGAAGTATGTACATAAAGCTGGGCTACTGTACTTGCAGTGCAACAACAACAACAATAACACTTTATTTATATTCTGCCCTTCTCACCCGACTCAGGGCGGATCACAGTACATATGCTCAGCAACATTCAATGCCGCTTTGTATATACAGTACACAGACAGAACAGGAGGTGGCTTGTTTCAGCTGTTTTTGGTGCCATTGAAGGTTGGGCTTGAGTCCAGGGGGTGCTGCTGCTCTATTTTCTATGACGAAGAGCCATCAGGACTTCCTTCCTTTGGTTGCCCAGCATTTTCAGATCTTTCTTTATGGCGTAGTAAAGCACCTCCCCTGCTTTTTAGCAGTACCTAATTTCTCTAATTACAGCTAAAGCTGTTTTCAAATTGCTTAGGTAAACAATGAGCTAGGGGGACAGTTGGCAGCTCATGCCAACCCGGGGTTTCAAACTTACAACCTTTTGGTTGATAGATCTATCAAAAATATTTACCAGCTGTGCCAAACCTCCAGAAAATTGGCTCAAGATAGCCTTTTAAAAAGCAAATACAATGGGTATAGTTGCAATATTAAATCTTTTGGATAAAGTGCATATGATTTTGCAGAATCGGAGTATGCATATTTTTAAAAATGACATTCTTGCCAATATTATAAGCGTACTACCTTGTTACTTCTTCTGTTTTGGTGTTCTCTATCTGAGCACCTTTGACCGTGGGGATTATGCTTTCACCTGATAAAGGAGTAGTGACCTTGTATGCACTCTAGGAATACTGCTGGATAGGGATAATTGTTCTTTCGGTTTGGGTTTCGATATTCTTAAGAGCAAAAGGAGGAGGAACAATACAAGTACCTAGTAAACAAGTCTCTCCTTGTGCTCTCTTCTCTAACTTCATTCAGTATGTGTTGGAGAAAGAAAAAAAGACCTATGACCTGGTTAATCTCTGTGTACTGGGCAAAATGTCAGATTTACCTTAAACCTGTACAGCTGTAATTGTGCTTTGAAGCCATGGTACTGCTAAGGTATCTGATTATGAGTGGATATACAGCATACCCTTCTATTCAATTCTGCTAAAACAGTGGTTCTCAATCTGTGGGTCCCCAGGTGTTTTGTCCCACAACATCTCACCAGCTGTTAGGATTTCTGGGAGTTGAAGGCCCAAACATCTGGGGACCCACAGGTTGAGAACCACTGCACTAAAAGGATGAGAATAATATTCTCAGGTTTTCTCCTCCTTGCTGAGAAACTGTCTTAACACATATTGAGAAACTGGAGATTTGCAACCAACTTTTTCACATTTTAGGGTAGCATTTTGTGATTTTTTGCAGAAAAGCTTAACAAACATAAGACTTGATAAAAATGCACAGATGTTACAAAATTTTGCTTCTTTTTGTGTTGATCCATTCCAACACTCCTCACTTTCCCCTTTTTTGGAAGAAAAGTCCTCAGATGGGGGAGCTTTGTGTTCCTCCCTGTTTTTTAACTGCTCCCTCCCTTATCATTCATATCTGCATTCTGTATACATAAGCATCTATGAACTGGTGTCATACCTGGGACTTAATTTTGTGTCAGGCTTTCTATATTAAAGGTGTCGTTTCTTCACAGGATACCCAGTCTCTGGCTTACCTACTTAAAGCTTGGGAGAGCTTCATGGAGGACTTAGGCAAGGGCCTTCTTGAAAAATACTCCGCAAAATAGTTTCCAAGTATGGCAGTTCTTAGGGGGTTTTTTTATTAAAGGAATTCCCAACTAGAGATGCATATGGGAATGTCAACTCTCTCCTTTCAGGCATCAAATTTGTGTGATTAACTTTTGCAGACTTGATTCTTCATGGATTTGATTAATAAGTTCTCCAGTGTGACTGTGATCAATTTTTAACAGAAAATGACTGTAGAGCAGCCATGGGCAAACTTCAGCCCTCTGGGTGTTTTGGACTTTAACTCCCACAATTCCTAACAGCCTACTGGCTATTAGGAATTGTGGGAGTTGAAGTTCAAAACACCCGGAAAGCTGAAGTTTCCTCATGCTTGTTGTAGAGTCACATTGATGGACACTTTTCTAGGAATCTCTAGGACCTCATCACACTAAAGAATGGATCCACTTAATCTGGTTTCTGCCTCCTGCAGAATTCTGGGGGTTGTAGTTTAGTGAGGCTGTTAAAGGCTCCTCCCTAAACTACAAACCCCAGAATTCTGTGGATTAATTCAATAGTGTGATGAAGAAGATCTGCCATTGTGGTTCTGTTTTCAGTTTCTGGCAGAGGTTGACCATAAAGACGTATTGAAGGACTATTTGCACTATCCCATTCCCTTGTCTTGTTTACAGTCTGACCATGCCTTATGATAGTTTTCACCATAGGTTATTGGGCGTTTTTCTGAGTATAATTGTTGTTTTATAGGCTATGTATTACTTCATTGTATTGTACTATGTGCTTATTTTATGCTCTGTGTGCTTATTTTATGTCTCTATCTCCCTTTGGGGAGATAGAGGCAGGGTACAAGAATAAAGTTATTATTATTATTATTATTATTATTATTACTCTTTCACTTCTCAAGCACCATGTGCAATGTTAACATATAAACAAATGATAATAATACACATACCTGTATGTACATCGATCTCATGTTATCCTCAGAGGACAGATTTTGGGTCCAAAATTAAGGATTTTGATAGGACTCCTGGATCCATTTAGGATCATTCTGCTCAGAGGGGCATCGCTACCATTTTCGCACTCATGCATTCAGAAAGGTCCTTTCACTACTTTTCTAGAGAAGAGAATGCTTCCCTTTGTGATCAAAGTTAAGGGTACTGTATTATCACTCATCAGAAGAAGGAGCCATCACCCTCTCTGAGTTGAGCAGCAAAAGATGAGAGCTTATTCTCTCTTGGGAGAACCTCAAAGAACCAGGGACCCCCTTCTACTTTCTCAGTGCTCCTTTGAAAGGAAGCCCCAATGACCCATTCTGCTGCCACCGTTTTCTCACCCAGGCATTCAAACAAGCCAGGCACAGTTCCTTTATTTGATAAGAGTTCAAGCACCACACTTACCTGTGGAAAAATAAATCCAGTTTTTTTGGGCTGTCTTTTTGACTAACAGTTCTAGAGTTATACATGCGTACAGTCCGTCCTCAGTATCCACAGATTCAATCATCCATGGCTTGAGATATCCCCCATCCCTCATTCCAAAAAACAAAATTTGATTTGCTATTTGCCATTTGATTTTGTTAATGTCTACAGTAGGACTTGTATAAATTAAATGGGTTCCTGAATATCCACCAAAGTAATCTATACCCACAAATACAATCCATAACCAGGAATGAAATATTAACTTATATTGGGTAAACAAGTACACATTTCCAAGTATAATGTGTATGCTCCATACATCAGAATGAGTAAGAAACTAAACATAAATTTGCCGCTTGTGAAGTCAGTTGGTTGAACTGAAGAGTCTGTAGAGCACATGACCAGTTATATCCCCCATCTCTTATTCCAAAAAACAAAATTTGAGTTTGCTATTTGCCATTTGATTTTGTTAATGTCTATAATAAGACTTGGGCATTCCATGGATTTTGAATCCTTTTTAGAATAGAATAGAATCAAAGAGTTGGAAGAGACCTCATGGGCCATCCAGTCCAACCCCCTGCCAAGAAGCAGGAATATTGCATTCAAATCACCCCCGACAGATAGCCATCCAGCCCCTGTTTAAAAGCTTCCAAAGAAGGAGCCTCCACCACACTCCGGGGCAGAGAGTTCCACTGCTGAACGGCTTGCACAGTCAGGAAGTTCTTCCTCATGTTCGGATGGAATCTCCTTTCTTGTAGTTTGAAGCCATTGTTCCGCGTCCTAGTCTCCAAGGAAGCAGAAAACAAGCTTGCTCCCTCCTCCCTGTGGCTTCCTCTCACATATTTATACATGGCTATCATATCTCCTCTCAGCCTTCTCTTCTTCAGGCTAAACACGCCCAGCTCCTTAAGCCGCTCCTCATAGGGCTTGTTCTCCAGCCTCTTGATCATTTTAGTCGCCCTCCTCTGGACACATTCTAGCTTGTCAATATCTCTCTTGAATTGTGGTGCCCAGAATTGATAAGAGTTAAAGTACCGACGTCATATTGACTTGTGGAAAAGTTACCGCAAGTTTTTTTTTAGTTGATTTTAAAAAAATAGGGTCTGCTTAATGGCTTTGCATAGTATTGTTTACCATATTTTAGGAGGCAATTGATTATTCTTGATTTGATTTGATGAACATGAATCCAAGCTGATGATCAAGCGGATCTTCGCCGTGAGACTCGGTCTTATTTTAAAAACGTAGGTTATTTGAAGAAACCTGGGAATCCTGATTAACACCAGCTAAAATAGATGTAGCTGAGGCAGCGCATTTATTATTGTCTATTCCCTTTGCGTCCACTATGCTGTATGATTGGCAGGATGCAAAATGGCGGATGTCCTCTGGATACCTTTTGATCTGGCAGTTTCCCATTTAGAAGCTGCTACTTATATGCATCCTGCATATCTTTAGCATCCTTGTATAGCTTGTAATGCCACTAGACAAATCCCCGTCAGCAGAAATCCCCACAGACTTTTAAGTGGCTCTGACTGTATTGCAAGAGCAGCTTAGGGAGGGCATCATGTTTGATTGCCTTAAAAATTACAGGGGGAGGGACATTATACGTCCAACGGTTGTCTAATGCATTTATTTTAAAGTCCCTGGCTTCAAACTTTGGTTGGCAACCAGTACTATTATCCCATTAGTATTTGGTAGCACAGACTCCTGGCCCTGAAGAAGGAGTAGGGATTCTATAAATAAAACAGTTGTCTGATTCAATAGCACACTTTAAAAAAAATGACATTTTTGAGAGCTTTGAAAAGTATTTTTTTTAAAAAAATTACAACT
The DNA here is from genome assembly GCF_037176765.1 of Anolis sagrei. Taxonomy (NCBI): domain Eukaryota; kingdom Metazoa; phylum Chordata; class Lepidosauria; order Squamata; family Anolidae; genus Anolis; species Anolis sagrei. The sequence goes on from NC_090021.1 coordinate 324,507,083, forward strand.
CCCCAAATCCCCCATCTACCAATCCAAAGAAATAAGGATTCCATGCTTTAATTATACAGCACGAGTATGATTGAGTTGCTTAAGCCCATTGAAGGGATTTTGACTAATTCAGTGTATAGGTGGGTGAGAATTTTGTGTGCTTTGCTGTTTTTTTTAAGAAGATTTTTTTTTTTGAAACATTCAGATTTCTTTCTAAAGTCAGTGGAAAATACTATTTTTTTTACAAAACTTTTACAAGATTTCACAAAATTGAGAGAAAAAGAAACTGTGACTAGCTGAATTTTTTGTTTGTCCCATTTTGAAAAATAAGAACTTAATGAACATTTATGAATTTCTTCATAAATGCCATGGAAAGAACTTGATTTTGTAAAAAAATCTCTTATGTGCTAAAAGCAAAACTGGCCAATCTTTGTTTATTTAGTGTATTTATGCCTCAACCTTAAGTCAGAAAGGCTCTCAAGGCGATTTGCAAATTGTTAATTTGGTACAATACTAGCTACATTTCAGAGGAATTGTCAAATCCATCTTTGAATATTCCTTGCCCAAGAAAATCCTAAGTTGACAGACAATTTGAAGGCACATAGCACATAACAAGGAAAAGGGGATGGCCGTGGTGGACAGCATTACAGTATATAAATTGACCCCGTGTATAAGTAGAGAACAGGTTTTGGGGTCAAAATTACAGATTTTGGTATAACCTGTGAATAAGTTGGCAATGATTCTGCTGGGAGGGGAAAGCTGCTCTTGGCTGCCACCACCATTTCTCCATTAAGTTGTGCAAAAAGGTGGAGTGAGTAGAAGGTGTTGGTGCTTCTTTCAGATTCTAGGACAGACTAGGTTCTTGCCTTTCAACACTCTTCTCAGAGAAGGTAGTGATTCCTCTTTTTTATAATGCGTAAGGTACAGTACTCACCTTGACTGTAGGGTAAGTCGACCTAGGTTTTTTTATTCAAAGAAGCAAACGTACAGTCAAACAAACACATATAAAGAAAGACAGATTTCACAAAACAAAAGGACCCCTTATAAAAAATATAGACTTTTTAAATATAAAAAATAAACCCAGAACAACTATCAAACTCAAATCTAAAACAACAATTCTAACTACTACTACTCCACACACCCTACTAAACACATCCTACATATAGAATACTAAAAACTAATCTATGATTGGTCTAAAAACTAATCTAATTGGTCTCACACTCTCTGGGTGTTGGTTTTCATTTCTCAGTTTACTGTTTCCTTGAAATATTCTTATAGAACTACCCTTCTACTTTTAATAACCTTTATCTAAGCCAGAAAACCAATAATTGTCCCCATCTTCAGTCTTTCTTGAGGTTGGTCAAGGAAAGAAATCAACATCATCAATTTATCCATCTCAATTTGTCCTTCAAAAGCCAGTTTTCTTCCATCAGGATACATTATTCTTTCTATTTCTGGTGAAGTTGATGCTCGCTGTCGTAATCAAATAGTAGTCTTTCATGTTTTCTCTCTAGGTGATCATTCAATATCCCTAACAAATTAAAACTCTGGTTTTAGCTTTTACCATTTATTTTGACATTATATGTATTTGATTCCAATATTTCTAAGCCTTTTTACAAGACTACCACATATGGTAAAATGACCCAACGGTTTTCTTACATTTTCCTCCAAGGCCAGAGTAGCCCATTTACTATCTATCCTTTACTGGTTCAGTAGATTTTTCTTTCATCTCAACTTTAACAATCACTTCCTCTTGTATTATATCATAAACCCCTGTGATTTCTGGAACCAGGTAGCTATATAACATGCGGGACTAGTATTAGTGGACAAACAAGTGTAAAGTCCTCTTCGGCTCACAGATTTTCACGTTTCAAAGGTTTGGTTTAATCGTTACTTATAAGTTGTAGCTCTCCTTGCTGAAAATGTGCTTGAAGTTGCAGAGCAAACATTGCAGATTTGATCAAACAACTAGCCACCCCTGCTGGTTTAGTAATAAGCAAATATCAGACATCACTATAGTTTCTGTAATAGTATTCAATGCATTTCTTAGCCATCATCCTTGGCCTTTCTAGTTCTTGGACTGTTTGGGATTATATAAACTGTGTCCAGTGTCCAAAATCCTTCAAAATCCAAAATTGGCCACATAGGTGGCTGACATAGTGGCACCATTGCTTTCAAATGGTCCAGTGATTTCATGCACAAAATTATTTAAATTTCTATATAAAAATTACCTTCAGGCTATGCACATGTGCAACATATATGAATTTCCTGTTTATACTTCATTCCCATTTCAATATATCTCATTATTTATATGCAAATATTCCAAAATTTGAAGAAATCCAAATTTTGGAACATTTCTGGTCCCAAACGTTTGTGATAAAGGATACTCAAGCTGTGTAGGCTAAAGAGATGGCGCTGGGAGAGTTCAGTGTCTTTCTCGTTCCACCATCCTTATTTAGAGGAGCTATGTTTTCTCCTACTTTCAGTAATTATCACAGTTTGTGACATCAACAGCAATTACACTAGTTTCTGGCCTTGTATCAAAGTTTTTTGTGTGCCTAACAACCAACTTCACATTAAGGAACAGTGCAAAATCTATTACACTCAACTGCACATTAGTGATGGAAGCAGAAAGCCAAGAATAGAGACTATGAAGGAAGGAGCTGGGAAAACATTGCAGCCCAGGAAATGGCATGAAGTGGGGAATTATGGGGGAGAAACTATATAAAACTGATGCTTGTCTTTGATACAAGGCAGATAGGGAAAATATGGTATAGACATTGAGAAAAGCTGTAATAGAGATAGGAGGAGACTGAATAGAGTTTTGGAGAGCTTCACATGATTAAATAGTTCAGGAGTTCTCACCACCTCACTACCTCTGATGATGCTTGCCATAGATGCAGGCGAAACGTCAGGATAAAATGCCTCCAGAACATGGCCATATAGCCCGGAAAAACCTACAACAACCCAGTTCAGGAGTTAATATGTGATATAAATGTTCCTTAATAAAATTATTCTTGTTTATTGTTGTGTGTGGGGTTTTTTGCAGTTGTGTGGCTGCTTTTACTAAGTTTGATTTATTTATTGCATATCAAAAGCATTGCACCAATTAGTATAAAACTGATAAAAATAGAAGAAGCACAAGCAGCTAAATATCTCTTGACCAAAAACGGGCAACAGCGACCGCATTGTCTATAGCCTCCAACAATTCTTCCTCTGAACATGAGGCAAGATATGGATGCAGATGCAGAGTTGTCTGTTCTGCTCCACAGTTGCGCAAGGTAGAGGATTGTTTTAGGGAGTGCCATTTTGCCAGATTGTCTTTTGATCTGTCCACTCCACTTCTGAGTCTGTTCAGGGACTTCCAAGTTGTCCATTCTTGGTTTGCTCCTGGATGCAGGCCCTGTGGGGGCGGCCATCCAATTGGGATTTCCTGGTTTAGCTGCCCAGAAGGACACTCCTGCTGTTGCTGGGGGAAGGTTAAGAGGAGTGGTGGTTCTCATGAAGCTTTCCCCTGATTTGAGTCTACTGGGAGGAGGCTGATAGCCATGCAGTGGATAGTTTTCACAGTATTCAACTTTTATTTCTCTCACAGTTAGCATGTTTACCTAGTAAGTTTGAGAGATCAACATGATGATGGTGATCAGGATGATGATGATGATGATGATGATGATGATAAACAATGTTGATACCAGCCACTCGATGCAGGGCGCAACACAGTCAAAACGCATCAACATAAAATATGTACAATAAAATATATTTAACACATTGGTATAAAATACAAAGATTAAATTACAGTAGTAATAGAATGTAAATTTAGATGCTCTGGTCACATGTTTTAAAACAAGTTTAGAAAACAACACATCCATTTGTCCACATAGGGATCACCTTGAGGCACAGGTACCCAAGCCAGAGAGTGATTGAGAGGGATTAAAGGGACAGAGTCAACCTGGAGAGGGGATCCATCATAAGGGTATACAAAGTGAGCAATACATAGTATACATCACACAAATTTCCTCCATCTGGTTGACTTTTTGCACAACGATAGGTATGAAATAAACAGTAAATTGCAGATTTCAAGAGAAATTGAGTGATTCTCATCCTTACTCAAAGGTATACATGGAAATCTGCCCTAATTATGTGGCATTCAAACTTTTGAATCTATAATGAAAGAGAATGTTGTGCTTGTGTCTGTGGCAGTCATAATTCATAAAGGTGCCTTAGTGGTTTTGGTTGTTGTCCAAGTTGCAGTCCTAGATTTTAAGTTGAATTTTCCCAGTCTATTGGAAGGGTTGTTTCAAGCCATAAATAAATAAATAAATAAATAAATAAATAAATAAATAAGGAGCGGGATAGCCACGTTTGTAGTGCCTGCTATTTGGTTGTCATTTAACTAGGTTGTAATCAGAAGGTGAAAATTCCATGGTGCAGGGTTGTGGAAACAAAATAGAAAGGCTTGCCTTAACTCATCAAGAAATATTTTAAAAAGAGACCACAAAACAGGAGTGGGCTTTCTGAAACGTTGCCTTTAAAAATTCATGAAGCAGGAAATGAAAGGCAATAAAAGAGGATGTGGCAAAGGTACTAATGCTATGATTAGGGACCATGGTGAAAAGGATCCAGAAGTAATACTGGTAAGATTGCAAAGTTAAATCAGTGGAGGTGGAGGAGACATGAAAACATGAGTGCTTTGTAGTGTTGTTAGCTGTGATGTATGTATGTATTTATCTGTTTATTATGGTTAATAATATATATTATTATCAGTCTCCATAAAGCTCTTTGGATATACAAGCTTCCCTTACCTTTTGACTCTATACCTTCTGATGTCTTGCTCATTCAGCACATCAAAATTATAGCTATATACTGCACTTTCAATCCTTGGTCTGCTTTTTCAGTTACGCTCGGCCACTTTTTTTATTCTTCATTGACTCAGTGCCACCTAACATCCAGTTTTGTATTTACAGACTAAAAAAGGACAGTTTTGTTTTACTCACCAATCTGTTGAATATAGGGTAGAAGCCTTGTATTAGGTACTGAATTTGGGAAGTACTGGGTTCAATTCAGTTGGAAAATAGAAGAGGACTGTCTTGATGTATTGCTGCTAAGATTCTTGGGAGAGAGAGAAACATAGAAAACTAGAAAAGGGCCACAAAACTTCTATTATTTCCAGGCTTAAAAGGGGGCAGGAAAGCAGGACAAACACTGATTCCTCATAAGATTCCTTTAAAAGGTTTCTAAGAGCTCTATTTTAGGGTATTAGATATGGACCCAGGCAGCACTGTGGATATACTACACATTTTTCTATATTAAAAACAAATAAGTCTGAAAAGATGTTATCTGAAGGTATAACAAAAAAACAATATTTGAGGATAGAAAAGGAAATTTACAAGAAGAAGGTTCCTTATTTGTCATTCAATATAAATAGACCAGACATGTTGTTTTCTGAAGCAGGGGTGTTGCAGATTTCATAAGGTCAATTAGATTCACTCCTTGACAGAAGTTATTTTCTGTAATTGATAGGGTTGTTCTTCAGTACACGGTCCTTGCCGATCCCCATGCTATGCAATTTTTGGTAACTGGAATGGAAAGATATTTTAGGTTTACACAGGTTAGTCCTAGACAAGATCATCTGATCACAGGTATGAGTATTGTTTCCACCCCTAATCCATATAATTCAAAATAGTAGGTCACTTCCTTTATCTTAATTGCTGCTTCTCTTCACTATAAATAGTATGGTTATAAAATAACTTGGCCCTTTTACTATGTTTTCCACTTCAAAATGGAATATTGGTTTCATGGCCGGAAAGCAAGAAACAGTTCCTAACTTTTTCAGGTTTTGATTAAAACTGCATTAGAACTGCTACATAAATTTATTTATTTATTTATTTATTTATTTATTTACTTTGCTTATATACCGCTGTTCTCAGCCCGAGGGCGACTCACAGCGGTTCACAACCAATAAAAACAGCAATAATTCAATGCAATAATGTAATAGCAATTAACAAATTAACATATTACCCAACAATAAACAGTTACTACATTAACCAATCACTAGTCTCATCATCCAAAAAACATAATCCAGAATTCATCCTCCATTGTTCCATTCCTAAGTTCATTGCCAATCATTGCACTAGTTATTTGAACACCTGCACAAACAGCCAGGTCTTCAGTTTTTTGTGGAATACCATTAAAGATGGTGCTAGCCTAATGTCCGCGGGAAGGGCATTCCACAGCCGAGGAGCCACCACCAAGAAGGCCCTATCTCTCGTCCCCGCCAGCCGTGCTTGAGAAGCAGGCGGGATCGAGAGCAGGGCCTCCCCGGAAGATCTCAAAGTCCTGGTGGGTTCATAGGCAGAGATGCGATCAGATAGGTATCTTGGGCCGGAACCATTTAAGGCTTTATAGGCCAACGCCAGCACCTTGAATTGAGCCCGGTAGCAGATCGGCAGCCAGTGGAGCTGGCGCAACAGGGGAGTTGTATGCTCCCTGCGTTCCGCTCCTGTTAGAATCATGGCTGCCAAGCGTTGGACTAGTTGAAAATTGACATTTTCATCCAAAAGTCTCATGGGTGTTACACTTCTCCTCTCCAGCAACCATTCGAGGTAGTTCCTTCTCATTCACAAGGTAGTCTAAAAACTGTAAGATTGTCACAACAAAAGAGACAAAAAGTTGAGAGCCCTCAATGGAATCTAATGGAAACACTGGTGACATGTCTCAATAGATGACTATTTTATTTTAGGAAAATCATATATATATATATATATATATATATTCAATGTATCATATTTATTTCAATGGCTACCTTCAGAAGCTACATAAAACATATAAATATACATTTGAAATTTAAAAGGGGAGTACCTAGTTATATAATAAAATACACACATGAATCCTTTGAAGATAGCATGAGAAGACATTATACAACAAATCCAAAATCCACAACCAGTGATACCTTTATTGGGCCATCCTCAAGGCATAAAATACTTTATGCAAGCTTTGAAAACTTCACTGGCTTCTTCACCTGGCAAAGGCGTTAAAAAGCAGAGAACTTTGAGAAGACATGACTCACAAAAATACAGTAATGCATGGCGAGGTAGAAGAGGAAAAGAGGAAGGCAGCGTTAGCAGTGAATAGATTCAATCAAGATAGTCAAGAATTTGCAAGACCTAAGCAGGATTATTGATAATTAGCCATCCCCTGCCACGCGTTGCTGTGGCCCAGTCTGTGTATATGTGTTTTTTGTGTATATATATTTGTGTATATGTGTGTATATATTTTTGTATATGTGTATATATGTGGTTTTGTGAATGCATTGTAATGTAATTTTTTTGGTTTTTTAAGTCCCTTCTGCTGTGTTTTCCAATGTTTTTATGAGTGATGTTCATTCATTGGCCTGATAGGTGTATTGTGTCTAAATTTGGTGTCATTTCGTCCAGTGGTTTTTGAGTTATGTTAATCCCACAAACGAACATTACATTTTTATTTATATAGATAGGTATATTTGGAGGTCTCTTATTTTTAGGGTTGCAATAAGTCGAACCTGACTTGATAACAGTCAGCAACAAGAGACACATAATATATCAAATCATGTATATGTTCCAATCATTGTACCTTGTTTAAAGCCTATACAGAATGATGGGAAATTTTTGCAGGTAAAAACGGTTATGTGTTGTCCTTTTAAATGTATAAGTATGTTTTTTTGTAACTCCTTAAAAAAAAATAGAAAGATATTTGGGCCGAAACACACTGGGGTTTTTCTGAAATAAAGCCACCTATTGAGAACTTTGAGATATGTTTCCAGGTGTTTCCTTTGAAAACAACAAAAGCCTTATATATATTTTTTCTTTCAAAAATGGTGCGAATACTATCGTTCTTCTAACTAAGCTATTGTTGATGAGATGAGTCAGTCTTTAAAGGATGTGAATATTCTAAGTCATTTTAAAGTTTTTAGCAGTTGAAGCTCAATATCCTAGTTGGGCCCAGAAGCAAATTTTCAGGTAAATGCAATTGAAACTCAGCATGTTGAATGTGTATCCCTCTTTCTGCACAGGTGTGCATCTCTATGTGCATAGTTGCCTTCAGGATGTCTTGACTTATGGTGGCCTCATAAATTCTATAGGTTTTTCTTAGCCAAGGAATATTTAGATGTGGTTTTGCCACTTCAGTTGTCCAAAACATAGTCTACTACAGCATAGTCTTGGTGGTCTCCCAGAAGTGTACTAATTAGGACTGACCCTGCTTAGTTTCCAAGCTTGAACAGGATCTTTTCTCACTTCTTAAAGCTTTGGAGTTTCCTTCCAGGGCAGTCCCATATGGCACTTGTAGTAGTAGTCAGGTTATAGATCAATGTGGCCTTAGACCAGAATGGAAGAATTTACACCAATCAACAACTTTAATCTGTGTCTCATGGAGGAGATCTAGGCTTAGAGCTCTACTCCAGGTTTTAGAAGTTCCCCTACTCAAAAGAGTTGCCAAGGCCCCACAGTCATAAATGTCAGTACGGGCATTTATGTAAATTGAATGAAAAATATTGTAGGTCTATACAAATGATTGTGTGCACTCTCCTTTTTGCTCCAAGGCAGGTGTAAGGAAACACACATTAACCTCAGATAAAATCTCTCAGTGTGCTCATCTTATTGATGCATCCTTTTTGTTTTAAGTGCATTCGTTAGTGGGAGTATTGTAAGCTTAGTATAAACTAAGGGTAGGATCAAGGCTTTCTTTGAAGAATTTCAGCTGTTCATTCCCTAGAATGTGCTCATTTCAGTTAAAAATTATTTTGTTCTTCAAGCCAAAACGTTGAAAGGGATCTTGCTGGTCGGAAGAAAAAAGCCCCACTATATCTGTTGGCATGAACCGTAACCTAAAATGTTCACACTAGGAACATCTAGCTGAGTAATTGGGTGTTACTGGAAACTTGCCACTGTACCTGTAGCTCCATACAGTTATATGACTGGACTAAGTAGAGGAAGGGGGCCCAACCTCAGCCTCCAATGTGATTTAAATTTCATTCAAAGGCAATCATTACAACTAAAATGTGGGGTGACATTTTGTGCTCGAAAGCCTCCAGAAAATTATATCCTTCTCTTCCCCACTGCCCAGTTGGAGAACCACTGCTAAGACCAATAATTGTGTTTTCAATTAATAAGCTTAAGTTTCCAGAGTAAGCTTTTTGTGACGGACAATGCAAGAGAAGGAGCAATATTGGTAGATTTTTTTGTTGTTCACAGCAGTGACTGAAGGTGTTCCTCAAAGGGAAAATTGCTGGGGGAAAGCAAGAAAAGAAATGTCAACTGTGACAAAAGCTGTGTTGACTACAACAGCTTAAGGCCTCAATAAGGAAGCAGAAAGCTCCCATACAAATTTCTTTATTTGGTTTTAGTTAGAAATGCTTTAGAATAGTTTTGGTGAAGTTAAAGAAAAAGGGGAACCAAATCTCACAGGTGCATCAATGTGTATTGATACTCAGATAATAAAACTTGACTTTGTGTAGACCAGTAGTTCTCGACCTGTGGGTCCCTAAGTGTTTTGGCAGCTGTTAGGATTTCTGGGGGTTGAAGGCCAAAACATCTGGGGACTCACAGATTGAGACATTGATGACAATAGAAAGGAAGAAAGCTGAAGAATTGATAGGCTAAAATACAGGGCTGTAGAACTGGATTTATGTTGAAAGATCATAAAATCTGCAGACTTAAAAACAACAACAACAACAACTTTATACTTATATCCCACTACCATTTCCCCGACGGGATTTGGGGCAGCTTACATATGGGACAGAATGTCCACAAGAGAAAAAGCAAAACAATCCATTAAAACAAAAACACAATTAAAATAAAACATAACAAAACTTAATCCAGATAACAACACAATTACATAAAACATAAGAGTATAAAACGGAAGCATTGAAAACTCCATCAAAATGACATTTATTTATTATTATTTATTTATTTACTGCGCTTATATACTGCAATTCTCAGCCCAAGGATGACTCATTGCGGTGTACAACATGAGAAAACAAGTGCAAATTACAAAACATAGTGCAAAATAATCTACAATTCATCATTATCAGAAAAACATCTTATCAAAACATCAACATTACTACAAAAATTCTACTACATTCCGAATCGTCTCATCGTCAACCCACAATCCGATATCATTTCCGTTGTTCCATTCCTATGGTCAAATTACCAGTCATTGCACTTCTTGCTCAAATGCCTTCTTAAATAGCCAGGTCTTTAACTTCCTGCGGAATATCAACAGGGAGGGGGCTAGCCTGATGTCCACGGGAAGGGTGTTCCACAGCCGAGGCGCCACCACCGAGAAGGCCCTATCTCTCGTCCCCGCCAGCCGTGCCTGTGACGCAGGCAGGATTGAGAGCAGGGCCTCCCCAGAAGATCTCAAAGTCCTTGTGGGCTCATAGGCCGAGAGGCGGTCAGTTAGGTATCTTGGGCCGGAACCGTTTAGGGCTTTATAGGCCAAAGCCAGCACCTTGAATTGAGCCCGGTAGCAGATCGGCAGCCAGTGGAGTTGGTACAGCAGGGGAGTTGTATGCTCCCTGCGTCCCGCTCCTGTTAGTATCATGGCTGCCGCACGTTGGACCAGTTGGAGCTTCCGGGCCATCTTCAAAGGCAACCCCACGTAGAGAGCGTTGCAGTAGTCTAAGCGGGATGTAACCAGAGCGTGGACTACCGTGGCCAAGTCAGACTTCCCTTTTTTGACATTTGACAAAAAAAAAATACACCCCAATAACCAGAAATACTAAAGTGGACATAACCATGCTACCCAGGTTTTCAGATCCCTGTGAGAGGAGAACAGTGTTGGGGTTTGTCTAATTTCCCTTGGAAGGGTGTTCCAAAGTCTGGGGGCCACCACTGAGAAGGCCCTCTCCTTCGTCCCCACCAGCCATGCTGGCGATGGTGGTGGGAGCAAGAGGAGGGCCTCTCCGGGAGATCTTAGTGCCTGCGCTGATTCATAAGGGGAGATGCGATCACAAAGATAGCTGGGGCCCGAACTGTTTAGGGCTTTTTAGGTCATAATCTGTACTTTGCGTTGGGACTGGAAACTTATGGGCAGCCAGTGGAGATGCTTTAATGGGGCGGGGGAGGGGGGGAGGTATTCAGCTGTCTCTCTGTGGTTCTCAGTTCCAATCTATTATGAACCACAAAAGTGACCATATGTCATCAGGTCAGTCACTGTCCTTAACATTGTGAAGACTTCAGAGGTGACATGATTGCTATCTTAAAATATCTAAAGGGCTGATATATAGAAAATGGATCAGGATTGGTCCATTGACTAGAATACAGATCAGTGGGTCCAAATTACAAGAAAACAGATTCTACTTGAACATTAGGAGAGACTTTCTTTATTGTCAGAGCTGTTCCACATGGAATCAACTGAGGCTGGATCTACACTGCCCTATATCTCAGGATCTGATCTCAGATTATCTGCTTATCCTAGATTATCTGGCAGTGTAGACTCATACATTCCAGTTCATAGCAGATAATCTGGGGTCATATGCTGAGATATAGGGCCGTGAAGATCCAGCCTGGGGTTCTGAGAAGAAGTTCTTTGACATTGTCGAAGGCTTTCATGGCCGGAATCACTGGGTTGTTGTAAGTTTTTTCAGGCTGTATGGCCATGATCTAGAGGCATTTTCTCCTGATGTTTTGCCTGCATCTATGGCAAGCATCCTCAGAGGTAGTGAGGTCTGTTGGAACTAGGAAAAAGTTCTTTGATATCCTTGGTTGCTGTCAATCTGGTCCTGAATATTTGAATTTGTTTAAAAAGTAACTGGATCTACATGTTCCATAGCATACAGTGGTGTGATAAAATGGTGTCTCTTATATAAAATGGCAAAATCACAGTTTGCTTTTTGAATATTTTTGGGGGTGAGGTGCATGTATATTTTCAAATTATTGATGGTTGAATCAGTGGATGCAGAATCCATGGATATGGAGGACTGCATGTACTTTATGAGGCTTGCCAAGTTTTTTTGCAAGCATTTAATTTTGCAAGCATTTAATTGAACCCCTGTATAGACTCACTTCTTTAGTTCACAGACTTGTGCATTCTTCAATATAAACCTACCCTAACATCAGGCTTTACAATTTACATAGTAGCCTGATGCATCCTTTCATTTTTCAGTCAAGCAGCAAAGATGCAATTCTTGTGACAGTTTGAGTTCTTCCCCTTAGCAAAAGTGGTTCTGACTAAATGTGCAAATAGAGCAAAATTAAGTTAATGCCTCGTTGTGAAACAAGACCTTTCGAACTCAGATTCTACTAGTGCTAAATGTTATTTTGCCGCTTGTAGCTGTTAATTTTGCATTCATGGCCTGGGAAGCATGTCTTCATCATGGACTTTCCCAAAAGATGCTGCGAACCAGATATGCAAAGCAGTGATACTGCACAATCTTGTGATTTCCTTTCATAACCTCCATCCCTCTACCTATCATTCTTCTTCTAGAATTATCGATGTAACTCTGCCGCTTGTCATACTGTGGCCAATTTTTAATTAAAACAAGCCTGTTCTGATAAGCTTGCCAAGTACAAAGTAAATTTTGGCATCATATTGAAAAGCTGTTGTAGATATATACATTTTGCAAGACTTCTAGTCCCTTTTTGCTCAGTGTTCTTATAATGCAAGATGTTTCCAACAAGAAAGACAAATACTTGGTGCAGATTTTCCTATCTGGAATACCCATCCACCAATCTGTTTCCATGAGTTCATATATGAACTAAAAGATTTGGGTTTTGAAGGTCTGATAGTAACTGTGACGAGAGAAATACAATATCTGTTGATGGAAGCCAGTGACTGATTTCACTGAGATGGGGAATCAAGTCTGGGATTTAGTCTAATTTAATAGAGCTATTGGGTGTTTCTCAATCTGGGGATCGGGACCCAAGAGGGTGTCAGAGGGGTCGCAAAACGCCATCAGAAAACGCAGTATTTTTTGTTGGTCATGGGGGTTCTGTGTGGGAAGTTTGGCCCAATTCTGTCATTGGTGGGGTTCCAAATGCTCTTTGATTGTAGGTGAACTATAAATCCCAGCAACTACAACTCCCAAATGTCAAGGTCTATTTCCCCAAACTCCACCAGTGTTCACATTTGAGCATATTGAGTATTTGTGCCGAATTTGGTCCAGCTCCATCATTGTTTGAGTCCACAGTGCTCTCTGGATGTAGGTGAGCTACAACTCCAAATCTCAAGGTCAATGCCCACCAAACCCTTCTAGTATTTTCTGTTGGTCATGGGAGTTCTGTGTGCCACGTTTGGTTCAATTCCATCATTGGTGGAGTTCAGAGTGCTCTTTGATTGTAAGCGAACTATAAATCCCAGCAACTCCAACTCCCAAATGACAAAATCAATCCCCCCCAAATCCCACCACTATTCAAATGTGGGTGTATCGAGTATTTGTGCCAAACTTGGTCCAGTGAATGAAAACACATGCTGCATATCAGATACTTACATTATGATTAATAACAGTAGCAAAATTACAGTTATGAAGTAGCAACGAAAATAATTTTATGGTTGGGGGTCAGCACAACATGAGGAACTGTATTACGGGATCGTGGCATTAGGAAGGTCGAGAACCACTTCTGTAGCTGTATATGGGGTCAGTGTTCAATTTACAGTAGGAAGGAGGATTCTTGGATTCATGCATGACTGTGAAGAAGATAGATTTTGGAAAGGTGCTTTTTCAGGGCTACCTTTTTTCCAGGTTCTGGAAGAGAGATGTTGTGTGAAGCCTTCTTCCTAACTGAACCTCCCCTATGCTTCCCTTTCATGCCAGTATCTATAATGAAATGTAGCAAGCACTGATGGAAAACTACATTGGCTCTCTATCCTATGTGTAACATGACTAATATGATGAATATAATTATTTGACTATCTGGCTTTGGATCTATGCACAATAGATGTTTACATACGTTGTTTTAAATTGTTGTTTAATTGCTTTTAATTGTTTTTTCTTGTTTGGGCATGGAATAATGCCAATTATGTAAGCCGTCCTGAGTCCCCTCCAGGGTGAGAAGGGCAGGATATAAATGCCATAAATAAATAAATAGATTGATTGATTGATAGTACCAGCTAAATTTGAGGAGAGTTGTTAGTGGAGAATATACTTGAAAACTAAGAGTAAGCTTGAAACTCTAATATCTGTAAAATTAAATCCATCCTTCTGTGACATTTTTTTGGATGTCGTTGCCCCGTTTCTTCTTTTGATATGAGGTAGTACCATGTTGCGGCCATCAGAAAGGCATGTATAGGTGATCCATTTTGCTAGCAAAGCTGCTCTAGCATATTGATCAGCCAGGAACTAGTAACCACATTAGTGCCCATTGACTAAAATTTTTGGTTTTTTCTCTCCCTGGAAACTTGCCAGTGACCAGCAACTGGCATTTCATAGACCAGCACATTAATAGGGAACACAGTTTTGAGTAGCATTGCCCTAGCAGAGTATTACATAGCGTCTCCATCAGCTCAGCCTGAAAATGATGGTGATGATGATCATATTTATTTATACCCTGCTTTATCTCACCAAACAAGACAAAGCGGCTTGACATAAAATTAGTAGATCAAGATTTTCCAGGGAGGTCCTGCTCTCGGCCCCACCAGCCTCACAGGTGTGGCTGGTGGGGGATGAGGGACAGGGCCTTTTTGGTGGTGGCCCCACTGTTGTGGAACTCCCAAGTGAGATCAGGAGACAGCTAAAGACCTGGTTGTGGAACCAAGCGTTCAGCCCATCATAGGAATATTTAAAATTAAAGTGAAAGTCGAAAGTGCAATAACCCAGGACTGTTTACGGACAGTGGCTATGCCTTTGTGTGATATGTGATTTTATGTGCCATGTTTAATAATGTTTAATGTTTTGTCAGGGAAGCGTCAATTTTGATGTTTTATACTGTTGTTTATCAATGTCATAGAATTGTTGCCAACACTGTGAACCGCCCTGAGTCCCAATCCCTTTCAGGGTTGAGAAGGGTGATAAATAAATACCACAAATAAATAAATAAAAATAAATGTATTTATTTATTACACTTATATCCCACCTTCTCAAACCCTGAAAGGGACTCAAGGCGGCCTTTCAAAGGCAACGATTTGATGCTGCATGTATATATATCATTGATAAACAAACAAAAACTTTAAAAACAACCAGTTAACATAACATTAAAAGAACAATTAAAATCACATCCATATACAGTTTGAAATATACAAATATATAAACATTAAAACAGAATTAAAGACAAACAGCCCTAAAACATTCAGTTTAAATCCATCAAAAACACCCCCTAACTAGATCAATAACATTGTTCATCTTTAAAAGCCAGCAAAATCTTATTATAATTCTGTGAAGAATATATAGGCTAATCGAATTATATCTTCCTTTGTTCCACTGGAATTGTTGCCTTGGAAATTTAGAGCAAAATTGGACGATTTGCAAGTCTCTGCGTTATAGGGCAGTGAAAGATATGGTGGACTGTATCTCAAGCTTCTCTTTTGTTTCAGCGTTTTTGTTTTAGAACCAGTTCGTAGAGCTAAGCTACTATTTTGAGTTAAGAGTACTCCAATTAAAAAAATAACAACAGGGTGCAAAAGTGTTGGCAACTGCTTGTATTCCATTTTCATAGTGTTGTGTTCTTCAACTTAATTTTTATTCTCAGTATGGTGAGGGCCTCTTAGGGGTTGGAAATAGACAACAGATTCATGGAATGCGTGTTTGCCTCTAAGGCACTTGTGTACAGTAGATAACATCAGGAACTCAAGTCAAAAAGAATCTATTTTCATTGTTTTTTTGTGATTTCTGAGCTTCAATGTCAGTTCAGGCTTGAAAGGGAAGTGAGTTGATGCAATGTTACAGCTGAAGACAATAATATGTACTAATATGTATGCAGAAATGTTTACCTGGCAGGCATTGTTACAATACATCCTTACTGTTTAGAAATACATTTTCATGCCATTGTATGTATGTTATAGGTGGCTCTATTTATTTTTTCTTTGCTTGCATGCAAGTCTACAAGATTTTGAAATTCTTTTGTTTTGTTTTTTATCGTGTCAGGAGCGACTTGAGAAACTGCAAGTCACTTCTGGTGTGAGAGAATTGTCTGTCTGTAAGGACGTTGCCCAGGGGACTCCTAGATGTTTTACCATCCGGTGGGAGGCTTTTCTCATGTCCCCGCATGGGAAACTGGAGTTGACAGGAGCTCACCCCTGGATTCGAACCACCGACCTTTTGGTCAGCAGTCCTGCCGGCACAAGAGTGTAACCCATTGTGCCACTGGCGACTTTCTGATCAAAATGCCTATATACCATTTCAAACCAATAAATATAAAGGGTGAGATTGGGGACATTTTAAATTAAGCCTCACAATCTCTTGGCAGGATTTCTGTAGTTCAATGCAGTACAAAAGTAATTATTTAAGGGAAGAGTAATAAGAAATGAGCATACTTGTGAATTTTTATGGGGGCTATTCATGTGGTCTGATTGTTTTCTCCACATAATGTTCTGTGATTTTATTGTAATTTCTGTTATTGTTAAAGCTGTCTGAATTTTGGAAGTGAATATAAATTGACTTTCTTTTCCCTGTAGGTTGAAGAATCCATATTTCACTGCATCAATTTGGAACTGCATCACTGTTCATTCTTCTGTTACGTTTTCTTCTCTGTTCAAACATAGATGTCCTTGCCCTTTACCTTTTCCATTTTACAGGTAAGCTGGTAAATGGCACAAACACACACAATATTATTAATGTGTGTGTGCTTGCGTGCGCTTTCAAGTTACATGTTGACTTATGGTGACCATGAATTTCGTAGGGTTTTCTTAAGGAAGGAATACTTAGAGGTGGTTTTGCCAGTTCCTTCTTTTGAAATAGAGCCTACAGCACCACAGGTATTTATTGATGAGCTCCCATCCAAGTACAGGCAGTTCCCAAGATGTGAACATTTGACTTACAAATGACTCATAGTTAAGAACAGGAAGTGAGAGAAAACTACCCCTCGGAGGGGAATTCACTTCTGGAAATGATATCTTGGGGAAAAGGTGTCTCCACTCAAACTTTACCACCAATCCTAGTGCCACATTTTCAAAATCCAATTATCACAGGGACAGAAAGTGAGGTGAAATCTTCTGAACAGGGGCACAGATAGCAAAACAAACACCACAATGGTGTTAACACTTTCCTATGTTACCCAAAGCTCATGTTGTGTGTGTGTGTGTGTGTGTGTGTGTGTGTGATGTGGGGGCCAAACAATTGACCCTTCCCCTTGTTGCTGTCTAATTCAGGTCTTCAACTCCTGATGTTGAGTAAGTGTTATAGACCCAAATAATATGTCCATAGTTTGGAGTGACATTTTTGTTTGTTTTATTTATTATTGTTGTGTGGGCGAATGGTGGTAGAAATTTGGTGATACTTTTTCAGAGTCTGGGGAGCTACTTTGTGTGGGATAAGAGGTGTGTGATGTAAAATAAACCATGTGTAATTCATGTTTGATCAGCCCACACACTGCCTTGTCAGAGAAAGAAAATATGCCACGCAGATGAACAATAAAGAAGTAGTTTACTCTTCGTGATTCAGAACAACATAGTTACAATCAGGTGATCAGTTACATTGACTCACATAATGTCCTTTTATGAGAGATTTAAAATGGCCTTTCTTTGTCCACGTGGATAAACTCCACCAGCAGTTCATGAAGCAAGAGTACACTCCAAACTCTTTCTCTCTGAAAGCACCTGCATAGCTCAAGCCTGAGAAATGTAACAGTATCCAAAAGTCCCAGGCTTAGCTTGCTCCCTGGGCATAGCCCTACCAATCAGCTTCATGCATCTTATTTCACAGTTGACTAATGGATTTCTTGCATGCTCCAACAAGGTGCCTATCAGAAGTGATTTCTCAAAAGTATACACAGTGCAAGGACAGAATAATTTATTTTACACTCACAATGTTGTCCAACTCTAACCAATTGATAGGTTTCATTACAGAATGAGATCAAAGGTATGGTTAACAAACACAGCTCGAAGGCATGTAGCTTTGTTTCCCCTGTTGATTGTTCTCTAGCTTCTACGTTAAATAACAGGCTGGTTTTTCACAAGAATGTATGAAAAGCCAAGCTGAATTGTCCCAAAGGCCTTTGTAGTCCAGCATGCTGGGAAATTCACCATTGGGAAGCACAAAAACATAATATGAGGCCACAATATGCTTAAATTTGCTGGCAACCCCTGTGCTGCTTCCTCTGATACTGAAGACTCTGAAGATGATAATATGCTCACCATCCCATTGATGACTTTAACTTCCATAAATTGATCTTATTTGCTTCTGAAGCCTTTAAAGCTGCATCAATTTTGGTTAATGGTTGTTAAGAACATAACATTATTTCTTGAGATCCTTCCAGAGCTGTTATCCATTCACAGGGAAGGAAACGTTCCAGTCTCCATGTAATTTTTCTCAGTTGAGGTCCTAGCACAGTTGCTTTAAGAAGCTGATCCATCAGCTGCAAGCATTAGGTTAGCAGTGGTTCACTATTGTGGAAACCTGCTGTTGCAAGAGGTACAAATAGCACTACTTTGACATTCATTTGTGCAAATTAACATGTTAACATGGCCTGCAGGGATATTGTCATTTTCAGTTCAGATAATTATCCCTAGCAATGTGTTCATTCCGTTATAATGAATATGCTCTGTTGGTGCATGTATGGTCCCATTGTCCTCATTTTGAGCAATCACGTTCTTACACATTTGTCTTATTTGGTTGCCAATTTTTGTTTTGAGAAATATAATTTATTAGTTGCTGCCAAGGGCATAGCTTCTTTCTTTCACTAAGTCGTGCAGTATTGTTGTCTCTTCATATCTGTAGAGTCGGCAAAGCACATTAATTGGTAGGAAGCTCCTCTGCAGGAGTCTACTGCATACCATGCAGCTGTGGACAAGTCTACATAGGCACCAAAAACACGAATCAAAGAACATGAAAGGCACTGCAGACTACTTCAACCAGAGAAGTCAGCCATAGCAGAGCACCTGATGAACCGACCTGGACATAGCATATTATTTGAGAACACAGAAATGCTGGACCACTCTTAACATCTACCTTGTGAAAAATATCTTGGGGTCCTCGTGGACAACAAATTAAACATGAACCAACAATGTGATGCGGCAACAAAAAAAAGCCTATGGGATTTTAGCCTGCATCAATAGGATTATAGTGTCTAGATCCAGAGAAGTCATGCTACCCCTCTATTCTGCCTTGGTCAGACCACATCTGGAATGCTATGTCCAATTCTGGGCACTACAATTGAAGAGAGATACTGACAAGCTGTAATGTGTGCAGAGGAGGGTGACTAAAATGATCAAGAGTCTGGAGAACAAGCCCTATGAGGAGCAGCTTAAAGAGCTGGGCATGTTTAGCCTGAAGAAGAGAAGGCTGAGAGGAAACATGATGGCCGTGTATAAATATGTGAGAGGAAGTCATAGAGAGGAGGGAGCAAGCTTGTTTTCTGCTGCCCTGGAGACTAGGACATGGAACAGTGGCTTCAAACTACAAGAAAGGAGATTCTATCTGAACATTAGGAAGAACTTCTTGACTGTGAGAGTTGTTCAGCAGTGGAACTCTCTGCCCCGGAGTGTGGTGGAGGCTCCTTCTTTGGAGCCTTTAAAACAGAGGCTAGATGGGCATCTGTTGGGGGTGCTTTGATTGCAATTTTCTTGCTTCTTGGCAGGGGGTTGGACTGGATGGCCCATGAGGTCTCTTCCAACTCTATGATTCTATGTCAGACTACACAGAAAAGCCATTGAAATCCACAAACATGTGGACAATTTCAACAGAAAGGAAGAAACCATGAAAATGAACAAAATCTGGCTACCATATTTAAAAAAACTTTATTTATGACAGTAAATAAAGAACAAAACTCAAACACAGGGGAACTCCAGAGAAGAAACAACCAGGAACAGCTAATCACCTCTCAACAAAAAATTCCCCCAGGCAGTAACAAGGCACACCTAAAAACTGCCAGGCCATCAAATGCTAATCAAGGTGGCCAGCTGAAACATTCACACCTAGTTCCAACAGACAAGAGTTCTTTCTCCCTCCCTGGAATTTCCACAGATATATAAACCCAATTTTCCTAGTTTCCAACAGACCTCACAACTTCTGAGGATGCCTGCCATAGATGCAGGTGAAACGTCAGGAGAGAATGCTTCTAGATCATAGCCAAACAGACTGAGAGACCTACAAAAACGCAGCTTTTCCCTTTTATTTACTTTCTTTCATTTTAGTTTTGCTTTCACGTTGCAATCAAGAACCTAGTATTGCTCCTGGGCATAGTTCCTTTTGTCTTGGGCAGTATGTCTTGCTTTTTTCTGTCTTCTAGCAAACTTTTTAGGCTGTCAGTACTGCTTCCCGTTAAGACCTGGCTCGCAAATATGCGTTCTGGCTGCTGCCAGAAAAATCAATAGCCAATATATGTCATTTTATAAAATGAAACCCCGAGGAGTTGTCTGTTGAGTTGATACGAAACATGGTTTGTCAGTGTACAATCCAGCCTCCTAGTTTACACAAAGTCCTCGTAGACTCTTCTCAAATTTAGTTTGGTGGCCCTGTGACATTTCAAAAAACCAACAACATCAACCAGAAAGAACTCATCCAAATAGAAATATTTTACCCCCTTTTCCCATTGTATTGGAGTAGCTTTTGCCATGTGGTAAAATGCTGCTTTTTGGAGTTTTTTAATACTAAAATTTTGTTTCTTTCTTTTGAATAAGGCACAGATATTAAATCTTGAATGCCTGTCCTTTATCTGCCCCTGACACCTTGTCCTCTTTAATTCTCCTTAAACCATAAATGGTTTCTTCATCACCTTCTCAAATAGCCTTCTCTTTCCCCAATTTAGGCTTTATTCAGGAGTGATGAAACTTGTTAAGTCCATGCTTATTTCTCATCTGCTCGGGTGAATTCTCAACAACCTCCTGTGATGAGTTCCTAAATCAGTCAGTGACCTCTGTTCAGGGTCAAAACTAGATGTAACACACAGTTCTACACGTGTGGGCAAGCTCACTCACATACCTTTTTTGTGCTTTTCCCTCAATAAAAAGTAAACCTGAATTATTACAGTACGGGATAGGAAAATGGAAGAGCATTGTCGAAGGCTTTCATGGCCGGAATCACTGGGTTGTTGTTGGTTTTTTCGGGCTATATGGCCATGTTCTAGAGGCATTCTCTCCTGACGTTTTGCCTGCATCTATGGCAAGTATCCTGAGAGGAAATGAGGATGCTCCTCACTCAGAGGTAGTGACGAAGCATCCTCAGAAGTAGTGAGGATACCTCTGAGGATGCTTGCCATAGATGCAGGCGAAACGTCAGGAGAGACTGCCTCTAGAACATGGCCATATAGCCCGAAAAAACCTACAACAACCCAAAATGGAAGAAGATGCTTAAGCTTATCACTGTCGTGTGCTTTGGTGGTTTTTTTTTTAATTGCTTGTTCCATCTGGGAACAAATTGTTCAAATTGTGAATTTATAATCTGCTACTCGGTCCAACCAAGCATAGGTAACAAGGTAACAGCAGATCTAATCAGTGTATTGGTGATTAAATGGCAAAATCAAATAAATTGAATTTCAAAAGGGATAAATGAAGAGAGCCAGCATGGTATTGTGATTTGAATGTTGGAATATGACTCTGGAGACCAATTTCCCACTCAGCCATGGAAACTCACTGGATGAGCTTGTGCGAATCCCACACCCTTAGCCTCAGAAAACCCCATGATAGGTTTGCCATAGGGTTGCCACAAGTTGGAAATGACTTGAAAGCATATATAACAAAAGCAGAACTATATTTTGAAGGGAATAAAGAAATTCACCTGGGCCGGTTGGACAGCAGTATATGTCAAAAAGGCCACTGGAGTTCTAATAGTAATAATAACAGCATCAATGTAATAATAATAATAATAATAGATACCATATTTTCTGGCATATAAGACAACTAGACATATAAGACAACTAGACATATAAGACAACCCCCAACTTTTCCAGTTAAAATATAGAGTATGGGATATACTCACCATATAAGACTATCCCTCTTCCAACACACAATTATTTTTTTTATTTATTTACAACATTTCTACCCTGCTCTACTCAGCCCTCCAGGGAGGATTCAGAGCAGCTAACACTGACAACAATTTAATGCCACAAATCACAGTAAAACAACAATATAAAACCATAAATACACAATAAATTAAAAATAATAACATTAGATAAACAGTCATACAGCCGTTTCCATTAATATCACAATCATATGGTCCAGTTCAATGTCCAAAGTGCTGTTATGCCTGCTTCCTGTTTCCAAAACCACAATTTCAGGTTTTTCCTAAAATATTTTTAAAACATCAGATTTGATTTCAATATGATAATTTTACTATTACCATACCTCCTCTGCCTCTCAGATATTGCAAATGTGCACCTGCACCACTTCAGTGCAGTCCTCAGGAACAAGATTTGAGAGGCAGAGAAGGATACAAGGGCGGGCCAGACAGGTGAAAGAGGCGTATTTTTCCGGGCACAGTGCCTCTCAATCTCTTTTTTCCATACCCTGGGCATCCCGGACGCCTACAGCTTGCTCCGCCCTTCACTTACACCTTCCCGGTGAGGCTCCCCCTCTCCTCATCATTGGGACCGCGTTACGTCATTTTTTTCCACGAATCCTGGTGAGTGGATTTTCTTCTACCGTACTTTACAGCACTGCCCTTGCTGCTTTTATAAGGTCACTGCGTACGGCAGGGTTGCAGCCATGGCTGTTTTTTAGCTTACCCACCATATGCGGCGACCGCAGATTCTCCAGTCCGGCTCAGAAGTTTCAGCACCTGCCCAATAAGACTACACCTGCCGTATAAGACGACCCATGACTTTCCTGGGTTAAAAAGTAGTCTTATATACCAGAAAATACAATATTTTGAATACAGTTGATAATTTTGCCTTGCAGCCAGTGTGGTACTATGGTTTCAGTGTTAGCCAAAGACCCGAGAGGACAAGAATTTGAATTCCCACTTCGTCATGGAAATATACTGAGTTACCTTGGGTGAGTCACACTTTCTCAGTCATAGAGGAAAACAATGTCAGACCTCTTAATTGTGCTGAGAGGTTCCCATGATAGGTTTGCCATAAGCCAAAGTCGGCTTGAAGGCAGATAACAGGAACAACACTCCCATCTGAAATTTGTAGATCAGCTCCTTCATAAATTCAATTTATCCAGTGGATCTACTCGGGTTGAAATTAGGTGATTCTATGTAACCCAATGATTTTCTTTTATTTCTTTTCTTTTTTTAGTAATTTGTAATAAAATGATACAAGAGCACATGTGACTTTTAATCTGATGTGTCTCAAATTGGCCTAAATCAGGAATAAGCTTGAATATGAAATTATGCCACTGGGGATCTATGTGTTTAAAATGCCAGAATTCAGTATGAGACAAGTCTCAGATGCCTTGTCAATTTAATCTGGTTCTTGCAGAAATGTTCATGCTTCAAATGTCAGCTGGTATAAAAAGACAGTTATTTATTTGATTCTAACACCAAGTAGCAATTAAGTTTCATATTTTGATTGGGTAGCTAAGCAGTCCTGATTTAGGTGAATTAGGCAAAAGGATTACTCTTAAAGTGAGGTTAACCAAATTAAGGAGCCTAATAGGAAGTGTGGGAGGCCGACATATAATTGGGA
Organism: Anolis sagrei; assembly: GCF_037176765.1. NCBI lineage: Eukaryota > Metazoa > Chordata > Lepidosauria > Squamata > Anolidae > Anolis > Anolis sagrei. Next base: position 324,530,755 of record NC_090021.1, read on the forward strand.
AGCTGACAGATTTTTTGATGAATCCTACCAGTATTGGAAATGGAGCTGGAAAAAGATTGAATGACTGTCGCCAGCATGGAGGATTTGTGGAGCTGTAGCTCTGCGTTAGCGGGTGAGCAAGTGAGTAGGAGGCTAGAGCAGAATATCGGTCGATAAATAGAATGGGCTACAGTGTTTTGGAGGAAATCTGTTCTCCTTCAAGAAGGGATTGATGTGGATGTGTAAACTGAATCGTACATTTACCAGTTCCATTGTTTACAGTATGTCTATTCTGTATTTCAATTTAGAACATTTTTCCAGAGCTGTCTTCTTATCAATGAAATGGGTATTCTTGCAGATTGAATTCTGTTACAAGGTTGATAGAACCTTGGGAGGAAAATTTGGGCATCCATGGTGTTGGATGTCCCAAATTTCAGGTAGTTTGAATTCTGTTCACATAATTTTATGTGATGCTTCCAGGATGTAAAACAATTCTATTGGGGGAGGCTGTCTCTTTCTCTGTTGTCCTTTTGCTATCAAGCAAAACCAATTTTTTATTCAGGTGGGCCTTTGGAAACTGGCTTCACTTAACTGTGGACACATTTTTAAAAATCTGGGTGGGTGCTAGATTTACTTTTATTGGTGTATTTTCTAACTGTAACTTTATGCTTTTATTCATGTTGAGCCTTCACTGAATTTGTACTACTTAATTTTAAGTCCATATTGGGAGGCAGGACAGCATACACACATATATGTGCTGATTTCTGCTTGGACTAATACAACGTTTTGGAGTAATAGCCCTTCTTTATCTGCTGAAATTAAATACCAACCAAATAGATCTTCCTGTCTCAATATAAATCTTATCCTCCTCCCCCAGATTATCTAAATCATTTTGTTTTAAATTTTGTACTATGTTGACAGTGTATTTCAGTCCCTTATAATCAACAATTAACACTATCTTTACTAATTGCATTTTTATTTCGTATCAAAAGCATTTCATAAATTAGTATAAAACTGATAAAAAAATAGAAGAGATACAAGCAGCTAAATATATTTTGACCAAAAACGGGCAATGGCATTATCTGTAGCTTCCAACAATTCTTCCTCTGTACATGAGGCAGGGCATAGCGGATAAGCATATAGATGAGGAGTTGTCTGTTCTGCTTCACAGTCACACAAGTTGGGGGATTCTTTTAGGTAGTGCCATTTTGCCAGGTTGTCTTTTGATCTGCCCACTCCACTTCTGAGTGTGTTCAGGGACTTCCAAGTTGCCCATTCTTGGTTTATCCCTGGAGGAAGACTCTCATGTGGGGGGGGGGGTGTGCATCCAATTGGGATTTCCTGGTTTAGCTGCCCAGAGGGATACTCTTGCTGTAGCTGGGGGGACATTAAGAGGAGTGGTGGTTCTCATGAAGCTTTTCCTTGATTTGAGTCTACTGGGAGAAGACAGATAGCCATGCAAGTGGATGGTTTTCACAGTGTTCACCCTTATTTCTCTGACAGTTAGCAGCAACTTCCCACATCCGGGGGGAGGGGGGGGGCAATACCAGCTAGCTTGTAGTTTATCAACAGGTGTAGGTTTAAGACATCCTCTGATTATTCTGCATGATATAAGACATCCTCTGATTATTGAATGTTATGTTCAACTGCTTCGCGTGGGCAGACTTGTACCAAACAGGGCAGGCATGCTTGGCAGTTGAGTAAGACAGGCTAGGCTGATGTTCATATTAATTTTGGGTCTGCACCCCAAATTAATTTTGGGTCTGCTGCCAGTAAGTTTCTGCAGGATGTTACTGTGTGCTAATTGTATGAGGTCTCATATTACTGAAAGAAAGCATAAAATAGATTGCCTTGAAGGGTGTTGCTCTCCATGTTTGAAGGTATTTAAACAGAAGTTGTGGGGTCATCTTCCAGGAGTGCTATAGTTGTGTTTTTCCTGCATGGCAGGTGTCAGGATATCTGTACCAGCTTGGAACTAGCTGCTCCATCCACCCTGTGACATGGATGTTCAGTGGGGGAATCTAGAAGAATGGATGAGAACACATCTCAGATAAGGCCATTTGGACTGGGGAGAAAGTAAAACTGTAGGATAGCATTTGTGGGAATGGAATATAGCTGGTGAAAAGGGATGGGATAGTTGAATGACAGGGGTTGGTGGGAAACTTTCAGAACTGTCTTCCTATTGCTTATGGTAAGACAGAAATAAAGCTGTATCCAAGGATTTGCCATTGTGAGTGTCCTTTTATTTCAAGTGCTTCTAGTTTCTGACAGCAGGACGTTGGACTAGATAGACCTTGTGGCCCCTTCCATTGTGTTATTTTAAGTACAGTCCTCCCTCTACTTTTGTGAGGGCTGTAGTCAAAGTCCTACCCAGTCTGAATGGTAAAACCAAGAATATCTTGAAAAGAGTATTGTGGGGTGACACTCCCACAGTCCTACCATGGTCTCAAAGAGAAGAGAAGGAGGAGGTGAGGTATCACACGCCACTTCACTTGCCTTACAGATTTGGTTCCTTAGGGAATCCTCTTCCTGCATGCCCTGTGTTCCTGACCACCTGGAGCTTCCTTCCTTTGCCCGGGTGAAACAGAATTTCATGGCACATGTGAAAAGAAAGATGAGTCGAATCTGCAGGATAACTTATGTGATTTGCGGGTCTGGTTCCACCACCCATCTGTGTGCCTTGAGTATCTGTTTTGTACAGGCAAAGAAAAGGAAGTATCAGGTGAAACAGAAACGCATGGCATGCCTGCCTCTTAAATAGCAGCCCTGCTCACTTCCTGAAGATAAGGCTGCCGCGTGAAGGTTCACATAGCAGCCCCAATTTTGGGAGGTGTGGACATTGGGCAAGCTTACAAATACTCAAAACCATGAGCATGAAACTTGTGAAATTGAAGGGATGACTGCATTATAAAATGGTGTGCAGTCAGCTGTGTGGTATTCTCACATCATGCAAAATCCTGGAAGTGGAAAAGGAGAAATCATGCATTAATTCTACACCAGATTGCCAGAGTTTCATTTCAAAGAATGGAATATAAATTAATCAAGAAACTTTTATTTATGGAAATCTCATAGTGATGGATGTGGTTGCTCTCCTGTTTTCCCCTCAAAATCCGATTTGTATTGAAGCTGGGAATGTTTGCTAGGTTGGAGTCAAAGGGAAGGCATATTGGTGACAGGAGAAGGATGAGATGGCAGCAAATTTAATTTATGCCCTTTAGCTGTCAGCTGTAAGAAGATCTTGTTATTTTGTCTCTTAAGAGCTGGCCAACCTTGATCTAAGATCAAGGCTTTCTGGGTTGACTGGGATGTAGAAATGGGACAGGAGAGAAGGCTAGTGACAGAGTTATTGCACAAACATGTACAAGAGGTAAGTGGGTCACATGTTTCTGAAATAGTATCTTGACAGCTACTGCATTTTAGCCCCTTAACACTACAGATCTGTAATCAGACAGAAATACAAGACTAGTGATGATTTGAAGGGTGGGTTACCACTAATTGCTTCTCCCTGTCATTAATAATGACTCCAGTTTTGAGAACTTGATGGGATGAACAAGCTAAAAAATGTTATTATGATCTTTCTATCTATAAGTTTTGCTGATAGTCTTGTGTGTCAGTAAGTTTACTCATGAATCTCATTGAAATGATGATATTTACATAACTGTTTGACTAGCCAGCCAGCAAAGGAACAAACTGAATAATCTCAGGTCAAAACACTTATATCTTAAATGGTAGGTGGTTACTAGGGCCTCTAGTGTTTCAATGGGTTAAACTGCTGAGCTGCTGAACTTGTTGACCAAAAGGTTGGTGGTTCAGAGGTAAGCTGTTAGGTCCAGTTTCTGGCTACCTAGCAGTTGGAAAACATTCAGATTTATTTATTTATTGTGTCATCAGCAAGCAGACAGTTGTATTACATTTTTAACAAAAACAAACAAACAAACAGACAAAACAGAATTTGCAAGCTTGGTAGTTGATTAAATGTCCTTTGACCAGTAGCTGGCCACTTGGAGTGCCTCTGGCGTTGCCGCAAGGAGATCCTCCATTGTGTATGTAGCAGGGCTCAGGTTGGATCAATTGGTAACACATCTGTAGGAAGGTAACAGTGCTCCATGCAGTCATGCTGGCCACATGACCTTGGAGGTGTCTACAGACAACACCGTCTGTTTGGCTTAGAAATGGAGATGAGCACCAACCCCCAGAGTCAGATACAACTAGACTTAATGTCCAGGTGAAACCTATACCTTTACTTTAGGTGGTTACTTCCCATTACATCTGTTGGTTGATGAACCTGCATATGTGAACTTGTTTGTATAAAACGCAATGTGCTTCACATTTTTATGTGTCCAGTAGTTATCAAACGTGTCGTATCAATTCTCTTCATGCAAATATATATGTATCTGGTTCAACAAAACAATTCTCATATGAATCCGAGGTATATCAGACCATGTCTTGTTTCGATCTTAATGCTTCAAACAATGCTGTATTTATATATTGATTTATTTATATTGCAGTACTTACCAGTTGCAACATGGACACAAGCAAGAAAACAGAACCCCCAGTGTCTGTGGAAACAGCCCAACAAAAAGCAAATGTTGAGCGCAGTCCAATACCATCTGTTTATATACCGGAACAAGGTGGCTACAAAGAGAAATTTGTGAATGCGGTGGAGGACAAATACAAATGTGAAAAGTGTCGTCTCATACTGTGCAATCCAAGGCAGACAGAATGTGGTCATCGGTATTGTGAGACCTGTATGAATGCTTTGCTAAGGTCAGTATTCCTTGGTGGTGTTACTGTTATTTAATTGATTTATCTTCCACTTCCTCAACCTTAAAAAAGAACCCCAAAACAACCACAAGGCAGCGTGTTAATTGAATATGGCATTACTAAAATATACAAAAAAGTAAGCATTAAAATGCAATTTCTACGGTTGATTGTATTAAAAAAACAACTGAAAACACACAATTAAAAGTAATAAGAGGTATTGTCGAAGGCTTTCATGGCTGGAATCACTAGATTCTTGTGGGTTTTTTCGGGCTAAAGAGCCATGTTCTAGAGGCATTTCTCCTGACGTTTCGCCTGCATCTATGGCAAGCATCCTCAGAGGTAGTGAGGTAACGTAGCATTTGTTGGATTTTCTTGGTGGGTTTGTAGATTGTTTGTATGTTGTGTTTCCTCATCAGCTTCCCTATGCGGTCAGTGGTTCCCTTGATGTAGGGCAGGAACACTTTTCCTCTGGGTGGATCTTCATCTTTACCACGAGAGTAAAGATGAAGATCCACCCAGAGGAAAAGTGTTCCTGCCATACATCAAGGGAACCACTCACCGCATAGGGAAGCTGATGAGGAAACACAACATACAAACAATCTACAAACCCACCAAGAAAATCCAACAAATGCTACGTTACCTCACTACCTCTGAGGATGCTTGCCATAGATGCAGGCGAAACGTCAGGAGAAATGCCTCTAGAACATGGCTCTTTAGCCCGAAAAAACCCACAAGAACCTAATAAGAGGTAATTTAAAAACAGTGCAATTAAAAACAATACAGCTCCCTATTAATTGTTTCATTAATCTCAAAAAATCATCCTGAACTCAAATCTGAATCCTCTTATGTTTATATTCTACATTAAAAATGGGGAAAGAATAGTTATCACACATATAAGATGTCATTTAATTGCATTTCTGATTTGTGACACTTGATACATATTTTAAGCATTCAGAGATAGAAGTTGACATTTTCATACCTGCTGGATAGATAGAAACAACAATGTCAGTGTTGTAGAAGCGTGAAGGAAAAACAAAGAGGTGAAGACATCTGACACAAGGACTTTACAGCAACCCTCAACCTTTTGAATAATGGATTTTAATGTTGTTTGAAACAGTTTTTAATTGCCAGCTGTCTTTGTTAAGGTCATTGCACAGCATCTAGTATGTCTGGATCAATTCCTCTAAATACACAAACACCAGGAAAATATGTAGTATAGGCTAGTGGTGCTCCCATGTCTGTATCAATATCTGTTTGCTCAGAGAAGTTAACTTTTTGAATTACATAATTTTATATAACTATGGGGATTTTGGGTCTTACAGTCATAAATGGTAACTTTTCTAGACTCTGGTACACTGACATTAAAAATAGAGAGCGTTTGTAAAGTAAAGCTGATCAGGAAAAGGAGGAAGAATAAAAATGTAGGTAGACTAAAAAAAGGATGAAGAATAAAAAATGTAGGTAGACTAAAATATATATGAAAAAATTCACTTGTAGGAGCAATTCCTATGTCTGCTCTACCTTTGCTGCTGTTAAACATTTGAATGCTATCAAATAGGAAAGTGTACCATTGTATGTATTTACTAGGCCAAGAATTTATATCCAGACATTTAAAAATAAATTTAAATAATATGCAATGTGGAAAACACAAATGTTTTGTGAGGAATTTGCTACTCAAAATCCTCCTCTTGATGTTTTTAATATGATAGTCCTTTTCTAATATTTTTTCCAATATTTTCCATGACTGTTACCAATGGGCTTTCCTAAAAATGTTAAAATGAATGAAATATGAGTCATGATGGTGTTGAATTCAGAATTGTAGGTGGAAAGCCGTTGGTGCAAGTCATTCCTCTGTCAATGCCCATATATGCGTTAGCATATAATGATTGTGCTGTAGAGCTTTTAACACTCTGCTTGGGTCATCTGAGGATACAGATATGAGAACCACCGAAGATAGCTGAATGGAGATTACGCTCAGTATTCACCATCAGTTTAAAAGAGCAAACAGGATGCTGGAATGCATTCAGTAAGGACTAGAAGACAATGACACTAGATCTGGTGTTTGTTCTAATGCAGAATACAATTTCCAGCCTTCTTCTCCTCTGAAAAGGAACTAAAAAAAGGGAGATTGAAAAAACCAGGGGAAAGGATGCAGATACATGGAACTGTGTTTCTCTTATAATCACCACATTGAGAAGAAGAGGATTAAGTTTACTAAAGTAGGCACGCACTGTAGTTGACGTTGCTGATTACACAGAGTGTAGTAAAAGCAGTATGTGTTGAGCATCCCGTATGTGGAATTACTATATACAAAATAGTGAAACCTTTGCTTTCTGTTCGTTCAATGTTTGTTAAAATATTATATAAAATTACTTTCAGACTATGTGTATATGAAGCATATATGAATGTTGTATTTAGATCTGGGTCCTATCTCCAAAACACAGCATTATGTATGTGTATGCAAATATTGGTATTCCAAAATCAAATACACCAAAGGATACTAAATCTGCACTTTACAACAAATGTGCTGAAACAACACACTGTAGAGCAACAGACAATTTGACTTGTGTGCTGGCATCTTGAGGAAGAGCAGAAGTGTTAGATCTCTTTAGGACAATGGTTCCCAAACTTTTTTTGACCGGGGTCCACTTGACCAGGGATTACTTTGAACAGGGGCCATTTTGACCAGGAACCACTCTCCAACATTAGTACCAAGAGTGTTATGAATCAGTTTTTGATCAACTTTAAATTCGGTTTGATTATTTGGGGTGCTGATTCATAAAATTGCATTGGATAGACCACATCAACTCTAGTTTCTGATACAGAACATATGCCATCAAGTAGTCGCAATCTGCTCGCCCACAGAAAACCATATTTAATAATCTAAATCTGATTTGGTAGTAATCTTTCATGGGTAGTCACCCCCTCCCCTCCCAACATCCCTGTTTTCTCTGCACTATAAAAGGGTCTCATGCCACTCGCTCTCAATGCCACGTTGTTTTGAGGCAATGGTATCGTAATGGTGAATTCGCAGACGATATTTTTGTTCTTGCGGACCACGGGTGGTCCACAGACTACAGGTTGAGAATCACTGCTTTAAGGGATGAATAAAGGTTCCGCGATCATAATGATGATGTCTAGGTGCAGAAATAGAGTGACTTTCTCACCAATACTATGTTGAGGGAATGTTGTCCACATATACAGAACTTGTGTGCCCAAAGGCTAAGCAGAAAGATCAACTGAAAAACAACCTTATATTCCAGCCTCACAAAGGCTTTGTATTTCAAACATAAAGTAAGAAGCATATTTCAGTTTAAAGATTAGATTTAGTTCTAGAAAAGGTATCAAGAGTTAGATTTCAATGGTGGGCATGTCCAGAGGCAAAAGGATGGGTCTAAAGTACCAACATTAAAGTAATTAAACATTTGGAGAGAAGCATTTCACCGTTTTAGAATAATGCAGGGAAAGGAGGACCACAGGAAGACTAGGGAACCATCAAATGATGATGTTAGAAGGAAGGGATAAAGGCCGGATTCAACCTCAGGATAATGGCCTGAAGTTCCCTAGCCTTGGAGTAGGTAATAAGAGGCTTGTGTTCAGTGTTACATTTCTCTATACAGATGTTATTGTTATATCCACAACCAGCAAGTAATGGCTTGGTGCACTATTGTATGAAGTGCTACAACAATGTTGTTGAAAGAACAATGTGTCCAGGTTCCAGCTGTTTAATAATAATAATAATCATCATCATCATCTTTATTTTTATGCTGCCACCATCTCTATAGGGACTCAGAGCGGCTCACAAATAACGCACAGTGGTTCCATACATCACATAAAATGCAATACAACAACATATAGAATCAATAACACATTACGTAAAACCAAACATATAAAATTAACAAAAGCAGCCTCTTTTAAACAGAAGTCAGGAAAATATAGCTATAGCCATGAGGAAAAAATCCATTTTAAGGCCTTTAAAAAAAACTTGCTTGAACAATACATTTAAATAATGTTAGCAGAAATTTTCATCTTTTCGTTTTCAAACTTTCAAAAATAACAGTAAATAGTTTCATTCCTTTTATGACATTTTGATATTGTTAATAAATATGTTGACACAAAAAGGGGTAGTAATAAACTAACTGATAGGGATAAATCCAGTGCTATCCTAGCTAGAGAAGACCCCATAAAGATGACTGGGACATCTTGGCTATTTTCAGAGAGTTACGTTTGGATTCAGTGTTTTCTGTCCTCTTTGTGTGTATGTTATTTGATCTCCATGAGCTACATGATCCCAAAGTTTATTGTCCATAGACTTCTGTGTGGTTTGCTATCAGTGCTTTCTAACGTACATGAAATGTTACATGAATGCAGTGTTTGGTATAAGATCACATTTTCTCTTTCTTCTAGTTCCACAATTCCAAAATGTACAGCATGTCAAGAAACAATAGTGAAAGAGAAGGTATAGTTTTCCCCCTAATTACTTCTTGTGAACTTATAATAATAGTTATTCTTACTGTGTTGTTTTGCTTTGCAAACTTCATAACATAGATCAAATAGGAAAGTTGCTTTTCTTGTGATATAAATACATCTTTAGCTTTCTTAGGCTTACTCCAAAATTTTCATGAATACAGTTTTTACAGATTGGCTTTCTTTCAACGTTTTAATGCTTTTGCCTTATGTCAAGTTTTTCCATCAAACGTCAAGGCATGACTTCTTCATCTGTTTGAAAGTTGCAGATATGGTGAAGTGTGGTCGGGTTGCTTTTCAAAAAAGTAACAAATAAATAAACTGAATGTCTTCAGTGAAATAAGATGGAATGACTTTTTTTGATTTTTTCAGTATTGCCTAGAGAATTTAATTTTGTACATACATGGTGAGCCATAGATCTTTGTTTTTATCAGTTATTTTTCTGCAGTGTTTTTATATTTTAATTTTTTTATTCCTGCCTGTCAGACCGAACAAACGATATCTATTCATACTTTATGTATGCCAAAAGGAATCTTTACACTCAAAAGTTTTTGATAATAACAGTATCAGAAATTGATTTTTTTGCTTGTAAGATATGATAAGATTCTTTAAAGAGAGAGACAGTAGGAGCAGGTGGAATCGCTTAGTTGAACAGCTTAGACACATCCAGAGGCATACAGACCAGAACAGGCAAGGCTATAACAATAACAATAAAGAATTAGCCAAAAGGTCCAAATGTCTGCATGTGAATTGGGGCAGGTTAGTGGTTTCTGCAGCGGTAGTGGAGGCGAGTCTGGGCCTCCCTCTCACTTCCTGCCTCCTCCTTCTCCTCTTCCTCTTTTTCCTCCTCCTTTTTCTCTTCCTCCTTCTGTTCTTTCTTCCCTTCGGGTCAGGCCAGGCTTCCTCCCCGTGGGAGTGAGAGAGGGAACGAGTCACTGGCTCCAACAGGGCCGTGGTTGGTGGCAATGCTTCCCTTCAGCCCCCGGGAAGTCTCCTCAGTGAAGTGAGGAGCAGGATGCTCTGCTTTAGGTATTGTGTGTCCTCAGGGGGAAGAAGTAAAGCTGTGTCTGCCGTTGTACCATACTCAATAAAAATAAAGCATCCCTTGAAAATAAGCCCTAGTGCAGTGGTTCTCAACCTGTGGGTCCCCAGATGTTTTGGCCTTCAACTCCCAGAGATCTAACAGCTGGTAAACTGGCCAGGATTTCTGGGAGTGGTAGGCCAAAACACCTGGGGACCCACAGGTTGAGAACCACTGCCCTAGTGTGTCTTCACGAGGAAAAATAAATATAAGAGTGTCTTATTTTTGGGGAAACACAGTACATTTCACTTGTATTTCACATTCCTTCTTCCCTCATTATTTCTAAATAATACTAAAACCCATATATCCTTTTTTTGATGGACTGCTTTACATTTTGAAAACATGGTTAGGCTTTCCCTGACAAACAAAATTTAGGACATTTTTTTTTTAAAAAAAATATGCTTACACATTAAAACATATTATGAAGAGCACACCTCATGCATGGCCCTCTTTCCCAGCCAGTTAAGGCTGAAGACCTCTTTAAATAGGAAGGTTTTTGCTGTCAGCAAAAAGATAGCAGAATGGGCTTCAACTAAGCTGCAGCAGGAGGTCCCATAGCCAAAGAGACTCTCTCCCATGTCTTCATCAGGTGAGGCTATGAGAGTGGTGGAATGGCAAGAAAGCCCTCTCCTAAATATAAGACTTGGGAAGGTTTATATTCACAGATAATGGGCTAATCTGAACCGAAGACTTAAGGCCTTATATAGGTCATAACCAACACTTTGAATTGTATGAAGGAGAAGTCCAAGAAATTCCTTTTTTTTCTGTGAAGAACACAAGACTGAGGAAAAAAGCCCTACTATCAGATAGCATAAAGTCTACTATCGTTTTTCTAGTTGTGACTGTCCAGATGCTAAAGGAAGTCATAGACAGAACATGAAGGGAAGCAATAATTCCCTTGTTTGCCTTCCAGAAACTAGGATTCGGAGGAACCCATTTTTAAACACGTAGAGTTATATTTCTGTTCATCAAAGCCAAGCTATTATAAAAGGAGACTGACATATGGCTCAATTTTCTGGATTAAGGAATGTGGCAAGGAAAAAAGAATATGATAATATTTGCACTCCAAAGCTTGGAGGCTGGAGGATAGAATCATAAAATCATAGAATCAAAGAGTTGGAAGAGACCTCATGGGCCATCCAGTCCAGCCCCCTGCCAAGAAGCAGGAATATTGCATTCAAATCACCCCTAACAGATGGCCATCCAGCCCCTGTTTAAAAGCTTCCAAAGAAGGAGCCTCCACCACACTCCGGGGCAGAGAGTTCCACTGCTGAACGGCTCTCACAGTCAGGAAGTTCTTCCTCATGTTCAGATGGAATCTCCTCTCTTGTAGTTTGAAGCCATTGTTCCGTGTCCTAGTCTCCAAGGAAGCAGAAAACAAGCTTGCTCCCTCCTCCCTGTGGCTTCCTCTCACATATTTATACATGGCTATCATATCTCCTCTCAGCCTTCTCTTCTTCAGGCTAAACATGCCCAGCTCCTTAAGCCCCTCCTCATAGGGCTTGTTCTCCAGACCCTTGATCATTTTAGTCGCCCTCCTCTGGACACATTCCAGCTTGTCAATATCTCTCTTGAATTGTGGTGCCCCGAATTGGACACAATATCCCAGGTGTGGTCTAACCAGAGCAGAATAAAGGGGTAGCATTACTTCCCTAGACCTAGACACTATGCTCCTATTGATGCAGGCCAAAATCCCATTGGCTTTTTTGGCTGCCACGTCACATTGTTGGCTCATGTTTAACTTGTTGTCCACGAGGACTCCAAGATCTTTTTCACACGTACTGCTCTCGAGCCAGGCATTGTCCCCCATTCTGTATCTTTGCATTTCGTTTTTCCTGCCAAAGTGGAGTATCTTGCATTTGTCACTGTTAAACTTCATTTTGTTAGTTTTGGCCCATCTCTCTAATCTGTCAAGATCGTTTTGAATCTTGGATTTAGAAATGGTGCTGCTTCTTCTATGCCTAAAGATAAAGCTTAACTTGTTTTTTCACTATCATTTTGAAAAGTCTTCACTTGGTAATTCGTTGGCCAGTTGATTTCTTCCCTCTTTACCTGCTCTCTGTTTCTTAACTAGTCTTTGTTGCGTTCCTTCTAAAAAATGTTTACTGTACACTGTCGCTGCCTTTGCTTGGTTTCTCATGTAAAATTCTTTCTATAGCTCTATATAGATTTTATTACATGATAAAACCTGTTTCATATCCTGTAGGGCATCTATTGAGAATCTATTGAGAATCTGTCCTCATATGGTATGCTTTTATCATTGGGTCTATGTGGTCCAACAAAGAAAGGGTTGGATCTGAACCTGGAAGAACCTGTGGTTAGATCTCCGATCTACTATATACTCATTGGCTTTAACTTCATTTTGAAATGCAAGTGAGCTATTGAGATACTAAAAAGCAATGTTATGATATAAAATGCAGTATGGAGTGATAGGAGCCAGTAGTATTAATGCTACATTGTACACCTGGTCTGCTTTAATAACTGAGAGTCTCATAGTCAATAGCAAGCTTTTGTATTTGTGATATTAGATCCTTTCCTTCTATTGATTTCTTGGAAGCACTGTTAAAGAATTATGGCTTCATATTCACTCTAAAATGAAGCTCGCGCCTTTTCGTGCATTAGCTTCTTGCACTTTTATATTGCTAATAAAAATAGCGAATAGTATCAGCAGAGCAAAGAATGCTTAAAATGCAGGCAATCTCCAGTCTTTGTGTAGACATAGCACAGAAGAACATGACGTAAATAAAAATGTATTCCGCCCAAGCTATATCAGACATCACAGCAATACTTGTCATCTTGCTGTGTTTGCAGAAATCAAGAGGTTTTTGTTGAGATGATTTATGGCGTGTCATCTTGTGGTGACAACAGCAGCAACTGTACCAAGAACTGGAATTAGCAGATACTTTTAGATTGTTCTAGAATACTTATTTCTTGTGAATATGTGTTTTTATAAAGCCCTAAAAGAACAAGTAAGTTTAGTAAGCAACTTAGCAATAATGCAGTCTTTGCAATATACTAGACAGCATTGGCGTAAAGAGTTGACCCTTTGCTATAACTCTTGTTGAATGTTTCTTAATTCTAGATATTTAAGGATAATTGCTGTCGGAGGGAGCTTCTTGCTCTTCAGATATTCTGCAGAAATGAAAATAAAGGTTGCAGAGAACAACTGACCTTGGGACAATTACTTGTGAGTATTTTGATAATCAGTGGTAGCTTCCTCATTTTACATGCTACCTGATTCAGAGGTAGACATTATATTAACCAGCAAAGATAATGAACGTTGGAATATGTAAAGCAGTAAATGACATCGAGATTTAGAATATTACAAATCTTCACAATATTTTTTGTCTTAACAAATATTCAGTCAAATAAGGAATTGGTGGTGTTTATGAGAGTCGTACAGTCACTATTAGTGTGATCCCAACATTTCATTCTCCTGTTTTCTCTTACCTGGTGCAGACCATCTCATCTCAGGTCATGGTCCAGTTGTTTGCTGTGATTGAGATGGTTGAATAATTGAGTTGTTTATGATCCCAGTACAGACTGATCTGATCTGGGGAGGCCCTGCTCTCGGTCCTGCCTCCATCACAGGTGTGGTTGACAGGGCCGAGAAACAGGGCCTCCTCGGTAGTGGCCCCGTGGCTGTGGAACTCCTTCCCCAGTGACATCAAGATGCCCCCCTCAAGCTTCAGGAAAAATCTAAAGCAAGCCTTTGGGGATTAATATGAACCATAAGTATGACAGAATCTGTATAAGAAAACGAACCAATCAGTTTAATGTTTACAAATGCTTGACCTTTAAAACGTTTTATCATTTGATAGATTATTTATAATTTATTTGTTTTTTCTTCTTGACCTCTGTGAATGCACACTTATGGAGAATCTGCACCTGCGCAGGTCCCAGATTCTCCATAAGTGTGGAGTCACAGAGAACCACTCGAAGAAACATGGTTACAGGTGAGTAACCTATCAATATGCTTTTACAGTTTTAATATTGTGTTTTATTGTTATTGTCTGAATTTGGCATTGAGTTGTTGCCATAGTTTGTAAGCTGCCCCTGTCATCGTCCCCCCCCCCCCACCCCTGGGAGGTAAGATGGGTGGGGTATAAATATAGTAAATAAATAAATAACCTGTGGTTAGATCTGACATCTACTATATACTCATTGGCTTTAACTTCATTTTGAAATGGAAGTGAACTATTTACGTTACATGTAAATCAGATGTAATGATAAAATTTTCCAAATATCCCAGTGCAGATACCTGCTTACAAAAGTATTAAAAGGTACAAAAGTCATTTCATAGTGTGTACTTGAGATCAAACAAATGTTAAAAGACAAAAAAAACCCCCACCTTTCTACAACATGTACCCAACGGCATTTAAAAACCAATCAGAGACTAATGTAGAAATGGGAAGGAACAATTTCAAACTCCAGTGCATGCAAATATACCAAAGACAGGCCAGTTTATCATTTTGTTCTGGTCTGTTCTGCCAGAGCTAGAGTAGTGCAATGTCTAATAGAAAGCAGGGGTAGATGTTATGGTTATCCTTGGATAGTTGAAAGAAGCTATATATTTACACATAAAAAATAGAGTACGGTAACTAGAATGCTGGGAAGAGAGGAAGATTGTGTTGTTATCAATGGTGTGGGATATAAATATTTATTTTCATTTACATTTTTAAAAAATCTTAAATACTAGGGAGACTTTTCAGTTGATAGTCAATGTTGAAGTGTTAAGAATTAGGACATCACCATTTCTTTTAAAAGTTTGAAAATCTGGTTGAAATATTTGGGTAGCAAGTCAGATGTTTTAAGCTTGTCCCTACCACCAGTGATAGATGTGATTAAAATGGTGATAGATGTGTTCTGGAAAGAGCTAACGTGGGGAAAAGGGGTGCTTTGAAATGTTTTTGTTTGTTTCTTGTTCTTGGAAGTTGGCAAGTTGTCCTTAAATAGGTTTGGTCAGAATTATATTTGATAGAGTCTCACTTATCCAATATAAACATTCTGGCAAATCATTTGATAAATGAAAATGTTGGATAGTAAGGAGGGATGAAGGAAAATCCTATTAAACATCAAATTACATTATGATTTTACAAATTAAGCACCAAAACATTATGTTTTACAACAAATCAGAAAAAGCAGTTCAATACACGGCAACGTTATGTAGTAATTACTGTATTTGCAAATTTAGCACCAAAACATTGCAATGTATTGAAACAGATGTGGATCCAGGCGAGAGGCAGACTGCATTGGATAATACAGAACGTTGGATGAGCAACAGTTGGATAAGCGAGACTCTACTGTAGTTAAAACAGAGAGGGGTTAAAACAAAACGACGAAAAACATTTCTCTGGTAAATGTTTGTTTCAGACACATTTGAGAAATGATTGTCTATTTGAAGAACTACCATGCCCTCGTGTTGATTGTAAAGAAAAAATCCTGAGGAAAGACTTGCCAGATCATGCAGAAAAGACCTGTAAATACCGAGAAACAACATGTAAATACTGTAAAAGCCAAGTTCCAATTATTATGATACAGGTGCGTATTATAACAAATTCTCTCCTTCTTCATGTCTGTCTGTCTATCTATCTATCTATGGTGAAATGAGGACGTATTTGTGCCAGAAAAGTTTCTGTCAAAACCGAGCTCTGTTTAGGACAGGCATGGGCAAACTTTGGGGTGTGGACTGCATGGCAGGCCAAGCTGGGGCAGGTGGACTTGGTGCTGGGAGGTGGAGGCAGGGTTACGGTTGGCATGCAGCGGGAGAGTTTTGAATGCCCAGGCCCTCCTCTCAGCCTGGGGACACACATACCCGGTGTTCTGTGCCTGGATAGGGGTGCACACACGCTATCTTTCCCTCTCCCTTTTCCTCTTTCCAACTGAGAGAGTGGCAGCATGCACACACACTCAGTCTCTCCCTCCCTGTTTTCCTTCTTTTCTTGTTCTGACACCGGGAATGACATTGGCCCCCGCAGCCCTGTGGCCAGCCAGTGATGGAGCTGCAGTGGTGTTGCCCTCCAGAATAGCATGAGTTCCTCCCTTGCTTCCCTCCCTTCTCCAAACTGAGTGACGTTGAGACTCAGCACCAGTGGCAGGGAACCATTGGCCACTGTGAGAGGGAGACAAGAAGTGGGTGAGGAGGGCGGTAGCAGCGGTGGCAGCTTCTCCTTCTGAAGGAGTGTTCTCAAGCTACTTGAGAGGATAAAGCCTCTGCAGATCCATTGTTGGCTGGCTGCGGAGACAGGAGGCCAGCATTACTCCCCTTCTTCTTTTTCTTGTTTTTCCTCCTTCCTTCTCCTGCCAACTCCCAAGGAGAAGGAGAAGGCAGAGATGGAGGCAGAGCCAGGGAGGGAAGAAGGAAGGCAGGGAAGAAGGAAGGGGGGCACCACGCCACAGCCACTTCCTCTGCCAGAGAGCTCTCCAAAGATCTCTCAGGCACTTGCTGCATGTCTCTGCCTCAGTCCACCTCTCAGCCTGGGGACGCAGCAGGCCACCGTGTCCACATACTGAGGAGAGGGCCAAGGCAGATAGGGTGCTGGATGAAAGAGCCCAAAGGGCCACATTTATTTATTTGTTTCTGGTATTTCTACCCCGTCACTTCTCTACTCCCGAAGGGGGACTCAGGACGGCTTACAGTGGGCACTGATACGATGCCATTACATAACAATTACAATAATAAAACCACAATTGAACATGTTATAATTAAAACAATACATCAGCTATTTAAAACAGTAAAACAGTCTCATAAGCCGTATTGCCGTTCCAGTCGATGTCCCTCTAAAGTGCTACATACATCTACTGTCTGAAAGCCTGGTCCCAAAACCATGATTTTAATTTCTTTCTAAAAGCCAGGAGGGAGGGAGCAGATCTTACCTCATTTGGGAGTGTGTTCCACATCCGGCCCGCGGGCCTGGGTTTCCCCCATCACTGTTTTAGGATCTTAAGTACCCCAGCTTTCTTAAATCTGTCCCAAATCCCTTACCCAAGGGCACATGGTTTCTAGGGTCAAGCATAACAACAAACAATCATTGAAGCAACCCAAATTTGATACACTGTTATTTCAAAACATTATTTGTTGCTGATTTATTATTATTATTTGTTGCCTCTTTGTGAGTTCAGATATTAAACGACACCAATTAGGCTGCATAAAGCATGTGTCTCTTTATCTAGGAAATGTAGCCAGAAAGTTGCTTGGATTTTGCAAAATATTTTCAGCAGATGAAAGGCTGTTCTCTTCTTAATTAGAGGAAGCCAGCTGCTTGCTTGGAGGCTTGTCCTTTTGGTCACAAGACAGTCCCCACGTATTTTCTGTCACATGAGGGACTATCATTTTGGTGACTCTCAAAATGAAAACGGAAAGAAAAGCAAGCATTCATTTTCCTTCTTACAGAAGGGGTTGTATTGGCAACAAAGCTGTACAAACGACATGTTTGTGAGTGTGCGCGTGTTCTATTTTAACTCAACTTTGCATGCCCTGGAGAGGAGGAAATTCCCTTTGTGATGTGAAGAACTAGTAGTAAATTAATTTTCAATTAAAGGAATATATATTATTTTTCTCAAGAATGCTACTTTGGGGCATTCATTCTCAATGCTCCTATTACATTAACTTAGCAACAGGAGAGAGCGTAATTACCAAATCTCTATGGCAATGATGGGCAAAGTATAGCCCTTTAGGTATCATGCAGCTTTGGAAAAATACCCTCCTGGCTGCAATAATCGTGGGAGGCTTTCTGCAGTATGATGCTCTCTCTTTGGCTGTCATTTTTGAACATTGGGAGGATCATGTATTTAGCCCTCTGGGATCCCACAGAGCAAGGGCATTCCCCCAACCCTGGAAGTTGCCCATTTCTGTATTATGTTTGTGTATGTTAGTTGTTCTTATTGAATGTACAAGTAAGTTCAATGATTTCCCTCACTTAATATGGCACTTTGAGTAGCGACACAGTCTTTACTGAATAGCAAATGTGCTTAATAGTAAAAAGGAAGCGGCAGGATCCCGAGAGGTAGTTCGCATCCAGTTCTTGTGTTCAAACAAATCAGACTATCAAATATGTGTTTTCCTCTACAGCCCTTGTTGTATTGTAGAGTATCTCTCTCCTAGCATCACAATTGGATAAATTCATCTGGTTTTCATTTCAAGGTGAACATAACTTAAATAGTACTTCATTTACAGATATGCCCCCCCCCCCAGGTATTTGTGGTGCCATTTGGGGAAAAACATATAGAAATATGTATGTTGTGAAAAGTGCACACAAAGATGGGCTCATTTGGAAAAAAGTCACAAAAAAATCTTGATTCGGTGTGATGTAATAGCTTGAGCACAGGGGCTGTGACTCTGCATGCCTTCCTTTTGAACCTCAATTCAACCATGAAACCCAATGGGTGACCTTAAACTGGTCACACTCTCTCAGCCTCAGGGGAAAGGTAGTGGCAGACCTTTTCTGAACAATTCTTGCCATGAAAACCCTTAGGATTGCCCTTGCCATAGGTTGGAAATGACTTGTAGGTGTGCAACAACAAAACCCTACATTCATACATTTTCAAATGTATCTTTTAAAAAAAGCCATCAGCAAAGGATAAGGCAGAGACAACTTCGTGGCAAACCTTGTGTGTGACTGTGGAGCAGAACAAACAACTCAGCACCTGTATGCTTGTCCACAATGCCCTGCCTCATACACAGAGGAAGAAATGTTTAAAGCTACAGACTATGTAGTTGCTGTTGCCTATTTTTGGTCTAAAACGATTAAGCTGCTTGTGATCCCTTCATTTTATCAGTTTTAAACTTATTTATTTATGGAATGCTTTTGACACAAAATAAATGAACTTCATGGTGGAAAAATGAGAACCTGAGCAAAATTGAATTTGGAGTCTTTGCCTAGAATTCTACGGGATACAACCCATTATGTTAAGGAGTGTCAAGGCTTTTTTGTTAATAAGATAATATAACAATTATGATTACATGGCGTTCTCATAGCTGCATTATGACAGATAGAAAACTCTTAGTACATGGAGCTCTTTCCAGTTGTCAAGTGTCCAGCATATATATCTTTAGATTTCTTAGTACTATGCATATTTATTATTTGTTAAATAGGCTTTTGAAATAGAGAATGCATCAATAAAGATAAAAATATCAGTGGAAAAACACAGAAAGGTTAGAAAAGTAAAACAATGCTGTCTAAATCCCATTGTAGAACTCCCTTTTTTCTCCTGGCAAAGCAGTTAATAGAGAAAGACTACATTTGAACACAACTTCAAAGTATTTCATGCCATTGCAGGGAGCTCTTGGAGATGCCTTATTCAAAACTCAATGTATTTTGTATAGGCTCTGTGCAAATTATGAAAAATGTAGCTTGAAACTTCAAATAATGGAGATCTATCAACTAGACATGAAAGCAAGGTTGCCTTTGGACAATTATGTTTTTTATTTCCTGCATTCATCCTCTATGGATGAATATCTGCAGGAAGATAGTGTGTTTTTGTGATTATATGTTTGATTCTTAGGAAATTTCCTAACCCCACTGAGTTGCAGATTATGAAGTGGAATTCTTTTAACATTATCTCTTGAAAGTGTTATGGACTTTCAGACGATGTGATGTGGTATTTTCCTGTGCCTTAGAAACATGAAGATGCAGACTGCCCTTGTGTTATGGTTACCTGTCCTCATAAATGCAGTGTTTCAGCACTCCTGAGAAAAGAGGTAAGCGATCATGTTGCAAAGTCATTCATAGCAATTTAAAATGCCCTATATTACTCAGTTTTGAATGTTCTTCTTAGCAATGTTCATGAGAATTTTGCCAGAAATACCTCTAACCTCTTTGAGAAACAAGCAAAAGAAATATTTTGACTGCTGAGATCAATGCCCATTATGTTATGAAGTGTTGGAATTGTATTAGAGTTATAAAACCAAAACCAAAACAATCTTTTAATGATGGCGTACATTTTTTTCTCCCTTCAGTCTTACTGAAAGCTAAAATTAAAATGTTTCCTTATTGCAGTATCAAAGAGGAGATGATAGGAACCTTATGATCCTAGCAGCATCTAGGTAACAATTTAGAGCAGTTAGGAAGTCTAAGGCATCACTGCAGTGCACTTAATTTGTGGTTTGAGAGCCTTTAAAACATTAAATAGACAGATGCGAACAACAGAGTTCATAATTGTCAGTATTCTAGTTGAACTTGGGAGTGCACTGTGTCGTTGTTTTTTAATGCCACCCTAAGGTGTTTTGTGTCTGTTGTAATATACACAGTGAGAAGCAGTATGGCCAGAGAGCCCCTGTGATGCAATGGTTTGAGTGCCCGACTAGGACTCCATGAAGCCAGGGTTCAAATCAGTATTCAGCCATGGAAACCTATTGGGTGACCTCTGCATTAAACAAAAGCAATGGCAGACCTCTTAACTGACCTGGTTAAGAAAATCATATGACAGTGGCACCATATGCCAGGGTCAACTTAAAGTCACAACAGCAACTTAGTGTGCACAGCACAATCCCTGCAGCCATTTGTTTGATCTGTGGAACTGTTGTCACTGGGAGGAAAGCTAAGACGCATCCATATCCATATAACATGTTTATTATTAAGAATATTGTCATGGGAAAATTGGAGAGTTTGAAATGTAGCGAATTAGGCCAGTGGTTCTCAACCTGTGGGTCCCCAGGTGTTTTGGTTTACAACTCCCAGAAATCCCAACCAGTTTACCAGCTGTTAGGATTTCTGGGAGTTGAAGGTCAAAACATCTGGAGACCCACAGGTTAAGAACCACTTAGCTAAGCCATTTTTCTGCTTTCAACTCATATCCAAGTATTATTTTCCCCACCCACCCCTGAAAATAAGCCTGGATGAGTGGAAAAAAATACCTTTGGGGGAAATGAGAGGAAGGGCTAAATATTCCATTGTCCTGCTCACTAATTCTCCCTTGCAGTTCTACCATATGTGACCATATCATGCACATATGTTTGAGAAAGATATCAGCAAAGGTAGTGAAAACAACAGGAATGAAGTTTATTGGGACTAAATTTGATTTCTGGTTTATGAAGAGGCATGTACTTTGCTGCTTTTAACAATTACCGTGGTTTGGAGGTTGAGAAGAAGACCATGAAAGATGCTAGTTAGATGTTTTTGAAATACAGTGTTAGACAAAATCTGACTAATACCCAATATACTTCTGTATGCTGACCTCCTATATAATTCAAGGGAAGGTTTGGGAACCAAATTATGGATTTTGATCTGGCCTGTGGATAAGTCAAGGGTTATTCCATGGAGAAAGTGCCAGAAGTTTAGGGGATGTGCAGTATGATCTCAGATTTGTGCTGGAGCTTGGTGGAGCTAAGATACAGCAGGGAGGTCTTCCAATGCTTTGAAAAATGTCCTGCTATTTCTTACCTTCCTTTGAGTCCCTAAGCAACTATGAGAGAACTAGAAAGGGGAGCTTATCAGCTACTTGATACCTTGTTTTGCAACAGGATGGATGAGTATTTCCCCCAGTGAGCTGGCAAGAGGATTTGCGAATGCTCAGACTGAAAGCACGTTTCTTTTTTAAAAGAATGTGTTATTTACTTGTGCAGCCTTTGAATAGTAGATTTATCATATACTCATGTAGAAGTCAACCTGTTGTATAAGTGGAGTGCAGATTTTGGGACCAGAATTACGGATTTTGATACAAAACATGGATAATTACCTTGGTCAGATGACACCTAGAATACTCTGCCCGATTTTGGGCACCACAATGTAAGAGAGGTGTTGGCAAGTTGGAATGTGTCCAGAGGAGGGTGACTAAAATAATCAAGGGTCTAGAGAACAAGCCCTACGAGGAGCTGCTTAAAGAGCTGGACATGTTTAGCCTGCAGGAGAGAAGGCTGAGAGGAGACATGATGAGGGCCATGTATAAATATGTGAGGGGAAGTCATAGGGAGGAGGCTTGTTTTCTGCTGCTCTGGAGACTAGGATGTGGAACAATGGCTTCAAACTACAGGAAAGGAGATCCCACTTGAACATTAGGAAGAACTTCCTGACTGTTAGAGCTGCTCAGCAGTGGAACTCTCTGTCCGGAGTGTGGTGGAGGCTTCTTCTTTGGAGGCTTTTAAACAGAGACTGGATGGCCGTTTGTTGGGAGTGCTTTGAATGTGATTTTCCTGCTTCTTGGCAGGGGGTTGGACTAGATGGCCCATGAGGTCTCTTCCAACTCTATGATTTTAAATCGTGGCTCATTCTGTTGTAAGGGAACAGTGCTAGTATTGTCTTGGGCCAGTCTGCCCTTGGCCATTGTATTATCCTGTCCAGGCCTTCAAAAACATCATAGGAAATGCCATGGCAGATCACCTAGTCATAATAGAACCAGCAATTGTTAGACTATGACCTATGCAAGCTCAAAAGCTCCATGTTGTTCATACAAACATGAATGCTCCCCAGGCTTTGAAATAGGCAACATTCAGTCATTACACTTAGAGATCCCAGAGTGTTTTCTGGAAGGATGAAAACAATAATTTCCTCTATCTATTCCTTGGCATTTTTCCTCTTCCGGTCTGTCAATAATTTGCTATGGTCTAACCCACAGCTAGCTTAATTCTCAGAATGGCAAGTATGAAAGTACTTTCTGCTGCTGAAGTAACACTTATTTCTGCGTGTTGCTTTAATAAATCTGGGATCTGTTTGTTTCATGCAATATCTGTTCTAAGTGTCTGTTCTGTTCTATATTGTTATCACTGGGAATTTTGCATGATAATGTTTGCGGGAAAAAATCTGTCCTGGATTTTAAAATTTGGAATGTTTATTGGAGGGGGGAAAGTGCATTATACAGTGAAGCCATTATCAAAAGTGGTTGGTTCAGTGAGCCATGACGAGTGTCCCTTTTGAAAAATTGGTCTTTTATCTGAAATCAAAGCTGCTTGAGAAGCATACTTGAAATCCGTTTGAAACAGATCAAAAATGATGATATGAGGTTTCACTGTAAATGTGTCACTTTGTATATTCTTTCTATGGGAATGTTCATGTGCTCACCTGTGTATGTGTGTACCCTCAAATAAAACTGGAGATAATATGAAAACCTGTTTTTAAAATGAAAGCTAAAACAAAAACAAACACCATGATGCACATCTGTATTGTGTGTCATATATTTTTGAACCTTATTGTGCATACATTTACCATTTTAAAAAAACTCACATTTTTTTCCTGTTGCAGTTGAATGCCCATTTGTCAGAATGTATTAATGCCCCAAGTACCTGTAGTTTTAAGCGTTATGGCTGCACTTTTCAGGTCAGTATATAATGATTTATATACTTGATGAAATTCTGCAATGTGAAAAATGAATATTATTAATAGCTATCTTGCGCTGGACATGATGTCTCTTCTTATCCTTTAAGAGGAATACATCCAGTTACTTAAGTTATTTAAAACTGTGGATTGATTTATTTTATTTTACTCTTTTTGACCTGAAATACTTCAGTGTGTGAAGAAGCATGTTTCTGAGAATGTGCTTGGAACATGCTAGTGATGTTTCGGGATTTTGTAGTCTCTCTCATAACGAAACCAATTTATTTAATTTGAAATAAAAAAAAACCATTTTAACCCCTC
Organism: Anolis sagrei; assembly: GCF_037176765.1. Lineage (NCBI taxonomy): Eukaryota > Metazoa > Chordata > Lepidosauria > Squamata > Anolidae > Anolis > Anolis sagrei. The sequence goes on from NC_090021.1 coordinate 324,554,614, forward strand.
AAGAAGGGAGACTGTGGTTATTTCAGATGTTTCCACTGTATTGTTTTTGTTCTGTGAAGGAACCTATAGGCTTGTGTACAGTCAGCCGCTAAAAACTGTTGTTGAACGTACTCTGTTACTATGCATTTTACTGGGGTATATGCATGCATTTACTCTTTAGTCAATATTCCTTGGAGTTCTGGGGTTCTGTTACAGCAGTGATTCTCAATCTGTGGGTCCCCAGATGTTTTGGCCTTCAACTCCCAGAAATCCTAACAGCTGGTAAACAGGCTGGGATTTCTGGGAGTTGTAGGCCAAAACACCTGGGGACCCACAGGTTGAGGGTCACTATAAAAAAACTTGTGATTGCATTGTCCTCAAAACTATTCCAAGGTTATATCCAAGGGTAGAGATGCTCAGAAAGGCTGTTTTAGTGGGTTGTGTTCAATATGTTAGCCTAAGATGGGTCCTGTAATAATCTTAATGCAAACCTGTCCAAACACCGTAGTGGTAAGCACCACTCTGCAGAAGTCACAGCAGTAATTATTGGAAGTAAACATGCTATCATGGGTTGTAAATGAATCCTCTGCCCTGGGTCTAGCTTCAACCTTCAGCTCCAAGGCTGATGACAGAGTGGCACTTGCAGAGATAACTATATGGAAACTGGGGTTAAAACCAAGAAAATCCAGTTGTTGAATGACATATACTAAATTAGCAAAGCGGGACAATAGTGTGCAATCTAGTAAGGAGAATGTCCCTTTGAGGCAGTGGTTCTCAACCCGTGGACACCCAGATACTTTGGCCTTCAGCTCCCAGAAATCCTAACAGCTGGTAAACTGCCTGGGATTTCTGGGAGTTGTAGGCCAAAACATCTGTGGATCCACATGTTGAGAGCCACTGCTTTAGGGAAATCTAGAAGAGGCAGGGTATTCTTCACTTCTAACACTGGTGACCACAGGCAGGGACCTGAAGAATCAATGAGTCTCCTACTTTTCTGCATCCATCTCTTGTGTCTCATCTCTAAGTGACTTGTGTAGACATAGAGCTTCATAATTCCTACCTTGTTTCATCCTGAACCTTACTCATAGGCCACCACTTACGTGCTTTATAAGGCCAGGCTGGCAGTGAGCCATTCCTTGCAGCCCCAACAATCTTGTAATTTAGTGGCAAAGCTGCAGGTCCTGGCCAAGTTTCATGCCTGTCCTAAGACTCTATGTTAGGAAATAAGAGATGACTAGAAAATAGCATTGAAGACCCCAGATCCTTCAATTGCCCTGTCAGAATTAAGGACTTTACTCCTTCCATGCCAGTGGGTTCTGGTTTAATGTGTTTGGAAAGGGTAAAGCTGTCCACACCTATACAAACACACAAAGTTATCAAGCCAAAATACATGTAGGGCATTATTTAAATTAACTTTTTTTCCTTCCAGTGTTTCTTTTCAATATCTGACTTTCAGATGTAGTGGTTCTCAACGTGTGAGTCCCCAGGTGTTTTGGCCTACAACTCCCAGAAATCCCAGCCAATTTACCAGTTGTTAGGATTTCTGAGAGTTGAAGGCCAAAACATCTGGGGACCCACAGGATGAGAACCACTGAGGTTGAGAAAACTCAGCAAGTGTTTGACATCATTATCAGGATATGCACAAAGAGCTGTTCTTGTTTTAAGAAGGGTGCTAAAGCAGTATTTCTTAAATACCATTTTGAATTGCAGCCATTATTGTTTGTTTATTTGCATTTAAAACAGCCTTAACAATAAAAAGGACAAGCCTATGAAATCCCTTTGTGTGTCCATGTGTATCCCCACCCTCCTAAAAAAACATGACTTGTAGCAGTAGGCATCCTCAAGACCTGCCCAAAAGTGCAATTTTTGTGGCTCTAAAGCTATTCTGTATTTATAGTATAGTATGCTGCAAAATCAGCAAGGAATAGTCTGTATAAACTCTTTTCCTCCAAGGGATTCTTTATGTCTGATGGCAATGGGAATTTAGTGAATTAACAAACACATACCAAAGTGCATTCTGCCATTTGAGTGCACACACAACACGCTCTACTTCAGTGTTTCTCAATCTGGGGGTCGGGACCCTTGGGGGGGTCACGAGGGGGTGTCAGAGAGGTCACCAAAGACCATCAAAAAACCAGTATATTCTGTTGGTCATGGGGATTCTGTGTGGGAAGTTTGGCCCAATTCAATTGTTGGTGGGGTTCAGAATGCTCTTTGATTGTAGGAGAACTATAAATCCCAGCAACTACAACTCCCAAATGTAAGGTCTATTTTCCCCAAACTCCACCAGTGTTCACATTGGGGCATATTGATTATTCGTGCCAAGTTTGGTCCAGATCCATCATTGTTTGAGTCCACAGTGCTTTCTGGAGGTAGGTGAACTACAACTCTAAAATTCAAGGTGAATGCCCACCAAACTCTTCCAATATTTGCTGTTGGTCATGGGAGTTCTGTGTGCCAAGTTTGGTGCAATTCCATCATTAGTGGAGTTCAGTATGCTCTTTGGCTGTAGGCTAACTATAAATCTCAGCAACTACAACTCCCAAGTGACAAAATCAATCCCCCCTTCAACCCCACCAGTATTCAAATTTGGGCATATCGGGCATTTGTGCCAAATTTGGTCCAGTGAATGAAAATACATCCTGCATTTCTGATATTTACATTATGATTCATAACAGTAGCAAAATGACAGGTATGAAGTAGCAACGAAGATAATATTATGGTTGGGGGTCACCACAACATGAGGAACTGCATTAAGGGGTCACAGTAATAGGATGGTTGAGAAACACTGCTCTAGATCGAAGGAACAGTCTTGTCTTGTTAGCACTGCTTGCTATTACCTTATCACCGTTCATGATTTTTTTGTTGTGTATTTGAATTTATGTGTTTGTGGGTCTATATAATTTGACTATATTATCCAGAGTATATATATACCGAAGACCGTGAAAATAATGATTTGCAACTTAGTTTGCATGTACTTTGTTTTGGCTAGTATGATGAAAATGAACTATAGATTGAGTCTTTGTTGTACATACTCTGCATATTAATTGTTCTGTGTGTAATTATGTGTAGTAGTTACACTGATGTAAGGTTTATTGTTTACAGAACAAGCATTAAAATGAAGTATTCTGCAGAATATCTATACAGTCAGAAATTTTGCTATCTGTTGAAACTGCTTCCATTTCCAAGCTAGATTCCTAGGAAGTATAATCTAAAAGCATCAATCATGGGCATCTTAAACACTTATTTGAAAATACTGAGACTTAATCCACCAAATTGTTCTTCTCATGGATTAATAAAGAATTTGTTCCTCCTTGGGCTTATCATTTTCCAGCCATAAATAATATCCCAGCTAGTGTCTCTGCTATTACTATGTCTTGCATAGAATGCGGCATCTTGAGAGTCAAAGTAGGCTATACTTCAAAGACACCGCCAGCAGCTATGCCTCTTTTCTTTTGTTCTTGCTGTATAACAGAGCTTGGAAATAATGTGTCAAAAGTAACTACAGTGGTGAACCCTTAGGATCCGTGGATTTAACCAACCACAGGCTGAAAATACAGAAACAGCAAAAGAAATTGCTGTTGTGTTGTCAAAGGCTTTCATGATCAGAATCAACTGGGTTGCTGTGAGTTTTCTGTGCTGTATGGCCATGTTGCAGAAGCATTCTCTCTTGGCGTTTCGCCCACATCTATGGCAGGCATTCTCAGTTCAGCCGGCACAAGAGTTTCACCCATTGCACTACCGCGGCTCCGCTAAGACAGGCACATGAGACTTGGCCATGACCAACAGCTTTGCCACTGGATTACGAGGTTGTTGGGGCTGCAAGGAGTGGTGATGTTAGATTCACTGCCAGCCTGGCTTTGTAGAGCAGGTATGTCTTGAAAGGTGGTGGCCCCGAGTCCCTTTGGGGAGATAGAGTGGAATATAAATAAAGTTTTTTTTGTTATTATTATTTTACTGACACAAAAGCACAGTATGTCACAGCAAATGAGATCTCTATGCTGGATTTCATGTCAAAAAATCACAAGCCGAACACTTCCCAAGCGTCTATTATTATTATTATTATTATTATTATTATTATTATTATTAGTCTATTATTATTATTATTATTCAGGATGAAACAAGGTAGGAATGATGAAGCTCTATGTCTACACAAGTCACTTAGAGATGAGACAAAAGAGACGGGTGCAGAAAAGTAGGAGGCTCAGTGATTCCTCAGGTACCTACCTGTGGTTACCAGGTTGCAAGGTCTGTTGGAAACTAGGCAAGTGGGATTTATATATCTGTGGAACGTCCAGGGTGGGAGAAAGAACTCTTGTCTGTTGGAGGCAAGTGTGAGTGTTGCAATTGGTCAGCTTGATTAGCATTGAATAGCCTTGCAGCTTCAAAGCCTGGCTTCTTCCTGCCTGGGGGAATCCTTTGTTGGGAGGCATTAACCGCACCTGATTCTTTCCACAATCCACAGATAATATAATCCCCTCTTGCCTTGTTTCCAACAGACCTCACAACCTCTGAGGATGCTTGCCATAGATATGGGCAAAATGTCAGGAGAGAATGCTTCCGGAACATGGTCATACAGCCAGGAAAACTCACACCAATACAGAAATTACTGTTTCTTGATACTCATGAAGCAAGATAGTAGTAAAAATCAATGTGACCTTTTAACACTAATTATACAGATCTTAGTCACCTGTATTGGGACCTTAGTGTACAGAGCAGTGGCCTAAATCTTCTCTCCCCACTACGATCCCAGTTCTGGGTTTAATTCCCTGTCCTTGCACATGTTATTGCCTTTAAAAAAAAACCAATTCTTTTAAATAGATTGTTATTTCAGACATACCCCACCCAGCCTCCTCTCCAGCCTGGATTGGGACTGGAGCAATGGACACCATTTAACAACACCAATGTTTTTGTTATGCTTGAGTCCCAGTCTTGATTGAAAATAGGTAAATGTAGGCTGTGCCTTTAAAGTCTTATCTCATTTGACCCTCTGTTATACTGATCCAAAATTGTATTCTCACTGTAGTCAGGTACCTAGGTATCTCTAGGAAATCTTGAATCAAATCACAAAGGCAATTTTATAGTGCCTTCTCACTTCCCTAGGAGTTTCTCCCAGAGGAAACATGCAGCTATCGGTAGCTTTATCCTTTATGAATGATAAATCTCCCAATCTCCCTTCAAAGGCTGTTTTAAGATGAGGGCCATCAGTACATCTTCTGACAATGAATTCTACCTATGTGTTATCTTTAAAAAGTGCTTCCTTTGTCCTGAATCTCCTGCCAGTCAGCTTCATTGGATAGCTCCATATTCCACTATAGCGAGGGAGAGAGAGAAACATTTTGATTTCCACCATACCTAGCATAAATATAGAAGAGAGCCCAATCAGAATAAAGATAGAAGAGGGCTATGTCACACAGGGATTGACCTTATGGTGGGCTGCATAATTTTATCTACATAGTTCCTGCAAAGGGAGATAAGAACGTATCGCTGACATGATGAGTAGGACAGGGTTTCTTAATCTTGGTCCACTTGCAATCCCTTTTTACCCAAAATATTTTCATATGACCGCAGGTATGTGGGTGTATAAAATAGGTATACAAATCAGTCATTAACTTATAATCAGTCTGCTTTTACAAGGCTTGCTAAATGGACCAATTGTCCTTTTTATGAAGTACAGCTGAAGCATTTTCTGCAGAGTCCACTGTAAACACTGCTTGTTGTTGTGAACATATTTGTGTAAATGGGTGGTACCCAGAAACCTTTTACTGTTGCCAAATTTTTCACAACCCAAACATTGATCTAGGGCAGCGGTTCCCAACCTTTTTTTGACCAGGGACCACCTTGACCAGGGACCAATCTCCAACGTTAGTACCAAAAGGTTAGGTTACAAATCAGTTTAGATTTGCTGGGTTGCTGTAAGTTTTTCGGGCTGTATGGCCATGTTCCAGAAGTATTCTCTTCTGACATTTTGCCTGCATCTATGGCAAGCATCCTCAGAGGTTGTGAGGAGTAAGGAAGTAAGAAGCCACACCTTGAAAACTGCTAGGCCATTAAATGCTAATCAAGGTGGCCAATTGAAACATTCACACCTAACTCCAATAGACAATAGTTCTTTCTCCCACCCTGGACATTCCACAGATAGATAAACTCCAATTTCCTAGTTTCCAACAGACCTCAGAACCTCTGAGGTTGCCTACCATAGATGCAGGTGAAACATCAGGAGATAATGCTTCTGGAACATGGCCATACAGCCCGAAAAACTTACAGCAGTCCAGTGATTCTGGCTATGAAAGCTTCTATAGTACAGTTTAGACTCGGTTTGGTTATTACGGGTGCTGATTCAGAAAATTGCACTGGATAGACCACATCAGCTCTAGTTTCTGATACAGAACAAATGCCATTCAGTAGTTGCCACTTGCTTGCCCACAGAAAACAATATTTAATAAGCCTTGGCACTATGAGGGGGTTTCGTGAGACCAGGCACTCTTGGTGCAACGGTGAAGCTGCAGACCGTATTTTAGTTCTTGTGGATCACTGGTTGGGAAACACTGATCTATTGAAACCCCTTTTGGTTTCAGAACCCACAGTTACAAAGCAGTGGTCTAGGAGAGAGGAAAGGTTAATAATGGGATAAGTAATCCACTGCTAACTGTTTGAATAAATACTCAGCACTGTAGAATAGGCAGGAGATTGTAACTGTGTTTATCTAAAATGCTCCAGTTATGGAAATACATAGGGATTCGTTTCAGGACAAAGGTGGAGTGGATTGACCCTTGTCTGTGGTAATGTCTCCCTTCTTGTCCTTGAGTTAATTAATAGATGGTCCAGAAACACAGTTTATAGTGAAAAGAAATATACTTTGGCTTGTTGCTTTTTCTAAAGGAATACACGAGGAATGATTTTACTTACACTTATTAGAACTCTGAGGCTAAGTTTAACTATTAGTCCCAGTGAGAGCAGATAGCAGAAGGTTGGTAAATCAACCCGTAAATAAATCTCATTTATGCTTTAATCGGATGTGGCCTCTGATATTAAAGTGTCGGTGTTTTTACTAGTACTATAGGTTGAGCATCCCTTACCTGGGAATTTGAAATCAAAACCCAAAATTGTCCACATGGGTGACCGAGATAGGGATACCTTTGCTTTCTGATGTTTCAGTGTTTGCAAAAATTATTTAATGCACATAATTATTAAAATATAGCAATAACAACAACAAAACTTTATTTATAACCCACCCTCTCACCCTCAAGGGGACTCAGGGCGGTTTAGAAATATTGTATACAATTATCTCCTAGCTATGTGTAATAAGGGGTAAACAAAGCATGTATTATTATTATTTTTTAGACTTGAGTTCCATCTCCAAGATAACTCATTATGTATGCATATGCAAATGGTATTCTAAAATCTGAAATACGGAACCCTTCTGATACCAGTCATTTTGGATAGGGGATACTCAACCTTTATTACTACTGTTAGTATAATAATATTTTATAACACTACAGGGTTTTTAAAAAATGCATGGGTCAAATGTATAATACTGCTTTTTGGAGGGTGGTTTGCTGTTTTTTTGTATAGGCTTGCTTGAGAAATAAAGTTGGCTAAAATATATTCTTTGTCACAGGGAACAAACCAGCAAGTTAAAGCACACGAAACCAGCTCAGCAGTGCAGCATGTAGACTTATTGAAAGAGTGGAGTAATTGTCTAGAAAATAAGGTACACTTCCTAACTCACCTTACTTATTTTTTCATTACATTCATGATTTTTGAAATGGGTGAGAGTTTGGAATGGCTACTGAAATGCTTCTCAGTTTCCAAAAGCAACTAAATCATTTTGGATCTATGATTTTAACAAAGAAATCCTAAAACAGCATCATCTTTCAAAATAATTAGTTTTCAGATGGGTTTTCATTAGTCAGTGGCATCTTCATCTTGAACACATAGCTGATTTATGTTCCATTGGATGCTTCATAACATGCTCTTTCTCAATTGGATCCTGAAAAAGCCTCATCCACATGGTAGATATGTTTTGTCTTAATGTAAGAGTTGTGTTGTTATAACTGCTACTCACAACCTTTTCCTTCACCTCCACAAATCCTCTTTTTAATTTTTTTTTTATCACAGATCCCTCCCCCCCAAACATACCAATACAAAGCTATGGTGCCTTAAACCTCCCCTTCCTGCATGGTGAAATCCTATAGCACATTGATCCCATTCACTCCTTCATGCTGCCCAGCTGACTGCTGCTGGAAACATAGTCATATATCACTGCATTCACCATTGTACAGAGAAGCCTTTTTTGTGTTGGTGGGAGGTTTGATTATCTTAATGCAAATGGAGAGTTTAACAAGCACCCAGGAAACTGTAATTCTGTATATAAGAGTAACTGTGTAAGATTTCTGTTGACTACAATGCAAGAAACAGTAGTACACTTTGCATGTCCACTATAGAAATAATGCAGTTTGGCACCACTTCAACTGCCATGGCTCAGTGCTATGATGTTCTGGACATTGTAGTTTTACAAGGTTTTTAACCTATCAGATAGTGCTGGTGCCTCATCAAATTACAGATCCCATAGCACTGCACAATGGCAGTTAAAATGGCGCCAGACTGCATTAATTCTACAGTGTAGATGCACCCGAAATTAAGAACACTGCTGTTTTCATTCCCGACATTTATCTTGTCTCAGTTGAAATATTGGCAATCATAAGGGACTGTTTCAGCTAATTGTTCATGATATATCTTAAGATGATAAAATTAATTGTGGTGGATATTATCTCTGTTTAATGTCTCGTTAAGCTCGTGAGAAGATTAGTCTAAAGGAAGTTTGAGCTGCTTCAACCCAGCAGGATTTAACCGCCATTCCTGTTCCCAGCAGACTGTACTTTTGTGAGCTGTGTAATCCAGCTCTGTGAGCATGGCTGTAGCTCTCAGACAAGGCTCTTATCATCCTCATCCATCTACCATCCTCAAGTTTCTTTGGGGGAAGCCATGACAGTTAAAGTGCTACCAGTCTGATCATAGATTTGTGTTGTGGAGTTTTTCTCCCTTTAAATAGTCCCAGAGTTATCACCAAGTAGTGCATAAAATCTTCATCTACAGTCGCCTCTTCAGAAATATTGATTAAACTGGTGGAATTTTTTGGAAGGCATTTTATGTGTGCCAGTGATAATTAAGACAGGTGCACTTTCCAAATATTAATGATGACAATTCGTATTCTGTTCTCATCTCTAATAAAACCTGCTAAGGAATGAAAAAGGTTTCTTTTTGGCTGACATACAGCATTTTATGAAACCTGAAGTGATATGTGGAGTTTTTTTGGGGGGGGGGGGGGGTCTGGTTCATAGTAATAGTCTTTTGAATTACTAGTGGAATTTAACACACTACTGCACTAGACAGTCTGTCCAGTGAAATAGTTGAAATGTTAAAATAAGAAAGAGAAGTATATTACTGTAGGAAAGGAACCAGTATTATGGTGCTGGTTTTTTGGAAAACCATTAGTCACATGACCTTTTGGAAAATGGAAATCTCCATAATCTTTTTGGAGATTTTATTATCTCTGGAACGGCATGACCTTGTTAGAAGTCACAACCTTTTGAAAAATGATTCCTTAACCTCTTGGTAAAAAGCATGACCTGTTAGAGTCATAACCTTTTTGGGAAAATGGCATTCACCAGCATGCGTGTATATATATATATATATATATATATATATATATATATACACACACACACATGCACGCACACATACATACACACACACACACACACATATATACACCTATATACATCTACATACACACACACATTCATACACACACATATACATACATACATACATGGTTAATTCCATTTTCCCAAAAATGGTTATGACTCTCTATATACACATACATACAGCAGAGTTCCAGAGGTGTTCTTTTTAGTTGCCAAAAAACATCTACTCTCCCTTAAAATCATGCTCTCAAGAAACACAAATAAGGAGACTTCTTTAAAAGTAACATAGTTGGCTTACTCACAAACTTCACATATTCAGCATACAGGTGCTTTGCTTATCAATCCAGTTACAAGAATATTTGAAGGTAGTCTCTCTGTGTAGGTAACACAGGGCATCATTCATAGACTCAATAGCCCACAGTCCAAAGCATCTCTGTTTTGAGAGTCTAATAGAGTCTCTGTCTAGTCTTCAAGCATACAGTTCCTGCATTGACGTCTAAATAAAGGCACCACTGTTCCTGCAGGCTTCCCAAAGCAAACTCTTCTAAAATGGAGTCTGAGTCCTGATCATGCCCAGTTTTGGTCACATGGTCTGCAGCCCCTCCCACAACAGAGAGGTTAAAGAAAACTGCAAACCAATACATACAGTAAGCAATTATATACATGAAAATAACTACTGGAGGCTTGAGAAGGTTGCCATTTCCAACAGTGTTTGCTCAGATATTTACTTCTAGAATGGGCAAGGGTCCCTACACCTGCAAAAATGAAAAGAAAACTAGTTTGTGCCATAGTTTCCTTACCTCCTACATTTGGATTTGGTTTTTTCTAGTGCTTCTGGATGCAACCTTGCTCTTAAATAAGTGTGATAGTATTAAAGATGTAATTAGACCCCTTTTGGGTTTGTTTGGGTCTCTTAGAGCCAAGATCAGTGAAAGAGCCCTTGTAGGCTGTGCTGCTCCTGATACCGTGGAGAAATATCTAATCTCCTTTTGTGGAGATATTTGCTGTGTTTGAAACAGACGCTTGTTCTAGGATCCTGGTCTCTTGGGTACTCGAAATTTCATTCTTCTGTACCTTAAGGCACAAGCGTTCTGTAAGAAAGCGCACAAACACTCAAATACTGTTTTGGTATGCTTGAGACTTCAGCACATCATAAAAGTCTAACCAATATCAAAGAATTTAACCCTCTCATCTTAGTGTAGAACATTTTATTCTGTATTCCATTCAAAACCATTGAAACTATAGTTATTGGTAGACAGCATTGTGGTCAGGTTTTTCGAATAAGTGTTTCCTGTTTTTAGATGGGATTCTGTTCTATTATTTCAGGAGCCAGAGCATCCTCTCTAGCTATTTTCTTTACATTTTTAGATGAACGGCGACTGTGTCGTACAAACTCTTCCAGGAGAAGAGGGCAGTGTTCAGAGTATGAGATGTTTTAAGGAATAATAAACAGTGACAAATGAAACTATCATTAGAGTGGATTCCATGTGATGAATGTTCTTTGAGGGTTCAGTACATAGTCTGTTGTGAGGTCTGAGAATTTTAAGAGAACAAAAGCAAATATTGATCTTATTTTGAGGGTATAACATCAATGCATTTCCCATTTTCTTTCATCTTCTTGGTTGAGTGTGTTGCTTTCATTCACAGAAATTATTATGGTCTGCTGTTGGCTTCCTTCCTTCATTTACAAAATCATTCAAATGTCAGACTTAACAATAGCTTCAGCCATGATCACAGGGGGGAATAAAGGAGTGAAACAACTTGATTTTTTTGAAAGGGAGAATCTTAGTAGGACTTTCTTCTGACTATATATATAGAGCCCCTGGTGGTGCAGTGGGTTAAACCCTTGTGCCGGCAGGACTGAAGACCAACAGGTGGGAGGTTCAAATCAGGGAAGAACGTGGATGAGCTCCCTCTGTTAGCTCCAGCTCCCCATGGAGGGACATGAGAGAAGCCTCCCACAAGGATGGTAAACATCAAACATCTGGGTATCCCCTGGGCAACATCCTTGCAGATGGCCAATTCTCTCACACCAGAAGCGACTTGCAGTTTCTCTGGTCGCTCCTGACGTGAAAAAAAGGTCTGTATTGGACAGCAAGGTTCATTGTTGAACAGTGGAGTTGCCCAGTTTGCCAAAAATGACAAATTTTAAATAAATGTGCTACAACTAGAAGTTAGAGTTCGAAGCAGTGTTCTATGCCTTCTTTATCATATTGATTTTAATCAATTTGGGCTGGAGAGGAAACAGTTCATTTTCACATTCAGGAACAGTTGGAAAGTACTCTTGAGTTATATTTAATGCTGCAAAAGTAGAAGGAGAAATCAGAAGTCAAGCACACACTACAAGTCTTTTGCTTCCACTTTCAGCTTACTGTATTTTTAAAAAGATAGTCCAAAGGCAGATCTCCTACTACACTGGTTCACGACCTGTGGGTCCCCAGGTGTTTTGGCCTACAACTCCCAGAAATCCCTGCCATTTTACCAGCAGTTAGGATTTCTGGGAGTTGAAAACCAAAACATCTGGGGACTCATAGGTTGCGAACCATTGCCCTACTGGATCAGTGGTTCCCAACATTTGGTCCCACCGTTGTTTTGAACTTAAAGTCCCAGAAATTCAAGACAGCTGACCAGCTGTTAGGAATTGTGGGAGATGAAGTCCAAAACACCTGGATGACCAAAGGTTGGGAACTACTGTACTAGATATTGTAGGTAGTGTCTTTAGGGTCCCAGTGGAAAGGACCCCAGTGGAAAGGACCCCAAATCAGGAATATTGCATGAGAAGCACATCTCTAGTTTCCTCTGCAAGATTCCTATAGTTCGGGGAATTTCTAACAAAATTAGATTCATTATGGGAATGAGAAAAGTCGGGTTAATTGTGCAAGTTTGCACAACATCAGATATAGCCCTTACAAAACAGAGTATATAGTGTTTTATGGGATATTTCTCCATTGATGGGGAAAGTCCGCAGATGCTTACTTGCGAGTATGGCAAATTAATTTTACTTTTTTTGTTACCAGGTGGCCATGCTCCAGAATGAAAGTTTGGAAAAGAACAAAAGTATACAAACCTTACACAATCAAATTTGTAGCTTTGAAATAGAAATAGAGAGACAGAAGGAAATGCTGAGGAGTAATGAATCCAAAATACATCACTTACAGGTAAGATCTTCTCTTTCCCTGTTGAAATAAAATACGATGAAGCCTTTTCTCTTCTTTTTTCTTCGCTGATGCTTAAAGCTGTAATCCTGGATATATTTACATAGGGAGATCCAGTTTTAACTCATTAGGACTTTTCAAAAAAGTAGCCATGTTAGTGTCTTGCAGTGTAAAAGGGAGGAAGAGAATGGAAGGGAAAAAGCAACATGGCATCACAAAATAGTTTTTATTTTAGCATGAGCTTTTGTGGATATAAACCCACTTCTTCAGATTCGGGTATTAAGGCCTCAGTATAAAGCATATTTAAACAGCTGGAAATCAACTCATGGAATCCCAGCAATTTATAAATGGAAAGGAATTGCAAACTTGGTTTTGATTTATGAAAGGAAAATAATGGGGTTTATGGTGTGAGGTGACCCTACAGTCTCTTTCATTGGGCTGATTCCCAATAGGAATGACTGACAGGTCACATCACACCAACAGTTGCCCACCTTGCAATGCATTTTCTGTTTAGATTTTTTTAATGTAATCCATATGTACCTTTATATCTATTTTCTCCTGTGTCAAATGGCCCTGACCTTTCTTGTACTGTGGAGATGATCTCAAAAGACTATGATTACTCATTGAAGAGGAGTCGTGTCATTATATTTATCAGTTCCCCCTCCTCTAACACAATTGTGTAAATTTTTGTTCTTAAATCATATAATACAAGTATTGGAGCTATAATAGGAACAACTGACACAGACATAATTTGATCCATTTTACAAAGATGAGAACCCGTTTCCAATAGGTCTTCACAAAATAGGTTTTTCAGAAGGGCAGGCATAATTCAGTTTAGGCATGGTTATGTACATTAGATGTCAAGTGCTAGAACAGAAAGTCTTGTACAGTAAATGAGTATCACTTGAAAATTGTATAAAAATAGGGAGCTGCTACTGAATTTTCAAACGGTGTAATTAATCTCAGCTCCAAATGGGTCAAGTTGATACTTCAGCTTTCTTCCACGACTCAGTAACCTGAAGGAGTCTGTGTTTGTGCCTCCTTCTTGTAAAGGATGCACATATACAGTCAGCCTTCCCAATTCATGGTTTCTGCATACATGAATTCAACTATCCAATTGTTCGAAATTATTAAGAGAAATCCAAAAAGCAAACATTGATTTTGCCATTTTACATAAGGAATCTTCCACAAGGCAGAAATGCGGAGTAAGGAACGATGTGTAATCCAGTGAAAATAAAGCCTTGGATACTAGAAATATTTCAATTCTTCTGAAAAGCTTGGACCTGCCCAGATTTTTTTTTTCAAAATAGAAAACTCTGGATATTCATTCGCTTTTTTTGGGTACATTTTCCATTGTCTAAGAAAGGGGTTCTCAACCTGTGAGTCCCCAGATGTTTTGGCCTTCAACTCCCAGAAATCCTAACAGTTGGTAACCTGGCTGGGGTTTCTGGGAGTTGTAGGTCAAAACACCTGGGGACCCACAGGCTGAGAACCACTGGTTTAAGGACTAGAGGGGTTAAATTTGGTCATAGAGCTCATGGGCTTTAATTTGATGTCCCTGAGACATGGAACAATGGCTTCAAACTACAGGAAAGGAGATCCCGCCTGAACATTAGGAAGAACTTTCTAACTATTAGAACTGTTTGGTAGTGGAACACTCTGCCCTGGAGTGTGGTGGAGGCTCCATCTTTGGAGGCTTTTAAACAGAGGCTGGATGGCATCTGTTGGGGGTGCTTTGAATGATATTTTCCTGCTTCTTGGCAGAGCAGTGGACTGAAAGACCCACAAGATCTCTTCCAACTCTATGATTTTATAATATTACTGAAATAATATTTATTAATATCATCCCATAGAGCATGGGTACACCTTCCTTCATCTAGGGTTCTCCCAAGTCCATCTGAGGACATAATGTTTGAAAACAACCTGTACATGTGGGCCCAGATTGCATGGCCAGTTAATAGGTTTTATCTGGAAAATCGGTCATAGAATATGTGCGTTGAATTTTGTGTTCATAACTCATATGCTACCCTTGAATGGAGATCTGGAGATGGCAGAGGTAAAATTGGTGTAGTCTCATTCTTTCCTGCATGTTTGGTTGCATCAATTTATTTATTTATCATGTCAGCAGCAACCAGACATTTGTATTACATTTTTAACAAAAACAAACAGACAGACAGACAGAACGCAAAGTTTGAAAGCTTGGTAGTTGATTAAATGTCCTTTGACCAGTAGCTGGCCACTTGGAGTGCCTCTGGTGTTACTATAAGAAGGTCTTCCATTGTGCACGTGGCAGGGCTCAGGTTGCATTGCAGCAGGTGGTCAGTGGTTTGCTCTTCTCCACACTCGCATGTCGTGGATTCCACTTTGTAGCCCCACTTCTTAAGATTGGCTCTGCATCAATGAGATATGTTGCATCAATGAGATATGTTGTTTGACTTAATTTGTATCTTCCTGGTCACAGTTTTAGAATGGAATAAGGAACTATTATTCAACAAGGTTAAAACAGCTGTGAAATGCGGGGAGGGGCTAACCGCAGGACGTTTCCTTGAGTGCCTCCCTGCTGTAAACTGGCGGCAACGCCACTCTAGGAGAGCATGGTCTTGTTGTTGGGGGATTCAAAGGCTCCCCTCCGGCCATATGGTTGACCTTTCTGTCCGGAACTGAGTGTTGAAGTCCATAGGATCAGCTAGTTTCTACTATCTGAAATTAAAAAAAGAAAATTTGTACAGGTAAAAAATTACATCAAGAACAAATATTATATTTGGCACTGCAAATTTGGCTTTGAATAATGTTTGCTACTAGCAAGTATTACTGTGTTTAAATTTAAATCCTATGTCTATAATTGCTTTTAGCTAAAATTCCTGGTTTTTGAAACCATCAGGGCAATACATTGTGTCAAGATGGAGAAATGCTTTTATTTCATCCCACATTCAACACATGAAAGAATTGTATTTCACAATTGTGTCAGTCTGAATATTTTTCCAAATATATCTTGCTTAAGTTTAGATATATTGGCATATAGTTGAAATCATGAGTGTGAGAGAATAGACACTCTGCTAATTGGCATGGCATGGATTCAGGTCATGCCCAGTTCGAGCAACCAGCTGTGCCTGGCCACTAAGTCAGTCTGTGTTGAAATATGGACAGTAAACTTGTTATATCATGTTCAAGGCTGTGTCTGAAATGGGTGAAGAAACATTCAGTATAGAATCCTACATTTGTGTTTAGCTGACTCCATTATATTATGACTACAGCTTATTAGGGAGGTTACACTACTGTTTAACCCTAGACATGTACATCTATTTGAAATGGTTCTTCAAGTCCTACAATATCCTTCTTACATTACAGCTAATCTTCTTGTATGCCATGTCTGTTGCTTTTCTTGAAATTTTGATACAATATAATTTTCTATTGTTTTGTTTTCAAAAAGCGGGTGATAGACAGTCAAGCCGAGAAGCTGAAAGAACTGGACAAAGAGATTCGCCCCTTCCGCCAGAACTGGGAAGAAGCAGACAGTATGAAGAGTAGTGTTGAATCCCTCCAGAACAGAGTGACTGAACTGGAAAGTGTTGATAAGACGGCTGGACAAGGAGCTAGAAATGCAGGTAAAGCTGAAAGAAAGGCAGAGAAGTAGTGACAGGTACTACCAAATAAATAAATAAAAACAGACATTCTGAAATGGAGCATCTAGCAGGGGGGCATATCTTCTCAAGCATTATCTGTTTAATAATTGGGGCTTGTTGCTTATTTTCAGCATGCTCATGACAGGATGGCTGTCGTGTGGCCTTCCAGATCTTGTTGGGCTGCAACTCTCAGCAACCCCGGTCAACATGGGTATGGTGTTGTTGTTTATTCGACTCTTCGTGATTTCATGGACCAGCTCACACCAGAGCTCCCTGTTGGCCGTGACCATCCCAGCTCCTTCAAAGTCAAGCCAGTCACGTCAATAATAACATCCATCCGTCTTGTCCTTGGTCGGCGCCTCTTCCCTTTTCCTTCCATTTTCCCCAGCATCATTATCTTGTCCAAGCTTTCCTGTCTTCTCATCATGTGGCCAAAGTACTTCGTTTTTGCTTCTAATATCCTTCCCTCTGGCGAGCAGTAGGGCTTTATTTCCTGGAGTATGGACTGGTTGGATCATCTTGCAGTCCAAGGCACTCCCAGAATTTTCCTCCAACACCACAGTTCAAAAGTGTCTTATCTTCGGGTTGTTGTAGGTTTTTTCGGGCTATATGGCCATGTTCTAGAGGCATTCTCTCCTGACGTTTCACCTGCATCTATGGCAAGCATCTTCAGAGGTAGTGACGTAGCGAAACGTCAGGAGAGAATGCCTCTAGAACAGGGTCAATAGCCCGAAAAAACCTACAACAACCCAGTGATTCCGGCCATGAAAGCCTTCAACAATACGTCTTATCTTCCTTTGCTTAGCCTTCCATGTGGTACAGCTCTCGCAACCACAGGTTACTACGGGGAATACCATTGCTTTAACTATGTGGATATTCGTTGCCAGTGTGATGTCTCTACTCTTCACTATTTTATCGAGATTGGTCATTGCTTCGCTTTCCTAGCTGCAGTCTGCGTCTGGAGTAATCTTCGTGCCTAGAAATACAAAGTCTGTCACTGCCTCCATGTTTTCATCTATTTGCCATTTATCAATCAGTCTGGATGCCATAATCTTGGTTTTTAAAATGTTTAACTACAACCCAGCTTTTGCACTTTCTTCTTTTACCTTGGTTATAAAGCTCCTCGGCTGCTCCTCACTTTCAGCCATCAAAGTGGTATCATCTACACATCTAAGGTTGTTCATGTTTTGTCCAGCATTTTTAACTCCAGCCTAGAATTCATCATGCCCCGCACATTGCATGATGTGTTCTGCATACAAATGTAATAGGTCGGGTGAGAGTATACAGTCCTGCCATACTCCTTTCCCAATCTTATACCAGTCGGTTCTTACTGTTGCTACTTGGTCATTATACAGATTCCTCAGGAGACAGACAAGGTGACTTTCCTTATCAATGAAGACAGCAGATATCTTGCCTCCCCTATGGCATATTTAACAAACTTAGAGGTTCCCATTCATCGAAGGGCTTTCACCCTGGCTCGATGCCACGCTCTCCCATCAGCTGTACTCGAAGGCCGCTACCGGAAGATCCCTTTCTCAGAGAGACTTTGCCCCTGTGACTCGGGTCATGTAGAAACAATAGAACATGTGCTCCTTCAGTGCCCGTTCTACAGGGATATCCGTGCCAGGCTTATCTTACCTCTGTTATACAAGCATCCAGGCCATTCAGGACAATTTTATACCTCCATGCTACTTGCAGATATTAATTCAGCTACAACCTACAGTGTTGCAAAGTTCTGTGCAGCAGCATACAAAATCCGTCAGGGAATGACTAGTCCCAAAGTCAACTGTGTGTCCAGTAATCTTCTTCCCTGAATCTGCAATTTGGTGATGGATCTGGGCATTGTATGTTTTTACCCTGTCTCCCCTTCCCTTCTGCTCCCTCACCCATATTGTGCTTCAGTTGTTATATTTATATTTTTAATGTACCAAACATACCAAGTTTGTATGAAAATGTGACTATTTTCTGTGCTGGTCAATGACCGAAATAAATGATTTGATTTGATTTGACTTGGTATCCCCATACCACCAAAAACTTGCCACAATTATGATCCACACATCTAAAGGCTCTAGAGCAGGGGTTCTCAAACTTTTTAAACAAAGGGCCAGGTCATAGTCCCTCAAACTGTTGGAGGGCTGGATTATAATTTGAAAGAAAAAAAAAAGAATTCCTATGCACAATGCACATATGTTATTTGTAGTGCAAAAAAAAACCCCACTTAAAAACAATACAATAATTAAAATGAAGAACAATTTTAACAAATATAAACTTATTCGTATTTCAATGGGAAGTGTGGTCCTGTTTTTGGCTGATGAGATAAGATTCTTCTTGTTGTGTGCTTTCAAGTTGTTTCAGACTTAGGTTGACCCTGAGCGAGGGCCGGGTAAATGACCTTGGAGGGCCGTAACTGGCCCTCGGTTCTTAGTTTGAGGACCCCTGCTTTAGAGTATAGTACAGCATACTCTGTTTGGCAACATCTGGAAGGCCATACATTTCTTATCCCATCTGTCCTAATGGGATTGTATCTAATATTGGACTTTAGCTTATACACACACAAGCATACACACACACAAAGATCCTTCACTGTGTTTTCTTTGGCGACTCCTTCGCGACCCCCTCAGGGGTCCCGACCCCCAGGTTGAGAAACACTGCTGTACAGTATATTATTTTTAGAAGAAGGCAATAATTCTTCCAAATCGGCAGCAGGTCTCTCTTACCCTCTTCCAGACTTTTGCTGGGGTTAAACAATGTCTCCACTCTAAATACCTATTAATGATTGCTTTCTAAGGAAGAGAGTGGAATCAAACTATAAATGTAATTTTATGTTTTGGAGGTTTAATAATCTCCACATGTACAGTTTGCGGTTGCTTTCATGTGTCGTTCAGAGGAATGTTTCATCTGAGCAGCAGAATGAGATCTGATAACATTAAAAGGTCATTGCCTCATTCAGTGAACAAAGTAATAAAACCACAAATTAGCAGTATGACATGGACTTTTCCAAGCGGCTGACATAGCTTTGCATTGTTCTAAAGCAAATTAGCATGCAAAATAATTTTTAGCTAGGAGTAACCATCTGTTAATGCACATTATATTGCCTTTTCTAAGTAGGCAGCCCATTCATTGCTGAAGAACCGCAATGCATAAATTCCGATCCCAGTGTAAAGGTAGGCCTCTCTCTGCCAATGATGGCAGGTTAATTCCACAAGGACAATTAGGCAATTTTGTGTTCCCAATTCAAATGGAAGAAAAACTGCTGTTGTGTGCTTTATTGGCCAAAAGAGTTGAATCTTGAGTATATCAAAAGCCTCAAATAATCCTATTCTATTATTAAATTGATACAGCTACTAAATGTATAATACAGCAGTCCTCTGATTCTAAGACATCCCTTTTCTCCATAAAAACATCTCTAAAAATGGGGAGTATTTTAGAATCATAAGTGCTTTAGCCTATATAAAAATAAAGCTTTTGTTCTTTTGGTGGTTCTGAAATTAATAATGATTCAATACACTTTATTTATATTCCGTCCTTCTCCCCAGGAGAACTCAGAGTGGATTAGAGCATTTGCATACATAGGAAAACATTCAGTGCCTTTACAATCACATGAGACACACAGACACAAACAAAGGCAAGGCTGGGTTGTTGTAGGTTTTTTCAAGCTGCATGGCCATGTTCTAGAGTCATTCTCTCCTGACGTTTTGCCTGCATCTATGGCAAGCATCCTCAGAGGTAGTGAGGTCTGTTGGAACTAGGAAAAGGGTTTATATATCTGTGGAATGATCAGGGTGGGACAAAGGACTCTTGTCTGCTGGAGCTAGGTGTGAATGTTTCAACTGACCACCTTGATTAGCATTCGAAAATGAACAAAATCTGGCTACCAGTATTAAAAAACGCTAAAGTTACAACAGCAAAACAACAGAGAGGAAACAAACAAAAAATCTAATCACCTCTCAACAAAAGATTGCTCCAGGCACTGCCAGGCCATCAAATACTAATCAAGGTGGTCAGTTGAAACATTCACACCTAGCTCCAGCAGACAAGAGTCCTTTGTCCCACCCTGGTCATTCCACAGATATATAAACCCTTTTTCCTTCGACAATACAAAGCCAAGGCTTCTCTGTTCATTTCTGGCTTCTGGAGGCGATGCTCATCTCTGCTTCTGGGAGGTGCTTTTCTCCATTTTCAAGCTGAGGAGCCTGTGTTGTCATCTCCTGGTCATGTGGCTGGCAAGATTACTTGGAATGTTTCTTTGCCTTTTCCCGCCGAAGTGGTACATACTTACATTTACATGTTTTTGAATGCTAGTTTGGCAGGAACTAGGGCAGGCTGACAGACAGCTCACCCCGTCTCACGGATTTGAACTGCCAAACTTCAGTCAGCAGTTCAGCAGCACAAGACTTTAACCCATTGAACAATGTAAGTGTTCATCTTACATTCAATGGCATCTTGGAATTGAAGAAATACAGTATCTTCTCTAATACACATCCAATTACTTTTGGTGCTTATTCAACATTGTTTTGTTTGCAGCTTTAGAGTGTGAAAGTTTGGGATGTGAGGGTTGGAAAGAACACAGTTCATTGAGATCTTGACATTAATAACAAAATCACAGCAAAACACATAGGTTCTTAACTCAGTGATTTTTCATGTGGCAATATTCTTGTCATTGACTCAGCAAATGTTTAATGGCACGATTTTCATGCTCAGAAGACAATCTGCTTGTATGAACAATAAAGTATAGATTATTGCTGTCAGCTTCCCATTTGTTACTCGTGTCGAGTTCTTAGCTACTCAAAGTGGAATTCAAGGTCATATCTGTGTATCTTAATCTTTCCTTGGTGTTTTCCTCCCACTTTCTCTTAGGTCTTCTGGAGTCTCAGTTATCGAGGCACGATCAAATGCTCAGCGTTCATGATATTCGTCTGGCCGACATGGATCTCCGCTTCCAGGTTCTGGAAACAGCGAGTTACAACGGAATATTAATCTGGAAAATCCGAGATTATAAACGTCGGAAGCAAGAGGCCGTCATGGGAAAGACTCTGTCTTTATACAGCCAGCCGTTTTATACCGGATACTTCGGCTATAAGATGTGTGCCCGGGTTTACCTCAATGGAGACGGGATGGGCAAAGGGACGCACTTGTCCTTGTTCTTTGTCATAATGAGAGGAGAATATGACGCACTGCTTCCCTGGCCATTCAAGCAGAAAGTCACCCTTATGTTGATGGATCAAGGACCTTCTCGGCGCCATTTAGGAGATGCTTTCAAACCAGACCCCAACAGCAGTAGTTTCAAGAAACCCACTGGAGAAATGAATATTGCTTCTGGCTGCCCAGTCTTTGTTGCACAAACCGTACTAGAAAATGGAACCTATATTAAAGATGATACTATTTTTATTAAAGTCATAGTGGATACTTCGGACCTACCAGACCCCTGACATACGCCAGAGAAGGAGATTTCACAGAAGACACCTCCATTTGGGGCTCTTTTTTATATCTGTCTGTCTTCAATGAGAGGTCCCTAAAGCTCAGAGGGACCCTTGTGCTAACGGAACGAAGAGTTTGAAGGTATAACTTGCATAGGGTCCAATGGCAAACATAGCAACCCATTAAGGAATCATACCATGGTATATTTTCTAAACTAGTAGGAACAAGTCAAATTCTGACGCGCCACTTAATCCTCATGAGGACAAAGATTACAGTCTGGAAAAAAAAAAGATTTTCATAATTTATTGATAGTTTAATAAGTGGGAAGAAGAAAGACAAAGTAACCTATGCTGAATAAGACTTTTCCTTTTTAACTAGAAACAAAAGTAAAAAAAATTCACACGTGGGTTAGCTAGAAACTGTCAGCATGTTAAGTTAAAAAAAAAGAAATTATGAAGTAATGTTGCAGTTAAAGATATATTATTACTTTGAAAATCTAAGTGCAATCTTGTCTGTAATATAGTATATTGTCTATTTTTAAGGCCTCACCTGGTCTCTGTTTTAAAATAATTACTTTGTCAGACCTCGACAAAATGTCCAGATCTTCTTGAAAAGCGTCTAAATCAGAGTCATATTTTTGTTTAGAGTTCTATTAATTGCTACAGAAAACATTTTATTTTAAAACTGTTGATAAGACTGATATTTCTTGGAAGAAAAAAAAAAGATCAAATGCAGGTTATCACTTGTGATATGAAAAGAAAACTATTCAACTACTGCTGTTATTTCTCTTTAGAAATGTAAACCTACAATATTATGTCGTAGTTAATGACACTATTTCAAAATTAAGAAAAAAACTAATCACTCATGGATGCTGTGCATCATTATCAGATTTATAATTTTCACCCTAAAATAGGGCATTTGTTGAACTTTGGAGTTCTAAACGGAATCCTGTATGTTTTTAAAGTTCTGCCTCATGCGCTCAGACCAAGCTCTTTAAAAATATATATGTGTGTGTGTGTGTGTGCGTGCGCGCGTGTATATATAAATATATATAATCTATTTTTTGCTAAAGCATAAATGTGCAACATGTTTTTGGTATTTGAGAGGAGGCATAGTGCTGAGTACTTACCTATACGGGGAAACTGCTCATTCATCCTCGACTTGGAAGTGACCGCATCTTGACTTGCAGAGGACGTCCGCAAGGAGAAAGTAGTGTCTTAATGGGAAAACGGTGGCTTGCATGCATTCATGTGCCTTAGCTGTGATGTGCTGCTTTATAACTCATAGCTTTGTATTCAGATTTTAATTTCAGATTCCTGAAATAGTCATTTTAACTGGACTTTAGGCATAACGTGCTGTCTGGTCTGTAAAACCCACCGATATTTTGCAGCGTGCCGAAAAACGAAGCCTCGCCCCATGCTTCTGGCTTCCCGGAGAGTGTGTCCATTCAGTCTCATGGAATACTCTTTATTCAGGTGCTATAATTCTTTTGCGCACAATGCTCCTATGGAGCCGGGACTTCTGACAGCACTCCCCTATTTTCAAGGCAATAGGAGAACGGATGTTGATGCCATTCTTATAGGTAGCGGAGCTAACGTAATTCCAGATTGGCTCAATTCAGAATTGTGAGGAAATATATGGACTGGTAGAGTAATGATGGTTGTCTTCTGGCAGACTGACAAGTAACCCCTGCTGGGGAAACCCACAGGATCCTCCTATTTAATTGACTACCTGAGCTTTTACTAGGAAGCATTTTCCAGTCTTTGAGTCATCCTGAGTGCAACCCACAGAATTTGTTGGCTTCCGTTTCAATAGTCCCTTGTGCAATTAGTCAAATCAAATGGCATAGCTTGACTTTACACCAACCATGTGGGTGCTGCTTCAATTGCATGGGTGCCGTGTAACATGTAGGTGCTCCCCAAGATTGGGCTCGTGGAAAAAGGAATAATGTGCCCTGTTCTTGAGCAACCTTGTTGTAGCCACTTGGCGTTCCACTTAGGTAGGGTATTATAGCCAGAGTTCATGTCTAGGGCTCAGTTGAATGTTCATGTCTCTTGTAGTTAAGTTCCTTGCTCTTGCCATTGTCTTTTATGGCTGTGCCTTCCCACGCAGTGCCTGCCAGAAGTATTTTTCTGTTAATAAATATACAGTGCATGCTGAGTGGTCCTCATGGGTTTTTTCAGGCACCTGCTTGAATTCTGCCTGCTTTTTTCTGGCAGCCAAAGCGTTCAGTAGCAACACGTCTTCCTCTTCTTGCCTTCCATTGTTCAGGTACTGTATGCTCTCTTATGGTACTTTGCTGTCAACTGATACAACTTAATTTTACGAAGGCACGTGTTCGAATTCTAGCCCTCGATATCAAAGGAAGACTCCCTGCCGAAGGTACCTGCGGTGCAGTTTTATGCAGGCTGATGTAAACCCACCACCTTCTGCTTTAGGAGAAAGAGTTAACTTGGCTTTATGATACTATTCCAATAGTCATAAATATAGGCAGCTGAGCTTTTGTATATGCATTACAGAATTTTACTGAAAACAGGATTCCCTAGTGGAAATGTCCAAAGGGCTCACCTATCCATTGCTAATGTGTCACAGAAATGTTTAACGAATGTGATCTTCTACGAACAGTTTATGTCCTATTTGAATGTGACGCTACAAGAGAATAGTTGTGTTACAAACAAGGCCGTAGGCAGTGCAGTTGCCTTTCAAATTAAATCTTATTATTAAAACTCTTGAAAATGAGCAAGATTCCCTCTAATTTCCTTTCCTGGCACTCCAAATGACTTGTAAGAACTGTGAGTTATGAAGGCCACTTTTCAGATGTGTTAACAGACATGTTTTTAACCACCTCGGTTTAATAAACCCCCTCTGCTTTGAAAGGCCTTAAGGCAGGTATGGATAAACTTGTGCCCTCCAGTTGTTTTGGACTTCAACTCCCACAATTCCTAACAACCTCAGGTTGAAATCCAAAACACCTGGAGGGCACAGGTTTGTCCATGCTTGCCTTAGGGGCTCTTTCACAATTGCATAGCAACTGTGATTCCACTTTATCCACCATAGCTATATCCTTTGGAAATGGGGCCACAAAGTGGAGTCCATGACATGCGAGTGTGGAGAAGAGCAAACCACAGACCACCAATTACAATGCAGTCTGAGCCCTACCACATGCACATTGCAGGACCTTTTTGTAGCAACACCAGAGGCACTCCAAGTGGCCAGCTACTGGCCAAAGAACATTTACTATAGTGCCAAGATTTTTTTTTACTTTGTGTTTTTTAAAATACATTACAATTGTAGCCTTGGCTTGCTCATGATAATGATAAATAAATCCTGTGGACGCCTGTAATTTGTAGTCTGGCCAAGAATTCAAAATACTCTCCCAAAATTGTTAATTCCAGGGTTCATTAATACATACATACATACATACATATTTAAATTAATAAGATGGAGCCATGGCAGTTAAAGTGGAATTGTAGCACTATGGTGTTTAGAATTTAAGGACATCAGCTCTTTAAGGGGCATGTCATCATTACACAATTAAAACACTCCTGAGAGATAAGCAGCCCAGCCTCTGTTTAAAAACTTCCAGGTGGGAAAACTTCACTGCACTCCAAAGCTGCTGTCTAACACAGTGGTTCTCAACCTGGAGTCCCCAGATGTTTTTGGCCTACAACTCCCAGAAATCCCAGCCAGTTTATCAGCTGTTAGGATTTCTGGGAGTTGAAGGCCAAAAACATCTGGGGATCCCAGGTTGAGAACCACTCTAACAGCTCTTCTTGTCAGGAAATTTCTAGTTTTTTTGGTAGAATCTTGCCGTTTGAATCCATTGTTCCCTGTGCTAGTTTCTAGAGCTGTAGAAAACAAGCTTGCCCCTCCTCAATATGAGATCCTTTCAAATATTTAAACATCTCAGCAATCTCTTCTCTAAGCTAAACAAACCCAGCTCCCTAAGCCGTTCCTCATTAAGCTTCTCTTCCAAACCTTTTATCATTTGAGTCACCCTTCTCTGTTCCAGTTTGAACAGATCTAAACAGAGTATTCCAAGTGAGGTCTTACCAAAGCAGTGGTACTATTGCTTCCCTCAATCTAGGCCAGTAGTTCTCAACCTGTGGATGCCCAGATGTGTTGGGCTTAAACTCCCAGAAATCCTAACAGCTGGTAAACTGGCTGGGATTTCTGAGCGTTGTAGGCCAAAACACCTGGTGACCCACAGTTTGAGAGCCATTGGTCTAGACACGATACTCCTAATGTAGCCTACAGTTTTTATTTATTTATTTCCAGTATTTATTTTCCGTCCTCACCCTGAATGGGACTCAGGGTGGAACACAGAACATACATACACAGAACATACACAACTTAACAGACAATCATACACAGACAAGAGGCATATACATCGGCCTTCCCTATCCTTCTGGCATCCCGGAAGGTGCTGTGTTCGACTCCGGCCACGAGGGGTGCTGTGGTTCCATCTCCCTGCCAAGGAGCCAGTCTGCAACCTCCTCCCTTGGATTGAATTGATGGCATTCCCTCTGGATGCCTCAGAATACCCCCCCCCCCACATACACACACTTTTAAATAAGTGGTACCTATTTATTTAATCACATTTTTGCTTTCGAACCGCTATGTGGGCAGAATTACATTGGCTTTTTAAAGCTGAGACATCCCACTGTTGACTCATGTTTAGCTTGTGGTCTGCTAAGACTCCTAGATCCCTTCCATTGTCTTGTTTTCAAGCCAGGTGTCACCCATCCTAAATCTGCAGTTGACAGCCTAAGTGTAGAACCTTCTCCCTGATGAAATTTTATTAATTTTTCTGAGCTCTCATCTGTTAAAATCATTTCTAATTTGGATCCTGCCATCTGGGTATCAGTTACCCTTTCAACTTAGAGTCATTTGCAATTTTGATAAGCTTGTCTGCTTTTTCATTGTCTTAAGTCAGTGGCTCTCAACCTGTGGGTCTCCAGATGTTTTGACCTTCCAACTTCCAGAAATCCTAACAGTTGGTAAACTGACTGGGATTTCTGGGAGTTATGGGCCAAAACACCTGGGGACCCACAGGTTGAAAACTACTGAACTAAGTCATTGATAAAGCTAATGAGATGATGTCTATAAATGTAATATTGTCTAACTAGGAAATAGGGAAGGAAGCAAGAATCAGATTTATTCCTCAATGTTTATTGTGAACTACCGATTTATAAAATAGATCTTTCAGTGACACCTTTTGTCTCTTCTTATTTGAGGTGCTGGAGTGGTTGCAGCCCTTCTGCTGTTGCGCTGCACTGAAGTTATTTAGTCCTCTAGTATTTTGTCTTTCAAGGCAGCTGCACAGAATTCATTGTTTGAGTACAAGTTGTGTCCATTGATCTTTGAGGACCTCTTTAACAAAGCACAATATCAATGCTGCTGTTCTTCGTTCCCCATACTAGACATCCAAGGAGCTTTTGTTTCTTATGTGTAACAAAGCACTTTAGTCTGCATATGTGTCTACCTTATGGGGTTACCTTTTGAAAAGTCTCACATCCAAACAGGATTAAACTGTTCCAGTGCCTAAGATCAAAGTGTGATCCTCCTGCATGATTGTGTTTGCATCTGTTGATTTCATTTCCGCTACTGTTGACACCACTGTTTAGAGAAGCTTACATGCAGCATTGATTTCCAGCCTTATACTGTAACTTTCATTAATCTTGAGTACAATGGTAGAGTAAGCCTGGGTGGGAGGGAGGGAAGGTGGACGTATAGCGTTACAAGTAATGAAATGTAATCGATCTATCACGTTACAAAGGGAAGATAAGCTCAAGTTGCCCTTTAGAAGCTAGTTTCCCTAAACCTTGGGAAAAAGCAAATTTTTGCCGATATGAAATGTTTTATGCTTGGCCAATCATTTCATATCCAAGTAGAGATTTAGTTTAATAATAATAATAATAAACCCTACAAGTTGTTAAGGTTGCATTGCTTAAATGCTGCCTGTTTGTCCTGCTTCAACAAGACTTTGAATGTCTTTTTAAACGACTTTTAAAACCTCGCCTGTTTATATTTCCCACCATGCTGAACAGGCATTTCACTGATAAATCAGCCTTCTACAATATCGATTGTTTGGTGCATATCAAGGCTGGTAAACAGTATTTACTACAGAAGATATTTTCTTCATCTTGGTGATACATCAAAAGTTCCAGTAACAACTGAAGTCTTGATGCCTTCATATACGCAAACTATGCAAAAAGTATAAATAGGTAGGCAGGTTTTAAAGTAACCTGGAAATTTAATTTCACTTGCAAAGTTGATTTCCTAAGTGGCATGTGCCTGTGCTCTTCTGAATGATCTCTTCGTCTCAGAAATTGTCTCCAACCTGCTGTCTTAGTAGGGAAGAGGCCATTGCTCTGAGACAGAACATATGCTTTGCATTCAGAAGATGCCAAGTTCCATTCCTGACATTTTGAGCTATAATGTTTAGGTTGCTGTGAAAGGCACCTAACCTAGACCCCCAATGAGCCACTGCTATTTAGAATAGCCAATACCAGGTTACATAATTAAGTAAAGCAACCTGATGTAAACCCTCTTTTTTGCCTCTCTTGTTAAATAAAATGGGAGGAAGAGGGGAAATGGCTCATGTGCACAGGCAGCACTTTTCCTATGAAAAGCTCCAGTGCCGAATCCAAGGAGATTCAGGGGTTCCTTTGAAGATAGCTCAAAGAAGACACCATTACAAAACACTGGGGTACACATACGCTCTAGTGAATCACAACCTTAGTTTGCTACCAGTTATGTATTCTGAGGGTTTTGTTTTGTTTTTGATCATGTAACAAAATAGAAGCTTTAAAATCAAATTCCAGTTGATAAATTGGATATTTACTTCCCGTTGCCCATGCTCTGAATGTAAGAGGCTTGGGGATATTGCCGTATATACTCATTTATAAGTCAACCTCATGTATAAGTCAAGGATCCTAGGAGAGATAGGCAGAATACAAATATTACTTATTATATAAGGGCAGGTTTCATGGCCAAAATTATAGATTTTTTCTTTTTCATGTCAGGAGCAACTTGAGAAACTACAAGTCGCTTCTGGTGTGAGAGAATTGGCCATCTGCAAGGATGTTGCCATGGGGATACCCAGATGTTTTGATGTTTTACCATCCTTGTGGGAGGCTTCTCTCATGTCCCCGCATGGGGAGCTGGAGATCATCCGCACTCTCCCTGGATTCGAACCTCCCACCTGTCGGTCTTCAGTCCTGCCGGCACAAGGGTTTAACCCATTGCGACCCATGGCTAAGTCAAAGGTTATTCCATGGAGAGGGGAAAATGCCAGTGTCATTTCAGGGGTCTGGTTGCCCTTGGTTGCCACCACCATTTTTCCACCCAGTTATTCACAAAGACCAGAAGTGGTGCCATGATGGAGAAAGTAGAGGAGTTGGTACAGCTTCTAAATTTTCATGGGATGGACTAAGCTTTCACCTTTTGCCACTCTGCTCACCAAAGTGGATGGTTCCATTGTGGTAAGAGTTAAGGATAAGTCCACTCAGTATTCGGTTTTTGGGGGGGGGGGGGTCAACTTTTGTATTGAAACTTCCTGACTTATACATGAGTACATAGGGTAATATGCTAGCTTAATTGTCTTGATCAGGGTGTGGTGGGGAGGGCAACTTTGGCAGATCCAGGAGCCAATTTTCCCAACCCAACATTTGCAGTAGATTTTGCCTCCTCCAAAAAAGAGTGATCACAAAACTAGATCACTTCTAGTTTTGACCATAAAAGAGCATGCCACATCCCATGGAAGATCCTGTGCCTTGCTTTGGAGAAAGGTCCAGGAAAGTCCAGGGTTGCAAGAATGGGTAGAGGCACAAGCATTCTGCAATCTGTACGTTGCTCGTTCTTTGTTTGGGCAGCGAGATCTCTGAACATATTAATTCAGCTTTGCCTGGTGTGAATTAGACATGGCTGCTGATTGTAAATGCCCATAGTGAAAATGGATGGAATTTCATAAGGGTGCTGAAAATGTGTGTATGGAAGGGTCATCAAAATTTATTCAAAGGGGACAATGTGTAAATTGACAGCCTATAAATGCCTACTAGCTTTCACAATTAACTGTACTTGGTACTTCTCACTGTTATCAATCCAAAAATAAGTTACTAAAGCCAGTCCGTCTGGGATTTCAGTCTATTTAAAACAGTAACTTGGTGCTTGGTGCATCTTTCGTCTGTGCACTGCTTTACAAATGTCAGTCAAGCCTCAATATAAGGATTGTTTATTTATGTACAAACTGAAATTGAATGTTACACGGAGGAACAGTCAGTGTTGGTGCTATATAGGATACACAGGCTCTTACCTCCTTGTGCTACTTTCAAGCCACAGAAACATATTTTTTTGATCTCTATCTCAAAGAAGAACCCACTTTACAAATTGTAAAGTTTGTAACTGGCATATCAGCCGCCATGCTTTGGGAACGTATTTGTGATGTGATAACATAGCTGTCCCGGTTCCAGTGTCCCTTCACATTAGGAACAATTGAGACAAATGGGAAATCCAATATGCATATTCCCATGTGTGCCCCATGATAAAGATAACCCGTGTCTTGGTTTTATAAAAACTTCTGATAAAGCTATTTCTGTCTGTTTAGTTTGGGAGGATTGCGTTTCAAGGGCTTTATCAGAAAAGGCAAATGGGGAAAAATATTTGTAAGTGCATGACTTAATTCTGGTTCGTCAACTTTTGCACTGTGAATATTTGAATTATATACTTTAAAAGAAAATATTGAGGGCTTAACTATTTCTTCCTGCCTTTTAATTCAAAGGTTATTTTCAACATCTTGCATTCATGACATGGCTCCTGCAATTTCTTCCTAAGGGATACATATATATAGGACATGTACATTCATTTTGTGAGAAGGGAGTATTATCGAACGTGGGCTGTTGTGAGTTTTCTGGGCTGTATGGGTATGTTCCAGAAGCATACTCTCCTGACGTTTCACCTGCATCTATGGCAGGCATCCTCAGAGGTTGTGAGGTGTGTTGGAAACTAGGAAAATGGGGTTTATATATCTGGAATGTCCAGGGTGGGAAAAACCTCTTGTTTGTTTTAAGTAGGTGTGATTGTTGCAATTAGCATTTAATGGCCTAGAGTTTCAAGGTCTGGCTTCTTAATGCCTGGGGGAATCCTTTGTTGGTAGGTGATTAGCTGGCCCTGATTGTTTCTTGTTTGGAATTCACCTGTTTTTAAGTGTTCTTTACTTACTAGTATGGTTTTAGAGTTTTTTTAAATATTGGTAGCCAGATTTTTTTTTCATTTTCATGGTTTCTTCCTTTTTGTTGAAATTGCCCACATGCTTGTAGATGTCAATAGCTTCTCCATTCACACCTATCCCCCAAACAGACAAGAGTTCTTTCTCACACCCTGGATATTCCACAGATACATAAACCCAATTTTCCCAGTTTCCAAGAGACCTCACAACCTCTGAGGATGCCTGCCACAGAGGCAGGTGAAATGTCAGGAGAGAGTGCTTCTGGAACATGGCCAGACAGCCTGGAAAACTCAAAACAACCCAATGATTCCGGTCATGAAAGCTTTCGACAATACATTATTGAACTTGCTCAAAAATAATATTTGCGAATTGCTGGGTCTAATCTTTCAGCCCCTGCTTATATACAGCTGGCCCATTTTTACAAAATGATTTACATGCATGTGCCCCTGAGAATCACTTTTTCAGGAACCATCCCTTGGATGTAAATGATAACGGTGAAGCTGATATTTTTCATTGAGACTAGTGCTAAATGGAAGAAATTGGAGCGTGTCTATGGATGTAAATTAGAAGTATCTATCACTGCTCTGAAGCAGTAATAACCCCACAAAGGGGGTCTATCTGTTCAATCCTAAATTACCTTCTAGTGTATTGGCAAGACTATGTAGCTTTTTGTCTTCCACTTCATGATACGTTAAGCCCTGATGCTAAATATTTGCTCGAAGTTCTGGAATAATATTTGAGTTTGGTTTGCTGGAACAGCTGTTGTTTATGCCCGGTTCCAAGCACTGATTTATGAGTTATCAAAGTTTAGGATCAGGCAGGGGATGTCTATATTAGATTATTTTTTTCATTTAACTGATTTCTTAAGGTTCACAAGAACATTTGACGTTTTATAAATATGCAACTTAAACGAGTCTCCCCGACCTTGAATCCCATAATTCATTCAAAAATTGATATCTGGATCCCCCACCTCATATTAGATTAGATTCATCCACCAATTAAGTACAAGAGTGAAGGATAGTTTTTTCTACCGGCGAATCAAATTATAATTGCAGTTATCACTTCTGCAAGGACTGTAACTTCTCATAAATGCCAGAATGGGCAGTGAGCTGCCTGATAAAACTGCGTTTTTGAGAAAAGCAGCCATTGCCATCATGAAAGATCTCATTGCTTGCAAAGAATATTCTGAGCTTTACATGAAGCTGTTGCTTGCGAACAAAACATTTTCCAGCTACGAACCTCTTCCTCTGGCAGAGGAGTTGAACTTTCAGTACTTGTAGAATAGGAAAAAATGAATGCTTCTGCCATTGCTGAGGCACCAAGTCATCCTCATAGTATTAATTTCCATGTAGCTCTCTAGGATACATATATAATATCTATATATCTTCTGCATTTTGTATAAGAAACATATTTTTCTCACTGTGATCCAAAAGCTCCTGTAGTTTGGGGATAAATAGGGGGTGCTTAGGGATACTCCCATTTGGAACGACGAACTTATGAATTGATCCCTATTTAGGACAAGTAGGATAACCTTTTAACATCCGTAAAATGCCATTGAATTCAAGGAGCTGGAAAAACGAGCATCCTTTTCCAAGAAGAAATATCTGTTAATTACATCAATAAACAGGAACAGTGTACAAATCAGTCTGTATAAAACTTGTGTGACTTATTATTTTTCTTATTTCATATTCTTTGGTAAAAGGTACATTGGTTGTGTTCAGTTTTCTGATCCAGAAACAAAGACCAAAGAAGGCCAACCTCATTTGATTGTGTATATTCTGCCTGTCTTAATTATTGATAGCTATAAAGGATACAGTGCAAGTAAGTGAATCTGGTAATCAATGGTTTTTGTATGTTTTTTTTAAGGAAAAGGAAACTTTAAAGTGTATAATTTATTGCTCAGCAATACCATGTTGTTAATAACAATTAGCAACATGTCCTGATTTCCCAATAGCATTACTATATGTTGTCCTTCAGTTTGTTGTATTGTTATTTGGTATTTATTTGTGTTTTGAAGGTCTTGCTCTATGTGTTTTGTGTTTCGATGCTAATAAATGTAGAATGCAAAACTTTGAAATGCTGAACTGTATTAAAGGGAAAAAATAAACCTGAGTAGGAATCATATTTTTTAATAAACTGAATCGTGTTTTGATTTTTTATTATACAGCATTGAGTCACAGTTGTGAGGAGCATTTTTTTAATAATTTGTTCTGCATAAACCTTTTTCCAGGAAGGATTTGAATTCATAAGTGGGATTTTGTTGTTGGGTGTTTTTGTTTCTAACATATGTCAAATAAGGTTTTTTTTTTCTCTCCTTTGTCACACTAGTAGACATCCGTATCCATGTGAGCAACATACGGCTTTCTTTGGACTCCCAGAGCCATTGGCCATTCCCCAAGGCACTCCAAAAATAGCATATTTAGTGACATATTGCTGTTTTAGATGGCCTGTGGTTTGCCACCAAACTAAAGGCAATTTCTTATCCTGTTTTTTCACCTAGTTGCAATTGAAATTCAGTTTGCTTCTAAATTCCAGTATTATTGGGCGCAGTTTGTGGTATGTCCAGGGATGGGCAAAATAGTTCCCTGCCCCCTTCCCATCACCCTTTCCCCGGTCTATACTAATTGTAGTACAAACACCCTTTTACAACAAGGCTTCTTAGGCTTTTTCCACTCTGGTCCCCTTTTGCACCGAAAAATGCTTTTTTACTTTTACTTTACTTAGACGATCCCTTGTTGTCTGAGTATGATAACCTTCCAAGTGTCTTGGCAGTGGATACATAGGTGACTGTGTAGGTATATGCAATAGATATAAAAGTCAAACATTTTCTGATAAAAAAATGGCATTTTTAAGATTTGCTGAACAGGCTGGTTTTCCTTTTCATGAAATAAACCTTAAGCATCTTCCATTGTGTTCACTGTAAGCACTTCACAACATATTCTTGTAAATAATATAATGAAGCCACTTTGTGACATTCAGAAAGCTTACTGTTGCCAATCTTTTGTCATCCCAACATTGAGCTAAGTGGACCCCATTTAGTGTCAGGATTCAGTTGCATTGACTGGCCGTCTGCGCAGGGTTCCATACTTCGCACTTTAACAACACAACCATTCAATGCTAAGACTTCCCGCCAAAATGGAACTGTAGGGGAGAGTGTACTGAACAAGCCAGTACCTGCCATATACCAGTACTGCCATCTGTTGAGGAGTTACGAAATGGAGGCATTACTTTTCATTCAACCCTTGTAACATTCCAATTCAAGCCAATGATTTAGTTTAAAATAAATTGTCCCTTTTCATTAGCGGATTATGATCTCAATAACGTCTCTCATTTTAATTAGTTCTGATCATTTATGGTGGCTACATACTACCATCAGGTTCATAGGAAATAAACCTGATGTATCTTTTAATGGGAAGCACAGAAAGATGGGAGAACTGACCCCCAGTTTAGGTCCCCAGTGGCACTCATTGTGGGGGGGGGGGGGCATAAGATTAGGTGACTGGCACAACCTGGGGTTCACAATCAGATACAGTGAAAACATCTGCCCTTGCACTGTGCTACTCTGCTGCTGAGTATGCATGCCCAGTGTGGAACACATCTCACCACACTAAAACAGTGGATGTTGCTCTTAATGAGACATGCCGCATTATCATGGGGTGTCTGTGCCCTACACCACTGGAGAAATTACACTGTCTAGCCGGTATCGCACCACCTGACATCCGCCGGGAAGTAGCAGCCAATAATGAAAGGACTAAGGCAGAGACATCTCCAGCTCATCTCCTGTTTGGGTATCAGGCAGCATGTTAACGACTTAAATCTAGACATAGTTTTCTAAGATCTACAGAGACACTCGCTGGAACGCCTCAGCAAGCAAGAGTCCAAAAGTGGCAGGCTCAAACCCAGAACCTCAACCAATGGCTGATACCAAATGAGAGACTCCCCCCTGGGCACACAGAGGACTGGGCGACTTGGAAGGCGCTGAACAGACTGCGCTCTGGCACCACGAGATGCAGAGCCAACCTTCAGAAAGGGGCCACAAAGTGGAATCCTCGACATGCGAGTGCGGAGAGGAGCAAACCACTGACCACCTGCTGCAATGCAACCTGAGCCCAGCCACATGCACAATGGGGGACCTTCTTGCAGCAACACCAGAAGCACTCCAAGTGGCCAGATACTGGTCAAAGGACATTTAATCAACTACCAAACTCACACATTTTGTATTTTCCTTGTTTGTTTGCTTTGTTCTGCTAGAAATGTAATATAATTGACTGGCTGCCCTGACACGAGAAATAAAATAAATAAGGTGAACTTCAATCTATTCTAATAAGTTCTCACTTATAGTACAGGTTAGAAGAT
Organism: Anolis sagrei; assembly: GCF_037176765.1. NCBI lineage: Eukaryota > Metazoa > Chordata > Lepidosauria > Squamata > Anolidae > Anolis > Anolis sagrei. The sequence continues at coordinate 324,590,084 of NC_090021.1, forward strand.
CTTCCAAATAAATTCTTTTGTACTCTAGTCTATATTCCCCAAATCACTTGCCCAGGAAATCTGCATAACATGCTACAAATAAAGGTTGTTCACATAGTCATGATGACGAAAGACTTGAGCCGGCTCTGTTATAACCACATTAATTCAGCGCATATGAACACAAAGACCTGCAGCGTTCTAAGCATGACTGATAAGTTTTAATCTCCCCTGTACCTCTGGAATTAAATTCAAGGCTGCATATTTGAAGCTGATACATCTATATTTAGGATGCTGACCTTCATCTTGAACATGAAGCTTGCTTTGTGTGTTAATAAAGTCTCTGCCTCTGTATGATTGTCCTAAGCACAATTTGGCAAGGAATGACTACTTTGTCTTGATATCAAAGTGACATTCCACATCAGTTGTGGGAATTAACATCATGTCTAGTTTAGCCCAGTGACTTGAGCGTATGCATACAGAATGAAAAAATATACAAGAGAACAAGCAGAAGGCTACCTTCGAAAAGAAACTAGTTCCACTCTCCTTATTCATGAGTTGCATCCCTCGTATTCTTCTCCTTCACCTCCCAATGAAAACATGTCATGTTGAATCTCATGCAACATTTCAAAAACCAATTTTTGCCCATTTTTACTGAGTCTTTTCTACCATTCAAAAGTTATAAAATGTTGGAAGTGTCTTAGCAACATTACACTAGTTAAGCATTGGGCCCCTTGTGGCACAGCAGGTTAAACCACTGAGCTGCTGCACTTGCTGACCAAAAAGTTGGCTGTTCAAATCTGGGGAGTGGGGTGAGCTCCTTACTGTTAGGCCCAGCTTCTTCCAACCTAGCAGTTCGAAAACATGCATATGTTAGTAGATCAATAGGTACCGCCTTGGTGGGAAGGTAACAGCAACATGACGTTGGAGGTGTCTATGGACAAGGCAGACTCTTTGGGTTTGAAATGGAGATGAGGACCACCCCCCAGAGTCGGACACAACTAGACTTAATGGGGAAACCTTTACCTTTGCCTTTAAGCATTAAGAATATTTTGTTTTAATTCTAGGTTTATTCTTTCCCTCACTTTATCTCTGTTGAATTGTATCCGATTAAAAATAGCAATGATAGCAGCAATTTAAGGTAGTTCTGAAAATGTAGATACACAAAAAGCAATTACACATAGGAGTAATTGCACATTCAGAAGATAGTGTGTTAATTTGGGCTGAATTATACATTCAGAGGATAGTGGATTAATTTGGAGTGAATCTATACTAAAGAATTAATGCAGTTTAATGCCATTTAACTGGCATGGCTCAATACCATAACAATGTAATCTGGTGAGGCACCAGCATTCTTTCACAGAGAAGGCTAAAGACTTTGTAAAACTACAGGTGAGCCTTAAATTTGACCCTTAAATTGCCATGGCTCTATGCTAAGGAATCATGGGAGTTGTAGTTTCACAAGTCCTTGAGCCTTCCTTGGCCTCATCAACCTACCAATCCCAGGATTCCACACCATTCAGCTATGGCAGATAAAGTAGTATCTAACCACATTAATGCTATAGTGTAGATGCGCCTATGAACTAACAGAAATGGGGACAGATACAAGACTAGGGACCTCTGGGATTCTTTATTCATAGAGCATACAATAGAAAGGATGCAGTCAAGAGCAAAATGTAATAGTGATGAATAACAAGGAACTGCAATATTTTAAAAAGAGAAAGCATTAGATTTATGTACTGAATTTGGGAAGAAAATTAAATCAATAAACATTATTTCCTTGCTGCATATTATACAGCAGCGAAGGGACTAGTTCTAAGGTAGTGGAAAATTACCAGCCAAAACAGAGTTTAGACAAGGGGATGTTCAAAAGGGAAATGGGTAGTAACAAACAGGTGTGGGGGAAGGGGGCGCAGAAGGGGGAATCTGAGAAAAGAATGTGCAGGAACACTGATAAGAGCGGACACCAGAAGGGAACTAAAGGAAGAGATAGGGATGAGGCATGGATTGAAGGAAATAGCCTGTGCTCATGCTTAAAGTGTTGTTCATAAAACCGAGCTCCATCTTAATTTTGGGTGGCACTTTTCCTTTTGTTCACCTGGCAGGGTGATTTGATCAAATAAACCTGTTGAACGACCTTGCTTCCAGTGTTTCATTGGTTAAAGAGACTGGAGGGTTTTGGGCCATTTGGTTATAGAGAGATACGGGAGTGTATCCCAATAGTAGACTCTCCATTTTTGTAGGGATTAGAATTGTAGGACCCTCTTGAAATGGGGGTCCTACACCCCTACAGCTGCATGCTGCTAGCAGATTTGTGGAAATGGGTGATGTTCAGAAATCTTTTACTATTGCCAATTTTTGGGATCTCAACTGGGGTCCCCTTTGGCTCAATGTTGGAGTCCCAAAATTGGCAACAGTAAAATATTTCTGAACATTACTTACTGGCTATTTTAGCCATCATATGAATCTATTGTGCAATGTTTACAGTGGACTCTGCAGACAATGCTTCAGCTGTACTTCATAAGAATGCAAATCAGCTTGTTTAGTGAGCCTAGCAAATACTGATTTCTTATCAGCAAATGTTTGATTTTTATATTTATTTCACATACCTATGTACCAAAGTCATGTAAAAAATTCTCAGGCCGAAAGGGGTCCCAAGTTGAAACATTTGAGAAACCGTGCTCTAGCACCTTTTCTCGCTGGTAACAATAAAAAATATAATTGTACATATGTCAGTACCTGAAGATAGCAAAATGTAATAGTTTGAGCATTTGACTGAGTCTGATGCAAAGAACTGGAATCCCCATTGAGCCTTGGAAACACACACTAAATGGCTTTGGACAAATCACACTTTCAACTTCAGAGGAAAGCAAAGGCATTCCCTTCATCAAATCTTGCAAAGAAACCCCCCTGATAGGCATGCCATAAATAAAAAAAATATTTGAAGGCACACAACAACTTATGTTAGTTCTACATCCAAGGCCCAAACAACATAGCACAAGAACACTATTTGTGGCCCCATAAAAGCGTCACTATTTGCGGATGTTGATGTATTTTGCTACATTGTCCACAGAGTAAGCCTTGAATATATATTTTTCTGGATTTCATGGTGCCAAATTTAGTTGCCAGATGTTCAAGCTGGGTTTAGAAAAGGCAGAGGAACGAGAGACCAGATTGCCAATATCTGCTGGATAATGGAGAAAGGCAGGGAGTTTCAGAAAAACATCTGAAATCTACTTCTGCTTCATTGCCTATTCTAAAGCCTTTGACTGTGTGGATCATAATAAATTGTGGCAAGTTCTTGGCGGGATGGGCATACCAAGCCACCTTGTCTCTCTCCTGAGGAATCTGTACAAGGACCAAGTCGCAACAGTAAGAACTGACCACGGAACAACAGACTGATTCAAGACTGGGAAAGGCATACGGCAAGGCTGCATCCTCTCACCTAACCTTTTTAACGTGTATGCAGAACACATCATGCGATGTGCGGGGCTTGATGAATGCAAAGCTGGGGTGAAAATTGCTGGAAGAAACATTAACAACCTCAGATATGCAGATGACACCACTCTGATGGCCAAAACCGAGGAGGAGCTGAAGAGCCTTCTAATCAAGGTGAAAGAAGAAAGCACAAAGCCGGGTTGCAGCTAAACATAAAAAAAACAAAAAACCAAGATTATGGCAACAAGAATGATTGACAACTGGAAAATAGAGGGAGAAATTGTGGAGGCCGTGACAGACTTTGTATTTCTAGGTGCAAAGATTACGGCAGATGCAGACTGTGGCCAGGAAATCAGAAGACGTTTACTTCTTGGAAGGAGAGCAATGTCCAATCTCGATAAAATAGTAAAGAGTAGAGACATCACACTGGCAACAAAGATCCGCCTAGTCAAAGCCATGGTATTCCCTGTAGTAACCTACGGATGTGAGAGCTGGACCTTAGGGAAAGCTGAGCGAAGGAAGATAGATGCTTTTGAACTGTGGTGTTGGAGGAAAGTGCTGAGAGTGCCTTGGACTGCGAGAAGATCCAACCAGTCCATCCTCCAGGAAATAAAGCCCGGCTGCTCATTGGAGGGAAGGATACTAGAGACAAAGTTGAAGTACTTTGGTCACATCATGAGGAGACAGCAAAGCCTAGAGAAGACAATTATGTTGGGGAAAGTGGAAGGCAAAAGGAAGAGGGGCCGACCAAGGGCAAGATGGATGGATGGCATCCTTGAAGTGACTGGACTGACCTTGAAGGAGCTGGGGGTGGTGACGACCGACAGGGAGCTCTGGCGTGGGCTGGTCCATGAGGTCACGAAGACGACTGAACAAATGAACAACAAAGAGGAACCCTAAATAAGGGGGAACCAAAGAACTGGGGTTTCACTCTTTTAAGTTTTCTACATTCAATAAAGGCAAAAAACCTATAATCTGGGACAATGTTTGGTGAATTTTACCTATATAGAGCATTTAAATGTTTTTTCTAGTAGCAGTATGTCTTGAGAAATCCAATATCCCCTTATTAAGAGAGGCCCAGTTAGCTTTGTGTAGGACAAGGGCAGCTGAACTCAAGATAAGTTACTATTCTGTTGCTAAAAGAGTTGAAATTTTCTTACTTGTCTTTTACTGTATCTAGTCCAATAAAAAAGTGCTCTCTGACTGTATTGAAATCTCTCAACGCCATCTTAACTGACATCTCAGACAGAATGAAGACCTGTTTTTCTCCTGTATGATTTTTAACGGCTTTGCCTGAAGCCTTGAAAACTTGCATAATGCATTTTATACTTTGAAGTCGGCCCAATAAAGACATTGCTACTTTTGGGTTTCCTTGTGTTTTGCTACACAGCCAAGATGGATACCCCTGAAAACATCAGATTCTAATTCTAAGGGGAGTTGGAAAAAATTAAAATACAAGAACAAGAGGATGTGGAACTCTGACTCCACGGGCACTTATTTCCAGTTATCTTTTGCTGGAGAGGATCTGAAAATGGAAATAATCTCCGATTTAAAAAAAATCAGGAATGGAATTGTTTATTTATTTATTTTACTTCATATAAAAAGCATTGCATAAATTAGTATAAAACCGATAAAAAAAGAAGCGCAGGTGGCTAAATATCTTTTGACCAAAAACGGGCAACAGCAATGTCATTGTCTGTAGCCTCCAGCAATTCTTCCTCTGTACATGAGGCAGGGCATAGTGGACAAGCATACAGATGCCGAGTTGTCTGTTCTACATAAATATATACATAAATGAATATATACACACATATATGCACACAGAAAACACATACACAGAAAGGGAAGGAAGGAAGGAAGGAAGGAAGGAAGGAAGGAAGGAAGGAAGGAGGGAGGGAGGGAGGGAGGGAGGGAGGGAGGGAGGGAGGGAAGGAAGGAAGGAAGGAAGGAAATAAAAAAGTGAAAGAGGGAAAGAAGAGAAAGAGGGAAAGAAGGAGAGAAGGAAAGAAAAAAAGGTAGAGAAGGAAGGAAAGAGAGAAGGAAATAAAAAAGTGAAAGAGGGAAGAAAGCAGAGAAGGAACAAAAGAGAGAAAGAGGGATGGAAGGAAGGAAGGAAGGAAGGAAGGAAGGAAGGAAGGAAGGAAGGAAGGAAGGAAAGAGACAAGGAAGGATGGAACCAAAGAGCAAAGGAAGCGACAAAAGAAACAGGTAGAGAAGGAAAAAAGAAGAAAGGAAAGAGGAAGGGAAAGAAAAAGAGGGAAGGGAGGAATGAGGGAGGGAAGAAAGGAGAGAAAGAAAGCAGGAAAGAAAGAGGGAGGGAAGGTTGGCTACAGCAACGTGTGGCGGGTACAGCTAGTAATAATATAAAACATCAATGTTGAAACTCAGAACAATGCTCCACAAAAGCAAAGTGAAAATAGAGGAGAAAATCAACACTCTTCTTTCCTGTGAATGCAAGAAAAAGTAATGCTGAAAATGCTCCTATGCCATAAAAAACAAAACTTGTTTTTCTAACACCTGACGTTTATTTCATGGCAGCACTGGAAATGGTTTAAAGTCTTTCATTTGCTAGTGACTAAATCCAGACTTTCTTAATGACAACAAGCTTGCCACCTCATGTGTCTTCACACTATGGAACCAGAGTAAGCAATGTTCCTTATATACCAAGGTAATGGATTTTCAGCACATTTCCGTGTTAGGCAATTCACACTCATTCCAAATGTGCAACCTGTTGGTATGCTTTTTAATATCCTTTTTAATACTCTCCTAGTTCTTGCATTGTGATGAGACAGGATTCATCTTCTGTTTTTTTCCCCCTCACTAGTGTTCATTATGCTTTGTGTGCTTTCTACATGCTGCTTCCCACCCTCTGCCTTCTCTTCACTCCGACAGGAACAATCCCCATCATTTCGGGTTTTAACAGAGATGGATTTTGTTCCCGTAATCACTTCTTCCCGGTGATATGCCAATCCCTTGGATGTGACTGGACAGTGAGTGCAAAAGAGCATAAATGTAGCTGAAATAAATTAAAAGCACTTACAAAAATGAAGCCACACAGGTTGGCTATTGTAAGCACACAAATCTTTGTAGTGGGGCTCCTGCCAGACGAAACGAACTGCAGCTCCTTTGCTGAATTATATGCCATGACCTCACAAATAGGACCGAGGGTGGGAAAGAATAAGGTTATGGTCATAATTTTCAGTTAATGTCTCCCTTTCATACACTCCACAATTTCTTGCTCTGCCTCTGAAATCTGCACATTTGCAAAGCCTTTGAGATGTCTTGGAGAAATAAAATATGCACAAAATGATGCCATTTTTTTTAAAGATGTGTAATGACTAAAAATCTTTGAAAAAATAAGGAGGCAGACATATTACTCGACTGAGGAAATGAATTTGTACATATGTCAATAACAACAACAGCAACAATAGGTTCTTGAGCTGGAAAGAACTGTCCAAAATTACCTTGAAAGAAGAAAAGAAACTCCTAATCCTGACATCCTGTACCAAGAGATGTAAAAACGTCTCTGTAGTTACTTCTCCTGGTTGTTGTTGTTATTGTGTGCATGCCAATAGTTTCCAACCTATGGGCACCCTATCACAGGGTTTTCTTGACAAGATTTGTTTCGGGGAGGGTGATTTTTGCCATTATCTGAAGCTGAGAGTGTGTGACTTGACCAAGGTCTCTCTATGGGTTTCCACTGCCAACCAGGGATATAAACCATATTAGTCTATACTGGCATATAATCCAGTTCAAAGCAGATAATCTGGATTTAATATCACAGTGTAGATGGGGCTTGAGAGCTTACAACTCACCCCAGAGACAATGGCTGTGAAGGCCAAGGTTCAAATCCTTGGGGCAGAGAGGTCCACTGCTGAACCGCTCTCACAGTTAAGAAGTTCTTCCCCATGTTCAGGTTGTATCTCCTTTCCTGTAGTTCGAAGTCACTTTAGATTTACTATAAGCCAAAATCAACTTGAAGGCACACCGCAATTCATGAACAGGATTTCAGCTAAAGCCTCATACCCCAATACAAAGCAAAGAGAGGATCAGAATTCAGATAGAATATGAAGAAGATAAACTGAAATAAAGATCAAATGACTCAGCTCTAAGGTTTCATTTCAAACTCATTCACTGACTGTTGGGAGACATCCCATGAAAACAGCGGAAATAATAATCCCAACAGCTTCAAGAAGAGAGAAAAATGGTCAGAGAGCATAAGGTTGGTGTGACGATATGCTTCATTCATTTATTTATTGGAAACCTTTTCACCCCGTTTCTCAGCTGAAAAGATTTCCAGAACAACTGACATAAAATCAGTAAGAAACAAGACATATAATCTGGAGGCATATAACCTGAAACAATGATTCTCAAACTCTGGTCTTTCGGGTTATTTTGGAGCTAGTTCCCAAAATTTTTGGACATTGGCCCAAGTGACTTAGGCTGCTGGGAATTCAAGTTTAAAAAAAACCTGGAGGACGCAATTTTGGAAATCAATGGAAGTAAATCACGTAAAAGGAACTGGGAAGCAAAGTTTAGGAGCATAGGCCCCTATTTCTAAAGCAGATGTGGTCAAATTTGTTTTCATTAATGGCTATGCTGATTAGGGTTCATGGAAGTTGCAATCCAACAACTGAAAAAACACGGAATATACAATTCAATATTTTGTGCAGTTCAACATCTATTCAAGTAAGGGCTGAAATTAAGGTACCATTGCCAGACTATTCGTTTTCTGTAGGTACAATGCAGAAGTATTTTCATGATCCTTGCCTCAGGCATTAAAATGTCTTTGACCAGCTCAACCAAATGCTGACACTAGGCACTCCAGGGATGGTCCCAAATTTAAACTTGTTTTACCTCCTGTTGAACAATCTTCTGAAATCCTAAATGCTGACAAACTCCCATATCCACAGAAGTTGATTCGATTTGTAAAATAGAAATAATTATTGTATATTTTTGTTTACAGCTTTTTTTGTCACTGCTAGTCAATAGCTAACCATTGAGTAGAGCCTGGTAATTCTCTAGAAGTAATGACATGGTTTGTGTTGAAGTGGCAGCAAAAGTATGATAGCTGGGACCCAATGCTGGTACCGCAACATGGGCCAGAATTAGAGAAGAGAAGACGTGGGCAATACAGCGGATTTATTCTCAGGTATTGGTAACTGCCTTTTTTTTTTTTTACTTACCATTCTTCATTTTCACTCAAACTTAACGTGGATGAAGCATGCTATAAATAACGCTCTCTCACGCACGTCTTCGCTTCTCTAATGCTGACCCATGTTGCGCAATCTGGGAGACTGGGAGAAGTCTGAGGAGAGAAGTGCTTGGAGGTCGGAGGGAAAAACCTCGGGGGGGGGGGGATTAAAAATAGCCTCTGGGGAGAAGTACAGTGTTTCCTCGCTATTTTGCGGTTTGCTTTACGCAGACTCGTTGTATCGCGTTTTTAAAAATAAATATATATATGAATAAAAATGTAATGTTAGTTGGTGGGATTAATATAACTCTATTATTAGTCTTTTTGTCAATTCACAGTAACCATGGAACTCTTCTCCTGCATCACCCTTTGTGATGGTTTGTCCGAGCTTTTGGAAAAACTATATTGTTTGGCTTTGTTGTTGTTGTTCATTCGTTCAGTCGTCTCCGACTCTTCGTGACCTCATGGACCAGCCCACGCCAGAGCTCCCTGTCGGCCGTTACCACCCCCAGCTCCCTCAAGGTCAGTCCAGTCACTTCAAGGATGCCATCCATCCATCTTGCCCTTGGTCGGCCCCTCTTCCTTTTGCCTTCCACTTTCCCCAGCATAATTGTCTTCTCTAGGCTTTCCTGTCTCCTCATGATGTGACCAAAGTACTTCAACTTTGTCTCTAGTATCTTTCCCTCCAGTGAGCTGTCGGGTTTTATTTCCTGGAGGATGGACTGGTTGGATCTTCTCGCAGTCCAAGGCACTCTCAGAACTTTCCTCCAACACCACAGCTCAAAAGCATCGATCTTCCTTCGCTCAGCCTTCCCTAAGGTCCAGCTCTCACATCCGTAGGTTACTACAGGGAATACCATGGCTTTGACTAGGCGGATCTTTGTTGCCAGTGTGATGTCTCTACTCTTTACTATTTTATCGAGATTGGACATTGCTCTCCTCCCAAGAAGTAAGCGTCTTCTGATTTCCTGGCTACAGTCTGCATCTGCAGTAATCTTTGCACCTAGAAATACAAAATCTGTCACGGCCTCCACATTTTCTCCCTCTATTTTCCAGCTGTCAATCATTCTTGTTGCCATAATCTTGGTTTTTTTGACGTTTAGCTGCAACCCGGCTTTTGCGCTTTCTTCTTTCACCTTGATTAGAAGGCTCCTCAGCTCCTCCTCGCTTTCGGCCATCAGAGTGGTGTCATCTGCATATCTGAGGTTGTTAATGTTTCTTCCAGCAATTTTCACCCCAGCTTTGCATTCATCCAGCCCCGCACATCGCATGATGTGTTCTGCATACAAGTTAAAAAGGTTGGGTGAGAGTATGCAGCCTTGCCGTACGCCTTTCCCAATCTTGAACCAGTCTGTTGTTCCGTGGTCAGTTCTTACTGTTGCTACTTGGTCCTTGTACAGATTCCTCAGGAGAGAGACAAGGTGGCTTGGGATGCCCATCCCACTAAGAACTTGCCACAATTTATTATGATCCACACAGTCAAAGGCTTTAGAATAGTCAATGAAGCAGAAGTAGATGTTTTCTGAAACTCCCTGTCTTTCTCCATTATCCAGCGGATATTGGCAATCTGGTCTCTCGTTCGTCTACCTTTTCTAAACCCAGCTTGAACATCTGGCAACTCTCGCTCCATGTATTGCTGGAGTCTTCCTTGCAGGATCTTGAGCATTACCTTACTGGCATGAGAAATAAGGGCCACTGTACGGAAGTTGGAGCAGTCTTTCGCATTTCCCGTTTTTGGTATGGGGATATAAGTTGATTTTTTCCAGTCTGATGGCCATTCTTGTGTTTGGCTTTACTCGGGGGCTATCTGATACCTTCTGTTAAGATGAAGACCCTTAGCAGACAGAGGCACTTTAGGCAAGGTGAAAAGATAACTAAATGAGTTTACTGAAACAAGATGAACAAAGGGTTAACTCCACTTGGGGCTATCATAAATTTAAGCAATATATTACAAAAGGAGATTTTGCTGGTTGTAGTCATCTTTCCGGAATCTTTGAAAGTCGTTTGCCTCTGGTGTAAAGCAATGGATTATAAATTGTTGCTTACAAACTGTCTTAATCTTCCCTCCTGTGAAGCATAGGCTAACCCAAAGCTTCTGTTGTCCTTTGGACTGTTGGCATAATACTGCTAAATGGAGAAGGTAGAACCAAGTGTAATGACTTTAAGTTATAAGGAGGTAGATTTTGATTCAATTTTAGAAGGAACATCTTAATGAAACAATGGTTTGATAATGAAAGCAAATGTCTAGAAAAGCATCAGGGTCTCTTTCTGTGAACATCATTTAAAAACAAAAAACAAAAAACAGGCAGGATAGCTACCTGCTTGCCATGCTTTAGCATTGAGTGGGAGTTTGACTTAATGTCCTATGAGGCCCCTTCCAACTCTATGATTCTGAATATCATCATCAACATGATTAATGATGGCCAAGGTGTATTAACACACACTACATAACAACAAACTAAAATTTGCTACCTTATCTATGCTCAACAGGGAGCCACAATCAATCCCAATGTTCTTGCATGTATTCAGCTCCAGCTGGGCATTGTGTTATCTGTTATAATGCCCACTAGATTTGCAGTTAGAACTAATTTAATTTCCTTGTACAGATCTATCAGCACTGGATTAGGTCTGACTGATACAATCAGAACTTTTGCCTTGTTCATACTGGCTTTGTAACAGGAATAAACATCACATGGCCCTGCACATGTTTTTGAACTACAGTTTCCAGGATTGCCCTCAAGTGAATAGGCTGGTCAGGGCTCCTGGGATTTGCAGTTCAACAACATCTGGAAGACTTTGGAATTTCCACCAGGCCCTTGGTCTTTGTTCTTTGAAGGTACTCAAGATGCAGAAATGAAAGTTTGGCTTTGTTTGATCTTTTAACTTTATCTACACCATTTCTGTTATCACATCTTTCTGTGACCACCTAATTTTTTCAGTTATGCTTGTAAGTTTCATTGTGAATGAAGTTGTTGTCTTGAATTCCATGAGTGTGAGAATTGGAGTTTACCTTTTAAACCAGTGGTTCCCAACCTGTGGGCCATGGTACTAATGTTGGAGAGTCAAAGTGGTCTCTGGTAAAAAAAAAAAGTTGGGCACCACTGTTTTGAACAGACATACAGCACTGGATGTATGCTATGGGTTCATGGGGACTATAGTTTGACAGACCTTGAGCCTTCTCTTCCAAAGAGTGCAAATGCCTTTCCAAACTACAAATCCCATGTGATTACAGGTGACATCCCTCAAATAAGAGCTCCAGGTGCTCCTGAAGCAATCTCCCTATTGTTTGTCTCAGTACTAAGATTATCATATTTTACGTGAATCTAATGTTCACCCTAATTTTGGCAAGGTGATTTAGCCAAAAAAGATGAGCATTAGATTGGAGTAAATACAGTATCTCTTGCGCCCACTGTATTTTAATCATTACTCTGTATTTTAATCTACCGGTATGTATTCTGTAGAAATACATTTTAATATGTTATTTTATATAATGATTATGTGTTTTTAGCTATGTTGTAACTATGAGACCTTCCGGCTGGAGATATCTCCCACCTCCGCTCACTCCTTTGTGTTTGTGCCTACCTTCAGGAAAGGTGGGCATCTCCACCTCTCTCTCTCTCTCTCTCTTGGCCCCAATGGCTGAGGAGAAAGTCAGGAGAAGAGGTGACTTTTGGTGCACACGCCGGGGTCTTCAGGCACGCCTCCGGACCCAAAGCAGGCCAGGCAAGGGAGCAAATGCGGCAAGTGTAGTTACTGGGATGTATAATTCACCTACAATCAAAGAGCATTCTGAACTCCATCAATGATGGAATTGAACCAAATATGGCACACAGAACTTCCACGACAAACAGAAAATATATATCAATGATTGGTTGGGGGGGGGGGGGCAAAATACTGTTTGCTTAACGTTGAAAATTACCTAGGGCCGCCTCTGCAGATAGCAGCAAAAAGTTTCAGACTTTGGAGTATTTCAGATTTTTAAATAGAAGATGTTCAATCCGTACATGCATTTTCAATTGCTTTTTTGTCATAACTAACTGGCAAACACACATTTTGATGCCTCAAATATTAGCCCTGTTTCTAGGTATATTTGACCTGCTGATTCCAAAAACGACACCAGTTTTCCCTTATCAGCTCTAGTTTTTGAGACACAGAATATATGCCATATATCAGTCTCCATCTGCTTCTCCATAGAAAGTCGTGATAGCCACATCTAAGGAACTAGAGTTAACGTTGTTTATTCCAATGCAATTTTTTATTTAGTTGGTCTGGTGCAACCTGAAGAGAGATCCTAAAAAGAAAATCTGTAATAATGAAGAATAGAACGGCACAATTTAGACAAGTTTGATAAAGGATTTTCTGTGCAAGATATCATGTAAAACTTGTCTTATTAGGTAAGACACTGCTATGATAATCATTGTGGTCTCTATTTATCAAGCCCTCTGAGATGCAGCCAGCTTAATAATATTAGCTGCCAGTTTTAAATGGGCAAAATTAAGTTTTGGCAGTTCTTTCACTCAGTGTATCAAAGGTTCAGGCACTCTCTATTCAGTTTCATCCTTCCTTGTAAAAATGGTTGCCCAATTATGAAGCTATATGACACCAAATTAGGAGGGATAGCTAATATTCCAGAGGACATGATCAGAATTCAAAATGACCTTAACAGATTGGGCCAAAACTAACAAAATAAATTTCAAGAAGAAGAAGAAGAGGAGCAGCAGCAGCAACAACAACAACAACAACAACTTTATTTTTCTACCCCGCCTCCATCTCCTTGAAGGGACTCGGGGAGGCTTACATGGGGCAAAGCTCAAGGCAACATACAATTAAAAACAGTACAATAACAGTTAAAATAGCATAAAACAACATAAACAATAATAAACAAGTATCAAGAGCAGCAGCAGACTAATTTTGGAGGGGGGGGGGGAAGAGGCCACTATGTGAACTGGTTAAAGGATAGGGTGATTCAATAGGTGGATAGAAGCGTATAGTAGCATAGGAAATAGCATGGAAACAGAGCAATTAAACAGGGTCTTAACTTAAAAATATAGTAATGTAATATAGGAATTCAGATTCAGGTCAGCAAGGACAAATGTAAGATACTACACTTAGGCAGGAAAAAAAATGAAATGCACAGATACGGCATGGGTGACGCCAGGTTCGACAACAGTCCCTGTGAGAAAGATGTTTTGGACAACAAGTTGAACATGAGCCAACAGTGTGATGCAGCAGCTAAAAATACCAATGGGCTGCATCAAAAGGTGTCTACTAGGCCTGGGTAACAACGGAAAAATTTATTTCTAAAATCGATTCGTTTTTTGGGGTTTTTTGCGTTTCGATATTTAAAAGATTTCCGAAATTTTCCTTTTAAAAAGTTTGATATTTACGAAATTTCGTTATTATTAACGAATCGATTCGTAAAAATGGCGGACGCGATTGCGCATGCGCAAAAACGGACTTCGGAAACTTCGTTATTAAATACGAATCGATTCGTTATTAAAATGATAACGAATCGATTCGTTAAAATGGCGGACGCGATTGCGCAATGCTGAATGCTCTACAAACAAAATCATTTCATAAAATAAATCAAATAAAATAATCAAATAGAATAAGATATTAAATTAAAAAGTAATAAGATAAAGTAGCCAAAACTGAGTCAAATAATATAATGAAATAAACAATAATATAATAATAAAATTTAAATAAATATAAATAATAAAAAATTATAATAATTTATAAATAATAATAATAAATAATAATAAATTATATAAAATTATATAATATATATAATATAATATAAAATAATATAATATATAATATACTATTATATAAATGAAATAAATAATAATATAAATAATTATTATATCATATATTATAACATTTAATAATAATTATTTAATATTTATTTAAAAATAATATATAAAATTAAATTATAAATTATTAATAATATATTAAAAATAATGTTATTATAAAAACGAGCACTGTATTATAGCACTTTGTGTTGGCCAAAGGACCGCACTGGTTGGAACTACACAAATAATGAGCACTGTATTATAGCACTTTGTGTTGGCAAAAGGACCGCACTGGAACTACACAAATAAGGAAGGAGCACTGTATTATAGCACTTTGTGTTGGCAAAAGGACCACACTGGTTGGAACTACACAAGTAATGAGCACTGTATTATAGCACTTTGCGGTGGCTAATGCGCCGCACTGGTTGGAACTACACAAATAAGGAGGAAGGAGCACTGTATTATAGCACTTTGTGTTGGCAAAAGGGCCGCACTGGTTGGAACTACACAAATAAGGAAGGAGCACTGTATTGTAGCACTTTGTGTTAGCAAAAGGACTGCACTGGTTGGAACTACACAAATAATGAGCACTGTATTATAGCACTTTGTGTTGGCCAAAGGGCCGCACTGGTTGGAACTACACAAATGAAATTCTTGCCCTGTTGTGGAGCGAAAACAGCCACAGGACACACAACAACTGGGTGAAACAGCTTTTGTTTCACCAAAGAGAAATGTTTTTTTCTTTTTTTTTGGAATATTTTTTTAATTTTTTTAATAATAAAAGAAATATTTAGCAGAAAAAGTTTAAAATAAAAATTAACAAAATGCTAGCCCTGTAGTGGGGCAAAAACAGCCACAACAACTGGGTGAAACAGCTTTTGTTTCACCAAAGAGAAATGTGCTTTTTTCCCCTTTTTTTGAATATTTTTTAAATTTTTTTAAATAATAAAAGAAATATTAGCAGAAAAAGAAAAGTTTAAAAATAGAAAATTTACAAAATGCTAGCCCTGAAGTGGGGCAAAAACAGCCACAGGCACACAACTGGGTGAAACAGAGCTTTTGTTTCACCAAAGACAAACAGTCAAACACACACAAGAGCAGCAAGCAATGCCTCCTGCTCCCTCCCACCCAAAACGCTCTCCCGAGTCCCAACAGTGAACTGAAGCAAGCCTCCCGCCCGCACCTCCCGTCTCCTCGCCTTCCCAGCAATGAGCAATGCGGCCACGCGGAGCCACTTTTAAAGGGCAGCCCGCCCAATCAGAATGAGACACGGTGCTTGGGAGCGCCGGATTGGCTCCCGGCGCACCCAGCATCCTCCATCCTTAAACGTCATTTCCGAAATGGGCGGAAGCTCGTAAAAAAGATGGTGGATGCCGTTTCGGTATTGAAAAACACTTCCGGGTTTGAAAATATATTTCAATATCATTTTGTAAATGAAAAAAATAATGAATAATTAACAATATACAAAATTAACGAACAAAACCACCCAGCCCTAGTGTCTACTGTCTAGACCAGTGCTTCTCAACCTTGGGTCCCCAGATGTTTTGGGCCTACAACTCCCAGAAATCCCAGCCAGTTTACCAGCTGTTAGGATTTCTGGGAATTGTAGGCCCAAAACATCTGGGGACCCCAGGTTGAGAAGCACTGGTATAGATCAAGAGAAGTCTTTGTATTCTGCTTTGTTTAGACCTCACTTGGAATACTGTGTCCAGTTCCACCAGAACATTAGGAGGAATTTCCTGACTATATGAGCTGTTCAGCAGTGGAACTCTCTGCCTCAGAGTGTGGTGGAAGCACCTTCCTTGGAAACTTTTAAACAGAGGCTGGGTGGCTATCTGTTAGGGATACTTTGATTGTGCTTTTCTGCATGGCAGGGGATTGGAGTGGATGGCCCATGTGGTCTCTTCCAACTCTATGATTCTATGATTCTGTGATTCTATATCTGAGCAGATGTATGGGAACTTTCCATTCCCATCCAAAGTAGAGCAGACAGCAGAAAACTAATCCTCCTTCATAGGAGGCAAACATGTTAGGAAGTCGTGGTATTTGTCACTGTAGATCTGTGAGTATTTTAAGATATACTCAAACAATATTCCATCCCAGACTATTCTCTGACAATTTTGGTCTCTTTCTCTTCTCTTCCTTAACTGAAAAATCACATCAATGAAATGACATTATTGCCATGTAATTTTGAAAATGCAGAGGAGTAATTTTGCTCTTCAAACTAGAGAATCAACTCAACAAAACAAGCTCCCGTTCTTAGAAATCTTTTTGAAGCACCCCAGCTTCAAAAACACATCTGAAAAGAAAGGAATGGATTTATGTGGAGAGGACAACTGGCAAAAACCAAGGAGTACACACATACACATACTTATGTATCTATGTATGACCCCACTTTTCCCCCATGATGGGATCCAGAGGAGCTTACAGTAATTTAAAACAAGATTAAATTAGAATGTTATATTTTTAAAATTTAACTAATAAATTATATTGTAGTATTATTTTAAAATGCACATTAAAAGGCAAAACATATTTGAAACATAATAATTATTAATCTATACACATATTAAAGAGAAAATGTGTATGTGTGTTTGTGGTGGAGGAGTCCATTTACACAGACAGGTTCCTGCCTCCACAAACAGCTATAGCTCACACTATGCAGGAAACACCAATGGCCCTTTCTCCAATGACATTACAGGTTATAATGAACACCACATCCCAGTGTTCCCCTCTCTCTCCATTGGTGTGGAATTTGATGACCCTGCTCACTGCCTCTCCCTTATTCCTTTCCTATACTTTTCTATGATGCACAGCAAACAGAGCAGAATTCATCAACAACTGAAAATACTGGAGGGGTTTGACTCAACATGATGGAAGTTGTAGTTCACCCTGCATCAAGACACATCATTGTGACCACCCCATTAGCAATGGTCCCAAGTTTGGAGGGAATTGACTTTGATTACTATTACCTCAACAAATAACATTTTTAAAAAGTAACACTGTGATTGTAATATTATTTCTGTAAGAATGTAAAAGATATCAGTTTCACATTGGTTTATTTCTGCTTGCAGAAACAATACTATTGGTCAAAGACAAAAAAACTAATATTGTCTTGTCCCATCCTGTTAGTTCTCTGTGTTAACAGACCTTCTTACTTATGGATGCCTTTGGATTTTAGTGTCTAGATTTTTATCACTCGCCTACCAAATTGCATACGATCCCTCTGAGATTTCCTCTGGATTTTTATTGTATTTTCTCACTCTAATTGTTTTTATTGCTGGCTTTACCGGTTGTTTGTTGCTTTTGTCCATTGTATTTTAATATTCTTGTAGGCATCCTCGCACCATGACGAAATGCAGGTTATACATTTTTAAACGTATTAATGAATAAACACATCTGAATTAGCATAGCCAATGGGCAGCATTCTTCTACTGGGCATAAGCCACGTAGTGTACTCTCGCAAGTGCCAATTGTGTGTTTACTGTGTTTCCTTGTTCTCCTGCTGTAATTAAAGCTGTGGCATTTACTCAAGTGCCAAGTGCAGATGGGGATAGGGTTGCTTGGGCTTCTTAACTGAAATAAAAGCAGAATAGCCACCAGTAAGTCTTGGCTATTTGGGACCACAGAGGTGTATAATCTTAACATTTTACATGTTTTTAGCTGTATTGTTCTTCTTTTAAATGGTATGCCCCTTCAGGTACATTCACATTGTAAGAATAAATTTAGTTTGACCTCACTTTAACTGCCATGGAATTCTTTGAGTTGTAGTTTGTCAAGGTACCAGCACTCTTTGGCAAAGAAGGCTAAAGATCTTGCAAAACTAGAACTCTTAGGGTTCCATAGCATGAAATGCAAAGATACAAAATGGGTACCACAGCAGTTAAAGTGCTGTCAAACCGTATTAATTTTACAGTATAGATGCAGTGTTGATGCACCCAAAGATTCCCAGTTTTGGATTATGAATTGAGACTGTTGTGCATCTGAACACTGGCTAGGAATACTAATACGCACCAGAACACTCTTGTCAGTGTAATATTACATATCTTTGCAATTTACTAACAGTGCAATCTACTAATAGTGGGGGAAGTATTATTTTTAATTGAAAAAACACCTTTCAAGGAACCTCTAATTCCTCCAGCACAACTGCGAGGGTGGGTCAAAATGTTTTGCCTCCTGTGTCATAAAAACTTTATGAATAAACATATAACCACAGAAATTTCTATGGATCGTAGCCTGGTCAGAGGTCCAAAAAGAAAACCTACACAGTTTCTGATTCAATGACTTGAATGATGTTAAAACAACTTTAAAATCATGGGACACCAATGGAAGCCAAACTCTGAATGTTTCCAAAATGGTTTTTGATGCCTGGGTAAAATGATGGCACAAATGTGTACAAATTGATGGTGATGATGTTGAACAGTAGTTTTGTGTGGTCCACACGGTGGTCCACACTCTCATTACATCTATGATAGACTACTGCAATACGCTCTCTGTGGGATTGCCTTTGAAGACTGTTCGGAAGCTTCAAACAGTCCAATGAGAGGCAGCCAGATTAATAACTGGGGTGGCATACAGGGAGTACATAACTCCCATGTTGCGTCAGCTCTGCTTGCTTCCAGTTTGCTACCAAGCACAACTCAAAAGTGCTGGTTTTGGCCTATAAAGCCCTAAACAGCCCTGGCCCAGTTTGTCTTTCCAAAAGCATCTCCTCTATGAACCACCGCTGAGATTAAGATATTCAGGGGAGGCCCTGCTCTCGGTCCCATCACCACAAGATGGGCCTTCTCAGTGGTGGGCCCTCAGCTATGGAACAACCTCCTTGGTGAGATTAGATCAGCTCCCTCCCTCCTGTCCTTCAGAAAGATGGTAAAAACTTGGCTGTGAGACCAAGCCTTTGGGACAGTGCAATAAAGCAACA
This sequence comes from Anolis sagrei, assembly GCF_037176765.1. Taxonomy (NCBI): domain Eukaryota; kingdom Metazoa; phylum Chordata; class Lepidosauria; order Squamata; family Anolidae; genus Anolis; species Anolis sagrei. Next base: position 324,609,402 of record NC_090021.1, read on the forward strand.
ATAGGAAACTCTACCCTGCTGCCCAGATCCGGTATGGCTGATTTGAGATGGTTTTAAACAATTGATTTTAAAGTAGAGATAACTGATTTTAGTGTTTGTGTATATTTATAGTTTATTTTATGTTCCAGCATTGAATGTTTGCAGTATATATAGAATCAATAGTATATATAGAATATGTTGTGTTCCACCCCGAGTCCCCCACAGGGTGAGAAGGGCAGAATATAAATGCTTTAAATAATAATTATATGTCCATTCATAATGTTTTTATGACACAAGAGGCAAAACTATCAGACCCACCTTCATATATGGTCAACTTTCATCAAAAATTGATCATAGGAATCTAGGTGCTGGAGGATCTCTAAATTAGTAAGATAACATATTAATTAAAACTTGCAAATGTGGAGGGCTGACTGTAAACATAAAGTTAAGTAATACTTTACACAGTGATTGTAGCCAGTAATAATAAGAAAGATTTCAAGCTCTATTGGGAGGGAACAATCCTATGGCTAATGGGATCAAGAAGCAGAAGAACATAGAAAGAAAGTAGATTAACTGATATCCTCTCTTTCACTTTCTTCTTTTTTGGGAGAAGATGAAGAAGGGAATCTGCACTTTCTTTTTAATAAAACTTTACTGTGGCCAAACACCCAAGAGACCTTTTTTCTCTTTGGCTTTGTTGGTGAGGAAATGCATATCTGAAATACAACATCTTGCAGTTCTACTGTATTCATCACTAATTTCTCTTTAGCTGGGTTCTCTCTGGACAGGCATGTAGCCAGGGGGGGGGGGGGCTCGGGGGGCTTCAGCCCCCCCCCCCCCCGAAATTCTCATGGTGGTTCGCGAAAAGGCCTTACTGGTGCATTATTTAAACTGTTATGTTTATTAATATCATGATTTGATCACCATTCTCAATATATCCCATATGTATGGGGGTATTGGGGTAATGATACAAAAGGTTTGGTAGGCTAGACCCTCTTTCACTCAGACTCAGCCCCCCCAAAACTCAGCCCCCCCGAAACCCCCGCTGAAAATTTTTTAGCCCCCCCCCCCCCCCGAAACGAAATCCTGGCTACGGGCCTGTCTCTGGATCCAACCTTTTAAAAGAATGCATTGCAGTAATAATCTGATCCCAATACATACTGCTCTGGGGGAAGGGGGGGGGGGAGATATAAAATTAATCAGCCAGGCAAGGGGCTAGTGTCAATAGTGTAATGAGGTTTTAAGATGGTATGAATGAAAGTGCATCAAATTTACCATTTCACTGCAGAAACACACCTGTGCATTAATTGACTCATTATATATCACAGTGCCAAAATCTTGTTCTGGTCAGTCCAGGCATGTAGCCGGGGGGGGGGGGGGGGGCTCGGGGGGCTTCAGCCCCCCCCCCCCTGAAATTCTTATAGTGGTTCGCAAAAAGGCCTTACTAGTGCATTATTTAAACTGTTATGTTTATTCATATCATGATCTGATCACCATACTCAATATATCCCAACACTGGTGGAGTTGAGGGAAATAGAGCTTCACATTTGGGAGTTGTAGTTACTGGGTTTTATAGTTCACCTACAATCAAAGAGCATTCTGAACCCCACCAACTATAGAATTGGGTCAAACGTCCTACACAGAACCCCCATGACCAATAGAAAATAGTGTGTTTTATGGTGGTCTTTGGCGACCCTTCTGACACCTCCTCCTGATCCTCCCAGGAGTCTCAACCCTAGGTTGAGAAATGCTGCCTGAAGGCCATCCAGTCCAACTTCCTTTGCCAGGGCAAGAAAACATAATCAAAGCCCTCTTGACAAAGAGCCATCCAGCTGTAGATATTGATAGATATATATGATTCACATGCACACACACATGTATATGGCTGATATAGTATCATAGATTTGAAAGGGACCCCTAATAAAGAAGGACAATTATATGTTGCATGTTCCAGAGTAGGCAAACCAGACAATCTCCACATCAATACTGACAAAGAAACAAGGAATACTGTTTACCCACAAGCATAATGAAATTATATATATTAGAAACCAACACTTTCTCGTTACTTTATTTTCCAGAACACCAGAGTGAGCCACAGCAACGTGTAGCAGGAAACGCCTAATGGCTATATATATATATATATATATATATATATATATATATATATATACACACACACACACAGAGAGAGAGAGAGAGAGAGCTATAGCTATAGCTATACAAGCCCTGTATGGTTGAATCTGTGAATATAGAATCTGTGAATATGGAGGGCTGGCTGAATTCTTTTTGTTCATAACCCTAAATAATTAAGTGTGGTTGGGAAATTTGACTGCAGCATTTGTAGAAATATGTCAAGAGGAAGGCTTGTCAAGCCAGTCCTTGTCAGGACCACCTTCAATCTGGAAAATGATGTCCTCGCTGCGAAAGAAATGCAGATCCAGAATAGGTCTCTACAGTCACCTATGGGCCGACTGCTAAGACTGTACACTTGGAAGGCAATCATACTAAGCCATGAGTGATAGCCTATGATTCCAAGAATTGACAGTTTATCCCTCTCCTTTGCTTTCGTTTCCTTAATCAACTTCTGATCCATAAGCTGACGTTTCCTTCTATACCATAACTGCACAATTTTCCTGATGAATCTTTGGTCCCATTTATATCGCCATATAATGTATTTTATAGTTGTGTAGATGGGGTCTGAGATAAAGGAGTTTATCAAAACTTGTGGAAATCCAAATAAACAATATGTCCTGGATCATTCCTCTCCACATACTTTATTGACAGCCAGAAAGATTGCAGAAGGTCAGAAATTTGTTGGTTCTTCTTCCATGTGATTTGTTCTTTTAGGTGGTTAATAATTACAGATTTCATAATGCTTCCCATTAGTTTACTGGAAAAAGATGCAAATCACTTTTAATATCCTGGGCACCCTCTTCTCCTAGTCCTCCTTCTCCATTGGTGCTCCAGCCCCAAGAGAGAGTGGTCATGGGAACGTATTATATATTTTTCTTAAAAGATGAAAAAGCTTTCATGTTTAATGGTGTGTTTTTTTCTGAAAGATAAGAACTCAGATGATATTGTATTGTCAAAGGCTTTCATGGCAGGAAACATCTGTTGCTAGAGCACGGTTATACAGCCTGGAAACCACACAACACTTCAGATGATACTCTTTGCTCCCAAGAACTTATTCCGATGGGTCCTCTTTGATCCAAAGGACTTTTCACTTTCAGTTTGTTATTTATTTATTTACAGTATTTATATTCTGACGTTCTCACCCCGCAGGGGACTCAGCGTGGATTACAGTGCACACATATATGACAAGCATTCAATGCCAATTAAACATACCACATATATAGACAGACACAGAGGCAATTTAACATTCCAGCTTTTCCGGCTTCATGAGGGTATGCTCGATTCCGGCCACAGGGGGAGCTGCTGCTTCACCATCCATTTGTGACATCGAGTCCTTGATGGAGTACTTCCTCATTCTTATGCATGCTGCTGGAAGGTTTTATGGTGTTGTAAATTAGTTAAACTAGCCTCCCCACATAAAGCGGTAACTACATTTCCTACTTGACAGGTGTGACTGTCTTTCGGGCTGCATAGGTCAACAGAAAGCTAGACTATTATTAATGGTTGGAAGCTCAATCTGACCCAGGCTGGCTTCGAACTCATGACCTCTCGGTCAGTAGTGATTTAATGCAGCTGGCTACTAACTAGCTGCACCACAGCCCGGCCCTTAATAAAGCCTAGATCTTCATTATTTATTCATTATCACTATTTGACATAGTTCCTTGGGCTCCCTATGTATAATTGTGGTCATGAAATGAGTGGATCTTGGAACTAAACCTCAGTGGATACCAAGTATCCTCTGTGTATTTTAATTCATTGAGTGTCATAATATCAGAATAGAAGTTCAGAGCTGTTCCTCATTGAAAATCCCTCTCCCAGATGCTCTTTGCCCAAACTGATGTAGAGAAGGGTTTATAAATGTAAGAAACTGATAGGCTACGGAAAATAATTACTCTTCTGGAAAGCATGTAATTTTCACATGTGGCTATTGCCTTTGTGTTTCATAGAATGGCTGGTATGAATTCTATGGAGAAAAGGGCAACTGGTTTCTTCTGTCCTTCAATTTATTCAGTTTCACTGTGGGTGGCTGTCTATCTACCAAAATAATAGTACTTTTAAACAATTCATGCCTATTTGTGTCTACACGCTGTATCATTATCTCAGCTCTTCTTTATTTGTTTTGTTTCTGGTTGTTTTTTTTAACAGATGAGAATGGTAAAATGAAGTGGAATAATTCACCTTAAGGCAAACATAGTAGAATAATAATAATAGTAACAATGATAATGATAAAATATTATTCAACTAAATATATATATATATATATATATATATATATATATATAGAATAGACCCACCCAAGTTGCCTGTACAGGGGAAGCGAACACTGTTTTCTCCCCTGTTCTGTTAACAAACAAGTTGTATTGGCTATGTATGCTTAGCGCTTTGAAGAAAATAGCCACAATATCCCTCAACAAATAAGTAATTTCTTGTTCATGATTTGTTAGTACTTGGAGTCTTCTCTGGGCCAATCTGGGGCTGGAGAAGGGAACTTTTAAAAATCCCTTTAAGACATATTAACACCTCCCAGCAAGAGATTTTCCCAGGCTCAGGCAGGCCTTCAAATGCTAATGAAGGTGATCAGTTGAAACATTCACACCTAGCTGCAGCAGGGAAGAGCTCCTTGCCCCACCCCAGCCATTCCACAGATATATAAACCCATTTTTCCTACTTCCAACAGACCTTCTCAACCTCTGAGGATGCTTGCCATAGATGCAGGCGAAACGTCAGGAGAAATGCCTCTAGAACATGGCTCTATAGCCTGAAAAAACCCACAAGAACCCTTTAAGATTAATGAACAGAGTTCAATACAGTTTGCGTATTCATTATCCAAAAAACTTAGGAACAGAAGCATTTTGGATTAACCCCCCCCCCCCCAACATTTTAAGGTAAAGATAACCCTGACATCCAGTCGTATCCGACTCTGGGGGTTGGTGCTCATCTCCATTTCTAAGCTGAAGAGCCAGTGTTGTCCGTAGACACCTCCAAGGTCATGTGGCCAGCATGACTGCATGGAGTGCTGTTACCTTCCTGCTGCAGCGGTACCTATTGATCTATTCACATTTGCATGTTTTCAAACTGCTAGGTTGGCAGAAGCTGGAGCTCATGCCACTCCCTGGATTCGGACCTGCGATCTTTCAGTCAACAAGTTTAGCTGCTAAGCGGTTTAACCTACTGGGCCACTGCCCCCCCCCCCCTATTTTGGAATATCTAAATTTGCATGCATGTACATGTCGAGATATCTTGGAGATGGGAACAAAGTCTAAATCCTTATACACACGGAGCCTGAAGATAGTTTTATATACTGTACACAATCTAGATAAATAAAAATGTAATGTTTGTTTGTGGGATTAACATAACTCAAAAACCACTGGATGAACTGACACCAAATTTGGACACAAGGCACCTATCAGGCCAATGAGTGACCATCTTCTATATAAATAAAAATGCAATGTTCGTTTGTGGGATTAACATGACACAAAAACCACTGGTTGAATTGACACCAAATTTGGACACAATACACCTATCAACCCAACAAGTGACCATCACTCATAAAAACACTGAAAAACACCACAGAAGAGACTTGAAATGCCAAAAAAAAAAAATACATTACAACACGTGTGCAAAACCACACATATATAAACACACACACACAGATACACACATATACAGATACATACACACACAAAACACATATACACAGACTGGGTTACAGTAACGTGTGGCAGGGGACAGCAGGTTTTTAATAATATTGTGCATGAAACAAAGTCTGTATACATTGAACCTTCAAAAATCAAAGATGTTTCCATCAGCCCACACCCTGCCTTGCCAGAGAAAGAAAATATGCTATGCAGGTGAAGAGTAAAGAACAAGTAGTTTACTCTTCATAGTTCAGAACAACATATGTACAATTGATCAGTTGCATCAATAGACATAATGTCCTTTTAGAAAGGATGTAAAATGGTCTTTCTTTGTCCATGTGGATAAACTCCTTCAGTAGCTCATGAAACAAGAGTACACTTCAAACTGACTCTCTCTAAGCACCTGCATAGCTCAAGCCTGAACAAAACTGTAACAGTATCCAAAAGTTCCAGGCCCAGACTGCTCCCCAGGCATTGCCCAACCAATCAGCTTCATGCATCTCATTTTACAGTTAACACACACATATTAAATGATTCCTCGCAAGCGCCAACATTCAGGCCTTATATCATTTTCTGACCTTTCCCTATGACTGAGAAATGCAAATTCCCAATCTGCATTTTTTGAGATCATAGCAGGAATCAGACACATTTAATCTTTTCTGTTATGCTAAGGCAAATCCTTCTCTGACTTTGGTACTGTATTTGGAATGGAAGGAATTTTTCTAGTAGCACCAAGAGTTAAAGGATAAAAGAAAATAAATCAAGGAAATGCCAGTTGAAAGAGAAATTCTACTTCGGCAGATGTCAGAATCAAACGAACATATGTATTCTGATGAAAATTACACTATAATTAGCACTTGGGGGTGGGGGTTTACCTTGGACAGTGAGAATAGAAAAGCCAGAAAAATGTTTAATTTAAGCGGTTGTAACCCTACCAGATGTGAACAAGAAGGCATTGTTCAGATTGCCTGTACTAGTACCAACTAATTGCATTCCTTCTTTCTTCAAAAGGGAAGAAAGTGTGAATTGGTTTAATGATTAAGGAGAAGAAATTGCAAGAGGAGAAAGCAGTGGAACAATGGGTCCGTTTCTTGCATTTATATGTGTGCCAGTCTAAAATCTATAAATCCAAGCAAGTATACCAGTAATGTGGCCTGGGGGAAAAAACATTGCCCCATTTTTTTACAAAGCCTTTTTTTCTGGAAAAAGAGAATAAAAGTTGGATTATGGACTATTTTATAGAGCGGTGAACAAAATACAGCACCCGGTATTTATTGGTGATCTTCCACCCAAGTACTAATCAGAGCTGGTGCTACTTAGGGCCCAACTACACTGCCATATAACCACCCTGAGTCCCATCGAGGAGAGAAAGTGGTCTATAAATAAAGTTGTTTTTATTGTTGTTGATGTTGTTACTATTATTAATTAATTAATAATATAATGATAAATAATAATAATTATTAATTGTGTTTCAAACAACAACAACAACAACAACAACAACAACAAGATTAGTACACAGCCAGCAAGATCACTCTGCTGGCTGTTGTAATAGATCACTTGAATACTTCCCAAGTGTCTAGGACTGTGTGATGTATCGGCAAATAATGTGTGCAGATTCCAGTAGGGTGGCCTTTTGCAGCTGACAGTTGGTAATTTTGTCAGTGTCGATTGTGTTTAAGTGCAGGCCAAGGTTTTTAGGCACTGCACCCAGTGTGCCGATCACCACTTGGACCACCTTTACTGGCTTGTGCCAGAGTCTGTGCAGTTCGATCTTTAAATACTCGTATTGTGCCAGCTTTTCCAGTTGTTTCTCTTCAATCCTGCTGTCCCCTGGGATTGCAACATCGATGATCCATACTTTGTTTTTCATCACATCATGAGGTCAGGAGTACTGTGCTCCAAAGCTCTGTCAGTCTGAATTAGAAACTCCCAGAATAGTTTGACGTGTTCATTTTCTGTAACCTTTTCAAGCTTGTAATCCCACAAAGTTCTTTGTCACAGGCAGATGGTATTTGTGGCACAAGTTCCAATGGATCATCTGAACAACGGTATTATGCCTCTGTTTGTAGCCTGACTGCGTGATCTTCTTGCAGCAGCTGAATATGTGATCCATTGTTTCGTCTGCTTCCTTGCAGAGTCTACACTTGGAATTTGTCATCGACTTTCCAATTTTGGCCTTGATGGCATTGGTTCTAATGGCTTGTTCTTGGGCTGAAGGAATCAGGCCTTCCGTCTCCTTTTTCAAAGTTCAATTTTTGAGCCACATCCATGTTTTTCCATGTCAATTTTGTTCTCAATTTTCCCCAGGAACTGTCCATGGAGAGCCTTCTTTTGCCATTATTATTATTATTATTATTATTATTATTATTATTATTTGAAACACAACAAGATTAGTACACAGCAAACAAGATCACTATGCTTGTTGTTGTATATTATTATTATGCTGGTTGTTTATTATTATTATTATTATTATTATTATTATATAATGCACTTTCAAACTGTGCAGATGGAGTCTTACTCCCCCAAAAGAAACTTCAGCTTCAAAATATCATCTATTAAACAATGTACTAGGATCCAAAATGTCTTTGCTTTATCTCATTTCTTGTCTACCACCTGCAGGTATGGAGAAAGTCAGTATATAGAAAAAATTAGATACTTTCTTAATAGAGAATTGGTTAACTAGAATATGGGCCATAGCTTATCTGAAAAAAAATTAACATACAAATTAAGATAAGAGAGAGGAGAAATAAAAGCAGCTGGAATTGATGCTATATGGAAACCATTTATTGGTTAGAGTGTCAGAGTAGTAGCAGGTTCAGATCAGGTGAGATTTTGGATGATTGGGGAAGGGATGACTAATCTATCTATATACATAATAAAAGAGGAAATATGTGTATGTGTGTGTAGCTGGAATGTCCACTTACTCAGACAAGCTCCTGCCTCCACAAACAGCTATTGCTCCCACTACCCAGGAGACATCAAATGCCCTCTCTCCAATGACCTTGAGGGTTATAGTGAGCGCCATGAACATGTACGAGAGCCCTGCCAGTGTCCTCCATAAACACAATACTGCCCACCACCCAATTCCATCCTAGATTTTCTGTTTTTTCCTCTATCACAGACATCCCAGTGTTTCTTACTCTCTCCATTGATGTGGAATTTGCATGACCTGCCCACTGCCTCTCCCTTAACCCTTTCCTATTATTTTCTATAGCACACAGCAAACAGAGGAATTCATCAGCAACTGAACATGCTAGAGAGGTTAGGGAAGAATTCACCATGATTTATAGGAGTTGTAGGTCCTGGGATGTATAGTTCACCTGCAATCTAAGAGCATTCTGAACTCCACCAACAATGGACCTGGTACACACTTGGCACACAGAACCAACATGAACAGAACCCCATGACCAACAAAAATGCTGCAGTTCTTTGGAGGGATTTATAGGAGTTGTAGTTCACCTACATCCAGAGTGCACTATGAAATCAAACAATGATAGATCTGGACCAAACTTGGCTTGTATATCCGATGAGGGGAATTGGCTTAGACATTTTGGAGTTGTAAGTACTGGAATTTATAGTTCACCTGCAATCAAGGAGCAATCTGAACTCCAAATTTGGCACACAGAATCCCCATGACCAGTAAAAAATACTGGAGGTCTTTGAGGAAAATTCACCTTGATTTGGGGGAGTTACAGTTCACCCACATACAGAGAGCTCTGTGAACCCAAACAGCGATGGATCTGGACCAAATTTGGCACACATACCTGATATGCCAGAATTGATTACTGGAGGGGTTTGGGAGGAACTGACCTTACTTTCTGGGAGTTTTAGTTCATGCACAACCAGGAAAACTGTGACCTCCACCGATGATGGACCTGGTCCAAACTTGGCAAACAGAAGCCCCCCCCCCCCTGATTAACTCAATGGGGGTGGAGACTGATTCACCATAGTGGGAGTTGAAGTTTACCCTACAATCAGAGAGCACATTGTACCCCACCGATTATGCTTCTAGAGCAAACTTGCCCAACATAACAAACTTTCATTTGGTTAACCTGGCATGATGTGAATTGTAGTTAATCCATAACCTTATACATTTTGTACAATTACAAAAATGACATTGACAAATAACCTGGGCATCACTGGGTACCCAAGCTAGTTATTAATAAAAATAGACAAGTAGAGGAAATTTATGTGCAAGACTATGGACAGGGAATTATGTATAAGTCTTAGATTGGAGAAGGGGAGGGAGTGTAGATGAGATAAAAACAAGATTTTGGATTATGATTTATAGTTGTGCTGTTATATTGTATATTGTATATACAATATATATGCAAAACACACATATTCTTGTATTTCTCCACTCTCTAAACTTAATTTTATGTGTATATAAAAATATTACCTTATCATTGCATTCCCAGCATGTTATTGATAGAACCCTTACACATTTCAGACCATTTTTCAGGAATCTAATACTATTGTGTATATAATTTTATTTAAAAAAAATTAAACCACATTTTCCCTATTGAACTGTTTCAACTGATTTGAGTTCCCCCATGGGTGTGAAAGGCGGTATATAAATACGGTAAATAAATAAATAAAATAATATATTGTCTAATATTCTGAGCCCACTCTGAAAGTGAATAATCGAGCCCCGACCCTGGGGCCGTGTCTATAAAACAGTGAAAATATAGTGTGTGTGTACTATCCTGTTTTCATAGAAAATAAAATGGAAACACTGCATGGTCAGAGGCTGGGAAATTGATATTTCCATGCTCTGCACCTGGTACTTTTGGCATCTGAGCAGGATCCCCTGGTAATTTCTTTGGCCAAAAACAGTGGCAGGCTAATAACATGGGCAAGATCTCTCCCTTCCCAAATGTTCGATCTGGATGGCAGTTGGTAGAAATATAATCAGCCTTTCTTTCTGTTCATTAAGTGAATGAAGATAGGGAGGAAAAGCCCCATTATATGACTCATTTCTCATAAAAGTGCTAGTCCCAACAAACGTGGGAGAAGAAAATGAATGTGTAATAATGGCTTAGATTTCCTTTCACATGTTTAACAATGTTTTGCAAGGCCATTCTATTATTAGCTTAGTTAAATTACTGTACATTTGTATATTACAAATACGAGAATGTCACTGCACCTTTAAGAGATTGACCAAATGGCCACTGGGGATTTTGATTGTGGGATTTTTGCCATTGTTGTCTCAGGGCCCTTCCAGACAGACCCTATATCCCAGGATCTGATTCCAGGTTTTCTGTTTGAAACTGGATTATGTGAGTCTGCACTGTGAGATAATCTGGGATAAACAGACAGCCTAGGGTCGGATCCTGGGATACAGGGCCTGCCTTCAGAAAGGTCTCAATGTTTTTCGTAGGTCTGAATATGAAATTACCCTGAGATTGTGAGAAATGATAGACCTGATCATTATTTAATGGCAAGAGCAAGTGATCAGTTATTTAATTTATTATTAGATTTTTTTTAATGTTATCATTGGGATTTGAGGAAAAGGGAGTTCATGAACCCATATTATTTTTTTCTGATGGGCAAGCAACATATTTATTGATTATGGGTATCAGCAGTCGCAGTCTTGAGCCTGTGTGGCTCACATGTGCGTGTACTCTTGCTGGAAGCGGGCATTGTAGGCACACAAGACAGCGTTCCAGGTGCCCATGTAGCTGTCCATGCACATCATGATGCACATCTGCTCCGAGTTGTTGAGGGCACTTCTGGGCTTCCCAATGCACTTCCAGAAGACCTTGTTCGTCATCCGCTGCAGTAGCTCCTGTGCGTTGGCCAACACAATCTGGACCTTGACCAGCTCATGAACCCGTATTTTTAAAATACCCAATTTTTTCCATTCTAAGGCTGGTCCTATGCTGCAAAATAATGCAGTTTGAGTTGTTATAGGTTTTTTTGGGCTATATGGCCATGTTCTAGAGGCATTCTCTCCTGACGTTTTGCCTGCATCTATAGCAAGCATCCTCAGAGGTGGTGAGGTTACTACCTCTGAGGATGCTTGCCATAGATGCAGGCGAAACGTCAGGAGAGAATGCCTCTAGAACATGACCATATAGCCCGAAAAAATCATATAGCCCGAAAAAACCTACAACAACCCAGTGATTCCGGCCATGAAAGCCTTTGACAATACAATGCAGTTTGAACTGCATTATCTAGTCTATGTAGAACTATATAATGCAGTGTGAATTTGAAATGCCTTGAAGTGCATTATATCCTACGCTGAATATATAATTCAGTTCAAATTACCCTGAATATGTAATGCAGTTCTCTATAGAAATATCTCGAAAAATGGGATGTGTCTAAGAAACAAAGGTGCTTTACTTATATATAAATAAAACTTTTTTTTCTGTTGGTAGTACCAAAATTAATGCGCTCCTTACAGTTGATAGCATCTCAGAATTGAAAAAAATATGGTACTCTGCTCAAGTAAGTCCATTAAAGAAAAATGGGAAGTAACATATCATTTCCTGTGTGTTGTCAAAGGCTTTCATGGCCGGAATCACTGGATTGTTGTGAAGCAGCCAAGCTTTGAAGCTGCAAGGCCATTCAATGCGAATCAAGCTGGCCAATTGCAACTTTCATACTTGCCTTAAACAGACATGAGTTCTTTCTCCCACCCTGGACATTCCAGAGATATATAAAGCTCATTTGCCTAGTTTCCAACAGGCCTCACAACCTCTGAGGATGCCTGCCATAGATGTGGGCGAAATGTCAGGAGAGAATGCTTCTGGAACATGGTCATACAGCCTGGAAAACTCACAGCAACCCATATAATTTTCTGTTGGAGAAAACGATGAAGGTTTCTGCCTTCCTTTGCTGGTGCTTCATTTAAAAAGGGGGGCTATTTGCTTTTCAGGTGGTTATTATTGATGGCAAATGTCTTACAGAACAAACACTTCTTTCCAGTTGTTTGATTTGCACTTGCAGCCCTCTAGTGGATGCAGAGCTTAGCCATTCGCTTCCATTTATTGGCATTGGTTAAGATTTAGCTGTTTCCTGGAGAACTCCTAGTTTGGGTTGTCAGAGTCAAAACTGGAGACAATTCCCCATCTTTAATGGTTGTATAGAAGAGAGACTTTCAGCAGGTGTTGCTTGCCGTTCAACCAGGTAACAATCAGTTTTAATTTCGTCTTCTGCAGAACCGTGAAAATTGCAGAAGCCATCTCCAGTTTTCCCTCGGCCAAACTGCACACCAGATTCAACATGTCAAACCTACCCACAGTTTCACAATGCAGTAACTCTTGCCACTGTTTGATGCCTTTCTTCTTTCCTGAAACTTTTAAAGACCAAAACGTCCATTAAGATTCAAATCCACCAATATATATGGCTCCCTATGAATAAAATAATACTGCATTTTTGCAGTTCTAAGATGCACATCCCTAACATTGAAGTGCATCTTAGAATTGTGGGTGTTTTTTAATGTAAATAAAGCTTTTTTCTGTTCTTGGTATTGAAAGTGTGTGTCTTACAATTGCTGGCATCTTAGAATTGAAGAAATGTGGTAATTTTACCACTGATTTGTCCTAGCCAGAAAAACAGTTCCCTCCAGACGTTTCATGAAGTATCTGCTACACAAACAAAGTTTACATGGTAGGACCACTTCCGCTCAAGTCAGTAGTGCACAATCAAACAGGAACACACACTTTCAAGCCACGAACAGAACTTTGTCATTATTGACACTTTTTAGAGCCTGGCTGCCTGGCCATCTGTCCAGACAGATTTATTTATTTATTTATTTATTTCAGTCATTTCTATCCCGCCCTTCTCACCCCCTAGGGGGGACTCAGGGCGGCTTACATCCGGCACAATTCAATGCCAACAGTTACAATAAAATGCAATAGCAATAACACAATAGATTAAAACAAACAATTAATACAGTACAATACAATACAATATCAACTAAAAACCGCTCTATAGCTCGCGTTCATCGAGTTTTAAAATCCGTCAATCCATTTAGCATTGCCATAGTCCTTTCCAACTCTAGTCATCGTTACCTTGTTAATCTGCCAGATTACCCAAATGCCTGGTCCCATATCCATGCCTTCAGCTTTCTTCTGAAGGAGAGGAGGGATGTTGACGACCTGATTTGTTTGTGTACTTGTGGCATCAAACAACAGGGTTCTGTTCCTGGGTTATACATGGCTGTTCCTGATTGGTCTTCTTTTGAAAAGATGTACAACATTGACCAGGGGGGCACAACTTTGTCCTGGCTAGAGTAAATGTGCCCTCCACACGTTTCATGAAGTCTCTTGCAAACAAAGTTTTTGCTTTCTACTGAAGTGTCACCTTCTTTTTAGAAACCGACCAATCAGGAACAAACATCTAAAAACTGGGAACAAACCCAGATAAAAATCCCATGATTTCTGATTGCAGACATGTGAAGATTTATTATTTTATTATTTATTTAGAACTTTTATAACCTGGTCTTCTCAACCTCCGAAGAGGGATTCAGGCCGGCTAACAAATCCATACACAAATAAACTAATAACACAATAACATCATAATACATTAAAATACAAACCAAATAAATACATAAAGCCAGATCATCAAGATAAAATCACATTCATCACCATCTGCCACTGTGGTTGACTTGCATGTTCAGCTCTAACCTGAGATATTCCCACATCTGGAAATCTCGTGTTTTTTGCTCTTTGTAGTGATTGCTTCCTTGTATACAGGGAACAGAATCTGGCCACCCTCCTGTTTGCTGTGGTAGCTCCTGGGATAAAAGTACTGTCTGGATGGGCCCTCAGTGGTTGTTGCAAAGGAAGGATCTGACTTGGGGCATGGACAAGAGACATTTCCAGATCCTATCAGGTGAAAACAGGAAAGTACGCAGCGTTTTGATGCAAGTTCATTGTGTGTTTCTCTCCCATCTACCAGTTCATTGTGTGGGGATTATGGTAATTTGAGGGGTCGTTTCTCTCAAGCAACATTCCAAAGATAATTCATAAAAAGCGTTACTATGGTATAGGACAAAGGCGATCACCCACTGTATGTCCCAATTGAGGCACGTCTCCGAATTCATACAATGTATATAATTCATAATTTGGAGATCTGATTTCTCGACTACACAGTGTGGTAAGGCCATTAGAGCGGAAACTCTTACAATCTTTTATTTATGATGATTGGAATCCCTCTATGCACTGAGCTTTTCAAAACACATGCACACAAAGCTGAATGTATCCATGCAAGTGGATGCAAAGTCTTCCACTTTTTACAAAGCTTCATATTTAATATAAGCATGCAGTGCAGAGGGCTAAATGTCCTCCCTTTCCAGAAAATTGGCTGCATTGCCAAACTGATGTTATTGCTCACCTGTTGGGAACGTTACGAATTCTCTCTCTGCGAGTGTGTCCTGTTTTGCCTTCACAGTAGGAAAACTGTTGAGAGTGTATGCATTTCTCCTCCTTCTCTGTTTGCTCATATTATAGGTTGCAATCACTTTTCAGCCCTGTCCTGCTTCACCATCAACCATGCTGAGTTTCAAAAAAGGAGAAACTGTGTTCATTGGATAATAATAACAATAATAATCATAATCATAAACCCCATCCCGTGGCCAAAGTATAATGTGAAGCAAATTCTGTTAGCTGGTTTCTTTCAAGAACAGTAATTGGAAAAAAAAGACCAATTTGAAGCTATTATTAGTAATTATAAGATAACGGGATTTTTGGAGAAAGGACAAGCACGAATAGATAATGCATAGCAGTTATATAGAATGCTGCCATTTTACAAATAATAAATGAAATCCAATTAATTAAGGCTTAATGATATCTCCCAAACCAATTTCAGAAAAGCACGCTGATAACTGAAGCCTACAACAATGTCCTTTGGAGTAGTTTTATTAGCTTTAATAGGGCTGCTCTGGAGTAAATGAATTGTGGCTTGCAGTTTTATCATCTGGTTGAAGGACACACCGTGCAGACAAATGTAATCCGGGGGAAGGGATGCATAACTAACAGTATTTATATTCTTCTGTATTTTTTTTTTGGTTTGTTCTGAGGGGTTGGGTTACATCAGCATTTCTTAACTTGAGGGGGTTTCAGAGAGGTCACCAAAGACCATCAGAAAACATATATTTCTGATGGTCTTAGGAACCCCTTTGGCAGAGAAGACTGAAGATCTCTCCACCTGTCCTTCTCTTCCTTTTTGGGAAACAGATGGCAAATCCTCCCACCAAAAGCCGTCCTCTGCTGTGATTACCTGGCCTCTCAGCCAAGGGAAGGACTGTATCTGAGACTTGAAGCAGGGAGGGGAGAGCAGGCATGCTCGGAGCATGTGAGAGTGTTGCTCATGTGCGGGCGAGGGAGAGTGCACAAGCCTAGAGGGAGGCTCATGCCAACGAGCCCCTTCAAGACATGGGGATTCTGTGTGGGAAGTCTGGCCCAATTCTATCATTGGTGGGGTTCAGAATGCTCTTTGATTGTAGGCGAACTATAAATCCCAGCATTCACATCTCCCAAATGTCAAGGACTATTTTCCCCAAACTCCACCAGTGTTCACATTTGGCCATATTGAGTATTCATGCCAAGGTTTGGCCCAGTAATATATCATTGTTTGATTACACAGTGCCCTCTGGATGTAGGTGAACTACAACTCCAAAACTCAAGGTCACTGGCCACCAAACCCTTCCAGTATTTTCTGTTGGTCATGGGAGTTCTGTGTGCCAAGTTTGGTTCAATGCCATCGTTGGTGGAGTTCAGAATGCTCTTTGATTGTAAGCGAACTATAAATCCCAGCAACTACAACTCCCAAATGACAAAATCAATCCCCCCCCCCCAACCCCACCAGTACTCAAATTTGAGTGTCTCAGGTATTTGGGCCAAATTTGGTCCAGTGAATGAAAATGCATCCTGCATATCAGATATTTACATTATGATTCATAACAGTAGCAAAATTATAGATATGAAGTAGCAATGAATATAATGTTATGATTGGGGGTCACCACAACATGAGGAACTGTATTAAGGGTCACAGCATTAGAAAGGTTGAGAACCACTGTATTACATGGAATAAAGAAATTCAAAATTATTCAGAACTGAACACAACTGCTGACGTTCTTAGATGCCCCATAGAATTTGAGAATTTGGCTAGTCTTAACTGTTGCAGAAAATATACCCGCTGCTTTCTGGACTCTGAATTTAAAGCAATAGCCCCACTTAGGCTGACTGAAGGCAGTTTCGCATAGGTTAATAGATGCTAATATATTCACACTATCTCAAATTCTTCCTTGCTGCATCTTAAGCACAGATATACTTCGGTTAATGAAGCAGATTTGCTCCTGGGCATTACTTCTTTATCAGAAGATAAAGGAGTTAGGAATAATATGAAAAGAAAAGATAGGTTTCCACATCACAAAAAGAAGAGTTGTTCAACATTTTCCAGCAAAGTTTGTTCAAAACTAACAGTGTGCACCTGTGAAATCAAACAACCTGGCTTAACAACTTCACATACGAAAACAAACATAAAAATTGAAACAGCTAGAGACCTTCCGAAGGCTTTTTCCAAAATGCATCCCAGGATGATTTTTTTTTATTTCACCAGCCTTCATTTTTCTTATGATTTCCAGTTTGGAGATTATACATATAAATCAAAGCTTTTTAGTTGTCTGTTATTCCTTTTCTGCTCTGTTTTGTAGTTCACCCATGATCAGTAAAAAAAAAAAATGGAAGCAGCTGCTGTTTACGTTACTGGCACAAACACATACACACACAGACACACAGCTACAGTCAAAATAGCTGGAGAAGTTTTAAAATGTCATTTAACTGTTTTTAACTTTACATTAAAGTTAACACTCCTGACACAAATAGTTAATTGTTTTTTAATTTTTATATTCATATGTATAGGTCTGGGATCCCCTGGTGGCGCAATAGGTTAAACCACTGAACTTGCTGACTGGAAAGTTGGCGATTCGAATCTAGGGAGCGGGTGAGCTCTCGTTGTTAGCCCCAACCTAGCAGTTCAAAAACATGCAAATGTGAGTAGATCAATAGGTACCACTCCGGCGGGAAGGTAACGGCTCTCCATGCAGTCACACCAGACACATGACATTGGAGGTGACTACAGACAACACCGGCTCTTTGGCTTAGAAACAGGGATGAGCACTACCCCCCAGAGTCAGACATGACTACACTTAATGTCACGGGAAACCTTTACCTTTACCTTTTCGTTTATGTATATGTTTTTGCCTTGTTTTTAAATTCTATTCTATTGTATCATGTCATTGTCTGCAACCTTGAGTCCCTTCGCAGAGAAAGGCAGGATAAAAATGATGATGATGATAACAATAACTATCTGCCACACAGGAGCACATGATCAAAGCACTCATGACAGATGGCCAACTAAGGCCCTTTCTATACTGCCATATAAAATCCAGATTATCTGCTTTAAATTGGATTAATATAATCAATTTCAAAGCCAATAATCTGGATTATATATGGCAGTGTAGATGGAGTCCAAGCCCCTCTTTAAGGCACTGTATTAGCTCATGCCAGTAAGGTAATGCTCAAGATCCTGCAAGGAAGACTCCAGCAATACATGGAGCGAAAGTTGCCAGATGTTCAAGCTGGGTTTAGAAAAGGCAGAGGAACAAGAGACCAAATTGCTAATATCCACTGGATAATGGAGAAAAGCAGGGAGTTTCAGAAAAACATCTATTTCTGCTTCATTGACTATTCTAAAGCCTTTGACTGTGTGGATCATAATAAACTGTGGCAAGTTCTTGGTGGGATGGGCATACCAAGCCACCTTGTCTCTCTCCTGAGGAATCTGTACAAGGACCAAGTAGCAACAGTCAGAACTGATCACGGAACAACAAACTGGTTCAAGATTGGGAAAGGCGTACGGCAAGGCTGCATACTCTCACCCAACCTTTTTAACTTGTATGCAGAACACATAATGCGATGTGAAGGCTTGAGGAATGCAAAGCTGGGGTGAAAATTGCTGGAAGAAACATTAACAACCTCAGATATGCAGATGACACCACTCTGATGGCCGAAAGCGAGGAGGAGCTGAGGAGCCTTCTAATCAAGGTGAAAGAAGAAAGCGCAAAAGCTGGGTTGCAGCTAAATATAAAAAAAAACCAAGATTATGGCAACAAGAATGATTGACAACAGGGAAATAGAGGGAGAAAACGTGGAGGCTGTGACAGACTTTGTATTTCTAGGTGCAAAGATTACTGCAGATGCAGACTGTGGCCAGGAAATCAGAAGACGCTTACTTCTTGGGAGGAGAGCAATGTCCAGTCTCGATAAAATAATAAAGAGTAGAGACATCAGACTGGCAACAAAGATCCGCCTAGTCAAAGCCATGGTATTCCCTGTAGTAACCTACGGATGTGAGAGCTGGACCTTCGGGAAGGCTGAGCGAAGGAAGATCGATGCTTTTGAGCTGTGGTGCTGGAGGAAAGTGCTGAGAGTGCCTTGGACTGCGAGAAGATCCAACCAGTCCATCCTCCAGGAAATAAAGCCCGGCTGCTCACTGGAGGGAAAGATACTAGAGACAAAGTTGAAGTACTTTGGCCACATCATGAGGAGACAGCAAAGCCTAGAGAAGACAATTATGCTGGGGAAAGTGGAAGGCAAAAGGAAGAGGGGCCGACCAAGGGCAAGATGGATGGATGGCATCCTTGAAGTGACTGGACTGACCTTGAAGGAGCTGAGGTGGTGACAGCCAACAGGGAGCTCTGCCGTGGACTGGTCCATGAGGTCACGAAGAGTCGGAGACGACTGAACGAATGAACAACAACACATTAGCTCATGCTCATGGTGCAAACTAACACCAACCGCCCAATACCAAATGGAGCTAAAAATGTCCCACTTGACATAGAATAAGGAGAAAGGGGGGCTGGCAGGATGCAAAGGGTTTTCTAAAAACAATCTTTACTGTCATAGGTTTTGTTAACTGAAGTATGCTTGCAGTGGTAGTTTGCCTGTATTGGATTGACTGGGCCTAAAGCTTGGGGTGAATCTACACTGAAGAATTAATGCCATTTAACTGCCCAAAGTATGGCCCAAACTATGGAGTCATGGGATATGTAGTTTGGTGAGGCACTATCATTCTTTTGTAGAGAAGGCTAAAGACCTCATAGCAAGGCAACATGGGAACGTTCCCATGTTTTGTGCGACCCTTCCTCTCCTCTTTCAGCATGGAGCCCAGCTGAAAGCAGCATACAACAGGCACATCGGCCCATATGACGAGGTGGTAAGGCAACCATAGCAGTCTCAACTCCGAATCCTGCTCTGAAGCTGATTTTAAATGGTTCAATAAAGTGTTTATCACCCAAGACTACCTGGAGTTGGAGGTCTACTGCCTTATCAATCACCTCACCCCAGAAAGGAAGGTTAGACACTGATCTGAAGTTATTAAAGTCCCGGGGATCCAGGGAGGCCTTTAATTCCATATTTGTGATATACCCATGGACCTCACAACCTCTGAGGATGCTTGCCATAGATGCAGGCAAAACATCAGGAGAGAATGCTTCTATAACATGGCCATATAGCCTGAGAAACCTACAACAACCCAGTGATTCCAGCCATGAAAGTCTTCAACAATACATCACCCTTGGAAATGTTACAGAAGGTATACGGATTGTATAATTCTGTGAGATAAAGTGTTTTTTTAAAAAGTAATTGTGGGTGAAATGAGAGTGTATTTTTAGAAGAAGAACCTGCCAATTGATAACCTGACTCTGACCTATCAGGATAATTTTAGAACTGAGGGCTGGAATCTGATCCTGACAAATCATAAACTGGTTTTTAGTAACTATTCAAAATGAAACAGCACATTAACTAGGAATGTAAGCATCACCTTTTGCATATATTAGGCCCTGGTGTTCACAGGGTTTTGGGCCACTAGTGTTGTGCAAGCAGATTAGTTATTTTTTCATTATAGAAAAAGCAACATTTTCCAACTTTGCCTGGAAGTTAGTGAAATTTTGTTTCACGCTTCTCCTGAAAGGCCCTTCTCTGTATCCCTCCCATATGGTTGCATCTAAGAAAGATACTATGTAGGATCTGGGGTGTTAGGATTAATTGGTTATCTCCCTATAAAGAAATGGATATCGAAATCTATTCCTTTTCCTGTTCCCTTTCTGTTCTTTTTCTCTTCTACACTTTTTGTTTAAATAGCAAGATTTTGTTTCAAATTGTAGCGTATTGAGCATTGAGAAAAGACAATATATAAATCACAGAATCATAGAGAGTTGGAAGAGACCCCATGGGCTATCCAGTCCAACCCCGTTTTGTATACAGGAATACACAATCAAAGCACCCCTGACAGATAGCCTTCCAGACTCAGTTTTAAAAACTCCAAAGGAGGAGACTTCATTACACTCCAAGGCAATATATTCCACTTTCAAGCAGTTATTTCCTAATATTTAGGTGGAATATCTTTTCCTGTAGTTTCAGACCATTGCTCCATGTTCTAGCTCCTGGAGCATCAGAAAATAACCTTGCTCCATCTGTAATATGGGGCAAATATTTGAACATGGACATCATATCACATATTATTATTTTTTGGTCATGTCAGGAGCAACTTGAGAAACTGCAAGTCGCTTCTGGTGTGAGAGAATTGGCCCTCTGCAAGGACGTTGCCCAGGGGACGCCCGGATGATTTGATGTTTTTTACCATCCTTGTGGGAGGCTTCTCTCATGTCCCCGCATGAGGAGCTGGAGCTGGTAGAGGGAGCTCATCCGCCTCTCCCCAGATTCGAACCTGCGACCTGTCGGTCTTCGGCACAGAGGTTTAACCCACTGTGCCACCGGGGGCTCCATATATCACATATTGACTTTGTTTTGTCCAAGCTCCCTAAGATGTTTCTCGTAGGTTTTGCTTCCAGTCCTTTGTACCATTTCGGTTGCCCTTCTCTGAGCACATTCCATTAAACAAAAATGCTCTCCAAACAATATTTGCCAAGACAGATAGAAAACCTGTCTGCAGTGCCAACTCTAAATAACCAGGTGATAAACAAGGAAGCATCATGCATAGAGATGTGAAAACCTGTCAGTTTCAATTTCCCTGCATGTCTCAGAATCTCACCAATATTATTTTTCCATCCAGGTTACAAGGTATGCCTTTTTTTCTCCTCCCCAAACAAAAATGCACATATATTATGGTGTCTAATTTTCCTGATGCACATAACATAATGCATTAGCTACATTGGACAAAATATATTTGTTTCTATTTTTAAATAAACATATTTGTGTATAATTTACCGAGAGAGAGAAAGACAGAAAATAATTTGATGCTCACACATCTTCCAAACTATGAGAAATTGAAAAATAGAATCTAGAATCATAGAATTAGGGGGAGGGGGACCCTAAGGCTATCCAGTACAATTCCATCTTGCCATGTAGGAACACACAATCAAACCACTCCTGGCAGATGGCCATCCAAAGGAGGAGACTCCACCATACTCCCAGGCAGCATATTCCACTGATGAACAGCTCTTACTGTCAGGAAGTTCTTCCTAATATTTAGGTGGAATCTTTTCCCCTGCAATTTGAACTCATTGCTCTGTCTTCTAGTCTCCAGAGCATCAGAAAACAAGCTTGCATTCTCCTCAATGTAACATCCTTTCAAAGATTTAAACATGGCTCTCATGTCCCCTTTCAATCTTCTTTTCTCCAAGCTGCAGTGGCACAGTGGGTTAACGCTCTGGGCTGCTGAACTTGCTGACCGAAAGGTCACAGGTTCGAATCCGGGGAGCGGCGTGAGTTCCTGCTGTTAGCCCCAGCTTCTGCCAACATAGCAGTTCAAACACATGGAAATGTTAGTAGATAAATAGGTAGCACTCTGGCAGGAAGGTAACGGCGCTCCATGCAGTCATGCCAGCCACATGACCTTGGAGGTGTCTATGGACAATGCTGGCTCTTTGGCTTAGAAATGGAGATGAGCACCAACCCCCAGAATTGGACACTATTGGACCTAATGTCAGGGGAAAACCTATATCTTTACGTAAACACACCCAACTTCCTAAACTGTTCTTTATAGGGCTTGGTTTCCAAACCTTTCATCATATTGGTTGTCCTTATCTGAACATGTTCCAAATTAACAATATTTTTTTGAATTGTGTGCCCATAATTGAGTGAGGTCTGACTAAAGCACAATAGGGGGACTTCCTCTGTATTGGAACAAGATGGAGGGCAGATGAGGGACATCTGGAGAAAGTTCATTTAAAAAAAATCACGTCATTATGCGCTGGACACATGCGAATATTTTAATATAATACAAGCAGATTTGCTTGTCCACATATAAGGTCCAGCCCGTAAAGGAGGGATTTTTTTAAAAAAAACTTCGCCGGATCTCTCACTTCCCACAATTGTTAATTCAAGCTCTGTTTAATATTATAAAGTTTTAAAAAAAATAGTTTCAGAAAGTTCTAATTGTTCTCCATTCGTGCTTCCCTTGAACCACCTGTGTGTCCGTTTGACAGTCCAAACAGCTGATCAGATGTTTGGGGCTTTTAAAAAATGTATGTGCACTGGGGACGGACAGACACATATTTTGCATAACTGCAGGAATATACAGTTATGTGAATATGCACATTTTTGGGTGGAATTGGAATACAAGTGCATCTTTTAAACTTTTGTCTGTCTGCTGCAAATCAGTGTAGATTTACTGCTAGCATCATTTAGCCAAACACACCTTTTTTCTTTTTTTATTTGTTCAAATAGACATACATTTGTAAGTGTTTGTTGCACACAGTGCAAGACTTTCCAGCTATTAGTGTTCTATAATCATTACTCAGATAATATATTTTCTTTAAGGAATCACAGTCTTCTCTTTAAATAGTACATATAAAGGTATCATGGGCTCTAACTTAATATCCACTTCCTCCTTGTTTACAGTCTTATAGAATCCTCTATATACATTTTTAGTTCAATTTTACATGAGATGTGGTATCATTGGTTGCCATTCATTAACCAAGTTCTCTAATAGTTCTCTTCTTAAAAGTACCCATGCCTTTTTAACACAGTAACTTCCGCATTTTAGGTGTTGTATAGAAGGGTCCTCTGGTCCAGCCTGTGGTCTATTGACTCCTAATTCCCTTTCACATGGACCGTTTTCAAGTCAGGTGTCCCCCCATCCTATACATGTGTTCTTCTGTGAATAGTTTAATAGACCCAGACTTTCCAAATGAAAAACAGTACATGTCTGCCTGCCAAGCAACATCCAGGCAAAATGTGGTCAGGGTGGCAATGGTTATTATTAAGGGAAAACACACAAGCCAGGAAAGGCTGAAGCAGTTTGCTTTTGCTGGTGAAGATTCTGCCCTTTCATTTCCTCTCCTGACTGCTAAGTTAATTTCAGTAACACCAAATATTTATATGAAGAGTGGGGGAAAGTGCATCTTAGAATGAAGAAATACAGTATTAAAGTGAACATTTTAATATTATATATTAAAATAGTGGGTGTTTGTATATAGCAGAAATACAAAAAAAATTGAAATGGAATAAAATATATTAAAACTTCCATCCAACGAAGTGCTGGTAAAGGACTTGATTGTAGAAGTATTCTCTATGCCAGCATTTCTCAACTTGGGGGTCAGGATCCCGGGGGGGGGGGGGGGGGGGGTCAGGAGGGGGTGTCAGAGGGGTCGCCAAAGCCCATCAGAAAAGATAGCATTTTTTGTTGGTTATGAAGGCTCTGTGTGGGAAGTTTTGCCCAATTCTATCATTGGTGGGGTTCAATTCTATCATTGGTGCTCTTTGATTGTTGGTGAACTATAAATCCCAGCAACTAAAACTCCCAAATGTCAAGGTCTATTTTCCCCAAACTCCACCAGTGTTCACATTTGGGCATATTGAGTATGCGTGCCAAGTTTGGTCCAGATCCATCATTATTTGAATCCACAGTGTTCTCTGGATGTATGTGAACTACAACTCCAAAACTCAAGGTCAACGCCCACCAAAGCCTTCCAGTATTTTCTCTTGGTCATGGAAGTTCTGTGTGCCAACTTTGATTGTAGGTTAACTATAAATCCCAACAACTACAACTCCCAAATGACAAAATCAATCCCTCCCAACCCCACCAGTATTCAAATGTTGGGTGTGTCGGGTATTTGTGCCAGATTTGATGCAGTTAATGAAAATACATCTCACATATGAGATATTTACATTACGATTCATGTTGTTGTTCATTCGTTCAGTCGTCTCCGACTCTTCGTGACCTCATGGACCAGCCTACGCCAGAGCTCCCTGTTGGCCGTTACCACCCCCAGCTCCCTCAAGGTCAGTCCAGTCACTTCAAGGATGCCATCCATCCATCTTGCCCTTGGTCGGCCCCTCTTCCTTTTGCCTTCCACTTTCCCCAGCATAATTGTCTTCTCTAGGCTTTCCTGTCTCCTCATGATGTGGCCAAAGTACTTCAGCTTTGTCTCTAGTATCTTTCCCTCCAGTGAGCAGTCGGGGTTTATTTCCTGGAGGATGGACTGGTTGGATCTTCTCGCAGTCCAAGGCACTCTCAGCACTTTCCTCCAGCACCACAGCTCAAAAGCATCGATCTTCCTTCGCTCAGCCTTCCCTAAGGTCCAGCTCTCACATCCGTAGGTGACTACAGGGAAGACCATGGCTTTGACTATGCGGATCTTTGTTGCCAGTGTGATGTCTCTACTCTTCACTATTTTATCGAGACTGGACATTGCTCTCCTCCCAAGAAGTAAGCGTCTTCTGATTTCCTGGCTACAGTCTGCATCTGCAGTAATCTTTGCACCTAGAAATACAAAGTCTGTCACGGCCTCCACGGTTTCTCCCTCTATTTTCCAGTTGTCAATCATTCTTGTTGCCATAATCTTGGTTTTTTTGACGTTTAGCTGCAACCCGGCTTTTGCGCTTTCTTCTTTCACCTTGATTAGAAGGCTCCTCAGCTCCTCCTCGCTTTCGGCCATCAGAGTGGTGTCATCTGCATATCTGAGGTTGTTAATGTTTCTTCCAGCAATTTTCACCCCAGCTTTGCATTCATCCAGCCCCGCACATCGCATGATGTGTTCTGCATACAAGTTAAAAAGGTTGGGTGAGAGTATGCAGCCTTGCCGGACGCCTTTCCCAATCTTGAACCAGTCTGTTGTTCCGTGGTCAGTTCTGACTGTTGCTACTTGGTCCTTGTACAGATTCCTCAGGAGAGAGACAAGGTGGCTTGGTATGCCCATCCCACCAAGAACTTGCCACAATTTATTATGATCCACACAGTCAAAGGCTTTAGAATAGTCAATGAAGCAGAAGTAGATGTTTTTCTGAAACTCCCTGCCTTTCTCCATTATCCAGCGGATATTGGCAATCTGGTCTCTCGTTCCTCTGCCTTTTCTAAACCCAGCTTGAACATCTGGCAACTCTCGCTCCATGTATTGCTGGAGTCTTCCTTGCAGGATCTTGAGCATTACCTTACTGGCATGAGAAATAAGGGCCACTGTACGGAAGTTGGAGCAGTCTTTCGCATTTCCCTTTTTTGGTATGGGGATATAAGTTGATTTTTTCCAGTCTGATGGCCATTCTTGTGTTTTCCATATTTGCTGGCATATGGCATGCATCACCTTGACAGCATCATCTTTTAAGATTTTAAACAGTTCAGCTGGGATCCCGTCGTCTCCTGCTGCCTTGTTGTTAGCAATGCTTCTTAAGGCCCATTCAACCTCACTCCTCAGGATGTCTGGTTCTAATTCATTCACCACACCGTCAAAGCTATCCTCGATATTGTTATCCTTCCTATACAGATCTTCTGTATAGTCTCGCCACCTTCTCTTGATCTCTTCAGCTTCTGTTAGGTCCCTGCCATCTTTGTTTCTTATCATACCAATTTTTGCCTGAAATTTACCTCCAATGTTTCTAATTTTCTGGAAGAGGTCTCTTGTCCTTCCTATTCTGTTGTCTTCTTCCACTTCCATGCATTGCTTATTTAAAAATACTTCCTTATCTCTTCTGGCTAACCTCTGGAATTGCGCATTTAACTGGGCATATCTCCCCTTATTATCCCTGTTTCCTTTTGCTTTCCTCCTTTCTTGGGCTACTTCCAGTGTCTCAGCAGACAACCATTTTGCCTTCTTCATTTTCTTTTTCTTTGGAATGTACTTTGTTGCCGCCTCCTGAACAATGTCGCGGACTTCTGTCCATAGTTCTTCTGGGACTCTGTTTACTAAATCTAGTCCTTCAAATCTGTTCTTCACTTCCACTGTATATTCGCTAGGAATGTTAGTGAGATCATATCTAACTGGTCTGTGTATTTTCCCTGATCTCTTTAGTTTTATTCTAAATTGGGCAATAAGAAGTTCGTGATCTGAGCTACAGTCAGCCCCAGGTCTTGTTTTCACCGACTGGATGGATGTCCGCCACCTTTGGCTGCAAAGGATGTAGTCAATCTGATTTCGGTGTTGACCATCTGGTGAGGTCCATGTATAAAGCCGTCTTTTAGGTTGTTGGAAGAGAGTATTCGTTATACACAGCGAGTTTTCCTGGCAGAATTCTATCAGCCTGCGTCCCGCTTCATTTTGTTCTCCCAGACCATGCTTGCCTGTGATCCCAGTTGTCATTTGACTTCCCACCTTGGCATTCCAGTCTCCTGTAATGAAAATAATGTCTCTTTTTGGTGTGTTATCCAGTAGGTCCTGCAGATCCTCATAGAACTGATCTACTTCTGCTTCTTCAGCAGCTGTGGTTGGGGCGTATATTTGGATCACTGTGATGTTGAAAGGCTTTCCTTGCACTCGAATTGAGATCATTCTGTCATTTTTTGGGTTGTATCCAAGCACCGCTTTAGCGAATTTCTTATTAATTATGAAGGCTACTCCATTTCTTCGATGTTCCTCTTGTCCGCAGTAGTAGATCTGGTGGTCATCTGATGTGAAGTGGCCCATTCCAGTCCATTTCAGTTCGCTGACCCCCAGAATGTCTATCTTTAGTCTTGACATCTCACCAATAACAACATCCAATTTGCCCTGGCTCATAGATCTTACATTCCAGGTTCCTATGGTGTGTTGATCTTTAGAGCATCGGATTCGTCGTTCGCCTCCAGTACCGTCGGCCGCTAGCCTTCCTTTCGGCTTTGAGCTAGCTGCGTCATCACATCTGGGGCTAGTTGAACTTATCCTCTGCTCCTCCCCAGTAGCATTTTGGCCATCTTCCGACCTGGGAGTCCCATCTTCCAATGGCATACCGACATATCTCTGGTTGTACTGGTCCATTTAGTTTTCTTGGCAAGGATACTGGAGTGGTTTGCCATTGCCTTCCCCAGGGATCACGCTTGGTCTGACCTCTCTGCCACAACCGTCCCGTCTTGGGTGGCCCTTCACGGTTTCGCTCATGACATCATTGAGGTGCTCAAGCTCCAGCGCCCCGACAAGGCGGTGATCCTTTGCTGGAGATTACGATTCATAACAGTAGCAAAATTACTGATATGAAGTAGCAACGGAAATAATTTTATGGTTGGGAATCACCACAACATGAGGAACTCTATTAAGGGGCTGCGGCATTAGGAAAGTTGGGAACCACTGCTCTATGCACTGCTCAGAAGTATTGCAATCAACCTTGGAGATTGTGATACTACTATATAAAAGATACAACACTGAAGTGAATGCATAGCAGAAATTCCACTGGGAAGAATTTTCTCATTTGTCCCCTCCTAAATACATTATGGAAAATCTTGCTATCTTATTCAAAGTGCAAAGGGCATAATCCTTCTCCCTGGCAATTGTAGTTTCCCTTTTCTCCAGGTCTCATTGAACTGAAGTAACAGGAATAGCTATTCTTTTCGGGTTTCTTCACTCACTAGACTCACAAAGATTACGCATTAGAGACTCCTTGGCATTCCCAAGTGTCATATGATACTAAATGGTCCAAAGTTCACTTGGCGAACAAAAGAGACTAAGTATGCAACTGAACACCTGTGAAATGAAGTTTCCACTTTTGTTCTTCATTTTCCTTTATCTCCTTGGTAAGTAAAATAATGGCGAGCAACACCTAATTGGCTAGAGAAATGAGGGCAAAATTATTTCCTCCTCCGCACGGCAATAATATGCGTGGAAGCTATGGATGCGATCGTTCATATCATTTTTATAATTCATGTAGAAAAATTCATTTCCAGGTAGACAAAGAGAAAGTCTTGGAGCGGTGATCTAAATATCCGGCACGTTCACGGCAACTGTGCCTGGGTTTTTCTATTTCTTTCCCACCCCCCACCCCCCATGTAAAGCCTGAAGCCATGCACTGTGAGCTGACTTTTGTTGAATATGCATGCCTATTTAACATTCAAAGGCCGCGATTTCATACTGCAAGAACTGATTAAAGCAGAAGGGAGGGTATATATAGAAACGCAAAATCTGCTTTAAAGTGCCACTATCGATTTCCAAAAGTATTACTACTACTACTATTATTATTAGTAGTACTAGTATTAGTACTAGTAATAATGCAATAATAATATTCGTAAATGTTTGAAATCATACTACAAGCAAACTCAAACCTTCTAACATCAAAATCAGTTTAAGCAAGTCAGAACAACTGCAGTATTATACTGAAGTTTACAGCCTTTTGTTATATGAAATAATTCAATAATTACACAATGCGAAGGAATGAAGTGCAATTAAAGCAAATAAATGTTTCTCTTCGTATAGTAATGATTCTCATACTTGGCATCTATTTGATGTCTTCAAAATATCCAGAGTCCTTGATCTTGCTTTAACAACAGCTTTGTAAGTTGGAAAATTAATGTCATCTTCATTACAGACATATGGGAAAACAGTTATTTCCATTTGATTGACATTATCCATTATCCAACTGACTGCGGTGTTTAATGCATTGGTTTTAATGAATTGTTTGATTGACTGTGTTATCATTGTTTTATTATTTGCAGTTATTGCTTTTATTATTTCTGTTTTTATTGTGGGCTATTTTGGGATTATTTCTCTGGAAACAGTAGAAACAAATTACTAAATGAATATTTTTTTCTACAAATATTTCAAATGTCTCTATACTGTCCAGCATTTCAGAGATGATGATGATGATGGCGACAACGACGTGTTTATTAATACCTTGCTTTTCCTCTCCACAAAGGAGACTCAAAGCTGCCATAGATGAGCACTAGTTATAGGGAGTAACCTATTAATACTTTAAAAACTGTACTTTTTACTTGAACAATTTCCTTGGTTGGATTGCAACTCTGTCCTAAATCATTGAAATCTATGCTTACAAAACAGACTGAGAAATGTATGGATTTTTCTCTTCATAGTAGAGAATTGCATTGCTCAAATTATCTTAAAAATAGTACATGCAAAGATGTTTTTAAAAGGAGCTGGGAAAAGTTTGGGATTTTTCCTCTTATCAGGGCAGAGTTTAGGGCCCTTCCACACAGCCATATAACTCAGAATATCAAGGCAGAAAATCCCAAAATATCTGCTTTCAACTGAGTTATCTGAGTCCACAATGGCATATATTCCAGTTCAAAGCAGAAAATGTGGGATTTTATTCAGCTGTGTAGAAGGGACCTTAGAAGACTTAATTGCCAATCAGATATTTTTTTGTCATTGTTAAACTTGATTTCTGATTTTGAAGGAAGCTCAAGCCTGTAGTACAGGCATGTAGCCGGGTGGTTTTCATGATGGTTCGCAAAAAGGCCTTACTGGTGCATTATTTAAACTGTTATGTTTATTCATATCATGATCTGATCACCATACTCAATATATCCCATATGCATGAGGGTATTGGGGTAATGATACAAAAGGTTTGCTAGGCTAGACTCTATTTCACTCAGACTCAGCCCCCCCCCCCGAAACCCCCACTGAAAAAAATTCACCCCCCCCCCGAAACGAAATCCTGGCTACGGGCCTGCTGTAGTAGATTTGCTTTGGTACTCCTCCCTGCAGAAAAGGAGCAGCACGTCAACATCAGGGTGGAAATGCTCTAAGAAATGTGTGTCCTGCAATAGAGAAGCTAGTTGTGAAGGTAGGGCTTGCTGAACATGGGCTGGGACTTGAGTGGCAACAGATATTTGGCTGAAATTTGCCCAAGAAAACATGTGCAGTACAATCTTGATGGACAAGAAAAACCTATATAATGTATGATCAAGGTGTGTGGGGCACGGGAAACTTTTTCAAGTACTGTGACCTGTGAGTGCAGTACGGCTGATCCGTCTCCTTATGGCCATAATGGAATAAACCTTGCTTTTGATCTACTCCTGACACTGGACATTTTGACTGTTTGCCTCACGCGACCAGACCTTCAATAGGGACCCAAATTTGGGGTCCTTTACAATTTGACTGATATCTTCTGAACAATTGAACAGATATTTAATGACATCATAAGGATCCATTGTCATGATGTCACCAGGTCCCACTCTCTATGGTATCAGCAGGCACTAAGTGGGGCCAAAAGTAGCTTTTGAGAATGGTAATTTCAATATGACATCAGGGAACATGACTGAGCTTGCTTTAGCAAACAATGGAAGTGTAAACTTGGGACTTTATTGCACAAATGTGCAAAGGTGGCAAACTGACATAGAAGCAGGGTTGTCACCTATTGCATGACACTGTGCACAACCCATTGTCTGTCCATTACCTTGCTGCAGCAAACCCACCCCAGGCTATTGACGGGCAAAACCCATCAACAGATCCTGATTAAACCTATATGACAATTTCCTGTTCTGCTCCTGTACAGGGGACAAGATTGTCCTTCTTCCCCAGTCCCTTCCCTGTGATTGATCTAATTAACTTTATTTGAATTTATTTTAACCTAAACTTTGCTATAATGGCAAAGTTACCGATACTTCTAATAAAATAAAAAATAAAACTCTTGGGAGGGTGGAGGTCTCTTGCTACCCAGAAGTATGGTTACAGATCTGCAAAGCATCTTAATAGCTCATCATTCAAAGTACTGCGATTATGAGGGTCATCATATTGGTAAGTTGGTACTATTCCTGGTCACAGAAATGCTGCATGATAACGACTTGGTGCAGTAAAGTCCTCGGACTCTCTTCTGCAATGGCCAAACAGTCTGATCTGACATAGTTTCTTACATTTCTGCCTGAGGAAATCTCAACTGCATCTCCACAAAAGGCTTGTCACAAAATAAATATATCTACTATTCCATTTTGGTTGTCTACTAGTCAAAAGCCTCTCCTACTAATATGCAGATTATCTTTTAAACAACTTCAAATGTGTTTCTCATTTCTTATGTGAATTCCAGTGAATGCTCCCTGGATTTTTTTGGGGTTTTTTTTTTTGGTTGTTGCTAAGGGCACATTATGTCATTGTTCAGAATTGGCACTGTTGCTTTGCTCCCTAGGGATCTCTTATGTTCAGCTAATTGGAAACTATATAGCTGAAAATGCTCCCTTTTACCCACTATTACTTAATTAACAACAAAAAAGATCACACTATTCCTACTAGTTTCTTGCCCTCAGAACGTATCTCAGATAGATGGGGAATTGAAGAAACTCTCTAAAAACTTTAAAAAGTTTTGTAGAATTCACATTATGTCAGATATTTTAATATAAGACACACGTAGGCTGCCTGAAGCTCCAGAGCCAGGAATTTTAGTAACTGAACATCTACCCTAGTTAACCAAACAGGGCACTGTAGCTTTAGAAAACATCATCATCATCATCATTCGATACACAACAAGATTAGTACACAGCAAACAAGATCACTATGCTGGCTGTTGTATTGAATCACATGTTGGACACTTCCCAAGTGTCTAAGACTGTGTGATGTATCGGCAAACAATGCATGCAGATCAGAATAGGGTGGCCTTTTGTAGCTGACAGATGGTAATTTTGTTAGCACTGATTGCTTTTAAGTGCTGGCCAAGGTCTTTAGGCAGTGCACCTAGTGTGCCGATCACCACTGGGACCACCATTAGAGAGAAACTGGTACATTTTAAAAGCAGCTGAAAAAGTGGGATGGCAAAGGATTTATGGGAACCATATCTACTAAAATGGCACAGCTGAGGCATAGAGTACAAGCAGACCGCTGGTTACAAACAAGATAGGTTCTGTAGGCTTGTTCTGTAGGTTTGTTCACAAGTTGTAAATGGGAACAGATACATTTTAAAAGTGTAATTCCAGCTCAATGGCTGTCTTATTTTTTAGTTTTGGGTAGCATAGGGAAGGGTCAGGCATGAAGCCCCTCAAGGCCCCCCCCCCCCCCCCACGAAATTCTCATGCTGGTTCGCGAAAAGGCCTTACTGGTGCATTATTTAAACTGTTATGTTTATTCATATCATGATCTGATCACTATACTCAAGATATCCCATATGCATGGGGGTATTGGGGTAATGATACAAAAAGTTTTCTAGGGTAAACCCTCTTTCACTCAGACTTAGGCCCCCCATGAACCCCCCTGAAATTTTTTTAGCCCCCCCCCCCGAAACAAAATCCTGGCTACGGGCCTGGGAAGGGTTTACACACCTATAATGTTCATTTCACTATCTGTGTCCCTGTTCGAAGATGTCACCTCCCTTTCTGTCTCCTACACCTTTAATGATGCTGTGGAAGAGGGAATTTCAGCAGGTGCTTCTTGTTACCTGGTTGCATGACAAGCCACATCTGCTGAAATTCCCTCTTTGACACAACCATTACAGGTAAAGGAGACAGGTCCAGTTTCTACTCTGGCAAACCTAACCAACATGCAATGAAACAAATGAGCTCAGACGGCTCAGTGTCCTCAAGAGGTTTTCATCCAGGTTTGCTCAGTTTAGGAGCAGAGTGAGCATCCAGACAGATTCTATTGTTGAAATCTTAAACCTGGTCATTAAGCAATTTCTGGGCTTCTGTTTTGAGTCCATTTATTATTTCAAATATATGCTCCCCTTATATGACTCTTTGCCATCTCATCCCAAGTGAGCTCCTTTCGGAGAAGGCTGGAAAGGGGGGGGGGGGGAGTTGATGGTTGCTTAGCAACTGCAGACATGGTCTGGCACGGATGAGTAGCTGAGACTGGCTGGCAATGCCAAATGCTTCCTCTCCGTTTTCAAAATCTCCCCCATCAAATCAAAAGAAATGGGCGATAGGGTAATTCGACCAGAATGTAAACAAACAGATGCTGGGAATCACACAGCAGCCTTCCCAAGTCTTATGATAACTGGAGGCCACTGTGGACATTACTATGTGGGAGGAGAATTCAAAGACATTGCTGTCTTTGAATCTGGAATATTAGTAAGCAAAGAGATCTTGTAGCACCTTAGAGAGCAACTCAGAGAACCAAGTCAGTAGCATAAGCTTTCATAGACGTAAGTCTACTTCCACAGATGCATGGGGTGAAGTGCCTAGGGACAGACCTTTATAGGCAAAGTGTGGGTGCATCAATACAGGCAGAAAACATAGGAGTTAATGTGAGTGTATTACTCCACACCAGCTCCGGTGGTGGCTTTCCTGCCTGGCTGCTGTGGTGGTGGGACAGGGTCCTGACCGTCCAGTGGGGCCAGTTTAGCTTACCTTGGTGGCCTTGTCTGTTAGAAATGCAATAACACTCAGCACTGAAGAGTGAAGAATACCTCACAGTGGTCAGTAGTAATAAATATTTGAGTGACCTGAAGCATCCTTCTTCTGTGTCTACATAGCCTGACCCCTCTGTGATATAAACTCTAAGGGATGTTTCTCCACCTCTTGCTCCAAAAGTCCTTTCTCTACCTTTCAAGATGTAGCTCAGTTAGAGTAGCACCCAGGAATGGCAAGCGGAGCCTCATAAGTTCTCCATTTCCACCAATGGGCTGGATCTAACTTTTGGCTGCCAACCAAAAAATCCACCTGTTTTTGAGAGGCGCGCAAAAATGGATATGAGGGTCTTCCAGAATCCAGCCAGCAGAAATGGATCAAGGTTCACCCAAAATGCACAAGCCTAGTAAGTTGGCTTGGGTTTCTGGGAGCTGAAGTCTAAAACACCTGGAGGAGCAGAATTCGAGAAACACTGCTCCAAGGCATTGCAGCATTTGCTCCTTAAATCAAGATCTCTAACCCAAGAGTGTCAAACTCATTTTCATCAAGGGCCACATCACCCTTATGGTTGTGTTCAAAGGGCCATTGAATCTGTGGATAGATGATCTGTGGATATAGAGAGCCAATTCCCCCTCGATGGACTGTCACCTTGTCGTGGTGAGGGGGCTTGCGTGTTCCGATGAACCTGTGGGCACAACAACTGGAGTCGTGCACTCCCAGGAGTGGCCGCGGGGGAGGTCCCAGACCAAGCACAGTCCGAAGACCCAAAGACCTCAACGGCGGAGCAGGCGGAGGATAACATGGTACATGTTACAACGGCTGCGAAGGCGGAAGAAGGCTGCAACAGACTGAGAAGCCACGGTCATTGTGTTAAACTACATCACCAGTGGAACCTCATCTGTGAAGACTGTGTGTTGTTCAGTTGTGCACTGACCTCCACACATTAAAAAAACCCACGCACAGGCGTCTTCCAAAGAAAACAAAAACCAACCAACCAAAGTCCCATGGCGATCAGCGAGTGGCGACGGGGGCAGGACTGTGAAATCTGGAAGCCCCTAGTCACAGACTGGCACATGGGCGGTGGGTACGGACTCAGTCGTTCTACCTCAAGGTCCGAGGCAGTTGAGTAGTTCGGCAGCTGTATCCGCGACTGAGCAGCCCTTTTTAGGACCTACTCTGCTCACCCCACACGGGGAGGGGGCTAGAAAAGGTGCCCTAAACATAGTCTGCCTCACTTATCCCTGACTGGACTGCCGTGTCCAGTGGGGTCACCATCCTGCGGCCAAAAAAGAAAAATGAACTTCGGTACGTGGAACGTACGGACACTGATGGACAACAGTGACAGTGAACGCCCCGAACGCAGAACTGCCATCATCGCAAGGGAGCTGGGACGCTTCAACATCGACATAGCAGCCCTTCAGGAGACCCGGAGAGCAGGAGAGGGACAGCTGAAGGAAGAAAAAGGAGGCTACACCTTCTTCTGGAAGGGACTGCCCGAAGAAGACAAAAGACTGCACGGAGTTGGCTTCGCTATAAGAAATGATCTGATGAAACATCTGTTCGAAGCACCCACTGGCATCAACGAACGACTCTCCACCCTCCGAATTGATCTTGCCAAAAACCAACGGGCAACCATCATAAGTGCCTATGCACCAACACTAGACGCTGATGAAGACATCAAGGAGAAATTCTACTATCAGCTGGACACTGTCCTATCGGGGATACCTAAGGAGGACAAAATCATCCTCCTGGGGGACTTCAATGCAAGAGTCGGGCGAGACTTCGACCTGTGGCCAGGCACCATAGGAAAAGACGGGGTTGGAAACAGCAACTCAAATGGCATCCTGCTTCTCACCAAATGTGCGGAGCACAACCTTGTCATCACCAACACGCTCTTCTGCCAGAAAAACAAGTTCAAGACATCATGGAAGCACCCCCGGTCAAAGCATTGGCACCTCTTAGACTATGTAATCACACGTGCCAGAGACCGCCGTGACGTACTCCTCACAAGAGCCATGACAGGTGCTGACGACTGCTGGACCGACCACAGGCTAATCCGATCCACGATGGCTATCAAGATCGCCCCCAAGCGCAGACTCCAAGGAAGGAAGACAAGGCGCAAAATGAACACCCAAGCCCTTCAGGAGCCCTCCAGGCGAGCCCATCTCCAAACAGCACTCAAGGACCATCTACCCACAGTACACCCCGAAAATGTTGAGGAACATTGGAACAAACTGAAGACCTCCATCATCCAAGCCTGCGAAGAAACTATTGGATACCAAGCCAAGAAACATCAAGACTGGTTTGACGAAAATGACATCGAGATCCAACAGCTAATCGACAAGAAAAGAAAAGCCTTCCAAACATGGCAGAGAGACATCAACTGTGCTGCTAAGAAAAAGATCTATGCCAGTGCAAAAGCTGAGGTCCAAAGAAGGACAAGAGAACTCAAGAACATCTGGTGGACAAAGAAGGCTGAAGAAATCCAACACCTGGCAGATACCCATAATGCTCAAGGATTTTTCAAAGCCACAAAGGTCATCTATGGGCCAAGAAACCATGGCATACAGCCTCTACGCTCATCAGACGGAACCAAACTCCTGAAGGACCAAAAGTCAATTGCACTACGTTGGAAAGAACACTACCAAAGCCTCCTAAACCGCAGCTCCAGTGTGGCCGAAGAGGTCCTCTCACAAATCCCGCAACAACAAACCAGGGATGAGCTTGCAGCACTGCCTAGTTTGGAAGAAGTCAGCAATGCCATCAGCCAACAAAAGAACAACAAAGCCAGCGGACCGGATGGGATCCCTGCTGAAATCTTTAAAGAGGGAGGACCTGAGCTGACATACCAACTCCACCAGCTCATAGAAAAAGTGTGGGTGACCGAGAAAATCCCAGCAGACTTCAAGGATGCCACCATCATCACCCTCTTAAAAAAAGGGGAAAGAACAGACTGCGGAAACTATCGAGGTATCTCCCTTCTAACCTCTG
The DNA here is from genome assembly GCF_037176765.1 of Anolis sagrei. NCBI lineage: Eukaryota > Metazoa > Chordata > Lepidosauria > Squamata > Anolidae > Anolis > Anolis sagrei. The sequence goes on from NC_090021.1 coordinate 324,646,580, forward strand.
ATGGAAAAATCCTCGCAAGAATCCTTGCAAACCGCCTTCTGCCCCTCTCAGAAGACACCCTCCCAGAATCCCAGAACGGCTTCCGCCCCTCCAGAGGAACTGTGGACATGATCTTCACTGCACGACAGCTCCAAGAAAAATGCAGGGAACAAAACCAACCTCTGTACATGGCATTCATCGACCTTGCAAAGGCATTCGACACAGTGAATCGCAGCGCTCTCTGGACCATCCTCCAAAAGATCGGGTGCCCAAGCAAATTTGTGAACATCCTGCGGCTCCTCCACGATGACATGATGGCAACAGTCTTGGACAGCAATGGCTCCCAAAGTGACCCATTTAAGGTGGAATCGGGTGTCAAACAGGGATGTGTTATTGCCCCAACTTTATTCTCCATCTTCATCGCCATGATACTACACCTTGTTGATGGGAAGCTTCCCACCGGAGTGGAAATAATCTATTGGACAGACGGCAAGCTATTTAACCTCAGCAGACTGAAAGCCAAAACCAAGGTCACAACAACATCTGTTATAGAACTCCAGTATGCTGATGACAATGTCATCTGTGCGCATACAGAAGAAGATCTACAAGCCACTCTCAACACCTTTGCAGAAGCATACACAAAGCTTGGCCTGTCACTGAACATCGAGAAAACCAAAGTGCTGTTCCAGCAGTCACCAGCCGTCCCCTCTCCAATGCCAGAGATACAGCTTAATGGTGTAACATTAGAAAATGTCGACCATTTCCGCTACCTTGGCAGCCACCTCTCCACCAAAGTCAACATCGACGCCGAAATACAACACCGCCTGAGCTCTGCAAGTGCAGCATTTTCCCGAATGAAGCAGAGAGTGTTTGAGGACCGGGACATCCGTAGGGATACTAAGGTGCTTGTCTATAAAGCTATTGTCCTCCCAACCCTGCTCTATGCCTGTGAGACGTGGACTGTCTACAGACGTCACATGCAGCTCCTGGAACGATTCCATCAGCGCTGCCTCCGGAAAATCCTGCAAATCTCCTGGGAAGACAAGCGGACAAACGTCAGCGTGCTGGAGGAAGCAAAGACCACCAGCATTGAAGCAATGGCCCTCCAACATCAACTCCGCTGGACAGGCCACGTTGTCCGGATGCCTGACCACCGTCTCCCAAAGCAGTTGCTCTACTCCAAACTCAAGAACGGAAAACGGAATGTTGGTGGACAGGAAAAGAGATTCAAAGATGGGCTCAAAGCCAACCTTAAAAACTCTGGCATAGACACTGAGAACTGGGAGGCCCTGGCCCTTGAGCGCTCCAGCTGGAGGTCAGCTGTGACCAGCAGTGCTGCAGAATTCGAGGAGGCACGAGTGGAGGGTGAAAGAGAGAAACGTGCCAGGAGGAAGGCGCGTCAAGCCAACCCCGACCGGGACCGCCTTCCACCTGGAAACCAATGCCCTCACTGCGGAAGAAGATGCAGAGCAAGAATAGGGCTCCACAGCCACCTACGGACCCACAAGGAAACCCATGATGGAAGACCATCTTACTCGTCCAACGAGGGATCGCCTAAGTAAAAGTAAGTAAGAGAGCCAATTATAATTGTTTTACATAGTGGTTGATCCTCTTTAGTTTATACCCAGTTTGGGTTACCAGATGTTACGGAACGACAACTCCTATCACTTTTGATTATCCACCATGTGGATTGAGGATAATGATAATTGCAACCCTATAGCACTTGTGGCTCTGAGGTTGGGGAAAGGTTAAAGGGTGTTAGAAAGTCAGACAGCATATCTGCAAGCCTCGTATCTAAATTGAAACCCCACTCTCCTGACTAAGCAGAACGGCTATCTTCCAGATGTACTGCATCACCACTCCCATCAGCTCTAGTCATGATGTCTAATGATGAGGAATACAGAGTTGTAGTCCAGTATCTGGAGGGCCACTTAAAATGACATGGTGGGTTTGACACATGTGCTCTAACCACTGTTGTGGTAGCCACGAGTCTCCAAAGAGCTCCTAGCCATCCTGGGGCACTACTGTTGATATTTGCAGGGCATCCTCTTTGCCGGGGGGGGGGGGGGGAGAAGAGGAGGGCAACAGAAGAACTTAGGTAGGTGCCATCAACTGTCCCTGCATCTCAGAGTCAGAGAAAGCAGTGGGGCTAGCTCCAATTTAGATCCAGCCCCACAGTTTACCACATCCCTGAAGTGTAGGTCTGCTCCAGAGCTTCAGGGAAGCTCTCTGTGGCAGAGAAGGCTAAAGACCTTGTAAAACTACAATATTCTCAGGACTTGCCAAAGGCCACCCAGAAAGTTTCCATGGTTGAGCAGGGATTTGAACCCTGATTGCCAGAGTTGCAGTCCAACACTCAAATTACTGCACCACACTGGCTTAGAACAGACCACTAACCATGGTAAGCCTTGGTAAATTGTATTGGCTTCCTGCATTTTCCTCGGGGTCACTTCAGACACCAAATTTGTTCAAAAACCAGGGCAGCGTGACAGCTTATAGTTACTGTACCACATAGACACTAATCAGTTCTAACTGGAACATGAAAATGACACCCACTCAAAAGAAAAAGGAGTGCTGCTGTTATAATTTACAATCCAGGGCATGTCTCTTAAACCCATATCTGTTCCTTCTCAATTCTTCATTACTCTTCAATTTAAAATAATGCCCTCACATTTGTGTTTAGTTGTACATAGAATCATAAAGTTGGAAGAGACCACAAGGGCCATTCAATCCATGAAGAATAATACATTTCCTCCCAATTATGTATTTCTCCTCAAAGCATACATTTTAATAGACTTTGTGAACAAAAATATGTGCTCCAATGTGATGAATTCCCTACCTTTTTATGCTAGGGAAAGCCCAGGAGGTAAATTCAGGAAAAGGCACAGGAAGTTCAGCAGCCATTTTAGGAGGGTGCCAAGGGGCATCCATCAGAAACTCATTTCCTAGAGGGGGCAGTGCTTAGGAGCAGCCTGGAGGGAAATGTGGGGAGTTTGTGATTGGCTGGGAGAGAGTGGGCGGAGCTTAACTTGTGAAAAGAAAAAAATTGTCTTTAAGGATGCGTTTTAAATTCTGACAGCTCAGTTGGAGTTGGAGATTGGATTTGGAATGAAGGAGAGAGGAGTGAGGGAGTGTGTGTGTGTCGGAGGAACAGAGTTAGAGAAGCCAGAAGTTGGTCAGTTCGTCAGCAGAGTTAGTTAGTGAGAAGCTTTATAGCTATTAGATAGAATAACTGATGGAGTGGAGAGACAGATCCAGAAGGAAAGGACTGTCTGTGTAGAGTTTCAAGAATTCTAGACAGTGGGAAAACCTGTTAGTTTCTTGAGGGAGTGGAGAAGAGTTATTGAAACTAAGTGCTGAGCTGTTTATTGAAAGTAACCACAAGATTTTATTCAATATTGCAACCGCTAAGCTAGTGCCTGTATTGTTCAAGTTCTCTCAAATAAACAACATTGTTATTTGTTTACAACAACTGACTCAAGAGTCCCTGTGTGAGAAGTTTTAAAGCAGTTTACTGAAGAAAGCCAAGTTAAATGGTGGCAGAGTGTATTTATTGTTACCTCAGAGTACAGAGCCTGAGTGCGAATCCAACCCATTCTAGTCTAAAGATACCTCAAGCCAAGCCAAAAGCTAAACATTTCTTTGAAGTGTGGTGGTAGCCAGTGTCCTTTTGAAAGGTTTTTGGCCAGAAGAGCATTCCAGCTTATTCAGTTTTGATTTTAATTATTTAAGCCACATTCCATTTAAAGTGGTGGTACAGCGTAGGGATTTGTTACTCAAATAAGTCCCTAACTATTATATATTGGTGTCAGCGTGTGGGATTGCTAATTAAAAGTCCACAACTTATTATACTCAACATTTGGATAAGGACAAAAGCTGTTGGGCAATTGCATTAAGGCAGGCCCATAGCCAGGATTTCGATTCGGGGGTGGGGGGTGAGTTTGTTTTGGGGAGGGGGGTGAGTTTGTTTCGGGGGGACTGAGTCTGAGTGAAAGAGGGTCTACGCTAGCAAACCTTTTGTATCATTACCCCAATACACCCATGCATATGGGATATATTGAGTATGGTGATCAGATTATGATATGAATAAACATAACAGTTGAAATAATGCACCAGTAAGGCCTTTTCGCGAACCACCATGGAATATGCATGGGTGGGATTTCTTAGCCTATCAATTTCATCTCTTTTCACTTTAAACTGTGCAAATTTTCCCAAGGAAGTGTGGATTACATCAACATTTGTTCAGCTTCCCGGCCTTTCAGATACTGGAAGAGTGCTATTGCATCTCACCTCAAAATGAAATGCAAAGGGCTGGATGTTCCAGATCATATTTTTCCCCCCTATTCATTTCCCACTTTTGTTTCTGCTTTTACTGTTTCAGTTTCATTGTCACTCTTAGCAGCCTAATATGTTAGCATTTTGATACTTTCTCGGCTCTATATTTGTTTTGGTTGTGATTTTATTGATTGCTTTGTGGTGTTATGCTTGTAAACCAACCCCAGGGCATGTATCAGTTGGGAAGTATATAAGTCAGCCAATAAGCAAACTAGCAAAGTTGCTTCGGTGAGAGCAAAAAGGGAGAACCCGCAAGAACGAAGGCAGAGAATAATGCAGATGAACAGAAGAAAATTCTGACTAGATGCCTCCCCTAAGCAAATTTTGCATCTCAATCAACTTGCCACCTGTCCAGCTTATATTACAGCTGAAAGCCCACGCTGGATTTTCAGCCCCCAAAGTGGGCAAGACAGTCAAGGGCAATTTTAAAAATTATTTCAAGTTCATGAATGGAGTCTGATTGTAGATTGAACTCAGCTGGTGACTACAGTCATTTCCATCAGAACCAGAAGAATACCCAACTAAATGAAGGTCCAGCCAGCAAAGTACAGTGGTTTGAGCATTGAGCTAAGAGTGCAGCTACACTGTAGAATTAATGCAGTTTGGCACTACTTTAACTGCCATGGCTCAATATTATTCAACTTTGGGACTTGCCATTTGGTGAGGTACCAGAACTCTGGCAAAGAAAGTTAATTGCCTTGTAAAACCACAACTCCCACAATTCGATAGCATCATGTCATGGACCCCCCAGAGGCACAATAGGTTAAACCCTTGTGCCGCCAGGACTGAAGACTGACAGGTTGGAGGTTCAAATCCGGGGAGAGCGCGGATGAGTCCCCCTGTCAGCTCCAGCTCTCGTGCGGGGACATGAGAGAAGCTTCCCATAAGGATGGTAAAACATCAAAACATCCAGGCGTCCCCTGGGCCATCCTTGCAGATGGCCAATTCTTTCACACCAGAAGTGACTTGCAGTTTCTCAAGTTGCTCCTGATACACACGCGCAAAAAAAATGTAATGGCAGTTAAAGTGGCACCAGACTGCATTAATTCTACAGTGTAGATGTACCTTAGGACTCCAGAGGTCCAGGATGTGTATCTCTGCTTGGTCATGATAACCCACTAGATGGTATACTTGCAAACAAACCTTGTGAATAAAACTCTATGGGTAGGCCACTATAGATCAGAGTCAACTTGAAGGCGTAAAACAACAGCAACTGGCAATATATCCACCTCTCCTTGTGAGAATGTCTGTTTCTCCTTAATGGCTCAATGGGGTGAAGGAAGCAATAAAATTGGAGGATAACAAATGTTCAAGATTCTCCATACCATGTTCTCAGCCATTAACCATAATGAAGATTGCAGTCAAGAAATCAGAAGACCATGACTGGGAAGGGCGGCTGTGAAGGAACACTAAACTGGACTCGAAGTGTCAAGATATGCTTTGCTGCTTAGGCAATCTCTTGTAGCCCGAGGATGATGGTCCTCCAAGTGTAGTGTCCTGGCGGTGGGTCTATAGGTGACTGTGGAGCCCTATTCTTTATCCACATGTTCTCCTGCAGTGAGGACATTGGTTTCCAAGTGGAAGGTGGTCCCAGTCAGGGTTGGCTTGGCATGCCTTCCTCTTGGCACATTCCTCCCTTTCACCCTCGATTCATGCCTCTTCAAATTCTACAGCACTGCTGGTCACAGCTGACCTCCAATTAGAGCACTCAGGGCTTCCCAATTCTCGGTGTCTATGCCACAGTTTTTGAGGTTGGCTTTAAGTCCATCTCCAAATCTCTTTTCCTGTCCATCAACATTATGTTTCCCATTCTTGAGTTGGGAGTATAGTAACTGCTTTGGAAGACAGTGATTGGGCATTCAGACAATGTGGCCAGTCCAATGGAATTGATGACATAGGAGCATTGCTTCAATGCTGATGGGTTTTGCTTCTTTCAGTTCGCTGACATTTGTCCACCTGTCTTCCCAAGAAATTTGCAGAATTTTTTGGAGGCAACACTGATGGTTCGTTCCAGGAGTTGAGTGTGACTTCTATAGACAGTCCACGTTTTGCAGGCATATAACAGGATTGGGAGGACAATATCTTTAAAACAAGCAGCTTGGTCTCCCTACAGATGTCCTGATCCTCAAACATTCTCTGCTTCATTGGGAAAAATGCTGCACTCGCAGAGCTCAGGCGGTGTTGTATTTCAGTGTCAATATTGACTTCTGTGGAGAGGTGGCTGCCAAGGTAGCGGAAATGATTGACATTTTCTAATGTTACGCCATTAAGCTGTATTTCTGGCATTACAGAGGGATTGGTTGGCAACTGCTGGAATAGCACTTTGGTTTTCTCGATGTTCAGTGAGAGTCCAAGATAAATCATTTAAGACAAAGTTAGGATCATCTATACCCATTGCATTTTCCATTTCTGTATATAGTTGTGGAAGCTGGACAGTGAAGAAAACTGCTAGGAAGTAAATTGACTCATTTGAAGTGTGGTTCCCTGGATACCCTGGATTGCTAAAAAGACCAATAAATGGGTCCTACCACAAATCAAGCTTGAACTCTTCCTAGAACCCAAGACTAAACTGAGACGGTTGTACTTTGGCTGTATTATGAGAAGGGAGGACTCATTAGAAAAGACAATGATACTTGGTAAAGCAGAAGCAGGAAGAAAAGAGGATTGCAGGTGGATAGACTTTTATTTACATCAGGAAGCCAGTCCGCAAGAACCGGGGGTTCATTCATAGGGTAGCAGTAAGCCAAAGTCAACTTGCTGGTAGCTAACAACAACAATTTCTCACAGGGTTTCTATCCCTACCAGATTTTAAAGACGTGTGCTGGAGGAGAGAATGACATATCACTAGCTTGATTACAATCAGCCACTGACACATTGATTCAACCTTATTCTTAAAATACATTTGAGTCTGTTTGCCTAGCTCATTTCCAGCAACGAGCCAGAATACTCCAGATCAAAGCCCCCAGCTTTCCTGGGAGTTTCAAACAGCATTACATTTCAGGGAGAGCTGGTGGTTGTGATCAGGAAATGTAAGTAATCTCCGCATTTTTTAAAGTAATATAATGTTTCTTGCCTGCCCAGTTTCATCGATGAATGATGCTAGGGTCCAATAGGGTGAACTTTGCAAGCTCTGCTATTTTTCTTTTGTCTCAAGGAGAGAGGCTCAAATAATTGGTTTCTTGGCTTGAAGAGGCTCCTTGCGAACCTTGCTCTAATGGAACTGCCACCCACTTCTTCCAGCCGGCTGTTTCTAGCTGTGCCCAGCCATCCCCCGTCAGGCATTGCCATATAAATGAGCCAAACAAGCCAAAGCAATCTATTTCAAATCTTCTTTCCAACTTGAAAATAAGAGGGAGATGAACATATTATGCACTATTCACACATTCTTTCAGAGTGTATATACAGTGTCATAACTCACCTTCTGGAATCTAAGGACTCTGATGTGGAGGAGTTGGCTTGCCAGGAGTTCCTGGCTCCAGATAGTGGCTTCCTCCCTGAAGAAGCTGAGGGACTTTCTCCTCAAGAGGACTTGATGGATGATGAAGAGTCAGCCTTGCCCATTGAAGTCCAGCAAAGGGAGAGAGTGTCAACATCACTTCAATAGGAAACGACAACCAATCAAACACCTAGCATCCAAAGACAGCCACTTATAAATTCCCAGCAGACTTCATTGCTTGCAACCATTCAATATATTTGACTGACGGTGTTATTGGCTTTTGTGTGCTTCTGCACTGGCTACATTTAACCACTAATTAACTTACTACATTTTGGGCATCGGTGATCTGAGCTACTTTTTTTGTTTAATCGCTTCTGGATGGGCTGAAATCTTGCCCCTCTGTCCTCCCTTCTTTTTTCTGGATTACCTGTGAATGTCTTCAAATGGATTGACTTAGGCCCCTTCTACACTGCCCTATACCCCAGGATCTGATCCCAGATCATCTATTTTGAACTGGATTATATGAGTCTACACAGCCAGACAATCTAGGATAAACAGATAATCCGGGATCAGATCCTGAGAATATAGGGCATTGTAGACCCGGCTTTAGCTGTAGCCACATCCCTTATATTTTCTACACTGATCCATAATGCAGGCCCAGTCAGCATGGAGACTTGATAGGGACATCCTCCATTGGAGATGGGAAAGAGTTCTTACTGCTGAGCCATGCCAAACATGATTCACATCACAGGGTACCTTATCCCCCATCCCATGTCACAGTAGTCTCCAATAGGCATGTGCATTTAAGGAAAACCATGTCCTGTTTTGTGTCCCAGCTTTCGTTGGGGCTCCAATCTGTTTTTTGTAAGCCTCCCAAAATTGGGAGGGTTATTTTGAGTTCTTTCATTTTAGGCTCAAAATATTGGATCATTGGGGAAGGAAGCTTCCCACCCACTCACTCCTCTTTCCAGCATGCATTCTTCTTACCTGGCACCTGCTGTTTCTACTACAGAGTAAGAGGCGCTCAGCTGTAGGCACTGGCAGGTGTGTGCTTTTCGGGCCTGCCTGCACACCCCACCACATACACTCTTTCCAAGGCAAGGAGCTAAGTTCGGATGCACACAAAAGCAGACTGTAGGTAGGCTTTCATGTCAAACAGATTTTTATGCAGGGACGGGGCTCCTTGTTTTGTGTTTCTGAATAAACAGAAGACATAAAAGAAATCGTAGAAACAGTAGGAACAAATTTTGCATACATTTCTAGTCTTCTGGAGTGACACAACTATGTTCTCCTTGGCAATCTGGCCGATAGCCTCCCCTTCTCTCCCTGTCATCACCCTTGGTGCAATTATGTTCTGTCTGACACCAAGAAGGAGGTGGGTGCAGTGTCATCTTATGGACCCATTAAAGCTCTAAGATCTTCTGGAGAGGTTCTTCCTTCTGTCCCACCACCTTCTCAGTCCCACTGGTGGCAATGAGGGAGAGGGCCTTCTTGGTGGTTACTCTGACACTTTTGAGTTCTCTGCCCAATGAGGTCAGGATGGCCCCAGCCTTCATCGTCTTCTGGAGGCAGATCAAAACATTTTTGTACCCCAAGGCTTTTACATACTGAAAAAGGTTGGGCTTTTAATGCAGTGCAGTGCAAGTATTAAATTTCCTGAGGGTTTCTATAGTGAATTTTAATGCACTTTAATATTTTTTAATATTATGTTTTGACTTATTAAATCCTTTATTTGTAGTTTTATTGACTGCATTGTTTTCAACTTCTTTGGTTTTAACCTGCTGTTAGCCACCTTGGGTCCTATTATCAGGGGAAAGGGGGATATAATGAATAAAACAAATAATGAATAAAGTAAATAGTGAATAAAGTCCATGGCACCAACATGTCCACTTATTGCACTTATAAAGCACTTATAAAGCACTTTCACCTGAGCATAGCTCTCAGGTATCTTTGAAAAGTATTGGCTTTTGCTTGAAGGCAATTTTTTTCATGTGAGGAACAACTTGAGAGACTGAAAGTCACTTCTGGTGTGAGAGAATTGGCTGTCTGCCCAGGGGACGCCTGAATGTTTTGATGTTTTACCATCCTTGTGGGTGGCGTCTCTCATGTCCCCGCATGGGGAGCCAGAGCTCACAGATGGAGCTCATCTGCGCTCTCCCCAGATTCGAAGCCGTGACCTGTCGGTGTGCAGTCCTGATGACACAAGGATTTAACCCATTGCGCTACCAGGGGCTCCAGGGGCTTGAAGGCAATGAAACATATCTTCAGTGACACTGTTTGAACTAAGTATTTTGCCATAAAGTACTGTAATCAGGAAGCATTATGTTGAAAAGTATAGGAAATCATAATGTATAGGCAGTGGTAAATGCTGATATTTCCTTTGAAGATATCTGGGGCAAGAGTCACTGAAGTGGCATTTTCAGACATTTAGTGAAAATTCAAATGTATGAAGTTTAGATTAGCAAAGAAAATATATTAGGCATAAGAGAAAATACCAAGGACCATATTTTCCAATACAGTAAGCATGGTAATACAGAAGGAAGAGTAATGAAACTAGGAATATCCTTTTGCTAAGAGTTACATCATCCGAGACCAAATTCATTGATATTACAATCTACGTTTTACCTTTTTTAGGAATTTCAAGTGCTGTTTACAAACAGTGGATTCCAAACACCAACTTTGAATCTATCTCCAATTGGGACCAAGGTCATGTTCCATGTGCCCGGGATGTTATCCTGTTTGACAGCAATGAGGTGCTTAATTTCTTAAAATGTAATTTTTGTTGTTAAAGGACCATGTTCTTATAGGACCATATTCTTAACTTCCTTTGTTTCTTTCAGGTTGTGTCGGTCTTTGTTCAGTCATCACATTCATTGACAAATATGGTAAGCGCATTATTATTACCATGATAAACAGCAACAAACAATGCAAAAAAAAAAAAACCTGGGAAAAGTTTAGATGGTGCTGCAGCAGGACTAGAAATCAAATAGCTGTAGTCAACTTAATTATACAGATATTGCTGTGTTAGGTTGCTACATATGTGCACATACACATACACACAACCGTAGAGATATTTTCAGTGTCTCCTTACCTTTTGATCTTTTGAAGAAAGCATTCAGCCTTGGCGCAAGCAGTTTTGCTTCTTGAGAGAAAGCAGCAATTGATATCCAACACATCAATTGTTTTTGCTATTATGTGCCGAAAACAAGGTATATAACACATTACTTTGACATACAAGACAGAAAATCCCTAAAGTACTTCTGTCCCTCCCTGACAACAGTATTATAACAATAACAAATGTAATGATAAACAATTTGACACCCTTCCGTGATATTTGCAATCTGCTGCCTGAAACAGCTCCTGCACTTTGGTGAAAAAAACATGAGTACCTGTTCACGTGATACCTTTTGAAAACCATGGTGCTCCAGTACAAAAATAAACTTTATTTCTGGGTTGTTGTGAGTTTTGCAGGCTGTATGGCCATTTTACAGAAGCATTCTCTCCTGACGTTTTGCCGACATCTATGGCAGGCATCCTCAGAGGTTGTGAGGTCTGTTGGAAACTAGGCAAGTGGGGTTTATGTATTTGTGGGATGTCCAGGGTGGGAAAAAGAACTCTTCTATATTGGAGGCAAGTGTGAATGTTGCAGTTGACCACCTTGATTAGCATTGAATGGCCTTGCAGCTTCAAAGCCTGGCTTCTTCTTGCCTGGGGAATCCTTTGTTGGGAGGCATTAGCTTGCCTTGATTGTTTCCTTTCTAGAATTCCCCTGTTTCCTGAGTGTTGCTCTTTATTTACTGTCCCAATTTAAAATGTTTTTAATGCTGGTAGCCAGATTTTTTTAATTTTCATGGTTTCCTCCTTTCTGTTGAGGTTGTCCACATGCGTGTGGCTTTCAGTGGCTTCTCTGTGTAGTCTGACATGGTGGTTGTTGGAGTGGTTCAGCATATCTGTGCTGAAGTGGGCGCTAGAAACAACATCATACGAAAGCTGACTGGCACAACCTGGGGATCACAACCAGACACAGTGAAGACATCTGCCCTTGCGCTATGCTACTCTGCTGCTGAGTATGCATGCCCAGTGTGGAACACATCTCACCACACTAAAACAGTAGATGTGGCTCTTAATGAGACATGCCGCATTATCACAGGGTGTCTGCGCCCCACACCACTGGAGAAATTACACTGCTTAGCCGGTATTGCACCACCTGACATCCGCCGAGAAGTAGCAGCCAATAGTGAAAGGACCAAGGCAGAGACATCTCCAGCTCATCCCCTGTTTGGGTATCCGCCAACACGTCTATGACTTAAATCAAGAGTTTTCTTAGATCTACAGAGACACTCGCTGGAACACCCCAGCAAGTGAGAGTCCAAAAGTGGCAGGCCCAAACCCAGCACCTCAATTCATGGGTGATACCAGATGAGAGACTCCCCCCTGGGCACTCAGAAGACTGGGCGACTTGGAAGGCGCTGAACAAACTGTGCTCTGGCACCACGAGATGCAGAGCCAATCTTAAGAAATGGGGCTACAGGGTGGAATCCTCGGCATGTGAGTGTGGAGAAGAACAAACCACTGACCACCTGCTGCAATGCACCCTGAGCCCTGCCACATGCACAATGGAGGACCTTCTTGCGGCAACACCAGAGGCACTCCAAGTGGCCAGATACTGGTCAAAGGACATTTAACCAACTACCAAGTTGCAAAATCTGTGTGTTTTTTTTCTTTTTCTTTTTAATCTCTGTGTTTGTTTTGCTCTGTTAGAATTGTAATACAATGGTTGCTGATGACACGATAAATAAAAGCATATCTGTGTTCTCAAATAATATGCTGTGTCCAGGTTGGTTTATCAGAGACAGGAAGTGAAGTGAAATCTTCTGAACAGGGGCACAGACAGAAAAACAAACACCACAGGGTTGTAACCCTTCCCTGTGCTATCCAAAGCTAATATGTATATTTTTTTTTGTCTGGAATTAGACTTTAAAATGTACCTGTTTCAACTTACATACACATTCAACTTAAGAACAATCCTATGGAACCTAACTTGTTTGTAAGTTGGGGACTGCCTGCATACTGTTTTCTAAGAAGACCAAAGCATCCAGTCACTTTGTAGTAAGAAGCTGAGCTGAGCTCCCTGGTGTGTTTGGTTGGGAACGCTTCTACATTTGTGAAAGAACGAGGCTACGTGACAGAGCGTGTCCCTCTCGGCACCCCATCTGTGTTTTCTTGTTAATGCATTTCGGCTTCACCCAAGTGCCTGAGTAGAAAGCATCTCCCCGGGATTTGTTGTGCCCCGAGATGACCCTTTTCGACGAATAACATCATTTTTAACCATAACGCTAAGCCATTCTTAGAACGTTTGATTGTCTAGTGAGTGCACGCTCATGAAACAAAAATATTGGAAAGCAAATAGCTTTTTGTTGCTGCTGTAAACAATATTGTGTCAAAAGATCTGCTTTTTTATTCTCTTCCCCCCAATATTCTCCCTATCTCCCTCCTTCAAATAATATTCATACTGGGGAACGGAGACTGAGGTTGCTACGGTGATTTGGTTTCCCAGCCATGAATTACAAACCATTCAATAGCTGCATTCAGAACTGTTTATATTCACAGCTGCACCATGCAGTCTAGCACGAAAGGACAATCTGCCTCATCTTGATGCCCACTCACTTTGGGTAGCTGCAAAGACATTTGGATGTCTTTTTCTGATATCTGGCGAACTGGCTGTGTGAGGATTTAAACCCAAGTCTTCCTAGTCTTAGAAAAGTACCTTAAACATCAGATTGCATTGGCTTTCCATGATGTCCCAACCAAATGGCTCTTGGGAGACAGATCCCAACCAAATATCACACCAGTATTAGAACTGACAGCCAATTACTGGATTTGTCGAAGGCTTTCATGAACCGGAATCACTGGGTTGTTGTAGGTTTTTCAGGCTATATGACCATGTTTTAGAAGCATTCTCTCCTGACGTTTAACCTGCATCTATGGCAAGCATCCTCAGAGGTTGTGAGGTCTATTGGAAAGTAGGCAAGTGAGGTTTATATATCTGTGGAATGTCCAGGGTAAGAGAACGAACTCTTGTCTGTTGGAGGCAAGTGTGAACGTTGCAATTGGCCACCTTGATTGGCATTTGCAGCTTCAAAGCCTGGCTGGTTGCTGTCTGGAGGGGCTCCTTTGTTGGGAGGTGTTAGCTGATCATAATTGATTCTTGTCTGGAATTCCCCTATTTTTATGCTCCTACTTTCTTGATTTCAGAGTTTTTTTAATACTGGTAGCCAGATTTTGTTCATTTTCATTTTTCCTCCTTTCTGTTGAAATTGTGCACATGCTTGTGGATTTCAATAGCTTCTCTGTGTAGTCTGACATGTTAGTTGTTAGAGTGGTCCAGCATTTCTGTGTTCTCAAATAATATGCTGTGATGTGGGTGAAATGTCAGGAGAGAATGCTTCTGGTACATGGCTATACAGCCTGGAAAACAGCAACCCAGGGATACTGGCCATGAAAGCCTTCAACTACACTTTGACTGCCAATTAGTTTCTGGGCAAACTACAAAATGTTGGTTGTTACCATTAAAGCCCTTCATGGTTTAGGTCCAGTTCACCTGCAAGATTGCCATCTCCTGTACAGTCCTCCCCTTACACTCAAGTCCTTTGGGGGATAGTTACCGCAATCAGCCAGAACTACACAGGCAAGCATCATCCAGCATCATCCAGAAGTTCTTTGTGTTGGCTTCCCCAAGACTGTGGGATGACTTGCTGGAAGAGATTCAGCTGCCAAATTTGAAGATGAATTCAAGACTTATTTATTTCAGCAGGCCTACCCACCCAGTCAATTTTAGACTGTAATCTTTAAAGTGACATTTCATTGGTTTGAATGATTTTAATGTTGAAGGCTGGAATCACTGGGTTGTTGTAGGTTTTTCAGGCTGTGTGCCCATGTTCTAGTTGCAATTCTCTCCTGATGTTTCACCTGCATCTATGGCAGGCATGTGAAGTCTGTTGGAAACTGATTTTAATGTGAGTTTTAACTTTTTGTCTATGTGTTTTAATCTGTGTGTTCTTTATTGATTGTATTTTATTTATATAGCAATGTGTCTTGAACCTTGAGGATCGGCAGGTAAAATATAAAATGTGTCATTACGCTAGACTCTCAGTTAACTTGAACTCCCATAATGAATACCTTAAAAACAAAAGAACCAATGAACGAAATCACACCAAATTTGGCAACAAAGCATCTCACAACACAAGGAGTGACCATCACTCAAAAAATTATGATTTTGTCATTTGGGAGTTGTAGTTGCTGGGATTTATAGTTCACCTACAATTAAAGAGCATTCTGAAATCCATCAACGATGGTATTGAACCAAACATGGTACACAGGACTCTCATGACCCAACAGAAAACACGAGAAGGGTTTGGTGGGCATTAGGAAGGAAGAAAGGAAGGAGAGAGGGAAGGAAAGAAACAGGTACCGAAGGAAGGAAGAAGAGAAGGTAGAAAGGAAAGAAAAAAGGAAGGAAAGGCAGGAAAGAGGTAAAGAAGGAAGGAGAAAATGAAATAAAAAGTGAAAGAAGGAAGGAAACAGGGAGGGAAGAAAGGAGACAAAGGAAGAAGTAGAAAAAGGAATGAAGGAAAGAGAGAAGGAAGGATGAAACCAAAGAGCAAAAAAAAAAGGAAGAAAGAAAGAAAGAAAGAAAGAAAGAAAGAAAGAAAGAGGTAGAGAAGGAAGAAAGGAGAGAAAGGGAAAGGGGAAGAAAAAGGGGGAAGGAATAGGTAGGTAACTCTCTTTCATAATGGTCCAGATATCTACCTCTACTTTGAAAAGTCTTACTATAGGTCACAGCAACGCGTGGCAAGGCACAGCTAGTACTTTAAATAAAAATTTAAATAAAATAATTTTCAGCAGAAATATTAATCACGTGTGTTTTTATTTATCTTAATTTGCTTCTAATTGTTGTATTTCAATATTAATATCAAACCAATATAGAGTTTATGGTTTGTTATAGTATAGTGTATAGTATTAGTTAGGCTTATTTCAAAATAAACTCTTAAGTAACCAGAAAGTATATTTATCTGGCACCTACCAAACCCCATGGGTGTTGGATAACTGAGAGTCTACATGGATTATTTTATTCTATTATTATTACATTTATTATATTACTCTATTATTACTGTTATTATTACATTTCCATTGTTTTATTACATTTATTATTTTACTCTCTTTACTATTTTTGGAAAAATACGTAAGCACATTATACGTAGCACACATAATTGTTTAATCAGAGTTGGACAGTCTTATCTTAAATTACAGTTTTATGTAAATATTCAAAAGCATTTTATCTACTGACGCCTCAATTAATGTAATTTTATTGATGTCTATTTTTATTTTGAAATTTACCATTAGTGGCTGCATTTCCCACCCTCAGTTTATACTCGAGTCAATATGTTTTCCCAGGTTTTTATGGTAAAATTAGTTGCCTCGGCTTATATTTGGGTTGGCTTATACTTGAGTATATACAATAGTATGGTTCTGGTAAATACATATGTGTTTTTGCCCCCTTCTGTTATTTGATGGTATATGTGTTTGTGAATTCATTCATGCAAGTACAGGTGCCGCTGCATCTGTTCAAATAGCCACTGTAATTGTACGTCGTAGTTTATTCAAGCTGCTTCAACTGCTAATTAGTTGGGTGTTTTAATAAGACAGCAGGCTGGGTTTAGCAAGTCTAAAAGCATCCACATGAGGAATTTTCTAACTCTCTGAGTATAATCATTTTAAATTATAGGAGAAAATGGAAGAACAGGTATCTTTGGGCAGAACGGAGAGGTAGAACATTTGGAAAACGTTTGCAATTTTTCTAAAATTTTAAAGCAAAACATTTGTACTTTGCATAGAAAGAATGTTAACATTTTCTTACTAAATTTTGATATTGTTGGCAAAACATTTCTCATACCACCTGAAGAGGGAATTATACGGTTTTGGCCCAGCTTACTTGTCCGAACGCATCTGCCTCTACATCTCATCTCGTAACTTAAGATCATCCGGGGAGGCCCTGCTCTCGCTCCCGCCAACATCGCAAACGTGACTGGCGGGAATGAGAGACAGGGCCTTCTCGGCTGTAGCCCCCCGCCTGTGGACTGCACTTCCAAATGAAATACAATCAACCCCATCCCTCCTGGCATTCAGGAAGAAATTAAAATCTTGGTTTTGAGACCAGGCTTTTGGACAATAAACATAAAGCAGCACTTTATGGATTGGCAAGACGATATATATGAGGATACGGATTTATTGTTCTATCAATGGGTTTGTGGACTGAGTATTGTTTTTAATTTAATGACTGTTATGAAAATTTGGTTATAATTAATTGCTGTTGTTTAACTCTGTATGTATTTATGGTTTTATACTGTGTTATTGATTTGTGGCATCGAATGGCTGCCTTTGTTAGCCGCTCTGAGTCCCCCCCCCCCCCGCCCCTCGAGGGTTGAGAAGGGCAGGGTAAAAATGCTGTAAATAAATAAATAAATACCAGGAGTCATTTCCTGCACACTTTTTGAGTTCTTGATCACCGTCTTGATCACCCGCATCGAATCTAGTTGGTATGGTAAAGTTTGTGCCCCAAAATCTTCATTGTTGTTATTAAATAATATTGTTTATTATGTGATTATTATTAAATAGCATTACTTACTCCAAGTGGATGTCCTACTCCAAGTAGATCCTCAGTCTGAGATGTTATGTGAGCTCCACAGGCTGCCAGTTTGCTACTAAGCACAATTCAAAGTGCTGGCTTTGGCCTTTAAAGCCCTAAATGGCCCTAGCCCAGTTTACCTGTCAAAACACATCTCCCTCTACAAACCATCGAGGAGACTGAGATCCTCCAGGGAGGCCCTGCTGTCCGTCTTGCCACTGTCACAGGTGTGATTGGCAGGAATGAGAGACAGGGCCTTCTCAGTTATTGCCCCATGGCTATGGAACTCAGCCCCCTCCCTCCTGTCCTTCAGAAGGATGATAAAAGCTTGACTGTGGGACCAAGTTTTTGATACAATACATTAAGGTAGCAATAGGAAACTTTACCATACCAACTAGATTCGATACGGGTTATCAAGACGGTTTTATGCAGTGGATTTTAATATCGAGTTAAATGTTTTTAATACTTATGTATGTCTATAATTTATTTATGTCCTGCCATTGAATGTTTGCTGTTTGTATGTTGTGCTCCTCTTATTTATTTATTTCTATCCCATCCTTTTCACCTCCGAAGAGGGACTCAGGACGGCTTACAGCAGGCAGTCATCAGATGCTAAAAAGGAATACATTAAAACAAATAGTTACAACTAACATAATTAAAACAATTATAAGGATTCAATTAAAAACAGTTTGCTGGTTCAAAAAATAATCCAAATCAGTCCATTGCGGTCCACTAAAACATTATTGCATAATGTTTATTGCATAAACGCTTGATCCCAAAGCCGGGACTTGAGTTCTTAGCACCTGCTACATTTAGTAGTATTTTATACCATCAGTCCAACGGACAACAGAAGCTTTTGGCCAGCCTAAGCCTCATAGGAAAGTAGATTAAGACAGTTTGTAAGCAACAACTTATAATCCATTGCTTTACACCAGAGGCAAGAGAGACTTTCAAAGATCCCAGAAAGATGCCTGCAACCAGCAAGATCTTCTTTTTTAATGTATTGTTTTAAGTTACCTTATGATAGTCCCATGTGGCATTAACCCTTTATTTATCTTGTTTCAGTAAACTCATTTGGTTATCTTTTCACCTTGCCTAAAGTGCCTCTGTCTGCTAAGGGTCTTAATCTTAACAGAAGGTATCAGATAGCCGCTGAGTAAAGTCAGGCAATATAGTTTTCCCAAAGGCTTAGGCATGCCCTCACAAACATAATTCACAATTAAGACATAAACCCTAAAAGAATGATTAAAATACATAAAAATGGCTATCATGGTTGTTCTTTAACATCTACCATAGCAGCAGTGGAATACAAATAAGTTAGCCAGCATTCAGATGGAATTAAAAGTGTCTTAGTCCTCCTCCTCTCCATATGCTAAAGTGCATGAGTGTACTTTCATGAATTTTTTGAAGGAGAGGAGGGTGGGGGGCATTTTTATTTCTTTAGGGAGGGAATTCCAGAGACAGGGAGTGATCATGGAGAAAGCCCCCTCTCTCATTCCCACCAATTGTACTTGTGACAGGGGTGGGACCGAGAGCAGGGCCTCCTCCGTTGACCGCAGTGCACAAGATGGCCTGTATAGGGTGATGCGATTTGACGCTGGATCAGAACTGGAAGGCAACGTCAAGCTTCTTCTAAACAAATTTTTCCAATAAAACCCAATCATGGGGTCACATTAGGATCATCACAGGTTGGAAACAAAGGCACACAATGACAATAACGAAGCAGCTGCGACACACACCTCTGCTGCAGCCACTGGCATTCAGAAGTGCTCTGCCTCTGATGAGGGCTATTTCAGTTTCCTATCATGTAGATAATATACTTCTTTCCATGCATTTCTCTAATCCCTTTTCAAAGCCAACTAAGGTAGTGAATTCTATAGATTAATACCCAAAAAGAAAACCGTGAGCCTGCTTCGGCATAAAAGGGCATAAAGGAACCCAGCAGCACCTTTGAGGTTGGTTGGTGTATTTTGAGCATGAGCTTTCATTGATATCATTCCTCTTCTTCAGCACTGACAGCCCCTTAGATTTTTTAAAATATTACTTTGCTTACTTATCACTGGTTTCAGAGAGAGGAAGTGCTGGGAGAGACTATCTTTATAGTCCCTGCTATCACAGTCCTGCCTGAAAGTCTTTGTTCATATAATCAGAGCTAAAGTTGGAAGGCAGAGTTGGGAGCAAGAGGGAAAAGGTCAGCTCTTTGCCCAGATGAATACTTGACATTAGAGTAAAAAGGCATATTGAGCTATGGAGTTACTTCTCTTGATTGTTTATTTATTGCCATTCGAATCATACCTCCAACAGTTCACTAAGGAAAACTGGGACATGTGGCCAAACAACGCCAGAGTGTGGTTGTCAGAGTTGATGAAAGTTATCAGGGAGGAGGAATACAAATTTGTATGCCACCTTTCTCCTAAAGCGGGACCCTACATTAAAAGAAGTCTTACATTTTAAAAGATTTTTAAAATGTAGAGGGGAAGTCCCCAAAAGGGACTTGGGGCAACTTGCAACAATAATACAATATACACAGTAATAATGACAACCAAAAACAACACACAGAACAACAAATCATAATACAAAAACAAAAATAGCCATACAAATATTAAATTAAACATTAATAGAGCCTACTGCAATGTAAATGTAGCACAGAATTGCTGCCTTAAATGTTGCTCATGACTAAATATGCAGCAGAGACCCAACGCTGAGTTATTGCTACTTCAGGGGTGGGTAACTGCACAATTGTTTGGGACCAGAAGTGATTCTCTGTCACCTCAGGCAGGCATTTTGGCCAGAATACAATTGGGGGGGGGGGGGATGGTGGGTTTGGAGGTTGTCTGGAGGTGCTAAGGTACATTTTCCCAAACTAATTGGAAAAGGTTATTATTAGGTTAGCCCCCACTCTTCGGGTGGGTATGAGTGGAATTGTATGGAAGATGAGTTAAAGTTAATAATTTTGGAGACACCATTCTAAAAGATTAAAGCTTGCAATGAGTAACTACCTGCTTGCTGGACTGTAATTAAAATCTGCTAATGAGACCTGCCATAGTAAACTGTGATAAGAACTGTGACAATGATAAGAGAAATGTTTACAAAGTTAAGAAGGAAATCAACACAAAGCTAACATTGATCATGAAGAGACAACATCTGAGATGGAGCCAGGATGGAAGATGTCTATCATTAATTTCAACTTTGGGACTATATCAGCAGAATATTCCTATAAAAGACACAATCTAATAATTCTCAAGAGTGACAGAGAGAGATGCTGTTCACCTGCTATGCTCTACTCCATGGGAAGGAGAGAGATAGTGTAGAATCATAGAATCATAGAATCAAAGAGTTGGAAGAGACCTCATGGGCCATCCAGTCCAACCCCCTGCCAAGAAGCAGGAATATTGCATTCAAATCACCCCTGACAGATGGCCATCCAGCCTCTGTTTAAAAGCTTCTAAAGAAGGAGCCTTCACCACACTCCAGGGCAGAGAGTTCCACTGCTGAACGGCTCTCACAGTGTACATATGGAGAGTGTCACATCTGCTATGGGAAAGCAGGATTCTGTACACTTTGGGCCTCCTTTTCTCAAGAAAAGAGGAAGGGGTTCGTTTTGGAGTCATGATATGTTTGCAGCGACTCAGGTTCTGCTGTATGGAAAACAGAGATCTGGTCCTTGGTATTGTTCTTAGGGAAAGAGAAGTTTTGGCATTTTAGAAGCATTTTGGAAATTTTGGAACTATATGTTGGCAGGTTGCAGGGAAAGCAGGGCCTGGCCTAACAGGTGCTTCTCCAAGGAGGGAGAAAAGGAAATGGTAATATTTGGATGCATGAAGATAGATGTATGCACATGTGTGTGAATGCTGAGTAAAAATGCAATTCTCCTTTGTTTGTTTGTTAGCCAATGTATAGTTGTTTGGGAATCCAATGTATTTGCATAGAATCTGTATGTTTGCATGTCAGACGTTGTTCTTTGTGTAGAAGTTCTGTAAAAGTGCTGACACTCTCTTACACTGGAAATTGCAATAAAAAGAACCGAGGCTTTAAAGTCATTGAAAAGTTATTAATGATACAAGTTCACAGAAGACAGAAAATAAAAAAAATGATAGTAATAAACTGAGAGGAGAAGTGAGGAGAGATACATAGTTGCCAAAGGATACAGAGCAGCTAAAGTCAAAAGGAGATGCTTTGGGTACACAGTGGCCATCTAGCCAGCTTCTCTGAAGAAGGAGGGAAGCAGTCAGCCAACTAGTCTCCTCCTCAGCTGTGGTGGCCCGCCAGAGTGGACTGCCCGAGCCAAACAACTGTGTCAGGGTGCATGGGGTCTGGAGATCAAGTCTGAGGGGCTGTTGCCAGTCTTCTGGAGAGTCCTGAATGGACCGCAAGTATGGGGGCTGTTTCCAGTCTATAATGTTGAGCCATGGCAGTCAAAGTAGATGGCATAATTTTAATGTTATATGTTTTAATGTGCATTTTAACTCTAATTTTAAAATTTAACTTAAATGTATTGAATTGTCTGTTGTCTAAAAGCATCAAATATTTGCCATATATAAAGATGCCTTGAGTCCCCTTCGGGGTAGAGAAAGGTGGGATAGAAATAGAGTAAATAAATAAATGTGGCACCAAATTGCATTAAGTCTTACAGTTTAGGTATACCCTTAAGAGAAGAAAAAAGGTCCTTTGTTGGTATATTTAATAGCATTTTGCAGTTTTTTTCCAGCTTTTATTTTATTTTTATTTTGCATTTTGAGATCCGGTGCATTGCATTATCGATCTCTCAAAATAAAAATAACAAGGGCTAATGTAAAAGCAGTGAGCAACACCACAAACTTTTTTGTAAATATTGCAGCCAGTAATTGCTGTGGATTAATTTCTTTTAAAAATATTGAAACAAGAAACTGGAACAAATTATATTTGAGAAGTAGCAGTCCATGATCTCGTCCTCCTCTGAGATACATTTCTCAGCTTGGATGGATGGCAGTAAAAAGCACTTTGCAAATGCTCTCTGAGCTATTTGTGAATTTTCAATTCAAATAGTTCAAGCTTTTGTGCACATTTGATTGAAATGCTTGCAAGTGACTCAATTGCTTTGCAGCAAATAGCAGGACATTTCTGCTGTCCTACCTCTCAGCAATTATGATGAGCTCTTCCAAACTATCAGGCTTAACATTGTTTCAAAAAGCATTCTTTTAAAATATGAGTACTTCTCGAAACCAATGAACAATCTCTCACATGTGACAGAGAGTGTCCCTCTTAAGATGAGGTTGGATACAGTCCCATGCTATTTGTTGTCGTTCACAGCATGAATCCTAGCCTCTAGTTCAGGCATGGGCAAACTTCGGCCCTCTGGGTGTTTTGGACTTCAATTTCCACAATTCCTAACAGCCAAGGCTTTCTCAGTGGTCCCCCCCCCCCCCCCCCGGCTGTGGAATTCCCTCCCCAGGGACATTAGGCCAGTCCCCTCTCTCCTGACCTTCCGTAAGAAAGTAAAAACCTGGTTTTGTGACCAAGCATTTGGAGAACTTGAGAAATAGAAAGATATGGAATTGATGTGCATTGTCTAACTGGAATGGCCAGACTACATTTAAGGATCATGTGATTAACTGCTAATGTATTGTTTTATATGTTTTTAAACCATTTTAATATATTTGTATCTCTGTTTATATATTTGTAATTGTACATATCCCATAGCTTTGCATGGTTGCCTGCTTGTAAGCTGGCTTGAGTCCCTAGGTAATTTTCGACGGAAAGCAAACAGTATTCCCCCCCCCCCCCCCAACCAATCACTGATATATATTTTCTGTTCGTCGTGGGAGTTCTGTGTGCCATACTTGGTTCAATTCCATCATTGGTGGAGTTCAGAATGCTCTTTTATTGTATGTGAACTATACATCCCAGTAACTACAACTCGCATATGTCAAGGTCTGTTTTCCCCCAAGAGCGCCTCAAGAGCGCCCCTGGGCAAAATCAACTATACTGCAAATGCTTACTTTTCGTAATGGGTTGAGCCGCCCCTGCCTCCGGGGTAGATAAAAGCAGGGTAGAAATACCATAAACAAACAAACAAACAAACAAATTTAATCTAAGCCTACTCCTCCAAGAGACACTGTGTTCAAACTGGGAAAAGAACTACAAAAGATATACAAAGGAAGTCGGAGCTCAAAATAGGCAGAAGGTACACATCAACAGAACCTGGACAAGTTATTGAGGAGGTGGTCACTGTTTTCCTCACCTATGGATTCACCTGTGCTCACCTATGGATTCACCTATGCAGGATGCATAAGATGATTGAAGACGACACACTTAAAAGCCTCCTTCTTTGGAGGCTTTTAAACAGAGGCTGGATGGCCATCTGTTGGGGGTGCTTTGAATGCGATTTGCCTGCTTCTTGGCAGGGGCTTGGACTGGATGGCCCACAAGGGCTCTTCCAATTCAAATATTCTATGATTCTAGGATAATAATAAATTATAAACTTTATTTGTATCCTGTCCCATCTCCCCTGTGGGGACTCAGGATAGCTGAACAACTTGGGACATACAGACATTATATCAGATTTTGTGCATTTTTGTGTTCTTAACTCTGTGCACCAGCATTGAAAAATCCTAATATGTCATGATCAAATTATGGATCGTTCATATAATATGAAGGTTATTTCATAATGCATCTGTCAGGAACTGAGAAGATAGATCTTATTCCACTTGTTCACAAATGGCTGCATTTCCTCAGACAATAGAACAAATTGAGCAATCAAGAAAACAAAGAAAAAACATTTCCAGCACCTCTCTTTTTAGGAAAAAAAATTGGAGGTCAAGGCTGTGACATCACCAAGATCATTCTTAACCATTCCAGCTAGTTCCAGGGTCTAATAAGCAGCTTTAACAATAGCAACAGTTGATTCCCTGATAGACAATTACACAAAAGAAAAGCTTAGATCACTCATTTGTTTTGGGAACTGCTACGCAGAGCTCAACAGATACAATACTTATACTGTAAGATTCTAACACAACACATAAAAACTTGCAGCAGTATTTGAGGAAAGAGCTGATGCTTAATTTTTGTACCTAGAGACTACCTTTATCTGTAAATCATGTCCATCAGAAGTATAACAATTGATAGAAAACAGTCCAACAGGTTTTAAAGAGAGGTTTAACTTCTCAGTGTGCCCATATGGTCCAGGGAACATAAGAAGCTGCCTTATTCTGAATCAGATCATGGAGCCATATTGTAGATACTTTAATGTCAAAGGATATGCTTTGCTTATACAAGGTCCCTGGTTCAACATCAGACATCTCAAGACAGGATTATCTCTTGTTGATTCATCTACATTGTATAGTTAATGCAGTTTGACACTACATTAATTGTCATGGCAATGCTATGGAATACTAGGATTTGTAGATTGGTGGAGCATTACCACTCTGGCATAGAAGATTAAAGATTGTAACTCCCATGATTTTGTAGAGCTATGGCAGTTAAAGAAGTGTCAAATTGCATTTATTCTGCAGTGTAGACACTACTAAACAGGGGTCTTTCATAGTCCTATCTGGAGAGATTAGGATTTAAATTGTTATCTGAAAACCCAAATCCAAAAGTTTGAGACACTGAAAATGGGGCTCTGATTGAAGGTTTCTCTCCTTTTCACAAACATGACAATAGACACAGATCATTTGTAGGGCACAATAACTTCCTTAGTGATTAGCCACCAGGCAAACACTTGGGTTAGCGCAGTGATTCAGAACATTGGCCAGCTGCTGATCATTCAGGGACATAGTAAATCTCATCTAAAATAATCCAAAAGTGACAAGTTTGTGTGAAATGGCAGAAATCTGTTCTGTTTTTGGTTCCAGTTTCAGATACGCCCTCCCCTAGTTCTGTTTTCAGGAAAATTTGGTAGATCCGGGGGGTGGGGGTGGATTCGTAATTCAAAATACGGAGATCTCTTCTAGTTCCGAGACGATTCAGTCCATGGGTGCCAATGGGGAAAAGGATGATGCTCATCTTGCCATCATTTTTATGGCTATCAGGATGAGATTTGACACAATTGTAAGACACGTTTACAACTGCAAGCCTCCCAAGTTTCAAATCATTTTGCTAATCCACTGATTTTTGGGAAGTTTTAAAAGTTTATACTAATGACATTTTTTAAAAAAACCCACAAGAAGGGTTTTTGGGATTTGAAGGCCAAACCAGCATTCACCACAAGAGGGGAAGAGAATGGACAGAACCAGTCCTGTGATTGGCTGAGAAATGTGATGTAGCAAGTGTGGTTGCACTTGCTGCTCAGCCCCATTGCCCCCACCATGAAGAGATTGCTGCTTGTGCTTGCAAAACAAACAAATGGTCAGAATACTAATGATATAAAGTAAGTCAGAATCAAGTAATCTTTCCTGAATTTAGCCAAAAGATTCCGGTAAGGCTTTGGAGAGAATCCTTCGTATTTGGCAGTTTGGCTGTGTTCCGCTGTAGCCCTGGAATACCTTTTCACCCAACATCACACGATGTTCAGATAATCCAATAGGCAAACATTTATTAATAAATAAGTATCAAAGGAAAAAAGCAAGTCAAAAAAGAAGCAGCAAAAGTGCAAAAAGTAATTCCCAACAAAATCAAGAGTTCATCAGCTTTTGAACCATGACATCAAAAAAGCAATCCACAGAGATTGAGTTGACACAAAGCACAAGAATACTTAAGCAGGGTATTGTTCAAAAGTTATATCCATAAACATGAAAACAGGAACACAAGAAAGGCAAAACCTTCAAGAACATGAAGTCATAAACAGGAATCAAACCAACAATCTTGAAATACAGGAACCAGGAACTTAGGACTAGAAACCGGAGCTGTTTCCCCTTTTTACAATGTTGTTCTGAGAGTCCAGAAACAACTTAAAAGCCTTCAATCCCTCCCATGACATCACTTCACACACACCTGCTTTTTCTCTCCTTATCTCTAAGCTTCTGCGAAAAATGAGTTTGTCTTTGTTTTATATTCTGTCTCCTAATTTCAAGGCAACTCGATCTGGAATAACCTTCATCTCCTCCAAAGGCCACTCTGGTGTATTCTCATGGAAACTGATATCACTTTCTCCTGTTGCCTGGGAACAGCCTGGGGATTCCAAAACATCTCCCTCCAGGCCCCTGCTATCTTCCACAGACTCCTCAGAAATTACATGTTGCAACCCATCATCCTCTTCTTCATCCTCTGAAGACTCAGAAAGCTCGTCCAATGCTTGCCAGGCTACAACAGGCTGCCAAATTGCTAAAATTATCCAAATTCTGAATTGATCTCCATAATTTTACACATCCCTACCAAAAGCCCATCACTACAACCCAGTTCCTCACTATCCCATTCAGGAGGGAACAGAAAAACCCATCACCCGTGGGCCATTGAACCCAGATAGCCCATCAGCAACCATTGTTGCCATTGTCATAGACTGACACCCATTTCTTTGTCCAGAAAGCCCCCACCAGCAGAAGGGATACTGATACCATCCAGCAACAAATTCAATATTTGCCAATACAACTTTGTTAAAATTGCCATTATACACAACCCACCAAACACAGTTGTAAAACATGACAACAGTGAATGTACATCAAACCAAAGAGAAAATAAGTCGTAACTTCATGCCAATCATAACAAAGTCCAGGCATGTAGCCGGGGGGGGGGGGGGGGGGGGCTTGAGGGGCTTCAGCCCCCCCCCCCCCCGAAATTCTCATGGTGGTTCACGAAAAGGCCTTACTGGTGCATTATTTAAACTGTTATGTTTATTCATATCATGATCTGATCACCATACTCAATATATCCCATATGCATGGGGGTATTGGGGTAATGATACAAAAGGTTTGCTAGGCTAGACCCTCTTTCACTCAGACTCAGCCCCCCCTGAAACTCAGCCCCCCCGAAACCCCCCTGAAAAATATTAGCCCCCCCCCCCCCCCGAAACGAAATGCTGGCTACGGGCCTGACAAAGTCCATTATTTTTGAAAAACTATAAAATACTGCTAGCTGAGAAAGGAAAGACATGTCAGACCTGGGACACACTGTCCCCTGACATTCTTCCTTGATCAAGAAGAAAAAATCAATCCCTGATCCTGTCCTCATCTCTGCATGTCTTGATTGGGAAACATCGAAGCACACTGAGAAGCCAACCTGTTTTGAGGACAACAGAACCAGGGACCTTGTATATGCAAAGCACTGACGTTAAAGTCCTAAATAGGTTGCAAATGGTTTGAAGCCCTTGAAAAAAATTCTACAACCTAGAAGCAAAAGTAAAGTGAGGATAGAAAACACAAGCAACAATACTTTGTTCTGATGGTCCTTCATGCACTTAAAGAACGAGATTCAGTTTTCCCTTTTGCTTTGCAGCATGCTAAGATCTATGCAGCAATGCTGTCTTATCTCTCTTATGCTAAAAGAAAGATTACGTGCACAGGGTGGGGAAGATGCTGGTCTCCCTTTCATCCATTCCCCTATCTTGGTTTCAGAAATTAGATTTACTTGGGCAACTGTTGGGGACTGAGAGCCATGCCGGATATAGGCTCTTAATGAAAACCCGGTAGGAGAGCAAAGAATTTCCAGGGCTGTTTAAATATTTAATGCCACGCTTCCTTGTTGAAAATGTGAGGGATGAACTAGTCAGCTGGGAAGCAAACTCTAGCAGCTTGTTCCTTTCTCCCAGTTTCTATTAGATTGCCGCTTGCAGCTGGTTTATGGGCGCTGTTAAAAACGGGAGCAAGATTAATACTGGATAAGGTGTCGTGGGTTTGGAAGTCGTGCATTGTGTGGACATGCAGAGGTTTTTAAAAGGCTTGCAAAGGAGACGGGGATCCTGAGGAGACTTCAAAGTAGCACTGCTCTGCTATGAGCTCCTTCCTTGTTTATCCTTGGAAATGGAATGATTTCCTGATTCGGGATTCTAGCCCAATTTAGCAGAGCATCTGTTCTCTCGCATTTATGATAACCAAAAGCCATTACGAAAGTCACAGCAATCTCCAGCTGTAGTGACTTTGTATAAGGGCACACACAAAGTGAAGGGCTAGGCAGAGCAAGGTCACCTAACCACCGTGTCATATAAAGTGTATTCAAGCCTGTTGGTTTTATCCAATTTGCTGTTTTAATACAATTTAGAGGAACAGGAATTGTGGAATAGAAATGAGAATATTTTGTGCAAAAACGTAGTTGCACTTTTTCACCTGCCATGTAGGGATTAGGATGATTGACTCACAGCATTTAAAAATATTTTATGTTTACTGAAAAATACAATGTGTTCATTTTTTTTATTTTAAACCAATTATTCATTCTAAATTATCCTTCCTCCTAGTCTAACCTCCCCAAATACAGAAAGAAATTGCTATCTTGTCACTTTTCCTTCTGTACCAATATACACTATTATTAATTAATTAATTAATCTCTCTATATAAAAATGCTCTGTTCATTTTGAGTGACATCATAACTCAAAATCCGCTGGACAAATTGCCACCAAATTTGACCACAAGACACTTACTAACCCAAGGAGTGACCATCACACAAAAAAGTTGATTTTGTCATTTATCTTTTTTTTTTTAGGGTTTATTTAGGATGTCCTTTTTACTTTTTACTTTACTGGCCTTTCTCTTTCTCTTTTTTCTTCACTTTTCTATACCTTATTGTTCTCACTCTTTTGTTGTATTCTATGTAAACATTTAATAAAATTTCTTTTAAAAAAAGTTGATTTTGTCATTTGAGAGTAGTAGTTGCTGGGATTTATAGTTAACCAAGAGGCTATTGTTAGGACAAAATATGGAGAAAAGTACAGTTTCTAGTATCAAAGGGGTCAGATAAGGCTGCATTTTATCACCCTCTCTGTCTAATTTGCACACTGTACTCATCATATGTAAAACAGGATTAGATCCAGAAGAAGTAAGCATGAAAATTGGAGGATGGAACATCTACAATTTAAGATATGCAGATAACAGGACTGCAAACATTTACTGAATAAATTGAAGAAAGGAAGTCCAAAGACAGATTTACATGAAGAAAAGAAAAATAATGGCTATACAAGATTTGTATAACTTTAGCAAAGATGATGAAGATACTGAAACAGTTCAAGATTTTCCATACTCTGTCATTAATCAGAGTGAAAACAGCAGTCAAGAAACCAGACAAAGACTAGGGCTTGAAAGGACAGCTGTGAAGGAACTAGACATGATCCCAATGTGTCAAAATATATCATTTAATACTAAAGCTAGGATTGTGAAAGCTGGATAGTGAAGAAAGCTGCTAGGAAGAAAATCAACTCATTTGAGACTCGTTTGAGACGTGGCACTGAAGGAGAGTTCTGCAGATACCGTGGACTGCTAAAAAGATCAATAAACGGTTCCTAGAGCAAATCAAGCCTGAACTCTCCCCAGAATGACTAACTGAGACTGTGAGACACGACTCACTAAAAATGACAATAATGCTTGATAAAGGCAGAAGGTAGAAGGAAAAGAGGAAGACTGCATTCCAGATGGTGAATCAGGTCAGCCAAAGCCCTATGTCTACAAGACCAGAGCACTATAGTTAACTTGGCAGCTTTTAATAACATAAATAGTTTTACAAGTATTCTTTCTTGAACCTTCAACGAAATTTGAAGACTCTTTGCATGCTTTGGACATTCCTTGAGCACATGCCTTTTATGTTCAAAGCACCACACCTTTTGTCAGTCCACACCATTGTTCCTCTGTTATGGTGTTCTTAAAAAGGGTCCTCATGCTTCTTCTGAAAAGATGAGTGGTGCAGACTATTTGCCTGTTTTATCCTCTTGCTATGAATCTGTTTCTGACTTCAGTCAAGGCTCACTCCACAAGATCTTATGCTTCCTAATTGGCACTAGAATAATGTATTAAACTTTGCTTTGGAATTCAGGCTGGTTGCCAGAGAGGTGGGTCTTGAAATGCCAGCTGCTCTCCAGAAAAGCAGTTCCCAATCAACTGAAATATTCTGCTCAGATCCTAAGGATCTTGAATGCTCCCCGTGGACAACAAGTTAAACATGAGCCAACAATGTGATGGGGCAGCAAAAAAAGCCTGTATCAATAGGAGTATAGTGTCTAGATCCAGGGAAGTCATGCTACCCCTCTATTCTGCCTTAGTTAGACCACACCTGGAATATTGTGTCCAATTCTGAGCACCACAATTGAAGAGAGATATTGACAAGCTGGAATGTGTCCAGAGGAGGGCAACTAAAATGATCAAGGGTCTGGAGAACAAGCCCTATGAGGAGCGGCTTAAAGAGCTGGTCATGTTTAGCCTTCGGAAGAGAAGGCTGAGAGGAGACATGATAGCCATGTATAAATATGTGAGAGGAAGTCATAGGGAGGAGGGAACAAGCTTGTTTTCTGCTGCCCTTGAGACTAGGACGCAGAACAATGGCTTAAAACTACAAGAGAGGAGATTCCATCTGAACATTAGAAAGAACTTCCTGACTGGGTTGTTGTAGGTTTTTTCAAGCTATATGGCCATGTTCTAGAAGCATTCTCTCCTGACGTTTTGCCTGCATCTATGGCTGTGAGGTCTTCCTGCCTGTGAGAGCTGTTCAGCAGTGGATCTCTCTGCCCCGGAGTATGGTGGAGGCTCCTTCTTTGGAGGCTTTTAAACAGAGGCTGGATGGCCATCAGTCGCAGGTGCTTTGAATGTGATTTTCCTGCTTCTTGGCAGGGGGTTAGACTGGATGGCCCATGAAGTCTCTTCCAACACTATGATTCTATGATTTTTTTTTCCTTGTTGGCATTTTTGGGCCTGAACTTTGTAAAGCTTCCCCATGGTCTCAGTCCTTGACTTTTATATTTATTTTTTTCCTTGTTGGCGTTTCTAGGCCTGAACTTTGAAAAGCTGCCGCATGGTATCAGTCCTTGACTTTTATATTTATTTTTTACAGTATTTATATTCCGCCCTTCTCATCCTGAAGGAGACTCAGACCAGATCACAATGCACACATACACTCAAACATTCAACTCTGGTTTTTAAGACATACAAGACAGACACATAGAGGTATTACGGATTTTTCCAACTTTGGCGTCTGGAGGTTATGCTAGATTCTGGCCACAGGGGGGTGCTGTCACTTCATCCACTATGATGACGAGCCCTTTTGATCACAGAAATTTATTTCCTTTATTCTTTGATCAATGCCATTTTTATAGTGTTGTAAAATGCCTCCTTGCTAAGCGGTGCCTAATTTCTCTACTCAGCTGTTTTCGGTCAGCTTAGGTGGACAGTGAGCTGAGCTAACCGTTGGGTGCTTAATCTGACTTGGGCTTCGAACTTGCCACCTTCTGGTCAGTGATCTACCACTTCTAGCAATTAACCAGCGGTGCTGCAGCCCAGCCCTATAAGACATTATTGTTCAAGGTCTAGGTCTCAGGAGGATGCAGAGTTAGTAATAGGATATTATAGTCTTTATTTCTGTGTTTGGTCCCATGACCAATGATAGCTTTTCTATCACATGTTATGTGAGACACAGAGACCATAAGAAAGAAGCACCAGTTGCTTCCCAACTGTGGTTCTTCAAGTGGTCATCTGTGCCTTCACACAATCTGCCATACCTCCCCTTTTTCTATGGTCCAGTATTCTGTACTTCTGGAGGATTGGACATTGAGCAAAGAGAAGATTGGCAAGCTAGCATATCCATAATGTGTTAGCCAAAGCTGCTCTGTGCTGGAACATTTCCTTCCCCATTATCTGAGGACACAGATGACCACTTGAAGAACCACAGTTACAGGTAAATAACCAGCTCTTCTCCTGGTAACCAGTTATGTTCTATGTATCTTAGGTCAACTGAAGTTTTGAAGAACTCACCAAAGTGAACTCAGGTGTGCAGAGAGTGGATTAGAGTAGTCCAAATGGGATGTAACCAAAGTATATATCACTGCAGCCAAATCAGACATCTCCAGGATGGATGGAGCTGTCTTGTTCTGTTGAAGCACAATATCAATTAGCACAATCCTATTTCCTGATCTGCTTTTCAACTGGCCAGGGCAACTTTGTCTTGGCTGGATTCAATGTCACATTGTTCACCTTTGTGGTTTTTAGAGAGAGCCATTAGAGAGCCATTACTAACATGAGACACATCAGAAATAACTTGCTTGAAATTACATGGAAAGAAAATATAATATAGTATAAATACAAATAGTATTTTGTAGCAAATGCAGTATGTGATAATTATAGATTTATATAATAATATGATATAAATATTGTACTTTGTTCTCATACATGAATATAGTTTGATTTTGAAATATTTTGTGCTTGTCAAGTAAATTTATAAGACTGTTCTGCATTTTACTGATTCTTTGTACTTTAGGTAAAACTTTTGTGAAGGTTTTTTTCCTGTGCAAAACACTTTTCTGTTTTGCAAAATATGTCTTTTGCCAAACCTCTCCAACAACATTTTTGCACAAAATGGAATGTTGTATCGCTACGTTTGCTGCGGATGAGATTTTTAAAAACCAGTGGCCCTTTTGTTCTCATTCAGAGGTAAAAAGTCTCACAGTGCTTGATCATTTTTGGCTGGAATGTCTCAAAAAGCATTTTTGTTCTCACTGAGGGCAAAATATTCTTTATATAACTATTATACAGTGGCTTTTAAGAGGGAACATTGTTTCACAAAGAAACTGTTCAGAAAAGAAAAAAACTGTACTTTTTGTGTGAAGCTAATGACCGGTCTTAGCCTGGCATTGTAGTACATGGAATCTAAAGCAGTTTGGTAGAACAAGTACTGTATAGCTACTGTGTTTGCCATTACTGAAGAGAAAGACTTGCAGATGTAAACATGAAGATGAAAGACATTCTAATAATTCAGGCAGCAATTCATAATGGGGTGAGGTGGGTGAAGATTGCCTTTGCATGGCAGCTGAGGAGATGAGAGATAGTCATAACAACCCCTCCTTTAGACAACACAGAATTTGGAGTTGCTAGTTTCAGTTCCAAGAGTTTTTGGGGGAAACACACACACCCCAATTAGCAGATTGTGACCTGCTTATTAGACAAAAGGCAATGTTCTCTGTGGCTTTAGTTATGTTCTGAAGTCTTTATTGGAGCCTACTGGATCGAAACTTGGACAGGAGACAAGGGGATGGCCTTAGTGTTGTCGTGCAATGGAGAAAGAACAGCTTCTCATTCTCAACTTATCTGGCAATCTAAGGTTGATGACTCGCATCTTCAGGGGCTGGCATTTCACTGTTTCTTGGCTATTTATGCTGTGAAATAGAAGGAAAACAGATGAGTCAGAGTGCTGCTGGGAAAAGGCCGAAGGTAACAATGTGTAACAAGAGTTTGGGTTCCCAACGGTTTCTTCTTCGTTTCCTAATTGGTACACGAAGAATGTACAAAACTTTGCTTCAGGATTCAAACCGGTGGATCTTGAAATGCCATCCGGTCTCCAGGGAAGCAGTTCCTAACCAATTGAAATGTTCTGCTCAAGTCCTAAGGACCTTGAATGCCCCTTCTTTTCCCTTTCTATTTCTTTTAAAATAGCAAAGATACGATCTAAAAACAGAGGTGAGAAGTAGCTTATGAGGATTCACCTTATGATCCCGTAGAACTGCATAAAAATCTAAAGATGACTGGAGGGCAAAGGAATATACCAGCCCCTAGGCTGACTTGCACATATTCTCCAACTGTCCCAGTTTCACTGGGACAGTCCCAATACTCTGTTGTCCTATGTTTCAGCCACTTTTAAAGTGTCCTGGATTCTATCCCTTATTTGTACATTCCCCTTTTATCATTGGCATACTTCAAATTGAAAACATAAGATGAGGTCCTGCAAAACGATGGCGATACATGGTTGAAATGAGATGCAGATGTGTCGCATTTTCTCATTTTGAAGACTGTTCGGAAACTACAACTAGTCCAATGGGCGGCAGCCAGATAACTAACAGGGAACATACCGCCCCTCTGTTATGTCAGCTCCATTGGCTGCCGGTCCACTTCTGAGTACAATTCAAAGTGCTGG
Organism: Anolis sagrei; assembly: GCF_037176765.1. Taxonomy (NCBI): domain Eukaryota; kingdom Metazoa; phylum Chordata; class Lepidosauria; order Squamata; family Anolidae; genus Anolis; species Anolis sagrei. Next base: position 324,680,962 of record NC_090021.1, read on the forward strand.
TCTTGGCCCATAAAGCCCTATACAGTTCCGGCCCAGCATAACTGTCTGAAATTATCTCCCTCTACATCCTGCCTTGGAATTTAAGATCATACAGGGAAGCCCTGCTCTCAATACCTCCATCTTCGCAAGTGCGTTTGTCAGGGATGAGAGACAGGGCCTTCTTGGTGGTGGTCCTCCACCTGTGGAATGCTCTTCCTAGTGAAATTAGGTTGGCTTCATCCCTCCCCTCTTTTAGAAAGAGACTGAAAACATGGTTTTGGGACCAAGCATTCACACTGTAGGCTTGGCAGTGTTCACAATGTTTGAACTTTGACATAGGGCATAGGACAGGCCCCAGACTCAGTCATTGATCACTAACTAATAATATGTTTTAATGTATTT